>NC_090930.1:1005883585-1007133585 GCF_040938575.1 Ambystoma mexicanum
CAATGTCTTCCACTGTATCAATCATCTGGACGTGCAGGTCTGTCAACATGGATATGGCCTCTGTCAAGGTCCCATTCTCATCGTCATGAGAATTTATACATGTGCAACATGATTCTCCAATTTTGGCACAAACACTTCCATCCATAGCTGTTATCATGTCTAGAACATATCTGTTATGAAAAGCCATCAATCTTATGGCTCTCAGCTCCTCCGTGATTGCATTGAATCATTTTATGGCTGTGTTGATCGTTTGCTCAACCTCCCATCTGGTTATCTGCAACCATTCAGTATTTGCATCCGTCTGGATCCTGGGCATGAAGATTATTGTGAATATCGAGGTCTTGCTGAACAGTCTGTGTTCATATGGATAGAATCAAAAGCTTCTATTGATTTTGCTGAGAAATAGTTCTCCCTCTTCAATTATCTCAAAGGTTCTGCAGACCTCATCTTTCTTAGATGTGCATCTGCTTTCGGGAATTCACCAATGCTCAGATCACTTTTCGGCATCACCAAAGCTGGAACATGAACATTCACTATAGAACACAGTCTTCCCGAATCCTTGGGCAGCTTCATATAAGCTCTGGATACACAAGTCCATTAGGGATCCATTATTACTGCTGTACCAGCACTCATTCCTTGTGCATCAAAGATTCAACCACAATTATGATTTTCTCCCATTTTTCTTGTGCATTATTTCTGAAACACAACTTTGCACTTTCCACAGGCACTATCTGCAAAGGTCCTCCTTTGTCTTCGACCCATGTCAGTAGTTTAGCAAGTTATGACCATCCTGTTTGTACAGCCTTTCCACATTGTCAACAGTTGGCTTGTAGTTAACCATTACTACCAAAGCTCTGCAGATTAGCACGCCTTCTCCCAACCATCTGGAGAGAGCACTGAACCCCAAATCTACATTTGGCCTCTTTCCTTCCATCTTCGGATTTCCTCTTTAGTTTTTTTTGGGATCTCCAGTCTTCTCTTTACTTCCCATCTGATTCCAGCTCCTTTCATTACAGGCTGGTCATACCTCATCACGTTATTCGTAGTGCGGGTTCTTGATCTTGTTTTTGTGTCTTGCACATAGTGATCTTCATCTGGATCTGTCCATACAGTTGCCCATTTTAGGTAAGCTGTTCAATCCATAAACTGGCCTCTTGTTCGACAGAATGCTATGTGAGATAGGCAGTGTGCTGTCAGGACATCTATTTCAATAACTATGAAGACTTTAGATTTTCCCATACTATAAGGCAGGAGTGCACATACATAGCAGTCCTCCTCAGACGTTCTCTTGCCCACCTCTTTCATGTTCTGATACCAAACATTATTTCCTAAGTGTGCTATACTGTATAAATAATTATTCAATTCATAATCATCTTCTGGTGCATATCTCTTAGGTCTCCTCCTTGCCACATGAGACTCAATCATTAAGTCATACAGTATATCAGTATAACTTTTTCTTACTGGAGGGATCATAGGAACATTTGTCAGTACAATTGGTGTCTTTACATGTTCTACTGGTGTAGGGGTGGTTACAGAAGACTTCTTCCCTTCTCTCTCCCTAGGAATCTGTATTTGGTGCTCAGCAAACATTTCCAAGATGCTCTTTCCTGAATAAGGATGTCTAGTGACATTTGCCACAGAGCCAGGTGCTTTCACATAAGCCGCTGGTGTAGGAACAATCACATAAGGCCTAAGATCTCTTGCAACTTGGACTTCTCCCTCATATTAGGAGTAGGGAGAATAAAAGGAACTCTCCCTTTTTTTGGATCCATAACATATGCAGCAAGTATTACCAGGATTAAAAGGACAACAAAAAACACTAAGCTGGCATAAATCATGCACCAATAAAAGATGCCCCAACAATGTGAAGATGCTGATCATCGTTGTCTCTCTCTTTCTGGAATAGCTAAGTGGATTATGGAACACATGATTTGCCTGTAATTAACTTTTAAGGAAAGAAAAATGCTTTATTCAGGCAATCTTATAACCTCTCGATAGCTGCTGTATCTTTTCCAGAAGTTCCACAAGCAAATGGCTGATTGCTCGATGATTAATAGTGTTCCTACTAAAGAAAAACGTGTTGTTCTTTCCCCAAACAAGGTAGGAATTCACTTTGAGTAGATAATAGAAGATTAACGCCTATAAGTTATGGATATCTTCCTGTAGCAACACCGTTCATTAGTTCATGAAGAAACGACATACAAACGATGAATCTGGCCCATTATGTCACATAGCAATTGATTAAGGGCAAGCTGATTCCTTGCTTCTCTCAGAAATGTACGTACATCAGTTTGCCTACCAACAAGATGTGGGCGTTATTCAATCAGAAAATAGAAGACCATGCCGCATAGTTTATGAGCATCCTCATTGGATAAGATCATTAGTTTGTTCACAAAGATGCACCAGGCGGTGAATGAGCTTGTTTGCAAAGTTCAGGTATCAGCCAATTTACTGCGAGCAGGGACGGAATATCGCTGGAGGATATGCGCTAATGTGGCCACTAACCGGCACCTGCAGCACCTTAGAAGCTATTTGCTGGCAAAGGAAACGCCACAGGACACTGGTCCAGAATCCGGTTCACGGAGCACAGTTTAAGCAACAACTATTCCAATACGACTTAAAAAGGACTGTATATGGTTTCATCTACTGTGTAACTGTGACTACACAAGGAATGATCAGGCAATGGTGTGCTGTGTAACTCCCGATTACAGCCACATGGGATTTAAGACCGTTTAACTCGGATAACCTTTGTTGTATTTCGTTGTGAACCTCCACTTTTGATATATGGAGTTCCTCTCTTGCTGTTGATTTTCATACGCTTCTTGAACCATTCACAGGACGAGTAGAGTCTGGACTACCAATTCATATGAATATGTGCCCTAAGCAATTATAATTTAAATTTTTCTTTTTATCTATTTTCTCGTTTTTAACCCTGCAATAATCAGATTGTAGTTGTTACTAGATTAATTGTACCCTAAGCAACACCATGAGTGGGTTATTTTGGTTTTAGTAGACGGCAGACTACCCCTGAAGAATTTCTGTTTACTTTGTTTACACACACGTTCAGAAAGAAACATGTTGGGAAAGTGATGAATGAATGAGTTTGTCTGAATTTGAGTTAGAATGAATGTAGTGAGTGAGTAAGTTGATTTTTGGTGACACTTGCACAACACTACCCTGGAGCGACTTCAATCTTTATTCACTCCTGGTTTCACACTGCTTATTATTGTTTGGTATTTGTTGTGATTACTTTATATGTTTTTCTGTTTATTCTGCTGCTTTACCCCCAATTGTGAAAGGGTAACTGCTATTAGCATTTGCACTTCACACCAGTTGTCTGGTTATTGAAGTTTTTAATGTTGATGACGAATACATTCTAAGCTTTTTAATGATGATGAAAACTAATAAATTAGATATATTTTTTTTAAATCTGTTTGGAATTTAGTCTATTTCTGGTGATTAATGTGGCAAGCATTGGGACACTAATTGAAAAGGGAACGCAATAAGCCCCATGGCACTGTTTTGTTTGTTGTTCTAGGCCTCGTATAATAAAATTATTGAGGATGTGCCAAGTAGAGGGCTCATAATCCTCTTACCTCCCCAAAGGTGTTTGTTTGTATCAGCCAATTTATTGCAGGTCAATTTCTGGGATCCCTCAGAAATACACAAGTGCTTGTGCATCGTCCAACAAGATGAAGATGCTTGCAAATCAAAAGGTAAATAATTAATCCAAGTAGCTTATGAACATCTTTATCAAGCAGAACCATCTCTATGCTCAAAGAAATGTTCGGGCAACAGTCTGATTTGGTCTAGATTTGCTGCCAAAAGTCATCTAATCGCTGGACCATTCTTGGGATCTTAGAGGAAAGTATGAATATCTACCATGACGGCCAACAAGAGCACGGTATGAAAATAAAGACAGCAAGAAGTAGTCTGTGTATGTCCACATCAGTGAGGACCATAGAATTGTCCAAAAAGAAACTCTGTTTGAAACAAGTCCGGGAACTGCTCTCTCTTCCATTCATCAAATAAGAAATCCAAGTCTGGCATTGCTCTGCTCTCTCTTCTGCAGTCCAAAGTTAAATGTCAACATCTCTCTCTGGCTCAAGAACAATGCTTTTTCCACTCTATGCTGTAGCAAATGCAAAGAATGCTTTCCAGGAAAGCCACAGTCCAAAGTTCTCTTTGTCTACCTTTGAATAGTCTATGCGTCCTTCTTCCTCATCACCGATCCTGTCTGCACATGATGAACTGCTTCTTGACTTGCTTCCAAATGGGGTGGGGGTGCAGGAGTTTCTCCAGTGTAGATTTTCACCTCATCTTGATGAATCCACTCTCTTCTTCCTACACCCTTAATAGCTTACGGTGTAGTGTTTTCCCCAATGAAAGGGCCCCCAAATCTAGGCTCATGCCACTTTCTGGTGAAATTGCGAATCAGTACATGGTCTACTGGAAAGAGCTTTGCTACAAGAAGTTCTTGCACTCAAGTTGCTGAATGGTCTTCATCTGTCTTCTCAGCACCACACCCATCTGCTTTAATTGGTCTGAAATGACAGAGAGACTTGTGGTCATGCATGTTACATATACTTGCAGCTCAGTTCTTAATCATTCTGCAGTTGTCTGCACATCACACCTAATCCTCGATGGAGGAGTCCGAGACGTTCTAATTCGCCTTCCAGTGACACGTTTGTGGGGTGTGAGGGGGTGGTCTGAACCAAGTTGATTACTAAGTGCATATAATGCAAGGGGTAGGCAATACAGCCACCCCTTCTTCAGGGTCAATTTGAGCTTGGCTATTCATTCTTTTAGCAGGCCGTTGAGCCTCTTAATTATCCCATTTCCTTGTGGATGATAAGCTGAAGAAAACTTATGTTTTATGCCAAGCAGCAAGCTAATTTGCTCAAACACGTCATTAACAAAATCTGGGCCATTATCTGATCTCAGCACCTCACATACTCCCCATCTAGGAAAGACTTCTGCAACTAAAAATCTTGCAGCGCATCCTGATGCAAGTGGCATCAGGATGTGTGCACGGACCAGCCTCGATTCACCTCGAGAAAGGGCACACTACCAATATCATATACCCATAACCATTACAGACTTGTAGCATATCCATATATTCAATGTGTAGGTGCTGGAAAGGACCATTAGGTCTAGGGATGACTCCTCTGACTGTTCGCAGTGTGTGCCCAGCAGTAAACGTTTGACATACGATGCAATTGACTACATAAAATGCAACATGTTCTAACAGGTTCGGTACAAACCAATCCTCCGCAATGGTTGCTGCGAGGCTTTCTCTAGTGACATGCACGGGGTAGTGTAGCTGTTCCAATGCCACCCTTAATAAGGCCACAGGCATTACCGGTTTACCAGTGCTATACTGTCGCCATAATGCTTCGGTGGGGGATAAAGAACACCCCCTCTGTATCCATAGGTCTTTCTCTTCCTTTGAAACGCCACCCTGTATTTCCATAATCTGTGACTTTGACAAGTTGTTAAAACTTTCATTCACAATCATCATCACCACAATCTTCTCTTTCACATCAGGCGTATCAAAGGTCATTATGTCTAATGAAAATGCAACTCTTTTTGCCTCTTCGTCTGCTGCTTGATTTCCAGACAAGATAAAGTCTGTTCTCTTAATGTGTTCTGCGCACTTAACTTTTGCAATGGCTACTGGGAACTGAGCCTATCCAATAGGGTGGCATGTTGCAATGGAGTGCCGTCCGCTTAGTAGTAGTCCCTCCTTTTCCAGCATGCCAATCCTGCATGCATGGTTGACGTAACATAGGCAAAGTCACTATATACTGTCACTTCCTGGTCTGCGTGTTTCTCGAGCTCGACAATAAGCACCACCAATTCTGCAGCATGTGCTGAGAAATGACATGGGGCCTCATTACGAGATCGGCGGTAGCCATGCCGCTATTGGCGGCATGGCTGCCGCTGAAATCACATCCATGTCCGGGTCCTCGGAATGAGGACTTACCCATTCCCATTTCAGCCCCCATAGGGCTGAATGGGAGAGGGAGCAAACAACGGCCCATTACGAGATGGCCCGCTGTTTGCTCCCTCTTCCCCTCGCGGGACCCGGTAAGCACGCCTGGTTTTTCCAGGCGTGCTTACCGGGACCCGCGAGGGGACCTCGTAATGTGGCGGAACGAGTTGAATGGCGCCGGCACCTTTTACGGCGCCGTTTAACCCGTTCCGCCAGGGTCGTAATGAGGACCATGATAATCTTACACTCGTCATTACTTCAAACTCCCCATTAGCCTTATGCTTTACTACAGCAGTACGTGTATATCGCTGTCAATCAGTTTGATTGATTCTCGAGGAACCGTCAATAAAAACAATTTCTCCTGCAGTGAGAGCATTTTCTTTCTCACTCGGGATATCATCATAGAATTCGAGCAATCATGTTGTTCCTCACTGTCTACCAATGGTTCGTCGACAAACATGGCAGGGGTCACTGTTTTGCATCTGACTATTTTGATCGTCGGATTTGATATTACCACTTCATAATCAGAAGCTCTTTGAGATGTCAAGGTACCCTTAGGTTTCTCTAAAACAGCAAATAGAGCATGCTCACCGAATAACGTCATAGAACACCCCATCACTATACTAGCAGACTTCTCAATAGCGAACACATCGGCTGCCAATGACGGGAAGTGACCCCTCATAACTGGGTCCAGATTCCCACTGTAATATGCCATGGGCTTGTACCCTAACATAATTCTCTGCTTAAGCACTGCTGTCATAACTGTTCCATTCATGTGCGAAAATAAAAAGAATTCCTTTGCATAATTGGGAATTCCTAAAACTGGAGCTGTACAAATTGCTTTTTTTCAATTCGTAAAAACCATCCTCCATTTCCTCACTCCATTCAATCTTTTTTAAACTCTGCTGTGCTTTTTTCAAGGCTTGCAGCAATGGGTTTGTATATAAACTGTAATCAATTACCCATGCTCTAACATAATTGCACAGTCCTAAAAACTGCTGCTTTTGCTTTATCGTATGTGGTTCTGCTGTTTTCAAAATCGCAGCAGCCCTTTCTGGTGTAACTTTCTTTCCTTCATGCGAGATTAACTGTCCTATATACAACACTTCCTTTTGAAAATACTGCAGTTTCTCTTTGTCCACTTTATATCCTTTCTTTGCAAGAATAATCATTAATTGAATCGAGTCTCGTCTACACCCTTCCTCAGTCGTGCTGCAAACTAAAATGTCATCCGAATACTGAAAAACAACAATCCGCAAATCTACATTACTTAAGTCCATCTGCAGGACTCTGTTAAAAATAACTAATGGAGACTCACAATACCCTTGGGGCAACCTAGTGCTTTTCAATTTAGTCTGACAAAATGTAAATGACGTAAGATCTTGGGAGTCCTTATGAAACGGGATTGAGAAAAACACATTTTTTAAGTCAATCACCATGAAAAATTGTACTTCAACTGGGATATTACTTATAATCGTTGCCAGATTAGGAACTAGAGGGAACTCTGCCTCTACAATCTGGTTAGTCGGGCGCATATCTTGAATTAAACGCCACAACCCCCCTTTACTTTTTTTGACCGGATACACCACAGTATTGTATGGTGACTCTGACGTCGCTAGAATGTCTTGATCCATCATAGCTGATATATTCTTAAAAATCCCCTCATCTGATTTGCTGGACATAGGGTACTGCCATTCACAGGCCAGAATTGCTCCTGGTTTCAGCTTGATCTTAACTTCTCCTACTTCTTTCAGTAGTCGTACATCATAAGGACCTGTTGTCCATAAGGAAACTGGCACTTTGTCCATATCCTCATCAAAATATGTGGGACATTGCAGCATGATCACCATCCGCAGTGGGATCTCCTCCTTTCTGTTCTAATCCAATATGTGATTCTTATTTCAAACACCACTTCGTCATTTTACCGGTCACCCTTAAACATATCCTCATCAGTGATGTCAGTCAACCTGAATCCTTCTTCAATAGCAATCACTGTTCTCCATGGCCTGCCCTCGTCATTGAATCCTTCGAGCATGGCCAATTCTCCTCGTACTATGGCTGCCTGTAATTCTAAGGGGAATATCCGTCCTCATTCCTCATTTATGGGTATCTGTGGCCTGAATAAAAATTCACCAGGTATTCTCATTACTTTGCCCACTAATCCAGTTAGCCATGTTAACAGAATACACACTCCATAATAAAAGACCTCAGGCTCCAATTGCTTTCCACGCAAGGCTATTTGCCGTGTGAATGCCATGATAAACTTGCTTACATTTAAATAATTAATTCCTGGTGTCGAACACGGTATACCCTCATCAGTAAAAGAAATTGACATGTTCAACTTCGTCATTAAATCCTGACCTAGTATATTAACTGGCGTCTGTTTCGAATCCAATAATGGAACAGATATGTGACATTCTCCTATTGAGACTAGCAATATTTCAGTAAAAGGAACTCTACTTGTAGCTCCTGTGAAACCTTAAGCATTAATGGCATTACCTGATAACAAACATTCTCCCTCTCGTATACATGAGCATGTCGCTCCAGTATCAAGTAAAAAAGAAAAGGATCTGCCGCCTACTATCGTGGCGTCAACCCTTGGTTCCTCATTAGGATTAGGCATCACTGATAGTACTAAACACATCACGTCCCCCAGTGAACTGTCCTTTTGTGGGTACATACTTATCTCTGTACCTGTAAAAGGATTCCCACTTTCGACAGTGACACCCCCTATTCTATGAGTCAACAATTGTCCCGTGCTCTGTTGTATGTTTATAGGTGGCTGCTGCAATTGTCCTTGTGGCGGAGTCAATGGTGCTTGCTATGATTGCAAAGCCTGCTGTGTTCGCAGTGCTTGTGTCTGATATATCGGGCCTCATTACGACCCTGGCGCTAAGTGGTAAACGTCGCCGTAAAAGGCTGCGGCGCCGTTAACCACTTAGCGTCTTACTACGAGGTCCCTTTGTGGGACCCGACCTTAACGGCTGGTCTGGACCAGCCGTTAAAGTAGGGACCCACAAAGGGACCTTGCAGGCAATTACGGTACCGCAATTTGCGGTACCGTAATTGCCGCCTTCTCCATTCCCATTGAGCCCTATGGGGCAAAAATGGGAATGGGGAAGGGCCATGGGGAAAGGGGGAAATACCGCCCTGCCAACCTTGGGATGGGGCGGAATTTCCCCATTTCACCATGGCGGACTCGTTACAACACCGGCACCAACCATGGTGCTAATAGCGCCATGGTTTAGCGCCGGTGTTGTAATGAGGGCCATTGTCTGATTTTGGGCAGACCCATCCCTTCTTTGCGGGCTATATGCTGGAGGATAAGCTGTCCCCCCCTCTTGAGAATTGCCCATTATTATATTATATTACATACCGTTGGCTCCCACATGTTCGCGCTATGTGCCCTGTCATCCCGCATGTCCAACATCCACGAGGGAATCTCCTAATCTGCCCATCCTGTATACCTTGATTACTCCCTTGAATATTCTGAAAATATCCTTGGTTATTTTGAAAGCTTCCTCATCCTCGGAAACCTCCTCTTCCTCTCTGCATAAATCCATTTTCTTCTTGATCTGGCTGCCATTGTCAGTTATTCAACTGCGGCATACCTGCAATCTGTTGCAATCTTGTCCCATCTCCACGGGTCGACATCGCCCCTTCAATGGCATATTTAGACTGTTTTCTCTGCACTAATTTGGCTTCCTCTGCCTTTCTAGTATCCTCCTTCTTCTTGGTTTTCTCTTGCAACAATCAGCACTGATGCGCGATGGTCAGCTGAATTTCTGGCCATGGCTTTGCTTCCTTACTCACCAATTTCTTGAGCTATCTCTGTACTCACTGTGGCAATCCCTGACATAAAATATGGTAAACACTGGTATAGATTTCCCCCACAGCTCTCGAGTTTCCAAAGACCCCTGCTCTTGAAAGTTTTGAATATAAGCAAGCGGATCTTCCCCTTCCTGCATCTTTCATGCCATTATAGCGGCCATATCTGACGTATCAGGATATTGCACTCTAAGCACTTTCCTTATTAAACGGCGCGCCATTGTGTGCCATGTTCTGCATGGTAACTCCTGCGTATCCTTCTCTAGACCAAATGTCATCAGCTCTTTCCCCAAGAATGGCTGCAAGGAGTCCTTTAATGTCTCCTATACCTAATGTGTTACCTCCTGTCATTTTCTCTAGTTCATAGATCAATTTTCCGGCACCCAACTTTAAACTGGGCAACTTGCATCTTGAGTTGTCCTTGTCCATCTGAGGCCATGGAATATACTGTGGTCTGACCCCTCCTTTCTCTAATAAGGAAACTGTGAAACCCCGAAATTGCAATCGGCTTCCATCGTTTGCCTATGCATAGTAGGGACGATTGTTCCTGATCGCCTTCTTCCTGGCAAGGATCTTAATCTGCTCACATATGGCAGCAATTTGCCCAGCACACTCTGGGATCGTCCTCTAGGTCAACCTGGCCGTACCACTGGGTCTGGCGTCTTCGGTTTAAGTAGGTCTAGCTCTGACCATCTAACATCCTTATCTGTCAATAAACCCACATGTACAGGTCTCTTCTTCCTCATGGAAGGCATCCCTTTCTTTGTCTGACATCTCCTGTCACCAACTTGTGTGACTACCCTCTTTCTCATCCCTATTCAAAGTCAGCCTGTCAAAAGCCAGAGCTCTGTGCTTGGAGCTAAACAGACTTCCATCCTTTCCTCTCAATTGGGAAATCTCAAATTGATCATCTTTCCCTTTACTTTTCAATTCCTTTTTCATCTTCATTTCATGAAATGCTTTCGCAATTCTGTCTCCAATTGTTTCCTCTTCAAAATTCTCAACTAGGTTTACTCCAGAAGACTCTGCCCTCGGCTCTTGTGATGGGAAGAACTCCTCTATGTCCTCCCATGCTACGACTGGATTCAGGTTCCTTAACTCTTTCTTTATGCGATCAATGTTGTTTGCTCTCTGCCTCCTTTTTTGTTCCTTTTCCTCATCAAATGGTCTTCGATTCTTTGCTTCTTCCCAAATTCTTTCTTCCTCCTGTCTCTTCATCTCTCCTTCTCTCCTTTGCCTTGCGTATTTCATAATTTTTTCACATCTTTCCATCTCTTTATATCCCCTTCTATATCCAGGGTTATACCTGGTCATTCACTTCTCTCATTGTTCCATGGGACTGCAGAGACCACGTCTTTCTCTAGAGCTTTCTCCAAACCTTCGTCATGCATTGGGTTACTATACCATGCTGCTGCTTTAAGCTCTCTGAGTGGATGCACTCCGTCATCTTTTCAATTACTGTCATTTACTTCAGGCACAGTGGGGGGAGCAGAAGGCTCACCACCCCCCACTGTACGCTGGTTAATATCCAGTCTTCAGGAGGCGGGTCTTCCAGTTTCTCCTGGTACTTCTTCTGAAGCCCTCAGCTAGCAAGCCTTTTCTCCAGCTTTTTTCCTGTGTACGCTGCATGCAAATATGTGGTCATGTGTTGCAAAACCGCTTTTGACAGTGATCCCCCTTGTGGCCATGGCATGAACATTTTATTCGCTGTACCCTTAACCCATACTGTTTAAGTTTGGGTGCCTGTTTCGGCAACTTCTTGCATATGTGTACAAGCTGAGTAATATCCTCCATTTTGACAAGGTTCACTCGCCTGTCAATACTCACCGTGCTTCAAACAAACAATACTTAAATCAAACAATAACTATGATGTGAGCATGCACCAATCATCACAGCTCAAAACCTCTATATCACATTTCACTTCAACTTCTTTACTTAATCAATATTCTGAACAACAAAATAAATCATTCTCCTTCTCCTTTTAAACACAAAAATATTCTCTTGTCACTCTTCAACACTTCACTTTTGTTTTTGACTTATATACTGTAAGGGAGGAAGGGTCTCCCAGGCCCACCTTCATTCCTAACAACGCACACAATATGCTCATTCCGCGGTTTACAGCACACCTATGGCCAAGGTGTCAGGTAGCCTTTGAATGACACATAATTGTGCATGGCCTATGAGCCGCGAGACTCCATTTTGTGTTGACTACAAACTCCATTTTCTAGTAGGCCGCATGTAATCACTGAATGCAGGCCTGCACCTCTCCCCTTCATTCTCCATGCACAGCCAGCATGCCAACCCCCCACCTCCTCCCCTCTGTTGTCTACGCGGCTGTCCTATTCTCAGGGAAGCTTGGGCACGAAAGGTAACAAGCTAAACATGTATATCTCATCTTCCTTTTACATCACTTCCCTGTGTGTGACCGGGCCAGAGCCAAGTCCTGGAAAAAAACATATGTCTCCACAAATCTGCCTCTGCACTAGCATACCCCATCTAGAGAAATACAGACCATAAGCCCCCTAACCTCACACCTCTTTTGATGTAACAGTTGCATGCCCCTCGCCTGTGTGCCACTCCAGTTCACCCCCTATCACTAATCCCATGTGGCCATTAATACACAAGGGGGCGGGCAGGCCGCATTATGTATCTTGGGCACAAATGGACAATGCAAATCTGTTGAAAACATTACCTCCACTTTCAGGGGGAGCAAGGAAGTGGATATATGCATTCGAGAAAAATACTGCCAGGGTCCCCCTAGCAATAGGTGATGGTAAAGGTTTGTTGGTTTCCGCAGTAGGCGATCAGGCCAACAGGGTGTGGGTGAAGGCGGGGTTCCCTGGGGTAAGATTGGATTGTGACCGCCATGATGGGGCATCATTCAACACTGTGAGTCTAAAAAGTAATGTAGCTAATATGTATTGTTTTATGTACACTTCACACATATGTTTGTGTGTAACAGGACATACTTTACATTAAAGGAATTGAACAGAAGTGGCACCTCTTCCACATCAGCATATAGCCACACGAAATCAATGAGACGCTGTAAAAAGCAACGTACACAGCCTGTACAGAAAAATTGAACAATTGCTAAACAATTAGTACTACCCCTACCCTCTACTAATACTGGCAATGTTTCTTATAAATTAAAGGTGTACATGTAAACTGTTTGTCAGTGTGTGCGTAGTTGCTGCTTTGGTGCTGTCATTGCATTGTGACTCTGTAGCGCACAGTGCTGCCCGAGATGCCTGCAGGTAAGCAAAATGGAGGGTTCCTACTGAGAGTGCACCTGCCCGGCGTATGTCCAATCACAACGGAAGTGTCCATAGGAGTACAGTACTGGCCTCATGTCTGCATCTTCTCATTCACTTTTAATTAGTCGTGGCACTGGACATCTGTCAGTTTCAAAGCTATACGTATTCGTATGTCATCCTCTGTCACCTGGTAATGCCGCCCCTGTCGCCAACCCTACTGATTAATGCGACAGGCTACAGCATTTCAAACAGTCCTGCCGCCTATGGATTTCGTGTTGCAAAGCTACCGGTTTATGGCTGTGTTACGCTTGGCTGCCTGAGGCCCATTGGGAGCAAGGAGCAAGGAGCAGGATGCTCCAGTGTACAGTGGGCCTGTTAAATGGCCCATTGCTTTGATTGATGAGCTGCTTGCCCTTCCATGACCCGTGAAACTGACACACCGTCTCTGCACTTAGCACCGTGAGGTTACGTAGCAAATTGCTGACTGCGGTTTGTACAGGTGCATAAAAGATTGCACTGCACATATTTGTATTTGTATTTTGTATTTTGTTTATTTATATAGCGCGCCGGGCCCGGCCGCATCTGGGCGCATATCATAGGAGGCACGTTACGATTACATACATGGATCAATAGGTGGCTCTACCAACTTACAATAGACATGTGGGTAGAGCAACAGTAATGACAGTATGACAGTCCGTAGTGAGTCTGGAAAATATAAACGCAGTTGCTGCTTGCTAACTCGCAGACAGTTAAATGTAAGCACAGCTAAGTAAACAACAAAATCTTCGGATCTCAAAAATTATGAGTGCCGGTTGCAAAGATACTGTGGCTGCGTGCAGCTGCCTGATCAACTGGCATGTTACTCTGCCTAATGAAACTGCGTGTCTCCGGATGAAAAGCATTCCTATGTGGCAAAATGTACTCATCTTCAATAATGCTACCGATACGGCTAATGTCGTGCCTTCAAGTGATGGTACTTTCACTTCGATGCACAGATTGCTATATTTGAAGACGTACAAATAGTAGTTTTGTGGCGTAATACATGTCATACAATATGCTGTGGATCAATATCTGCGATAACGCATTACCCCTGGTGAGACATTCAGACATATGGCAGCCCCACTCCACAAGCTGATAAGGACTAGTGCATAAGCCGCTGGAGATATACATTCGCTGCAGTATTGTACTGTTCATAGCAACCTGTAGAGTGACCCTTTGTTCACAGACAAGAAGAAAGGAACACAGTGGGTATTGGGAGCGAGTTTCAGTTGACGGCTTTCATTCGCAATGCGTGTCCAAATTCATGCCCACCCTTTTGCATAGCTATTGCAATTACCTGCTAGCAAGATTATATGCAGTGCTATAATATTTCATTTGTGACTATTTTGCAAATGTTATGCTTCCAGCACATTCGTGCTTACACCACACACAGAAGCCTTATTACACAATCTCTTAGCTTCTACAGACCCATTTCCATGCGCGCCATTCTGCAAATGGGCTGGATGTGGCACGTGGAATCCAGGAAGTAAAGCACTGGCTGCAAACTTTTTGTGCTGTCTGCGGGCGTGGAGGAATACATTTCAACCAGGACAGCGGATTTCATATGTAGTGGTGGCTCTTAAAAGAGCCTTTTCTGGTTTTGTTTTTTTAGATGCTTTTAAGGAAACACTCTTTTTGTGGTTTTTATAGAGATTTTTCTCTTTATGCACTCTGCCAATTCTTACAGTAAGCGCTTCACTGCATCCTGTAGATGGAACAACAAAATACCATTGCCAATATTGGACAAAGAAATGCCATTGTCATGGAATAAGTCTGCATTTTTAGAATCAATGATGTCATTTTTACAGAAGAACATTGCAGCATCGTACAAAAAAAGTAGACATGCTCCCATTGATGATACACCTTCCGCCCTCTCGCTGTGAACAAACTGCATTAGTCAGTCGAATACTCTTCTTAGTGGTATTGATAAGAAAAGGATTCTCGCTTTTTATACAGATTTTTCTTTTTCTGTACTCCGCGCATTCTTACATTAAGCTCTTCAACACATCTTGTAGATGGAGCAAACAAAATACCATTGCCAATGTTGGATAAATAAATGCTATTGTCATGGAATAAGTGCGCTTTTTGAGAATCAATGATGTTAATGTTGCAAAAGAACATTGCACAATCACACAAAAAAGTTGCCATGCTTCCATTGATGATATACCTTCCGCCCTCTGGCTGTGAACAAGCTGCATTAGAACAGTCCCACCCTCTTCTTGCTGGTATCGATGAGATTAGAATTTTCGCAGTGGAAAACAAAACGCTTCACTGCTTTCATCAATCTCTTGAGTTGATGCAACACATAGTCACAAGGCGCGTAACCCAGATGCTGAGCTCCGTACTGTACCACGACAACATGAAAAGGCGCGAAAGTGACCACTTCTTTGCAAAGGTCAAGGACAACGCCGAAATTGCAGACATCGGCAGCGCACCACAATGCCTCCACTCCTTCCAACCCGAAAATGCCATGCAAGTCTCTTTCCTGGGCATACCTGTGCAAATGTACCACAAAGGCAACACCCACTACAGCACTCTGCGTCTCTCCATTTCTGCCAGTGCATGAAGGAATGTAAGAAAATGTTACTGCCCCTTCCTGTGAAGCGGAACCTAAGCAGCTAATTGAATAATCCCCAAAGTCACATTCCCATTGGCTAGCATGCTTAGAAGGCCAGAATGCGTAACGTGTGCTTTCCGCACTAGCGCAAGGTCCGTGCCCCAGTGAAGCAAGAGGAGTCCTTCTTCCTATTGGTGTGCTTTACTGTGACGCACACCATGAGCACCTGATAGGAGAATCCCTACAGTCCCATTTCCATAGGCCAGCATGGAGAGAAGCGCAGAATGTGGCGCGTGTGCTTCCCCAAGTACGGCGAGTGAAGCAGGAGTCCTTCTTTCTATTGCCGTACACACTAATCACCTGATTGGACAATCCCCACAGCCCCATGTCAATTGGGCAACTTGGTGGGAAGGGCAGATTGTGGCAATTCCATTTCCATGGCCAACATGCTCATAATAGCAAGAGGTGCCACGTGTGCTTTCCCATCTACAGTAAGGGCCACGGCCCACTAAAGCAGACACAATACTTCTTCGCTTTAAAGTGGCATTTTTGCAGCGTTCCCTCATTAGGTGCTGTCAAATTATCAATCACACATGCAGCAATCACATGCAAAACCTCTGCATTGCACACTATCATTTCTGTACACCACTCCATATTTACAGTTAAACACTGTCAGTGCACATTCCGTTTGATAACAAAATCCCTCCACCTCAAACTTCTGCTAACAAATGCACGATTGCAGCATCACCAAAGATCCTGCGGCACACCCAGCACACATTTGGCCATGCACACAACAGTGCAGCCCTTGCCCACACCCACCACAACACTATGGATACATGCATGCAACCATGTGGGCAGCTAACTTTATGCACAAACATAACATACGTACTGGCACTTCTACCCAACTCCCCCACACCATAGAACATCCATTCACGAAAATGTGTCACAATTAGCAGAATCCACAAACATACCACAGTCTGCACCACCCCTACCCACTGCTATTCACAAAGCCTTGTGTCACTGGCACCCTAAGCACAACAGCTTCGCAACATTGGGCCTACTTCAATATATCTGCATACAGCACACTAACCAAGCACATATAAATTACACTTCAACCATACCCTCTTCCATACTCACATTATATAAACACTGCACCCTGGGGCCACACTCCACACCTTCACACTGCACAATCTCCTGCTGCACTCCAAATACTGTAGCATGTTGCAACTATCACCACAAGCATGGAACGCACAATAAATGCTTTTCAACTCTCTTGTGCTGCTGTAGCACATCTACAATGTGCTCCACACCCATTCTCCAAAGATCACCACCCTGTGCCTCATGCACTGTCGGACCTGCATTGCTGGAGTGGGTGTGCTTCTTGCAAACATTCCCCACACCTTAATGTATCCATACATGTCAGCATGTCACCAGCTACCACTGTGCACATACGCACCACTGGCACCAGCACTACCCAATCTCTGCATCGCAATGGAGCTACACAGCGTTAAATGCAACAGTTACCATATTCTACAAACATTACACTGTCTCCGGCGCCCCTATACCCTTTCATTCACATACTATGGTCTTACCCACTTCCACTCAGAAAGTACTGTGTCACTGCCAACCTAACCACAAACTGTTCACAACATTGCCCCTACACCAAGCAATCTGCACACAGCACACTATCCAAGCACATATAAACTACACTTCAACCATACCCTCTTCCATACTGACAATATGCAAATACTGCACACAGTGCCCACATTGGGTGACGTTTCACTGCAACATCTCCAACCACACATGACAAACTTTACCATGTTCTAACAGTGACCTCACATGTAAAACCAAACGTACATGCATGGCAGCTCACTTCTGCTGCTCTATTGCGTCTGAAATGTCCTCCACAACCATTACATACAAGTCACCACCCTGTAACTGATGCAGAGTCACAAATGCATCACTGCCGTGGGTGTGCTCAAGCCCTAGGCTTTTGAGTGCATGGCCTATGGTCTACGGCCTTTGGCCATGCACCCAATAGTCTAGGCCTTAAACATACCCACCGCAATGTAATGCCACCATTCATGTCACCAAACGTGTCACAATTAGCAGAATCCACAAACATACCACAGCCTGCACCACCCCTACCCACTGCCATCCACAAAGTATTGTGTCACTGGCAACCGAACCACAACAGCTTCACAACATTGGGGAAACTTCAATAAATATGCACACAGCACACTAACCAAGCACATATTAGCCGCACTTCAAGCATGCCCTCTTCCAAACTCACATTACATAAACACTGCACCATGTGCCCATAATGCATAACTTCTCAATGCACCATCTCCTGCCGCACACCAAATACTGTAGCATGGTGCAACTATCACCACAACCATGGAACACACAATTAATGCTTTTCAACTCACTTGTGCTTTTGCAGTATGTCTACAATGTGCTCCACACCCATTCTCCAAAGCTCACCACCCTGTGCCTGATGCACTGTCAAACCTGCATTGCTGCAGTGGGTGTGCTGCTTGCACACATTCCCAGCGCCAGAATGCAATCATACATGGCAGCATGTCACCAACTACCACTATGCACATACGCACCACTGGCACCAGCACTCCTACCCAATCTGCGCATTGCAATGGAGCTACACAGTGTTAAATGCAACAGTTACCATATTCTTTAAACATTACACTGTCTCCGGCACACCTATGCCCTTTCATTCACATAGTATGGTTTTACCCACTTCCACTCAGAAAGTATTGTGTCACTGCCAACCTAACCACAAAATGTTCACAATTGTGCCCCTACTCCAAGCAATCTGCACACAGCACACTATCCAAGCACATATAAGTTGCACTTCAACCAAACCCTCTTCCATACTGACAGTATGCAAACACTGCACCCAGTGCCCACACTGCGTGACTTTTCACTGCACATCTCCAACTACAGATGAACAACTTTAACATGTTCTAATAGTGACCTCACCTGTGCAACCAAACGTACACGCATGCCAGTTCACTTATGCTGCTCTGTTGCGTCTGAAATGTGCTCCACACCCATTCTGTACAAGTCACCCCCCTCTAACTGATGCAGAGTCACAAATGCATTACTGCCATGAGTGTACTCAAGCCCTAGGGTCTTGAGTGCATGGCCTACTGCCTTCTACTGCAGAGTCACAAATTCATTACTGCTGTGAGTGTGCTCAAGCCCTAGGCTTTTCAGTGCATGGCCTATGGCCTACAGCCTTCAGCCAGGGACCCAATAGTCTATGGCTTGAGCACACCAAACGCAACGTAATGCCACCATGCATGTCACCATGTCACCAAGTACAACAACCCTTCAACAGATCCACCACAACTTCATGCACCCACGCATGCCACCATGTGCCCAACTACCGCAATCCATCCGCACAGCACAGCCACCCGCACTCCCACCTAACCTATGTCATGTGCAGATCACTGCCCTTATGAAAATCACCTGCCTCTACTCAAAACAGAAAGAGGTTGGCACAAACAGGTCGCAGCACAAGGTATCAGGCTGTTACGACAGCTGCCTCCAATCACCACACAAAGTAGTCACCTGTCTAGGTACCCGCGATTTGGCACAATATACATGAATACTGCAGCCACTCCCCCGTCTTCTTCCACCTATTCACATATCTCACATGAACCACGTCTCACTCCCCCAACCCTTTCCCGCCCTTCTTGCCGCCAACCCATGGCATACGGTATATTTTCCAGACCCTTCCTCCGGCGCACTCTCCTCCGATACACCATGGCAGAGTTTCCCAAAACCTTTGACGCACAGCACGCTTCCCTCCAGCCAACCACCGGCCACATCCAATGTTCGCCGACAGCATGGCGTACTGCAGGCCAATGAGACTTTGGTCCACGGAGCAAACAGGGAAATGGGTCCGCCTAGCGGACCCAGATTTCACTCATTTATAGAGACGTACATTTCAGTTGTTTTCAACAAAAGTACTGATCGGATTCCCACCAAACACACAAAAGAACGCTTTCTGACCCAAGCACCCACTCCTGCCACAAAGTTGGTGCAAATCCATCCAACCGTTTGGGCTGTAGCTGTGCACAAAGTTTTTGCCCATTTAGTATATGGGAAAACAAATATGTGGGACCCCTCTATAACTTTGCCCCCAGTGCACGGAACATCACCCAACTTGTCAGAAATATTCAGAGGGGGCCATATACTTTTTTGCAAAGTTTGGTGAGCATTCCTCCAGGGGGAGCGAAGTTATAAGCAGCAGAAAAAGTGTTCTTCCTATGAATTTAACAACTTAACCATAATTACACGGCCCGTGTTAGCGGGCATGTAGTTATGGTTAAGTTGCTAAACTCATTACACGGCCCACGGTAGTGGCTGTGCAGTTATGGTTAAGTTGCTAATCCCATAGGAAGAACACTTCTTGGGTGGCTTATAACTTTGCTCTCCCTGGATGAATCCTCACCAAACTCTGCAGAAAATGTATATGGCCCACTCTGAATTATTTTGCAAAATTTGGTGAGGTTTGGTCCAGGAGCGGCAAAGTTATAGGGGGTCCCAAAATTTATTTTTTTCCCATAGACTGAATTGGGAAAAAACTTTGCTCACACCTACAGCCCAAACCGCTGGCTGGATTTTCACCGAATTTGCGGTAGGAGCAGCAGCTTGGTCCCGAAAGCGTGCTTTTGTAAATTTGGTGAAAATCCGTCCAGTAGTTCTTTTGTAAACGACCAAAAAGTAGGTCACTAAAAATGTGTGATATCTATGTCCGCTTTGCGGACACACTTCCCTGTTTGCTCCGCGGACAGGACACCGATTGGCTAATCGGCTTGCATCATGTCCGCGGACATGCAACGTGTTCACTGATTGGCTGGAATGAAGCGTGAGGTGCGTCGTATTGTTTTGATGCATCCGCCATCTTGGATCCACGGACAGCGCGGTGACGAACGGGGGAGAAATACAACTTTGGGGAGTGTGTTGGTGTGTAAGAGTGCTTGGGGAGGGTGGAGGAGTAAGAGATGGGTCAAATGCTGTATTTGTTTACGTGGCAGGCGCCCCTGATGTGTTCGTCATGTCCGCGGTCACTGCGGCTGTCCACAGACAAAAAAAATGCAGTAGCCCATATAGCACAATTAAAATGTTTGATTCTATGGGTGTGATCTATGGGTGTGATATGCTGCAGTGGTTGTGGCCAGGGCCTAGAGTCTTGGGTGCATGGCCAAAGGCCCATAGATCACACCCATAGAATCAAACATCTACCAAATATCCGCAAATCTACAGTTTGTGTACGGCTTGATTTGTATAGTTTGTATGTGAAGTTTTGGCTACGTCATGCAATTAAGATTGTAGAGTTTGGTAACAAGCACTGCAGTATAACATATCCATGGAAGTAAACATTTTGGATTGTGGTGTATGGTTAGATGTTTGCTTCAATGATTGTGTTATGGAGCAGTATTTGTGAGTTGCATTATAATATACTTATTGTTTGATTTTTTTTTTATTGGAAATATTTGTTCATGACTTGGGTAACTGGAGCAGATATTCTTTTTCAATTTCTGTGTTAAAAGAAAAGCTCATGTTAGTGTAGGTAGTTTATAAAGAGTTATTGCATTGCATAATAGAGATTTCTGCATTATTTCGACCGTCATATTTAGCAGATTTTTGGGGGACGTTAGATACCTGTTGGCGTATTCTAACTGTTTATTTCTTCTTATATTTTAGTGGCATTGATTTATCTGTTTGGTTGTTGCAGAATCTTGGGGCAGTTAGATATCTGTTGGCATATTCTACTGGTTATACTGAACTCGAGGGCTGCACACATCTCTTTGCTGTGCCACAAGTGGATTTCAAGAACTCGAATTCTTGGTCATATTGAAAATAAATTTATTAATGGCCCTTTTTTTTTTGATAACACGTGTTTCGGCACACTCCCTGTGCCTTCCTCAGATCAGGGCAATGTCTGTTTACTAAGTATTGATGATACAACAAAAAATTTAAAAAATTGACAAATAGAAAAACATTAACACAAACGGCACAATTAAAGAGAACCACAAGTCATATTAAGTTCATATGTTTCGCAAATTCCCCAAAACAAAAATAAATAACAATTAAGACATTCATTTAGACACATAAACAACGTGGATTAAATGCATGGATCCATTTGGAAACCAAAGTAGTTAACACATACCAATCAGACGTCGGACAATCATTTGAGGGAGTGTGGAGGTGGGAGTGAAGGGTGGTTGAAAATATAAAAAGGAGAAAAAGAAATAGCAATGTTTGAGTCAATGGTTGAGATCAGAGGATTACATTGATTAACTGATTGGGGAAATCCCGAGTGGGTAAAACTAGCTTACCCATCCACTGGTCTGTTCGCTACAGATAACGTGATTGGTAGTTGAGTCCCATCAGACTCCAAATGTTTTCTAAAGAAACCGAGGTAGGACATCAGAATCACTCCACTGTGTTCATACATTAATGTTCTATTTAAACCTCCTGACATTATCATTAATTGCCCTTAAAAATGCTCACATTCCGCTACGTTTAAAGTGTTCGATTCTGTGACCTAGGTTAGATCCATATCTTGAACACATGACCTTGGCAATCAGTGTTTAGCATTTCTGCACGGCAATGGGATTTAAACTGTCCTCGTGTCATTTCCCCATAAATCAGCATTTTATCAATGTGTGTCATGGCAGTAACGACCTTGTAAGCGTGAGGGTGTCGACTACAGGTTTGGACGCTGACCCTTTGTTAATTGGTGCGTTGTTATGGGGGCTTGACAGCCCCCTAGGGCTTACCTGAAAAATTCAGTTTTACTGCATCACACGTCGGGATTCTAAAATGGCAGAAGTCATTCCATGTCATTTGTATATAAGATGTTGCCATGGTAATGTTACTTAGTCCTACCTCTGTTTCCGCACTAAAAAAAAAAAAACTGTCGGCCATGTTTTAGTGGTGAGGACTTTGTTGTCTGTGGCGGGTTCGTGCGTGTTCTTGGGCCGTTTTAAATTACAATGAATGCAGTCCTATGCTGCAGTATGAGCTCCATTAGTTAAAATCTCTCTCCAAACTATTTTACATGTGGACCTAGTCCGATGTACCACCCTGAGGAGTGTTAACTCCTTCAGGTGCATGCTGGGAGATATAGTCCCTATGACCGTCTAAGGGCAGGGCAGGCCTGGGGAGGCCACCCACAAACCCTCTTGCTCTTAAGTCTTGTTTTGGGAGGCAAATCTATTCCTACCTGAAACCTGCATACACTAAAAATTGGGGTACATAATGCCCATCTAGGTTTTGAAGATAATCCAACTATATTATGGCCTGCTTCTCAGGCGCTTTTTTCAACACCAATTACAATTTACAAAAGTTCATAACGAATTCATAAAAAGTATGACATTTCCTTGTCTGTATTGAGGCCGTCTTCTACACTCCTGAAGAAATTTATGAATTTGGCCTCCTCCTGACGTAGCAACAGTTCCTGGTTGCCTCCTCTGCACCCCAATGTCACTTTTTTTAGACCGATGAATTTGATGTATTGTTTATTGTCCATCTGGTGGACGCGCTGCCAGTGGTCCGCTAGAGGCAGGTTCTTTTCCTGGCTTCCAATCACTGCCAGGTGTTCCCTGATCCTGAAGCGGAGTTCACGAATCGTACTGCCAATATAGATTTTCTTGCAAGTGCAGATGATAGCGTATATGACATGCTTACTTTTGCAGTTTATCTGTTCTCGTATCTTAATTTGAAGTCCATTGTCTGCCTTGAAATTGTTTGTCATAGGTGTGGCGTGTTTGCACATTGTACATGTGCCACACTTTCTGAAGCCTGGACTGGATTCTTTTAACCAAGTCCCTGCTGTCTCCTCCTTTTCTTCTGGTAGTAATGACGGGCTGAGGCTCTGTTTCAAGGTTTTGGCTCGTCTGTAGATCAATGACGGGTGGTCATGTATATATGACCCAATATGGGGATCCAATTTGAGTAGATGCCAGTATTTTCTGAGAGATTTCCTGATAACATGGTTGTTTGCACAGTATGTAGTAATAAATTGCACCTTGTCTGATGGATTAGGTTTAACCTGTTGTGTCAGAGTCTGTATCCTCTGGATTTTTTGTGCTTTGTTATAGGCAGTTTCAATACTCTTCCTTGGGTAGCCCCTGGCTTGAAATCTCCTGGACAGTATTTCACATTCTTCATTAAAGTGAGATAGTTCATTGCAGTTCCTCTTGGCCCTAATGTACTCCCCTTTAGGGATATTCCTAATTACCGGTCCATAGTGGCAACTCGTTGCATATAGTGTGGAGTTTACTTCTGTCTCTTTCCGGTATGTTCTGGTTTTGAGATGTTCTCCTGAAACATAAACATTCAGATCCAAGAAATTGATCTCTGTCTCACTGCTGATTCCTGTGAACTCAATGCCTAGCAGGTTGCTATTAATTTGGAGTCTAAACATTTCTAGTTGCTGTGGTGTGCCATTCCATACTAACAAAACGTCATCAATGTACCGGGTCCATTTGATGACGTGTCTGTTGTAAACCTCTGTGGTATAGATTAATAGGTCCTCAAACATGCCCATTACCAGGTTCGCTAATGCTGGTGCATATTTTACCCCCATGGCTACCCCCCGTTTCTGTTTGTATATGGTTTTGTTAAAGGTAAAGATACTATTATCTAGGGTGGCCATGAGCATTTCTTTTAACATACAAACGAACGGGAAGTGTGATGCCGATTCGTCCTTAAAGGTGTAGTCAACAGTATCAAGTGCCAAATCATGCCCAATGGACGTATAAAGGGCCTTGACATCCCACGTAGCGAGACGGTATGTAGGCTGCCATCGGATGTTTTCAATGATATGTATTGCAGACGTTGTGTCTTTTAAGTAGGCTTTTACCAATTTCACTTTGGGTCTTAATATGTAGTCAATGTATTCCGTGGTTCTGTAGCCCAACCTATTCCACTCAGGATTGGCCTTCCTTCCGGGATAGTGGAAAAATCTTTGTGCACCTTGGGAAGAAAATAAATAGTTGGTAATGTCGGTTTGGAGATGATCAAAAATCTTTTTTCCTCGTCTGTGATGAGGCCCTGTCGGTGCCATCCCTCAATTAAGTCCTTAAGATCTTGGACTATTCTGTTCATCGGGTTACTTGTCAAAGTTTGGTAACAGTTTGGTGTGTCGAGATGATTTTGTGCCATTTTTATGTAATCCATGCGGTTCAAGACAACTATATTTCCACCTTTATCAGCTTCTTTGATAACCAACTGACGATTGGTTTTGAGTTTCCGAAGTGCATTCTTCTCTTGCAGTGTAAGATTCTCCCGTTCTGTCTGTCTGCGGTTGTACCTCAATCTGTCTTGGGTATTATACAGGTCTTTTGTGACTGATTTGTAGAAGGCATCTAGCATATTGTCCGGCGGTAGTTGTGGCAAGAATTTAGATGTAGGTTTAAGTTCTTTGTTGATTAGACCAATAGGTGTGATTGATAGTTCTTGCATGGTTTGATGAATAGGAGAGTTATCTGATTCTTGTAATGATCTTAATAGATGAATATTGCCCAATTCCTCTATCGTGACTTCACTTCTTCTTACTGGATCTGAAGTTCGTTTCCCTTGCTCTACTTGAGTGGCGAAGAATTTCTTAAGTTTTATTTTTCTCACGAATTTGAACAGGTCGATATGCACTTGCACAGGTTCCATATAGGCAGTTGGTGCAAATGATAATCCTTTATTAAGGAGAGAGATTTCATCCTGAGATAAATCTGTGTCTGATAGGTTCATCACAAGGGTATTCATTGGCTCTGTTTGGCTACTGCCCTGGCTCCTGCTCTTGTCAATCTCTGATAATCTTCTAAGGCATCTGGGTTGCCTGTGTCTACCTGACCCCCTCCTTCCTCTTCCGCGTCCAAACCTGTAGTCGACACCCTCACGCTCACAAGGTCGTTACTGCCATGACACACATTGATAAAATGCTGATTTATGGGGAAATGACACGAGGACAGTTTAAATCCCATTGCCGTGCAGAAATGCTAAACACTGATTGCCAAGGTCATGTGTTCAAGATATGGATCTAACCTAGGTCACAGAATTGAACACTTTAAACGTAGCGGAATGTGAGCATTTTTAAGGGCAATTAATGATAATGTCAGGAGGTTTAAATAGAACATTAATGTATGAACACAGTGGAGTGATTCTGATGTCCTACCTCGGTTTCTTTAGAAAACATTTGGAGTCTGATGGGACTCAACTACCAATCACGTTATCTGTAGCGAACAGACCAGTGGATGGGTAAGCTAGTTTTACCCACTCGGGATTTCCCCAATCAGTTAATCAATGTAATCCTCTGATCTCAACCATTGACTCAAACATTGCTATTTCTTTTTCTCCTTTTTATATTTTCAACCACCCTTCACTCCCACCTCCACACTCCCTCAAATGATTGTCCGACGTCTGATTGGTATGTGTTAACTACTTTGGTTTACAAATGGATCCATGCATTTAATCCACGTTGTTTATGTGTCTAAATGAATGTCTTAATTGTTATTTATTTTTGTTTTGGGGAATTTGCGAAACATATGAACTTAATATGACTTGTGGTTCTCTTTAATTGTGCCGTTTGTGTTAATGTTTTTCTATTTGTCAATTTTTTAAATTTTTTGTTGTATCATCAATACTTAGTAAACAGACATTGCCCTGATCTGAGGAAGGCACTTGGAGTGTGCCGAAACACGTGTTATCAAAAAAAAAGGGCCATTAATAAATTTATTTTCAATATGACCAAGAATTCGAGTTCTTGAAATCCACTTGTGGCGCAGTAAAGAGATGTGTGCAGCCCTCAAGTTCAGTTTTACAATCGGAGTGGGGGAACTCATTGTCTCCGTTCCTTCTGCACACACCATTGCGACACCAACCAACTTTGGTGTATAGATCTTAAGTCGCGGAGGTCTAAGAGTGGTTTGCCCCAAAAAGTTCCCTATAAATAAACTATAACTTCTACTGGTTATAGTTTTTTATTTATATTTTCAAGTTACTCATCTATCTGTTGGGTTGTTGCAGAATCTTGGGCCTGTTGGCGTATTCTAACTGTTTATAGTTTTCTAAGTGAAGTTGTATTAATGTTTATGTACAGATTAGTTATTAAATTTTGGTTTTAAGAATATTAAATACGCGTTTATAAGATTTGCTGGTAATCTCTGCTTTAGAGTAATGGTACTATCATTACATTCGAACCATCTACAATTCTTTTTATATATGCAATGTAGTGACCTGCATTGGTTGCGGCTCCTGCGTGGTAGATTATACCTATTGTTGTGAAGGTTTTCTTAGCAAGTGATACTTGACCATATGTGAATCCAGTCAGCTTGCAGTTGTTTTAGGTACCATCTGCATTGTAACATAAAAACATTAGTATTATGTATTTACTATGTGTTTGTAATTGTAAGGTGGATCGATTATCTGAATTGCAGGTAGTACATAATCTGCCATGGTTTGCATTTTGTACAAGTTGCTGAAACGGAACGGGTTGACAGTTAGGTATGGATACATACACAAAGCGTTCATTAGGGATTTGTTCCTGTGCCACATTGTTGCAGAGAGTGCATGTATGTTTCCACATGTATGAAATCTAGAAGATTTCATTTATAGGTATGTTTTTGTTTTCCAGTACTTGTAGTAAGTACATCAGAAATTCTTGTGGATCCTCTTGTGAGTTTATAGTGAATATCACCATTCCAGCACAGTAGTCCAATTCTTGTCTTATTCCATGAACACTGTATGTGTTGTCAGGATTGTTGCTTGCGTTTCTATGAAGGACTAACATTTGCAAACACAATTGGTCTGTATTGTGTAGGTAAATGTTGTCAACAATTGGTGGCAATTGGAATATAATATTTATTGCTACATTTGTGTAGCAATTTACAGCAGTTATATTTGAAAATTTTAATGGACCAGATAGTTCTGTGTCCAAGTCATTTCTTCGGAGTGTGTGTTGCTTCTTTGAAGAAGTACCTGAGTTACTTTGAGTAGTAGATTCTTCTTTGGTTGTAGTAATTGATGAAGTATTAACTTCTTTTACTCTCTTTGGAGGTTTTGCAGTGAGATCCTGTTGCATTTCTGTTTGAAGTAGTTTTCTTTTAAAACGTTTTCGTTTCTGTGGAACATGATAGGTTTTTAGATGGGGGTGTACAGTGAACATAGTCTATTGTATTCTAAAATGCAAGGAATATCAGCGTTTACTTTACTTGCATCAAAGTTGATCAGAAATAGACCGTCAAGTGTACATAAGCGTGATAGTGCTACGTAGTTCATGCCTTCTTTAAAGACTGTGTTCCCAATATTTATCAATGCTTTATCTAGGGTAAGACCTTGTGATTTGTGAATGCTGACAGCGTATGCTAGAGTTAGAGAAAATAGCTCTCTGTGTACATACATGTCTTTTGAAATGAAGGAATCGAGCTGTTGAGCTATCCTTTTTATTCTGATAGTTTGCCAAAGAGAATATTGACAAACTGAATGTTGTTGTCATGTGGGAATGTTTGAAAGCCAACAACTGTACCAAGTGCTCCATTAACTAGTCCTTGCTCCACGTCAAGGTTACATATAAGCATTACTCAACAGTTTAAAGATAATTTTAATATTTTCTCCAAACCAGCTGTGTTGGAGATAGAGTTTTCTAAGGTATTTAGTCTTGTTGTGGCTGGTTGACACATGGGTAGTGTCATACCATGTATGTCCAGTTTGTATGTGGAGCAAATTTCAATTATTGTTTGCATTTCTTTTTTCAACATTGTTTCATTGAATTTTGAACAGCTTGCAAGTGTTGGCATCAAGGACATACAATTGACAGTTTTGTGTGCTAAATTTTCCATGACATCAGTAGCACACGAGTTATGGCCATACAGTGCATGGAAGTGCCGGGTTTTTAATATTGATTGTGCTTCTGGAGGTAGTACACCAACTCCAGTACTTTTTAAAATGTTGGCAAATGTGAGGCCTGCAGACTGGCGCATGTTTTCTGTTAATTCTCTGTATTGGAAATGTTACAAAAGGTTGACATTTCCTATGCTGCCAACAGTTTTACGGCAGAGTTTGTGTCCTAAGGTTTTAAAAATAGGTTTACCTTTCACTGGTGTCAATTGAAATAGATCTCTGAAAATATTATGTGTTTTCCTCCAAAGAGCTCTTCGTAGTTTGTTTTGAGTACTTCTTGTAATCTGAGGTGAATCAAAGCCAACATTAGGTTGGAGACCATGCTCACTTCATCTATTAGTAGCATTTTCATTTGTTTTAACACTCTACGTAGTTCCATTGCAGCTTCTGTAGAAAGTTTGTAATATTCTAATTTGTTTTGGTGTTCTACTGGAAGGAGTAGTAATCGGTGTAAAGTGACACCGCCTATGTTGTAGGCAGCTAAACCTGTGGGGGGAGTTACAACAGCTGACAGTTTGTTGTTTGTCAATTGTTGAAGGAACTTGCTGTTGTTTTGATTAAGAATGTTTTTCCTGAACCAGCTTGACCACTGACATATAGTAGTATAGGTTTGTAATTTTGGCAGGTACATTCTTTATTTTCATGTTGTACACCATGTGCAATTTCTTTTGTTTCTTCTTGAAAAATGCTACGCTGCTCTTTGTTCAGTTTTGATTGCAGTACAGTTAAGTCTTCTGTATCTTCTTCATAGTGACACATGGTGTTTTCTACTTCTGTCATAGCTATTTCTGCCTCATTTGCTATTAGTGGCTGTCCCAGTGGTTCTTGGCTTCCTGTTATAGAAGGTTGACTTCTGTCGGGAGTGTCCTTATCTAGTTGGGCCTGGAGTTCTTCTTCGTGTTGCTGTTCATTGTGCAACATTGTTTGGTACTTTGTAAAGTTTACATCTTTACATGTAAAGTTATAGTGCTTTCATTTGCTTTGAAAGCATCTTCATAGACAATTAATGACAATTTGATATGATTAATTAAGCATTGTTTGGTAAGTTTCACTAAGCTTCCTTCACAATTTGTCACTCTGTATCTACCTTTATTTTCATCTGGTTTTATATTATTTGTGTATGTGAAGTTTTGGGCTATGTGGTATAGGCACATGGTTTCCGAAGTGGTACTCCTGTTTGGGTAGTATGTGTCTAGTAAATTGTTTTTCAAAATGTCTTGGCTGTTCGGATCATTTTTGGCTATTGTTTCTATGTCGTCGTATGATTTGAGAACTCTTTTTCTAGATTTAGCAGGACCAAGACTTAGCCAGACTATATTTTCAGATTTTCCAAACAAAGCAGTACCGATTAAATGATCTGCTGCTTCATACCAGCCACATTCTCTGAGAGAGCATTTTTATGCCTAAGTTGTACAATTTCTGAGACAGTGTTTTGTCCGATGATAGGTCATCCCAGAGGTCTTGAAGCTCTGTTTTTTCTGCTTTGTTTAAGTAGGCTGTAACATATCGTGCAACTGCAGTGGAATTGTCTGCAATGTACTGCACATATATGTTTGCATTCCATAAGAGAGAAATGATTGCATTATAATCATTGATATATTTTGCTTCTTCTGTTCTTTTCATGTAATATGTGTTCTTAGGTGATTTACCTTTAACACTATGTCTAACTGAAGACATGAAGTTGTTTACTTGACCTGTTGCTCTAACTGGTCTAGGGAAACCAAAGCGGCATTTGTTGTAGTATTTCCCTTTGATTTTGTATTTGCAACGACAATATTTCCCACATTTGTGTCTTTGAAATTGTAAAATTTGTGCATGAATATCACTATTTGTTGCTTCTGATTGAATTTCACCTGTGATATATTTTCCAATAAACTGTAAAACAGTGGCATCACTGTCTTGACCAAATTTAGGAGCATCTTTAATCCATAAAAGCATGTGGATATGTGGTGCTCCTCTGGCTTGGTATTCTTTTCTCCAAAAGAAGTGTTGCACTTCTCCGATGAGAGGAACATTTTTATTACAAATAAAGTGTAGCATAGCAATGAAGCGATGATGGAAATATCTTGAAACATTAACAGGATCTAGAGAGCAAAGTTCTCCAGGTGTTAGTATATCTATGTTTGTTTTGTTTTTGTTTGATATGCGTAGGAAACCATGTAAATCTTCCCATGCATATTCTGCACAACTTAATGTAACAAACCAAGTGGGAGGCCCAAGGTTTCTTATCATACAACGTACATCTCCGTGACGTCGGAACCAGTACTCTTTAGTACCAAGCATGTTTGCCAACAGATTTGTAATGCTTGATTGTAAAACCTCATCTTTTTTTTGCACTTTTTGTAGTAATTGCATAGATGACATATTTTGAAAATGGGTACCTGATTTCAATGTGTGTGCAACTCCGTAGCATAGAGTTGCTAGTTCACTTTCAAAGAGTAGGTGAAATATGTATTCCACATTTTGTCTAAATCTGGGATCTTCAGAATACATTCATAATGAGCGGTATTCTGATGTTGTTATCTGAGTGGGTTTATAATCGTACCTTCCTCCTTGCCCAGCAGGAAAGAGTAGAGGAAAAGCACGTGCTTCTATACTTTTTTCCATATGCTGATTGGTGATCCTTTGGTTTGTCACATTTAGTATGTTTCTAGTGCATCATCTATGGTGTCTTTAGAGTGTAATGGATGAATTGCATAATGGTCTAAAATATTGGATACTGTAGCAGGATCTAGAAGTTCAAATTGACCAGTATCTGGTGACTCTTGAATTATTTCAGTCGTTTCCCTGAGGTTTTCCTCAATATTCATTTCTTTTTAGTATTCATTGTTGTCTTTTAGATATTGCAAGACTTCTCTAACTTTATGTAAGTCTACGAGTTGTTGCCACTCTATTGCTCTATTGGACATTGCACTCATAGAGTGTGTACATTTTCTTTCAGATCTAATGGTAAGCAAACTACTTTGCCACAAATGCCTTTCACTAATTCTGAGGGAGGTAATTTTGCTGTTTTTGGTTGAAGGCGTATTATTGCTTGAAATGGATGCACTGTTTGAATTAAGATGCTCTCATATAAATTGAGTTGTTGCAAGGGTTTTGGTAGTGGGAATAAGTCTAAGTTATTTGTGATAGCACATGAAGGAGTTTGTTTTTGTCAAGTTTTGAAGTGCAGTAACTGCAAAGTATTAAGGGGTCATTTATTACGTATTGTTTTTCTGCTATAAGGTATAGAGCTAATTCAAACCATTTGGAATCTTCATTGTCTTCTATTGTGTATGTTATGTCTACAATTTTTGTGCTATTTTTATAACAATTTCTGCAGCAAGACACACACACACATGATTTGGTACTTCAGCGGATGTACTTTTAAATTTTAGTATTTCTTTTTTGTATGTGTGTAGTAGAAGGTTGCCATTTGCAGAATTGTTCCTAGTATGTTGTAAAGCTATTGCATTTTGTAAGTGGCTTTCACTTCCAAAATATTTTCCCTGGATATGCTCTATTTCTTCGAGTAGGTCTTTGGCTGCACCATGTAGAAGATTGTTATTTAAATTGTCTAATGCAAAAGCTTGACTTTTAGCATAGTACAGTTTATGGACTAGTTTTCTTATAGTTGAATGATGTGTTGATATCATTTTGATATGATGGAAGGTGCTTTTGCAATTAGGTCCTGAAATGCAGGCTAATGAATGTCCTTGTAGTCCTGTGTGTTTGCGCACTGGACAGGTATCCATGTTTTGTAGAAGTTTCATTTTCAATTTGTCTTTGCCTTTTACATATTGATTGAGGAACTGGCGTAAAGATTTGAAAGATTTTTTGTCAATGTTACACATTGACATGCACGGCCATTTGTACACTGGACGTTTTGGTTCAGTCTGATGGAGAGGTGACACTAAGTTTTCTGGAGATATTTTTGTGAGCAGCGTTTCTTGTTCTATAATGGTATTATTAAGTATTTCATACCCTCGTCCACTGCTATGTATGGCAATTGTATTTGTTTGCTTTTGTTTGCATGCTTCTTCATTGAAATATGGTTCTGTACTCGTGGTGTGACTCCATTCACCTCCACAGATATTTAAGGAGTTATTTTTGTTTACATTCCGTTTATTGAGAAGTATTTTTTGTAATTTAGTAGTTAGTTTTGTTAGTGGCTTCATTCTATTTAACACTAAAATAAATAATTTCCTTTTGAGAAGGATTGCACTGTCTATGAGAGCTTCTAAGATTAATTTTCTACAGTAGGTTTTAAGGGTTGTGCATGATTTCTCGCTTGTGGCGGAACATTTTTTGTAAAATAATTTTTTTGGTATAGTTACTTGCCACTACATCAAGATTTATAGGAGCAGTGTTGGCAGTGGTGGTAGCTGAATTCTTGTTAATCACTTTCTGTATCGTTTTACATTTTGAAAGAGGAGGCAACGTTTTTTTGTACTGGAAGCTTGTTTTGTTTATCTTAATGACTCTATTAGATCTTTTGTTTGAACTTTTTATACACATTCTGATAGAGATGGATGCTTATTTTGGACACTTTTATTTTCATTTGCTCTACTTCTGCGTTGCTTTCTACGGACTTGCTTTTTGGTAGGGATTCTTTGGGGTCTGTCAAAAAAAAAGAAGGTATGGGTTGGGCTGTTCTGCAATGTATGTGTGCTGTGTGCATGAGTGTCTGAGTATGATGGTAAGGAAGTATGTGGTGGTGTGTGATTGTGCGTTGGGCAGCTACAACTAGTTGGAGGGCTATTCTTGTATTTGTGTGCTACTATAATGGGGTCCAGATGACAGTAGAAAGTACGCTAGTGGTGAGGAGAAGCACTAATACTAAACCTAATGGAATAGAATTAAAATGGTTCTTTGTTCTGCAATAGTAACATTCTAGGGGCTGAGTTATGTAATTTGTGCGCCGAAAAATGGGGATGTGTACGCCATTCTGCTTGCAAATCCTTGTTTAACAAATGGAAATTTGTGGGCAGAATGGTGCACAAATCCCTGTTTTTCAGTGCACAAATTCCATGCATCAACCCCACCGTGTGTTTGAGTAACAGTATATTATGGTAGTATTGTACTTACTTTGTTTGGAATGAGCAGGTTTCTTCTGAGTTATTGTTTGTACTTTAGATGCTGCTGCTTTTCAGGAGAGTGGTCTTCACTGCAATTGTAAAAGAAAGAAGTTAGTAATTGTGTGTGTTTATAGCACTGATGTTAATTTAGACGTTGATTTTTATGGTTTTGTAGTAGTATTGTTGTTTGATAACTGAACACGGTGTGTGCATGCAGTTTCCTTTGACTATGTGCAGTCTTTATATTTTACTTACAATATGTTAGTTCAACATGCTTTGCAAATGAGTAGAATACGTATGAAACTCATTTAGTTTCTTAAGGCTGTGTTATTGCATGTTAGGATATAGAAGAAATAATGCAATTTTTATAAGGTAAATGGCAGAATCTGTATAGAAAAGTATAGAATGTATGCATTTGTGAAGGTGTGTGTAATAAAGCAGAAGGACGTGATGTACAGGCAGTGGTGTTATTTCAGCTGGGAGCTTTTCAATGATAGTGTCTATCTGTGTGAGTGTATAGAGATGCATGAACTTATCCTGGCTGTGTGGAATTTTATAATACACTACTAAGTGTTCTTCTATAATTATACTCTTATTTCTCCCATCTTTTAATATTATAATGTTTTAGATAGTTTTCTGTGTGTAAAAAAAATGAATTTAGATAGCAGGTTTGGAAATGACAGTTGATTATAGCAGAGGGGAAAAATAATAGTAAGTTCATTTTATAGGTTATACAGGTTAAGTGGCAGTTACTCTGTTTATATGCATTTATAAGAGTTGCACATGTACTCTGCATAAAATATGCATACCTGTAGTTTGTATTCATGCATGTGGATATGCATGCAACTGCAAGTAGAAATCTTGGAGACTTGTACAGTAGTTTTTGTAGTAGGTGCTTTCCAATGATATGAGACTTGTACTCAGAGTGATCAACAGTACATTTGAAGTGCTGAACTCTGATGATGGAGAATGATGTAGAGGTCATGGATGTGATTGGTGGATGGTTCTGTGACTGCTTAACTGTATCCAATGAGGGAATGGCACAGAGAGTGAAGTGAAAGGGTAGAAGGACAGTATAAGAGTTACACACTCCGCGGACATCGCGGCTCTCTGTGGACAGGGCGTGCCACATCCGGGGTTTTCCAGCAAATCCAGCATGGAAAGGGGACTGTAGGGATTAGCCAATCAGATGTTGAGGTTGTGGATTTGTGCTAAAAGAGGCTGCGTGTAGTGAAGATGGCAGAGGTGGAGAAAGTCAGGGTGTTGGTGGTTGGAGATATGTTTGTGCATGGTTTACAGCAGTATGCTCTATGCAGGATTGTGGCAAATGATTTTGATGTTAAATGAGTCGAGGAGGTGTAGAGCACTGTGCCTGATTGCAATGTAGAGGGAATTTACAGGTTTGTGAAGATATGGGCAGGATGAACAGTCACCATGTGGTAGTTTTGCACTGTGGTGCTTTCCATTTGGGCTATGTCAGTGCCCCTACTTTGTTGGAAGATTTGGAACACATCCTTCCAAATGCCAAAATATTTTTTTCTGGATTAGTACCTAGGGTAATATGGGACAATAGTTCTATTTTTTGTCCTCAGTAAAACATTGCTAGGTGTGCAATCAACCAAGGCATGTGTGCTTTCATGCTTAGAGCTGGTATGTTCTTCTGTAATAATGAGAATACTGATTCCAGTAATGCTGTTTATTTTAAAGAAGATGGCATTTCTTTATCTTTTATGGGAAATATCATGCTGTTTGGAATGTAAGGGTTGCTTTGGAGAAGGTTATGTGAGGATTTTAGGAGTAAAGTAAGAAAAAAAATACAAAATAACAGGTGGCTGTCAAGCATCTGCAAAAAAACCAAAAAAAACTGCGCTTTTCAGAGCCAACCTCAAAGGGGAAATGGGGCACACTATTTAAATTTAAATTCACCACGCTCAGATTTTCGATATATCCGCGGACATGGCGGTAGTCCGCGTACACCGCATATTACATATAGGGATTTTGGGGTGGGGAGGCATGCAAATGAGAAAGAGTAGAGCAAGGGATTGGTCAATAAAGTTTACTGGGTGTGTTGTGTAAGGAGAGAGTTTGTCAGGAAGTGTTTTTCCTGAGAGAAGAACAGGTAGCTATGGCTGTGTGTTTTAGAACACAGATTATCTGGATTTTGGGAGACTCATGGATACATTGGTTAGAGGTGCATGCAGAACGCTGTGGAGTAGCTGCAGATCTTGGATTCCCTCATGTGGAAGTGCACTGGCATTGAGTGCGTGGAATGAAGTGGCTGGACTTGGTACCTCTCTGTGCTACTTTGGAGACACAGCATCATCCAGACATAATTATAATTCATTGTGGAGGGAACAGTTTAGGACATGTATCTGGAATTTCTTTGCAATTTGCAATGAAAGAAGGACTTGGGAAGGTCATGGACATGTTTCCAAATTCCCAAGTAATTTTTTCTCATATTGCGCAGACACAAATATGGCTTTGTTCTTCTTCATTTGGTCCACAAATGGAGAAAGCGAGGTGCAATGTAAATAAGGCTGTTTGTGCCTTTTTAAGAGATGTTGGCATGTCCTCTTTTCACAATGAAAATATTATGTTTCATAGCACATACATTTTTCGCAGAGATGGAGTCCATCTTACTTATGCTGGCAATATGATTTTTCTGAGAAATGTACAAAATGCATTGCGACCTTTTTTGGAATTACAGTCATCCATTTTGCAGTAGGTGTTGACCATTTGAAGGTTTTGAAACATAAAAAAACACCACCAAAAGGCTCTTTTCAGAGCCACCACTTCCTCCCATCGAAAAGGGCAATGGTTCCGATAGGGCAGTGCTTCCAAAAAATAAATGTCAGTGCACTGTCCGCGGACTTCGAAAAAATGCAAAGGGCCCGGCACTATTAATTTGTCACTTCTATTTTTAAACTATGAAAGGCGGCTCAGAAAAGAGTCTATTTATTTTTTGTTGTTTTATATTTTGTTTGTTTTTTTACACACGACACACTAGGAAAGGAGTGGAAAGGAGGGTAAGGAAGGGACACCAACCACGGGGATAAGAAAGGGCAGGTGGAGAGAGGAAGATGTAGAGTGGGCCTTATTTAGGTAGGTAAGCACTCCGAAGACTCTCCCCCCTGTAGTGTACTGCATTGCAGTACATACACAATATTGTGACCCTCGAAAGGTAAGGGTCAACAGCATCATGGATGGCCTGTGAGGCAGCTGGAGGGATTTGCTGTCCCACAGGAGTGTCTCTTGTGGTGACAGGAATGGAAACAGAAGATGTTGTAGAGGAACTCAACCTACTATCTTTATCACAAGGTACAACCTTGCGAATAGCCCACCGTGGAACGACCTTAGGTGTCGCTTCATGGATGTCGTACAAAAGCTTTACGAACCAGGCCTCCCACGACTCATCACCATTTTGCACTGGTTGCAGGTGACATTGTTTGCACGTTCTTTTGGCACTCCACCATTAATGGTAAACAACCGCCACACCCAAGACTCATGGCGAGTGCTGGTAGTAGGGACTTCCACTAACTCACCCTCTTCATCGACTCCTCTACATCCTCACGCCTGTTCCCCTCTGTAGGCCCTTGGGGATCTGGTGGTGGTGGAGGGGTTGAGGGTGGTGCTGAGGCAGAAGTAGTACCAGCTGGAGCAGCAGCAACAGTAGATGCCATCAGGTTTGAAAGCAAGAGCAGCAAGAGCAGCAAAAGACAAAAAAGACAATGCTCTGTCAGGTAGCCAGAAGCACAATGAGGATGAGCTCTGGGGTGTGGCCTTTTATAGGGGTGCTGGTGCATGCTTCGCGGACAGCCGCGCTGTCCGCGGACAGATCGAACACCCCAAAAAGGCTCAAAAAGGTCCAAAAAGTATGTAGAACGCCAGGGACATTGTCTGGGACATGTGCAAGGGTGAATTTTTACTGTAAAATACTTTGGATTGTCCAAAAAAGTACTTTTAAAATGTCCGGGGACCCGGACAGTGTCTGCAAATCAGGACACACGCTCAGCGTGGGTGCGGTCACATGATGACGTTGCCAACACTTCCGTGAATGGGACGGGTGTCCGGAGGACATCGAATGCGCAGGAACGGACATGCACATGCGCGCGGGTGTTCTATGGACAGTGTTCGGGTCCTCAAACTAATTAAAAGTGCGACACACGTGACACGGACAGTTACGGACAGGCGCGAAGTTCGTAGGACTTATGGGTGTGGTGCGCATGTGCGTAGATGTTCTACGGACAGTATGGACAGGTATAGTGTCGTTAGGACACTTCCCTTTTGGTTAATTGTGGACATTCAGGACACCGAGTGTGTTCTAAGAACAGTTCCATCTTGCTTGTGGACAGTACGGACAGGGATAATGTCCTAAGGACACCCCCATTTTGGTTAATTGCGGACATTCCGGACACCCGCACTGTCCGTGGACACCGCAACTGCCTTTTTAAAAAGAATAAGACACAAAGGACTGAATTAAAACGCACATAATATATTTTTTTATTGTATACAGATATAAAATGTATGAAAGATAGGGGGATGCAGAAACTGACACAAATACAGGGGAAATAGGGGTTTGGAGAGGATGGATGGGAGGGGATGAAGGGATGGAAGTCTCATCATAAGGTTTTTCTTGGTGTTGAGGTTTTGGGGATAGTTGACTGGGACACGGAAAGGGGGAACAGGTGCATGTGGGTCAATGATATTTAATTTTTTCTTTTATGTGGTCCTCCACAAAATGTTTTAAAAGATTGAAATTTTCCATAAGCATATCAATTTTTTGTTCCATGCGCTACAGAGTATTTTGTAATGTCTCTTTTGCTATATTATTTTCAATGTTTGTGTGGTCTGTTAAAAATATATATATATATGTTAAGTACATATAAAGTAATGATTAATAATTTGCTTATATAGAGAAGTGTCTACCATTAGCATTACTGTCTTCAGTCATTTCCTCACGTGGAAAATGTTCTTCAAGCCATTCCAAAGTACTGGACATTTCTGTGTAAAAAAAAAATATATTAATTTTAGTGTACCTAATACAGAAACTTTAGAAATATATAAGAAAAATTAAGTTTACTTACTAGTTTCTGGTAAGTTTTGTTGCTACTGTTGTTTCTTGCTGTGCAGTTTCTGTGAGGTAATTATGTTGGAGGCATATCGTTTTTGTTTTGGAATATTCCATTTTAGTACATATGCTATTTAAATGGACGGTTGATGTGTTACATATATAGTTTCCACTTCTTATTTATTATTACATATAATTTGTTTATCTGCTGCTTTTCGAACTTGTTCAGTGTTTATATGGCATGACAGAACAATTTAAGATACCCCCTGAGTTTTTGGGTAGTGTTGATGTTGTCCGCGTCCGTCCGCAGACATACGCACAGTCCGCGGTCATCAAAATCACTAGCTGGGGGTTCAGTACGTTCTATGTTACATGTATATAAAGTAAGGGAATCCTAGTAAACAGACATCAAATTCACACTATGAATATGTATATTCAGTCAAAAAAACGTTGCTAAAGGGAGGTTATGGTTAAGTAGCGCTATTAAAAACCTATGAAATTCCGTAAAAAAACTTTGTTAAAGGAACGTTATCTTTGATGTCCTGGGTGTTAGCCTTAGCAATGCACGTTGGTGGCGCGAGTTATGGTTGCTTAGTTTACCATAACTAGCGAATTTCAGGGGTTTTTCAGTTTTACTTTGAACCATAAAGTCCTTTTAACAAAGTTTTTTTACTGAATATATATATATATATGTATTCAGTACTCCTTGTAACTTAAATTTTAAAATTTTAAAATAGACTTCAACAGTATGTATTCAGTACTCCTTGTAACTTAAATTTTAAAATTTTAAAATAGACTTTAACAGATGATGGGACTGTGGTGCACTACCAGTAATACATTATATGGCAATAGGATACGAAATGTTCAATAATGTACAGATAAACTGAATAAAGTGCAAAAGATATACATACAATGTATATAATGTACAGCAGTTAGACTTGGGTAAAGTCAGTGGATTTCATATTAGATATGGTATAATATTTGCTCTTCTGTCTGTAATGTTACCTTGTTATATTTTTCTTCTAATTGTTTGTATTTTGTGGCAGAGTTCTTTTTGTATTGTGTTGTTTTACTGTTTAGTTTTTTTCTCCAGAGTCTCACATTTAGGTATGTTTGGAAACACACTTACAAAATAGATATGAGGCCCAAGTACCTACCATGTCACTGACTATGGCCAGTGATTTTGTACCCCCGACATCACTATATCTGTAAAAATATCTTTTAAAAAATAGAACACAAACAATCAAACATCTATAGCTGCAGTTATGGAACTACACATACCCACGGCTATCTGCAGTCTTGCAACCGCAGTTATCAGGAAATAATTGTGTGAAAAAATCCCTCTCTGAATCCCCCAACACCACACCAAGTGTCACCCCTCTCACAGCCAGCTCCTAACACTCTATTCAAAGTGTTCTCACCTCCCCTACCCTCTCCCATTTCCATGACGCAGTTTCATTTAAAAAGTCGGCTATTTGCGGCTATAACCAAGGCTATTGAAAGCTTTGTTTTGAAAACTTAGTCCCTAGACCTCCTCTAACTCCCAAATTGCATTGGTGTCTTCCAGCCACCCCCCAATCTCTAGACTAATGACATTTGCAATTATTCTGACCTGCAAAAGAGCTTTTTAACTACTTTCATTTCTCAATATCCTTGGCTATAGCTGTGGCTATCTCTTGCATTGAGAAAAAAAAAATGCCGGCCGTTTCATTTAAAAAACAAAAAAGTTTTGGTAAGTTACCTGAGATATAGCTATCTATATTTCAGACATGGGCACTCCCTTTTCCATCAAATATTTAAAATACAAATGCACGGAATAAACCCAAACCACAAAAAGGCCTCTTTTAAATGCTTGGTCCCCAAGTTATTTCAGACCTGGTCGAAATCCGTCCAGTGATTTGGGATGTGCGGTCCAGCAAATGTGTACCTTGTTTGTCTATGGAAAAAGTTATGGGAATTAGGCTGCAACTGTGGACCTTCATTTTTGCCACTTTTTTATTTTTTAACAAATCTATATGAAACGTTGCCGTCTGAAGGGCCCTGCACCCCTAACCAACTTCAAGATTCCAGCCAAATCCGTTTCTCAAATCAAAAGTTATTAAAAATAGAATTTCTTCAATGTTCCTATGGGAGCCCGGCTCACCTTAAGTAATATTACAGGGCCTGCGATAGCAACCCTGTAGTTATGGGTAAGTTGCTCAACTCATAGAAAGAGCACTTTTTGGGTATATACCTTATAACTTTGGTGCCATTTGACGAATCCTCATGAAACATTGCAAAAAACATATATTGCCACTTTAGAACGGTTTTGTGTGGTTTTGTCCAGCAGGGGGCAAAGTTATAGTGGGGGTCCCAACATTTTTGAAATCCTCATAGACACAATGGAAACAAAATGTTTCTCAAGCCTACAGCCCAAACGGGTGGATGGATTTTCAACAAACTTGCATCAGGAGTGGTGTAAATCCATCTAGTAGTTTTAAAAAAACGCCTAAAAAGTAGGTACAAAAAATAGTGATATATTGGTCTTGACCGCTGACTCATTTGCAGATTTGCAGTCTGCAGACACCTATGGACCAATCAGGGAATGGATTGGTGTCCGCGGACACCTTAGACACATGCAGATTGGATGTTCAAAAACATGAGGTGCGTCAGAAATGTTGAAACGGTCACCATATTGGATCTCCGGACAGCCGCCATTGTCGGTGGACAGCGCAGTGAAAAGAAAGTCTGGAAATCGCATTTGTGCCCAAAAGAGGGGCTGGAAAGGGTGGGGGAATAGAAAAAAGCTGTAAGGGAGGTGGTTTAATAAGTGAAAAAAAATAGTGCTGTTCCTGCTTCCATGTCCGTGGTCACTGTCCTTGTCTGTGGACAGGAACACATGTATGTGGATGGTGGTGGGATTGGGGAGGTTCTAGGTGAGTTTTTCTTTTTGAAGGTGTACTGAACATACTTGCTGTATTGTTTAATTGTATTGTGGTGGTTGTACCCAGTGTGCCCCCAAGAATCTGGCTATTGGTCACAACCACTACAGTAATATGTGATTAGTAATTATAGGTACCGTATGCGGGAGTGTACAGTATTTTTAATATGATGGGATGATATAATTGAAGTGTATATGGTATTTATGATTGAAGTGGAATTGAGGATAGTGCTTATGGTAACTGTAGGTGAAGAAAAAACGAAAGATTACACTGGGCATGGATACATAGTTGCACATGGAAATAAATCTTGAATCTCTGGTTCATTCTCTGTGGGAAAAATACAGTATACATTTCTAAACAAAATAGTTTGAAACATTTATTTGCATTCAAATGTACATATGCTTTTGCCTTTTAGACCCTCACGAACAGTACCTTGTAAGTAATATGTTTGTAAAACATTAGCGCGTGTTACACTGTTGTAGTGACTTGAAATAATCCTTTGGTCATTGGGACTTTTTTATAGAGGATAAAAAAACTCCTACATTTTAAAGAATATATATGTTACATAATACATATGTGTGATAGCATTGATATATGCTGTAAGTGTAAGTGTGATAGGATGTTTGTTTGAAGTGTGGTGTAAGAAAAGTAGTTAGAAACCCGTTGGAGTATTCTAACGATATAGGATTTTAGATGAAGTATTGCAATGACAATCAGTGTTATGGCATATTTGAAGTGTATTGTAATGCAAGGGATTTTTAAAGTAGTTGGATACCCATTGGTGTATTCTATCTGTGTTGAATATTTAAATTACTATTGTAGTATTATGTGTGTAGTTAGATAGCCGTTGGCGTATTCTGACTTTTTATTGTACTATACTTTAGTGAGCAAGTTTGGGTTGAAGGAATATTAAGTAGGCATTTGTTAGATTTGCTGGTATCCTATATATTGGAGTAACAGATGTGCTTTTTACATTCAAACCAACCAGTTATTTTTTTGACATATGTAGTATAGTGGCCTGAAGTGGTTGTGGCCCCAGTGTGCTAGATTATGCCTACTGTTTTGAAACTTTATTGCCAAAAGATACTTGCCCATGTGTGAATCTATTGAGTTTATAGTTATTTTTGGTACCATCTTCATTGTACCTTAGAAGCATTAGTATGACATATTGGCCATGTGAGTTTATTTGTATGCTCGAACGATTGTTTGAATTGCAAAAAGGGCATGATATGATATGATTTCCATTCTGGATAAGCTTCTGAAATGGAATGGATTCAAAATTTGGTATAGATACATAAACAAATTGTTCATTAGGGTTGTGCTCTTGTGAAAAAAGGTTGCAGAGAATGCATGTATGTTTCCACGTGGATGAAATCTGGAGGATTTCATTTATTTGTATTTGTATTTTATTGAATTTATATAGCCCTTTACTCCAAAGTGCTTTACATGAGAACCAGTAACATATAGCAAGCACAAGATGACAATTGAATCACAACTTGAAAACAGTATAAAGAACAATTTACAATATTGCAGAGGTGAGGAGGGAGGGGAGGAGGGAGGAGCAGAGGTGTGCAAGGGAGTAGTAGATGTTAGAGGAGGTAAGAGTGGGGAAAGAGGGAATGCAAGAATGTGAGAGGAAGAAGAGAGGAAAAAGTAAGACTAGAAGAGAGCAGGGGGAAGGGAGGAAGGAGGTAACTGGGATGGAGAGGGTAAGGAAGAGCAGGAGTATGAGGTGAGAAGAGAGGGGTAGGGAGGAGGAGAGGAAACGTGGGGTGTTAGGGAGGTGAGTGAAATTGATAAGATTTTAGAGAAGAGTGAAAGGAAGGGTAGGAAGGAGAAGAGCAGATGTGAAGGGGGAGGCAGTTCCAGTGGAAGGGAGCAAGGAGTTGAATAGAGTGGAACTGGGAGGGGGCGCAGGGTGATGGAGGAGGAGAGGGTAGGAAAAGATTAGCAGACCGGAGAGAACGAGAAGGGTTATAAAAAGTAAGAAGGGAGGAGAGGTGGGCGGGCAAGACCATGGAGGGATTTGAAAACAAGACAGAGGAACTTGAATTTGAGCTGGGAGTGAAAAGAGAGCCAACCTAGAGAGGTGAGAGAGGAGGAGATGGAATCAAGAGGTGAAAGAATGCATAGGGAGCGGATGGCAGAGTGGTAGATGGATTTAAGAGGGAAGAGATGAGAGGAGGGGAGTCCAAAGAGAAGGGAGGAACAGTAGAAGAGTCTGGAGAAGATGAGGGAGGTAATTAAAAGTTTAGTAATGTGAAAGGTAAGGAGGGGTCGAATTTTACGGATGTTGTAGAGGTGAAAGCGACAGGATTTGGCAGTAAGAGAAATGTGGTGAGATAGAGAGAGGTGAGGGTTGATATGGAGACCAAGGTTACGGGCATGGGGAGAGAAGGAGAGCTGGGAGGTGGAAAAGAGAATGGAATGGGGAGGGGAGGGAGGAGGAACAGTGTTAGCAGGGAAGAAAAGGAGTTCAGTTTTATCAGCATTTAGAGTAAGGAAGTGTGAGGACATCCAGGATTTAATAGCAGAAAGGCAAGAAGAGAGTTTATCATGAATGTCAAGAGAGAAGGAGGAGAAGGAGAGGAAAAGCATGGTATCATCCGCATATAAATGGTGCGAGATACCAGAAGAGGAGATAATAGGAGCTAAGAATGAGGTGTTTAGTGAGAAAAGAAAGGGACCGAGGACAGAACCTTGGTGAATGCCGTGGTTGAGGGGATAAGTGGGGGAGGAGGAGCCACCCCAGGAGACAGAAAAGATGTGGTTAGAAAGATAAGAGGAGAGCCAATTAAGAACATTGTCCTTGAAGCCAAATGAGGAGAGGGAGTTGAGGACAAGAAGATGGTCGACAGTATCAAAAGCTATCAAAAGTATAAAATGTTATACTTTAACAAAAGTATAACATTTATACTGATGTTTCTGTTTCTAGTACTTGTAGTATTTATTTTTTCAACATTGCATTGTTGAATTGAATACAGCTTACAAGGCTTGTCATTAAGGCCATGCATTTTATATTTTGTTGAGTTAATTGTTCCATGACATGAGGGGCAGAGGTGTTTTGCCAATATAGTTCATGGATTAGTCTAGTTTTTAAGATGGATTTTGTATCTTTAGTAAGCATACCAGCTCTAGTAAGTACATTCGGAAGTCTTGTGGATCTTCCTATGTGTTTATGGTGAATTTTACCATTCCTGCACAGTAGTCTAATTCTTGCCCTATACCTGAGACACTGTAAGCAGTGTCAGGATTATTTGTGGCATTTCTATGAAGCATGAACATTTTCAAACACGACTGGTCCGAGCCATTTAAGTACATGTTGTGAACAATTGGTGACAATTGGAAGAGAAGATTGATTGCTACATTTGCATAGAAACTTACTCCAGTTGTGTTTTTTAAATTAAATGGACCAGAAAGTTTTTCCTCTGTGTTCTGTGATGGGACTGCAGTTGTTTTTTGAAAAGAGTCATTTGTCTCTTTGTTTTCTAAAGAATGTGCTGTTTGTGGACTAGAGAATGTTGTGGTTGTATTACATGATGGAATAATAGTTGTTCTTTCATTTTTCAGCAGTGTTGCTGGGAGATCTGCTATGGATTCTGTTTGTATTTTCTTTTTAAAGGTTGTCTTTTTGAGTCACAAGATACATAGCTAGGTGGGGGTGTAAAGTGCACAGAGCCTGTTGTATTCTAGGATGCAAGGAATGGCAGGCATTGACTTTGTTTGCATCAAAGTTAACTAGGAATAGACAATAAGTGTACAGAGACGTGAAAGTGCTATGCAACTCATACTTTCCTTGAAGACTGTGCTGCCAATGTCAATCAATGATTGATCTAGGGTTAGACCATGCGATTTGTGAATAGTGACAGCATATGCAAGAGATAGAGAATATTGTTCTCTGCCTACGTTCATGTCTTTCAGAAGAAGGAAATGTAGTATTGTGCTGCCTATTTTCTTAACTTCTGCGAGTTTGTCAAAGTGGATGTTGACAAACTGAATGTTGTTCTCATGTGGATATGTTTGAAAGCCAACAGCTGTACCAATTGCTCAATTGACTAAACCTTGTTCAACGTTAAGGTTACTGTGCAGTTTAGACACAGGGTTCACACTTTTTCTAATCCATCTGTGCTGGAGATACATTTTTCTAAGCTATTTATTCGTGCTGTTGCTTGTTGACACATAGGGAGTGCCATGCCGTGCACTTCTAGTTTGTCTGTGGAGCTAATATACACAATGAGTTGCATTTATTTTTTCAACATTGCATCGTTTAATTGAATACAGCTTAGAAGGTTGGCATTAAGGACATGCATTTTATATTTTGTTGAGTTAATTGTTCCAGGGCATGAGGGGCAGATGTGTTTTGCCAATATAGTACATGGATTAGTCTAGTTTTTAAGATGGATTTTGCATCTTTAGTAAGCATACCAGCTCTAATGCTTTTTAAAATGTAAGCATAGGTCAGATCTGCAGATTGACACGTGTTTTAAGTTAGTTCTCTGTAGCGAAAATCTTGCCAGAGATTTATATTTCCAGGTTACAGGCCGTATACCTAGTAGACATCAGAACCACACCCTTTCTTCAACACTGTGCCTGCGGACCCACCACCTGGCGGCTGTGCACCCCACTCTTGTGACTGCTCCGCCCCAGGATTAGGCAGTGGTCTCTGACTTTGGTACTCCTTGCCACTTCCTTCCCAGGCTCCCTTTAGCAGTTGCCCTGCCGTATTCTCCCTTCTAGTCATGCACTCCTCTAACTGCACAATGCATATGTGCATTTACAGCAGCACTGCGTACAATTATTTTGTATAAGTAAGGGATATGTAGATGGAAAATATTTCTAGAATATTGTTAAGTGGCAGTTGGTGTGTAGAAGTTTAATATGTTGATAGGGTTACATGTAGACCTTTTGGAAGTGATTGCTGAATGGATGTGTGAAAGTAGACAATGAGCGAGAGTTAGAAGCATAAAGGTAAAAAGGGTAGAAGGGCTGTGCTGTGTGATGGTATGCACGTGCCGTTCAGGTATTTTACTACTGATACCTGGTCTGGAAACGGGACTGCAGAGACTGCAAATAGTTATGAGGGTGCATGATTATGGTCCTTATTGTATGCTAGAGAAACATATTTGTGACAGAAAATTGTTTCTGTATTTATTTATTTTTCTCTACTATACAATTGTCTATTATTTCCTTTAGCATAGTACAAGATGGTAATAGAAATGTTGGAGAATCTTATTGGGTCTAACTACTTCATTCAAAAATGTAAAGTAGATGGAATCCATAAGATTTTTTTGTTCCATTTTTTTCACTGTGAGAGGTGGCTCCAAAAGGAAGCTTTTTTTGGGGTGTTCTTTGATTTTGTATTTCTTTTTGCAAGAGAGACAGGAAGTAAGATGGTGGAGGGAAATCAGGGATAGAGGCAGCAATGAATGATATGGAGGAGCAGGTGGACAGGGGAAGATTTTGATGTGCCTTTAATATAAGTTAAGAGGCAGTGTTTCTCATGCTCCTTGATTGCAGCCTCGAAAGCACTTCAAAACTGCTCCCCCCTCCAGAGTGGTGTGTTGCAGTCTACACAGAGAACTGCTGTCTTGGTAAAATATGGATCAACAGACTCTTTTATGGCTTGCAAGGTAGCTGGTGGGATCTTCTGTCTCACAGGAGTTGCCTGTGTGTTGGCAGTATTGGTTGAGGAAAAAGAGGTATAGAAAGACAGCCTACTACTTCCTCAGAAAGGAACAGCATTTCTCAGAGCATCCCGGTGGTTGGATTTGGTGTGGCAGTGCATGCAGGAGGTCCTGTAGAAGTACTACCCAGGTTTTCCGCAACTGTGTACAACGTTGCACTCAGTGCATTTCACTTTGGAAGTCTTATCCTACGGTACACCCCCAATGGTGGTAAAGAACCACCACACCCATGATTCGCTCTGTGCTGGAGGTAGACATTTCCTTTATCTCATTTTCCTGATCCTCTTGGTTCTTTTCTGTATCATTGCGCTTTTTCTGTTGTCTAGGCCCTCCAGCTGGTTGTGGTGGTGGCTCCTGGGGAAGAGGGATGACCATGGCTGATGCCATTTTTGAAGTTAAATAGCCGTTGTGCTAATATTCTTCAAAGCATGTGATCTTTCCTGGATTGCAGATGGAAAACCAGTAAGAATAGCTCTAGGAGCTGTAGTTTTGAACTGTTCGTGAAGCACAGACCCGTTACAAAACATGGACTTGTTCTCGAACAAATCACCTCGTCACACGCCCACTCGTGCGTTGTTCATGTGACAATGTCCATAAAGTATGCAATGATGTCAGACGTTCGCAAATGTCGGCGAAAAGAAAACGGTGTAAAATGTTGCAGAAAGTTCATAGAAGTGTTAAAAATGTTGCAAGGAGTGGCACATTTTTAAACTGAAATTTTCTTGACCAGACGAAAAATGCTGCTATTTTGGGTGGAAATGTGATATTAGGAAGTTGTATCAAAATTGGGGTGCACTGGTAAAAACCTATGAAATTAAATGAAAAAACTTTGTTAAAGGGACAGTATGGTTAAGTTGCACTAATACAAACCTATGAAATTCAGTAAAAATCTTTGTTATACGGATGTTTATGGTTACAGGTAGAACTGAAAACCCCCAGATAATTGCCAGTTATGGTAAGCTAAGCAACCATATCTTGCGCCACCACCGTGCACTGCTAAGACTAACACCCAGGACATCAAAGATGACATCACAAATGTCATTGATGGCATCACTGATGTCATTACATGTCTAGGCCACTTGTTTTTGTTTATTGACATATGTAGGGCAGTTGTCTTTGTTCACTGACAGTAATCATTTAAAAATTGAAAATATGCTATATATTTAGATGTTAACCTTATCGTATTTACCAAAAGTACTTTCTTTGTTGTTTGGTCTCAGCTCATGATGCATATGTATTGGGCAATAAGCGGGCCTCAAACACACAATTCATTTGTATACATGATGATGAATGTTCATGTTATTGACATTTTCTGGTGAAATTGTTTCTTTTTCTTTACTTTAGTTTCCCTGTATTTGTCTCTGATTGTGAAGCATTGTTGGTCTTCATATGTATTGTTTGCACTAACACAAGAAAGTCTTGAATTGTTAGCTATTTATTCCATGTTTAACATTAGTCAAAACTGTGATATGGTAGCAGTCATTATTTTACTAGCCAAATTACCAGATTAACAATATTGCACTTATATGGCGCATGCTGCTGCCATTGCCTATGTGTGTGTATGATTAGGTTCCTCTATTAACAACCCTTCAATATAATGTTTTGTTTAGATGGGTACATATTTTTTTATATATTAAGTAGTTCATGATAGGTCTCCCGATCACCCTTTACATCTTGTTGCCAACATTGTGAACACACCACTTTGTACAGACTTCTCATCAAAATTAATTTCACATGTGATGTCATCAGCAATGTCATCAATGAAATTTGTGCTGGCATCTTTGATGTCCTGGGTGTTAGTCTCAACAATGAACGTGGTGGCCCAAGTTATGGTTGCTTAGTTTACCATACATGGTGAATTTCTGGTAGTTTTCGGTTTTACTTGTAACTATAACGTCCCTATAACAACAAACGTTTTTTCACTTAATTTCAATGTTTTTTTATTAGTGCAACTTAACCATAACATCCCTTTTGCAAAGTTTTTTCACTGAATATATATAAATACATGTAAAGTTTCATACACTTCTCTTATGATACATTATTTAATTCGGAAGCTAGCGTAATGTGTTTTAAAGTGAAATGAGCAAGCACAAGCTCCTTTAAAATCCTGCAACAAGCACATTAATTATGGAACGCCTGTGATGCAAGATGGACCTAATTAATTGTCTGCTGTCATCGTCCTGATTGCAATACCTGGAAGAAGGAAAGGAGGTGTTAATTCCTATACTGCCTAAGCAGATATGCAGACTGTTTAGATCAAGGTGTTTGGACAGTGATGGAGGAGCCCCACTGGTAACAGTAGTTTTTGCAGTAATTCACGTGAAGCTCCAGTTGACATGTGCTAATGGCGCCTGGTTGCCCTCAAGATGTTTTCACAACATAGCCCCGCAAGCACCACATCAAGGTTTGCACAGTCAAATAGTTTTTCTTCCCGCATCTCGATAATTTTTGACCACAGGCAAACTTTGGAAAACCCAAGGTGCTTTGCAGCAATTCATTTGGGTGTATCTGTCATCGGATGGATGGCGCAGATTGCTTTGCTAATGAAGAGCCAGTTACACAGGGTTCCTGCCCGCCATTCAGCAGCAGCCGCTATATCTGCTCCTGAGAGGCAGAGCGTTTGCACACCAATCGACGAACTCTATGGTTTAAAACATGCCTTCCACGTCCACAGAGATTCATTAGTAGCAGGTGTGACACAAAACGCAGGTGTAAATAGGATAATGACTTCTTTTAGAAAATGAAACGTTCCGACGCTTCACATTCCCCGTGTCTTCCATCTAGTAGCGATTTAATAAATGAGTGGTAGTTTTTTGAAGGCATCCCAGTTTGACGTGCAGAAATGCTCAGCTGACTAGGAATCACTGAGAAATCATGGTCTTTTCCAGGGATATAACGGCTTATTTCAGGAAAGAAACTCAGAAGCAACAGTTATTCGTTAGTAACTGGAAAACAATCAATTGCTAAGTGCAATATGCAGGAAAATAGAGGTCGACGAAAGACCCGATGAGAATGGAACATTCCGAGGCAAAATGGTGTATTCAACAATGTAAATGCAATATCCATTTATTTCTCTACAGCATGCCTTCTTAAAAATAAATACAGTAGCAGATGAAGATGGTTTCTTTTAATTTGTAGTGCAATATTTTACGACAAAATGTCTACAGTGGCAGTAAATAATTTAGAAAAGTGTTCATAAACGTTCTTCCTTTTTTGTGCACCTTAGCAAAAATGGAGGGGCGGGAGTCAGCGGCTACTGATTTTAGTTAACAACATGTTTGGAAATAAACTAACTCCACGCTCTTTCTGCCTCAAGTTAACAAAGGTAAGAGTTGAAAAGTGGTATGTAGAAAACTATAACCTAATGATAACCATAGGCGCCGAGTACAGGGGGCACAGGTGGCAACTGCCCCCTTATGACTTTTGCAACCTGGGCAGGAACCTCAGCCCCATAAAGATGTTTGCACTTCACAGCTTCTCACTTTACATCCCATATGACTGTGGACGGTGTCAATCCTACTACAGATAAAACGCTTTGAGCCATGTGCATGAACTGCACTGTTGTTAATGCAGTGACTTTGAGCGTTATCAAGGATCTGCCTGTAATGTTAACATTTTTGTGAGTGTTGGGGTGGGTTTCATATGCGTGTGCCATATTTGTGACTGTGGGTGGGCAAAATGGGCGTGATGTTGCACGTTCATGTGTATCCAGTGAAGTTAAAGGTGAATGGGATATGCTACTTTAAGTGTTACTTTGTGTTCAAGTTGACACATGTTACATCTGCACCCGCGAAGAACGACAAGTGCCAAAACCACCAAATGAAATATAAAACACAATCCAGATATAATGTGCAATGAAGTGCCTGGAGGCTAGGTGCTGAGGAGTTTTCATAATGCGCATCCGAGGAAAGGACTGGTCATGGAGGACCCACTGTTAAGAAGAGAGAATATTTATTAAACATGTGTGCACACTAAGATACATACACAGGGAGTTTATAAATCTTTATGTAGTGGGCTTTAACACAATCATTGAAACTCTGAAGTCAGCAGTTAACACAGTGAATTTAAAGTGACTGGGAAAATCTAGTTCTGCAAGGTTGGAGGCTGTAGTAGGAGTAATGATTAACTGAGCAGATGGGCAGCTAACAACTGACCAAGGATTATACCCTAGTTGTTTCGCAGAAAACAGATCAAATCTCTTTTAAGTGCATGAGAGCTTGCAGAAGGGTCCAGCTGTTTGTTTTGTCCAACAATAAACATGGGGTGAGGTGACGCTCAAGGCCAGAGTGACCGACACTTAGGAATTTTGATGTGCTGTGCATGCGGAAATGGTAGTCATTTAGATTACAATGTTCTGGGACATCAGTAATACCGAGGTGGATGAGATGGCTATTGACAGTTCAAAGGGAACCTGTTTATTTTGCTCTCTCTCATGTCGCTTGAAGTGTCCATGCAAACCATGTGCAAATTACATTTAGGATTAAGCGGTCCAGACCAGCTGGGACATGTAATGAATTATGATTGTATACAATGGTTTAATTGTGTGATGATGTCACAATGTACCACGGATGTATCATAAGAAGGAGTGTGTTATGAATATGAAATCAAGATGGTATTTAAGATACCAGTGACCAATGAGACTGGAAGAATTGGAGAAAGATGGGATTTCTGTCATGACCCCCAGGAATGCACCACGTACACCCTTAGATTACAGTGAGAAGAATCGTAGGGACACTGGCAAGGAATGTACAGTCACGGTTGCTGGCTGGTGCAGGCACCATTTGACAATATCTGCATGTCAAGGAAGCTGCCTCCACCAAGATGGCCGCCAGTTTGGGACTCACTCTGGAACTCAAGATGGCCCCCCAGGGCAGCCCATTACTGCAGTAACCTATTGGTCTGGTCTCAGGGTGCAGCCGAGGCCTATATAACTATGCCCTGTGCCACACCATGTGCTTAGCTTTTGTTCTGCTTCCCAGTGCAGCAGTGCAACGCTTACCGCACTGCCTGTTTCCTCTTCAGGAATTTTATCTGACTTCCTTGCAGCATTTTCACTGAGCTCTATACTTACCTGATGACAGCAACTCTGCTCCGCTCATCACGATATCCAGCGCCTGCAAAGAAAGGACATACAAGTAAGAAGAATGTTTGTTTTTTGGACTTGCCGCCATTCTAAATTCTGTGGAATTCTGATTACCTGATATTGCAGCCCAGAATTTCTCTGGCTCTGCAGTGTCTTCGGTGCTGCAGCTCTGTTCCTCTGGGCCTTCAACCAGACCCATCCATCAGCCACTGACAGCCTGGGGATGGCACCTGCAGTAAACACAAGCAAAAAAAGAGAACATTATACATTATTAGTGAACTCCGCGCTCCATGCAGCACAGGCATAAAGACGCTTCATGCACTGCCTCGCATCACGCAGAGCCACCAAAGACATACATCCATAGACTTTTACCACAAGAAGCATCACGTGTGTCGCAGCTGGACTGGCTCACATCCCGCCAGTTGTGGAACTGGCCATGGTGCCATCCTTGCACACTGAGGTGAACAGCCTTAACAGAAAGGTGAGCTAGACCCCTTGCCAGCCAGCAGATCTAGGGGACAAGGGTGGGGAGCTAGGGAAGAGGTGAAGACAGTTACTAATCTTCCCCCCATTGTTTACCCATAGGCCCTCCTTTTGGCAACCGCTCTGCCTGTCCAGTCTTGGGGAAACTTCCAAACCACTCCCGACTGCACCGTATGCAGGATTATTCTTGCCATTCTGTGATATTATGGGGAAGGAGTGGTTAGGACCGCACACCCGACACCCAAAAGCTGTGCATCCAACACCCGAAGGCCAGGCGTTCCTGCTGGGCATCAGGTGAGCGTTACAATTTCATTGTATAGGTCTTGACCAATCATGCACGGGGGTGGATTGTAATAAAATATATGGGAGTGTTTTAACTGTTGCAAAAATATATATAATGTGTCAACGTATGTGGTTCAGGGAGAATTGGGTTAGTTTGACTCCAAAGGGTCATCTAGCCCCTGCCTGCAGTTTGTTCAATAAACTTCATGGACAGAATGTGCACTCGCTTCTTGAGAAGTGGGTGTACTCTGGGTTAAGGTAATTGGAGGGCCACCACCACATGAGTGTAGTGACAGTCCGGAAGCAGAAAGATGCCAGGTAGCATAGCAGATTAGATGACTCTTGCTGAGATATTATATTATATTATATATTTTTTTTAATGTATTATATGTTCAGAGCTGTGCATCAATCCTATGGCTTTTTAACATTCCTTTTGTCAAATGTGCTATAAAATGCAACATTTCGAAATTGAGTGGGTTCAACCTCGTTTGCTTGCTCATATTCATGGAAGGGAAATGTCTACCCTGTAGTGAAAACCAAAAGTCGGCAATCATGGTCAAAACTACTAGTAATTGCTTTGGCAGTTTTAAAGTCCATTGATTTTCAGCAAGCTGGGCCATTGTAAAAGTTGCTCAAATGAACAAATCAGTTTTTGTCCCACAGCAGCAAGCTAGTCGAGTGGGAACTGTTAGATCGCAACTCTCCTGCATGGGATGACCTTCCTCTGCAGAGACCTGTCAGCCTCAATGACCACCATCAGCCTGGTATGGCTTGGGCCCCGAGGCATATAGTCATACTATTCCACATAGGGTAACCTCAAAACAACCAAAAGGTGGTGGAGGGAAACTATGAATTCATTGCCATCACTGGCCATTGCAATGGTCATCTTTATGCTCTATCATTTTAGATCGTCTGCACTTTAATTGGAGTAAAACAAAAGCGTAAACCAGTGTGGGTTCCACCATTAGAAAACTTGTAGGAGGCTTCCATTCTATCCGGAACTGCGAGCCGCTCCAGGCCTGTTCATCCTCTTTGGGTACAACCAGTTGAGATGTGTCTTAAGAACGTAGGCACAGCAAAGTCCTTACCTACATCTGAGCAGACCATAGCACGTAGAGAGACTTAAGCACTCTCTAATACTATGTTGCTGTTTTGTAGCCACTGTGTCTTTCCACGAGGCCTAATGTGCTGAGACGTGTACAGACGATTTCAGAATTAGATTTAAAAAATGCATCATGTGTATGTATTCTGAGTGATTGGCTAAAATACACACAGACACACACTGTCAGAGTATCAGTTTTAGCACATAGACAATATGCATTCCAATGGACAGCAATTAGGATGTGGAATTCATTTCAGTTTTCTGTGGCATAGTTTCACAAGATTTGCTATATATGGAGTTCTCTACATATTTGAGGTAATTTAGGGGTATCAAAGTTTAAGATACCGAGCAGGTTCTACATATAATATTGAAATGTCTTCATGTTGTATCAGTTCACAGGGACACGTGATATTCTTCTTCTGCTCACATCATGATTTTTTTAGGCAACATTTCAGAAATTTAACACAGTGTTGGGCAACATCTCCAAAAGTTTCCTTTGTAGATAAAAAAGTAAAATGATTGGAAACAAAGGTGGATGTATCTGTGGTGGATGCAAGCCTAGCAAAACATTGCACTGGGACAACATGACGCAGAACTGCACTGCTTCAATGTGCAAACAGTTGAAGGTAAAGGTTATGTACCATAAACATAACCTTTGATCTGAGAGTTTCTGCGTACATTTTTTACAGGCAGAAAACGATTCTATGAGGAAACAAGGACCCTCTTTCTTCCCTGCCCAACTGTTACGACGGTGGATTGTTTGTATTATCCTCTTTTAAATCGTCCCTTGGATCCCGCGATAGCCACCTTGCCTCCCCTTCCACCTCCTGTATCCCTTTCCCCCAACACGGCTATATGGTTTCTGGATGGGGTGCTAGTCAGGATTCATTAATTTGTTACCTATTTTGTAGAAAGTGTCATTTTTGCATACATTTTTTGTGAAACAATGTTCTCTAAATAATGTATACTGTATAATCACTGCTTCTAATATCGTTACCATACTTTACATGTGCGTTATCACTGTAACATAACTCAAAAATCATTATTAATGGATTATTTTCCCAGGAAAACCAATTTACTAAAATGATTGTTTGCAAAAATGACTTCCAGAGGCTTGAGATAAAAGAGTACATTGTATAATTTACAAACCTCATCCTAATGTGACTCACGAAGAAAGCGTACTTATAGTCATACTGAGAACGCTTTATTACTTGCCTCTCCTCCTAATGATGCATGCTGGGAAAGTGAGTCATCAAGTTTGTACCAATCTGAGCTGAAGTTCATTGCTAAAACCAGTGCATGCTGGGAAGGACAGTCATATAATGAGTCGATTGAACAGCTATTCTTTTTAGTTTTGGCTATTAGGTGGTGCTAAAACACCGCTTATATGCCAAAAATATTGCATTGGAATGCAGCTAGGGGAGAGATGGGATGTGAGGAAGGACACAAAGCCTGTGGGTGTTGCCCACCTCTTGACTGCTTGTGGCCATCCTCATCCCTATGGCCATAGCCACTCATCACCTGTGCCTCCCTTCCCAAAACACATACTCCTGGGATCTCTTTGAGATTTCTATCATGCAATGACATCAGACTTTGCTCTGTATTGAGCCTCCAGTGGTTTTTCTAAGCAGTCTTCTGAGAGTTAATGGCTTAATTGTAACCTGGTCTCCTTTTACCCACTTGATTTATAAGCAATCTTTGCATCTGTTCCTTGCTCTGAAGTCCTGTTAAACAGAAACATTGGCAATGGCAACGGTTTTGGGTTGTATATCAGTATTAGGCATTTGTCAGGCATTGACATCATATGTTCAGGTACACATACTATTTTACAGCTGATGTTGTCCTTTGGCCAGGCTATTATGGCAGTGTCTACACAAAAGCCAAAATGAATGACAGTGCAAATGCCTGTGTTGGCTTTGGCAGTGCCTGTCTGCCTATCATGCCAGTGAATGGCTTTGTATTGCATTCTTATTCACACATGTTGACATGTCTGGCTCTGTTTCAGAGATAGTAGCCAACACCTTTCAAAATCATTAAAGAAGTTTACATTTTCAGGGTGGGTGTTAACTAATCTGCACACTGCCCTTTTGAATTAACGGTGATCATAATGGGAGATTATTGCACCCCTTTTAAAACAGTCATCCTTTATAGAATGGAGGAATGCAATTATTGCTCTGAAGTTATGTATGCCTCTGTTTAGTATCCTAATTATCCCATCTCACAATTCTTTTTTCTTTTAGAACCCTTCCTGTTTTTTGTAAGTTTGATGTGCAGGTATCGTTTACTGACAGAGCTATTCAGCTTGTATTTGCTGCATTAACACTATTATATCTCGCTCATGTGTCAACCTTGGTGGAGTAAAAGGTGGAATGGACCCCTAGAAGATTCGATCTCGCAGGCTATACGGGTCGCTGCTACATGCACTTAGTCAACTGAGTTGTCCTCTGAGCGCTATGCACTGATAGCTGTGCATGCCACAAAACTTGGAACGCTACCTCTATGCTCGGAATGCTGCTGTGGTGGAATCTTTTTAATGGTGACAACCTCCCATGGCAGGATCTATGGATGCAATACGTAGTGGCTGTCATGAACCGTCGGACACGCCCCTTTTGGACTTCCTGGTCCTTGACACATCGGGGCTTACACTCTGCTGTACTTCCAACATGGCCATTAAACACAGAACGCTGCCTACCAGCTTTCACGTCCGATGTAGCACGTTATATAAAGAAGTCACGCCCCCGTGGCCCCGCACGTCTCAATGCTACTGATTGGCTAGACGTGTGCTCCGTAGTTCGTCTTTGCTGAACTCTGTTGTTTCCTGGTTCCCGGACCCCCCACTTCCTCCTACTATCCTCCTTCCTCCTTATCCTGTCTTGCTTCCCAGACTCCGTGTACCCGCCTCCGAGTACACCTCCTTCGAATCCTGGACTTCCTGGAGTTTCCTATAGATCCTGGACGTAGAAGCTGAATGAACGCTGGAAGCCAAAGATGGCCGTGCGGGGTTGTACCAAACCCGAACCGTACGGAAGAAGACTCCTCCCAAGAATTCCAGCAAGCAGCGAACTCAGGTGAGAAAAGGGGAAACCTGTGACACATTGAGACGCCACCTAACTGAAGTCAATACAGACATGGAGGCAGCCATTCAAGATCTTATGCGTGGCATGCAATAACTAATGACCGAAGTACAAAACCTAAAGGCAGAGAATGCTGCATTAAAACAATTAGTCTTGTCCCGCGACTCCGCCACGAAAGAAAGCGTACTATTGGGCGGCATTGTGGACAAATACGATGGGTCTGCAAAAAACCTTTGTGGATTCCTTGATTCCTGTTTAGTCCACTTTACCTTTAAGCCCTATTATTTCTCTAGTCCCAGGGCTAAGGTGGGTTTTATTATTTTGCACCTTTCCGGGAATGCATTAACCTGGGCCACACCTTTAGTTAATGCCAGAGATGCCCTCCTGGATGATTATGATGGATTCATTCAAGCTCTAAAAACCATGTTTGACCACCCAGAACAGGTCTATAGTGCTCAGGAACATCTACTCGATTTCCAACAAGGCTCCCAGGACATGCTCACATATGTAACACGGTTTAAACAATTGGCTAAAGAAGCGGATTGGTCCTCAGAAGCCTGCTTCACTCTTTTTCGAAGAGGGCTAAATGAAGACATCAAGGATGAACTAGCCGGAGTGGCTCGCCCATGTTCATTCCAAGCCCTTATGGATCTCACTCTGCAGATTGACTTCCGCATCCAGGAAAGGAAGTCAGAGAAAAGGAAGACCAAGATACCCTTCCAGAAAATCCCTATAGAGACCTCCTCGAAGTCTGATTCTGGTCCTGCCCCTAGTAACAAACCCGAACCCATGCAACTATCGGCTTTCCGTGTACCCATATCCCCCCAAGAAAGGATGCGAAGGATCAATACGGGCTTATGCATGTATTGTGCCTCGGACAAACATTTAGTGAGAGAGTGTCCTATAGCCCCTCTACGGCATTCGGGAAACGCCAGCTCCCGATCCTAGATGGAGCACAATTTCGGGAGAGAGATGCCCACATCTATTCCATCCTTGAACTCTCCTGGACAAAACAATCTGGTAATATTACAGGCCTTTCTATCAGCATCCAAGAAGGATCCCTACCCCATTTTGGCATTGGTGATTGTGGAGCCATGGGAATATTCATAGATCAAGATTGGGTCTTTAAACACCATATTCCATATGAAACCCGGGATATCATGCACCCTGTAGAAGCAATCGATGGAAGACCCCTTTCTTCAGGACCCATAACCCTTCAAACCAAGGAAATTGAGTTTGCAATAAACCACCATCGAGAGAAGATAAAGTTTGACATCATAAAGTCTGCCCATTACCCAATGGTTTTGGGTATGCCCTGTCTACAAATACACAACCCATACATCAATTGGGCAGCAGGTTCCTTGTTTCTGGGTTCCGAACATTGCATGTCTCAATGCTTACTCCTGGATTCCGCTCCGACACCATTGGAAGGAGCTTCGGCAGACCATCAAGGCCCGCTCACAGTCTCAAATATCATCCAGGTTCCTAAAGACTATCAGGAATATGCCGATGTGTTCTCTTCTGCTATTGTTCAAGCCTTACCTCCTCATAGACCCGAAGACTGTGCTATTGATACTGAACCTTCAGCTGTGATTCCTTTTGGAAGGATGTTCATCTTATCCGAACCTGAGAAAAGGGCCCTCCATGAATACCTAGATACTAACCTTTAAATGGCACCATACGACCATCCAAATCCCCAGCCGGAGCCTTTGAGGATACCAATGAGCTCAGACCTTGTCTTGATTATCGAGGTTTAAATCAGTGCACCCTGAAAGATCGTTATGCATTGCCCTTGCTCTCACATATCCTGGAAGCAGTAAGAGGAGCCGTAATCTTCACTAAATTGGATCTCAGAGGTGCCTTCCATCTGATCCGTATTAGAGAAGGAGACAAATAGAAGACAGCCTTTAGAACACCCTTTGGTCACTTTGAGTGCTTGCAAATGCCCCAGCGGTCTTCCAACGCTTCATGGATCGGGTGTTTTCAGCTATGTTATTCCTCTTCGTCATTGTGTATCTGGACGATATCTTAATATTCTCTAAGGACCATCTTAAGCATGAGGAGCATGTTAAGGCAGTGTTACAACGGCTACGTGAACACAAGCTCCTGGCTAAACCCGAGAAGTGCCTTTTCCATGTCTCTACTGTTCACTATCTAGGATTTGTCCTTAGCCCAGAAGGTATTGGAATGGATCACTCCAAGGTAAAAGCCATACTATCCTGGCCTATTCCGACAACCATGAAACAAATCCAATCCTTCCTGGGGTTAGCTAACTTTTATTGGAAATTCATACCTTCCTTTTCCGAGATAGTGCAACCGATCATTGCCTTGTTGAAAAAAGATACTCCCTTTCTTTGGACAACAGCCCAAGAGGAGGCATTCCAACGGTTAAAGACAGAGTTTACACAAGCTCAAATCCTGGCTCAACCTGACATCAATCAACCTTTCCTAGTGGAAACAGACACCTCTAACTACGCCATTGGAGCAGTTCTAAAACAGGAATTTGACGACAGCCTGGAACATCCCATTGCTTATCTTTCATGGACACTAACTCCCAGTGAAACCCATTATTCTGTTTTTGAAAAGGAACTGCTAGCCATCTGTCAAGCCTTCACAGAGTGGCGTCATCTACTTCTAGGAGCAAAACATCCTGTCCAGGTCCGCACGGACCATCGGAATCTTCAAGTTTTACAGGCTCTGGAATGTAGAAATAGCCGTCAAGCCCATTGGGCCTTCTTCTTTGCCCATTACCAGTTCCAGATTCATCATGTCCCTGGAACACAGAATATAATTGCTGACGTCTTATCTCGATGTCCCGACTATGAAACTCTTGAAGACCGGTCATTCCCTAAAATGTTTCCACACACAAAATTCGTAGCTCAAGCAATCAGCCTCCTGGATGATGTTTGGATACAAACCCAGTCCTCTGAACTATGGAAAGAATTTTCAGGAAAGAACCGATGGAATCTGAGAACAAAGGACGGATATCTTCTCAAGGATAAAGGTTTAGTCATCCCCACACAGAAACTACAGCAAAAGATAATAACCCTCTGCCACGATATCCTTCACTCCAGACATCGTGGCATCACAAATACCCTCCATATACTACAAAGACAATTTTGGTGGCCGAGAATGAAAACTGACGTACGACTGTACATCCAAGGCTGTGCAGTCTGCAGTCAAAACAAACATGATAACAAAAGACTGGCGGGCATCCTACTTCAGCCCACACCACCAACAAGGCCCTGGGAAATTATTGCTACGGACTTCATTGTGGAATTACCACCTTCCAGGGGGTACACGACTATCATGGTCACCATAGATTTATTCACTCATATGGCTCATTTTATACCATAATATAAGCTACCTTCTTCCTCAGAACTTGCTGGAATCTTCCTGGAACACATATTTAGACTTCATGGACTCCCTTTCCAAGATCTTATCAGACAGAGGACCTCAATACATATCTCAATTTTGGAAACACCTTTGCCGGATACTAGGAATACAACGTGCCCTCTCTTCAGGGTATCATCCACAGACTAATGGGGCTACCGAATGTGGGAATCAAACCCTGGAACAATATCTTCGTTGTTTCACTACCAAGGTCCAGGACGATTGGTCACTTCTAATACCTGTGGCTGAATTCTCCTATAACAATTCGGATCACTCGGCTGTCAAGACCAGCCCCTTTTTCTGCAGTCAAGGATTTCACCCCTTAGTGCTACCTTCCATCCTCCCACATCCTACACCTGTTCCTACAGTTGATTCCTGGATCGAAACACTCATCAATGTACAGAAGGAAGCCAAAGAGCATTTAGAAAGGGCCCGAACTCATGCCAAGCATTATGCGGATTCCAAGAGAAGACCAGGTCCCTCCTACGCAGTAGGAGATATGGTATGGCTATCCTTGAAACTACTGCCCCGACATCTACGACCGAATAAACCGGCTGCCCGGTATTATGGGCCCTTTCCCATAAAAGAAATCATTAACCCCGTGGCCTTCCGACTAAAATAACCAGACTCCTCGAAGAAAATTCACCCAGTTTTTCATACGTCTCTAATGAAACCATACATCCAGTCCTCCCAGACTACCCTCAGGCCCAATCCTGTACTTGTCAATGACCAACTGGAATATGAAGTATCCAGAATATGTGACTCCAGATAAAACGTGGTCAGCTCCAGTACCTGGTTGAATGGAAGGGATGCCCTCCCAGTGAACGCACTTGGGAACCAATCTCAAACTTAAATGCCCCCAGATTACTCAGACGGTACCATCTCATACACCTGGGCAAACCCTTTGAGACGGGTTTTCGAGGAGGCATGCTGTCATGAACCATCGGACACGCCTCTTTTGGTCCTCCTGGTCCTTGACACCTTGGGGACTTACACTCTGCTGTACTTCCAAAGTGGCAATTAAACACAGAACGCTGCCTACTAGCTTTCATGTCCGACATAGCACGTTCTATGAAGAAGCCACGCCCCCGCGGCCCTGCGTGTCTCATCGCTACTTATTGCTGTGGCTAGACATGTGCTCCGTAGTTCACCTTCGCTGAACTCTGTTGTTTCCTGGTTCCCGGACCCCCCGCTTCCTCCTACTATCCTCCTTCCCCCTTATCCTGTCTTGCTTCCCGGACTCCGTGTACCCACCTCCGAGTACACCTCCTTCGAATCCTGGACTTCCTGGAGTTTCCTATTGATCCTGGACGTAGAAGCCGAACAAACGCTGGAAGCCGAAGACGGCCGTGCGGGGTTGTACAAACCCGAACCGTACGGAAGAAGACTCCTCCCAAGAATTCCAGCAAGCAGCGAGCTCAGATGAGAAAAGGGGAAATCTGTGACAGTGGCTGAGAAAACCCCACAGAGCCTCATGCACCCCTAGCCTATTACTCCCTACCCCCATACCTCAGTAGAAAGCACGTAAAACGGATGTGCCAATGAAAGGAAATGTTGGTTGGAGTGTCAGAAATATGCAAATAGTCCTGCTTTCACCTGACCTCGATTCAATCTCCCACTGTCTCATGCTTGCAGACTCCTAGATGCAGGAGTGGGTGGGGATCTGCTTACTTAGCACTACTGCTCACCTGCCTGTTCCTAGAACACTCTTATTCACTAATTTGTCAATTTCAAGATTGTTCATTACCCCTCTGGCTCTCACACCCATACACCACTGATGCTTTGTGTGTCTTTCAGCATCTAGAAGAGGTCTTCCATTTGACCATACAGCACTCCTGTAAGAATGACATTCAATACCCAGATACCTCTTTGACCAGGATGGCAGTTTATGTTGTAAAGCAGCCACAGAAACATGCACGTTGATCCCAGCTACAGTATATGACCACACCTTGTGCTCCTTAACAAATAACTTTACCTGCATGCGACTTTTGGCATGCAAGTTAACGGAGGATAGCACAGGGGTAACACGCTGGTCGCTTAGAAACCCAAGTCGGGTATTAAGCACATTATAAAAACCAATAAAATAAATAAATTATGAGATTAACACCAAGACTGAACATGACACATCACTCACCACACACTCCACTGTGTTCTATACATGTTAAATTCTTTGAGCCTCATAAGAGGCGTGATTTAAAATGTGTGGCATTGTACTCACCTTTCCCCAATTCTTCTATACCCTAAACCCTCTATACAAACGTTATTACCCCCCTTTCAGCCTATAGGAGTTTGTGTGACTTAGGTTTCACTCTGTCCATCTTTACTATCCTCCAGCAATCGCCCCCTCAAGAGCTGAACAGATTGAAATCCCTCCAAAATGGGTTGAGGTCAGAAATTCACTATCTTTATCTTTAAGGATGCGGGGAATGACCAACAGGACGATATCAAAGGTCCTCAGGACATAGCAGAGGGCCAACGATCCTGGGTGCTGCTCACCCTGCCTCCCAAGTGAATATGGGCAGGGGTGTTCTGCAAAAAGGCCGTTATGGGTGGGTGTGAATTTGGGGAGCCATTGCCCACTTGAGACCCCAAAGGATTAATGCTCCATATGCATTAATAATCATTAATTTGTATCCAGTAGATATGTACATCTCCAAGCATATCACTTGTAGTGCTTTCTTTAAATGTTGAAAAGTTTCCATAACTTTAAGAGGGTTGAATTTGTAAGTTATCAACATCATCCCAACGAGGTGTCCCTGTGCCGTAGAAAGAACTATTTAACTAAGGCACAATGCAGGGTGTCAGACGTCATGGATATGAATACGGTTGGTAGCTAAGCTGCCAATGTCACATTAAATACTTGTGCAGAGTAAAGCAGTGTATTTAAAGCCATGCTGAATATGTGGATATTGTGCTGCACTGTTGTTTACAAGGGCATTGTGATGCAATGTTGTAACATCTATGCTGAGTGATGCTGGGAGCACATTTCATAGAGACAGGATCTAAAAGGGCCTGTCTCTGTGAAATGCTCGAAAACAGCAAAGGTATGTCCATCCCTGATTGGGGGACGGAAATGCAAGTGTGACAGCCCAAGTTTAAACCAGAGCTGTCACACTTAAACAAACGATGACAGGGTCAGAAATGACCCCGTCATGATTTGTGACTACCCATTGTGCAAATCATGAGGGGCTAACTCTTATTTCTTCTCATTTAAAAGCGGATCCCATTTTTGAATTTGCGATGCTCTTTTAAATATGCAGAAACAATCCATGATTTGTACAAAGGGGAGCAAACGTCATCTGAAAGAGCCCATGTAAAATGTGCTCCTCTCAGATGGCCTTTGTTAACAGGGCACTTCTTTTTGGGGGGCAATTGACTTGCGCCAATACATGTTTTAAGAATAGACCTCCATATATATTTTACCCGAATACAGAGCTCACAACATTGCAATCCTACCTGACCAAATGGTATTCATTTAAGGAATAATATGAAGAGGGAAGGCTTGCCAAGTAGAATAAATTAATTCTGTAAGCTCTGTATTCGGGTAGAATAAATTAATATTGAATGAATCTCAGAAAAACTATTTTTAAGTCACAAACAATGAATGTCAGCTTCTTAGTAAGTGCGTGTGTTCCGAATCAACAGAACAGATAAAGAAAATTACAAATATATTTGAGGAAACATATTAATATATTTGCTATGAAAAATGCAATGTAATCAATGTTCTCAAATGAAATATACCAAACTGAGTAGTTATGACTAATTGGTTGATTCAAACAATCATGTCTACGAGCCTCATTACGCGGAAGGCGCTAAGGGATTACCTGCACCGGTGAGAACACCGGTGCTGGTAATCCCTTACCACCTTATTCCGAGGTCCCTTAGCGGGTCCCTTCCTTAACACCTGGTTTTACCAGGCGTTATGGAAGGGATCCGTTAAGGGACTTCATAGCTAATAACGGTACTGCAAATTGTGGTACCGTTATTAGCTCCACCCCCATTCCCATTGAGCCCTATAGGGGCTCGAATGGGAATGGGGAATGGTTCCCGGAATGGGGACTTACCAGGTCCTCCAAGGTTGGAATGACCTGCTAAATCCCTATTTCGGGAACCCGGACCCAGAATGCGGTAAGGGGGTAGCCATGGCACTAATAGCGCTATGGCTACCGCCTACCACGTAATGAGGCCCTACATCGTAATTAGCAGTAGTTTCGACATAAACAGTCTACATTTTTGGAGACCATGGGCCTCATTACGAGTATGGCGGTAAGGATGCCGGTGCTGTTAACCTCCTACCGCCGCATTCCGAGGTTCCTTAGCGGATCCCACTAAGGCTGGCTGGTTTTACCAGCCGCCCTTAGCGGGAGCCGCTAAGGGACCAAGGAGATAATAACGGGCCCGCTACTTGCGGGCCTGTTATTAGCTCCTTCCCCATTCCCTTTGAGCCCTATGGGGGCTCGAATGGGAATGGGGAATGGTTTTCAGAATGGGGATTTACCAGGTCCTCCAAGGTCGGAATGACCCGGTAAATCCCCATTCCGACTACCCAGACCTGAACACGGGTTTGGAGGCAGCCATTGCGCTAATAGCTGTCATGGCTACCTCCAAACTCGTAATGAGGCACCATGTCTTCTTCATGACCATGAATCTGTAAGACCTTATGGACAACCACTTAATCAATCTACTTGTGTTTCCAGTTGCCCATACTAAGTAACTATAACTAAAGCTTTTTAGGAAATAGGTCCATACAATTTCTTACCATTTCAAATTAATTCTACCAGTGGACAGCATTTGCAAAATATACATTTCCTAGTCTCATTATCTGGAAATGTAAAAATGTGGCACTAAGAAAATCTGCCTTAAAAATAAAGCATAGACATTAAGCCTAAATACCAACATGTTGATATATGTGCTAGAAGTATACTTTGAGAAAGACATTCCTTAGTTAAAGCTCTTTGAGGGTAATCTGTGGTGCAGAATCTTGGGACTGGGAAACAGGGTTCCACTGGAACCTTTTAGATTGAAGTTATGGATATCTTCTCTATATGTCAATTATAAGATTAAGCAAAGTTTATGGCTAGTAAAGTTGATGACATCTGAGGAAAACTCCATATGCAGTGATTTCCGTGCATTGATACATAATGGCTCATTCAAGACTAATAGGTTTTAAAACAACCTAGTTATTTCCTGTATCAAATTCCACAACAGATCCAGTGGTCACCAAATCTCCTCCATGACCGTATAAACCTCAACCTCAGGACCTCATTAAATAATGATAAAGCATGTTGACTCTTTAGAGACGAACCCACATCCCCAAATAACCATTCAGTATACAGTGTATAAGGGGATGCAGGCCCCTCCAATGTCAAGAGGTCCCACTTAGTTGTAGGATTTACACCGGGCCTTAAATCAACAGAGGCCTGCTGACCAACTCTCGTCCCTGGAATGTTAGATACCAACCTTCTTTCGGAAACCACAGTAGGGCCCGCGGACACAACGGCATGAATGAAACCTATCTAGCCATGTTATTTCTGATGGACCCTGAATCTTTGGCATATAACTATTTTGTTCTGATTTAATCATTTTAGGTTGATACAAAAAAGGTTTTGAATTATTATCCACACTGATATCAACTTGTGGCAGCAGTTCCTTTTTGCTTTTGTGTAAGTACCCTGAATCTTGGCACAATGGGCTTCCAGCATCATAAAGGGTGGTGAGCTAACCCCACGCACCCTCCATTCTCAGTACAATATTCTCCAGTGGACCGAAACACCATCATGGAGAGCAACTGATTCTAAACCCTGGGTCACCCCACTGGTTGCTACTAGACCCCGAGGCTCGTCACCCGATTTGGGTTTTAGAATTGTGGCGAGAGGTAAACAACAACCCCTCAACCTAAATTCGGGGTCTAAGGGCATGTAGGGGCCCTTGGGGCCTTGATCATTCAACTGACCCAAATGGCTGTTACCAGAGACCCAGACTTGCGTGTTACCAATAAAGAACCTGGGCAAAATGGACTAAGCACCACCCTCAACTAATACTGTGTCACAGAATAGAGACCCTGCACAGCCCTGACACCTAACACAACTCACATATGTGTATGACCTTGTTATATGGTGAAATGAGTGTGGGGCCAGTTGGTTCTCATCCACATCATCAGGATTAATTTTGAGAATACTCAAATCCATATCGAACATACTGGCAACCGGGGAGGAGGGGACAGGTTTTAGAAAGTGGGTGATGGCACTTTTGCCTTGATCCTGCTGTAGATTCTTTTTTTTCTAGTTTTATTATTTCTGTTTTTATTTGTACCCCCCACACTTTTATGGTTATCAGAACCCACATTCAAAGATAGACCATTTCCCTGAGAGGATAAAGTGTTAGCAGACGAGGGCTTAACTTGCACATCACCCACATGCTCAACCCCCAAACCAATCAGCCCATCCTCGCCACAAGAGGTTCCCAATATCACTGGGCTGACTACAAGCCCCTAGTTAATGGTTTAGAGATCTTAAAAATGTCCTTGAGCCCTTTGACTTGGGAATGTTTTCAATATTTTTTAGATTTTCTTCCTCCTGCCAATGCCGTGTCTTTGACTGCGTGCTCCGGCCGATGATCACTCTCACGCTGATGCTCCCTACGTGATAAATCGCTCACTGCTATAGTTATATTTGAAACATCAGCTACATTTTTATTAAATAGTAGCTCCTGCGGAGTGACTGCAACCTTATCCATACCAAGCACTGAGACCGGCAAAACGGATACTTCTGGATACTTCCATAATTATTTTGTTTCATTATATTATTCTGAAAACTTAGTAGTTGTGGATTCTATTTTGACCTGTAGATGTAATTCAGTAAATCATTTAATAACTGTACAACTATACTGACACCTCTCCAGGGGGTGTAGGATCACCCTCTGACTCTGACTGAGTGGATTCCATCCTTTTTTTTTTTTTTTTTACTTTGGTTTTATTAGTAATTTTTCAGAAAAAGAAACAATGACAACACCGGGAGCAGTATGAATATCACATTAACATCATCATCGAACCCCCGTAGTCTCCTTCCCCCCCTTCCCCCTCACCCCCCACCCCAACTGCACCCCTCCCCCAGATCAGTGTCCCATTGTAAAACCAATCGCAGGAGTCGTCATCAGTACTCGAAGTTCAGTGCCTTGGAGCCGTGCTATGCGTTCCCTTAAATGCTGGCTTAGACGGATCCGCTGTCTCCTGGGCCGTGGGCTACCCCATTGTTCTTGAGTGGTTCTCTCCGGGCTCCATCGCCCCCCGCCCCGTGTTGTCCACATAATGTCAGTGAGCCTCCCACCCCCATGCCTGGTAAACCCCATACCAATTTGCCTGGAAGGTGCTCGATTCATTGTTTACCATGGCGGTCAGTTTGTCCATGAGGAACATGTTCTTCAGTTTTTTTAGCCAGTCTTCCTTAGAGGGGGTCTCCGGACTTTTCCACCTTTGCGCTAGGGCCACCCTTCCTGCTTGCAACATGGTCTCCCACATCCTTGGGTACCTATATATTTCCGCCTCCTCCGGTGGGAGGCCCAACAACATCATCAGTGGATTGAGTGGGAGAAGTTCTTCGGTGACCTCCGCCATCCATCCCCGTACCTTCTCCCAGAACCCCTGTACCTTAGGGCAGAACCACCACATGTGAGCCCTCATCCCCACTTGGCCACATCCTCTTGGGCATCTGGGGGACACGCCTGGGAACATCTTGGATAACCTAGATGGGTCTCTATGCCATCCCTGTAAAATCTTAAAGTTGTGCTCCATGTCCAACGTGAACAGGTTCCCATGGAAAGCTATTTTAAACACCCTGGACCATGCGTCTTCCGAGAGAGCCTCTCCTGCCAGGTCGTTCCAGAACCCACGAAACCCTCTCCTCCCTTCCAAGTTAACAGTGTTCAATATTTGGTACATTTTAAATACTACCCCCTTCCTCGTTGTGGCCGTGTCTAATAACTTTTCAAAGGGGGTCAGCTGTCTCTGCAGATTCAGGCCCCAAGTCTGGTCACAGAGGATGCCCTTCAGGCGCAGATATTCAAAGACCGAAAGAGACCCCCGCCCAAGCGCATCTTGCAGCTCCTCGTATTCGAGGAACTCGCCCTCCTTGAACAGCTACCCCGCCCATTCCAGCCCCCCATACGACCAGGACTGGGCATTCCTAAATCCCCTGCTACCTAGTTTGAGCGGGTGGCCCCAGAGCGAAGACATTTGGGAGGGCCAGGAAGTGAGGTGCGCAGTTGTGGGTCCCTCCTTCCAAATCGACCAGAGTATTCCCAGGGTTGGGTGGGTCTGCAGTTTATTTGGGATGTGTTTACGCGGCAGCCACAAAAGGTCGCATACTTTCAGAGGGTGGGCATCCATGTCCTCCAGATAAGACCAATAGGTGCCCATCCCCTCCCTCATGTGTTCTAACAGGACCCTTAGCTGGGCGGCCTGGTGGTAGTGAAGGAAGTCCGGCAGCCCGAAACCACCCTCCTCCCTAGGTAACGTTAGAATGGCCTTCCCTATCCTCAGGTTCCGCCCTTGCCAAACAAACTCTCGGACTGCCCTCTGTAGGTCTCAAAACATCTGGTCAGGGACCCCCGTTGGGAGTGCCGTAAAAAGATACAGCAGTCTTGGGAGGATGTTCATTTTCACCTCTGTCATGCGCCCGTACCAAGACAGGATCATACCTCCCCACCTCCTCAGGTCCGACTTTATCTGTGCCATAATGGGCCCATAATTTGCCGAAGCCAGTTTAGAGAGATCCCTTGTGAGGAGTACACACAAGTACCTGATGGAGTCCTTCCCCACCACAATCCCCGCACACCCATTCCGGTGGTCCAGCCCCGGGTCCCGAGCCCTCATAGGGAGTAACACTGATTTTGATGCGTTTATTTTTAGCCCCGAGAATTGCCCAAAGGTCGTCATCAGGGCCAGGAGGGGGGGGCGAGGTGTTGGGCTCCACCAGGTATGCAAGAATATCATCAGCAAACAGGGAGAGCTTGAACTCCACCTCTCCTCTTTTAATCCCTTTAATGTTGGGGTGAGCTCAGACCGCTATGGCCAGGGGCTCCATTGTCAGGACATTTATTAAAGGGGAGAGTGGGCATCCCTGTCGCGTCTCCCGTGTGAGGGAGAATGAGTCGTAAAGTTCTCCATTTACCTGTACTCTCGCCGTTAGGGCCCCGTATAGGGCGGAAACCCAGTCCCTGATGTGAGCCCCGAAGCCCATTCGACGGAGGAGGAGTTGCATGTACCTCCACTCCGCCCTGTCAAAAGCTTTCTCGGAGTCCAGGGAGAGCAGACTTGCATCTAGATCTGATTCTTGAACATGGTGGATTAGGTCTATCGTCTTTCTGATGTTATCAGAGCCTTGCCTGCCCCCTATGAATCCCACTTGGTCCACGTGAACCAGCTTGGGCATTATCCCCTCCATCCGTTTGCCTATCACCTTGGCCAGGATCTTTACATCTATATTGAGGAGGGAGATTGGGCGATATGAGGAGCATTCAGTGGGGTCTTTGCCCTCTTTGGGCAGGACTACAATTATGGCCCTCATCATGGTCTCCGGCAGAGAGCCCCCCTCTAACACCCTGTTAAACACCCTCACCAGGTGAGGGGCTAGGATAGCCCGAAACCTCTTGTAGAAGTATACGGAGAAGCCGTCTTCCCCCGGGGACGTTCCCACCTTCATCCCACTGATCGCATGCTCCACCTCCTCTTCCGTCACCCGACCCTCTAGACCCTCCGCCATTTCACCTGTCAAGGACGGGATCTGAATGGAGTCCAGGAAACCCTCTATCTGAGTGTCATCCCCGTCATATTCTGACGAGTATAACTTTTCATAGTAACGGCGAAAGGCTGCTCCAATGTTAGGGGTGTCGTGATCTAATGATCCCCGATCATTCTTCACTGCCTTCACTGTTCTGTTCCTTTGAATCTCTCTGAGTTTCCAGGCCAGGATTTTGTCAGATCTGTCCCCCTTCTCATAATATTTCTGTTTCACTAGCTGGAGGCTCCCCTCGGTCTTATGTAGCAGGAGGTCTTTCAACTGGAGTTTGTAGTTTTCCAGGGAAGCAATCTGCTCTCTTTCCAGGGGAGCCTGCAGGAGGTCACCCGGTTGGAGATGGGCTATCTTTTCCCTCAGGGATTTTTCCTGGGCCTCCCTCTCCCTCTTTTTCTGGGCTCCGATTCTAATGAGGACGCCCCGTAAGGTCGCCTTACAGGCGTCGCACAGCACATGTGTGCCCACCTCGCTGTTGTCGTTCATCTCGAAATACTCCGAGATGGCGTCCTGCACCTCCTGTACTAGAACTTCGTCCTTCAGCAGGGAGTCATTACACTTCCATCGCCCTCTACTGCCACTCCGCCATCCCCCTACTATAGTGGTACGGACCAAGTCGTGATCAGACCAAGGAACCAGGTCAACCCTGTGGCCAGAGACATGGGGGAGGAGGGGTTCATCTACCAGGATATAATCTATACGGGAGTTTGATGTGTGGATTTCAGAGTAGTATGTGAAGGAGGGGAGGCTTGTCCTGGGAGTCGGGATGGTGTCCACCAGGCCACGCTCCGCGTTGACCCTCTGGAATGTACGGGCCATGGTTTCATCTGCGGCCCTAGTGAGCTGAGGCCCCAAACGTTTTCTATCCGCGGTTGGGTCTAGGACCATATTGAAGTCCCCCCCCACCACCAACATCCCGTGAACAAACAATTTCAATTTGTCCTTCACTCCTCCTAGAATTGCGCCTGGCCCTCGTTATGGCCGTACACAACTGCAAGAGTCAGAGGGGAACCCCGCAAAGAGCCCTTTGCCAGCAGATATCGGCCCTCTGGGTCTTTCACCGTGGCTTCCACTTCGAAGCCAACGTCCCTTGCTAGTAGTATGGCTTCCCCCCTTTTCTTGGTTCTGTGGGATGCACTGAGGACCTCCCCGATCCCGCCCCCTCGCATTTTTGGTTCCTTCCCCCGGGCCCAGTGTGTTTCCTGAAGAAAGAGCAGGTCAAGCTTTGCCCTCCTAAATTCCCTGCAGACCAAGGATCTCTTGGTTGGGGTGTTCAACCCCCGCACATTAAGGGAACCCACGCCCAGGGAGGGCAGATCCTCAGCCATTGTCTGTGATCAACATCTTACTGGGTAGCTGGCTCGTGGCACTTTTCCTTTCCTGCTCCTTTTGTGTTACAACCTGATCTCCCTTACCCCCTCCCCCCGCCTCCCAGGTGGGCCTTAAACCTGTCCCCAACTGCCCCCTGGTCCCCTCCCGAACTGAACAACCCCAACTGTTCCTTCACCCCCCACTCACCCCTGGCGTCCAGCCAAATAGTTCCACCATTGCTGGTAATTGGCCGGACCACCAGCCTACCGCCTCCGGCTGGGTTAATGTCGGAAATTACTCCTCCTTGAGCCCCCCCTTGTCACTCCCACCCCCCCACCGAGCCCCCTTCCCCATGTAACCGACATACTTGCTGTTCTGGGAGGCCCCTTAAGTCCCCAGACCCCGTAGTCCTGGAAGTCTACTCGTCCTTGTGCCAGGCCGGACGTTTGTGATCGTGAATTGAGTTCTTTGCCCTGTTTCCCCGTACCCTTTTGTACTTCCAGGCTACCCCGGGCTCGACCGGCCTGCTCCTCCCTGGCCGGGGTCGGCGTCTTCCCTGTCCGTCGCCGGGGACGGCGGGTTCAGTTTCTTAAATTTCCGTGGACCCATCTTCTTTCTCCTCTCTCCTTGTGACCTGCGTTCCCTGGCTTCTTCCGCTGCGAATCCCGTGGGTTCTCTCCGAGGGGCCGGGTCCGACACATACCCTTGGATGGCTTCCCTTATGTCCTCCTCTGTAATCAGGGTCGACCGTTGGCCCTCGTACTCAAACGAGAGGGAGAAGGGATACCCCGATCTATAGCGCACCCCCTTCTCTTTTAGCATTTGTGTCAGAAGGCGGCACATCCTGGGGGCCAGCGTGTATGAAGAGAGGTCCTGGAAAATGGCTACTTGTGCGTTGTTATAGGTTATTTCCCGTGCCTTTCTGGCCTCCTCCAGAACCTTTGCTTTCTCGGTGTAGTAATGAAAGCGGACCAGGATTGACCGGGGGCCCCCCGCTCTGCCCCCACTCTGTGGACCCGGTCGAACGTTGGTTCAGTCGTCATCTCGTCCGAGAAAAGGAGGGTGATGATGTCCCTCACCGTCCGGTTCAGTTCTCTTTCCGTTTCTCCCTCCGACTCCGGGACCCCAAAAATTCTGAGGTTGTTCCTCCGTTCCCTATTTTCGAAGTCGTCCATTGGCCTGGCCCTCTCCTCGTCTCTTTTCTCTAGCGCAGCTATTCTCATGGACATGTCCATCTCTTGGGTCGTTGCTGAGGACTGGTTGGTCTCCAGCTGCAACAGTCTGTCCTCGACCTTGTGCACCCTGCGGTCCATGTTCTCCATTTTCTGGGCAATGTCCGCCCGCATGTCTCTGATCTCCTGCAGGACCGAGGCAAAGCCCTTTTCCATTGTAAGGGTGGGTGGGGGCGAGGTCTCGGGCTGGGACATTGTAGTCATCCAATCCAGGCCGCTATTCTCCCTTCTGGCATCCTGGTAGCGATACTCCTGGAGGGTTTGGCGCCAGCTCATCCGATCTCCCTATCTCTCCCTCCGGTCGGTGGTCTTCGGGGCCCAAGCGCGATGATCCTGCTGGGAGACCGCCCCCGCTCCTTCGGGCACAACCGCTACATGTGGAGCTATCTTTAAGCGGGCACACGCCCCACCAATCTCCGCCGGGGGCCTCACACTCTCTACACACTCTTTTTCCCCACTGCGTGTGGTCGCCTGTCCCTCTGACGGCGATGAGTATCAAATTTGTGATCGAATGGGGGTCCAGGCCGGGTGAGTAAGGTACTACCGGTCATGTTTTCTTCTGAGCTCGTCTCCAGACGGGCACTCGCCCTGGGACGGAGCCCAGGGGCCACCACCTGTATAAGTCTCTCACCTTCTTCACCGGCCGTGCCCCGCTGTTGTCCGCAGTACACTGCTCCGATGACCCTCGCCAGGGTCCGTTGGTCGGGGTCTCGGCGCCCCTGTTGTACGACTCCGTGTTCGGGATCTCGGGTCAAGCGGGCTGCCTCACCTCTGGCGGGATTGGTTGGTACCATCCCCCCGTGCCGCGGGGCCCCGACGGTGGAGTCCCCGCCGAAGCGCCGGCATGCCCTGTGACTGGAGTAGGATGGAGGGGTCAGGCGCGCTTGCAGGCCTCAACGGCTACTGCGAGCCACGACTCCCCGCGCAGCTCTAGAGACAGGCGGGGCCTCCCGTGGGTTCTTTCGTTGGGACGCGGGGCCTCGTTCTTAGGCATCCGAGGGTCTTTCAGCATCGCTCTTTCGCCCGGGGGGGTCTCCCGGGATTCACCGCCACTGAGAACCACAGCTGTTTCGTGAGGGGTTGCGGGGGGGCTCAATGCCTCAATACGGCCCAGTTTCGGCGGGAGCGGCGTCTTCAGGCAGCCATCGCCTGTGCGCCCCCTGGTGGCCTCCCAACCTTTTTTAATAGCATGGGCGGAGCCACATTGACAGGTGCCACAAGCCTTTACATGACACAAAGTGGAAAGTATGTGCCCTTGGTGAATGTCCGGCAGCAAGTGCCCCTTTAGGACAGAAACTTGTACAAGTTGTACTTTTATTACAATGATAAAAGAGTGTGATTCATACATCCATGGGGTTGGATTTCAGTGTATTCATATACTGTGGTTTCATTTCCTATGATTTCTGGATACACCTTTGTATTATATTGTGGCTTTATGCATTATTTTTAAAGTTTTATGACATTATTATAACATGTGTGCACATTTATAATAACATTGAATATATTTTTGTATGCTTTAAAAGTTTGTCCTGTTTAGGTGTCCTAATCATGTTTGGGACTGACACCAGGTCTTGAAGAGATAAGACTTTATGACACACATGTTATCACTTCCTTTGGTCTATATATTGTTGGTTACCCATGAGGTAGGAAGACAGTGATTCCTCCACTGTGGGGTAAGTCATTGTGAGAATAGTTTATAGCACAATTCAAGCAATTTGCTCATCATACGTCATGGCCGGATGACAGTTTGATAACCTTATTCCATTGAGGACTCAATGAAGAGTTGAAGAATGAGGCTTCTAGAGTCCGTTGTCCGGATATCCTAGCGGAAATGATTGCATTGGTTATGCAATTGGACAACCGTCTTCTAGAGAGACAAGTCGAAAAAAGGAAAGGTTGAATATCTAGAAATCCAGAAGTGACCAGAGTGGTTAATAAACCCAGTAGAGGAAATGAACCAATGCAAGTAGGTGCAACCAGAGGACCTTTAACAACTGAGGAAAGAGCGAGAAGATGCAATCATGGTCTATGTATGTATTGTGCAGCAAATGATCATTTGGTGAAAGATTGTCCCATAGGCCCTCCTCGTCACTCAGGAAATGCCCCTTCCTCGTCATAGACAGAACTACATTCGGGAAGGTGCATCATGTTCCCATAACCCCTCCATGATGGTTGTGGTCCTAGCTACGCAACATTTACCTGGCTCTATCCTGGAAAACATTCTGGCATTGATTGATTGTGGTGCCGCTGGTTTGTTTTTAGAGGATGAATGGGCTCTGAAAACTTGATTCCTCGGCAGTCCAGGACTACCATAATTCCTGTTGATGGAATTGATGGAGGTGATGGTACAGCCATTTCTTCATGCCCTATTGAAGAACACACCAAACCTCTGTTGATGTCCATAGCCTCTCATAGAGAAGAGGTGTGTTTTGATCTCATAAAGGCTGCCCATTATCCTGGGCCATCCATGGCTATGTGTCCATAACCCTTTTATAAACTGGACGGCGGGTTCACTCTTTTTATAACACGAACATTGTATACAACACTGTTTGACTGAAGGTTCAGTCGGCTTACATACACCCGCGACTGCTATCTCTGAAATCACCCGTCCCATTCCTGTTGATATAGTGGTGACTTTACTGAGTCAATACCAAAACTAATAGATGTTTCTTTCTAATCAGGAATTTAAAGAGCTCCCGCCTCACAAATGAGATGACTGTGCTACTGAGTTGTTTCCAGAGAAACCAATCCCATTTGGCTGCATGTATATATTATCTGAGTCACACAGAGAGACATTGAAGGAATACCTGGACAGAGACCTCCAGAATGAACTGATCACTGAATCCCATTCCCCTGTGGGTGCTATGCTGTTCTTTATACCTAAAAACAACACCACAGAACTAAGACTTACCCAGAGGCTCAATAAAATCACCATCATGGATAAAATCACCATCATGGATCCCAGAGATTTTGGAAGCAGTTAGAGAGTCCACTATCTTTATCAAACTGAACCTGAGAGGTGCCTACCACCTCATCCACATCCGACAGGGGGATGAGTGGATGACGGTTTTCTGGACAACTTTCGGGCACTATGAATATCGGGTAATGCCCTTTGGTCTTTCTAACACTCTTGTCATATTTCAGAGATGTTTGGATCACGTGTTCTCAGACCTATTACTTCATTCAGTTATAGTATATATCAACGATATCCTGGTCGTCTCCAAGTCCTATTCACAGCATATCCTAGATGTGCAGGAAGCACTTTGTCGTTTACAAATAAACCATCTAATTGCCAAACTAGAAAAGTGCTTGTTTCATCAATCCCAAGTTTCTTATTTGGGCTATATTGTTTCTGCTCAAGGAACACAGATGGACCCCGAGAAAGCTGTGGTTGAATGACCTGCACCAGTTACTCTATGGGAAGTACAATGCTTTTGGCGATTTTCCAATTTTTATAGGAAATTCATTCCTCAATTTATTTTCATGTTCCTTTCTTCCCATTACCAGTCACAGTCACAGTCACTGAAAAAAGGTAAGACATTTCTCTGGAACAACGAGTCCCAGAACACCTTTCAATCCTTAAAGAATACTTTCCACATTGCCCCAGTGTTATGCTTACCTGATCAGAGTAATACAATCTGATGCATCAAATAATGCTCTTGGTGTGGTTCTAAAACAAACAGAGAAGACCGGTAATGAATAACCCATCATATACCTGTCTAAAACATTGACATTCTTCAAGCTTAATTGAATATCTGTGAATTGCTATCTGTGAAGAGGGCATTCCAAGAATGGTGTAATCTTTTATTAGGCTCACAGTTTCCAGAGAGGTCAGGATGGACCATCATAATCTAAGGGTACTACAGCAAACAGAGACACAAAACAGCCGGGAAGTCAGATTGGCTTATTCTTTTCCTTGTATAATATCACTTTTACCTTTGACTCTGGAAAGAACAATATCATAGCAGACAACCTTTCCTGTAAACCAACAGGTACTAACGCTGTCTTTCAGAAGGAAAAGATGTTTCTGAGGCCTCATTTATCTTCTTGGTAGCATATTTTCTCTCTACACTTCGAAAAGAAACACTCCATAATTAACAACCCTTTACAAGAACAAATAGAAGAACATATAAGAACATAATCTATCCTTAGAGAACCATCTCTATTTCCATGAGTAACAGGTTTTCATTCCCTACTCTAAGAAAGAGGCATTACGAAGGGCTCAGGATATGGTTATCAGAGGACATCAGGGAATTTGAGCCACTCAAGAGTTTGGAACCTGACATTTTCCTCTGGCCAAGTTTGTCTCAGGATATCAAGGACTACATCACAGCTTGCACCACTTGTCTGTAAACCAAATGTCCATGAAATCATCCATTTGGATGTTGGTGCAACCCGATATTCCAACCAGACCTTGGCAACAAATATCCACAGATTATATGGTGGATCTCCCTCCTTCTAATGCCCATACTTCAATAATGGTTACAGTTGACTCATTCACCAAGTTAGCCCACTTTGTATCAATACCTCAGTTTCCCTCTGTGCCCAAATGGCCAAATACTTTCTACAAACCATCTTCTCCTTACATGGTCTAACATATACTATTATTTTGGCTAGAGGACCACAATACACTTCCAAGTATTAGACCCTTGTTTGTAAAACCACATACATACACCGTGCCCTTAGATCTGGGTTTCATCCACAGTATAAATGACAAGCTGAACTACTAAACCAAACTCTTGAACAGTATCTACGTGGTTTTGTTTCAGCCCTGCATGATAATTGGAAGGACCTTCTTCCCCTAGCAGAAAACTCCAATAGTAACACCCATCACTTTACCATTAGCACCAGTCTTTTATTTTGTACATTTGGCTTTCACCCATTTAGCATAACCTCTCAAGCACCATCCTCAACCAAATGTCCAGTGATCAATGATTTACTGGAGGACAAACAAAAGGGACACAAAAAGGCTCTTTCTGCTCCCTCACCATCTAGAAAATGTCAACAAACATACTGTCATGAATTGCTTCCCTACCTGGTCCCTTTGGCGCAAATGGAAGAGAAAAGGAGTGAAATGCATACATCCGTCTTCCAAGAAGGCATCAAATTACTCCATGTTTGTGAATTGCTTCAGCAGCCAAGTCTGTCTCAAAATGGTGACCAGCCCACTTGCAGTAAGCAAAAAGCACCCGGACAGCCATATAATAAGGAACATTGCTGCCAGCTCTGTGCATCGCTGATACATTGACTGCAACGCTCCTGTTAGTTTTCCTAGCTCCCTCTAGTTTTCCTAGATTCCATCTCTTTTATATCCTCTTTCTCCCACTCTACCTCTCTTGCAGCTGACTCCCCCTTTTCCTCTTCTCTCTTCCTGGCTCGCCTCCATTGTGGAATGTCTGGACTCCATCCCTCCTGTGATTTCAACATGGTTTGTTTTCAGCATGCTTAAACATCCCGTTGCTTCTCTTGTTGACATTTGCCCGCTGTGCTGCACTATCACGGTTCTTACCAAGTGCCCATACTTCATTATTGCAGCCGCTGCATTGCATTTATTCCCTTTGACACTTCCATTTCTTGATCTCTGTCTCTCCCATATTCTTTCATCATGGGATGTCAGGATCCTTTTGTTCTGTCGACTCTCTTCTGCCTATGCACCCTGTTCTTCATTGGGTTTTCTTCCCCAGGAGGTTTTACCAGATTCCCTGGCGGGCTCTGTTTATTTACATACCAGAGACCGGTGTTGGGTGCGGAAGGCTCTCCATTCTCATCATTGGCAGACACAACCACACACAGGTGAGTGTTCATTGTATTTATTAAAGAACAAATGATTTGTGGTTATAACACCCCTTTAGAATGAGTAATTGCCTCTGAAGCTAGATTTATTAATGGTGTATGGAAATTCCACCATAACACACCCCTACCAATATCTCCCCATTTGCTCCCTATTCCCTTCCACACCCTCTTCAAGATCTGCTGCATTACATTCAAGGCAGAAGTATCAGGTAAGGCTGCTTTTTTGGCAGCCAAATTTCAGATCTCTCGTCAGTTTCATCTTACCAGAAGCATTGAATTAGTAGGCTTAATAACCCCTATTCTCTTCAGGCACTGTACTCTACCACACCTTTTTGCCAGTTGCTTTCTGAAAATGGAATCCTATTACCCCTTCTTTCTCGTACAGGACTTTAATCTTCATCTCTCATCCTCTAATGGTTCTTCCCTATTCCTCCTATTATTGGATTCCTACAATTACTCTCAGCTCTTTTCTCCCCCATCACACATTTCTGGTTCCTTCTTAGACCTAATTATCTCTTCTATTTCTTTTCGCTCTGATGCTATAGCGGTCCTTTTCCGAGCTTCCAACCATTTGCTTCTTTCTTTTGCCTTTCCCCCTCCCTCACCAAATCCTACCCATTCCCATCTAACTTTCTCTGCTTGCAATGCAATCTTTCTGCCTTCAACCTATCTACTTTTATTTCTGCCCTATTAGCCTCCCTGCCCTTATGTGCATACGTTTCTTCTCTTTCTCCTGATGATGCACTATGCTTCCTGAACCCTAATCTTGTTAATACCCATGATGCACGTCATCCTTAAATGCCTTCTCTCCCTTCTCACCGACTTCCTCAACCTTGGCTTTCCCCAAAACTTTTGTCACTTCACTCTCTGTGTCGGGTAGAGGGTAAGTGGAAGATAGAACCCTTGCGAGCCAATCTATCTCATCTGTCATCTCTGCACTCTTCCTACGTCTCCTCACTCTTACTGCCAAAAAACATTACTATTCTGATCTCATCCTTTCTTACTCGCCCCCATCCTCGTCAACATGTTCTACTTCTTAATCAAATCCTTTTGCCCCTCCTCCTGACACCTCCCTACTCTCCCCTTTCTCCCTATCTGACTTTGCTACCTTTTCTCTGACAAGGTTTTCATACTTCAGTGTTCTCTTTCTCTAAAACATTCCTTCTCATTTCCTTTTGACAAAGCTTATTCTTCCTTCGTTTTTTCACCCCTCTCTTTGATTCTGACACTGTTCTCTTCCTTACTTGTGCCCACCCTACTGCCTCTCCTTATGATACTATTCCCTCTGTTATTATTTCTAAAATCTATCCCTTGTTACTATGTTACTTGGCCTCTCTTATTAATACCTTCTCTATCCTCTGCTATGTTCCCTTCTACTTTCAAGAAGGCTACATCATCCCCATCTTAAATAAACTTTCCTTCAATCATACCCTCCCATCTACCTTTCATCCCATCTCTCTCTTCCCTTTTCTCTCAACATGTAATTTATACTCAGGTCTCCTCCTGCCTTGATTCTAAGTCACTACTTTTTCCCCTCCCAATCTGGCTTCCGTCCAAAGCATGCTATGGAAACAGAAGTACTAAGTGTTTCCAATTCTCCTCCATCCGCCCACCACTCTAAGCATTTGTCTATTCTTATCCTCCTCGATCTATCGGCAGCATTCGACAAGGTGGATCACCCTACTCGTCTCTCTAATCTATATTCATTTGAGTTTTCTGGTTCTGTACTACACTGGTTTTCTTCTTATCTCAGTGATCAATCTCGGTTTCTTGGTCTGGTAAAGCCTCTTCTAGCTACCCCCTCCATCATGGTGTCCCTCAAGGCTCTATGCTTGTCCCTTTTCTTTTCTCTATATATACCGCTCCTTTATCCTCCATCATTTCTTCCTTCGGGTTATCATCCCACTTCTATGTGAATGATTCCCCAATAGTAATTTATTTTTCTTCATTTACTGTCTCTCATTACTCTAATATCTCAGCCTGTCTTCTCGCTCTCCAAACTTGGATGAACGATGCTGCAGTTTCTAAATCATGCGGTTTCCAGCTCTTTACCATCCACGAGGCTTGTCCCTTCTTGTTCTTTCATGCAACTAAGATTCTCTTAACTATTCTTGTTTTCTCTCGGCTTGATAACTGTTCTTCTCTCCATAATGGTCTCGCTTTCTATCATCTTATCCGTATGCGTTATATCTTTAATTCCACTATTAACACTCCCTGCCTACTTTCCCAAGGTCTTCAGTCTCCTCATCTCTCCGCTCTTTATCCTGGCTTGCATTTGATAATCACATACTGTGCCACTCTGAGGTTTATTTATTCACATTCCGGTCTCTCGCTTTTGAAAAGGAATTTGGGAGAAGGGTGCCACAGAAATAAATCAAAACACACACACCGGCTGGCTTTCACAATTATGCACAAATGTTGGTTACCCAATCTGCCTTTTATTCTTCAAAACTGCATACTAAATTTATGACAAATATATCAATTGTGTGTTCCCTTTGCTTTTGATCCTTAACGATGTCTAGACACAGCCTCAAGCTGTGTGGTAAATCAGTCATTGGGCCTCATTACGAGTATGGAGGCAGCCATGCCCTTAGTAATGGCATGGATGCATCCCTACCGGGTTCCAGTATCGGGTTCCTCCAATGAGGACTTACCGGGCCATTCCAACCTTGGAAGACCCAGTAAGTCCTCATTGGAAAAACCCATCCCCATTCCCATTTGAGCCCCAATAGGGCTCAATGGGAATGGGGAGGGAGCCAATAACGGGCCCGTTAATAATATTAGCTCCCTGGTCCCCTCGCGGGACCCGCTAAAGACGCCTGGTTTTACCAGGCGTCCTTACCGGGTCCCGCAAGAGAACCTCGTGATAGAGCATCCCGTAATGAAGGGTGCCGGTCCCGTACCGGCACCCTTCATTACGGGAGCGCAAGCCTCATAATTAGGCCCATTGTGTGCAATTTATTACAAAGTAGAAAGTATACATATCCTTACTCTCAAGACAGAAGTGACTTTGGCCTGTTGACTAATTTAATCCATCTTGGCAATTTGTCAAACACAGTCGGCCTTGCATGTTTACTTCACCAAAGGTTTGTTATCTGAAATGTGAAACTCCCAGCGTGAACATTTTGTTAATGTGAGTGTATTTCTCCAGTTTTAGCAGTGAGCTAAAATGGCTGTGTGTATTCTCTTTAACAGTAAATGCAAAATGACTCCTGCAGTTCCCCCTTTTACAGTATTTCAACCTTTTACCACTTTGAGTATGCCTGCAAGGGGAAACACGGCAATGTTTGACCCCCAGTCACCAACATGCTCGTGAATGCTGTCCCCCAATCCATAGAGTGGTCTGTGGGCAAGTTCCTTGATGTGTGGCGTGTAGTTGTGTACTTGCTGTTCATTACTTGATATGTAAGGACATCAACTCTCTTTAATGAGACCACAAACTCCCCCTTGTGCTGTCAGAGTCATGTCATTGGCTAATCTATTTTGTAGCACCATAGACCTAATGTAGCCGTTTCTGAGCCAGAGCATCCAACATCTAGTTTGTCTCATTGGCTACTAGCACTCCCTGGAGTCTTAAGAGAACAGCACCAATTTGTGCAGTTGTATATGTGCAACCTCCAAACCCTGCAAATATGCACTCCCCCACACCCCCCCGTTATGTCAACATATGTTAATGAGTGGTAAGTATCCATGATTGCAAGTGCATCCTCTTTTCTCCTTTTATGCAGTGAGCCAGTGTTTCTAATTTTTCTAGGGGGAAGTTCCTTAAACACCCACAACCTGGGAAGCACATATGTGAGGGTGCACCATCCCACCCATTGGGAAGGAAGTGCCTTATACACTCTGTACCGCAGAGCCAGAACAGCTCTTGTGGTAGTGGAAGGCTAGTTTTATTTAGGACGCACGGGTTAAGAATATGACACAGTGTTCTGCATGTTGCAGTGATATTGCCACACTAACCTAGTGAGGGGAACATTGCCCTTCACTGTGTCCACGGTACTTAGTCTCATCATAAGAATACTGCTTAATGACATTAGAGGAATGAACATTCTTAAGCCATCATTGCCTTTTCAGTAGACGTATTAGTCCATTTGTCTTTAAAACGGTGTGTTCCCCAATTGTTTCCTGTCAGTAAGGCAGTGCCATTTGCAAGCGGTTCTACTGTAAAGCTACACCCCATTGTATTACCCAGCACCCTCACTCCTTCTTATTTTATCTCTACACAAAATGGGAATCATTATGTAGGGTGTACTCTTAGCATTCTGGACAATCTATTCTGGCCCTTAGAGGTAGTCAGATGTGTGGGTCACAGCACTACATTTCAGTAGTTCCATAGTGCTAGGTCAGAAACAGTAGCAAGAGGATAAATATCTTCAGAATGGTGAGGCAGGTAGCTACATACCCAACAATCACTTATATTTAATTCAAAAGCAGTTATGTTCTCCAATTTCATGTAGAAACTGGGCCTCATTACGAGGCTTGCGCTCCCGTAATGAACGGTGCCAGTGCGGGACTGGCACCCTTCATTACGGGATGCGCAATTACGAAGTTCCCTTTGCGGGACCCTGTAAGGGCGCCTGGTAAAACCAGGCATCCTTTCCGGGTCCCGCGAGGGGAAGAGGGAAGTAATAACGGGCCATTTGTAATGCGCCCGTCATTACCTCCCTCCCCATTCGCATTGAGCCCTATGGGGGCTCATATGGGAATGGGGAATGGTTCCTGCAAGGAGGAATTACCGGGTCCTCCTATGTCGGAATGACCCGGTAAATCCTCATTGTAGGAACCCGGTATTGGAGCCCGGTATGGAGGCAGCCATGGCGCTAATAGCACCATGGCTATCTCCATACTCGTAATGAGGCTGACTATCTTATAACAAAGATGATAGCTTAGCGTGGGCACGATGAACAAGCAAGTGTATAGGGATCCCTGTCAATGCCATGGCTAATGTAACCTTACTGGCCCCCATTTTCTATGTTATTCCTCCTCCCCCTACAGGTTCACTGGCCTAGTGGTGGCAGAGATCCTTACCTGTTCTTGACTCAGGTTTACTGGTGGAGCATATATGCTACAGGTCCCTCAGGTGTAGCTGTGCCAATGCCTGCAATGTTAAGGGGCTACTGTCCCCTGTCTGAGTACAATTATTCTGCATATATCTTCTCCAAAAGTTATGTAGGTAGGGTGGCCAATATGTAATGGGATCATGTGCCACCAACTGTGGATAAGGTATCTGGCTCCAGACCCAGTGTTGTCCCCACTCAGAGGGGCAGGTTATACAATTATTTTGGGGGATAATCCCACAAATATGGGAATGGCTGGTAATCTCACTGTGATAGGCTTTAAAACTATCTGTAAGTGTGTTTTCCCACCTTATGTATTTGTCTATTGTGGTAATATTGGTGCTTCATGTGCGTATTACAGATCGTGTGGTGTTGTCTAAAAGAGACTGGGCCTCATTACACGGAAGGCGGTAGCCATGGCGCTATTAGCGCCATGGCTACCCCCTTACCGCCGTCGGAGGCCGGGTTCCTGGAATAGGGACTTACCGGCCTACTCCGACCTTTGCGGGACCAGTAAGTCCCCATTCCGGGAACCATTACCCATTCCCATTTGAGCCCCCATAGGGCTCAATGGGAAAGGGGAAGGAGCAAATAACGGTACCGCAATTTGCGGTACCGTTATTTGCACTGAAGTCCCTCAGCGGGTCCTGTCCTTAACGTGTGGTCTGACCACACGTTAAGGACAGGACCCGCTGAGGGACCTCGTAGTAGGGCGGTGGAGATTACCGACACCGGGGCCCTTACCGGTGGCAGTAATCCCCTACCGCCTTCCGTGTAATGAGGCCCACTGTGTGCCTACAGTTCTCCTTTCAGCTCCCCTTCTCAAAGCTGGCATACATTTTCAAAAGGGGTGGTTCTGGGGAACTGCTAAAACTGGTATGCGCATAGAACGTGGGCTAAGGCACCTTTCACAAACCCAATAACATTCTTGTACTGATCATTTGGCTAATACATGCCAATGTTGATAACCAGTGGGTAATCTGTGATGTGTAATAGATGCAAGATATCATATGTATCACCTAGTGCTATGCAGGTACAGTGTTCTAGAGATCATGATTAATATAATGGGCCTCATTCCGAGTATGGCGGTAAGGGATAGCGGCCACCGGTAACGAGACCGGTGGCGGTATTCCCTTACCCCCATACTCCGAGTTCCCTCTGCGCCCTCGCCCTTAACGCCTGCTCTGAGCAGGTGTTAAAGTCGAGGGCGCAAAGGGGCCTCCAAGCCAATAACGGTGACCGTAATGAACGGTCACCGTTATTTGCATCTTCCCCATTCCCATTGAGCACTATGGGGGCTCATTTGGGAATGGGGAAGAGCCTTGGTGAATGGGGAATTACCGCCCCGCCAACCTTGGAATGGGGCGGTGATTCCGCCATCCACCAAGGCGCTGCCGGTCCGGGTACGGCGTCAACCAAGGCGTTAATAGCGCCATTGGTTAGCGCCGTACTCGGAATGAGGCCCAATGTCTACAAGTAAAATCTACAATGTCCTCATCACTATCGCTGCTATTGTTTATTTCTATGTGCTGGGGAGGTCTCTTCTACACCCACTTTGCCGTTAACATTTAACACTTGTTTGTTGTTGTAACAATTCTGCTAAGAACTGCTATCTTTCAGAGTTCATGTAAGTCGTTATTTCCTGCTTCTCAAATTATAGTGCAAAATTGTAGCTGTTGAGTCTGTCACACACCAAGTTTGGGCACAGTTTGTAAAGGTGATGCTGGTGGTGGTGCAAGAGTGTGTAGCTCACTATACTTGGGCTCCAATGCAGATGTACAGGCGTGAACTCGAACAAAAGCCAGATCTGCAACAGTATGTCATGCAGTGAATTGGCGCTGTTCTTGAAAGGAAGCAGAGACCTGTGAATGAAGAGACTGGAGGGCAGAGGTCAAGGAAATAAAATAGGACAGCATAGAATCATCAGATAATGGAAGATATGAGAGTGGTCCTGCTGCCGCTGCTTTGCCTTATAATGATAATTAAGAGATATTAAAGCATTGTCAAAAATAGGGGCCCTTGTCGCTATCTATAGAGACAGGAATTCCCCTTCTTGGTATAGAATTTTGCAACATGCATTTAGCTACTGAGTGTCAGCCTTCTTACAGGGGCACACTATGACTCATCTACTGATTATATTAACCACTACAAGGAGGTAGGTGCATGAGTTAACAGATGGTGGCATGTGGGCAAACTCACTTTGGAGGGCTTGAAATTGGCCAGTCGGAGGCAATGCCATCCCAAAAGGGACATTCTGAGCTCCACCCCAGATTAAATTGGTGGCATTTGGAACAATGACAAAGAGTCTGACGTGCTGCCACTGGGAACCCTGGGCCCCACCATACTGAATACACCTGTGAGACCATGGCCTGTTCATTCACATGTGCTAATCTATGTGCACTTCAGGCCAACTTAATAAGTGCCTTTTGTGGCACTATCGGTTTCCCTCCCTGTCTCCAAATACCCTCTGTATCCTTCACCGCTACCTTATTTTCCCACCTGGCCTTCTCTTTTGTGGCCATCATTTGCAAATTGCTCAAACTGTTTGTCACATACACTTGACTGTTGCTTACAAATATATTATGACCCTGGATTCAGGGGTGCACAGGGTGCTACATGTTGGCGGGATTACCCCCCTTGGCCACTCCCCGTGCTGTATCATCAGCTGCTTAATTACCTTTTGGGCACCATGTCTTCCCCGTTTGTATGTGCAGAGCATTTCACAAATACAATATTTGTGGGCAACAAGATAGCATCAGCGAGGGCTGCAATGTATGGGTCATTATGAATAGGTGTCCCTACTGAGTTTAGAAACCCTCGCTCTTTTCAAATTTGGCCAAACCCATGAGCAACGTCCCATGTATATCGATTGTTTATGGTGATGGAGTCAGCAGATTCAAGATGGCATGCAGATGGTAATGCAATGGGTTCAGCACCTTGAGCTGAGGTGGGAATGTGTCATCTGTGCAATTAAAACAACAAATTCATCATTCATCAATTCAACAACAGCAAAAGCAGACATGAGAGCACCGGAGGATGAAGACACAAGGATGATAAGTTCACAGAAATAGTGCACCCTTCTTCCAAGGGAAGCTCTTGTATGTCAGGCCTGATGGTAGTACATTGAGAAACAAGTCACACAGAAGTGCAAATCTTTATTAGGCAGCACAGGTGCTGGAAACAATGAGGCAATGTTATGGGGACCAACATGTTCTAATGTGATGGAACAGACATTAAAAACTGTTTTTTCATAGCGCAATAATCACTGCTGTGTAAAATTCAATGTCCTGCTCTGTAGCAATAAAGAAAGCATAGCATGTGGGACCCTAACAGTTAAGGGTGACCCAAAAACAATTGGAGCCACTTTGTGGTCAGCCGCACAGATACAGAAACTGCTCGCAAACAAGCTGGAAAACCCTGAGCCACAGTATCAAGAAAATAAGCAATGGGACATGGCCTACCCCTGTGTTCTTCTGTGAGTACTCCAGACACTATGCCTGTGCGCTCATGGCAGTAAAGAACAAAAAACATTTCATAATATGGTAAACTTAATGACTTGGCAATATATAATGCATTTTACAGTGCTTCAAAATGCTTTGTTCAGACCAGTGTCCAGACAATTCCATTTGGAGTGTGCCCTTTCATGCATTGAGAATGAAACAACAAACACGTAAAACCTTTAAACCAAAAATGATCACTAAACAAAACTTCTCCTTTCAAAACCTGGGTATTCCGTTCAGAAACAGGATTTATGTGTTCATGAACTTCAATTGTATTGCAGTTAGCACATGAATTCTCGAATGAAAAAAGTATTCTTTAGATTCTAGATCAAGCCATGAAGATATGGGAAGTCTTCTACCACACCAAGAATAAAGGCAAAGAGCTGAAACATAAAGGGAAAGAGCTATTAGCTCCCCCCCAAGGTTGCAAAAATGACACAGCAAGGTATGTGGTGTTAGAGATGGGACAGAAAAAAATGACATCATACAGAATCAGAATGGTTTGCCGACACAAGGAAAGGCACAGGCAGAAAGAGTGGCATCACCAATGCCAGTGGTTCAGTACACAAGTCCCAGAGATCAAGATACCTATGTCAGCCCCCAGTACTTGGCCTTGGGTAGGATATCAGTACAGTGTAGCAGAACCAAATAGCACCCCAAGTCACTCCCCTCATGGACCATCCCAGGCATTGGGAGCTCAAAGTAGGTTTAATCCTATGACAATGACATATGGGAATAGTAATTAAATGGAACCAAGATATGTAGATAGATTATTGAAACGGCGCTCAACAAAGGGAGCAATATCAACCCAATGAAAGACATATTGTGACATATAGCCCATGCTCCATTGCTCAAGCCACAAAGAAAGGGTATTATGGACAAAGAGTAACACCATGTTTCCCAACTCCTCTATCAAGGGAATTCAGAGGAAATACTAACCCAATGTTGTCACCTGAAGGTAATCAGAGTAACCAAAAGAGGCAGGGTCATTTCAAACAAATATATATATAGGTTGAGAGCACAGAGAGATGATTTTAGGGATCAAGAAAGATTTCAGAGTCTAAAGACACAAGTGAAATTTCTTACTGAGCAAGTGGGAAGACTGTGTGCTAGCCAAAGAAATCACCAACAGATGGCTCGAGGAACTAGTACGTGACTAGATGGGCAAACACCCCAAACTGGAGAACACGTGCAAGAAGACACAGCATTAGATATATATATGGAGAGGCACAGTAACTTAGGTTTGGAGAAACATATTTTTAATGTCATTGCAAATAGGAAAATGCAGAAGAAAGGAGTGTGGTTTAACCCAGAGCTCAACCAAAGCATTGACTCCAGTCAGGTGTGTGAGGACAGTGAAAGGCAAATGAGAAATGCACATGATTACAACAGCTTGGGTGGTGAACCCAAAGAACAGCAGGAAAGAAAACAATTAAAAAGAAGTATATTGCAATTGGAAAGGATGAAGAGAATACAAATAAACCAATAATGGGTGGTGGGATAAAGGGCCCTCACCTGGTTAATGCCTTGGTTGATTCAGTTAAAAAAGTGCAAATGAAAGCACAGAACACATCAGAAATAAGTGAAACAGAAGTACATGTAATGACTAGTGAGGATAGAGTAAATACAAACAAAAGTGTTGGTTTTCCATTACCCCGATGAATCTAATACTGTTCATATTTCCACAGAGGTAAACATTGCTTAAAGGAAATGTACACATGCAGGTGAGTCCCCAGAGGAATATTGTGTGCCACAGATGTTCAATGAGGTGCAGTTAACAGGTAAAGTACAAGTGCAAGTTAAGTGCCAAACACAAAATGTTCATGTGTTACAACATGATAAAGGAGCTACTGAAAACACAGAGAAATTGTGTACCATGAAGAAGGTAAGTGATGATACAGAACACAATGTGAAAATAACAGACAAGGGGCCTCATCACGAGTTTGGCGGTAACCTTTAAATCCGGTGGTCACGCTATTACCGCCGGATTTAAGGGTCCGCCAAATCAGGGCTTCGGCGGATTTCTCCCCAGCTCTGAGCTGGGGGGAAATCCGCCGAAAATTCACGCTATTACCACCGGCGGGAAATCCGGCGGCGGTAAGAGCGCCAAAATTCCACATTGAGCCCAATGGGGAATGGGGGCATTCCCGAATGGGCTCAGTGGGGAATGGGGAATTCCATTACCGCCAAACCCGTGATCCGGCGCTAATAGCGCCGGGGGGTTTGGCGGTAGGGCTAATAGCGCCGGCGGTAATACCGTCGGCGTTAACGCCCAACTCGTGATGAGGCCCAAGGAATTGGGTGAGAATTTAACTGGGCCCATTACGCAAGGAGCTTCAGATGGAATCACAGGACAGAAAAATAAACAAAGAAGACAGGAATGTTGAAAATAAGACAGTCAAAAAGGGGGGTAAGTTATTGTTCCACATGCCCTTTTGTTTAGCAAGAAGTCACGCAGACTTAAGAAAAATCTGTCCTGAGATCAGTAACAACTCACATTTATATGTATACTGGAGGAATCTGAATATCTATATTATGCCCTTATAACAGTAGAAGAACCATGATGTGTTTATAATGTTGGGCACAGGGGCACAGGCTATTTTAATGTCAAGGAAAATGCTCGATAGAATAAATAAAGGAAAACAACAACAAAACATATTAAAATTATACAAATACACAAGGAAACACTTGTGTATAGGCACGTTATACATGCCATAACATATCATATCAAATAGAGGACCCTGTGTATAATTTCAATGGTGAGGAAAAACTTGTGGAAGGTATTACTGAGATTAACAATACGGTAGGTAAACATAAATTAAGACAAGAAGTGGTTGTCACTCCAATTGAGGAGACACCCTTCCTGTTATGTATGAATTGACTGAATAGTCTGTCACCACTAATTGATGGAGTAAATGGTGTTCTGTGGTCATTGGTCAAAAAGCCCCTAAAGCTTCAAAAGGTCATAAGCTAAGTTAGCAATTCAAAAGAATGCCACGCCATTGCCAATTCAGAAAGAGCGGTTGACGTATATCTTCAAAAGGGCTGTGTACCTAGTTTTACTGTCATTCTCATTTGCCAGGATACAATGCAGGAAGAAAAGGGAAAACAGTCATTAGAGATTAATTTAGTTGCCAGACAGAACTGGCCAGAGCAAGAGGAAGTAGACACGTTAAGTTTCTATTTAAGTAAGGAAGACACAAAACAATGTGACACTTTGGTGTCAGATAAGGAAAAGAAAAATGTCAGCTATTGCTGAGATCCACATGAATGAAGGTCAGGAATGGGTTCTAGCGTACAAGAATGGGTATCCGGAAATGATTGAGGCAAAACTGGCCCTACAAAAAGAGAGGAGATTTATCAATGAGAAAGTGTTTGAACAAATGCTTGACAGAAACAAAATACCAGATATTGCCATAATAATATCAACAAATATTGGTATTAGTCCTGATTTGGGACATAGAATTGTGGGGAGATGCATGTTGAAAATAAAAAAGGCTCCATCACAATATATGAATCGTAAGTGGAACTAAGGCCAAATTATATCTGGGAAATTATATTATGCAGATAATTGGTATGGTGCTAGTTTTCTTTTTTATTAAAAGGTTTGGTCCAGACTGGGTGGAGCACCACAGGAGTTTAAGAATAATAGGCAAGCATATTGCTGTGCACAAATAATGACATATGCAGTTGAACTCCAAGTGAAAAGGGATGTTGCCATTCCTGCATTCACCATGCCGTGTACTGCATCATTGACATCAAGAAAGGGACAAAGAATTATAGAGCTTGATGCATTTGTGTGTTTCACTGGAACCATGAGACAGCAGGGGATAGACTGTGAATACACACCACTGCTAGAAGTTGGGGATAGTCCCATCTAGATGCTAGTGGATAACAAAGGATGTCAGGAGATTAATTTGGAGGAAGATCCATTAGGAATGGAAATTCAAATATATTACATTGCAGATTTGAATAACAGTTATTGGAAATATTCCTGAAAGGTATGTCACTTTACAAGATGAAATGCCTGAGTCTTTAGATGCCAAACCAAAAGGGGTTTTCAGAATTCAGTCAGTGTATCCTTATGAAAAAAACAATGTGATTTTTCATCATCCTGGTGATTGCATTCTATTTCGGTTGGATGGCAATGAGAAAAGGAGAACAGCAAATTGAGATGGAGGCTAAGGTGACACAATAGGTAGGAGTGGTGGCTATCCAAAAGATACTGCCACACAATTAGAAGACGATTACAGAAATTCCTCTACTGGAGGATTTTTGCAGAATTTTGGAAAGTGGTAGAGGAAAAAGTGCTAGCTGTGAACGCATGGACAAAAGAGCTAGAAGGAGACCAGTTAAGAAAAATATTTTTAGAATTCAAAGATACATTCGCCAGAGATGCATATGGTTGTGGGCATAGTGAGCTGCATGTTGCTACATTGCCAGAAGGCTATGGTAGGGAACCTATTTTTGTGTGATAATACAGGCAGCCTTTGCCTTGTTTGGAGTCGTTGGTGGAAATAATAAAAAATGTAGAGTCCAAAGGGTCACTAGAGCTCTTAACAGTACCTCAAACACACCTATTTTAGGTGTGTTGAAGGTCAATGGTCAGACGCTGTTATGTGAAGACTTGAGAGAACTTAACAAGAGGGTACTGGTGTCATGGTGGCCCCTTCCATTGATTGACAAAGGCCTTGCAAAGATACAAGGGTCAAAGGTTTTTACCACTTTGGATTTGACAGCAGGGTATTAGTGTATGCCATTAGCAAAGAACCTACAACACCTATTTGCTTTTACCTTCCAAGGAAAACAATATGGATGGGAAAGAGTTCCCTTTGTCTATATACAGTGGCAGCAAATCTTTCTGAATAAGGCACTTTGCGATGCAGCTGAGAAAGCAACTATGGTTTATGTGGATGACATTCTGATTTAAAATGAGGGCATAACAAGACATTTCAGTGAAACAGGACATGTACTCAGCCAATTATAAAATGCTAGGATGAAGTTATCATAGTAGAAGGAGCAGTAGTGTAGAAAAGGGTACCATTCTTGGGACATGGAGTCACAGACCAAGGTTTTAACCCACAGAAGAAAAAGGTAGAAGCCGTTTGAAAGTTGAAGGATCCCACCCATTTTAAGGGGTGGAAGAGCTTGCTAGGGATGACAAGTGCCAATAGAAAAGTAATTGAAGATTATGCAGAAATCACAAAACCATTGACTAAGCTACTGAAACAGGGCGTGCCCTGGAAATGGTGACAGGAACAGCATGAGGCAGTAACTTATTTAAAGGATTGTTTGGAAAGGACCGCAGGTTTGGCTAATCCAAAGAAGAATCAGGATTTCTTCATAGAAATAGCATTCACGGACATATGCATGTCAGCTGCCCAGAAGCCTTGTATCAGATGCATGACTCGAGTGACAAGACCATTGAATATGCCAGCAAAGCTTTCTCACAAGAAGAAACCAAATTTAATTAATGCAAAAAAGGCTTATTGACAACTGTTCGGACATTGCAACATTTCCACCCCATTATTCAAGGAGAACGGGTAATTGTTTAAACGGCAAATCAATCCCTACATTGTTTACAAAGTAAAAGGATCAGATCAGGCATTTAGCCCAATCAAGAATTACATCATGGGGTTTGGCACTGCAGGGGTTGTCTGTAGAAGTGAGATATCAGCAGAATAAAAGAAGTCCAGTGGCCCAGGGGCTTACATAATTACATGATTGTGCATTTGTAGGAACCACAGACTACAAAATTGGAAACTGATTTGGTTGAATTTGAACCTTCACTGCACAAAGCATGTAGAATTCTCACAACTATATATGTGGATGTATTTGCATATAATGTGAGTAATGACCCTGAAAAGGATTTAGTGGTATGAATATGTAATCTGAAACCTGAAGATTTAGCACATGCCAAATTACTTAAGCACGTGTGGTTGGCCAGTACATGTTCAGTGAATTAAACAGTCACACACCTCAGTCATGGGTCACTTGTTGTCAGGCCATTGCAGTACAATTTATTCTTAATAACTGTACTTAAGGATACCATGGTGATATTTAGAGGTCCGACATTGTTTCATGTAGATGGTGATTTATGGGAGGGGAGAGTAGAAAACATTGAGTTATTCCAAAGAAAACATTGCCTATGGATGCAAATATAGAGTATCTCCCGAAACATAAGGAAGCACACACAATCAAATTGAATATGCAGAAGGATATCACAGTGAGTTATCTGAGTTTGACAGACGAAGATGCACACACATAGCAGTGAAAAGAGAAGAGATTGATAATTGTAGGTGTGTCTACAGTTGCCATCATAATATGGTTAGTGACGCTTACGATAAATTTACATAACTATTTAAGGGAAAAAAGAGAATGCAGGTGAATGGGGCACATGATGTCTAGCCTTGGAGGTTAGTGTTTCTGTAGAGTCCCCATGTTTTGATCAGTGTCCTCCGCAGACAAGGGGGGAAGTGTTAGAATATTTAGGATCTGAAAAATGTGTGCAGTATTTTCAGTGTGTAGTTTAACATTTGACACTACCACTTAATATTGGGGGGTAAATAGAGTGGGTTAGATCTGACTAGTTCGCAAAAGTACTTGCATAGTTGCAGGTGCATGAACATGTCCAGGCCTAGAAAAATAATGCAAAATGAAAAAGCTGAAAACAGGTGCTTCATGAAGGAAAGATTCCTAGCGGAAAAGGGGAAGGAAGGGTATATTGAAATGCAACATTATTGGGAGATTGTGCTACGTGGAACGCTGCTCAAAGATCACAAAGGGGGCGAGATGGGTGCTGGAAAGTTTTGGCATGTGACGTGACCTGATTGACATCATGAAAAAGGCTAGGAAATATTATAGAAATGTACAGAAACATATAGAGGGGGAAGTTTTAAATAAGCGTTTTCAAATAGAGGGAGAACAGAGAGGGCAGGTTTTTTTTTCTCGCATGGCTGGAGCTTTGGCGAGGATTGTCTGCTGGGCTGCTGATCGGTGTAGTTGGGAGTGGGAGCTGCAGGGAGTTAGTTGAAGGTCTTCCTTCGACTCCCGGACAGTGTCCTGGCATATACGGGCTGAGGCATAGCTAGCTGCAGGAACGGAGATCGCAAGCCAAGGGCGAGATGATCTTTCTGAAGGACAGATTGGCAGGGTGTCAGACTGAACACGAAAGGCAACACTTCCTTAATATTTACAGTACCAAAAGATTAATGGCATAACCCGAGTTGAAAGTCTTGTGTGGGGGTTTGTCCTTTCATACAGAGGAAGCCATAATTAGACATACCATCCAATGATAAGTGAGAGGGGGAGATTACCAGTTCACTGGAAACGTAATGCTTTTATATTGTTTTGGTAACCCTGAGGTTAAAAAGAAAAACCCATACATTTGAAATGAAAGGCTAATATAAAATGTGGTTTTATCCATGTACCTTATGGTGAATGCTTCATTCTGTTTTGCATTCATGTTCAATCAATGAAATAATAGAGTTGACCATCTCTTGCTGATGAGATTGTAAAATATAAAGTATCTTACTGTGAAAGGGTGTTATTGTCTTTATTGCATCCAGTAAGTAAATGAGTGATTATCAAAAGGGTACAGTGTGAAGCCTGGTGATGCATGGTCCGGTAGTATAAGAGTGGCAGAAAGGTAGAATCAGGCTTTTTCTTCCTACAAGATTAGACTCTCGACAGCAAATGGTTGAAATTAGGTTAAATTGAAATATATGCGTGTAAAAGTAATGAATACATCAGCTCGACTGTTCCTTATTGAGGCCTCAATTTTTTGGTGTATCCTCCAAAGCTTTAAGATGTTTCAATTAACGCCTGCTGATGGTTCCTTTATGTAAACTTAGTCCAAGAGGGGGAGATATTTCCCAGTGCAGGCTTGAACGACTTAGAAAGTTCTCTTGCTCTCTCTCTCTCTTTCTCTCACACACACTGGAACACTTCCAATTTCACTCTACATGTGTCTGTCTCTGTCTTCCACTCCACACACACCCACCTTTTCAATTTCCCTCTCCAGTTGTTTTTCTCTCTCTCATTCCCTCTCTATCTTTAATTCTCTCACTCTCTGATTCCAGGGAAATTGGACGAGCCTCATTAAGGAAGGAGGAATCCAAGGCAATGGGACGAGGCGAGAGGACGGGGAGGGTATAGAGGGGAAAGAGGACAGTAAGAGGAAGGATGAATAAAGAGAAGGTTGTGTGGATATATGGCTCCTGTGTCGTGTGTATAGGGCCCATGGGAAGGCCAAAGGCGTAACAACTGGTGACGAGGCCGACGAATGCCACGTTGTGCCCATTGAGGATGGTTAGTGTGCAAAGGAAGCCCAGCAGAGGTGACATAGCAACACGTCAGGTGAACGGCGCCCAGCAGTGAGGAGGGATGCAACACCAACATTGCAAATCCCTGCAGGACCTGAGCCAGTGGGTCCAGCAGAAAGAACAACACCCAGTGTGGAGGAGGGTCGGAGAGCCCGGCAGCAGTCGAGCGTAGAGAACCCAGCAGAGTGACAGGCAGAAGGCGCCCAGCAGTGGAGACAGCGGAGGATGAGCCGCACGTGAAGACGGCCCGGCAGAAGGGAGGGCAGAGTGAGCCCAGCAAAGCGGCGCCCAGCAGCCCTACAAGGAAGAGGCAAGTGAGCCAAGCAGTGCAGTGCCCCACTGAGCACGCAACAGAATGACAGCTAGAGTGGACTCTGTGCCGCGGAGACCACCAGCGTAGGGTGAAGAGCCCAGCAGCAGAACAGAGAAGGTGAGCCCAGCAGTAAGGAGTCCAGCAGGACACGCCAAGGAGCAAGGAGAAGGTGCACCATGCGTAGAGCCCAGCACCACCGAGATGGAACCCAGCGGTGCCGGAAACAGCCAAAGAGCCAACACGGGCAGCCAGCGGGAACGGTGGCCCAGCAGAGGAGGAGCAACACAGAGGCCAGGCACGCCGCTGGTAAGGAGACCCTAAACCCCTCCCCCACAGCCTGGAGAAGCAGGCCCACGCAGGCCATAATCAAAGCGCATCATAGACTCCAGCCACACTTGTGCAATGAGGGGCAGTAGAGCACGCCAGAGTAAATTGCAGCCACAACACGTGGCATGACGCACCCGGCACAAATTTACATCGCCCAACCACTGAAAAAAAAGGGCGCCACCGGCCTACTACTACACGTGAGGCACTGGAGCCCCAATATCCCATGGAGCGCACCAAATAAAGTGAAGACACAAGACGTGGCACGACAGTGCCCGGTCCACTGACACATTGCCCAACCAAACATAGAACGGCTGCCAAAGGCCTGCAACGCATGCTTGGCTGCAGAACACATACCCATGTAGCAACGGAAAGCTGCAGACCCATGCACCACGCCGCGGCAAGAAGCTGATCCAACAAAGGCCCCACGTCATACAGCCCAGAACCAACAGCGCAACTAACGCAGACAGTGCACTCCATGCCGTCCCACAGAACTAGGCCCAAACAGTCAAGTGACTATCAGCCCCAAGAGTGGCCCCAGACTAGCGTGGCCCAGAACAGCACGTGTCACAAAAGATGCACATAGCTACCAGACTTCTCCAGAACAAGCAGAGGCCCTCCACATTACCACGGGCCTCGGAGAGCTTACTCACCATAGCCATCTGCACACCACCTAAGTGGCCTCACACAGAACGGACCCCCACAGCCATACCACGCCCAAATACCCAGGCGGGAGTCAAGAAGAAGGTCGCAAAGACAGACAGACACGCTGATGCATCACTGTAGGCATAGACAAAGCCTCAGATGTGGAGGAGGAGGCCCACAGGTCAGCAACACTGCCAGACCTGACACCGCTACAGCCACTACCCTACAACGCCAACCTAGTGAAAAAGAACTGGCATCACAAAACACACCAAGATTGTGGACCAAGCACAACAGGCACCAACAGGCCAACCTAGGGCCTGCGTGTCGTGCCACGTTTCTGCAATGACCCAACCCATTTACCCTGCACCCACACCATGATCAAGGCCAAAGATGGGAGGAATGGGTCAAAGAATTTGAGGACTTTATGAGGGCAGTAGGTGACAACGACTCGCCCAACAAAATTAACATATTCACCCATCTTGCAGGAAAGAAGATCAAGGGGATAATGAAAACGATTCCTATGCAAGAGAAAAGCACGTATCAGCGCATCCTTGCAGCAATAAACAGCAAATTGATAGTACTCCCCAACAGGGACTATGAACGCTATGCGTTCAGCCAACGCACACAGCTCCCTCGCGAATCTACAGGGGATGCACAATCGTCTGCAGAGAAAGATCCTGCATTGTGACTTTGCCAACTTTAATGATGAAGAGGCGATCCGCCTGAGGATCATTGAAGGGTGCACCTCGTATATGCACCTACTCAAAAAAACCCTGTCCCTACAATAAATCGCTGACCTAGCAAGAATACACGAGCGAGTGGACATACAGGCAGCCGCCATTGAAAACACCAAAAAGTGTGACACCATTACAGCCCTTGCAGTAGGACAGCCGGGGTACACTAGGACTACATGACCCTGGAGGAGACAAGGACTCAGAAGCCCACAGCACCAAACCCTTTGAGACAAACAATGCTACAGGTGCGGATTTGAGTTCCCACACAAACAACCATGCCCGGCCATCGGACGGAGGTGCATGCGATGTGGCCAACAAAACCACTTCCACACAGCCAGACGTCATGAGGGCCATTGAGGCCATAAACAGCGACCCACCCAGGCATCACTCCGACGCACACCACCATCCTCCCAGCCCACGCAGGCACGAGCACCTACTCTTCCTTGAGTCAAGTCACCTGGGAGGTACGGACCTGATCGGGAGGGCGGCACAGGCTCTCAACCTGTCCCGTGAGACGATCATGAGTCATACAAAAATCCAGAGCATTACAAGATGCCAAAACCGAGGGGGAACCACTACCACTCCCATGGCGGGTGCAAGGAAGAATATGGGAGACTGATCAGCACCACGTCAGATGAACCATGGCACCCAAAGTCACGGTCCAGATTGAAAACCTGCACAAGCCGCTTCTTGTGAATGCAGAGGCTACAGTGAACGTCTTGAGCAAGCAACTTTATCAAAGCAGAGAGGAAGCATACCCCATGGGCAAGTCCCAAGCCTACGTATTCCAGTGGGGAACAGCACAGCCACTACAGCCAAAAGGATAGTCCCACTGTAACCAAACTCACGGAGATCGCAGAGTACCCGCCGCCATCCACATGGTACCGAGTCCCACCATAGGGCACAGCCGTCTCAGCTATCAGGCACCACTAGCGCGTGCCCTCATCGACATCCAGTAGAGATCATTCGAAGTCACCCAGGTGAAGGACTACATGCCTTAGCAAGATTCTGGAGAGACAAGGAAAGCCAAGGAAAGGGCAGACCACAAATGGAAGGCCAAGGAGCCACAACCCCTGATCAAGGAGACTGCCATAGTGCGCCAGAGACAATACAAAAGGAAGGATTCACAAGACGGCGCAGATCCCCTCATAATGACAGGCCACAAAGGACCGGTGATAACTACAACGGGGGACCACGGCGAGAAAACACCAAAGGCTTCCCTCTTCCACGAGTTACACCTGAAAGAACCGGAACCAAAGGAAGAGGCGGTGGCCGAGACTGAGAAAGCAGAGGTCGAAGAGGCATACAAAACACTGCAAAGAGAAAATTCAGGCGAGACCCGCGAGTCACCTGGCAGGCTTCATTGGACCATAAGGAGACCCCAACGGCTGATTGAACAAATGTAGCCCGGGAAGTCTCATGTTAAGTGGGGGGAGGTGTTACCAGGGAAACAGGACAAGCCCCTTTAAGGAGGAGGGACCCAAGGCAATGGGAGGGAATGGGAGGCGGGTGGAAGGGGAGGGGACGGCAGGGAAAGAGGACAGTAAGAGGAAGCATGAATAAAGAGAAGGTTGTGTGGATATGTGGCTCCTGTGTGGTGTGTATAGGGCCCATGGGAAGGCCCTGTTAAGGGCGTAACACTCTCCTTCTCTCTCTCTCTCTCTCTCTCTCTCTCTCACGGCAGACATGCATGCAAGTACATTTCCGCTTTTAGATGTTTGGGGTCTGAGGATTGTAATAGAAAAAGCTAAAAGAACACGCTGATTGTGTAAGGAAACAACTGGACTTCAGAATTGGAAACACCTGACATTGGAATGTGGCGAAACGAAAGAACTGTGTTCCTATTGCTTTGAATGCTTTGTGGTGTCTGATCTTAGAATCATAAAAATGTAGGACTTCTCGTACCGATTGCTGGATGTTCCCGAAGCAAAAATAGTATTTGCATTACTACATTGTGTCTAAAAAGTATTATAGTTTATTAGGGGAAAGCTGACTGGTTTATAGATAGGTCCATATACTTCACATTTTGGGTTCTAATTTTTATAATAAATTGAGTTTATGAAATGATATGTAAGATTGATGTGAAAGGGTGTATTGAAATGGTTTTGTAATTACTGTCATTGAATAATAATGTTTGAATGATGTATATAAAGGAGTTGTATAAAGGTTTATAATAAACTGAAATACATTTTTTTTTAAATAAGCCAAAAACATTTCTGCTTTCACTCTTCAGTTTCTTTTGACAGCACACTTTTCACAACAAATGAAGCACACGAGCATAGTTGAACATTATCAGCTAATTTCTTTTTCTCTATGACCTTTCCTGAGATGACAAGTATTATATAATATAATTGAAATAATATGTGTGAGATATTCTGCAAAGGATTTCTTTGCAGTGCTCCTTTAATCACTCCTAAACTATTCATTTTTTTCATATGGATTTTAGTTGTTAGGTAAGCCTCATTCTAAAAGTGGCCACCATTTCAATACGTGTTCTACACCTCTTTTCCCAGTCACTCACACTGCTTAGCATTTACTAAAACGTTTAAAACAATTGCTGTCCTCGTTGCTTCACCCATTACAGCCACCCGTCTTCATTTCTCGATTTCCAAGCTAATAAACTTCTCACAAGTTTAACAGCTCCCTAATGTGAAAGACCCCACAAATTGCCTCTACCCAATTATGTGTAAGCTAAGCCGGACAGGAAGCTAAGTGACTTAAATGCTCTGATGAGGTCCGTTTGCAGGTCACAAGTTCGAATCCCGGTAGCGCAGACCCGGTGGGGAGTGCTATTAAATTGGCTAATAGTCACGCCTGCTATTAACAGTGTCACACAATGGCAAGACCTTCGGTAGCACTGGCATTCGGAGCAAAATCAAGCATTTGTCACGCCTTTTGATGGACAGCAGATCTCTTATTTCAAGACCAAAGTTTTGGGTCTACTTTTCTCTTAATAAGATAGTGACTCTCATGAAAACGCAAGCACTAACAATGCCACTGGACTTGGCTGCATATACCCACTTTCCAAACATTGATTGTTTCCAACGTATTGCCATGATCTCCTCACATCACTGGCAATACGTTGGGAGGTAAGTGAAAAAATTACCTTGACGGCCTCAGGACATGTTTACTTTGGGCCTCCTCATGAGTTGGGTGGAGCGGTAAAATGTGGCACTAACGCTATCACCGCCGCATTTACCGCTCCACCCAATCTCGAGTTGGGCGTAAAGTGAGAGTGGTACTTCCATCTTTTTGCTGGATGTAAAAATCTCCCCTTTCTGCCCATTTTCGGCGCTATTACCGTGGCACAAATTGCACCAGCACTAATAGCGCCAACAAAAAAACCATTGGGTACAATGGAAATGGGGATTTACCTCCCCGTTGCAAATGGGGATCCAACGCAAATTGCACCAGACGGAACTGCGGTAACACTTATAGCATTGGGCTGTATCTCGCCACAATTAGAGCTGGGATACCGCCCAACTCAGGATGAGGCCCCTCAGGTCTAAAAGAGTACACGCTGCTCAGCAATTATAACATGCCGCTTTCCATTGATATGTGAATCATTTTGTGACACACTACTTTGCATATTGAAGAAAACCCACAATGGAATGCTTAGCATGCAGTACTTAGTGCAGTCATTTTTCTCATCTTCCAATAGACCAACAACAACTGGCCACTACTGGCTGCACCACGAATTAGCCAAAACTGAATTCTTTGCCAGGCATCTCAGGATGAACAGTTCTAGCAGACACATGTGCACACATTATCAGAGGCTACCATTGTTGCTCTATGATCAGGAGTCTGATGGGGTGGTCACTGGAGTGATTTCTACCGTTGTACAGTTTCTTTTGTCAGAATAGAAGCATGGTCTCTTTAGAAGTGCATAAAAGAAAATGGCCTGTCTTTTAAATAATAATGTAGTTCAGATGTGAAAAACAGCACGCAGTGTAGAGGAGCATGACAAATTAGATAAAATGGCACATCGTATAGAAGAGCGAGATGTACTAGGGGTAACAGCAAATAGTGTAGCAAATAGAGGAACATGATGAGCCAGGAAAAACAGCACAGTGGGCCTCATTATAAGGTTGGCGGTATGGTGTGAACAGTGCCGGTAAGGTACCAGTCCCCATTCATGCCATACTGCCAAATTACAAGTTTGGTTGTGGTTGCATGACAGCCTGCCGGGTCTGACCTGGCGGGCTATGCGACACCCGCGAGCAAAGCCTGCAGATGCCCCGGCACCGTTATTAACGGTGCCGGTGCATCCATGCTCCCCATCCCCATTGTGCCCAATGGGGCAGAATGCAGATGGGGAGTGCAGTAACACCGCCACCCGCGAATGGTCAATTACCGGCCCCCAAAACGCGTAATGGGCCGGTAATTGCCCATTCGCGGGTGGCGTTGCCGGATGCGAGTGTGAGGCCCAGAGGAGCAGGACAAGGGGTGGTCATGGTTTCCTCCACCACTCTCAACCACGGACACTCAGAATATTGATGCATTGCATTGATAAATCAGCAAGATAAAAAATGATGACCCATCCATGTCCAGGCACACATAACACACACCTCTGGAAACCACTGACACTGAGGAGAAGGAGGGCGACCAAACTGCAGTTACAGAGATAGGATGGAAAGACAAAGCTGCTCCTCCAACTTTATACAAAATCAAGCGTGACCATTTTTCAATTAGGTAAAATATGCAGATCTCACCACCGGCACACTGCAAGACTGCTGCATGTCAGGGATCCTATAACTAACTTGGGCACAACAGTTAAACAAAAATGAAGCGTAATGATTTGTTGTGGTTTATTACGTGGTCACACTCAACTCAAAGAGTTCCTTTCCCCCCAATGAATGTGGTGCACAATAAATCACAATGATTTTGATTCGGTTCAGTTTGGTAAGGCCTCCAACCTGTCTCGCAGCCAACCCCAACACACCACAATGGACTAGGAACCAGGCTGGTGTGCATTAAGAATATAGATGTATTAATTAATTTAAACCAGCCACCAGTGTTGTGGCAACACAAGAACAAAAATGACTTCCATAAAGACACCAACACAAAGATAATAATGCGATATGCAGTCGTTCATTATTTCGTTTAAATCACCCACCAATACAGAAAAAGAACAATTCTATACACACAGTGATTGCTGATTTGGTTATAATACTTTTTCTCCCAGTGACCCCCCATACCTCCAAATATCAATTAGACTTGACCCCTTTGAATGGAAGGCCAGTGACAGAGAGTGGGAAAACAATGGGGAAATTGTTTTGGGAGGGATTCTATTCAGAGATGCAATATGAGGGAAAGAAAAGCAATGGGAAAATTTGTTTTGCCACAACTAACAGAACAGACAGGGCTTTGTGGTTTTGGTCAGAGCACAATGGAAGCAATGAGGCAATTTTGTTTTGCACCTTGCACATGCCAAGGCACTACCAGGCTTCCCACTTCTGATTTAAAATGAAGGGGATCAATGGGGATTTTCGCTTTGCACCCTGCACTCTCACGTGAAAAAAGGGTTTTGTGAATAATTTGTTTGCCAAATCTTTATGTATATACCAGTTCAAAACACACTGGGAAGAGTCTGTTGGTTTTGAATGCCAACAAGACCCATCCTGTGTTCTCTATGGGGGAATTAATTGATTTACTTTAATTAAATATGCTAAGGATCTACACAAATAAACAGGATATTTCACTATAGGGAAATAACTAGACAATACTTGAAAGGTGCAGGGCCTACACAATCTATGGCTTTGTGGATAGTTTTACTTAGAGGAGAGGCCTTGGAATGGGCATCAGGGAACAACAGGGCACCGCTGGGACAGCAACGGTGTCAGTCAATGTTTGTCTCCTTTGAATCCTCCAAGGGGTCCCAGTCAGCTTTTATTTGTCTTGGGAGGATTGCTCAGGGGCAACGTGCTCACCTTTGAAGCAAGATGACACAGAGCAACACAGGTTCGATCCCCGGGTCTGCGCTTAGAAACCTATGGGTATTAAGCGTGTTATAAATAACCTATCATATCATATCATATGTCTTCTGGTTCTTGTCTCCACTGTAAGATTTAGGCCTCTCTGCTGGGATGTTTCTCGCAAGAGGTCAGCAGCAGGTTGCCTCCCGGAATAAGTGAAAAAGCCAACCCAGTTCTAATGCAAATGGGTTTACTTATAGGGCAAATGACATTACAAACTTGTCATGATTCCCACAAAAGGGATTGATTGATTTTCTCTACCCACCTCCCACATGTGTGCTAATAGGAGAAGGAGATGGGGGAGTGAGTCAGGACAGCTGTGGGAGGAGAAAGCTTCATCATCCCAATTTGACAGATGGGCTCGGCATGGGCAACACTCTAAAGTCTATCAACATAGCAAGTACCCTAATTTTTCAAATGTCTACATGTATGAATATATTTTTCAGAACTACATTTTAAGGTAAATCAGATTATGCTAATCTGAAGTCAGCACAGCCTTCGTATGCAGACATAAGTTTTTTCTTAATTTGCTCAGGAGCCATATCAGTAAAAAAGATGACACTTTATAATCCTCATCTTAATTATTTCCTTTACCCTCACACCAACTTCCAAATCTCTCGGAATCAAGGTAAGGCCCAAATCAAATGTTCATTAATAACTCTAGTTATGTTTATCTCACAATAATTTAGCATGGTTCAAAGGTGGTTACGATCACATTTAATAAAAGTCTGGAATGACCGTTGTGGCACATACGCTGCCCTTTTTGTGCCCTAATATGTGTTTTTCCATTCACTTCAACAGCCGTTTATTTTCTTTATTCACTTTCAGTTTCATTTTCCCTTAAGCATGTGACAAGCCAGAGCCTGGCTCATGTTTTTTGTTTGCCTCCCCCTTCAAAGACTGTGAGGCCCTAATGGCAACTCCAATGGACATTTTATGGGAATTGTGACCTCAAGGTTATTTCTGCTGAAAGAACAGGCATGGCCTTATCTGCCGTTACTGTGGTTTCAATCTAAGCAGTGTATTTCCTCTATATTTTTAAGAAATGGCACTGATTGATAGTTGACAAACAGACCCCTCTTCTCCAGAACAGCAGAGGAAAAGTCTTGGAGCTTACGTTTAATCTTGGGGGAAATGACCGGCTCAGGTAAGCCTGATGCAAAGGCTTTCCAACTCACACACCACGCATTTCACATGACATTTTAAAAGGCACCTGGGTCTAATATCCAGGTGTCATGTACTTAATCTCATATTTGCAAAATAAATGAACATCACTTCTGGACCGTCCATATGTATAGGGCAGTTATATGAGAAAACATGTTCAAACTCTGAAAGTCTAGTGAGCACTTCTCTCTGCATACTGTCATTTGGATGAGGGAAAAACAAAAGAATTATTTTATTTCTTCTAAATGCAACAAGCTTGGTTTCAAATTAGATGGCTGGACCACAATCTGGTATTACATTAAAGATGATGTACGCACGGCTGTCTGCATCCTTAAGTAAAAGTGCAGGTCTCCATGAATTGAGTAAAACTGCATTGCCAGCCATATGTCTTTCTTTTTCTTGCCGAAATGCATTGCAGTTTTTGGTTCAATAGGCCTCATGTCTGACCTCACCCTTTCTGTGCTGGCCTTATATTTCAGTGAGCATTTACAAATGACGCTGGCCTCCTGATTTCTGGCATTCAGGGGCTATATTTTCACTCCACGCATTGCATTTCTATTGTTTACTTAAGACCCTTGAGCCATGAGACCTTGGCTTCAAGTTGTCTGTTGATCCATTGAAAATAACAGCATGATGAGCACATAGGACTAGACTTTCATGCATCAAACAGCATCCCAGTACCACCCCTCAATGTAGGCCACATGACCAAACTACAGTATCTCCCATATGAAAGTACGGCCCACCTTTTCACCTCAAGGCACAGGGAGCCAACTGAGCTGGCATGTAGATGCAGCTGCTGCCACTGTCATGCCACTTTCTCGGTCAGGACCGTAATTCATGGTGGGGAAAGGCCAACATGTCCAGAAATGCTGACACTTGTTTCCTTTGATCAGTCTAGCAAGTTACCATGGCAGCAGTGGTGATGGATTGACCATGCCTTTTTATGACACATCAAAATATCCTCCTTCCCACAGCATTGCTTTATTGAAAAGCCTGCACACACTGCACACTGCTGACTATACCTTCCCTTCAGACAGGGAAAAGTACTAACACACAAAAGGGGTACCTAGACTAATACATACTGGGAAAGGAACTGCTTGTTTTTTCTGCCTGACCTGCTACTTTCAGCAGATGGGATCCACCGGCATCTGTTCTTATAGTCTCCTGCCCCTCTTGTGTCGCTGTGTGATCCACCTGCACAGGGTCCTCCTCTTGCACAGCAAGTACCTTTTGATGTCTCCCCACCTACTCCTCCACCATCTATGCCCCTTGTGTTCCACCACCTGTTGACCCTCCTGCTGACTTGAAAATGCAATGCTTTTAAAGAAATGTTCTTGTTCTAAACTCCACTGAAAGGAACACTAAGGGAAATGAACTCACAAGGATTCATAAAAAGAGCTTCACAACAGTGGGTGTTTTATCTATTTTTAGGGTGGTGTAAGGGACAGGCAATAAAAAACAGTTTGCAAAGGATTTTCACAAAGGGTGTCATTTTTTTTCTTTTTTCAGTGGTAGATAAAAAGGGTAGGGAAAGGGAGTCAAAAAGCAAAAAATTCAGAGTGGGAGTTACACGGGTTTCTCAAATGGGGGATACAAATGTAATGTTCTTCACAAAACAAGCAAAATATACAATAACATGTCACCAACCTGGAATGAAATGTCAAAACAAATACACAGAAAATGCTGTTAACAGCTAAAACCAAGCTATCTTGCTCTCTCTCTCTCTACATCCATCTGCCTCGTTCCTCCCTCTAACAGCCAAGCACAATCCACAGAGAACCAGAAAGTGTGCTGGACTTTTCATTAGTCCACCAAAGGTCCCCAGACATCCGGGTGCTTGGTAAGCTCTTTTTGAGCTCTGCAAGATGTTTAGTGGCTCTGACTAACCTATCTTTAGATGTCTAATAAGCTGGATCTCATGCTGATTTTTTGAATTAATTTCAACTGCTACTATGTCCGGAAACATTTTGGTTGACCAATGATATTCAACTCCTTCCACAAGATCGAGTGGCAGGTGGTTGCCCAACCTTTAACAATGGCACTTGTTGTGCACATTGAGGGATTGATTGGACACTCTGATTCTTTATGACACACTTTGGCCATATGATAGTGTTATGATGCAATGTCCGCACCACTTAGTGTTACTTCTTCTTAATGTTTACTTCAGTTTCTTTAGTTACATATTACAGGATTAAGACATCAGGAATAAGACATATACAATAGAGAAGCCGGCACCCATCACCCAGGAAGGGAGGGCCCAACTGATTCAACATAGAACACTCACCACAGCATTCTCCCACTCATACATCAACATTCCACAGGCACTCAGGTGACATCATAAATCACATGACAAACCACATCAGACTAATTTAGCACTTCACAACACATCTCCCTCCTTACCAAACACACTCACAAACAAGTACTTCACAACACATCTCCCTCCTTACCGAACACACTCACGAACAAGTACTTCACAAAGCATGTAATCACCTAAACAACAACACACATCACACCCAGTCCAAAGTACCATGGATATTCTAAATGAAAATCCCACAACTATGCAATTCCAGAACTCCGCCTATCGTTCTTCAAGCACCATCATTATGAACACTAATCACCTTCCGTCTGCCCCTGCCACGGGCAAACTCTAGACTCCCACTCTAGACACCAACCAGCCCATATCCAAGGCTATACCTACCCCACAATACCATAACCTACACAAAAAAAACGTTGGTCCTTCTGCCCGCCCCCGCCACAGGCGAGCCTTCAGGCTGCCACCCTGAAGTACCACTTGTCATCCTGACGCAATACTAGTCATCCAGGATGACAACGAAATCACCATAGTCAGATAAGAAATTCAATAAAACTCTACAACTCACTAACACATATCCAACAGCATGCAAGCCTGAAACACAAATATACAAGTGGACCAAGCCAATCGAACAAAACCTAACCATACCATGGTGTACAGCTCCTAAAACAACTTGGAGATGCTGGCCAGTCAACTCCAAGACCACCTACAAAAACATATGGTTGACTCTCACTCTTCCCAATGGCAGTACTATCCAGTCCCATAATCAAACCCTGACCAGAAAACAATAGCCAGGATTAACACATAACACATAAGGATAAAGAAATCACCATGCGACTCTTCATCTTGAACAGCATCTTTAACTTTAACGTAGTATTAACTAGAGGGCGTCCCCTACCAGCAACACACTTCATCTGACTTAACCAGCTGTCCCTTAAGATAAAAATCGGCTTCTCCAAAGAGTGCACTACTGCCATAACAAAAGTCACTAGACTTACCACTCTCATTCACCTTAGTACAACTCTCACTTACCACTCACTAAAATTCCTGACAAAGGCGCTACCCCCAGGATTTACCTTACTCACAAATAAAACTAAAAGAGGCGCTACCCCACAATAGTAGATTATTCAAAACGCTACCTCCATAACCTAATAGTGCATACCACACTATAACCCAAACACAAAAGGAGGACACTACTGTGACCTTAAAAAGAGGCGCTACCTCCCTAATCTCAGTACTCTATATTTAAAAACGAATGTCACCACCGCTCATTCATTTCTTGAATTCCATTCTTATTTTAGTTAAGACAATATACAAGTGACCTTTTTACCAACTTGCATACTAAAATTTCTCCTTTTACATTAGTCACCCCACTTCATTCTCTCCTTGACTTCCATACTTATTTACTCAGAGAATATACATGTGACATTTCTCTTGTTCATCCATTTACAATTTTAAGACTATAAACTTTATACTTAGCACATGCAATATTCCTTCACATCGTGATATGATGGTTACATATGCCTAAAAGTCCATGTTGTTGTGTAACAACTTACTCCTAAAAATCCTCAAAACGTTAAGTCTATAAATAACTCTATGCATGACTCATTACATAATTCAATGCATGACTCATAAACATGCATGCTCACTCATGCTCAAGCTTGCCACACTCATGTACAAATCACTAACCAGACATGCACATATCACTTCCCATGTTTTTCTACCATTTTGACATCAAATAATTCTTCAGAAATGCATTGCAACTCTTCAGGTGCACTGCATTTCTAACCCGTACACTAATCATCACAGTGCATAACTGCTAAAAGTCCACAGGTGACGAACACCCCTTTATCTGTAATTCCTCAAAAAGGTTACATCTATAGTTTACGTTCTTAAAGCACTTCATGCTTAACAAAAAAAAAAAATTATTTAAGTCATCCTTGTTAATACCAGTCCATAAACCTGCAATTCTTTAAAAAAATTAGCATTAACCTCTTAAAAGCATTTTCTTCACTTTCCAAATATATGCAAAATACTCAAACATGTTAGACACGAGTGTTTCTAAAATGACTTAATGCTTTATCACATATGCAGGTGATTAATGCCCACTTTTACTCTTGCAGAAACACCTACTTAAAATAATGCCCATGCCTGAAAGGCCTGCACTCTCAGTGTTGGCCATTACACATAACGAGCAAAACAGCTTTGCTAAACATGCATTTTCCAGACCTGACATGTCACCTTACTGGTTGGCCGCATCTAAACGTCTCACTAATTGAAACTCGTCACTGGTACTTCCGAAGCAGCTTCTAATATTTACAGTCCCACAATACTGTTCGCTTCAATTCTTGACGCTCTGCAGACTTACGGATCGACGATTTTCTCTCACTTCCTCATGCAACACGTGACATGACGCATCGCACACCATCAAACGGGGTCCTTTAGTTGAAAACTGCAGTTCTGACAGGCGCTAGTGACTTCAATAATAGGAAGACGTTCCTAATGTGATCTGTTTCTTTGACGGAACACTGAAGCCACCGCATCCGATTGCTTCGCCAAATCCCTCTGCTACTGAACTGACGTCATCAGTCTCAAAAGGACACAAAGCACTGAAGAAATCCTGCGCTGACCAACAGTCACTTCACAGTGCAGTTGTGTACAGGTTCGCAGTGCCTTTCTCCACTCTTCACACTTCAGTGCCAGGTTAAACATCAGACTTGTGTACTTCTCGACTTTTCTCTTTCACAATGAGGCTCTCCCTTTTCAAATTGTCTTCCCCTCTTGCCTTAATTTCAAAATTTGCTTTCTAGAAAAAGTCTTACAACCCCATAATATCACTCAGGGGTGCTTCTATTTCCAGTAGCTCATGTGACACTTCCCATTCTGGGAGCCCAGACAATTAGGGAGCCTCTCTTCCGCTTTTTAGGTCTTCATTAGCACTTAAACCCCCGGACCCAGCACTCCCATCCGCTTATGGGTTGCTGTCTGCTGTCTCAGTCCAAAAGGGGCTTTCTGCTGTGGGCCTCCGACCCCCTCCCTTGTCCTGCCTTGGGTGATGGGTTTGCTTACTTGGTTTTTGGGGCGGTGTCGTTTATTTTCTTCTGGTCCTGATTCTTCCTGCACCCCCTGCAGCAGGCCACATCAATCCTCAGCTTCTTCCTTAGTTTCCTTGGTTTCATCAGCTTCCTTTGCATATGGGTTCTTGTTTTTAGGAAATCCTCGTCGCCAATGTTATGATGCAATGTCCACACCACTTAGTGTTACTTCTTCTTAATGTTTACTTCAGTTTCTTTAGTTACATATTACAGGATTAAGACACCAGGAATAAGACATATACAATAGAGACACCGGCACCCATCACCCAGGAAGGGAGGGCCCAACTGATTCAAGATAGAACACTCACCACAGCATTCTCCCACTCATACATCAACATTCCACAGGCACTCAAGTGACATCATAAATCACATGACAAACCACATCAGACTAACCAAGCACTTCACAACAGATAGCAGTGAGCTGGGTGTTCTCTCAAACAGCCCTTTAAGATGAACAGCTATACCCTGGAGATAGAGATAGAGATAGAGATAGATTGGCATTTTCATTGTGCAGCCATTTTTTGAGCTTTTTAATACCTGGAGCTGCGTTGCTATTTTGAAAGTACTAGTTTTGTCCTACTATTGCTGCTTATTTGACTGTTTTTGGCCCTTCCAAGATGGCCGCTGTGGTTTTCTTTGTTGTGTAGGCAGGCTGTGCTGAATCACCTCTCCCTGTGCTGCACTCCCATTGGTTGCTGAGTGTTTTCTTCCATCCAATCAGGGACTGGCAGGCTTCATCCGGCCCTCTCAGCAAGGCCCACTAGCTGGAACTGGTTTCTTTCATCTGCTTCTCACTGGGAGTGAGGTCCTGTTTCCACCCTCCTGGCCATCTGTTGTTCTCCTGCACATGTGGAGTTTGTGCCTGGCTGCTGACCATTCCATTAGGTAGGTGCACTTTCTCTGCATTACTGCACCTCCCGGGGAACTATTGAACCTGAAAAATCGAAATTTGAAGAAAAAAAAGAAGAAAAAGAAAAATAGAGGAAATTTGCATATTATTGTTGGAAAGGACTGTTTTATTTCGCATTTTCATCGTGCAGCCATTTTTTGAGCTTTTTAATACCTGGAGCTGCGTTGCTATTTTGAAAGCACTAGTTTTTTCCTACTATTGCTGCTTATTTTACTGTTTTTGGCCCTTCCAAGATGGCCACCGTGGTTTTCTTTGTTGTGTAGGCAGGCTGTGCTGAATCACCTCTCCCTGCGCTGCACTCCCATTGGTTGCTGAGTGTTTTCTTCCATCCAATCAGGGACCGGCAGGCTTCAGCCGGCCCTCTCAGCAAAGGCCCACTTCCAAGGCCCCTGTCTGCTCCCTGTCCGCTTCCGGAATGCTAATTGGGGTCCTCCCTGCACCTTAACCACAATGATGATGCCACCTCACTCCTCTAAGAAATCCGGACTGCCTTGACTTTGCCACTTCCAGAACTATGGGTTAGTTCCCTCCTTATGGACTCACTTCTACTGCCTTTGACTATCACTGTTCTTTCTGCTTGTTGCTCCCATGTTGTCATCCTGCTGCACAGTGCTTCCTTAAACCGTTTGCTAACATCCAATTCCAAGATTGAAAAAGTCAAATCTTGCTGTTTTTGCTTTGTGCTAAAAAGTCATATCTTGCTGCCCATCGTGAAATTCTGTGTATTTTGCTTGTATGCTGTTTCTTCTCTGTAACTTGCCAGCCCAGTGACCTCACCACTCTCTTTTGTCTCACACCTACCTGCCTTAGCCCCCCCAGTATCTCCATCCTCTCCTTACTTCCACCCAATGGCGCTTTCTGTTTCTCCTATTTTCTCCAACTGCTTCTCCATTGACTATCCTTCCCTTCTCACTAAGTCTGGTAGGAAGAAGTTCAAAAAGGATATGTTGGCCTCTAATCCTGGTCTTCCTATCGCCGACACCTACTCCAATGCTTCCGCCAGACAGACCCTTACCGACATCCTCTTTGTCGTTCCTTCGCCAGATCTATGGACTCCTCATATGGTCTCTGTGCTCTGCCCTATCTCCTCCTCTCCCATTAATGGTGGCACTCGCTGGGAAGTTCTCATGGCTTCCTTCGACTCCTCTAAAGTCATCATTAATGTCTACCTAAATGGCACTGTCATGGTCCAAGGCCCTCAGGCCAATCTCCTCCTCTTTGATAGGTGCTTCCCTCGCCTCATCAATTTCCTCTCATCTCCTGCTGTCCCCTCCTCTCCCCCCTTGGCTACCTTGCCCTCTCTCTCCTCCTCCTCCTCTGCCCCTCCTAGGGCTCTTTCTCCTCCGCAGGGCTTATCTCTGATCTGTACCCCTCCCTGGAAGGTCTTTAAGGCTGGCAACCTTCTTCATATTGCCACTCTCAACTCTCGCTCTGCCGTCAAACACTCCTCTGACATCTGCCACCTCCTTGAAGAACTAGACCTTGATGTCCTTGGTCTTACTGAGACATGGTTTACGGCCAGCTCTGTTACGAGCTTTGGCACTCTCCTCCCTGATGGCTACAAGATCCTCTCAGCACCCAGATCTTCACGGTCCGGTGGGGGGGTAGCCCTGATCTTTCCTGAGTGGATTCCTGCCTCTATCATTCCCACTCAGACCTACTTATCTTTTGAATGCCTTGTCTTTAGGCTTTCTCTCTCGCCTAACCATTCTCTTACTGTGGTTACCATCTACCGGCATCCTGGTCAAATCACCTCATTTCTCTCTGAGTGGGCAGACCTCTCCTCCTCCCTCCTGGCCTCTACCACTCAACTCCTCCTCCTCAGTGACCTAAATATACATTTAGACTCTCCTTGCTCCTCCTCTGTACTCTTCTGTGACCTCTGCGACTCCCTCTCCCTGTCCATCCTCCCCTCTGGCCCGACTCACTCTGCAGGGCACACACTGGATGTCTTGATCTCCTCTGACCTCCCCCTCTCCATCCCTCTGACCACTCCTCTCTCCTGGAGCGATCACTCCCTCCTCTCATCTCATCTCTCCCTCTCTTCCCCCCAAGCCAAGCCTACCCCAACACTGCCACCTACCTTCTCGAACATCCATCCAATGAAGCGTGTGTCAGTTGAGGCTTTTGCCCCCACCTTCTCTCCCCCCCTCCACCTTTGGCTGTCTCTCATCCTGATACAGCCCTGTCTCTGCTGTACTCTTCAATTACTGATACGCTTGATGCTCTTGCTCCTGTCATGAGGATCCGTTTGAAGTCCAAAGCCAAGTGCAATTCCTGGTATGACTCTGACCTAGCTACACTTAAACGTAAGTGTAGGGCAGCTGAGAGGAATTGGAGGACTTCCAGTTCATCCTCTGACAAACTGGCCTGTCGCCTGCTACAAAGGCAATACCGATTCTCTGTCCTCACCAAGAAGCGAGTCCATATTCAAGCTCGTGTCTCTGCGGCATCTAACAACTCGGCCGAACTCTTTAAAATCTGCAAGAAGCTGGCCAACCCTGCTGCAGTCTCTACCCCTCCTGTTGCCTCCCAGGCTCTTTGCAATGCCCTTGGCTCTCACTTCATTTAAAAAACCCAGGACATCCTGTCCACCCTCCCCACCCACACACCTCCTCTTCCTTCTCCATCTGTGCTTACTGACCCTGCTTTAGCCACCCTCCCACCATCCTTCTCGTCCTTTCCTCTTTTCACCCCTGACGAGGTTGCTAGACAAGTCCGATCTATGAAAGCCTCTTCAAAACACGTTCATCCCTGTTCCTCTAAAACCATCAAAGACCACATTGACACCCTCGCTCCGGCCCTTGCTGATTTTTGCAACCACTTCTTTGCCTCTGGATCCTTCCCCTCCCATCTGAAGCACTTCTTTGTGCATCCTCTTCTCAAGAAACCCATAGCTGATCATTCTTGTCCAGCTAACTATCGCCCAATTTCCATTAATCCCTTTCTTGGCAAACACCTGGAAAAGTTGGCCATCTCTCAGCTTAACCTTCATTCCAATTCTGTTGGCTGTCTCCATGACCACTAGTGTGGCTTCAGAGCTGCCAGAAGCACGGAAACTGCCCTCCTAAACATCTGTGAAGATCTGCTCACCAACCTTGACTCTAACATTCCCTCTGTCCTCATCCTCCTCGATCTCTCTTTGGCCTTCGACACGGTCAACCATACCATCCTGCTCAACCGTCTCCGTGAAAACCTGGGTATCACTGATCAGGCTCTGGCCTGGCTGACCTCTTTCCTCTCAGATCGACCCTCCCAGGTCCAACTTGAGTCCTTCCTTTCATCTATCTTCCTCTCTACCTGTGGTGTTCCCCAGGGTCTAACCTCTCGCCCTGGCTTTTCAACCAATACCTGGCAACTCTTGCCCACTGCATTGCCATTTTCTGCTCAAATTTCCAGTGCTACGCTGATGACACTCAACTCATTTTTAGGCTGCCCTCTGCCACCTCCTCTCACTCTCTCATCTCTGATTGCCTAACTGCCATTCAAGATTGGTGTGCCGCCAATGATCTTTGTCTGAATGCCGGCAAGACGGAGATCCTTCTCATCGGCACGCCTTCACCATCCTTTCCCCTCACTCTCTGGCCGGCCTCCCTTGGCCCTCCTCCTACCCCCACCGGCGAGGCTAAGAACCTCAGGGTCATCTTTGACTCTACTGTTTCCTTCTCCGCCCACATCTCTGAGGTCTTTAAAAAGTCACATTTCCGACTGCACCTCCTCAGAGGTACTCTGCCTTTCCTCTCCTTCCCCCAGAAGCTCATGGTATCTCAAGCTCTGGTTCTCTCTAGCTTGGACTATTGCAACAGCCTCTATCTATATCTACCTGCCTCTACTCTCCGCCCTCTGCAACTAATCCAGAACAGGACTGTGAGCGTTGTCCTTGGCCTCAAGCCCTGGGATCGTATCTCTCCAGCTCTGAGATCTCTCCACTGGCTCCCACTGGCTGCAAGGATTAAATTCAAAACCCTCTGCATTGTCCACAAGGCTTTCTGGGGCCTGGGTCCAAAATACCTTCAGCTATCCCTCCACAAATACCTCCCCTCTCGAGCTCTTCACTCCTCTACCTCCAACTCACTCAGGGTCAGTCGTTTTTCTAAGAAATGAGCTGGGTGTAGATCTCTGTCTTCGGCTGGGCCCACCCTCTGGAACAGCCTCCCTGCCACTCTAAAACTTGAGGACAACCATCTCCGGTTCCGGAAGCACCTCAAGACCTTCCTCTTTTCTTCTGCCTTCGCTCCCCCTCTCCCCTTCTCCCCTGCTGATCTGTTCTCTCTTGGCACCGTGAACCTGGCCACCCTCTGTCTTTTGGGCCAAGGTACCTGCTCATCCTGCCACCCTCCTGCACTGCCTCCGGGCCACCCCTTGCACTGGGGTCTGTATCTGTACCCATACAGCCCCCCTTTTTCTTCCTGCACTTATCAGACCTACCCTATCTGCTGCCTTTAACCTAGCACTTGCAAATTGCTGCTGCATTACCACTGTTTGTTGCCTTTATTATTTATTTATTGTTATTTATCTGTTTATCCTCTGCTTCACACTTTCCACCTCTCCTCCCTTCCATGCACTTTTCCCCTCCCCCCGTCTCCCATGCACTTGCGCGTTCTCAATGTCACTGGGCCTAGTAAGATCTATGTTTTTGTTCTCCCCTGTTCCCCTCCCTTGCCTTGTCGCGCTCTGAAACACTTGTGTACGAGCGCGATATAAATAAAATATCAATCAATCAATCAATCAATAGATGGGGATGCAGATGTTATTCATACATCAATAATCAAGATGACTCAATAGTTTGGCAAAATGTGAGTCTCTTTAATTAACAAGTCCATAACATCAGCAATCGCTCGATCTTCTCACTCTCAATACTTTAAAAAAAACTGGGCTCTTATACACACAATTGGTCAGCATTGACGTTTTGACCTGCGTCATTACTAACGGCATCCTACGTGGCAAACTACACAAACCTAACGGAGGGTGTTATTGGGTCTAAGTAAGAGCTCTACATCTGTATAGAACCGTGGAGGAAGGTTGTAGGATAAGTAACAACAGGTGGGGCAACTAAGCATTCCCCTCAAAATGGCCACTATGAATATCACTAATTGTACAACGTCCCATTGGCTACACAAACTATAGGACTCTTAATTACGCGGTCCTCTACAATTGGTTGGCTTCAACCCCATTTGTACTTTTCCACCTACGTCTGAGCAGCACTCAGGCTAAACAGCCAGGTGCGGATGAGCTTGTCTTAACACTAGCTTCCCACCAATTACTGTATCATCTATCATCACCTCAGTGGTCCAATGTCAATTAGTACTTTGAAGATTGGCCTTGAGTTTGTACTGTGCTCAGAGAATTTCAGGGAGTGTGGGCACCAGCCAGCCTCCGTGCGTTGGTGTAACCACTGTTATGACGTTGTCACACTGTATGTAAATAGTTATGGCCATGCTTGCTATTCATAGAGAGCAGGGTGTTCATTGTGTATGATGTAATATAGTTCTATGCAGAATGTCACAGTGTAATATAGTTCTGAGCAGGGAGTCATAGCCCCTCTGTGGCCAGAGAATGTTTCATTTTAATGTTGCTTCTATTACTGTTTGCACTAGCCAGCCAGGTGTAAGGTTGAGTTGGGGGTCTGTACTTCATGACCTGTAATAAAGGTTATTTTATCTCACTGGAAACTGCATGGGACTATTCGTCAACCACCTAGTTCATCCAACTTCCTTCTACCATGTGACTGGACACCAAGAAATCGAGCTTTTCATGAATTTAATTTTATTCTGCAATAGTCCTGTGAAGTCTTTTTTTCAGGTACTGGAAGTGGGGCAGTTGGAGTGAGGGTACTTGGCTCCTCCTCTACACTGCCCCCTCTGGGCGATCCATCAGCCACTTTCACATCATCCTTTGTCTCCGGACATCCTGATTTGAAGCAATGTTTCTTAGGGATCCATATCTTTATGACTCCGTTCAGGCATCCTGCTGATTTCACATGCTCATCCTTGTTCCATGTCATGAGCATGCTGTCATGAACCGCAGAGCACGCCCCTTTTGGACTTCCTGGTCCCTGCCTCAACGGGGCTTGCACTCCCTAATTCTCCCAACATGGCCGTCCAGCGTAAACACCTCTTTCCGCTCCACGCACTGGACGTAGCCTATTCTATTTATAGACCACGCCTTCCGCGGCTCCGCGCGTCTCAATGCTATCGCAAGTGGCTACCAGACGTGTGTACCTAGTTCGCGCCTTTGTTTCCTTGTCCTCGTTCCCTTCCTCTTTCTAGCCCTTTCCCTTTTTTCCTGTTTCTTGGATTCCCGTGCAAGTCGGTTCCATTCAAGACTCCTGGATTCCTGGATTCCACGATCCCGGAAGTGAACGCAACCTGGAGTCGGAGGAGACTCGAGCAGCCTTAGTGAAAGCCAGTTCCGTCCGCAAGAAGACAGCGTCCAAGGACCCCAACAAGGAATGGATCCAGGTGAGAAGGGGGAAACTCCTTGACAGTTTGAGACGCCACCTGACCCATCTAGATAACGTCATGGAAGCCGCCGTTCAGGACTTGATGCGGCGTATGCAGGAACTATCAACCGAAGTCCAAAACTTAAAGGCGGAAAACGCTGCACTTAAACAGTTGGTCTTATCCAGGGATTCTGCAACTAAAGAAGGGGTCCTCTTGGGCGGCATTGTCGACAAGTATGACGGTTCGACAAAAACCCTTCGCGGATTTTTGGATTCATGCCTAGTCCATTTTACGTTCAAGCCCTATTACTTTTCTACTCCCAGGGCCAAGGTAGGATTCATTATATCCCACCTATCCGGCAATGTCTTGACCTGGGCTACGCCCCTCGTTAACACTGGCGATGCCCTCCTGGATGACTATGATGGCTTCATACAGGCATTAAAGAATATGTTTGACCGTCCTGAACAGGTCTATACTGCACAGGAACGTTTGTTAGACTTTCAACAGGGTACCCAGGATATGCTCACTTATGTGACGCGATTTAAACAATTAGCCAAGGAAGCCAATTGGCCCTCTGAGGCAAGCTTTACTCTGTTTAGGAGAGGATTGAATGATGAGATAAAGGATGAGTTGGCCAGAGTGGCTCGACCAAACTCATTCCAGGCACTAATGGACCTTGCTATGCAAATTGACTTCCGCATTCAGGAAAGGAAGGCTGAAAAGAAGAAGTCTAAGGGGAATCCAACAAGATGTCCTTTGAGAGCACAGTCAAAATGGATAATAACCCAAGTTCAGCCTCTGAATCAGAACTCATGCAGATTGGAGTATTTCGTGGACCCATATCCCCGCAAGAAAGGTTGAGAAGGATCCATATGGGCTTGTGTATGTATTGTGCTTCGGACAAACATTTGGTTAGGGAATGTCCACGAGCGCCTCCTCAGCGTTCAGGAAACGCTCCACGTCAATTCCATCCTTGAACTCTCCTGGACAAAACAAGCTTATCATTCTCCAGGCATTTCTATCACCCTCCAAGAGCAAGACCTATTCCATTTTGGCCTTGGTAGACTGTGGAGCTATGGGGATCTTCATTGATCAAGACTGGGTTGCGGGCCACCAGATTCCTTATGAAACACGAGGTACCATGCAACCGGTGGAGGCCATCGATGGAAGACCTCTCAGCTCAGGACCCATAAGCCTGCAGACCAAGGAAATTCAGCTCTCAATAAATCACCATCAAGAGCTGATTAGGTTTGATATCATTAAATCGGCCCATTACCCCATGGTATTGGGTATGCCCTGGCTGCAAAAACATAACCCTTATATAAACTGGACAGCGGGATCGTTGTTCCTAGGCTCAGAATTTTGTATGTCACACTGCCTGTTCCTGGAACCCTCGTCAACATCCCAAAAGGAATCGCCTAAAGATCAACAGACACCGCTCATGGTGTCTAATATCATACAAGTTCCTGAGGCCTATCAAGGATACGCTGATGTGTTTTCGACTGCCATTGTCCAGGCCTTACCCCCACACAGGCCTGAAGACTGTGCAATAGATACAGAACCCTCAGCAGTGATTCCCTTCGGCAGAATGTTCATCCTTTCCAAACCTGAGAAAAAGGCTCTCAGAGATTACCTGGATACTAACCTCGAAAATGGCACCATAAAGCCTTCAAAATCTCCAGCTGGTGCTTCATTATTTTTTTGTTCCCAAGAAGGACACCAAGGAACTCAGACCCTGTCTCGATTACCGCGGCCTAAATCAGTGTACTCTCAAAGACCGGTACCCACTACCCTTGATATCGGACAACCTGGAAGCCGTGAGAGGCACAGTAATATTCACCAAGTTGGACCTCTGCGGTGCCTATCATTTGATTCGTATCCGGGAAGGTGACGAATGGAAAACTGCCTTCAGAACACCCTTTGGCCACTACGAATATCTAGTCATGCCATTTGGATTAGCTAATGCCCTGGCGATATTCCAACGTTTCATGGATAGGGTGTTCTCGGACATGTTGTTTCTTTTCGTCATTGTCTATCTGGATGACATATTGATCTTCTCCAAGGACCCTCTAAAGCATGAAGAGCATGTAAAGGCTGTACTACAGAGACTCCGAGAACACAAACTCTTAGCTAAAGCCGAAAAATGCCTGTTTCACATCACCTCTGTTCGCTACCTAGGATTTATCCTCTGTCCAGAGGGAATCAGTATGGATTCTTCAAAGGTAAAGGCCATCCTGGCCTGGCCTACTCCCACCTCGGTGAAACAGGTGCAATCCTTCCTGGGGCTTGCCAACTTCTATCCAAAGTTTATCTCCACCTTTTCTGAGATAGTACAACCGATCGAAGCTCTCCTGAAGAAGGACACTCCCTTCAACTGGTCTACATCACAAGAAATGGCTTTCCAACGTTTGAAGACAGCCTTTACACAAGTGCCAGTCTTGGCCCAACCCGACACAAGCAGGACCTTTCTAATGGAAACAGATGCCTCTAATTAATCACGCAATAGGAGCGATCTTGAAACAAGAGTTAGAAGATAAGCTAGAACACCCCATTACTTATCTTTCATGAACACTGACTCCCAGCGAAACGCACTACTCCGTCTTGGAAAAGGAACTGTTAGCCATCCGTCAAGCCTTCACTGAGTGGCGACACCTACTTCTGGGAGCTAAATATCCAGTCCAGGTCCGTACGGACCATCAAAACCTCCAGATTCTACAATCGATGGAGTGTAGGAATAGTCGTCAGGCACGCTGGGCCTTTTTCTTCGCCCAGTACCAGTTCCACATCACTCATGTTCCTGGATCACAAAATGTAATCGCTGACGCCATATCTGTACATCCTGACTATGAAACCATTGAAGACAAGTTATATCCCAAGATGTTTTCCCCCACAATCTTTGTAGCTCAAGCAGTTAACTTCCTGGATGAAATTCGAGCTCAAACTCAATCCTCTGATCTGTGAAAGGATACGTCAAAAAGAATTCTATGGAATATAAGGACCAGGGATGGGTATTTGTTCAAGGACAATGCATTGGTCATTCCTACACAGAAGTTACAGCAAAGATTAATAAACCTCTGTCATGGTACCCTCCGCTCGGGACATCGCAGCATCACCAATGCCCTCCGTGTTATACAAAGACAGTTTTGGTGGTCTAAAATGAAGTTTGATGTGTGGCGATACATCCAAGCCTGTGTCGTTTGTAACCAAAATAAACAAGATAACAAGAGACCCGCAGGTCTTCTATTACAACCTACATTGCCGACAATACCATGGGAAATTATCGCTAAAGACTTCATCGTGAAATTATCACCTTCCAGAGGATACACTACCATCATGGTTACCATTGACTTGTTCACTCATATGGCTCATTTTACGCCCCTGCGTAAATTACCCTCCTCCTCTGAACTGGCAGGAATCTTCTTGGAACACATATTCCGTTTGCATGGACTCCCTTCCAAAATCATATCCGATCGAGGACCTCAATACATCTCACAATTCTGGAAACATCTCTGTCAAATTCTAGGAATTCAACATGCCCTCTCTTCGGGATATCACCCTCAAACCAACAGAGCCACAGAACGTGTCAATCAGACCCTGGAACAATATCTTCGATGTTTCACCACCAAGGTCCAGGACGACTGGTCTCTCCTGATACCCGTAGCTGAATTCGCATATAACAACTCTGACCATTCAGCACTTAAGACCAGCCCTTTTTATTGTAGTCATGGCTTCCATCCCTCGGTCTTGCCTTTAGTTCTCCCTCAATCTACACCGGTACCTACTGTTGACTCCTGGATTGAAAAACTCATCAACATACACCGGGAGGCCAAGGACTACTTAGAGAAGGCCAGAACACAGACCAAGAGGTATGCTGACTCCAAGAAGAGACAAGGGCCTTCCTATGCAATCAGTGATAAAGTCTGGTTGTCCTCAAAATTACTACCCGACATCTACGGCCAAACAAATTGGCCGCCCGTTACTATGGTCCATTTCCCATCACAGAAATCATAAATTCCGTCTAATACCGGATTAAACTACCAGACTCCTGGAAAAGAATTCATCCAGTTTTTCATACATCTCTATTGAAACCCTACATTCCTTCCTCCCGGAAACCCTGCAGACCCCCTCCTTTACTGGTTGATAATCAACTGGAATATGAGGTATCCCAGATCTGTGATTCCAGGTACAGACGGGGCCAGCTTCAGTACCTGGTCAAATGGAAAGGATATCCTCCTAGTGAAAGGACCTGGGAGCCTCTATCAAATATCAAAGCTCCACGGCTACTCAGAAGATTTCACCTCATACACCCGGGCAAACCTGGAGGAAGGGGTCTTCGGAGGGGGCATGCTGTCATGAACCACAGAGCACGCCCCTTTTGGACTTCCTGGTCCCTGTCTCAACGGGGCTTGCACTCCCTAATACTCCCAACATGGCCGTCCAGCGTAAACACCTCTTTCCACTCCACGCGCTGGACGTAGCCTATTCTATTTATAGACCACGCCTTCCACGGCTCCGCACGTCTCAATGCTATCACAAGTGGCTACCAGACGTGTGTACCTAGTTCGCGGCTTTGTTTCCTTTTCCTCGTTCCCTTCCTCTTTCTAGCCCTTTCCCTTTTTTCCTGTTTGTTGGATTCCTGTGCAAGTCAGTTCCATTCAAGACTCCTGGATTCCTGGATTCCACGATCTCGGAAGTGAACGCAACCTGGAGTCGGAGGAGACTCGAGCAGCCTTAGTGAAAGCCAGGTCCGTCCGCAAGAAGACAGCGTCCAAGGACCCAACAAGGAACGGATCCAGGTGAGAAGGGGGGAACTCCTTGACACATGCACTGTTCACTTGGACTGCAGTTAATCCATTTCCCTGATTATTTCCTATGGTCCTTTGGATACAGGAATTTCATTCCCTCAGGTGCATAGATGCTGGCCTTCACAAAGTCTCTGATTTCATCATCAGACAGATCTTTAGGCCTCCATCCTGACTCAAAATCGATCATGATCTTCATCCCCATGGCTTTGTTTGCTGTCTTCTTGCATTGTGAGATTATTATCTTGATCACACATAATCCAAGCAATATCATCACTCTCAGGGATCCAAGAAATTTGAACATGTCTACCATCCATTGTGGAACCCAAGAGAAAATATTTCCAAACCAGCTGTCATCAGCAATGTCTTCTACTTCATCTACCATTTGGCCATGGAGTTTCGTCAGCATGTCTATGGCTTCTGTCAAGGTACCATTCTTGTCATCGTGAGATGGTATGAACGTGCAACATGATTCTCCGATTTTAGCACAAACACCTACATCCATAGCTGTGATCATGTCCAAGACATATCTGTTCTGGAGGGTCATCAGTCTTATAACTCTCAACTATTCTCTGATTGCATTGAATCCTTTTATAGTTGTGTTGATCGTCTGCAGCAATTTCCATCTGGTTATCTGTAGCCAATTGGTATTTGTTCCAACCTGGTCTGCTGGTAAAAGATTATTGAAAACACTGAAGAAGTCTGGCTGCACAATCTGTGTTCATATGGAATAGCATCAAAGGCTTCAATCGATTTTGCTGAAAAGTAATTCTCTCTCTTCATCCTCTTCATAAGTTCCACAGATCTCTTCTTCCTCCGGTGGGCATCTGCTTTTGGAAGATTGTCAAGGTTCAGATCACTTTTTGGAATCACCAACGCTGGAACATGGACCTTCACCAGTGTGCAGATTCCTCCCCAATCTTTAGGTAGCCTTATATATGCTTAGGATCCACATGCCCAATAGTGATCCATGATCACTGCTGTTCCATGCACCATTCCTGGCACATCAAAGATTCAACTAGAGTTCTGATTTTCTCCCAATTTTCTTGTTCCATTGTTTCTGAAACACAGTTTCAAGCTCTCCAGAGGAACTATCTGCAAGGGTCCTCCTCTGTCTTTGACCCAGGTCAGTAGTTTAGCAAGTCTTGGCCATAATGGCTTGCATCCCTTCTGTCAATTTTCAATCAAAGGTTGGGGGCGCTGTTGCGCTCGACGCAAGATGGCCGCCTGATTCATCGCTCCGTCCCGCGCGGCAACCTCTCGCTGAAAATCTCCTGTTTGCCCCGGCATAACGCGAAGCTGGTCCCCGGCGTGGGTCATTAACCGGACGGGGAATCTACTGAGCGAGTTTCGATCTCCGGACCTTCTCCATTGCGGAGTTTCGGACCTCTGCGTGCTGGGCGGGGCTGCGTGCCTGCTGGTCCCCATAATCGGCTCCAGGACCCTTTACTTGAGCCCCGCGGCGTGCGGCCTACTGTGTGGGGGAGGGGCGCCCCGCGCTCGGCGTGCGGCTCCCTCTCCGGACTCCTGAGCGTTCCGCTCCACTGCCCCATCCAGGGCGGTGTGCTGTTTACTATCCGACCTTCAACGACCTATACCGAGTCCCATCGACTACGCACAGGGTGGCCCCCCTACAACCGTAACGCGGTTTTCCAGCCGAATTCTTCCCGCCGGCCACCTTGATCTCGCACGGGCCGATACACCCGTTGCTCGGCGCGGCCGGGGCCTACCCCTGCATCGGCGACATGTCGACACGGACCGGCAAGAAGCAATCCTCCATCAACATGTTCGCTAAACCCCCGACCCCCCTTGGAGGGGAGACATCTACACAAGACGCCTCACTCACCCCGGAACCACCCGACTCCCAGAAAATGTTGGAGTTTATCCGCGAAGGGTTTACCACTATACACAGTAAGCTCGACGATATGAATGGCACGATATCCTCCATCAAGGCGCACATGGAGAGAACCGATGGTCGAGTGACCGAGATTGAGGAGCGGGTGAGCACTGCCGAGGACGGCCTGGGTTCTCTCCGCGCAGAGGTGTCTACGCTATCCACCCGAGTTGCCGAAGTGGAGAAGAAAAATGAAGACCTAGAGTCTCGCTCGAGACGCAACAACCTCCGCATTGTCGGGGTTCCGGAGGATGGTCTGCAAGGACCTATGGAGGACTATGTGGAGAGTATGCTGCTTCAACTCCTCGATTCCCCGAAACTCTCCCCGCAGTTTGCGATCGAGAGGGCCCACCGCTCTCTCACGGCGTAACCAAAACCTGGAGCGCCTCCACGCCCGATAATTGCTAGGCTTTTAAACTTTCGAGATCGAGACACTCTCCTCAGGGCGGCGAGGGCCAAGGGAGATCTCCTCCTAGGTGGTGCTAGGATCCATCTTTATCCGGACTTTTCGATAGCAGTACAACGGGAGCGCAGGACCTTCCTTGCAGTGAAGAAGAGATTACGCGACCTCCAGGTGAAATACTCTATGCTGTATCCCGCTAAGCTACGTGTTGAACACGCCAGTCGTGTTTATTTTTTTACGTTGCCTGAGGAAGCCTCTAGGTTCATAGACGAACGCTTTCCTGGTTGAAACAATCTGCTAGCGAACACTATCACTGGCACACTATTGTTTTAGAACATTCGATCAGCGGATACCTCTCTATCCTACTTCGGCACTGTTTCGGCCCATCAGCACTTTGTCATTGTCCTATGGTGTCCCGACGAGAACACTTGACTGCACCTAATTAAGCCAGTTGCTTTCTTGTTGTGTTTTTTTTGCCTATGATGTCTTCTGCACATTGTTTATGCTACGTAGTCGGCTTTCCCCGACAGATTGATTTACATTGTGTTTGCCATAACTGCCCCCGCCCTCGCGGGACCTCCTTTAGAGGGATATGGATACTAATAACGGGCATATACAGCTATCCGTTCACTGCCTCACGGTTCGGAGCATCACCGCCAGGCCACTTCACAGGCCCCCCAGGCGTTGATGCCACTGTTTTTCTTTTTCCTGTTAGGGTATAGGGTGGTCATCCCTCCGTTTGGGGGAGGAATGTGGGAGGGGGAGGGGGGAATGGGGTTTTATGTTAAAAAAAGCTTGGTGTTCACAGGGAAGGTTGAGTACGAATTACTATGCCCCCAGTGGCAATACAGATTTGCGCGCACTGGGAGACGACCATGGGGTGCATACTTTCATACACCCGTGTTTTTCGATGGCTACTGGTGGAGGGATTGGTGAGGATCCTTTGACGTTCATGAGTTGGAATGTAAGGGGGTTGGGAAACCACAAAAAGATGAGGTTGTTACAACTTCAGGCCGAACGACACCGGGCTAAAGTCCTGTTCCTTCAGGAAACGCATGCACGCACGGAGTTTTGTGACAAGTTCGCAAGATCATGGGGCCCACAGAGGTACTTCACTACATACTCCACCCAGAGCCGCGGGGTCATGACCCTCATTCATAGGAGCCTTAGATTTGTTCCCACTACTACCAGAATCGACCCCCAGGGCAGGTACGTTCTTCTCCATGGTGTTCTACAAAATAGAGAGATTGTATTGCTCAATATATATGGCCCTAACATTGACGATCCCGACTTTTATACTGATCTCATAAATCTCCTAGCAGGTTTCCCCCTGATCCCGATACTCTGGGGAGGTGACTTCAATACGATATTTGATGTGGATCTCGATAGATCCGGTTCCAGACCTCGTCAACTCTCCAGAGCAGCATACACCGCACTCTCCTCACTTCCTCGTCTATCCTTGTTTGATGCCTGGAGGTTCCTATACCCAGACTCCCGCTCCTATTCTTTTTACTCCTCGGTTCACGATTCCTTCTCCCGGATTGATAGGTGGTTGTTATCTGGCGACCTACTTAAGACCGTGACTAATATGGCGATTCTCCCTAGGACCCTATCGGACCACTCCCCGGTGACTGTCACTCTGTGCTGGGGCCTCGATCGGGATCGGGACAGGTACTGGAGGATGAAACCCCTCTCTCTCCTCGACCCGGTCTTTTGCTCGGAGGTGGAGTCGGCAATTGAGGAGTTCTTCAGGATCAACACTGACTCAGTTTCCTCGCAAGCCATACTATGGGAGGCCTTCAAAGTCTATATCAGGGGCATCGCCCTCTCCAAGGAGAACGGTATCCTTAAAACTATCCGGAGGGAAATCGCTGTGAGTGAGGCCACACTATCTAGGCTGGAAGCCCAGTACACCTCGGACCCGAATCCGGAAATCCTTGCGTTAATTGGCACAGAGCTGGACACCTTTCGCTCGCTCGCTGACCGCGAGCTGAAGTTCCTGGACAGCCCCGGTCAGGCAAGAAGATACGGAGAGGGTGAGCGCCCCAGCCGGCTCTTGGCTAGACTGCTTCGCCGAGAATTCGGCCCCACATCCATTCCCGGGATTGAGAGACCGGATGGGTCACTGGCCACTTCCTCTGGAGAGGTCAATGCTGAATTCCTCTCCTTTTATCAATCCCTGTACGCTCACTCCGACGTTGCCACTACGGCCGAAATTGATGCTTACCTTGACAAACTTCCCCTCTCGGCCCTCTCTCCCGCCACTATTGGAGCCCTCGAGAGCTCGCTCACCCCTCAGGAGTTCTCGGAGGCCATGGACTCCCTGGCTTCAGGCAAATCCCCAGGCTCGGATGGTATACCCATCGAGTTCTATAAACGCTTTAAATCGCTCCTGCTCCCCCATCTGACGGCACTCTGGGAGGAGTCTGTGGAGATAGGTCGGTTCCCCCCCTCACTCCGTGAAGCTACTATCACAGTCCTGCTCAAACCCAACAAACCCTCTACCCAATGCGGCTCTTACCGCCCGCTTTCATTGATTAACTGTGATGTCAAGATATATGCTAAGGCACTCGCTCTGCGGCTTATCCCCCTCATGCCACACATCATTCACCCAGACCAGTCGGGTTTTATCCCGAACCGTTCCACCTCCTTGAACTTGAGACGTCTATTTAGCATTATAAGTAGAGTAAGCCCTGATGTACATGCGGTGACCGCGGCCCTAGATATGCAAAAGGCCTTTGACTCGGTCTCATGGAACTACCTGTGGCGGGTACTTGACAGGTGCAAATTCGGCCCCACATTTGTCTCTTGGATAAAACTACTCTACTCCGATCCAGTGGCCAGAGTCCGCACCGAGGGCCGCTGTTCCCCTCTTTTCCACGTTGCCAGGGGCACTAGACAGGGTTGTCCCCTTTCGCCCTTAATCTTTGCTTTAGCGATGGAGCCGTTCGCCGACATGCTGCGCCAGAACCATTCCCATAGGGGCCTGCGCACAGCTGGCTCCTCAGATATAGTCTCTCTGTATGCTGATGACGCCCTCCTTTATATCCGTTCCCCTGAGACTAACCTGGCCCCTATACTGGAAGATGTTGCCCTATTTGGTCGTATCTCTGGTCTCACGGTAAACTGCTCCAAATCAACCCTCTTCCCGCTCACTCCTAGTACTCTTCCGCCTCCTGACACCATGGGATTCGCATGGGCCCAATCTGAGTTCACTTACTTGGGCGTGGTGGTGTCCAGGCATACCGAACGGGTCCTGCAGGAAAACTACCAGTCATATCCAGTGAACCTTGCAGTTAAAATACAGGGCTGGGATAAACTTCCGATCTCATTGGCGGGTAGGATAGGAGTTCTGAAGATGGTGGTACTTCCACAGCTACTGTATAAGTTTGCCAACATCCCCCAGTGGCCGGGAACAGACTACTTCCAGACGTTGTCTCGCACCCTGAACTCGTTCCTTTGGCATTCTGGTGCTGTCCGCCTAAAACTTGAGACGCTCTCTGCTCCGATGGAAACTGGTGGATTCGGTGCACCAGACTTCTTTAGGTACTGGTTGGCTGCACAACTCCAACACACTGCGAATTGGTTCGCTACCCCAGACTCCCCTCCTCATGTTAGGCTGGAGAGACTGTCAGTCAGCGACCGCGACATTCGATCTCTTGTGATCTCACCCATCCCAATGGTACCGGGCTCCATGGACCCTGCGACATGCACATCGCTGGCCTTGTCCAGATTATGGCGGATACTAGGTGTTACTCACCCCTTTCATGGCAATCTTCCGATCTGGAATTTTTAGCCTGAGGTCCCATGGGTCCCTCCCTCCGTGGTTCGTTGCTGGGCCGACGCCGGGTATGAACTACTCCGTGACCTCTTTGATCAAGGCATTTTCCTTGAGTGGCCTGACCTTCCGGCTTCTCTCAGACAGAGACCTTCTGTCTGGCTTCAATATTCTTCACTCCGTAGGGTACTCAAACACAAGTACACATGCTTCCCGGCGTTACCTCCTGACGAACCTGCAATTGCTGAATTAACCTCTCCCGTCCCCCTGAGGGGCAAAATCTCGAGATTATACACTCTTCTCCAAACTAGGTCGCCCCCCACATTCTCTAAACTCCGGCACTATTGGGAGATCGACCTTGGACTCGATGTGACTGACGAACGCTGGGCCCACATGTGCTCACGCACCCGGGATGTCTCTTTCAACTCCCGATTCAAATTAATTCAATTCAAGGTACTCCATAGATACCACTACACTCCGGCCAGACTACATCGCATTTCAAACGACTCCCCCCCTGGATGCCCCAGATGCGCGTGCGAGAATGCAGACTATCTTCACATGCTGTGGTCTTGCCCCCGACTTGCCCAATTCTGGACCTCGGTATGCTCTACTATATCCTCTATCCTTGATTCCCACATCCTCTTATCCCCAATGACATGTTTGTTTCACGACTTCCCCGACCTCCACCGTGACTCCAGAAAACTTGCTGGCCTGTGCATGCTACTTGCTGTGCGCACAATTCTGCTTTGTTGGCTTCGGCCTTACACCCCTACCCACGCACAATGGCTTAGGGCAGTGACGTGGGCCTCTGACACGGAGGAGGTCTGGGCGACACAACAGCCCACTCATTCCAGGCCCAGGGATATATGGCTGCAGTTTCGTTTATTTATGTCCTCCATTGAATCTGACTCGGATCCGGGGTCTTCTCCTCCCTCTGCTTGACCCACCCCCCATACTGTTTTCAAGATTCCCCTTTGAATTATCTCCCTCATGTATGGGTGGTCCGACCTCCCATGGGCCCTCACGTGTATATGCATCCAATTCCTTTCTTTCTTGCCGTTTTTTTTCTTTTTCCTCTGATGCTTTGCTTGTATAAACTATGCATATTCATACTGTTTGATTACTGTTTACCCTGTATGCTTTATGTTGACTCACCTGTACTTGTGTCACCGAGCTGAATAAATAAAAGTTTTAAAAAAAAAAAAAATGTTCAATCAAAGGTTGATAACAACAGCCATCCGGAGAAAGCACTGATCCTCAGATCTGAATTTGTCCTCTGTTCTTCCATCTTTGAATTTCTTCTGCAGACTTTCCTGTGATGTCAAGATTTTTGTTCACTTCCCTTCTGATTCCAGCTCCTTTTAATCCAGGACTCTCATATCTGATCACATGATTCTTGATGTGTTCTCTGTCTCTTGTCTTTGAGTCTTGTACATAATCATCTTCATCTGTATCCGTCCATTCAGTTGCCCATTTGAGGTAGGCATCACAACCCATGAACTGGCCTCTAGTTTTGCACATTGCCACGTGTGCAAGACAGTGTGCTGTCTGAACATCTATTTCAATAGCTATAAAGATTTTCGATATGCCCATACTGTATGGCAGGAGTGCACATACAAAGCATTCCCCGTCTGACATGTTTCTTCCAACTTCTTTCATACGTTGATACCATATATTATTTCCCAGGTGTGCTCTGCTGTCCAGATAATCATTTAACTCATAGCTATCTTCCTGTGTGCTTCTTTTGGGTCTGATTCTTTTAATATGAGCTTCCATGATCATGTCATAAAGTGTGTCTATATAGCTTCTTCTTTCAGGAGGAATCATAGGCAAATCCATCAGTGGTCGAGATACACCCACAGGTGCTTCTCGGGTGCTCATCAGTTCAGATTGTCTCATTTGCTCAGCAGCCCATTTGGGCAGGGAAATGTGTCTCAAAATCATCTCTCTATGTGACTTCCTTTTAGGAATTGTTTTTGGGATAATTGTCATTGGACTAGGCGTTTTGGCATGCATTACTTGAGTAGGTTCAATTTTTATCAACCCCTTATCTTGCCTGATCTGCCGACCCTTTCTCTTACGTTTAGAAGCATTTGCTAAGACAAGTGTTGTGAGTTGTTACTAATGACATCCATTTCAAGCTCAGGCAATTTACCATTCTTTCTTGGAACAGGAATAACTATATAGGGTCTAGGCTGCCTTGTAGTTTCCACACAAACATTTTCCTTACATTCAGGAAGATATACAGGAGTCTGAGCTTCATGTGTACCTACAAATGCAGTTTTCCTAGTCAGTGAAAGCAGTATGATAATGAATACAATTCAAGTATAGATTATACAGTGGTATGTGATTTTGCAGCACCTGCTTCTTGGGCAATATGAACGTCGCTCTTTGCTGGGCAGAAGCACATTGCTACTGAGGTTCCCCATCTTTGATTACCTAAGGAAGGAAAAATGTATTTTAATGTGACTGCATAATGACTTGCTTCTGGAAGCTGCTGTCTCGATTCAGTGATTTGTTTTGCTCAGTAGTCTGTTTACTAGATGTCAAAACCTTTATTTTTCACCACTCAAGATGCAAATGTTCATATGAAGAAAAACGATCTCAGTAAGTTTATAACAGTTCCACTATGTAGATCAGCTCCCAGTCAATGCCTTGGATCTGCTTCAGCCCAGATGACATGTTGCTTCACTGTCAGCATGAACAAAACGTCTTGTCCTTTATCAACCTTTTTTTTCGATTCTGTCCCTCGGAGGAAAGTTTTTATGCTGCTCTGTGATTTAGCTCGGAATAGATGCTCACCTGCATAATGATACCCTCCAAGATAACATTTAGATTTGCAGTGTTTCTTTGATCCCTCAGAAAAGAGTGCACATCAGTGTGCCTCCCGACAAGATGTGGGTATTCCTCAGTTAGACGAAAGTCTATGAGCAGCTTCTTCTGATAGTGGCATTTGTTTCTTCCTTACAGTACTCCGGTAACAGCAAGAATTGTTCAGTGATGACTGTAAGCAATATCCTTATAATTCTTTCATTGTCAGGATCTTGAAGAAAAGTTGTAATGCTAGTATTTATCCCCACCAAGGATATGTGCAAAACACCAACCTAAGTACCTAAGTATGTTCCTAGAAAGGTCATCACTGGGCAACACCATGAGTAGATCCAAACAAAAACTCAGTGTGGAATGAATCAGGATACTGTACCCCCTTCAAGTTTCTGTACCCACGATCAAAATCTGGCATAATCCTCTTTTTATCAAGGCTTTGAGTATGCCTCAGTCCAAAGTCAATAAGCTACTGCGGCTTTATGAAAGCAGATCTTCCCTTTACTCTGCAACTAGGTTGCACAGAAGTGTTCAAACTTGTGTACTATAACCCTTTCATAAATTGCTCAAAAGGGAGTGTCCAGAACCAAGCCACAGTCCAAAAAAAGTTCTTTAGCCTTTCCACTTGACAGGTTATGCGTCCTTCCTCCTCATCATAGATCTCGTCTGCAAGTGCTGTGGTTATTCCCCGTTGCTCGTAGTCTCTACTCGGAGAGGTCTAGGCAGAGGGGTTTCTCCAGAGAAAATCTTTACGTCTCCCAAGAAGATCCAAGCCCGCCTGCCCTGCAATTTGACAGCAGACGGCGTGACGTCTTCAACGATAAAGGGAATGTTGAAACGTGGTTTGTCCCACGTTTTCCTTGTGTGATTTCACACTAGGACCTTATCATCAGGATATAATTGGAAAAGACAAAATTCCAGAGGTTGGTTTGTTGAAGCATCTCCTTCTGTGCTCTGTACTGCCATACACCCTCGTCTCTGCAACTGTCCTGAAATGACAGAAATACTGGAAGTCATATAGTTCAAATAGTTTTTCAGTTACAATCCTAACACTTCTGCTGTCGGCTGAGCATCACTTCTAACTCTGGATGGAGGCATTAGGGGTGTTCTCATTCACCTTCCTGTCACAATTTGGTGAGGCGTAAAATGGTGGTCAGAACCTGGTTGTTTCCTCAATGCATATATTGCTAGTGGTAGGCAATGCAACCACCCTTTCTTCCGAGTAAGCTTCAACTTGGCTATCCTTTCTTTAAGCAAGCCGTTGAGCCTCTCACAGATTCCATTTCCTTGCGGATGATAATCTGAAGAAAACTTGTGCTTTATACCAAGCAACAAGCTGATCTGTTCAAAAATTGTATTAACAAAATGAGGACCATTATCCGACCTCATTACCTCACATACTCCCCATCTAGGAAATACCTCCCATACTAAGAACGTAGCTGCACAGGTAGAGTGTGGGTGTGTACATGGACCTGCTTCTATCCATCTGGAGAAAGGACACACTACAACAATTAAATATCTGTATCCATTACATACTTGTATCATGTCGACATAGTCGATATGCAAGTGCTAAAACGGGTCATTGAGTCTTGGAATGACTCCCCTAACTATGCGCAGTGTATGCCCAGCAATGAACTGCTGACAAAATATACAATTTACAATAAAGAATGCAACATGCTGCATTAAATTTGGTATGAACAACTCCTCAGCAATAGTTGCAGCTAGATTCTCCCTTGTTATATGCACTGGGTAGTGTAGCTGTTCCAGCACCACCCTTAATAAGGCTTTAGGCATCACTGGTTTACCAGTGCTGTCTTGTCACCACAATGCTTCAGAGGGGTTTAGAGAACACCCTCTTTGCGTCCACAAATTATTTTCCTCTTGAGGTGACTCGGCCTGGATCGCCACTATCTGTGTTTTGCACATATGATTATAACCTTCAACCACCGCCATCATTACAGTAATTTGCTCATTTACATCACATGTTTCAACGTTCATTATTCCTAAATCTGTGTTTGCTGTGCGCTTGGCTTCAGCATCTGCTTGATTTCCACGTGAGATAAAATCTGTCCCTTGCGTATGAGCTGCGCATTTAGTGACTGCTATGCCCACTGGGAGTTGTAGTGCCTTAATGAGCCTGTCCAATAAGGCTGTGTGCTGCACTGGCGTGCCATCTGCTCGGAGGTAGCCCCTCCTTTTCCAGTGCACTATTCAAGCGTCTACCGTCAACGTCACATAGGTAGAGTCACTGTACACTGTTACTTCCTGGTCTGCGTGATTCTCGATCGTGAGTATCAACGCCAATAATTCAGTATTACACAAATTGTTCGTTTACAATTGTTCGAATGAACAACTGACCGAATTTAAAGGGTCACAAATGACCTTTTCACAATTGACCGAATATATATATATATATATATATATATATATATATCGGTTTGGTAATATATATATATATATATATATATATCAGTGAAAAAACTTTGTTAAAGGGACGTTATGGTTAAGTTGCGCTGCTAAAAAATTTTCAAATTCAGTGAAAAAACTTTGTTAAAGGGACGTTATGGTTAAGTTGCGCTGATACAAACCTATGAAATACAGTGAAAAAACTTTGTCAAAGGGACGTTATGGTTCCAGGTAAAACCGAAAAACCCTTGAAATTCGCCAGTTATGGTAAGCTAAGCAACCATAACTCGCGCCACCACAGTGCACTGCTAAGACTAACACCCAGGACATCAAAGATGACATCACAAATGTCATTGATGACATCACTGATGACATCACATGTGTATGTACTTTTCATGAAATATGTGTACAAGGGATTCTTATTATAATGTTGCGAAACAAGTGTCAAGGATCATTGCAATAAATATCATACCCTAATTAGTGCATTGAACGATAGCATTCTATTATGGGGTTCTATCTAGTATACTAAGCAACTCATACAGAAACATAACATTGTGTGCAGTGTACAAGATGAAGGTATAATATTCGTAATGTTAATATGTGGAATAATGATATGATAATTGTTTTCTTAATAGATTTTTGTGTACTGTGAAATATGTAATAAGTAGCTAATAAAAAACATGTATTACATAATTGCATTACTATAGACAAAACACAAAGACACAAGAACACATACCAATATGGGTATATACAGGGAAAGTGAAGTTAGCAAAAAAGCACAAGTAGTAGCAGAAACAATTCATAAGTTAACTGATTATTTTCATGCAAATAAATGATTGCTCTGTTTCAAAGCTGCTATTTACCATATGTATATGTATCACTTGATGTGATTGGACCCTAAGGAAAGTAGTGTGAGTACAATGTATACAAATATGACCATATACAGGGAAAGTACAGCCATAAAAAAAAAACAACAGAACTTTCAGAAAGTGCTCATAAGTCTATTGATTATCTTTATGCACAAAAAGGATTGCTGTCTTTCAAGCTTGTGTCTTCCCGTATGTATATGTTTCATATGATGTGACTGGACTCTAAGGGAATTACTGTAAGAACCTACTTGAAGGATACGTCTACAAATAAAATACAATTTTTAGTTTCTGACTGTTACTGAAGAAAACCATGTGGCCTAGCTATGTCAGCAAAAGAAAAAAGAGTGAGCCAGTCATGTGATGTCATCAGTGATGTCATCAATGACATGTGTGATGTCATCTTTGATGTCCTGGGTGTTAGTCTTAGAAGTGCACGGTGGTGGCGCGAGTTATGGTTGCTTAACTTACCATAACTGGCGAATTTCAAGGGTTTTTCGGTTTTACTTGGAACCATACCGTCCCTTTGACAAAGTTTTTTCACTGAATTTCATAGGTTTTTATCAGCGCAACTTAACCATAATGTCCCTTCAACAAAGTTTTTTCACTGAATTTGAAAGGTTTTTAGCAGCGCAACTTAACCATAACGTCCCTTTAACAAAGTTTTTTCACTGAATTTCATTGGTTTTTAGCAGCGCAACTTAACCATAATGTCCCTTTAACAAAGTTTTTTCACTGAATTTCATAGGTTTTTAACAGCGCAAATTAACCATAACGTCACTTTAACAAAGTTTTTTCACTGAATTTCTTAGGTTTTTAGTAGTGCAACTTAACCATAACGTCCATTTAACAATGTTTTTTCACTGAATTTCATAGGTTTTTAGTAGTGCAACTTAACAATAATGACTTTGGCTTTATATACATGTCATATGGAACTGACTAAATCTCTTCTACTGTACTTGATGTCCGCAAACTCATTTAATGTTCGCGGACATGTTCGAAGAACAGTACCACTACCTAAAAACTCTGGGGGGGTATGTTTGATTGTTATATCATAAAATAGGAACATTTAACAAATTCAAAAAGGAGCACACAAAGACATTATATGTACTAATACATAAGAAATGTAACCCATATATACAACACACTAACCATTCATTTAAATGCACTATGTTCTAAAATGGAATATACCACAAGAAGATAAATTGGCTTCCAACATAATTACCTCACAAACACGACAGAACTGAGAACAAGAGCAGACCCACTGAGTACATAGGACATATCTTACCTGAAATAGTAAGTGTACTTCATTTTATTCATATATTTATAAACTTTCTGTATTAGATAAAAAATATATTATCTTTTTTTTTTTCTCTCACAGAAATGTCTAGTACTCTGGAATGGCTAGAGGAGCATTTCCCACATGAAGAAATGTCACAAGATAGTGAAACTAATGGTAAACACTTTATAATATAAACCATTTAATTATTATTATTTTGTATACATTTAACATATATATATATATTTTTTGTACAGAGCATACCAAAATAGAAAATACTTCAGAAAAACCTGTTGTGGATAACACTTTTCACAGTATAGAAGAAAAAATGGATTTATTGTTGACTAATTTTAATAATTTGAAAACTTTTAAAGATCATTTAAAACCAAAAACCTCGTACCATTGCCCACATGTACTTGTCCCTCCTCACCATATCCCAGTCAATTATCCTGAAACCCTCTCCATAACCCAAAACGTTTTGATGCGACTTCCATCCCTATTTCACCTAATAACAATCATGTTGAAACCCCTAATTCTCCTGTTTTTGTTTCTGTTTCTGCCTCACATTCTCTGTCATAAATTATTAATATATGTTAAATAAAGTTTAATTTTTATATTGTGTTGTAAATAGTTTCGTTTTTTTTTTTTTTTAAACAATGTAGGTCTCCGCGGACAGTGCAGGTATTCTGAAATGTTGGTAAATATACGAAAATGGAGGTGTCCTGAAGAACACTATACCTGTTCGTACTGTTCGCTAGCAAGATGAAACTATTCTAAGAACACACGCAGTGTCCTGAAATGCTCGTAAAAAAAAAAAATTAAAGTGTCCTAAAGAACACTATATCTGTCTGTAGTGTTCGCTATCAAGTTTAAACTGTTCTAAGAACACAATTGGTGTCCTGAAATGTTCATACGTAAACGAAAATGGAGGTGTCCTGAAGAACACTATACCTGTTCGTAGTGTTTGCTAGCAAGTTCAAACTGTTCTAAGAACACACGCAGTGTCCTGAATTGTTCGTAATTAAATGAAAATGGAGGTGTCTTAAAGAACACTACACCTTTCCGTACTGTTCGCTAGCAAGTTGAAAATGTTCTAAGAACACAATTGGTGTCCTGAAATGTTCGTACATAAACGAAATTGGAGGTGTCCTGAAGAACACTATATCTGTCCTTACTGTTCGATAGCAAGTTTAAACTGTTCTAAGAACACACGCAGTGTCCTGAAATGTTAGTTTCACGTGTGACGCAATTTTAATTAGTTCAGGACCCGAACAGTGTCCGTAGAACATCAACGCGCATGCGCTAGCCAATCTCCGTGCATTTGGAGTCCTGCGGACATGCGCTTCCTTCACGGACTTGTTCGCGAACGGATCATATGACCGCGCCCACGCTGATCGCGTGTTCTGAATGCGGACACTGTTCGTGTCCCCGAACAAATTAAAAGTACATTTTCAATTAATCCATAATAATTTTCAAAAAAATCTCACCATGGCACAAGTCCCACATAGTAATCCTGAGTTTCTACATACCTTTTGAAACTTTTCAATCTTTTTTTTGTGTTCGATCTGTCCGCGGACAGCGCGCATGCCCGCGCACAAGCACCCCTATAAAAGACCACGCCCTAGAGCTTATTCTCATTGTGTTTCTGGCTATTCTTCAGAACACAGCGATTTTTGCTGCCACCTGCAGATTACACCATCATCGAGATGGCATACCTGGCTGCTGAACTGCCACCTGGTGCTGCACCTGCTTCAGCACCACCCCCACCCCCTCCACCACCACACCTCCCCAAGGGCCTGAAGAGGGGAACAGGAGAGAGGATGCAGAGGAGGAAGAAGAGGATGATGAGAATGAGGTAGAGGAAATCCCTACTACCCGCACATGGGAATGTTCCTAAGTCTCGTGCGAACCGTGTTACCTGCAATGAGTGCAAAATGATACGCAGTCGTGGGAAGCATGGTAAGTACAGCTTTGGGACCACTACTATGAAGCGACATCTGAGGTAATTTCACTCTGGGGCTATTCGCAGGGTTGTACCTTGCGAAGAACCTAGCAGGTTGGTTTCCTCTACTTCATCCTTTGTTTCTGATCCTGTCACCACAAGGACCACCTCTGTGGGACAGCGTCTTCCTCAAGATGCCTCACAGGCCATACAGAATGCTGATGACCCTTACCTTTCGAGGGTCACAGTTGTATGTATGTACTGTGACACAGTACTCTGCAGGGGGGAGCGACTTCGTAGTGCTTTTGAGACTATCGTCTCAGAGCACGAGAAGATCTGCTCACTACCCAAATAAAACCCACTCTATATCTTCCTCTCTCAGCTCGCCCTTTCTTATCCCTGTGGTTGGTGTCCCCCCCTTTATCTTCCTTTCACCTCCTCTCCTAGTGTGTCGTGTATAAAAAACCAAAAAAATAGAAAATATCAAAAATCAAAAGAAAAATAAGGCTCTTTTCAGAGCCGCCTTTCACAGTTAAAAAATAGAAGTGAAAATAAATGAAGCAGGGCCCTTTGTATTTCTTAGAAGTCCGCAGACAGTTCTCAAACATTTAAGAAATTGGGTTGCTACCCTATCACAAACATTGCAATTTTCTCTGGGAGGAAGAGGTGGCTCTGAAAAGAGCCTTTGGGAGGTGTTTGTAAGTCAAAAATTATAAATGCTTAACACCTACTTCAAAATGGATGATGTAATTCCAAAAAAGGTTGCAATGCATTTTGTACATTTCTCAGAAAAATCTGATTGCCACCATAAGTAACATGGACTCCATCTTTGCAACATATGTTTGTACTACAAAACAGAATATTTTCATTGTGAAAAGAAGACATGTGAAAATCTTTTAGAAAGGCACAAACAGCTTTATTAACATTGCGCCTTGCTTTTTCCATTTGTGGACCAAATAAAGAAGAACGAAGCCACATTTGTCTCTGCGCAATCCGTGAAAATATCACTTGAGAATTAGGAAACATGTCCATAACCTTCCCAAGTCCTTCTTTCATAGCAAATTACAAAAAATTCCAGTCACATGTCCTAAACTGTTCCCTCCACAATGAATTACAATTATGTCTGGATGTTGCTCTGTCCCCAAAGTAGCACAGAGAGGTAGCAAGTCTAACCACTTCATTCCACGTACTCCATGCCAGTGTACTTCCACATGTGGGAATCCAAGATCTACTGCTACTCCACAGCTTTCTGCATGCACCTTCAACCAATATATCCATGAATCTCCCAAAATCCATACAATCCTTTTCCTAAAATACACAGACATAGCTATCTGTTGTTCTCTCAGCAAAAACAGTATATGAGAAACTCTCTTCTGGCACAACACACCCGCTAAACTTTCCTGACCAATCCCTTTTAGTACTCATTCTCATTTGCATGACTTCTGAACCCAAAAATCCCCGGATGTAACTCCCGATGTCCGCGAACTACCGCCATGTCCGCGGACATATCATAACATGAACAGCCCTTCTACCATTTCCACTTCACTCTCTCTGCCATTCCCTCATTGGATGTAGCTAAAAAATCATCACATGACCATGCACCAATCACATTCAAGACCTCTACATCTAACTGCATCATCATAGATCAGCACTGCAAATATACTGTGAATCTCTCCGAGTGCAAGTGTCATATCATTGGCAAACACCATCTACCAGAAATACTGTACAAGTCTCCAAGATTTCTACTTGCAGCTCCATGCATATCCATATGCATGAACACAAACTTCAGGTATGCATATTTTCTGTACAGTAGATGAAGACATTTTCAAACAGACTTTTAGCTTGGGTAATCTGTAAAATGAATTTACTGTATTTTTTTCAATTTCCTAAAATCAACTATCACGTATAAACCTTTATACTATTTACTTTCTTTATACACACACACTCAAATCATGTTAAACTAACATTTTTTAAATGAAATATATAGACTACATATATTCAAACAAAATTGCATGCAAGCACAATCTATGTTTAAATCTTTAAAAAAAAATACTTATACAATTTCATATTTTTTTGTTTTTATTTATTAATTTACTTAATTTAATTTAGACATGACATTGAGGCGCTATTACCTAGAACAGCTTAGTTACAGAACTAGTGGTATTCACTAGTATATTATAAATTTCACAAGACATAGTAAAGATATTTTTTTTGCTACAGTTAGTCATTCAATACAATTTGTTCATTAAGAACATATCATATGTACTGAACTGATGCAATGTATCTTATGTAAATAAATTAGTTTAATGGTTTTAAAGAAGGCACTGAGGATTTCAATTAAAAAAATCAATATCTAAATTAAAAACAGTGCTATATACAAACAAAGTTCCTAATTTGAAGCTTTTACAATTGCAGTGAAGACCAGTCTCCTGAAAAGAAGCAGCCGAATTCGAAGAATAAAGAAGAACTAAGAAGTTACCTGTTAATTTAAGAAAAAAAGTAAGTAGAATATCACCATAATATTTGTATTATTACTCAAACATACTATAAAGTTAATACAAGCTATTTCTGTGCCTAAAAATAGAGATTGTGTACCATTTTGTCCAGAAATCTCCATGTCTTAAACAGCGATTTACAGCCAGAATGGCCCACAAATTCCTATTTTTGGACACACAAATTACCCAACTGAACCGCTACAATTTTCATATTATAGAACAAACAACTGTTTTAAGTGTATACATTAGATTTACTATTTGTACTTTTCCACACCACTAGCTTACTTTTTTTTGTCATCTGAACCCCAGTTTAGTAACACATAAATTCAAGAATACCTATCCCTACTAGTTGTAGTTCCCAATGCACAATCACACACCATTACATACTTCTTTATCATCTTACTCAAACACTCATGCACACAGCACACATACATTGCAGAACACCCCAACCCATACCTTTTTTATTTTTTTCAACAGACCCTAAAGAATGCCTACCAAAAGTCAAGTCCGTAGAAAGCAACGCAAAAGTAGAGCAAATGAAAATAAAAGTGTCCAACATAAGCATCCATCTCTAGCAGAATTTGTAAAAAAAGCTGAAACAAAACAGCTAATACAGTCATTTAGTGAAACACAAGAAGTTTCAAGTACAAAAACTTTGCCTCCTCTATCAAAATGTAAAACAAACCAAAAAACAATTAACAGAAAATCAGCTATCACTACAGATAAAACTACTTCTTTAAATTTTAATATAGTGCAAAGTAAGCATACCAAGAAAAGTATTTTAGCCAAAACGTACCGTCACAAAGTGCTTCAAAATCTTATAAAAAACAGGAGAGAAATCAGGTTCAATGCTTAAAACCTATCGTAGGAAATTAATCTTAGAAGCATTGATGGACAGTGCAATTCTTCTCAAAAGAAAGGTATTTATTTTACTGTTAAACAAAATGAAACCACTAACAAAACTAATAACTAAATTACAAAAAAGACTTCTCAATAAGCGAAATGTGAACAGAAAGAACTTCTTAAGTATCTGCGGAGGTGAATGGAATCACACTACGAGCACAGAACCATATTTGAACGAAGAAGCGTACAAACAAAAGCAAACAAATACAATTGCCATACATAGCAGTGGTCGAGGTTATGAAAAAGTAAATAATACCATAATGGAACAAGAAGTACTCCTTACAAAAATATGCCCTGAAAACTTAGAATTACCCCTCCATTCAACTGAATCAGAACGCCTAGTGTACAAATGGCCATGCACGTCAATGTGTAACATTCCCAAACAATGTTTCAAATCTTTACGCCAATTCCTCAATAAATATGTAAAAAGCAAAGACAAAATCAAAATTAAATTACTGCAAAATATGGATACCTGTCCAGTGCGGAAGTACACAGGACTACAAGGACATTCATTGGCCTGCATTACAGGACCTACTTGTAAAACCACTTTCCATGATATCAAAAGGATATCAACACATCATTCAACTATAAGAAATCTAGTCTATAAACTGTACCATGCTAAAAGTCCTGCTTTAGCACTAGCAAAGTTAAATAACATCCTTCTACATGGTACAGCGAAAGACCTACTTGAAGAAATTCACTATATCCAGAAGAAATATTTTGGAAGTGAAAGCCATTTACAGAATGAAATAGCTTTAAACCAATTAAGCAACAATTCTACACATGGCAACCTTTTGCTAAACACATACAAAAAAGAAATACTAAAATTTAAAAGTACATCAGCTGAAGTACCAAACCATGTATGTGTATGTTGCCGTAGAACTTTTTATAAAAGTAACACAAAAACTGTAGACCTATCATACAAAATAGAAGACAATGAAGATTCTAAATGGTTTGAATTAGCTCTCTACCTTGTAGCAGAAAACAAATATGAAATAACTGAGCCCTTAATACTTTGCAGTTACTGCACTACAAAACTTGACAACAACCAAACTCCTTCACGTGCTATCACAAATAATTTGGAATTATACCCAGTACCAAAACCCCTACAACAACTTAATTCATATGAGAGCATCATAATTCAAACAGTACACCCATTTCAAGCAATAATACGCCTTCAACCAAAAACAGCAAAATTACCTCCCTGTGAATTGGTAAAAGGCATTCATGGAAAAGTAGTTTATTTACCATTAGATCTAAAAGAAAATGTGCATACTCTAGGAGTGCAACGTCCAATGCAGCAATCTTTAATTATCTTAGTAAATGGAGTACCTACAAAAGGCAAAAAAATATGGCAACAGCTGGTAGATTTATATAAAGTTAGACAAGCCTTCCAATATCTTAAAGAGAATAATGAATATTACAAAGAAATTAATATTGAAGAAAACTTGAAAGATACAACTGAAATAATTCAAGAAACACAAAAAGCTGGTCAATTTGAGCTACTAGATCCTGCTACAATATCAAATACTTTAGACCATTATACAATTCATCCTTTGTACTCTAATGACACCGTAGAAGATGTACTGGAAACGTACCAAATGCGTCAAACAAAAGGATCGCCAATCAGCATATGGGAAAAAAGTATAGAAGCACGTGCTTTTCCTCTACTCTTTCCTACTGGCAAAGGAGGAAGGTATGATGATAGACCTATTCAAATATCAGCTTCAGACTACCGCTCATTACGGATGTATTCTGAAGATCCCAGATTTAGACAAAATGTGGAATACATATTCCACCTACTCTTTGAAAGTGAACTAGCAACTTTATGTTACAGAGTTGCACACATATTAAAATCAGGATCACACTTTCAAAATATGACAGCTACACAATGATTAGAAAAAGTGCAACAAAAGGATGAGGGTTTACAATCAAATATTACAAATCTATTAGCAAATATGCGTGGTACTAAAGAGTACTGGTTTCGACGTCATGGAGATGTACGTTGTATGATCAGAAACCTTGGCCCACCCACTTGGTTTGTTACATTAAGTTGTGCAGAATATGCATGGGAAGATTTACATGATTTCCTACGCATTTCAAATAAAAACAAAACAAACATAGATATACTAACACCTGGAGAACTTTGTTCTTTGGATCCTGTTAATGTTTCAAGATATTTTCACCATCGCTTCATTGCTATGCTACATTTTATTTGTAATAAAACGGTTCCTCCCCTTGGAGAAGTGCAACACTTCTTTTGGAGAAAAGAATACCAAGCCAGAGGAGCACCACATATCCACATGCTTTTATGGATTAAAGATGCTCCTAAATTTGATCAAGACAGGGATGCCACTGTTTTACAGTTTATTGAAAAATATGTCACTTGTGAAATTCCATCAGAAGCCACAAATAGTGATCTTCATGCACAAATTTTACAATTTCAAAGACACAAATGTGGAAAATATTGTCGTCGCAAATTCAAAAACAAAGGGAAATACTACACCAAATGCCGATTTGGTTTCCCTAGACAAGTTACAAATACAGGTCAAGTGAACAACCTCATGTCTTCAGTTAGACATAGTGTTAAAGGTAAGTCACCTAAAAATACATATTACATAAAAAGAAAAGAGGAAGAAAAATATATCAATGATTATAATGCAATCATTGCCCACTTATGGAATGCAAACATAGATGTGCAGTACATTGCAGACAATTCTATTGCAGTTGCACGATATGTCACAGCATACTTAACTAAAGCAGAAAAGACAGAGCTCCAAGACCTCTGGAATGACCTGTCATCAGATAAAACAGTGTCTCAGAAATTATACAGCTTGGGCATAAGAATGCTCACCCATAGAGAATGTGGATCATATGAAGCAGCTGATCGTTTAACTGGTACTGCATTGTATGGTAAATCTGAAAATATAGTATGGCTAAGTCTTGGTCCAGCTAAATCTAGAAAAAGAGTTCTAAAATCATATGAAGATATAGAAACAATAGCCAAACATGATCCCAACAGCCACGACATTTTAAAAAAAAATGTATTGGACACATACTACCCAAACAGAAGTAATACTTTGGAAAACATGTGTCTATACCACATAGCCCAAAATTACACATACAAAAATAATATGAAACCTGATGAAAAAAAGGTAAATATAGAGTGACAAACTGTGAAAGCAGCTTAGTTTAACTCACTAAACCAAATTTAATTAATCATATCAAATTGTCATTAAAGACTCCTCAACATAAAGAAGTATATTACATGTCCCTGCTACAACTCTTCAAACCATGGAGAAAAGAAGAACAAATACTAGATAACTATGACTCATATGAGGATGCTTTCAAAGCAAATGAAAGCACTATAACTGATGTAAACTTTACACAGTACAAAACAATGTTGCACAATGAACAGCAACACGAAGAAGAACTCCAAGCCCAACTAGATAAGGACACTCCTGACAGTAGTCAACCTTCTGTAACAGGAAGCCAAGAACCACTGGGAGAACCACTAATAAAAAATGAGGCAGAATTAGCTATGACAGAAGTAGAAAACACCATGTGTCAGTATGAAGATAAAGAAGACTTAACTATACTACAATCAAAACTAAACAATGAGAAAAGTAGCATTTTTCAAGAAGTAACAAAACAATTTGCACATGGTGTAAAACATGAAAATAAAGAATGTTCCTGCCATAAATATAAACCTATACTACTGTACGTCAGTGGTGAAGCTGGTTCTGGCAAAACATTCCTAATCAAAATCATTAGTAAGTTCCGTCAACAATTGACAAACAACAAACTGTCAGCTGTTGTCACTGCCCCCACAGGTTTAGCTGCCTACAGCATAGGTGGTGTTACATTACACCGATTACTACTATTACCAGTAGAACACCAGAACAAATTAGACTATTACAAACTTTCTGCAGAAGCTGCAATGGAATTACGCAGAGTATTGAAACAAATGAAAATGCTACTAATAGATGAAGTGAGCATGGTCTCCAACCTGATGTTAGCTTTGATTCACCTCAGACTACAAGAAGTACTCAAAACAGACTATGAAGAGCTCTTTGCAGGAAAACATATTATTGTTTTTGGAGATCTGCTTCAATTAACACCAGTAAAAGGTGAGCCTATTTTTAAAACATTAGGACACAAACTCTGCCGTAAAACTGTTGGCAGCATTGGAAATGTCAACCTTTGGCAACATTTCCAATACAGAGAATTAACAGAAAACATGTGGCAATCTGCAGATCTCACTTATGCCAACATTTTAAAAAGTATCAAAGTTGGTATACTTTCTAAAGAAGTAGAAGCAATATTGAAAACCCGGCACATTAATGCACTTTATGGCGATAATGCATGTGCTACAGATGTTATGGAACAATTAGCCCACAAAAATGTCAATTGTATGGCCTTAATGCCAACTCTTGCAAGCTGTTTCAAATTCAATGAAATCATGCTAAGTAAAGAAATGCAACCAATCATGGAAATTAGCGCCACAGACAAACTAGATGTACATGGTATGACACTACCCATGTGTGACCAAGCCACAACAAGACTAAATAGTTTAGAAAAATCAATCTCAAACACAGCATGCTTAGAAAAGATATTAAAATTATCTTTAAATTGCAGAGTAATGCTTAAACGTAACCTTGACGTGGACCAAGGACTAGTTAATGGAGCACTGGGTACAGTTGTTGGCTTTCAAACATACCCACGCGACAACAAAATTCAGTTTGTCAATATACTCTTTGACAAACTTTCAGAAGTAAAAACGATAGGATGCTCAACAGCTAGATTCCTTCTCTTCAAAGATATGTATGTACGCAGAGAACAATTTTTTCTAACTCTTGCATACGCAGTCACGATTCATAAATCACATCTTACCCTAGACAAAGCAATGATAGATATTTGTAACACAGTCTTTAAAGAAGGCATGAGCTACCTAGCACTATCACGCTTACGTACACTTGACGGTCTATTTCTAATCAACTTTGATGCAAGTAAAATAAACGCTGATATTCCTTGCATTTTAGAATACAATAGACTTCGCTCACTATACACCCCCCACCTAAACACATATTCTGTTCCACAAAAAGTAAAACGTTATAAAAGAAAAATAATTCAAACAGAAATGCAACAGGATGTCACTGCAAATCCTCCAAAGAGAGTAAAAGAAACTTATACTTCATCAAGTACCACAAGCAAAAAAGAATCAATTAGGGAAAGTAAACCAGGTACTTCTTTAAAGAAGGAAGACAAACTCCAAAAAAAGCAGTTAGATACAGAACTACCTGGACCATTTAAATTCTCAAATATAGTTGGTGTAAGTTGCTACGCAAATGTAGCAATGAATATTCTATGTCAATTACCACCAATTGTTGACAACATTTACTTACACAGTACAGACCCATTGTGTTTGCAAATGTTAGTACTTCACAGAAATGCAGCAAACAATCCTGACAACAGGTATAGTGTTTATAGAATCAGACAACAATTGGACTACTGTGCTGGAATGGTGAAATTCACTATAAACCCACAGGAAGATCCACAAGAATTTCTAATGTACTTACTACAAGTACTGGAAAACAAAAACATACCTATAAATGAAATCTTTCAGATTTCATACATGTGGAAATATACATGCACTCTCTGCAACAATGTGACACAAGAAGAAATCCCCAATGAACGCTTCATATATATATCAATACCAAATTGTGAATCCATTTCATTTTAGCGACTTGTACAAAATGCAAACCATGGTAGATTATGCTCTACCTGCAATTCAGATAATCGTTCCACGTTAGTATTACAAACACATAGTAAATACATAATACTAATGCTTCTACATTACAATGCAGATGGTACCAAAAACAACTGCAAGCTGACTGGATTCACACATGGTCAAATATCACTTGGTAAGAAAACCTTCACAACAATAGGTATAATCTACCACGCAGGAGCCACAACCACTTCAGGGCACTACACTACATATATAAAAAAGAAATGTGGATGGTTTGAATGTAATGATAGTACCATTACTCTAAAGCAGAGATTACCAGCAAATCTTACAAACACTTATTTGATGTTCTTAAAACCAAAATTTGATAACTAAACTGTATTTAAACCCTAAGTAAACTTGTGTTAAAAAATATAAACTGTTAGAATACTCCAAAAGCTATCTAACTGCTCAAAGATTCTACAACAACTAATCAGATAAATGAATACCACTAAATAGACCAAAAAATACACAGTTAGAATACGCCAATTGGTATCTAACTGTCCCAAAATTTAACAATATCCAAATAGATAAATCAATACCACTAAAATATATCAAAAAAATAGACAGTTAGAATACGCCAATTGGTATCTAACTGCTCCAAAATTTTATAATATCCAAACAAATAAATAATATGTTACTGCTCCAAAAAAATGCAACAAGCCAAAGTATAAAGCATTAGCCAGAAACAACAAGTGAACACTGAAAACAAACAAACAAATAAACTGTAGCATAACAGAAAAAGTTTTTTTTTTAATCCAACATGGATTTTTTTTTCTCCCACAGACCCAATGATTTTAGCAATAAATACAGAAACTGAGCAAATTGCACAGTACTCTGATTTGTAATCTACTAAATATGAGGGTAAAAAAAAAAAGTATGTTGATTATACAATGTAATAAGTAATTACAAAATAATAATACTAACATGCTATTTTCTTTAACACAGAAATTAACAAGAAATACATGTACTCCGGTTACTAGACCAAACAGTAAGTATACAATAATAAGGAGAACCATAGCAGCATATCACATCCATAGTATCTAATACCTTTGTTCCTTATACATATGTTTTTCACCCAAAGCAAATATGAATGTGATATGCTGCGGTGGTTGTTGCCAGGGCATAGAGTCTTGGGTGCATGGCCAAATGGCCATGCACCCAAGACTCTATGCCCTGGCAACAACCACCGCAGCATATCACATCCATAGAGTCAAACATTTCAACTATGGTCTATGGAAACTTTTAATGTCAGCGGACATTATGAGTGTTCTTAGAACACTTTCAACTTGCCAGCAAACAATACGGACAGCGTTTTCAGGACACCCCCTACGAACATTTCAGAACAACGCGATAGTTCTTAGAACACTTCCAACTTGACAACGAACAATATGGACAGTGTCCTCAGAACACCCCCATTTCGTTTATTTGCGAACATTTCAGGACACCATGAGTGTTCTAAGAACACATTCAACTTGCCATCGAACAATACGAACAGCATCTTCAGGACACCCCCTACGAACATTTCAGAATAACGCGAGAGTTCTTAGAACACATTCAACTTGCCATCGAACAATACGGACAGCGTCCTCAGGACACCCCCATTTTGTTTATTTGTGAACATTTCAGGACACCGCGAGTGTTCTTAGAACACATTCAACTTGCCAGCCAACAATACGGACTACGCCTTCAGGACACCGCCTACGAACATTCCAGGACACCGCAAGTGTTCTTAGAAACGTCTTCAGAACACACCCATTTTGTTTATTTGCGAACATTTCAGGACACTGCGAGCGTTCTTAGAACACATTCAACTTGCCAGTGAACAATATGGACCACGCCTTCAGGACACCCCCTAGGAACAATCCAGGACACCGCAAGTGTTCTTAGAAGCGTCTTCAGAACACCACCATCTTGTTTATTTGCGAACATTTCAGGACACCGCAAATGTTCTTAGAACACATTCAACTTGACAGAGAACAATACGGACAGCGTCCTCAGGACACCCCCATTTTGTTTATTTGCAAACATTTCAGGAGACTGCGAGAGTTCTTAGAACACATTCAACTTGCCAGCCACAACCCCCATTCATATTTGCGAACATTTCAGGACACAGCGAGTGTTCGACAACGTCTTCAGAACACCCCCATTTTGTGTATTTGCAAACATTTCAGGACACCACGAGTGTTCTTCAACTTGACTGAGAACAATACGGACAGCGTCCTCAGGACACCCACTTACGAACATTCCCCGGACACCGCGAGTGTTCTTAGAAACATCTTCAGAACACCCCCATTTTGTTTATTTGCGAACATTTCAGGACACCGCAAGTGTTCTTAGAACACATTCAACTTGCCAGCCACAACCCCCATTCATATTTGTGAACATTTCAGGACACAGCGAGTGTTCGACAACGTCTTCAAAACACCCCCATTTTGTGTATTTGCGAACATTTCAGGACACCGCGAGTGTTCTTAGAACACATTCAACTTGACAGAGAACAATACGGACAGCGTCCTCAGGACACCCCCTATGAACATTCCCCAGACACCGCGAGTGTTCTTAGAAGCGTCTTCAGAACACCACCATCTTGTTTATTTTAGAACATTTCAGGACACCGCGAGTGTTCTTAGAACACATTCAACTTGACAGAGAACAATACGGACAGTGTCCTCAGGACACCCCATTTTGTTTATTTGCGAACATTTCAGGACACCGCAAGTGTTCTTAGAACACATTCAACTTGCCAGCCACAACCCCCCATTCATATTTGCGAACATTTCAGGACACAGCGAGTGTTCGACAACGTCTTCAGAACACCCCCATTTTGTGTATTTGCGAACATTTCAGGACACCACGAGTGTTCTTAGAACACATTCAACTTGACAACGAACAATACGGACAGCGTCCTCAGGACACCCCCTACGAACATTCCCCGGACACCGCACGTTTTCTTAGAAGCGTCTTCAGAACACCACAATCTTGTTTATTTGCGAACATTTCAGGACACGCGAGTGTTCTTAGAACACATTGAACTTGACAGAGAACAATACGGACAGCGTCCTCAGGACACCCCCCATTTTGTTTATTTGCGAACATTTCAGGACACCGCGAGTGTTCTTAGAACACATTCAACTTGCCAGCCACAACCCCCCATTCATATTTGCGAACATTTCAGGACACAGTGAGTGTTCGACAACGTCTTCAGAACACCCTCATTTTGTGTATTTGCGAACATTTCAAGACACCGCGAGTGTTCTTAGAACACATTCAACTTGACAACGAACAATACGGACAGCGTCCTCAGGACACCCCCATTTTGTTTATTTGCAAACATTTCAGGACACCGCGAGTGTTCTTAGAACAGTTTCAGCTTGCTTGCGAACAAAACGGACACATATTGAGTCCTCAGAACACCCCCCATTCAGTTTATTTAGAACATTTCAGAACACCCGTGATGTCCGCAGACAAATCGAACACAAAAAGAACGTCTAACACATAAAAAAACACAACTTTCATCCTATCTCATACACTCCCACCCTCCCCAAACACTCCTACACACCAACACACTCTACTAAATACAAATTTTGAACAAAGTTTCACCGCGCTGTCCGCGGACGTCCGCGAATCCAAGATGGCGGGCGCTACCGAAAATCTGACGTGCTTCAAGCTCCGCGCCGTCCAATCAGCGAACACGTTGCATTTCAGCGGACATCACGCAAGCCGATTGGCCAATCAGGACACTGTCCACGAAGCGAACAGGGAAGTGTGTCCGCGGACCGAACACAGATATCACTAAATTTTTTTTACCTACTTTTTGGTAATTTTAAAAGAAACTACTGGACGGATTTTCACCAAATTTGCAAAAGCAAGCTTTCGGGACCAAGCCGCTGCTCCTATTCCAAATTTGGTGAAAATCCGTCCAGCGGTTTGGGCTGTAGACGCGAGCAAAAAATGTTTCCCATTCAGTCTATGGGAAAAAAAAAAATTTTGGGACCCCCCCCTATAACTTTGCCATCCCTGGACGAATCCTCACCAATCTTTGCAAAATAATTCAGAGTGACCCAAATACTTTTTTTTGCAAAGTTTGGTGAGGATTCGTCCAGGGAGAGCGAAGTTATAAGCCGCCCAAAAAGTGCTCTTCCTATGGAAACACCAACTTAACCATAACTACATGGCCACTACCGTGGCCATGTAATATATATATATATATAGGGGTTTTGGGGGGTTTGGCGTTGGGTGGGGGGTTGTGGGGGGTTTCTCCCCACATATATGGTACATTTGACCTTCACAATTCGGTCAATTGTGAAAAGGTCAATTGTCTTTCGAACAGTTGTAAAACGAACAATTCGTATACAACCAATAATTCTGCAGCTTATGCTGAATAATGAGATGGTAGTCGTGTGCTAACAAGTACCCGAAATTCTCCATTTGCCAGGTGCTTTACCACAGCAGCGCCTGTATATCTCTGTCCAACATTTTGATCAATTCTGGAAAAACCATAAATGAAAACAATCTCTTCCCCTGCCAATGCATTCTCCTTTATTCTAGGGATTTCATCATAGAACTCTTCATAGTTTGCACAATCGTGTTTGGGCTCTCCTTCGGTGATTGACTCAGCTATAAACATAGCTGGATTCACTTTTTTGCATCAAACTTATTTGATTGCCGGATTTGATATAACTACCTCATAGGCAGAAGGCCTTTGAGAAGTCAACGTGCCTTTCGGTTTTTCTAAAAGGGCAAATAATGTGTGTTCAACAAATAATGTCATAGAGCATCCCATCACTATGCTCATAGCCTTCTCTATGGCGAATGCATCAGCTGCCAAACTTTGCTTGCATGGAAAATGACCTCTCATTACTGGGTCTAAGATTCCACTGCAATATGCAAGGGGCTTTTACCCCAGCGTGGTTCACTGCGTGAGCACTGCAGTCATTGCAGTGCCATCTGTGTGTGAGAACAAGAAGAATTCCTCAGCATAATTAGAAATCCCTAAAACTGGATCCCTGCAAATGGCTTTTTTCAATTCATCAAACCCTTCCTCCGTTGCCTCAGTCCACACAATTTTTTCTTGCATTGCATCTACTTTCTTCAAGGCCTGTAAAAGAGGCCTTGTATATGACCTATAGTTAAAGACCCATGCTCTGATATAATTACATAGCCCCAAAAAACTCTGCATCTGTTTTAATGTGTGTGGCTTAGCTGTTTTTAAAATGGCCTCTGTTTTTTCAGGAGTAACTTTCTTTCCTTCATGTGAAATCAATTGGCCTATGTACAGCATTTCTTGTTGACAATATTGTAACTTTTCCTTTTCCACCTTATATCCTTTGTCAGAAAGTAGAATCGCCAGCTGAAAAGAATCACATCTGCACTATTCCTCTGTGGTGCTGCAAACTAAAATATCATCTACGTATTGCAGCAAAAGCTTTTTAAGGCAATATTGCTCAAATCCATCTGAAGGACTCTATTGAAGATCGATGGGGACTCACAGTACCCCTGGGACAGCCTTGTGCTTTTCAGGCGAACTTGTCTGAAAGTGAACAAAGTAAAATCTTGTGAGTCTTTGTGCAAGGGGATTGAAAAAAAACAGTCAATCACTGTGAAATATTGTGCATCAACAGAAATATTACATAGAATTGTTGACGGGTTCGGACTAGAGGGTACTCTGCCTCTACAATCTGGTTTATTGGTCTTAAATTTTGGATTAAACGCCACAACCCCCCCTTAGATTTCTTGATAGGATAAACTGACGTATTACATGGTAACTCTGACATCACTAAGATACCTTGGTCAATCATGGCAGAAATTGTCTTGAAAATTCCTTCATCTGCCTCTCGAGACATGGGATACTGTCATGCTCGAGGTAAAATTGCTCTTGGTTTTAATGTAATCTTCACTTCCCCGACCCCTTTTAGTAGGCCTACGTTGTGAAAACAAAATCAAATAATGTGTGTTCAACAAATAATGTCATAGAGCATCCCATCACTATGCTCATAGCCTTCTCTATGGCGAATGCATCAGCTGCCAAACTTTGCTTGCATGGAAAATGACCTCTCATTACTGGGTCTAAGATTCCACTGCAATATGCAAGGGGCTTTTACCCCAGCGTGGTTCACTGCGTGAGCACTGCAGTCATTGCAGTGCCATCTGTGTGTGAGAACAAGAAGAATTCCTCAGCATAATTAGAAATCCCTAAAACTGGATCCCTGCAAATGGCTTTTTTCAATTCATCAAACCCTTCCTCCGTTGCCTCAGTCCACACAATTTTTTCTTGCATTGCAACTACTTTCTTCAAGGCCTGTAAAAGAGGCCTTGTATATGACCTATAGTTAAAGACCCATGCTCTGATATAATTACATAGCCCCAAAAAACTCTGCATCTGTTTTAATGTGTGTGGCTTAGCTGTTTTTAAAATGGCCTCTGTTTTTTCAGGAGTAACTTTCTTTCCTTCATGTGAAATCAATTGGCCTATGTACAGCATTTCTTGTTGACAATATTGTAACTTTTCCTTTTCCACCTTATATCCTTTGTCAGAAAGTAGAATCGCCAGCTGAAAAGAATCACATCTGCACTATTCCTCTGTGGTGCTGCAAACTAAAATATCATCTACGTATTGCAGCACAAAGCTTTTTAAGGCAATATTGCTCAAATCCATCTGAAGGACTCTATTGAAGATCGATGGGGACTCACAGTACCCCTGGGACAGCCTTGTGCTTTTCAGGCGAACTTGTCTGAAAGTGAACAAAGTAAAATCTTGTGAGTCTTTGTGCAAGGGGATTGAAAAAAAACAGTCAATCACTGTGAAATATTGTGCATCAACAGAAATATTACATAGAATTGTTGACGGGTTCGGACTAGAGGGTACTCTGCCTCTACAATCTGGTTTATTGGTCTTAAATTTTGGATTAAACGCCACAACCCCCCCTTCGATTTCTTGATAGGATAAACTGACGTATTACATGGTAACTCTGACATCACTAAGATACCTTGGTCAATCATGGCAGAAATTGTCTTGAAAATTCCTTCATCTGCCTCTCGAGACATGGGATACTGTCATGCTCGAGGTAAAATTGCTCTTGGTTTTAATGTAATCTTCACTTCCCCGACCCCTTTTAGTAGGCCTACGTTGTGAAAACAAAATCAAAATATTGAGGCTGAGTACCCCAAAAGGAAATACACCAAACACGGTTACAAAGGAACATACAAAGTACTTTATTTTATACTGAATCCAGTTACAAAAACAGAGCAAAATCAGATAGCTATCGGCCCTCAGTACAACACAACGAACTCCAGCGTGGTTCAGTGTGTTCAGTGAGAGACGTTGTACATTAGAATGCATTAGCTTTTTATACACTTGGTGGGCACGATGCCCAGCCCCACTTAATACATCACCGATCTAGGGTTCGTGCCAAGTCTCGAACAACCGCATATAACTGGTTTGCCTTTAATACATGTATCAACAAGCCTATGCAATAACTGTGTATTCTAAGTTTTACCATGCAGGCCTTCTCAAACATGAATACAATGTAGTTAAACAGATGTTCTACTTTCAGTATTTGAATACATTGTTTCAACATATGCTTGTGGATTAGGTTCATTACACTAGTAATCCTTCTACACACAGGTCAACGAAGGACAAGGTCTCAGTTCACGACCTCAACAAGTGGCCTGCAGGCAAGTTACATATTAGCTATGTACAGAGGTCAAGACGGCCATGTTGTATTCTGGAATGACATTGTCCACCATTTTAACTCACAGGGTGACTTTTACAAAGCAAATCCTAAAATGGCGGTTTGACCTAAAATGGCTGCTTAAATTGATTTAAGGTCAGGACCTTGCAACACGGATTTCTTTCGCAAGCGACTTTCGAGCAGCTTGGCGTAGGCCAATATTAATATATGTATTACAATAGGAGGCACAATATGCTTTCTCTTTCAACAAACCCTCCTTTTGGCCTATGCCAAGTGCTAAAAACTACTTTAGATCTCCTTGCAAATAACTCCATGCATCATCGTCCATGCACCCTGAATCACTATCGGAAATATCTATTGCCATTAGGTAATTTGCTAAAATATCTTTCAACACATATTCTTTGGCAGTTTTATCCGAGGCATACACTTTATGTCCTATCGAACCTATCGCTTGTGCGCAACATCCCCCTAGCATCGAACACATACCAGGTAGACACTGAATACAGCAACAAAGAAACAACAGGATTCCCAAAATAATTAGTAAGACCGAAAGTACCTTCCAACCCCAAGATCGCAAGAAGTCCCAGAACCAAACGCTTAGATCACAGTTTCCCTCGGGAACATGCACTTCTGAACTAAGGACATGCAGATTCTGTATTGCCTTGAAGATAGTTGGGGAAGAATCTGGTACGAAAACACAGCAAGCGGACCCCACTAATTTACACACTCCACCACGCTCAGCCAGAATGACATCTAATGCCATTTGGTTTTGAAGTGCTACTAATCTTATCGCCTTTTGTTCTAACGTCATATTATAGAGTATGTCCGTGGTCCGGTTGATGGTTCTCTCCAGTACTCTCGCTAGTTTTCTGATATCTTCTGAATTCGCTATCTCCCCCCAAAATGGCACAACTGACTTAGCTATATCTGCCAAGATTTGTGCTGGGGTGTCACCATTCTCGCCTCGCCGTGGACGAGCCTTCGAAACTTCTCTTGTACTTGCTATAAACACCCCAGGTAACAGGATCCCTAAATAACAGGTTCCCTGCCAATCCCTGGGCAACCATGGGAATGCTACATTACCGCAGACAAAGTAGACAGGTTCGCCTACATAAAAAGGTCTGTTTTCCCCAGTCAAATTTGCATCGTTGGCACAACCTAGAAAATTTCCCATTGACTGAGTTCCATTCCTCTGTATGCAAAAAGAAACTGAATCAGGGCTATGGTTAACAGTGTAAGAAGGAGGCATGGCATCCTTATTGCCTATTGGAGCCATCTTAAAGGAAATCAAAGATTGGAAAGTACGAGACAGTTTATCAGAAGGCCTAATAGAAGCAATGTTCGGTTTACTCCTGTTTGCGAAAAGCGTACATCCCAGGGGAGTCAAAACACGTTTCTCAAAACTATTCAAATTGGTGCCATCAAAGTTCCCTGAGATGCTATCATTCCACTGGCCAAAGAACAGTGCTCTCAGAGAAGCATAGCAAGCAGTTGTCAACGGTAAAGGATGAATATACCAACCTAGCCTCTTATCCCAGTGTTGCGGTAAATGTGAGCAGACCCAACAGTTAGATTTATAAAAAATGGCATGCGTAGCATTCATGATAAGTTGCAGAGTGTTATTGTGGGACCTTTGTCTGTGCTGAGAATCCCTAGGGGATAGAGTATGCAAATGTACAAAGGGAGTAGGAACAATAGGTGCACTTTCAGTAGGCAACAAAAGTTCTAAAGAATGAGTTTCCTCGAGGTACCACAATCCTAAGGCAGCGACTATTAAAAACCCAAATATCATTATAAAAATACAGCAATACATTTTCGGGGCCCAGGCATTTTGTCCATTGTCCCGGTTGGTCACCCCCTTAATTACAAGTCCCATACGAGCGGTAGCAGTAGCAGGCATTGTAGTCTTCAAACGGATACTCCAAAGTTTGTTGCTGGTGACCTCCCAGTCGAGCGACTTCTTAGTTCTTCCACAACCCTAGCCAACAGAATCCAATTTCTCAAATTTGGGCAAAAGGCAAGCCCTCGATGACTCTTTTCCTTCTCTGAATGCACAGCCGAACCGTGCCGTAAATCTATCAGATGCACAGCAAAACCGTGCCGTAAGTCTATCAGATGCACAGCAAAACCGTGCCGTAAATCTATCTTCGTGGTCGTAGATTGTATCTTACTTTTCCCGGTACTGATTGATCCGGAAACAATATGTCGTCACTTCCTGCTGGAAGCAACGTGTCGGAAACAAGTGAAGGTGCTGAATTCGAAATAGCAGTTTCCGGATGCAAAATTTGTGGAGATTGTGGAGACAAAATGGCAGCTTCCCCAAGCCTCAAGGGCTCAGAGAGATTCTCCGACACACTCTCAGTGCTACTTACTGCTTTGTGATTGTTAGTTGCAGTGTCAGCGAGGGGTTCCGTTTCTTCTGTAACGTGTTCACAGGGTGCGGAAGTTTCTTGATGTGGGACGCGTGGATCCAGTTCTTTCTCACAGCGACCTGTACCGCTGTCTGGGTGACCAACAGGACTTGGAATGGCCCACGCCAGCGAGGCGCAAGGCAAGAGGAGCGCTCAAAAGATTTGACGAGCACCCAACTTCCAGGCCGTATGCTATGGCCCGAGCCCTCGTATCGCACAGGTAAAGCTTCTCAATCCTGGTGATAAATCAATTACAGGTTTTTAGTCAACTGGCTACAATAATCTGAAAGTAATACATTTTCAACAATTCTTAATGAGTTACATTTAGGAAGGTTCCAAATATTGGCAGGTCTCCCCATTACCACCTCAAATGGAGAGAGCCCAGTCTTAGTTTCAGGGGTTGTGCGCATCGATAACAACACGATCGGTAAGGTGTCCGGCCATTTTAGTTTGGTGCTGGCACACGTTTTAGCGAGCGTGTTCTTGATGATACCGTTGTGTCTTTCTACTAGTCCGGCGCTATGAGCATGTCTGGCCAAATGGAACCATTTGTCAATTCGTAATGCTGTACATATCTGGAGAATTACAGCAGCGACAAAATGTGGACCATTGTCCGACCAGATAACTCTTGGCAAACCGAACCGCGGGAAGTATTCTTTTAACATGATTTTTGCAGTAGTCATGGCTGTAGCATCTTTAACTGGGAAAGCCTCAACCCATTTACTAAAAGCACAGATAACCACCAGTACATATTTCTTATTATCGCATCGTTCCATTTCAATAAAATCAAAGTGGATCACTTCAAAGGGGACAGAGGGTGGCCCAAAACTACCCCTTGGAGTTACTGTCCCCTTTCCCACATTGTGTTGCAGGCAAATCATGCATTCCCGGATGTAGCGCTGGGCAATTTTTGAAATTTTGTCATTTACCCAAACTTTCTCTAACATTTTTATCATCTTCTGGGCACATACATGCGTAGGGCTGTGGGCCATGATGACCATCATCATGACATATGCGTCAGGAAGTAGCCATTTCCCTTCTACTATGTCCACCCAACACCCGTCATCGTCAAGTTTCCCCAAGCCTTCAGCCCACCTTTTGGATTCTTCCAATGTGGCATCAGCTTGGATATCCCGTACAGACCCAACATCCTCATCTATTGCATAAGCATCTACAGATTCCCTTGAAACATACATCTCCGTAAGGAGATCGGTAGCAGTTTGCCTAGCTATCGGATCAGCGAAAGCATTCCCTTTCCCTACATCATCTGTAATCTTTCGATGTGCTGCACATTTCATAAATGCTAACTGAGTAGGGAGCACAAGCGCTGAGAGTAGCTGTACTATTAAGGAGCCATGTTGAATTTTGGTGCCATGCGAAGTTAGGAACCCTCTCTCTGACCAAAGTCTCCCAAAGTTGTGAACCACCCCAAAGGCGTACTAACTATCAGTGTATATATTTACTGCAAGCCCTTCGGAAAGTTCACAAGCTCAGGTCAATGCTATAATCTTTGCGGCCTGCGCAGAATTATGCGTGATTCTCTTAGTTTCCACAACTGTGCTCAATGTAGTGATTGCATAAGCAGCTGTGGATGTACCATCCGGAAGTTTGAAGCAGGAGCCGTCACAAAACAGCTCTCCTTGCGGATTATCCAAGGGAGTATCTTTCAAATCAATTCTACCCTTTGTCTCTTGTTCGGTCGTATACAAACAATCATGTGGCACTTCATCGCCGCAAGTAGTATCTTGTGGGAAAGGTAGGAGTTCAGCCAGATTAAGAACACAACACGTCTTAATTTGAATGTGAGGAGCAAACAAGATCAATTCATATCTTGTCAACCGTGCAGAAGTGAGGTGTTGCGTTTGAGTTCGGTTCAGTAGAACATCTACAGAGTGAGGCACCATCAGGGTTAGATCAGGGCCTAGGACCATTCCCTCACTCTGTTTTACAGATGTGGCAGCAGCAGCGACAGCTCGCAAACATCTTGGCAAAGCGCATGCTACAGGATCAAGGGCAGAAGAAAAGTAACCGCACGGCCTATTCTTCCCTCCATGTTCCTGCGTTAATACAGCCAAAGCACATCCATCACATTCATGCACAAACAACACAAAGGCCTTTTCATAGTTTGGTCTGCCCAAAAATGATGCAGAGAATAATGAAGTCTTAAGCAAGTCAAACGACTGCTGGTGTGCCGCGTTCCATGGCAATGGCAAAGAAATGCCCTTCTTTGTCAAAGCCAACATCGGTTTGATCACTAGTGAAAAATTTGGGATCCACAACCTACAGTAAGAAGCCATACCTATCAAGGCTCTAACTTCCTTCTGTGTATTTGGGACAGACATGCCAGAAATGTGTTTTATTCTTTCAGGTGTCAATCTTCTTCCCTCCTTTGACAGGAGATAGCCTAAATAGGCGACCTCCTGACAACAATATTGACATTTTTTAAGCGAAGCTTTGTGACCATGCTTAGCTAGATGGATAAGTAAAAACACATAGCCCTCCTTAAAGGCACTCTCAGAGTCAGCAGCTAGAAGCAAATCATCAACGTACTGAAGGAAAGTACAGGTAGATGGCAATTCAAGGGTATCAAGTTGTTCTTTCAAAGCCCTACTATAAATGCTAGTACTCTCTGTGTACCCTTGAGGTGCATGAGTAAATGTGAACGAGCGTCCCCCTAAGGTGAACGCGACAAATATCTACTATCCTTGTGTATAGGAATACTAAAGAAAGCATTCTTTAGGTCCACAACACTAAAGTAATTAGCTGTAGCTGGAATCATGGTTAGGATTGTCGTTACATCGGGCACAATTGGAAATTATCGCCTTTCTTGTACACAGGTAAAATCGGACTGTTACACAAACTTCCTGAAATTTCTTCAATCACCCCACGATGCACAAAATCGGAAACAATGCATTTCAAAGCTCGCTCGCCCTCAACTGAAATCTTATACTGGGGAATGCGTGGCACCTCATTTCCATGTTTCAAAACTATCTTGATAGGTTCAATCTGTAAAACACCGACATCATTGTCGTCGACAGCCCACAAGCTCTCTGGTACATTAATGAATTCTGGAGGCAAATGTCTAGTCAAGAATTGAGAGGCAGAAAATTGCTGTGGTGAAATCGGCAAGCGCACTCCATCAGGAGAACAATAAATTACTGCATTTAATTCTTTTAACAGATTCAACCCCAGCAAGTTCTCTCCGCAATCCGAAGTCAACAGAAATGGACAATGGTCCATAAAGGGACCCAAAGAAAGAGGTACCGGCATAGAAATCAGACAAACAACTGGTGTACCAGAAAAGCCTACAGAAACATTGTTTTGCCCTGACAGTGGAAAGTTTGGAACCCGTGAATGATCAATGGAACACTTCTGTGCTCGAGTGTCTCTCAAAAACTGATGTTTCTTATTTCCCACCACCATTTCAACGTAGGGACCTTTCTGATTGACGGGAATAGGTGTAGGTTCCAAACCCTGCTTCGGGCAATCCTAACGAAACAAAATATCATCAAAAGGAAGCTTTTCAGATAAATATGCAGCGGAAGGATGATCAAATATGTTCCTGGTGTCCACACTCAGAGTCTGATTGTCCTGCGAGAAAGGTTGCTGAGGGTCCTGTGTAAACTGACCTCTACCAGGGCCCCCTACACCGGGGCAACCTCTGGATCGCCTACCCATATTACCAAATGTATTATTTGACCTTTGTTGAAGGACGGGGCATTGTGCTCGCCAATGACCCTCACGGCGACAATAAGCGCACTGGTTAATGTTCACAGGACCAAAGGGCACATTCCCCTGCAGGACATACTGACCTCTAACCTGAGAACTACCCCCTCTGGGGCCTCTAACAATTTGCTGCAAGAGCACTTTAGTTTTCAAATCTCCTTTTCGATTTTCAACCCTATCTTTTTCATTATTGACACGGTTGGCGTAGTACTGAGCCATATGCAGCACTTCTGATTGTGATTTTGCCTGCCAAGCGCTCTCAGAAGACATAATTTGTGACTGGATGTCAGGCAGAAATCCACGCACAAATGTGTCCACGAACAACCTTTTCCCAGACTCTGTGCCTAAGTCTTGTCCACTGAAATCCGAGAATACTTGTTCGAACCGATTAAAAAACTCGGTGGCACCCTCAGACTTTCCTTGAACACAGGCTGTAAGCTTGTCCCAAATAATTCTCTTTTTGGGAATTATAGTTTTTAATTTAGCAACGATTCTGTCAGGCAAAGTTAGTATCACCTGCGGCGGCCTCTCTCCAGCTGGCCTTTCTCCGTCAAGCCCAGTTATGTTAGCCCACGTATCCCCCAACCAAGGTACGTCGTCTATAGTTCTAACCTGTTTCCACAAATCTACGGGCAGGAGTACAGGAAACAACAAATCAATGTCGCCTAGGGTGAACACTGAGGACTGCAAAACGGACTCTCTCTCTTTATAGAACCCCGTCGGATTTTTCCTAATGTCAGGAATAGACTGTTTAATGGTGTTCACTTCCTGCCGTGAAAACGGGACGTGAACAAACTGTGATACATAATGTGCGGGAATGTCCACAGCAACTATACCCCGTGCAGCATCAGCCGCAACCTCGACCTTTGGGACAAATGTCGGAGGGACCTCTCCCATACGCAACTGAGAAGTAGGTGACTCCGAACGCTTACTAAGCTCCAGAGCTAAATCGAGCACTAAAGCAGTCGAAGAAGTGTCAAGTAAAAAAGCTCTCTTGTAAAAACACAATAACTCTGTGGGACAACTAATCTTCCTTTTTACACACTCATCCTGCAGGTACTCTACCATTACCTGTATCACTTTCCTCTGCATTTCTAGCGTATATTGACTATACGTGTCATATACTTCAACAGGAGTTATCGATATGTCTGAAATCCATCTAATCGCGTCTTTCTTACAAATTCACGTTTCCTCAAATATCGATTTACGACACGGAAGGAACCGTTTCTGTACATACATATTTTCCTCCTCGTCATCCTAGTTCTCTAACTTTTCTAACTCTTTTCTATACTAAAATAACCTCTCGACATGCTCATTTACCTTCTCCACAGTGTCTCTAGAAAGCACAAGAGTATTTAGATCCATTAACCCTTGCAGAAGATCCGTATTATTTAATCTTTCCCACATTAGGCATAACTGAATCCCTAAACCTTCAAGAAAAACATTTTTCTCAGGAAAATTATCCATATTACAAAGTGTGGCAAAAACACTAGCTTGATCATCCTTCTCCATACAATGCTTAGCCCATGCAATTAACTAACGTTTCTTCTCTGGTGGTACAGTATTGCGAGTGACAACCTTTGACCATGCACCTCGATTGTTTACAAGTGGCTCAGGACCACTTGGAAGAGAGGGAGCAGGCAAATTTGATGGAGGTACTGTAACTGGTGCAATAAAAAGAGGTGGGGGAGCTGGAGGAAGGGGAACATTAGGCGGAGCAAGAACAACGGGAACAACAACAGGTGGAGCAGGAATAACAGGAGGAAGAGGCAAAGCAGCAGGAAGAGGAACATACGGAGGTGGGCAGAGGCACCAGGCCTTCGTTCATTTAATAATTTGTCAATAAACACATCAGAAATATGAAGATCTTTAGAAGGATAGATTTTCTGAATACCGAGTGAGAAAGCCCTATCCATATTTTTAGTCGCCACAAACTGTTTGTCCTGATCATATAACAATGCTTTTTCAGCGTTCGTTTTATGACGGCATACATGTTTCTCTCTTCTTTTAAGTTGTTGCAACGCTTCTTTTTTCCAATTCTGCAAAACATCAAATGCTGCAGGTCTAGCCTTTTTCTTTAATAGAATTCACTATAAATACTCAATACGAGGGATTTCAAAACTACCATTGACTGGCCACTGAAGTTCGGAGGCATGTCTGGTTTGTCTGTGCCAAATGTCATTTAATACTATACATCCAATGCCATGCTTACAGTACATGCCGGAGACCCCTCCTGTGGCGCCGGTCAGCTAAACTCCAAAGATTGTCTATCACTGCGGAATAATGCCCTAAAGCAGGTAGACAATTTCCCAGGCATATCTCAAATTCTTGGTGTTACCTGGTCAATAATTGTGTCTGCAGATACAATGCGTCAAAATTCAAATTGTCAGGATTAAATTAAGAATCGGGTCATGACTCACCTGACCAAACCTAAGGAGGTCCGATCGGATTTCTAAGAATCTTACCTAACTAATCTTACCTCGTGTATGGTGATTTTGGCAAATCTGCCTGCCTCGATAAGTGGACCCTCGTCAAGATGCCGTCCCAGACCACACGCTTATCGTCTAAGGATCAGGTCATGCAGCGCTGCTGAGGTGTCGCGTCTCTTTCAGTGGGGCCTCTTATGTCACACCGTTCGATCCCGGTCCGATAGCGTGCGTCAACCTTCAACAATACGGCATCAATCTTGAGGGTCCCTATTCGGGCGCCAACTGTGAAAACAAAATCAAAATATCGAGGCTGAGTACCCCAAAAGAAAATACACCGAACACGGGTTACAAAGGAACATACAAAGTAATTTATTTTATACTTAATCCAGTTACAATAACAGAGCAAAATCAGATCGCTATCGGCCCTCAGTACAACACAACGAACACCAGTGTGGTTCAGTGTGTTCAGTGAGAGACGTTGTACATTAGGATGCATTCGCTTTTTATACACTTGGTGGGCACAATGCCCAGCCCCATTTCGGGTTAATATTCCACTTAATACATCGCCGATCTAGGTTTCATGCCAAGTCTCGAACATCCGCATATAATTGGTTTGCCTTTAATACATGTATCAACAAGCCTATGAAATAACTGTGTATTCTAAGTTTTTCCATGCAGGCCTTCTCAAACATTAATACAATGTAGTTAAACAGATGTTCTACGTTCAGTATTTGAATACATTGTTTCAACATATGCTTGTGGATTAGTTTCATTACACGAGTAATCCTTCTACACACAGGTCAACGAAGGACAAGGTCTCAGTTCACGACCTCAACAAGCGGCCTACAGGCAAGTTACATATTAGCTATGTACAGAGGTCAAGACGGCCATGTTGTATTCTGGAATGACATCGTCCACCATTTTAACTCACAGGCTGACTTTTACAAAGCGAATCCTAAAATGCCGGTTTGACCTAAAATGGCGGCTTACATTGATTTAAGGTCAGGACCTTGCAACACGGATTTCTTTCGCAAGCGACTTTCGAGCAGCTTGGCGTAGGCCAATATTAATATATTTATTACAATAGGAGGCACAATATGCTTTCTCTTTCGACAACGTCATAGGTGCCAGTGGTCCATAATGAGACTTGCACTTTCGCCATGTATTCATCAAAATTTTCAGGATGCTTCTGTGCTATCATCATTTTCTGATGCACTTCCCTTTTAATTGCTTTTACCCAATAAGTAATGCTCATCTTAAATACCACAAAATCATCAGATACATAATCTCTGAATATTTCTTCATCAGTGACGTCAGTCACTCTGTATCCTTCCTCGATGGCAATTATTGTGCTCCATCGTCTACCCTTATCATCGGTTCCATCAAGTAAAGCCACGTTTCCTCGGACTATGGATGCGTCTATTTCTAAAGGAAAGATTCACCCTTCCTCCTCATCCATGGGTAACTGAGGTTGAAATAGGAATTCATCAGGTATCCTCATAGTTCTATCCACCAAACCTGGTAGCCATGTCAGCAAAATGCATATCCCATAATAAAAAACCTCAGGTACTAACGGTATTGCTCTTGCAGCTATCTCTCCTGCGAATGTCGTTATCATTTTGCACACGTTTAAATAATGCATTCCTGGCCTTGAGCATATTATTCCTTCATCAGTGAATGAGATCATCATATTTAACTTAGTCATCCGATCTCATCCCAGTATATAGACAGATGTTTGCCTCGAATAAAGTAGTGGCACTTTCATGTCACATTCTCTTATAGAGACTGGTAGTTTTTCAGAAAAAAGGAACACAAGTTTTAGCTCCTGGGAATCCCTGAGTATTCATGGCATCGCCAGCCATAAAAAATGTGCCTTCTCGTATACATGAGCACGTTGCACCCGTGTCCACTAGGAACAAAATATTCTTGCCTCCTATAGTGACTTCCACCCTTGGCACCTTATGAGGGTTTGGTGTCACAGATAGTATGGAACACATCAGGTTTCCCAGTGAGATGTCCTATTGTGGGTACAGTCTCACTCCATCACTCGTGAAAGGACTCCCTCCATCGATAGCGACACCCCCCTTTTCTACGTGTCATTGGCGGGTCTGTGTTTGTGTTCTGTTGAAGTTGCATAGGAGACTGCTGCGATTGCCCTTGCAGTGGGTTACCTGTTTACACAGGTGGATTTGACATCCCCCTTCTTTAAAAATGATCATTCTGTACCATCCCTTGACTTCTAGATGTATGAGAAAAATGCCCTGTCATCCCACACGTCCAACATATAGGCAGTGGTCTTCCCAACTGCCCCTTCTCCATGCCCTGATTGCCATTTTGCATATTCTGAAATCCACTTTGATTGCTCTGAAAACCTCCCCTATTATTCTGCCAATTCCCTTGATTACCTTGTCAACCTCTTCCTTGGAAACCCCTTCCTCGTGGAGCATAACCATTGTTACTTTGATCGAACTGTGAAAACAAAAAGAAGATATCGAGGCTGAGTACCCCAAAAGGAAATACACCAAACGCGGGTTACAAAGGAACATACAAAAGATGCTTATTTTATACTGAACAGTTTCAAAGGACAAAGCAACAGATAGCTATCGGCCCTCCGTACAACACAGCGAACTCCAGCTCGGTTCGGTGTACTCAGTGAGTGGGGCTGTACATTAGAATAGTCGCAATCTTTATACCCTCGAAATCATGATGTTCAACCCATTTCCAGGTTAATATAAGTTAATACATTACGGATCTAGGGTTCGTGCCGAGTTCGTCCATCTGTACATTTAGGTTTTACCTTTAATATTTTCACTAACAAGCCTCAATGGCAACAGTATATCTTAGGATTTCATGTTAAACCTTCTCAAACTGTTTTATACAATGTAGTCAAACAAGTGTTCACATTTCGGTATTTGAATACATTGGGCCTCATTACGAGTTTGGCGGTAGCCATACCGCTATTGGCGGCATGGCTGCTGCCGAAATCGCGTCTGGGTCCGGGTCCTCGGAATGAGGAATTACCGGGCCATTCTGAGGTCGGAAGGCCTGGTAATTCCTCCCTCCGAGGACCCGGACACGCACCTTCCCTATTCCCATTTCAGCCCCCATAGGGCTGAATGGGAATGGGAGAGGGAGCAAACAATGGGCCATTACAAGATGGCCCATTGTTTGCTCCCTCTTCCCCTCGCGGGACCCGCTCTGCACATCTGGTGAGACCAGACGTGCAGAGCGGGTCCCGCGAGGGGAACTCGGAATCGGGCGGAAGGGGGTTGATGGCACCGGCACCTTTACCGGTGCCGTTAACCCTGTACCGCCCGACTCGTAATGAGGCCCATTGTGTTTAACATATGCTTGTGGATTAGCTTCGTTGGCGCAAGTAATCCTCTACACACAGGTCAGCGAAGGACAAGGTCTCAGTTCATGACCCCAACTTGTAGCCTGCAGGCAAGTTATACATTAGTTTATACACAGAGGTCAAGGCAGCAATGTTACATTCAGAATAACATTGTCCTCCATCTTAGAACACATTGTGTCTTTTAAAGGGAGAACCTAAAATGGCAGATAGACCTAAAATGGCGGCTTACACTGATCTAAGGTCAAGACCTTGCAACGCGGATTTCCTCGCAAGTGGCTTATAAGCAGCTTGGCGTAGGCAATATACATATATTCATACAGTATAGGAGGCATGATATGATTTCCCGTTCGACAAACCCTCCTTTTGGCCTATGCCAAGCATTAAACTACTTCTGGTCACTTTACGAACAACTTCACGTCTCAATATCCATACACCCTGAATCACTGTCAGAAATATCTATTGCCATTAGATCATCTATCAAAATCTCTTCCAGCACAAAATGTTTGGAACTCTTATCTGGGGCTTATACCTTGTGTCCTATTGTACCTATCGCCTGTGCGCAACATCCCCCTAGCATCGAACATATACTAGGTAAACACTGTATACAACAACAAAGAAACAACAGAATTCCGAAAATGATCAGCAAGACCGAAAGCACCTTCCAACCCCAAGATCGCAAGAAGTCCCAGAACCAAATGCTGAGATCCCAGTTTCCCTCGGGAACATGCACTTCTGAACTAAGGACGTGCAAATTCTGTATTGCCTTGGAGATAGTTGGGGAGGAATCTGGCACGAAAACACAGCAAGCAGACCCCACCAATTTACACACTCCACCACGTTCAGCCAGAATGACATCTAATGCCATTCGGTTCTGAAGTGTTACTAATCTTATTGCTTTCTGTTCTAATGTCATATTATAGAGTATGTCCGTGGTCCGGTTGATGGTTCTCTCCAGTACTCTCGCTAGTCTCCTGATGTCTTCAGAATTTGCTATCTGTCCCCAAAATGGCACGAAGGATTTTGCCACGTCTCCCAGAGCCTGTGCTGGAGTGTCACCATTCTCGTCCCGTCGTGGAAGAGCCTTTGAAACCTCTACAGTACTGGCTATGAATACCCCGGGTGACAGGATGCCTAAATAACAAGTTCCCTGCCATTCCCTGGGTAACCATGGAAATGCTACATTACCACAAACAAAGTATACAGGTTCTCCTACATACAAAGGTCTATCTTCTTCAGTCAAATTCGCAACATTGGCGCAACCTTTAAAATTTCCCATTGACTGAGTACCATTCCTCTGTCTGCAGAAAGAAACTGAATCGGGGCAATGGTTAACAGTGTAAGAAGGAGGCATGGCATCCTTATTGCCTATAGGAGCCATCTTAAAAGAAATCAAAGACTAAAAAGGACGAGACAGTCTATCAGAAGGCTTAATAGAAGCAACGTTGAGCTTGCTCCTATTTGCGAAAAGCGAGCATCCCAAAGGCATAAGAACACGTTTCTCAAAACTATTCAAATTAATACCATCAAAGAGCCCCGAGATGCTATCCTTCCATTGGCCAAAGAATAGTACTCTAAGAGAGGCATACCAAGCAGTTGTCAAAGGTAAAGGATGAATATACCAACCTAGCCCCTTATCCCCGTGTTGCAGTAAATGGGAACAGACACAGAAGTTGGATTTATTAAAATGGCATGTGTAGCATTCATGATAAGTAACAATGTGTTGTTGTAATATCTCTGTCTATGCTGAGAGTCTCTAGGAGATAAAGTATGCAGATGCACAAAAGGAGTAGGGACGCTGGTTACATTTTCAGTCGGTAACAAGGTTTCGAATGGATGCATTTCTTCCAGGTACCAAAAGCTTTACACAGTCACTATTATAAAACCAATTGACATTATAAAAAGACAGCAGTACGTTTTCGGGGCCCAGACAGTTTGTCCATTCTCACTGCTGGTCACATGGTCATTTATCAGTCCTGTACGAGCGGTAGCGGTTGCAGGCATTGCAGTCTTCAAACGGAAAACCCCAATGTTTTTAAGCTGGTGACCTCCTGGCCGAGTGACTTCTTAGTCCTTCCACAACCCTAGCCAACAGAATCCCCTTTTTTGAACAATTACTTGGGCCAAGAAGCAAGCCCTCAATGATTTTCCTTTCTTCTTCGAATGCACAGCCGAACCGTGCCGTAAATCTATTTCCTTGGATGCAAATTGTACCTCTTTGCCCCTGTTACTGATTGATCTGAGAACAATGTGTCGTCACTTCCCGTTGGAAGCGACGTATCATGAGCAAGTGAAGATGCAAGATCCGGAACAACAGTTTCCGGAAACAAAACTTTTGGAGAGTGTGGAGACAAAATGGCTGATTCCCCAGGCCTCACGGGATCAGAGAGAGACTCCGATGCACTCTCGTTGTTGTTTACTGCTTCGGGATCGTTGGTTGAAGTATTGGTGAGGGGTTCTGTTTCTTCTGTATCGTGCGGCACCGGGTGTGGAAGTCTCTTGACATGCGTCGCATGGATCCAATTTTTTCTGCCTGCGACACGCACCGCAGTCTGTGTGACCAGCAGGACCTGGAAAGTGCCCCGCCACTGGGGTGCTAGGCAAGAGAATCATTCAAATGCCTTCGTTAACACCCAGTCTCTGGGCTGAATGCTATGATCTGGGCCCTCGTATCCTACAGGTAAAGCCTCTCGCACCTGGTGATAAAACAAATACAGGTTTTTAGTCAACTGGCTACAGTAATCTGAAAGAAGTACATTATCAACATTCTTTGAAGAGCGACATTTCTGAAGGTTCCAGATATTCGCAGGTCTTCCCATTACCACCTCAAATGGAGAGAGCCCAGTCTTAGTTTGAGGGGTTGTATGCATAGCTAGCAACACGATCGGTAAGGCGTCTGGCCATTTTAGTTTGGTGCCGGCACACGTCTTAGCGAGCTTGTCCGAGCGTGTCTGGCCGAATGGAACCGTTTGTTTATTTGTAATGCCGTACATATCTGCAGAATTACAGCAGCGACAAAATGTGGACCATTGTCTGACCAGATGACTCTTGGTAACCCAAACCTAGGGAAATACTCTTTTAACATCGTTTTCGCGGTAGTCATGGCTGTAGCGTCCTTAACAGGAAAAGCCTCAATCCATTTGCTGAAAGCACAGATGACAACTAACACATATTTCAAGTTATTACATTGTTCCATTTCGATAAAATCAAAGTGTATAACCTCAAAGGGGACAGCGGTGGACCAAATCTTCCCCTGGGAGTTGATGTTCCCTTTTCCACATTATGCTGTAAGCAGATCATGCAATTCTGAACATAACGCTCAGCTATTTTAGAGATTTTGTCATTTGCCCAAACTTTCTCCAACATTAGTGTAAGCTTCCGGCCACATATATGGGTGGGGCCATGAGCCATGACCACCAACATCATTACGTATGCGTCAGGAAGTAGCCATTTCCCTTCAACTATATCCACCCAACACCCATCATCATCGAGTTTCCCCAAGCCTTCTGCCCATCTCTTGGATTCTTCTACTGTGGCATCGGTTTGGATGTCCTTTACAGAGTCAACACCCTCATGCATTACATAGGCATTTACGGTTTCCCTTGAAATGTACATCTCTGTGGAAAGATTGGTGGCAGTCTGTTTAGCTATCTGATCAGCAAAAGCGTTCCCTTTTCCTATATCACCTATAATCTTTTGATGTGCTGCACATTTCACGACAGCTAACTGAGTAGGGAGTGCAAGCGCTAAGAGCAGTTGTACTATTAGGGAGCCATGCTGGATCTTTGTACCATGTGAAGTTAAGAACCCTCTTTCTGACCAAATTCTACCAAAGTTGTGAACCACCCCAAAGGCATACTGACTATCAGTATATATGTTTACTGTAAGCCCTTCGGAAAGTTCACAAGCTCGGGTCAATGCTATAATCTCTGCGGCCTGTGCAGAGTTATGCGTGATTCTCTTGGTTTCCACAACCGTGATTGCATAAGCAGCTGTGGATGTACCATCCGGAAGTTTGAAGCAGGAGCCATCCAAAACAGCTCCCCCTGTGGATTATTCAAAGGAGTGTCCTTTAGATCAATTCAACCGTTTGTCTCTTGTTCGGTAGTATACAGACAGTCATGTGACTCTTCGTCACTGCAAGCAGTAGCTTGCGGGAAAGGTAAGAGTTCAGCCGGATTAAGAACACAACACCTCTTGATTTGTATGTGGGGAGCAAACAAGATCAATTCATATCTCATCAACCGTGCGGAAGTGAGGTGTTGCGTTTGAGTTCTGTTCAATAGAACATCTACAGAGTGAGACACCATCATGGTTAGATCATGGCCTAGGACCATTCCCTCACTCTGCTTTACAGACGCAGCAGCAGCAGGGACAGCTCGAAAACATCTTGGCAAAGTGCATGCTTCAGGATCAAGGGCGGAAGAAAAGTAACCGCATGGCCTATTCTTCCCTCCATGTTCCTGCGTTAATACAGCCAAAGCACATCCATCACATTCATGCACAAACAACACAAAGGCCTTTTCATAGTTTGGTGTGCCCAAAACCTGTGTCGAGCACAATGCGGTCTTGAGCAGATCAAATGCTTGCTGGTGCTCCATGTTCCACGGCAATGGTGAAGAAATGCCCTTCTTCGTCAAAGCCAACATGGGCTTAATCACTAGTGAGAAGTTCGGGATCCATAACCTACAGTAAGAAGCCATTTCTATCAAGGCTCTAACTTCTTTCTGCGTATTTGGGATAGACATGCCAGAAAAGTGTTTTATCCGTTCAGGTGCCAATCTTCTTCCCTCCTTTGACAGGAGATTGCCTAAATAGGCGACCTCCTGACAACAATATTGAAACCTTTTCAGCAAAGATTTATTTCCATGTTTAGCCAGATGCATAAGTAATAACACAGTGCCCTCCTTACAAGCGCTCTCAGAATCGGCAGCCAAAAGCAAGTTGAGGGCAATTCAAGGGTATCATGCTGTTATTTCAAAGCCCTACTATAGATGCTAGGACTTTCCGTGTAACCTTGCGGTGCACGGGTGAAGGTGAATGAGCGCCCCCCTCAGGTGAGCGCGAACAAGTATCTACTGTCCTTGTGTACAGGAATACTAAAGAAAGATTTCTTCAGATCCACAACACTAAAGTAAGTAGCTGAACCCTGAATCATAGTTAATATCGTCACATCAGGCACAATTGGAAATTGTGGAGCGACAACCTTATTGATAGCACGCAGATCAATTATGAAACGAAAAGGAATTGCATTATCGCCTTTTTTGTACACGGGCAAAATTGGACTATTGCACAAACTACCTGCAATTTCCTCAATCACCCCTCGATGCACAAAATCGGAAACAATGCATTTCAAAGCTTGTTCACCCTCAACTGAAATCTTATATTGTGGAATACGTGGCAGCTTTACTCCATGTTTCAGAACTATTTTACCTGGCTCGATCTGCAAAACACCAACATCATTGTTATCAATTGCCCATAAACTCTCTGGTACATCACTGAAATCACTGAATTCTGGCGGCAAAGGTCTAGTCAAGAATTGAGAGACAGAAAGTTGCTGTGGTAAAATCGTCAAATGCCCTCCGTCAGAAGAACAATGAATTACCGCATTTAATTCCTTCCACAGATTCAACCCCAGCAAATTCTCTCCACAATGTGAAGTAAAAAATAATGGACAGTGGTCCGTAAAGGGACCCAAAGAAATAGATACCGGCGAAGAAACTGGACAAATAACTGGTGTGCCAGAAAACCCTACAGAAACATTAGTTTGCCCTGACAGTGGAATGTTTGGAACCCGAGAATGATCAATGGAAAACTTCTGTGCCCCTGTATCTATCAAGAATAGATGTTTCCTGTTTCCCACTATCATCTCAACGTAGGGACCTTTCTGATTAACGGGAATAGGCATCAGTTCCAAACCCTGCTACGGGCAATCCTAACGAAACAGAATGTCATCAAAAGGAAGTTCTTCAGAGAGGTAAGCAGCAGAAGGATGGTTGAATATGTTTCTAGTATCCACACTTGGTACCTGATTATCCTGTGAAAAAGGTTGCTGTTGATCCTGTGCAAACTGACCTCTACCAGGGCCCCCTACACCCAGGCGACCTCTGGATTGTCTACCCATGTTTCCAAATGCGTTAGTTGACCTTTTTCAAAGGACCGGGCATTGTGTACGCCAATGACCCTCTTGCCTACAATAGGCACACTGGTTAATGTTTACAGGACCCAAGGGCATACTTCCTTGTGGAACATACTGACCTCTAATCTGCGAACTACCCCCTCTAGGACTTCTAACAATTTGCTGCAATAAAACTTTTGTCTTCAAATCACCTTTTCTCTTCTCGACTCTTTCCTTTTCATTATTTACACGATTCTCATAGTACTGAGCCATGTGCAGCGCTTCTGATTGAGACTTCGCTTGCCAAGCACTCTCAGAAGACATAATTTGCGACTGGATGTCAGGCAACAATCCACGCACAAATTTGTCTACAAATAATCTTTTTCCAGACTCTGTACCTAAGTCTTGTCCACTGAAATCCGAGAATACCTGTTCGAACTGATTAAAGAACTTGGTCACACCCTCAGACTTCCCTTGGACACAGGCCGTAAGCTTGTCCCAAATAATTCTCTTTTCGGGAATTAAGGTTTTCAATTTAGCAATAATTCTGTCAGGTAAAGTTAGTATCACCTGAGGCGGTCTCTCGCCAGCTTGCCTTTATCCATCAAGTCTAATTATGTTAGCCGATGTATCTCCTAACCCTGCTACATCATCTATAGTCCTAACTTGTTTCCACAAATCTATGGGCAGGAGTAAAGGAAATAACAGATCAATGTCACCTAAGATAAATACTGAGGACTGCAAGACAGACTCCATTTCTTTATAGAATCCTGTCAGATTTTTCCTAATGTCGGGAATAGATTGTCTAATGGTGTTCACTTCCTGTCTTGAGAACGGGACGTTAACAAACTGCGACACATAATGTGCAGGAATTTCTTGAGCAGGTGTACCTGCTACAGCATTGGCCGCAATGTCAACTTTTGGAAAATATGTCAGAGGAACCTCTCTCATAGGCAACTGAGAAGTAGGCAACTCCGAACGCTTACTAAGCAACAGAGCCAAATCGAGCACTAAAGCAGTCGAAGAAGTGTCAAGTGAAAAAGCTCTCTTATAAATACTCAATAATTCTGTGGGACAACAAATCTTTCTTTTCACACATTCATCCTGCAAGTATTCTACCATTACCTCTGCATTTCTGGTGAATACAGACTATACGTGTCATATACTTCAACTGGAGGTATCGACATGCCTGAAATCCATCTAATAGCATCTTTCATACAAATTTGTGATTCTTCGGATATCGTTTTATGACAAGGAAGGAACCGTTTCTGTACAAACATACTATCCTCATTCTGTAACCTTTCCAACTCCTTCCTATACTCAAATATCCTCTCAACATGCTCTTGTACTTTCTCCACAGTGTCTCTAGAAAGCGCTAAGGTGTTCAGATCCCTCAAACCTTGTGGGAGATCTGTATTGTTTAGTCTGTCCCACATTACACATAAGTGTATCCCTAATCCCTCAATAAAAACATTTTTCTCAGGAAAATTGTCCATATTAGAAAGTGTGGCAAAAACATTAGCTCGATCATCTCTCTCCATACAATGCTCAGCCCACGCAATCAAATTCGACTTCGTCTCTGGAGGTACAGTATTACGAGTGACAACCCTTGATCTCGCTCCTTGATCAACTACAAGCGGTGCAGGACTACTTGGAAGAGGAAGGGTAGGCAAGTTCAGCGGAGGTACTATTACTGGTGCATTAGGAAGAGGCGGAGGAGCAGGTGGAGGAACAACGACTGGAGGAAGAGGAAAAACAGGAAGAACAGGGACAACAGAATAACAGCAGGAAGAGGCAAAGCAGCAGGAAGAGGAACATACGGAGGTGGAGCAGAGGCACCAGGCCTTCATTCATTTAACAATTTGTCAATAAATTTGTCAGAAACATGAAAGTCTTTAGAAGGATAGATTTTCTGAATGCCAAGTGAGAAAGCCCTATCCATATTCCTAGTCGATTCAGACTGTTTATCTTGGTCATATAACAATGCTTTTTCGGCGTTCGTCTTATGACGACGCGCATGTTTTTCTCTACTCTTAGGCTGTGACAAAGCTTCTTTTTTCCAATTCTTTAAAACATCGAATTCTGCAGGTCAAGCCTTTTTCTTTAAAAAATGGATTCTAAATATTCAATGCGAGGGATTTCAAAACTACCATTGATCGGCCACTGAAGTTCGGAAGCATGTCTGGTTTGTCTGTGCCCAATATCATTAAACACTATACTACCAATGTCATGCTTACAGTACATAGTACAAGCCGGCAACCCCTCCTGTGGTGCCAGACGGCTAAATTCCAAAGATTGCCTATCACTGCGGAATAACGCCCTGAAGCAGGTAGACAATTTCCCAGGCATATCAAAATATTGGTGTTACCTGGTCAATAATTGTATTTGCAGATACAATGTGCCAAAACAAATTATCAGGATACTTAAGAATCGGGTCACAACTGACCTGATCAATCCTAAGGAGGTCCGATCGGATTTCAAAGATTCTTTTCTAACTAATCTTACCTCGTGTTTGGTGATTTCGGCAAATCTGCCCGCCTCGATAAGTGGACCCTCATCAAGATGCCGTCTCAGACCACAAGCTCATCGTCCAGGGATCGGGTCGTGCAGCGCTGCTGAGGTGTCGCGTCTCTTTCGGAAAGGGGCCCCTATATTTTGTTACATCGTCCGATCCCGGTCCGATAGCTCGTGTCAACCTTCGACGATCCGGCATCAATCTTGAGGGTCCCTATTCGGGCGCCAACTGTGAAAACAAAAGGAAGATATTGAGGCTGAGTACCCCAAAAGGAAATACACCAACCCCGGGTTACAAAGGAACATACAAAAGATCTTTATTTTATACTGAACAGTTTCAAAGGATAAAGCAACAGATAGCTATCGGCCCTCAGTACAACACAGCAAACTCCAGCTCGGTGTGCTCAATGAGTGGGGCTGTACATTAGAATAGTTTCTCTCTTCATACCCTCGAAATCATGATGTTCAACCCATTTCCAGGTTAATATAAATTAATACATTACAGATCTAGGCTTCGTGCCGAGTTCGTCCATCTGTACATTTAGGGTTTACCTTTAATATATTAACTAACAAGCCTCAATGGCAATAATATATCTTAGGATTTCATGTTAAACCTTCTCAAACAGTTTTATACAATGTAGTCAAACAAGTGTTCACATTTCGGTATTTGAATACATTGTGTTTAACATATGCTTGTGGATTATCTTCGTTGGCGCAAGTAATCCTCTACACACAGGTCAGCGAAGGACAAGGTCTCAGTTCATGACTCCAAAATGTAGCCTGCAGGCAAGTTATACATTAGTTTATACACAGAGGTCAAGACGGTCATGTTACATTCAGAATGACATTGTCCTCCATCTTAGAACACAGGGTGACTTTTAGAGGGAGAACCTTAAATGGCAGATAGACCTAAAATGGCGGCTTACACTGATCTAAAGTCAAGACCTTGCAACGCGGATTTCCTCGCAAGTGGCTTATAAGCAGCTTGGCGTAGGCCAATATACATATATTCATACAGTATAGGAGACACAATATGATTTCCCGTTCGACAGAACTGCCTTTGGTTATTCGCCCGTGGCATGTTCATTATCTGTTGTGAATTGGATCCATCTGTACTAGTTAATATCGCCCCTTCAATAGCGTACTTGGACAGTTTTTTCGGAACCAATTTTGCCTCCTCATCTATAAGCGTATCATCCTTTTTGTGATTCTTTTCCTGCAAGAGCCTACAGTAATGTGCAATGGTCAGCTGAATTTCCGACCACGGTTTAGCTTCTATACCCACTAACTTCTTTGGCTGCTTCTGTACCTGCTCTGGCAGCCCTTGGCATAGTATATGATAAAACACAGGTATAGATTTCACCCAAGATTCCCGAGTATCGAGCACCCAACTGACTTGGATACCCTGAATGTAAAGCAACAGAGCCTCTCCTTCATTAATTGTTCTTGTCATTATAGCTCTCATATCGGACAGGTCCGGATATAGCACACAAAGTGCTTTCCAAATTGCTCCTCTTCAATTGTTAAACGGCTCTCCATTGTGCATGGTGCTGACTGTAGTCACACCAGGGTAACCTGCCCATATCCATACATCATCAGCTCTCTCACCAAGTATGGCGGTCAGAAGACCCTTAATGTCCCCTATAGCCAATGTATTTCCTCCCGTCCTCTTTTCTAGCTCATGTATCCATTTCCCAGCACCAAAAAGTCAAAATCAGGAGTTTACACCTTAAATTGTCTCTGTCCATTTGAGGCTAAGGAATATATTGTGGCCTTGTTCCTCCTTTTTCGAGCAAGGGGAACTGTGAAGTGCCAAACTCATCCTCATCTCTCATCATCTGTCTATCCACCGCCGGGGTGATATTCCCACATCGCCTTCTACCTGGCAATGATCTTAACCTGCTTACATAAGGCAGAGACACCCCCTCTGGGTCAGTTCGACTTTGTCAATGGTTCTGATGCCTTGGGTACAGGTGCATTTAAATCTGACAATTTTTCTCCATAGAAAAACATTCATCAGTGTCACAAATATTATCTCTCTCTTCCCCCTGGAAGGTTTCCCTCTCTTCGTCTGACATTGCCTGTGACCAACTCGAGCAACTTCTCTCGTGTTCATTTTTATTCAGAGTCACTCTGTCTAAAGACAGCTCCTTATGTCTCGTGCTACATGAGGCTTCCTCCGTGTCATACAACTGAGTGCTCTCGAGACGATCATTTTTTCTCTTCCCCTGAGCTTCCTTCTGAGCTCTCATATCATGGTATATTACTTGTCTTCTAGATTTGCTCTAGATGGCCCTGGTAAGGACTCGTATTCAGGAAAAAATTCCTTTATATCTTCCCATTCTACCAATGGATTGGGATTTATTTCTTCCCTTTCCATATACTCAAGATCACCTGCTCTCTGTCTTTGTTTATGTTCCATATCCTCATCGAATTCTCCTTTCTTTTCATATCCCTTCTTTCATTTGCCCTTCGTATCTCTTCATCTTTTCGTCTCTTTATTCTTTTCTCTCATATCCTTTGCTCTTCTTCTTCTATTCTTTTCTGTTCTAGCCTCTCCTGCTCATCATTTCATCTTTGCTTATTGTCACATTTTCTTTGCTCTTCTGCTCTCTCTTGTTTTTTAGCTTGTTCATCTTGATAAAACTGCTCTTGTTACTGTCTGTCTTTTCTTCTCGCTACTTCATCATTTAATTGTTCTTCTCTTTCCCTATCTTTTTTGCCTGTCCATCTTGATCTCCCCTTTGTCTTACATCCTTGATGCCTTTACCATCAAGTTTCAGCAAAATCTGACCTTCCATCCATTTGTTCTGTAAGAGCGCTATCTCATCAGTTTTATCTCTGTCTCCGTTCCATATTTGTATTTCTCTTCCTACATCTAGAGATGTGCTTGCTCTATCACTTCTCTCCTTATCACGTCTCCCCTTGTCCCTCGGGACTTTGGAGGTTTCCTCTTTCTCAGTATCTTTCTCTGGACTTTCGTCACTACTTTGCGTAGATGACTCATATAAGGGATAGCTATACCCCGCCGCTGCTTTAAGTTCTCTTAATGGGTATAACCTATTGCCTTTCTTAGCTTTGTCTTCCGTTTGAGATGGGGCGGGTGGAGCAGAAGGCTCTTCACCCCCCTCTTTGCATAGATTGAGTATCCTCCTCCTTTTCCTGATGGTATATTTTCCAAAGTCCTAGGCTCGCTAGGCGCTTTTCTAGATTCTTTCCCGTGTATGCAGCATGCAAATATGTCGTCATATGCTGCAAGATTGCCTTCGATAATGATCCACCTTGTGGCCAGGGCATAAATATTTTATCCACGGTTACTTTAACCCATTCTGCACCGTACTTATAATGACAGATTTTAAAATTATGTCTCATAAAAATAATACAATATGAGCAAGCACCAATCGTCACAAGCTCCAATCCCGGCAATCAAAATTTTACTTTAATCTTGCAAAAAAACAACCACCAAAACACTTTAAAACACAATCAATTTCTTTATACACAACTTCACAGTTTTCTACCGTGCAATTTTATTCCTTCAACTATGACATCAGAACACCTTTCAATCACATAAAGCAAACAGACAGACTTGACAGGTCACATATTTGTCTGCACAATCTACTCTTTTATACTTGTCTTGCCCTCTAAAAATTGCTCTGTTTGGAACTTAAACCTATCTCTTTCTGGATCGTCTTTAAGTGATCCTGTCTCCTATGTCAACCTATGAGTTTTATGGGACTCTAGATAAACATTTCTGCTAGCACTCTTTAAAGCCTAGGAACAGGGCGTATTCTTCTATCATGGCCTCACTCACGATTACTCTTTAGATTATATTTCTCGGCCACTCTCAAGTCAATATCTCCTTTCCCTTATACATATATTTTACACTCTTATTCTTACGTTATATTTTATCCCACCTCCCTCCGTTACTCTCCTTATTTACTATACATATACTCATTTGCCACACTTTTCAGTCAATTTGATTCACCATTCACATGTTTTCTTCTTCGGACCCTCGGGATCACTGCCTCTGTTACCGCCTCTTCGCGCTGCTTTTCGATCCGCTTCGCATAGATATGGAAGGGGTTCCTATTGAAACTGGAGGTCCCGTCAACCGTCCTTGCAAGGAATTTTGGATGTTAAACTATCCACTATCTACTGGGAGCTTCACGTCCTGTCAGCCAAATGGCAAAGGTTGTGTGATATTGCTGAAACTCTAAAGTTTAATTATGTCGACGGCCGATGGTTATCTTATCAAACCATCCTATCTCTGCTACCAAGTGAGCTGGTTGTTCTCACAGACAGCCCTTTAAGATGAGTAGCTATACCCTGGAGATAGATGGGGATGCTCATTTTATTCATACATCAATAATCAAGACGACTCAATAGTTTGGCAAAAGTGAGTCAGTTTTATTAAAAAGTCTATTAAACGGGGAGCACAACGAACATCAGCAATCGCTCGATCTTCTCACTCTCAATATTTTTTTTTCAAAACTGGGCTCTTATACCCACAATTAGTCAGCATTGACGTTTTGACCTACGTGGCAAACTACATAAACCTAACGGAGGGTGTGATTGGGTCTAAGTAAGAGCTCTATATCTGTATAGAACAGTGAGGAAGGGGGTAGGATAACTAACATCAGGTGGGGCAACTCTGCCTTCCCCTTAAAATGGCCACTATGAACATGACTAATTGTACAACGTCCCAGGTGCTACACAAACTATAGGACCCTTAATTACGCGGTCCTTTACAATTGGTTCACTTCAACCCCATTTGTACTTTTCCACCTACATCGGAGCAGGACGCATTCTGAACAACCAGGTGCGGATGAGTTTGTCTTAACACTAGCTTCCCACCAATTACTGAATCATCCATCATCACCTCAATGGTCCAATGTCAATTAGTACTTTGAAGATTGGCCTTGAGTTTGTACTGTGCTCTGAGAATTTCAGGGAGTGTGGGCACCAGCCGGCCTCCGTGCGTAGGTGTGACCACCTCGTTGGTCCAACTTCCTTCTACCACATGACTGGACACCATGAAATCGAGCTTTTCGTGTATTTAATTTTATTCTCCAATAGTCCTCTGACGTCTTTTGTTTTTGCTTGACCTTTCTGAACAGGAGCCTCTGTTCCTTCTCGCTAATTGTATCCATTGTCAGCCCATTCCAGTCTGAAAAGACCTTGGCTTTCTTGGCTCAATCACCTCTTTAGCTGAGCTTTTATTCTGTTTAACTCAATTGCTTTTCTTAACTGTGACACTAAAATAAGGCCTTCTTGTTCTGTTCAGCACTGCTTCATAACGTGTAGTGGAAATTTCCATATTTTTTTATCCATATGTATCTCTATAAATGTTTATGTTGGTGCTTGCCACGATGTATCTATTTAAAGCATGTAGCTAGCTTGACGATTATTTTGCTGCTTGCGTTTCAGTTGTATCTGTACACGTTTAAACTAACAAAGTATCTTCATCCGGTCTGTGGCATAAGCTTCTTCAACTTGTTCCCAAGATGTCACTTATCCGTGGTGCTTCTTACTGTGTTGTAGGTTTTCTGCATTCTCTGGTCTGTTTATCTTTTATATGGGTGTTGATTTGGTTTTGTAAGACGTCACCATTCACCTTCATCCGTCATCTTCTTTGCTTCTTCAGGGATTTCATTCAAATGGCCATCATATTGCCTTGAATGTAGGTATGGTTTCCTTAATGGGTATCTTGCTTTTCAGATTTTCTTAGGTATGGGTATTTGTATAGGTACTGCACAGAGCACACGCTCTGCTGTCAGCTGGTTTAGCTGTTCAGTATATGTTACACACTTTGGTTCCCATTTTTCAGGTACTGGAAGTACGTGTTTGCTGTTGCTGGGATTAATGATGGCCATGCAAGCCATATGAATGCAGTTCTTGCTAACATCACAGCACTACTGCTGACAGAAACTGGTAAAAGGTTGTCACTGTCTGGGAATATCACATCTGATCTTGGGCATTTCACGATAGTTATAGTTATTAATCATCTGATGTCCATGCTTGATCAGCAGGTGGTGGCTCAATGACACATTATACTCAGTATGTCTTTCTTTAGACATATGAACAGTTGTACCTAGGCACAGGATGGCGTAAAATGGCAATACCATATCATATCACTGTCATACCTAGACTTTAAGGCCAAGGTGTTGGTTTATCCACCCACAGTCCACAAGTCAGCACCTGTCATCAGGAGCATTTTGGCAGAATGGAGAATCAGTGTTTATGCACCAATGTGGTGCATGCAACAGAGCAAACACCAAACTACAGCATTGTTCAAACTGTGTTTGTCCAGTGTGGTTAATGTGATATTTATTTATTTATTTACTTATTTTTAAAATGTGTAAAGCACACTGGCAGCCCGTTGGCATCAAGGCGATGTTACAAGAAAGTGTCTTAGTTACATGCATTGCTAGAATACATTGCTACAGGTTACAGTCAGTGTAGCAGAATTACGTTGCAAATTGACTTTACAGTATTGTGGTTAACTGAACCAAATACAGTAGAATTCAGCACATTAAGAACATTGAGAACTCAGACAGGGGTTGAGGGCCGGTTTATATGAACAACAGAGTGTTAATTACTTTGCGGAAGGCTAGGTGGGATTTCTCTGAAGTGGGGTGGTAGGGAGTTCCATTGGGTAGCAGCAATGAAGGGGAAGCTGGAACCTCTGGCACAAGCACTTATTATCTTGGGCACTCTGATACGCAACTTGAGGAACTAGGGATTTTTCTATAACTGAAAGGGACGTGCTTTTCAATGAATTATCTAAGCGAAAGGATTTCAGGATGTGTTGACTTACAGCACTACAGAGGGTCACCGAAGAAATCTGAATATTGACCTCTCTTTGGATCTCTGTTTTGGTTATGTCCTCTAAAAAGAAGTGCCTAAGTGTAATCCTTCAAGTAGGGTGAGAATTAAAGTGATATGCATGGGACAGATTTCTCGGTCTTATTGGATCCATATGTTCATAACTGAGCAGTTCTTCTGAACCCCATGTACACAAAAAATATTCTTCTCTCTCTGGCTAAATCGGAGATATAGTCAAAAGATATCTGTCCTATTGGCCTTTTTCCTGCTCCACAAATAGATTACATTCATGGCATCTTCTTGAAAAACACTAAAAGCGTAATATTCCCCAAGATATTGAGAATGTGCTTGTTCATGCAAGGCCATACATTGCTGGTTTTGTGATAAGCACACATGTGGTCTGCGCCATGTTAGCAGTGGCTGGGACACAAATACATTAAATCAACCCCCTGCACACCTTTTTGTCAGCATTCCGCCACCGGATCTGCCACACAATGCCCCCCCAACACCAGCAGTAGCTCAACATAGCTAGCATTCCTCTCCATAGACCACCAGTTACAAATTAATGGGAAACCCTACCTTAAAAACACTACACCCAGAATCAAGCCCCCTGACACGACCATGGACATTGAATGTCTTCAGCTGCCACCATTATTCCACAACATGCCCACTTGGAGAAAAGGGCCGAGGCTTAGCCCGCTTTTTAATGGTTTTGCTGATTGTGTCACCACCAGGATGGGAAAGACAGGGCCAGATTGGAGAGGGCAAGTAAACTAATGGCAGTTAAAATGGGCCAACTACAAAGAGGAACAGGAATCAGGAAGTTGTGCGCTGTTCGGGTGAAGTCAGAAGACGAGGAGTAGGTGGTAGACCGAAAGCCCAGCAGGATGAAGGAAAGAGCAGCAGAGTGTGGATGCGATTTCTGGGGAAGGTGAGGTATTGGTTAGTGAGTGGAAATGGTACTGCATTGTGAGTGTGCAGGAAACAGTACCATGCGTGGTTAGGTCAAGTAGTGTAAGGCGTGAATTTGAAGTGGTTGTGACTAAGTGAAAGGAGGGTGTCCAAGAAGAAGGTAGGTGGAGTCGTTATAGTAGTATGGAGGAGGAAGTAGTACTGTGGAGGAAGAAGTATTAGTGTGGATGAGGGAGTAGTAGTGTGAATGAGGGAATAGAAGTGTGGACAAGGGAGTAGGAGCAAAGAGGATGGAGAAGTAGTGAAGTGGACAGAGGAGTATATCAAAAGGTAGAGGCAAGGCATGGCAGGTACATGAGACATCAGAGGGGCTGAATAGAAGAGTGAACAGAGTAGAAGTGGGTAGACTTAGAGAGGGAAGGTTGACAGAGCTAAAGAGTGGGAGAAGAGAAAGTGAGCTTGATAGAAGAAAGACTCCATCGTGCAGGGCGTATGAAAGGCACAATTCCTTACACCTTTAGAACACTAATGACTTGATAGAATAGGGAATGCTAGGACGTCCCTGAGGGAGTCTAGTGAGTTAAGGTTGTGACTTTAGTTTGGCATCACAGTATAGTTAGCCTGTTAGCATACAGAGTGTGAAACAATCCGTACATACTAATGTGGGCTGCAGACACCTGGGTTGGCAAGAAGGTGCTCTACGATGAGAGAGAGAGGGACGGCCAAAGTGCCCATAGAAAAGTGAATAAAAACCCTTGAACCATCTCTGAGGCTTGGAGCAAATCTTTTGTCATCTGTGACAGTTGGGGTCAAAGTGGGATCCTACAGACCCTGCTACAGAGGTCACCCACTGCCAGCCAGAATTCTGAGAGTTGTGAGGCTAGCAAACATTGCACAAATCCTAACGAGTGTCATATCAGGAGCTGCAGGGTGTGATCTATATTGAGACAAAGAAGTGGCCATCCCTCCCAAGTGACAAGCAATGGTTCGGAGTGGACTACATATGCAGAAGATTCTGGTCCCTGAAAATGTGGCGATACTGGACCCCACAGAAAGGGAAGTGGCAGGTTCTGTTGTGATGACAGAGGCACATAAAGATGTTCAATGTGAGGGTTCACTGGAACAGCCTTCTTGAGTTTGAAGAAACTCATAGGATGGATCCACTCCTGGAACAAGCCTGGAAGTTCCTGGCTTCTGAAGCAAAGAGCCAAACTGTGAAAACTCCCCACTTTTTTGACAGGGGAGAAATCTTGTATTATTATTATTATTATTATTATTATTATTATTATTATTATTATTATTATTATTATTATTATTATTGTATTTATTGAGCATGGACCTAGATTCAGGAAGCAACAGAGCACTTTACAGAGGTATACAACAAATACAGATAAATAAATGAGCGCTTTACAGAGGTATACAACAGTACAGATACATATCGGAGCGCTTTTCAGAGGTAACAAGAGAACAGATATACAGCATGGGGATATGCAGGAGCACAGAGGAGGGGTACAGTTGTACCGGGCGAGGGGGGAGGAGAGGGGTGGGAGGTGTCTAGCGAGCCAGATGACACAAAGGGCGATGTGATGGCCTAGGTGTTGAGGTGGAGAGATTGCTTGAAGAGTTGGGTTGTGAGATCTTTTCTGAATTGAAGGAGCGTGGGACCGAGTCTAATAAAGTTCCATAGTCTTGGGGTGTAGGCAGAGAAGGCTTTTTTTCTGGTTCTTTCCTTTTTGCAGCAGTGGATTTCAAGTCTGCACGTGTCCTGGCATCTGGTGGTGCACTGTCTGCCAGAGATGCAGAGTTTCTCCACAAGGTGACTTGAGGGTGACTCCCTTATAGATGATGCAGCAAGACCTGAAGGTGATTTGTGCATGCAGTGGGAGCCAGTGAAGGTCGATGAGGGCTGGGGTGATGTGGTCATATCTGCACAGACCCTTGATGAGGCGTTCCGCTGCATGTAGGACACTTCTTAGGGGCACAGGAGAGGATGACGGGAAGCCTTCGAGGAGTGCATTGCACCCATACAGGTGGGAAAGTACCAGTGCTTGAACGGTGGATCTAAAGCTGTCCGTAGGGAGGAAGGGCTTGACTTTGTGCAGGATGGAGAGCAAATACCAAGCTATCTGAGTTTTCTCAGTGATGTGTTCCTTGAAGGAGAGTTGTTTGTCGATGTGGAACCTGCTGGAGTTGACACACGTATTGAGCTCCGGTGTGAAGCCTGCAGAGTACATGGTTGATAGCCAGGTCTGTATGTCTGGGTGTTCGGTGTTGTTGGTGAGGAGTAGGAATTTGGTCTTGGATGGGTTGAGCTTCAAGTATGCAATGGACATCTAAGACTGTATAGGCTAATTGTTAACCCTCGAGGAGATTGGGTTAACTATCATCAGTTATTGGTACCAAAACAGTTCCAGGAGGCGTTGCAGGAACTCGCCCACTCTAATATGACCGCGGGACACCTGGGACTGCAAAAGACACAAGCAACACTGCTCAGTGACTTCATCTGGCCAGAGGTACAAGCAAAGACAAAACTATTTTGTGTGCTGTCTAATCTGTCAAAAGACTCATCCTGATGACATACCCAAGCGTCTCTTCAGCCTGTATGCACTATAGAAGCCATTTCCACCGAATTGTCATGGACTTAGCCACCCCCTGGAACCTTGCAAATCAGGGAATCGCTATATTCTGGTGATTGACGACTACACAGCTCGATATCCTGAATCATTTTCCATGAGAAGCAAAGCAACAAAGGCTATCATTGGAGGTGGGGGGTAAGTAGTAGAAGAAAGGCTTATGCTCTTCATCAGGACACTTATGGAAATAAGGATGGGGAAGGGAGTGGAAAGAATTAGTTAGCATTCTCCACAATGGGATTGTGTGTAGTATGTAGCACATGTCACTTTTATTAGTAAAAAACATGTCCCCTTCCGGTATAGTTGATCATATTAATTTGTACATGAAAATTGTGTAATAAAGGATGCATTTTGCTTTAGTACATTTCCGTGCAATGTAACTAATGTTTAAAGAACATTAATCACCAATGTGTAAATCCTGCTCCCTCCATTCTCTTTTTTTGTTTGCTTTATACTTTGTAGTGGGGGAGTTGCACAGCGAGATGGGTGGGTTACCTCTTCGCGAATAACAAGAACAGCATGTTTTTGGTTACTAGGGCACGTCTATTTCAGGGCTGTTCTTGATTCCATTCTCTTGGCTCTGGTACAGGTTTTCTAAGTTGCTCCCAGGAGCACACTGAAGGTGGAGTCCTGAAATGGAAAAGAAAAAACACTGAGCAGAAAAAGTGCCAGCAGTCATTTTGGGATAGAGGTCGGCACCAGTATCCACATGCAAGGCACATGAGGGGATCTCAGAGGCTGGGATTAACCCATCTCCTCCTTCTCTAGGGTCATGACCCTCGGGGTACTAGCCCTGGTTCCATGCAGAGATAAATATTTCTTTTTGGGACATTGCTGGAAGTGGACTGCCATAAGTTGTACAATGTACTCGTGGGTGGGTTATTCTGCCTTCACAAAAGAGAACCTCATTTGACAGGGATTGTGGTATAGGATCTCTCTCTGTGTTTCCCCTGGACTGGTCTTTCCATGAGGGTATTGGGTCCTTTTGCATCTCGGATGGATCTTCTAATTGTGAGCTTTTGGCCTCCAATCTGGTCAAGTTGACAATCAGTACCTCGGTCTGAGGATTCAGCGGGAGCAGCATCACGTCTTTCCTTTTTTCTTGAGCCTGGCTCAAGTGATCCCTTTCTGTGGAGGTCAGGCTATCTCTTCCAAACAGGGCTTTGCCAATGGATCTGGGGGAGGGGGTGGGGCAAGCCCACCTCTTTTCCATTCTCTGGTTAATTTCCGAGTTCACCCATGGGTTTAGGGCTTGCTTGAGCTAATATTGGTCCTCTGTCACACCTTTAGCACCCTAAGCAGCCCACCGTCATTGCCACTTCTTTGACGCTACCTTGAGGCATCCTCTGTGCCAAACCCTCCTCTGTGATAGAGCTGGATTCCCACGGTGTTCTCCAACCATCTTCGAAGGTGTAACTAGTTCATGTGGTGACTCTTGCTTACTTTTCCTACAGAGATTTCTGAGAGTTATCTTACTATTGTGACCATTAAGGGAACACAGGTGATTGTTGTATTCTTATTGGTAGTATAACATGACATGAGTGATACTTTTACAAATGCAATACTGATGTTTCATGTTTTTTTCCTTACACGGTAGATTTTCTAAGTTGGCAAATCGCACACGGGTACACAATTATATTCTTGTAACTATGGCTACTGAGGCATATTGGTAAACCAGTTTATTAATATGGATCTTTTTTCTCCCACCTTCTTTTTTATGTGCTGAATTCTCTAGGGTCATGACCCTCGGGGTACTAGCCCTGGTTCCATGCAGAGATAAATATTTCTTTTTGCGACATTGCTGGAAGTGGACTGCCATAAGTTGTACAATGTACTCGTGGGTGGGTTATTCTGCCTTCACAAAAGAGAACCTCATTTGACAGGGATTGTGGTATAGGATCTCTCTCTGTGTTTCCCCTGGACTGGTCTTTCCATGAGGGTATTGGGTCCTTTTGCATCTCGGATGGATCTTCTAATTGTGAGCTTTTGGCCTCCAATCTGGTCAAGTTGACAATCAGTACCTCGGTCTGAGGATTCAGCGGGAGCAGCATCACGTCTTTCCTTTTTTCTTGAGCCTGGCTCAAGTGATCCCTTTCTGTGGAGGTCAGGCTATCTCTTCCAAACAGGGCTTTGCCAATGGATCTGGGGGAGGGGGTGGGGCAAGCCCACCTCTTTTCCATTCTCTGGTTAATTTCCGAGTTCACCCATGGGTTTAGGGCTTGCTTGAGCTAATATTGGTCCTCTGTCACACCTTTAGCACCCTAAGCAGCCCACCGTCATTGCCACTTCTTTGACGCTACCTTGAGGCATCCTCTGTGCCAAACCCTCCTCTGTGATAGAGCTGGATTCCCACGGTGTTCTCCAACCATCTTCGAAGGTGTAACTAGTTCATGTGGTGACTCTTGCTTACTTTTCCTACAGAGATTTCTGAGAGTTATCTTACTATTGTGACCATTAAGGGAACACAGGTGATTGTTGTATTCTTAATGGTAGTATAACATGACATGAGTGATACTTTTACAAATGCAATACTGATGTTTCATGTTTTTTTTCCTTACACGGTAGATTTTCTAAGTTGGCAAATCGCACACGGGTACACAATTATATTCTTGTAACTATGGCTACTGAGGCATATTGGTAAACCAGTTTATTAATATGGATCTTTTTTCTCCCACCTTCTTTTTTATGTGCTGAATTGTATGGTATTTTCGTGTCTTTTTTTTCACATTGGTCACTTATTAAGGGTTTTTTGCCCTGAAGATGGATTACATCTGAAATGTATTGGCTGACCCTGACAATGTGTGCACAATTCCTCACTCATTTGGAATAATATATCTGTGATTTTTAGAGTATTTGTCAGGTGAATTGTATGATATTGAGGACTTGATGTTACAGTTGTTGTTATAATGATGAATATGAGATTGCTCATTTGAGCTTTAAAGTGAGCACGTGGGTATCTGAAGGTGACCTTCAGAATATTTTTGGGTGATTCATTTACTCTAGGGCTAGAGGTTTTACCATGTTGCTCCTGAAATTAGCAAGGATTTGGAATCATCTAGCGGTGCCCACCTTTCTACCATATACACATCGAATAAAACCAACCATATATTTTTTGCCCAAAGTTCATAAAGAATATGACGAGCTACCTGAAGTCAGACCGGTAGTTAGTGGCATTGGATGGAAAACTGAAAATATTTCTAAATATACCACACAATTCTAACACCAAGGATATACAATCTAAAATCTTACATCAGTGATACTATGAACATTTTAGAAATACTTCATGAGTTTATTTGGAGTGAGAAAGCATTTCTAGTTACAATTGATGGAAAGGCCCTGTACACTTCCATTGATCATAAATTAGAATTTGAAATGACAAATCAGCACAATATATGCACATTAGACAAAAGTATTTTTATCTTCAACAATATGATTTACAAACAAACCAAAGGGGTGGCAATAGTTGCCTGCTTTGCAGCCCACTTAGCTAGCTTATTTATGGGTGCCTATAAAACCAGACATGCCCTAAATGACAATATTTGTGTGCATAGTTTAGTATTATGAAAACATGATATCAATTTTATTATTATGATTTGTGAGGGAACACCACACAAACTCAATGATTATACTTAATTTCTGAATAATAACAAATTTGGTATAGAGATAAGTACCAGTTATCATAAACAAACAATTGATTTCTTAGATATAGCAATCAGTAGTCAAGAAAACCAAAATCAGACAAGGAAAATGCAACTTTACATGCCACAATTTGTCATCAAAGAACTACAATTAATAGTATTCCAACTGGAGAATTTGTAAGGGTGCATAGAAACTGCAGTGGGGACAGCACACAACATGAATTCATGAGAATTTACAATAACAAAATAATTTAAATAGCCAAGCAAAAGGCTGACAATAAATCTAGAAAGGAGGTTCTCAGGCCCATTACCAAATAGATGTATCAGACTAGCACAACGAGATGTATTACCAGATCAGATATACCAAATTAATGAAATTGTATATTAATTGTTGAACAAACCTTGGCACATCCTATAAATGGATGATGATCTTAAGAATTATATAGGTTCAAAACACGATAGGACATACAAATGCCCAGGTTTTCTGAAGAGAGCAGAAGTTAATAAAGTATTTTCCTTTATATCACAGCCAGATAAAGGTTTTTCAAATGTGGCAGTTGTAGGATGTGTAAGTATGCAATAATAATAAGTCAGTTCTTAAAACCAATGAAGAATGCGCTCTGCATACTACAGATTACATAAACTGTAGATCAAAATGTGTTGTATATTTTTCCATATGCCCTTGGAAATATGTGTACATACGAAGTACTATTTGCAAGCTCTGCATCAGGATAAGAGAACACGTAAGTATGGTGGGAGCACAACACCCAAAATTACTATTGACTGCACATTGGCAGAAATATCATCAAATGGACAGCAAGAATTATATCAAATGTGTTGGATTAAGACAAGTGAAAACAAATGTGAGAAGAGGTAACCGTGAACTGACACTGAGACAAATTGAGGCACACATCACCTGCCATTTGAGAACCGTGCAACATAGATTAAACACAGAGCAGGAGTTCAATGTTTTCTTGTGAACATGAGTTTTCAATAATATGAGACATGAATATACTGCATGGGATGAAAATCCTTTCTGTGAATATCAGTTTCAACAAATGCAGGAAAAACACCTATTTTAGTAATGTACAACATAATAATTACCCTGATATTTATATTGCTCAGTTTAATGGTAAGGTGTAGACAATGTATTCTATTTTTTTTTTACAGTTTAAACATCGGGATATATTGGTTTTAACTAAACTATACACTATTATATACATATAAGGCATGTTGAATCAACAACATAATAGAAATTGGCCAGTATCAAGTAGAAAGTCAAGAAACAACAGATTATATACATATAAAATGACAATGCAATACAAACAAAGATGGCACGCTCTTTAAACAAATGATGTAAGAACACATATTAAAACAACTCGACAATCAATTTCAGAAATATCATTATAAAAAATGGCATCAATATTGTCAAATACTTTCCTATAAAGATATAATTAATCACTTCACAACTTTACTGACACCAAGCACATATGGGGTATACAAGATCATAAAAATACAGAATTTAATGATGGCGCAACATCACGACATTATGCAATGATGTCATATCACGTTATGATGTCATCAACATTATTTAAGTGTATTTCAAAATGGCAGTCACACAACACATGGGATGCCCCTGAAGAAGCGTATTAACACTTCCCAATTTGAAGAGAAAGGGAGGTTACCGTTTTGTGATCTTACCTGCACTTTGGCCCTTTAAAACTCACCATGAACAAAAGTACCACCTTAAAAGGAGCATATTAACATCATGCCATTTTGAATATTTATGCAGGGAACACCTCTCACAAAGAAAATAAAAAAAATACTCATAAACAGCACAACAGTACTCAAAATTTAATGAGCCACTAAACATAAAATTTCAACATTAAATTATGGCACAAGGTACATCTATTATCTGCTCAAAACATACAATGTTGGCATGAAATTGGCAAATACAATATATATATTTGATTTGATATTTTATTTCTATCATGCTCGTACACAAGTGTATCAGAGCGCGACAAGGCAAGGGAGGGGAACAGGGGAGAACAAAATAACGATCTTACTAGGACCAGTGACATTGAGAATGCGCAAGTGCATGGGAGAGGGGAAAAATGGATGGAAGGGGGGGAAGTGGAAAGTGCGGAGCATAGGAGAAACAGATAAATAATAATAAATAAATAAATAAATAAACAAATAATAAAGGCAACAAACAGTGGTAGTGCAGCCAGTAAGTGGCAAGTGCTGGGTATACGGCAGCAGACAGGGTAGGTCTGATAAGTGCAGGAAAAAAAGGGGGGGCTGTATGGGTACAGATACAGACCCCAGTGCAAGGGGTGGCCCAGAGGCAGTGCAGGAGGGTGGTAGGGTGAGTAGATACCTGGGCACGGAGGACAGAGGGTGGCCAGGTGCACAGTGCCAAGAGAGAACAGATCAGCAGGGGAGAGGGTGGTGCAAGGCAGAAGCAAAGAGGAAGGTCTTGAGGTGCTTCCGGTGGTTCTCCTCAAGTTTTAGAGTGGCATGGAGGCTGTTCCAGAGGGAATCGCCAGCCAAAGACAGAGATCTACCCACAGCTTGTTTCTTTGAAAAATGACTGACCCTGATGAAGTTAGAGGTAGAGGAGCGAAGAGCTCGAGAGGGGAGGTATTTGCAGAGAGATAGCTGAAGGTATTTTGGACCCAGGCCCCAGAAAGCCTTGTGGACAATGCAGAGGGTTTTGAATTCAATCCTTGCATCCACTGGGAGCCAATGGAGAGATTTCAGAGATAGAGAGATACGATCCCTGGGCTTGAGGCCAAGGAAAAGTCTTGCAGTCCTGTTCTGGATTAGTTGCAGAGGACAGAGAGTAGAGGCAGGTAGATTTAGAAAGAGGCTGTTACAATAGTCCAACCTAGAGAGAACCAGAGCTTGGGAGACAGTGAGCTTCTGGGGGAAGCAGAGGAAAGGCAGGATACCTCTGAGGAGGTGCGGTAGGAAGTTTGACTTTTTAGAGACATCAGAGATGTGGGCGGAGAAGTAAAGTGTGGAGTCAAAGATGACCCTGAGGTTCTTAGCCTCGCCGATGGGGGTAGGAGAAGGGCCAAGGAAGGCCGGCCAACGAGTGAGGGGGAAGGTGTGCCGATGAGGAGGATCTCCGTCTTGCTGGCATTCAGACAAAGATCATTGGTGGCACACCAATCTTGTATGACAGTTAGGCAATCAGAGATGAGAGAGGGAGGGGAGGTGGCCGAGGGCAGCTTGAAAATGTGTTGAGTGTCGTCAGCGTAGCATTGGAAATTTGAGCAGAAAATGGCAATACAGTGGGCGAGAGTTGCCAGGTATTTGTTGAAAAGCCAGGGCGAGAGGAAGGACCCAAGTTGACTTCATTGACCCATTACAGAACAATCCCTTATGCATTTATATAAAAGAGGATTAATAGTTTGATTAATCTTTACAAGAGCATTAGGTGAGAAGAATATCCCAATTATTGATGAATGTAAGACTTAAATCAATCAACGTTTTGTATGGAATTATAGTCAATGAATGTGTCCCTTGTTTTTCCCTTTTCTCTCAACTCCTTTTCTGATGGGAATGGTTTTCAACCATAATTGAAAATATGTATCAATTAAGTGTTTGCATATCTAAACATTACAATATATACTTGTATAAACAATGTTTAGCCTTGCAAAAGCTTTCATAGAAAAACAGGTGGCACGTGCAGCAGTGTTGGTTTGGTATTTGGTATTGGCGGTTGGTACTGGGTTCTATAAAGCACAAACATTCACTCTAGGGTACCTTAGCACTATTGATTGAAGAAAAAAATAGGATCAATCCAGGCCAGCATGGAAGGGTTGTGCCTAATCTAGAAGAGGAGTGCAAAAGAGTGTTCATGGGATACTGAATAGGTAGGTTTTCCTACCGCCTGATGTCAGAATATACAGGAGGGCATGCACAATAAACTCTTGGGTATTACCGCAGGAATGCGGGAAAGAAAAATAATCTACCTGCTAAACCTTCAAGTGAGCCTCAGAAGCCATACAGATGTCAACAGACTGTCCGCCAATTCAATTTCCATCCCATAACAGGGGAGACTACACAAGAAATTAAAACCTTCTCAGTGTAAAGGCGATGCTTGTGCCTCTTTGATCATAAAAACCTGCCCTCCTCGCCTTATAAAAGCAATCTGCATATTTGTCAACAAGTCATTGGATAAAGGTTTAGTACCTGATGACTTGAAACAAACTATGGTCACACCTATCATAAAGAAAATTGGACTAGCCAGGGATAATCCCCTCAGTTACCGCCCCATTTCGAATACACACTTTCTTTTGAAGATTTTAGATAAAGTGGCATACGGACAAATATCAGAACACTTAAACCTGTACCCCTTCCTGAACGAATATCAATCTGGGTCTAGACGGGGGTTCGGCACTGAAACCTCTCTTTTTGAAATAAAATCCAATTTGCTTAAGAGACTAGATAAAGGATAGCTATCCCCGTTAGTCTCACTGGATCAATATGTAGCGTTCGACTTAGTCGATCACTCCATCTTGAAGCACAGGCTCGCAGATGTTGACAACTTTTCACCTCTGGCTGTCTCCTAGATAGTCTCTTTCCTGAAGAACAGAGTTAGTAGAGTCTACTCTAAAACAGCAGAAGCTTCGCCAATTCCAGTTCATTTTGGAGTACCCCAATGTGCCAGTACCTCACCATAACTCTACAATCTATTTATGACACACTTTTTCGCCGAATTAGAGGCGGGGGCATAATGTTCTGTAACTATGCGGATGACACACAATGTGTCGTCCCACTCACAGGCATCCATGCGCAGGGTGAACTGGAGCTTAACAGAATCTTCACTATCAATGAGAATTGCATGCTCAATAATAACCTGGCCCTTAACAAAAGCAAACCAGAACTCATGATAGTGGGGAGTTCTGCCGCTATAAGAAAAACTAGAGAGCAACTATGGCTTGTTTAGACTAGGAACTGACCTAATCTCCCCGTTCCTAAACTTAAAATCCTAGGGGTCATGCTTGATCAATCCTTAACCATGGAATCATATGTCTCCAGCATTGTTACAGCCTCTGCATATTACATCAAATTATTACACCATCTCAAACCACTCATCACCCAAGCGAGTGCTGAGATCAATGTCAGAGCCATCATTGGCGCTAAGATGGATTATTGCAGAAGTTTGTTAGCTGACAACAGTAAACACAAAATGCACAGGCTTCAAATTATACAAAACAGAGCTGCAAGAGTAGTACTGGGTCTCTCTAGAAGAGACAATTTAACGTGAGCCAGGCAATCTCTTCACTGGCTACCAATTGAAGCGTGAGTAGCATTTAGGCTCCTCACCATCAAATGCAGGTTAGGCACCATGCCTGCCTATCTACCGTATTCCATCACCGATAAACCAATTGGTAGGGGTCTTAGAACCAATGAACAGAAATTGCTTTTTCAGCATAGATGTGGAACCACTCAAGCGGAGAAGAGAGCCTTTTTCTCATCAGCTCCTAAACTTTGGAGCAATCTACCAAAAGATCTAAGATTCCGGAGCACCTTAACTTCATTTAAAAGAGCGCTAAAAACCATCTGTTTGGATAATACCATTATTCCTGTCCTAACTTCCATGCTTTTACTACCTACTGTTAACTGTTATGTGTATGTCTAACTGTTATGTGTATGTCTAAGCGCCTTTATGCCTGAGGGTCCACAGTACGCTCTACAAATGCTGTAATGTAATGTTCAGTTTCTTCCTAAATCATAGATGATTAATCTGTTTCCGGGTGGGCAGAGGTTTCGAATGTCATAGATTAGCTGCCTGTACCGAAAATGCATGCCCTCCCTGACTCCTTTAAAAACCCACCTCGACCTCTGGTGAGTGCCCCAAATGTAAAGCGATGAATACTATTTTTTTCCATTTAATGTGGTTCAATCATCCTGGTCTCAGATTTTGGAATGTGCTGCTGATATACTACCCCTTAATATACCAAGTGAACCCATGGGCTGCACATTGGGTAAACCCATTAATATTCCGGCAACCTCCTGCAAGCTTTTATCCTGACTCCTGCTCTTTGCAAAACACAGGATCTTGATGTCCTGGAATAGTGATAGAGCTCTTTCTAAAGGCATGTGGTTGAGGTATGTATTGTAGGGTCAGGACACTGAATCTAATTATATTTGCTTATGAACAAGAACCCAACGCCTGAGTGATATCTGGGATCTGCTTAAAGTCTACCTCCGGACCCTCACTGACTTGGTTGAGCCACTGGGCTCGCCAGGGGGGGGGGGGAAGCAGGGTTGATGGACTTCGCTGGTGAGGGTCATTTGGTGGATTCACCTTTTTTGTGAAGTGTTGTTTTCTGGGGTTTTGGGGAGGTTGGTGGGAAGAGGTGATGTGACACCCATGTTTGCTGTCTGAGAATTCTAGTGTATGTCCTAGCAAAGCATGGTTCTGTATGTCAAGTCATTTGATGATATTTGATTGATATAATTGTTCGTCGACTAAAGTATCAAGTATAAGGTTGTATTCACTCTTGTTTTTGTTTGTGTTTATCTGTCTATTGGAAAAATGAAATACTTTTTTTTAAAAAAAGAAGTCTGCTATCTCACCTTTCCCTCTTCCTTTTAAAACGGTGCCATGTAGAGGGTGTGCAGTTCTCATATATTCTCATATATTGATCCATGTGGGACTCACTGCACAGATAATGGATGCATTTTGAGTGTCAAATGGAAAAGGACAAAGAGCTGCTTCAGTATTGCTTCCCCAAGTGATCTTTGTAGCAAGCAGCACTTCTTAGTGAAGCCATCTATACCCTAATCTTTCCTCTAACTAGTGTGAAATTGCAATGTATTTTCGGTGGCTCTGGTCCAATTGTCTTCAGCTACGGAAGACGCCTCTCTGTACCTCATGTAGAACAACTAACATTCATCAAAATGAATAAGCACCATACCTCAGCAAACAGTGGTAAGAAACTGTTGATTTAACAAGCACAGAAATATTGTCAAAATTGGTGCTGATCAGCGGGCGCTGTTGCGCTTGCGGAAGATGGCCGCCTAATTGTGAGCTCTGTGCTAGGAGGTGCCTTCCTACCTGAATCCTGCATCGGTGCGTTGCTGAATCCTACACCAATTGCTTGAGGTGAATGCTGAAGACCAGGGCAAGGTTCTGACCGAGCCCTGGGTCTTGATTCTACCCCGTTGCTGTGATCCAGCTCATAGAAACCTGACCAAGGGCTGGCTCGGCCCGTCCCGCTCCTCCTCTCCGGCTCGACTACCTCTGACTCCGAGGATCTGGGGCCTGCAGTGGGGAGGGGCGCTGTGCCCACGCGGTGCTGTCCACCTCCTTTCTCCCCCGGAGACTGCTACGACCTGCGAGGACACACCGGCCGCTTGGACAGCCCCTGCCGCAACATCTATATTGGGACCCTGAGGCCCGACCCATACAGTGAGCGGTTGCTCCGCTGCCCCTCCTGGGCGGCGTGCTGACACCCAGAACCCCCGCCGGGACTGGGCCGGAGGGATCTGAATCCGTGGCTCAGCTGTGACATACCCGCTCCCGCAGCAGCTGCGGTGAGTCCCTGAGGCCCCTGGGGCTCCCCCCGGTCGCCCACCGCAGCAACGTCCACATTGGCCTTGGCTGCCTCCCACTCTGTGAGCACGGCCGGTGTCGGCAACCTCCCTCACCAGCTTCTGTGCCCCTGGAGCCGCACTTCCATCTACTCCCTGACAGTTTGACATCTTTGGGGCCCTAGCCCCTAACTCAACCTAGTGAGCGCTGCTTGGGAGGCGTGGGGACTGAGGGCTGTGGGCCCGTGTGTTGCGCATGCCCCCAGGACAGGGGCACTTCATGCTACGTGGCAGGGATTGGGGGCCTGGGTGGCATGATGCCACCCCTGACCAGGCCCCGAGCACCGAATTCCCTGTGGGCCCCGGCCTGGTCACACTATCTGGCTTTGTAGAGTCTGTGTAGAGGGCATCGCTGTGGACATACGCCTTCTGCCCCTCCTGCCTACATGCACCTGATGGGGGCCTGGAACCCATAGCCCAACTGGGCAGCGGTGGGTGCGTGTTGTGTTGGCTCCCTCGGGGCAGCGCGCAGCACCCTGGTCACCCGCTCCATTCGACCATCCTGTGATTCCAGAGAGGGGCGCCGATGTGCTTCGCTGACCCCCGCTTGGGCACCTCTCTGCTGACTAAATTGTGGCTTCCTGTCTGCCCCCAGCGACCCACAGCTCCCTCACCGGGATACCTAGCCGACCTGCGCCTTGGTATAAGAAGCTCCCTCCTCGACCCACCTGGTTGCTTCGGAGCCCAAAAATTCTACTTTCCTCACCTGCATAGACCTCCTGATCCCGGTCCTCACCCAGGCTCATCAAGACGGTTTATTTCACAGGGCCCACCCACTGAACACTTGGTGCGTTTACACTACTCTGGGTGGTGGCGGTCATTGGTGGCCCAGTGCCCCACAGCTTGATACAGAACTACATCTTATTACACTCCCGAAAACCACCAGAACGCCTTGGCTAGCCCCTTGGTCCACCTCTTGTGACCTTACCTCTTTCCGCTCTGCATTGACTCCCCAGCCGCCTCCCCCACGCTCCCGGGCTCACCCCTGGCTAGCATCATGACTAAAGGAGCAGGGAAGAAACAGTGCTCAAACCACATGTTCGCAAAGACCCCTTCAAGGTCGGCTGGGGATGCACCGGAGCAGGAGACGTCCAACTCAACACCCTCGGATCCTATAGACTCTCAGAAAATGATGGAATATATCCGTGAGGGCTTCACCACGCTCCATAGCAAACTTGACAATATGAATGGCACCATATCCTCTATCAAAGCTCATATCGAGAGGACCGATGGACGGTTGGCTGAGATTGATATGAGGGAGAGTGCCACTGAGGATAATCTGGGCTCCCTCAGGGCGGAAATCTCCGCACTCTCTGGCCGAGTTCTCGAGGTCGAGAAAAAGAACGAGAACTCGAATCGCGTTCGAGGTGTAACAATCTCCGCATTATTGGGGTGCCCGAAGATGGAATCAAGGAACCTATGGAGGACTACGTCGAATGCACCCTATTGACACTGCTTGACTCCCCCAAGCTCTCCCCACAGTTTGCAATCGAGAGAGCCCATCGTGCCCTAACAAGGAAGCCCAGGCCGGGTGCACCTCCATGCCCCATCTTCGCTAGGGTCCTAAACTTCCGTGACAGGGACGCCCGCCTGAGGGCAGCAAGAGCCAAGGGCGAACTCCTCCTGGGGGCTACCAGGATCTATCTGTATCCTGATTTCTCAGTGACTGTTCAGCAGGAACGCAAAACTTTCTTGGCAGTGAAGAAGAGGCTGCTAGACCTGGAGGTCAAATACTCCATGCTATACCCCGCCAAGTTGAGAATTGAACACTCCAACCATGTGTTCTTTTTCACAATCCCTAAGGGGGCTTCTAAGTTCATCGATGAACACTTTCTCGGCTGACCCTCTGCCGTAATGCATACCCACTAATGTTATAGTCTCTTGCTGAATGTTTATGATCTGTGACACCTCCTTGTCCCAGAGGTGTGGGCGGTCTCCCCCACAGTCATGAGCAGCTTGTTTAATTGATGCAGGACTGGGCTGTAACTCTCCTGTGTTATTTCCTACCTAAGTCACGCACATCCTAATCTTTAGGCACTATGTTTTATCCTTAAGAGCCCCTAGCTCGGAGCATCGCCGCCAGGCCAGTTCACAGGCCCCCAGGCGTTGATGCCATTGGTTTGGACTTGGTTAAAAGGGTATGGGGTTATCATTCCTATGTTTGGGGGAGGGATGTGGGCGGGGGTGGGATGGGTTGGGTGTTCTGTTAAAAAAGGCTTGGCCTACATGGAGAGAGCAGAGCATGCGGCAGCATTAGGACACTTCTTCATGGGCTGGTCCCGGTTCGATACCTTGGACTCAGGAGCTACCATTTCACCAAAACTCAAAGGCTAATGAGTACCTCTGCACGAAAGCACATTGACAACTTAACGCTCATGAGCTGGAATGTGCGGGGGTTGGGTAACCATAAGAAAATGAGACAATTACAACTCCATACTGAGCGTCATGGTGCAAAAATCCTATTTTTACAAGAAACGCATGCATGCTCTGAACACTGTGAAAAGTTTGCCAAAATGTGGGGTCCCCGAAGGTACTCTACCAACTACTCTACCCAAAGCCATGGAGTTATGACCCTGATTCACAGAAGCCTTAAGTTCAGCTGTATGTTCTCACAGAATGACCCCCAGTGCAGATATGTGTTGCTACAGGGTACCCTTCAGAATAGGGAAGTGGTCCTGTTAAATATCTAAGGTCCTAATATTGACGACCCAGAGTTTTACCTGCACCTACCCTCCCTTCTGGATGGCTTCCCTCTGATAATAATCCAATGGGGTGGCGACTTTAATACAATATTAGACGTCAACCTGGGCAGATCCAGTTCCAAACCCTGTCAACTCTCCAAAGCAGCTTATTCCATATTAACATCCCTTCCCCGACTTGCGATGGTAGATGCATGGCAGTTCATTTACCCTGACTCCCGCTCCTACTCTTTATATTCCTCAGTGCACGACTCACACTCAAGAATTGGTAGATGGCTAGGATCCGATATACTAATAAGAAGCATGGCACACTTAACTATTCTCCCTAGAACCCTATCCGACCACTCACCGGTCACCATCTCCCTTTTCTGGGGCCCAGACCGGAACCGAATTAGGCAATGGAAAATTAAACCTTTCTCTCTCCTTGACACAGCCTTTAGCTCCGATCTGGAAACTGCCATTGAAGATTTCTTTGAAATCAACACCGGCTCGGTATCGTCGCAGGCGACCCTCTGGGAGTCATTTAAAGTCTACATTAGGGGTATTGCTCTATCCAAAGAAAATGGCATCCTGAAGGCACTTAGGGGAGATATCGCGATAAGTGAAGCCACACTCGCCACCCTTGAATCCCAATATGCGCTACAACAATCCCCAGAAATCTTAGCATCCCTAGACATGGAACTTGATACGTTTTGCTCCCTTGCGGAACGCGAGATGACATTTCTTGAAACCCCTGACCTGGCTAGAAAATATGGTGAGGGCTGAATTCTGGCAAGGCTTCTCAGCCGTGAGTTCGCTCCCCAAATATCCCGGCAGTGGAAAGATCCAATGGCACCCTGGCTACACTGCCGCAAGATATCAACTCAGAGTTCCAGGCCTTTTACGAATCCCTCTACTCGTGCACTGAGGATGTCCCGACAGCAGAGATCAAATCCTACTTAGATAACCTCCCCCTCTCGATCCTTTCCTCTGAAACCATTAGCACTCTCGAGAACCCGTTCACCGCCGAGGAGATTTCTGATGCCATAGACTCGCTGTCGTCAGGCAAATCCCCGGGCTCCGATGGCCTCCCAATAGAATTCTATAAACATTGTAAGTCCCTCCTAGTCCCTCACCTGATGACCCTATGGGAGGAATAAGCGGGAGGGGGCAAGCTCCCCCCGTCTCTATGTGAGGCCGTCATAAAAGTCTTACTTAAGGCTGGCAAACCCCCCACACAATGCGGCTCGTACCGTCTCCTCTCACTTATCAACTGCAACGTTAAAATCTATGCCAAATTATTATCCATGTGTCTAGCCCACTTTATGTCACACCCAGACCAAGCGGGGTTTATCCCTGGACACTCCACCTCCCTGAACTTGAGACAACTCTTCAACATAATAAACAGAATCAACCCAAATGCTCAAGCAGCAGCCGCCACGCTAGATATGCAAAAAGTGTTCAACTCTGTGTCATGGAAATACCTATGGCGAGTTCTTGAAAAATGTAAATTCGGCCCCACCTTCCTGACCTGGGTCAGGCTATTATACTCCAATCCAGTAGCCAGGGTCCGTACTGAGGACAGATGCTCCCCCCTTTTTCCCATCTCAAGAGGTACAAGACAAGGCTGCCCCTTTTCTACTTTAATCTTCGCAATAGCGATGGAACCATTTGCGGACATGATGCATCAATCCCATGCACACAGAGGCCAATGAACTTCCGGCCAATTGGACATTGTTACCCTATACGCTGATGACGCTCTCCTATTCATCCACTCCCCGGCCACCAACCTAGCTCCAATACTGGAAGACGTAGTCCACTTTGGACGCATCTCGGGACTCAAGGTTAACTGTTCCAAATCCACCCTATTCCTGCTCACAGACTGCACACGACCCCCTCTACCCGACACTATGGGGTTTGCATGGGCCCAATCGAAGTTCACCTACCTAGGTGTAGAGGTGGCTCATCAGACTGAGCTTGTGTTCGAGGAGAACTACCAGAAATACCTTACGACTCTTGCGGTAAAGACATCGGGCTGGACGAAACTCCCTATCTCACTTGCGGGTAGTATATGGGTGCTCAAGATGGTAGTACTACCCCAAATCCTATATAGATTCATCAATATCCCCCAGTGGCCTGGCTTGGGTTTTTTCCAGGCATTAACTCGCACCGTTAACACCTTCTTGTGGCATTCAGGTGCGGTTCGGCTCAAGCTTGGGACACTGACCACCCCTATGGAGTGTGGTGGCTTTGGTGCCCCTGATTTCCTCAGATACTGGCTGGTGGCGTAGGCCCAATTTGCATCACACTGGTTCAACACATTGGATCTCCCTCAGACATTAGACTCGAGAGATTAGCGGTATGTGATCGAGATATTCGTTCCTTAGTTCTCACTCCCATTCCAGCAGCCCTAGACTCACTAGACCCAATAGCATGCACATCGTTTGCCCTATCTAAAACCTGGAAACTACTAGCTACTACCCACCCCTTTCATGGAGATCTACCACTCTGGAACTTTTATCCAGAGGTCCCACATGTGACACCACGTACCGTGCTCCGTTGGGCCGAAGCAGGCTACGAACTGCTCTTTGAACAAGGAATTTTTATTGAATGGCCGGATATGCCATTATCCCTGAGACGGAAGCCATCTGTATTGCTCCAATATTCATCCGTACGGAAAACTCTTAAACTCAAATACCCCAATTTCCCATTGATACCACCCGACGATCCTGTGATCGCGGAGCTATCCGCCCCAAACCCCTCGAGAGGTAAGGTGTCTAGACTATATTCCCTGGTACAGACCGGATCCACACCAGCATTCACTAAACTGAAACAGGCATGGGAGGACGACCTGGGGGTGGAGATGTCCGGTAACGTTGGGCCCTTATGAGTGCACGCACTCACAATGTATCTCTCAACTCCCGTTTCAAGTTAATTCAGTTTACAGTGCTGTACAGATATCACTATACCCCGACCAGAGTACACCGTATGTCAAACGACCACTCTCCCAGGTGTCCCAGGTGTGGCTTCGACAGTGCTGGTTACATTCACATGATCTGGTAATGTCCCCGCCTTGCACAGTACTGGAAGGAAATATGCTCCACCATGTCGCCAATCCTTGATCAGAACATCACTCCGACTCCGACACAATGTCTCTTCCATGACTTCCCTGAGCAAGGCCGTGATTCCAAAAAGTTGGCGGGCCTCTGTATGCTACTCGCAGTACGCTGCATCCTATTATGCTGGCTTCGACCTATACCACCTACTCACGAGCAGTGGCTTGGAGCGGTCACATAGGCCTCCGATACCGAAGAATCCTGGGCTATTCAGAAGCCAACCCACTCGAGGCCCAGAAACATCTGGGCGAAGTTTCGGTCCTACATGGCCCCTACATACCTGGACTCTGATGCTGAATCTCCATCCCTCCCCCTAATCCCATTCACCCCCCTCTGTAGCACCGGCTCTCTGGCCTCCTCTCTAGTTGGTGTAAAATCCCCATGTTAATTTATTTATTTATTTATTTATTTATTTATTGTTTTGGCTACACAGTAACCTTTACAAAATGTGAAAATCTCATGCTAAAAGATCATAAAATTACATTACATAAAATCCAATACATAAAATATACCAAAAGACATATTATATACAGATAGACCAACAAAAACACAAAAAACAATATTGCATATCTGATAACTTTTCCTTTCCTTCATTAATTTTCATATTACATATCTCCACACGTTTAGCAGCCAAAATTTCTACCCACATTCCTCCCTGTATTTCACATTGACAGGGTAATTCATAGAATTTCGCAGAAAAGTGTCGCAAGCAGCTGGCGCAGAGTGTCCGCGTGCGATTGTCTGCGCCAGGCACGTGCGCTAAAACCGATTTCCGCGCACAGCGTATTCATGGATTTCAGGCTCCCAAACCAGCCGTGGCGCAGAGTATCGCAGCGACCCTGCAGCAGCGCCAGTAACTCCCCCAAGAACGCCCTCGCGCAAGGAAAAGCCATCAAAATCGCTAAATCATCGCAAAGGGCTGCGCTAACCCTGGACCAGTCTACAGGGCTGCCAAACAAGGAACGCAAAGCGGGTAACGTGCATATCAGGGGTACGCGTGAAGTTATACACGCGATTAGCCAGGGTACGTGTATTACAGGGGTACGGGAAGTTCTACACGCGATTGGCCAGGATACGTGTATTACAGGGGCACGCGTGAAGTTTTACACGCGATTAGCCAGGGCACGTGTATCACAGGGGTACGCAGGAATTATCACACGCGATTTGGCTGGGTACGTGTATTACAGGGGTACACGGGAAGTTCTACACGCGATTCGGCTGGGTACGTGTATTACAGGGGTGCGCGGGAATTCTCACATGCGATTTGGCCAGGTACGTGTATTACAGGGGTGCGCGGGAATTATCACACGCGATTTGGCTTGGTACGTGTATTACAGGGGTGCGTGGGAAGTTCTACACGCGATTGGCCAGGGTACGTGTATTACAGGGGTACGTGGGAATTATCACATGCGATTTGGCTGGGTACGTGTATTACAGGGGTACACGGGAAGTTCTACACGCGATTCGGCTGGGTACGTGTATTACAGGGGTGCGCAGGAATTCTCACACGCGATTTGGCTTGGTACGTGTATTACAGGGGTGCGCGGGAATTCTCACACGCGATTTGGCTTGGTACGTGTATTACAGGGGTGCGCGGGAATTCTCACACGCGATTTGGCTTGGTACGTGTATTACAGGGGTGTGCGGGAATTATCACACGCGATTAGGCTGGGTGGGTCCTCACAGGTGTTCCCTGTACACCCTCCACGGCCCCTGCAGGCAGCCCACAAAACAGGGGACTACCCTGCACACCTGCTCATGTCCCCCTGCACCCGCACACCCCAGCAGTGCAGGGGCAGCCTCCACCAGGCCCCCACCCATGTCTCCCACCACCCCCACCCCCCAGCATCCAGGGGCACCCTCCACCAGGCCCCCACCCATGTCTCCCACCACCCCCAACCCCCAGCCACCAGGGGCACCCTCCACCAGGCCCCCACTCATGTCTCCCACCACCCCCACACCCCAGCATCCAGGGGCACCCTCCACCAGGCCGCCACCCATGTCTCCCACCACCCCCACCCCCCAGCATCCAGGGGCACCCTCCACCAGGCTCCCACCCATGTCTCCCACCACCCCCACCCCCCAGCAGTGCAGGGGCACCCTCCACCAGGCCCCCACCCATGTCCCCTATCACCCCCACCCCCCAGCAGTGCAGGGGCACCCTCCATCAGGCCCCCACCCATGTCCCCTATCACCCCCACCCCCCTGCCACCAGGGGCACCCTCCACCAGGCCCCCATCCATGTCTCCCACCACCCCCACCCCCCAGCAGTGCAGGGGCAGCCTCCACCAGGCCCCCACTCATGTCCCCTATCACCCCCACCCCCCTGCCACCAGGGGCAGCCTCCACCAGGCCCCCACCCATGTCTACCACCACCCCCGCCCCCCAGCCACCAGGGGCAGCCTCCACCAGGCCCCCACTCATGTCCCCTATCACCCCCACCCCCCAGCCACCAGGGGCAGCCTCCACCAGGCCCCCACTCATGTCTCCCACCACCCCCACACCCCAGCCACCAGGGGCACCCTCCACCAGCCCCCCACTCATGTCTCCCACCACCCCCACCCCCCAGCAGTGCAGGGGCACCCTCCACCAGGCCCCCACTCATGTCCCCTATCACCCCCACCCCCCTGCCACCAGGGGCACCCTCCACCAGGCCCTCATCCATGTCTCCCACCACCCCCACCCCCCAGCAGTGCAGGGGCACCCTCCACCAGGCCCCCACCCATGTCCCCTATCACCCCCACCCCCCTGCCACCAGGGGCACCCTCCACCAGGCCCCCATCCATGTCTCCCACAACCCCCACCCCCCAGCCACCACGGGCAACCTCCACCAGGCCCCCACCCATGTCCCCTATCACCCCCACCCCCCAGCAGTGCAGGGGCACCCTCCACCAGGCCCCCACTCATGTCCCCTATCACCCCCACCCCCCAGCATCCAGGGGCACCCTCCACCAGGCCCCCACCCATGTCTCTCACCACCCCCACCCCCCAGCCACCAGGGGCAACCTCCACCAGGCCCCCATCCATGTCTCCCACCACCCCCACCCCCCAGCAGTGCAGGGGCACCCTCCACCAGGCCCCCACCAATGTCCCCTATCACCCCCACCCCCCTGCCACCAGGGGCACCCTCCACCAGGCCCCCACCCATGTCACTCACCACCCCCACCCCCCAGCAGTGCAGGGGCACCCTCCATCAGGCCCCCACCCATGTCCCCTATCACCCCCACCCCCCTGCCACCAGGGGCACCCTCCACCAGGCCCCCATCCATGTCTCCCACCACCCCCACCCCCCAGCAGTGCAGGGGCACCCTCCACCAGGCCCCCACCCATGTCCCCTATCACCCCCACCCCCCTGCCACCAGGGGCACCCTCCACCAGGCCCCCATCCATGTCTCCCACCACCCCCACCCCCCAGACACCAGGGGCAACCTCCACCAGGCCCCCACCCATGTCCCCTATCACCCCCACCCCCCAGCAGTGCAGGGGCACCCTCCACCAGGCCCCCACTCATGTCCCCTATCACCCCCACCCCCCAGCATCCAGGGGCACCCTCCACCAGGCCCCCACCCATGTCTCTCACCACCCCCACCCCCCAGCCACCAGGGGCAACCTCCACCAGGCCCCCATCCATGTCTCCCACCACCCCCACCCCCCAGCAGTGCAGGGGCACCCTCCACCAGGCCCCCACTCATGTCCCCCATCACCCCCACCCCCCAGCCACCAGGGGCAACCTCCACCAGGCCCCCATCCATGTCTCCCACCACCCCCACCCCCCAGCAGTGCAGGGGCACCCTCCACCAGGCCCCCACTCATGTCCCCCATCACCCCCACCCCCCTGCCACCAGGGGCACCCTCCACCAGGCCCCCACCCATGTCTCCCACCACCCCCACCCCCCAGCAGTGCAGGGGCACCCTCCACCAGGCCCCCACTCATGTCCCCCATCACCCCCACCCCCCAGCCACCAGGGGCAACCTCCACCAGGCCCCCATCCATGTCTCCCACCACCCCCACCCCCCAGCAGTGCAGGGGCACCCTCCACCAGGCCCCCACTCATGTCCCCCATCACCCCCACCCCCCTGCCACCAGGGGCACCCTCCACCAGGCCCCCACCCATGTCTACCACCACCCCCACCCCCCAGCAGTGCAGGGGCACCCTCCACCAGGCCCCCACTCATGTCTCCCAGCGTGCTACGTGTATTTCAGGGGTTCGCGGGAAGTCCCACTCGCGAATAGCCTGGGCGCGTGTATTTCAGGGGTGCGCGGGAAGTTCCACACGCGAATAGCCTGGTCGCATGCATTTCAGGGGTGCGCGGGAAGTTTTACACGCGACTTCAGCAGGGTACGTGTATTTCAGGTATGCGCGGGAATTCTCACACGCGATTTGGCTTGGTACGTGTATTACAGGGGTGCATGGGAAGTTACACACGCGATTAGGCTGGGTGGGTCCTCACAGGTGTTCCCTGTACACCCTCCACGGCCCCTGCAGGCAGCCCACAAAACAGGGGACTACCCTGCACACCTGCTCATGTCCCCCTGCACCCCCACCCCCCAGCCACCAGGGGCAGCCTCCACCAGGCCCCCACCCCCGCCCCCCAGCCACCAGGGGCAGCCTCCACCAGGCCCCCACTCATGTCCCCTATCACCCCCACCCCCCAGCCACCAGGGGCAGCCTCCACCAGGCCCCCACTCATGTCACCCTGCACCCCCATACCCCAGCCACCAGGGGCAGCCTCCACCAGGCCCCCACTCATGTCTCCCACCACCCCCACACCCCAGCCACCAGGGGCACCCTCCACCAGGCCCCCACTCATGTCTCCCACCACCCCCACCCCCCAGCAGTGCAGGGGCAGCAGGCAGTCGGGCAGCAGCAGGTGGGAGCGTGCTCGGGCTCTGGGGGGCAGTAGTTCGGCCTTCCGGGCAGGAGCGTGGTATTCCGTGTGCGTACGCGTGGCCAGCTTGGTACGGAGTGATTTTGCACGTGAAAATCCTGCACGTCAGCGTGAAAACTGAGGAAAGGCCCTCAGCGCGTAAGCGCGTCTGTGACGTGACCCGCACAGGTGTTTCCCACACAGCACGTGATGACAGAGCACACGTGGAAAGACTGCACGTCAGAGTGTAATCGCGTGTGATTGGTGGAAATGGCCCTACACGCAGAAGTGACAAAGCGTGTGATTGGTGGAAATGGCCCTACACGCAGAAGTGACAAAGCGTGTAATTGGTGGAAATGGCCCTAGCGCGTACACGCCGCGTAAGTGACGCTGGACGTGTGGGCCTGTATAAAAGGTACGTGTAGAACACGTTTTCCTTGTACGTGCTTTTCGTGGAGAGCGAGTGGGTGAATTCTGTACTTCTTGTCGTTTCACACGCGATTTACTTCACGGCGTTTCTAGTTCGTATTCCCTGTTACCTCTGACAGCTTTTTCTCTTTTTTCTCCTTTACTGGTTTACCTGGGCCTGTTCCCTCAAACAGTGTTCCCTTCTACTGTTGTCCTGTCTCCTCAGACAGCGGACAAATCTTCTTTTGGCGGGGGTGTTGCCAACCAAACGTGCTCCTTTTACACGCTCGTTTACCTGGCAGACGGTGAGTCACGCACGTATCTAACATCTGTGCTAGCCCCGTGTGTAGCCTACCCCTTCAGAGGTCATTCTAGGCTGCGTGTGACACGCATACGTTCATTCTTGTGTTTCTGGGTGCCACAGCGTAGTGCAGGTTTTTCTTTCTGCACACGTGGTCTAGGAGGGGTTGCGTGCACGTCATCTCCCTTTTTTGGGCCTCCTGTGCGTTGCGTGACCCGTCATCTTTCCCCAGGGGTTACATTCAGCCTTGCTAGAGCACTAGGGTACAATTACCATCTGGTACCCAACCCCTTTGACCCCCAATTGCCCAGGACAATAGTCTACATCCACTCCCATACGCACATTAACATCAGTGCCATGGCTGGGAGGCGAGGATTCCGTAAGGGTGGCAAAGGTGGAAGAGCCACAAGTGGTGGCCGTGGTGGATCCGGTAGGGCACGTGGTCGTAACTTGCAGGGTGAGCCTGTCCCCCCATGTGTGGAGGACCAGTCACGGGCACCCATAATCCCCCCCCCCTCCCATTGAGGCTGATGTGGCTGACACCATCCATGCTCAGCCCTTGTTGGACCAGCCCATTGTGGCACCAGACCTGGCTGACTCCATGGCTGACTTCCAGGTCAGCAGGGCTACGACACGTGCGCTGGTGCACGTTGATGCCATCATGCCACGTGGATCTAGGGCAGCAAGGTCATCTGCTGCACCAAGTAGGCAGGGCGGAGAGGCTGCAGGGGCAGCTGCGGCTCCATCCACCCCAGCCCCCACACACCCATCCAGGACAGTGTCGGTCCTAGTCCATGCTGCTGACATTCCCCCTGACACCATCACACTAGAGCTAATGCCTGCACCAACTCCCATGCTGAGTGTGCAATCCCACACTCCTGATACAGAGTCCACCAGGGCTCCTGCCCCTAGTGTCCAGAGCGGCGCAGGACACTCAGGATCACCACCACCTTCCAAGCGGAAGAGGAAGAGTGCTCGTCCGGCACAGGCTGATGCCCCAGACATGGCTACACAGTCCGGCCCGTCCAGGAAGCCCAGCTTCACGGATGACGAACTGAATGCACTTGTCGAGTATGTGTCCGGACATGACAACGAGATGGTCATTGTTGCAGGATCCAAGACCACACCTGCACAACGCCAGGCACACTGGCAGACCGTTGCGGACATCGTAAGTGCCCTTGGAATTGTGAGGCGCACAGCCAATGATTGCTATAAGCGCTGGAATGACCTAAAGCGCAGGGCAAAGAGTAAGCTGGCCTCAAGTCATGCCGCAACTCTAGTGACTGGAGGTGGGTCTCCAGTAGTAGACATGGAACTCACTCCACATGAGTCAGTCGCTGGGACCTACGTCACGGAGGAACAGATCCAAGGCGTGGGAGATCTGGCTGATTACGAGGCATTGTCCGGTGAGTGCACATGCATGTGTGTGTCATCCATGTGCATGGTGTGTGTGTGAGGGCTTCTGTTCGGGTGCCAGGTGAGAGTGTGTGCGCCTGAGTCGTATGGGTCAGCCATGTGCTTCATGCAATCCTTCCTGCGCAGCTGCAATCCTTCCTGCGCAGCTGCATTTGGCCATAGCAGTATCCCTTCTGCCAACAGTAGACATCTAGCCCAACTGCACGCCAGTTGCCCTTGAAGTGTCACCTTGCCACAACATATTTGCTTCTTCTTCACTGTTCATTCAGTCAGTTTGTTTGCATTCCACCACTTTCACTAGGCATGTCGCTGTCCACTAGTCACATGTCTGACATGGGTATGGTAAAGTGGAGTGACTTTGTTACCTGGATATCATTTGTACACACATGTCCCTGTGCAATTGGACCATTTCAGACTGGCAGCTCCAGGTGAAAAATCTGACCTGTTAGAAATAGAAAAGCTATTACATGCGGGAACTGGACTGAATGAATAGGTGCTGCCCTCCTCTCCATCTTCACTCAATAGCAATGGTACATGCCATCTGTGTGATGGCATGTGTGTTTCACCTGCCAATCACAGGCCAATGTGTGATGCCACTGCCAGGCAGCATGCAGAAAATGTGTTCATCTTCCATCTTGGTGTCATCAGTGTGTGCCATTTGCCTGGACTTCATACGCAGTGAGGGTGCATGCATTGGAGGGTTTTAGTCATGTGGGACATGTGTCAATCAAGTACTGGTTCTCTTGCTTCTCAGCCCTCAATGTGTGCCATGGTGCTAATGCCTGTTTCCATTTCTTTGTTTTCATGTCTTTGCAGGGGAAGACGCACCTGATACTGCTGGGGTTGTGGAGATGGTGCAGACCCAGGAGGGGTCCGAGGGCCGACCAACCACCAGTGAGGGACGTGGTGTGGTGGTGGGGGAGAACCCACAAGTGCTGCAGGTCGTGCTCTCAAGGGGTGTCTCTGGCTGCACCTCCCCCGAGCTGTACTCAGGTGTTGATTCGGATGAGACCTATGTGCCGTCGCAGGTGAGTGTTCCAGGGAGGGATTCTGTTCTGTCTCACCCACCTGCACCAGGGTCAGAACCCTCCATGGGGATGTCAGTGTTGGCAGCTACGCCTTCGGTGGTTAAGGATGCAGGGTCACACTCCGCGACATCTGATCCTGTTCCTGGGCCAGCAGATCAGAGGGGGAATGCAGTCCTGCAGCCTCAGGCAGTGCCGGCACAGCAAGGCGCAGTTCGCCTTGCCCCAGACAGGTGTGGTGCCCGCCGACGTGGTGGCCGTACGCCACCCGGCAATACCGCATGGGAGCAATCCATTTACGGTATGGCAACCCAACAGGCTGCATCATCAGAGATGATGGCTCAGGCCATGGATAGGGTGGCCACTTCCATTGTCCCCCCAGAAAGGCTGATGGAGCGACTAGAGCAGGCAACCGACTCCATCTGCCAGTCACACAGGGAGGACATGTTGGGGTCCAACAGGGACAGGCGGGCGGCACTGGCGACTCTGCAGGAGGCCATCTCCATTGAGTCCCAGGGCCACAGGGAAGCCCTGAGGCAGGAGCTCCTTCACCTCAGGACGACTCTTGTTGAGCTTGAGGCTTCAACACACCAAAGGACAGAACAGCAGCTGGAGCGTCTCACCCGTACGCTCTCAGCTGAGATGCAGGCAACGAGGGCGGAGGTCCGGGCATCCCGTGAGTTGTTGCATGGGGACCTCCGCACACTCATCCTCCAGAACCAGACCTACCACACCCGCATGCTTGCAGCCATGGAGGAGCAGACTAGGGCCTTGCGTGGGCTGCCTCCCATAGTGCAACCACCTCCGGATGCAGCTGCACAGGGTGATAATAGCGACAGCAGTGATACTCCCACAATAGGGTAGCCGTGTGGGCCATGAGCCCATGGAGGTGTTTTATCTTCCCAGGATCCACGCAGGTGGGTTCTGGTGTGCATCCTGTCCTCGGACCTCCTGGGTGGCCTCCCCAACCCCCCCGGGCCCATCAATGGCCATTTTTGATTGTTTCTTATTTTTATTTTTATTTTGATTTCTTTTATTCCCAATTTTTCTGGGACGATCTGTTGGCTTCCGTGGTTCCTGTGGGCATACGCTGCATTGTGGCTGGGCACATGCAGGCTTGTAATGTATTTGGTTCAGATGCTTGGGTTTGAGTCACACACACCCCTCCTGCTTCCCGTTTCCATGGGCTTGTAAAGGGTGTGCCCAAGTGACAGTGAATTACACAGTGACGTTGGACTCCCATGAGCTGTGTGGGCAGTCTGTAGTCAATACTGTGTATACATTCCTAGTGCATATTGCTGTTGTGTTGTACACTGCATGTTGCATTGATGTGTAACTCTTCTTCTGTGTCTACCTCCCAATTTGCAGGTCCGTTCCTCATGTCCACACAAGGACCTCTAGTCTGGAGATGGGGTCCATGTTGGCAGCAGTGCACCTACAAATCTACATGGCGACAACACTGCACAGTTGGTAGTTGTGGGAGTGCAGGCATTTCCAGGTGGTGAGACTACTAATATGTAACATTTGTGATGTCATGTTAATGGTACTACGTGCTCAAGTATGTTGTTGGTCCGGCATTGCTGTGAGCATTTCATGTGTTGCAGGTTTCTAATAGTGCCACTGTACATAGTGAGACTGATGTCATGTTGTGGGGATTACTTTGTTTACCTGCAATTAGCATGACATGGCACGGTGTGTCGTGTGGCGGTGCTGGGGTTGGGTTGGCTGACATGGCACTGTCCTCTTGTTGCATTTTGCAAGTGGGTATTTATTTTAGCTGCTTCAATGTGTAACTTCACAAAACTGCATTGGTGGTGTCTGTGTGGGTAGGGATGCACACATTGTGACACTTCCAGGTGAACAATCTCAGGCTGATATGGTTTTGACGGTTCATTCTCCAGACATTCAGGATCAGTGTCAGGTTGAGTCATCATTGATTGTCAGATGGAATGTGCCAGGGCAGTGTGCACTCCACAGGGGTGTGATTTCTATGTGAAGTAATTAGCCACTAGCTGTGTACGGGCTGCCTCCCCCGTCCCCTTTCCCCTCCCATGCGCAGCGGCTGTGCATGTGGTTGGGGATGTGGGGCCACCACCATGTCCACGGCCAGGCCCCGGCATGTTGCAACGTTGTGCAGGACACATGCTGCCACTATGATCCTGCACACTACTGGGGGAGCATACAACAGCTGCCCGCCAGAACGGTCAAGGGAGCGAAAGCGTGACTTTAGCACTCCGAATGTGCGCTCCACTATGCCCCTGGTTGTAATGTGGGCTGTGTTATATCTTACCTGGGGTGGCGTGGTGGGGTTCCTAATTGGCGTCATCATGTGGGGGCTGAGAGGGTAGGCACTGTCCCCTGTGGAGGTGGTGATTGGTATCATTGGTGGGGTTGTGACCTTGCTCAGTATCCAACATGCATGCATGTGCAGTGGCATACATACTCACCAAGCAGCCATGTATCGCCATGCCGCCCAGCTTCTAGGTCCCGGCTTAGGGTGGACATTCGGTAAATGAAGCTGTCGTGGGTGGAGCCGGGATAGTTGGCATATACTGAGGTGATGATTCCCTTGGCATTACATGCTACCTGCACGTTGATGGAATGCCAGTGCTTGCGGTTCCTATAGATGTGCTCAGATGCCCTGGGGGGACGTAGAGCCACATGGGTGCAGTCGATGGCACCTAGCACTTTGGGGAATCGTGCCACAGCGTAAAAATCCAGGGCGGCAGCATGCCTTTCTGCAGGTGTTCTGGGCAGGTATATGTGCCTGCGGACTGATGGCCGTGCAGTGATGATGTTCAAGACCTGGTGTAGGCAGCATGACTGGGTGGCCTGTGACACCCCACCCACTATGGCACTTGTTCGCTGAAATGATCCAGTGGCTGAGAAGTGCAGTACATTGAGGACCTTCTCCAGGGGGCTGAGTGCTTGGGAGCACAGGGTGGGTGATGTGAGGTCATCCTCCCACTCACTCACCAGGTCCAGTATAATGTGTGGTGGAAACCTGTACCTCCCATACACCTGGTCATCAGGCATCCCGAAAAGGCTGGTTCTGGGTGTGAATATTCTGGCCCTGACTATCCTCCTCCTCCTCCTTTGGTAGCCCACTGCCACTGCTGCTAGGAACGGTATGTTCATCCTGGCGTCTGAGCTTGTTATTGTTAAAGTGCGCAAATTTATGCTTTGCGCGTGTTCTAGGCGAGCGTGTGACCCGCGCACCCCTGGAATCCAGTTCCCAGTCCAATAGCGTGTGGAAATTCACACGCACCACGGGATACAGCGTGTGACCCGCGCACCCCTGGAATCCAGTTCCCAGTCCAATAGCGTGTGGAAATTCACACGCACCACGGGATACAGCGTGTGACCCGCGCACCCCTGGAATCCAGTTCCCAGTCCAATAGCGTGTGGAAATTCACACGCACCACGGGATACAGCGTGTGACCCGCGCACCCCTGGAATCCAGTTCCCAGTCCAATAGCGTGTGGAAATTCACACGCACCACGGGATACAGGTTCGCTGACGTACTTGCGTGTGTAAGTGCCCGCGCACCCATTAAATACACGTACATAGGCCAATCGCGTGTACGCGCACTTTTGTCCAATTACACGCGATGACACTCTGACGTGCAGTATCTCCACGTGTGCCCCGTCATCACGTGCTGAGTGGGGAACACCCGTGCGGGTCACGTCACAGACGCGCTTACGCGCTGAGGGACTCTGGTCCAATAGAATCGCGTATGCGTGCTGACGCGCTTACGCGCTAAGGGCCTTTCTTCGGATTTCACGCTGACGTGCAGGATTTTCACGTGCCAAATCACTCCGTATCAAGCTGGCCACGCGAAAACACACGGAAAGACCACGCTCCTGCCCAGAAGGCCGAGTTACTGCCCCCCGTGCCCCGAGCAGCCTCCCACGTGCCATCTGCTGCTGCCTGCCTGCCTGCCTGCCTGCTGCCACCGTGCCCTGCCATTTGGTGCCTGCACATCAGCCATCTGCAGGGGTCCAGTTGCTGTGTCCACCCCTGCTGGAACTGAAGACTCCCGACTGGGATTACATCGCTCCACAGCCCAGCCCCAGGACCCAGTTGCCCACCCACACCTGCCTCTGGGGTTGCCATGTCGGGCACTTCCACATCTGGCACCAGTGGCAACCCCAGGCCAGAGGGGCAGAGGGGCACCAGCTTCACTGTCACCGAAGTTGGTGTCCTGGTGGAGCATGTCCTGGGGCAGTATGATGCCCTCTTTGGATCGTCCCGCGCCAGCAAGGAAGGACGGCAGAGGATCTGGGCCGACTGTGTGGTTGCCATCAACGCGGAGGGGGTGGCAACCCGCGACGTTCTGAAGATCAAGAAGCGCTGGGAGGACTTGAGGTCCAGGACCCTTGTGAAGGCCCGGCGCCTCATGGAGGGGGGCCGGGGCCGCATGAGTTCCATCCAGATGAGGGTCCTGGAACGCGTACGCCCAGCGCTCCACGCCCAGATCCTTGAGAGGGAGGCCCGTCTGGAGTTCAGCGGTAAGTGTCCATGCATTACTGTGGGAGACAGGGCATGTTGCGGTGTGCTGGTTCTATGATACTTGCCTGTATGTGTGCCATAGGCCATGTATGCATGTATGTGTGCAGGGACATCATGGTAATGCATGTGCGACCAGTGATGTGTGACCCACATGGTTGTTGCATGTGTTGAAATGCTGCATGGGGAGCTCTATGCAGATTTTGAACATGAGAGCATGCCAGTCTCTGTACCTGGACATGGGTGGGGGTGAGGGATGGGTGCTGATGCCAGGTACATATATGGTAGCCATGTCTGTGTGCCTGACCTGCGTGTCTGTGACTTGTGCATGCCATGGATGCATGACACATGTGTGTGACAATGCACAGATTCAGTAAAGCAGCCAAATTACCCTTGTATCCGCTGTGTTTGGTGTGTTTGGGGCCAGATGGATGTGACTGAGGTGAAGTGTGTGCATGTGATAGGCATGAGCCATGATGCATGTGAGTTACATATCATTGAATGTTCCAAGAGTCCATTGGACATGCATGGAAATGTCCATGGCATGCACCATGCCTGTTACTGTGTGTGTTTTGCCTGGACTGACCCATGTGTTGTGGAGGGACATGATGGAAGTGTACTTTGACAGTGGTGCTCATCTGCTATTGCTTCCTGTCTAGGGGACCATTGTACAGTGCCCTGATGCTTGTGTTCTTTGTCTCCCTCTACGCAGCGGCTAGTGAAGAGGAGGGCGGAGACGGCGCTGTGGAGCAAGGCGGCGGGGATGCCCCCACGGCTGCAGCGGAAGGGGTGGGTGAGCCCCCACAGGGGCCTGCTACGGTGGGAGACGGTGAGGAGCCATCCAGGTTGGTGGTTTGCACAGAGGAGGAGGAGGCCGCCACTGGGGCACACATGGGGCCTGGTGGGGGCATCCCTGCTGGTGCAAGTGGTGCAGTCCAGGGCCAGGGGCAGGAGGCAGCACAGGTCACCGTGGAGGGGCCTGTGCATGTCGCTGTCCCTGACCCTGTGAGTGCACCACCATGCACCAGCAGGGATGCCCCGTCCCAGGCCTGTCCGCAGGTAGAGGGGATGTCCATGTCACCTGACTCCCCTCCACCTGCGGACGTGGGAACCCCTGGCCGTGCGGAGAAGGTCCTGATTGGGGTCGCGATGCGCACGGCTGTGATTCGTGATGCCGTGCGTGCTTCCCGGGAGGAGCACGCACGGCATCACGAAGTGCACCGTGCCGACGTGGCCCAATTGGGATCGGCCATGTTCGGGGGTTTCCTGCATGTGTTGGCCAATGTGGCGGCCCTCTCCTCCTCTGTGCAGGCTATCCACCAGTCGTTCTCCTTGCCGTCTTCCAGCCCAGATGCCACCAGGGCCCCCTGTGGACCTGCCCCGACCAATGCAGCCAGCTCGGTGGGGATCCCATCCCTGCCACAGTCGGGAGTCAGTGATCCAGCAGGGGTGGACACCAGAGCAACTGGACCCCAGCAGATGGAGGATGTGACAGCATCATCGGGCAGGGCACGTGCACGACGGCGTCGGTGGTTTCCATCAGCCTGGATGCCGTCGTGCTGGCACAGGCAGTTGCGTCGGAGGCAGCAGCAGGCTCAACGTGGGAGGCATCATGGCTCGGGGCCATCAACATCAGGGGTGCAGGCATCGGCCGGAGGGCAGGAGAACCCTGGAATGGGAGTGGCTTCCGTGTGGGAGCGGTTGTGCCAGCGGATAGGTGCGGAGCGGCAGCGGGCAGAGGAGGAACGGCTCACGATGGTCAGGGCGGAGGACTCCATGCGGAGGGCGCTGAGGCGGGCTGAGTGCCTCGAGGGTCTTCGCAGGGAGTTTGAGCTTGACACTGCGTTAACCCTGCGGGACCTCGGGGCCAGGGAACATGCCCGCCTCCAAGCCATTGACCAGGAGTTCGATGATGCCCTGGCCCATGACAACAACCAGTGAGCCGTCCGAATAGCCCGCTGCCTTTGTATATAGTTGTATAGTTAGGTTTAGGTTTCCTTTGTTTTTTTGATTTTTTTTGGTAGCGATTGGACAATGCACCACTTTTTTGTATATAGTTCAGTTTTTAGTTAGTAGTCATAGTTAGGTTTAATTTGGTTGGGCTCATGGACCCAGGATGATCTTCTTCATGGTTCTTCGTTGGCTTATTTTTATTTTTCAGATTATTTTCTTGGACATTCATCTTGTTTTGTTTGATTTGCTTTGTGTTTTTTCTTATTTCATTTCCATTCTACTTGCTGTTCAATACATTATTTTTTTTATTCTTCAATGTGTCGTATCATCTCATTGCTTTCAGGCATGTCATGTTGGGTGTTTTGTCATTCACTTGCAGCCATTGTGTGTGACAGACATGTGTTCAATTGCATTATTTAAATTGGGGGTGTAACATGTAATTGCCTTTGATATGTGGGTGGGTGTGATAGTTGGTTGGGCCTTTTGGCAGGGGAGGATGGGCATTACGGACATGATTGGGGAATGTTGGGACCCAGGTGCAGGGGGGCATGGATTGGACATGGGTGGGGGCCTGCTGGCAGGTGCCCCACAGTGCTGGGGGGTGGGGGTGGTGGGAGACATGAGTGGGGGCCTGGTGGAGGGTGCCCCTGGTGGCTGGGGGGTGGGGGTGGTGGGAGACATGAGTGGGGGCCTGGTGGAGGGTGCCCCTGCACTGCTGGGGGGTGGAGGGGGTGGGAGACATGAGTGGGGGCCTGGTGGAGGCTGCCCCTGCACTGCTGGGGTGTGGGGGTGGTGGGTGACATGAGTGGGGGCCTGGTGGAGGCTGCCCCTGCACTGCTGGGGTGTGGGGGTGGTGGGTGACATGAGTGGGGGCCTGGTGGAGGCTGCCCCTGCACTGCTGGGGTGTGGGGGTGGTGGGTGACATGAGTGGGGGCCTGGTGGAGGGTGACCCTGGTGGCTGGGGGGTGGGGGTGGTGGGAGACATGAGTGGGGGCCTGGTGGAGGGTGACCCTGCACTGCTGGGGTTTGGGGGTGGTGGGAGACATGAGTGGGGGCCTGGTGGAGGGTGACCCTGGTGGCTGGGGGGTGGGGGTGGTGGGGGACATGAGTTGGACATGGGTGGGGGCCTGCTGGCAGGTGCCCCACAGTGCTGGGGGGTGGGGGTGGTGGGGGACATGAGTTGGACATGGGTGGGGGCCTGCTGGCAGGTGCCCCACAGTGCTGGGGGGTGGGGGTGCAAGGGGACATGAGTTGGTGTTCATTAGTTCAAGGAGACATGTGCCTTTGCTGGGGGGCATGCCCATGGTGGGAGGGCTGCCTGCGGGACATGACCAGGGATGCAGGGTAGTCCCCTGTGGTGTGGGCTGCCTGCAGGGGCCGTGGAGGGTGTACAGGGTACACCTGGGAGGACCCACACTGTCAAATCACATGTGGAACTTCCCGCGCACCCCTGAAATACACGCGCCCCGGCTATTCGCGTGTGGAACTTCCCGCGCACCCCTGAAATACACGCGCCCAGGCTATTCGCGTGTGGAACTTCCCGCGCACCCCTGAAATACACGCGCCCAGGCTATTCGCGTGTGGAACTTCCCGCGCACCCCTGAAATACACGCGCCCCCAGGCTATTCACGTGTGGAACTTCCCGCGCACCCCTGAAATACACGCGCCCAGGCTATTCGCGTGTGGAACTTCCCGCGCACCCCTGAAATACACGCGCCCAGGCTATTCGCGTGTGGAACTTCCCGCGCACCCCTGAAATACACGCGCCCAGGCTATTCGCGTGTGGAACTTCCCGCGCACCCCTGAAATACATGCGCCCAGGCTATTCGCGTGTGGAACTTCCCGCGCACCCCTGAAATACACGCGCCCAGGCTATTCGCGTGCGGAACTTCCCGCGCACCCCTGAAATACACGCGCCCAGGCTATTCGCGTGTGGAACTTCCCGCGCACCCCTGGAATACACGCGCCCAGGCTATTCGCGTGTGGAACTTCCCGAGCACCCCTGAAATACACGCGCCCAGGCTATTCGCGTGTGGAACTTCCCGCGCACCCCTGAAATACACGCGCCCAGGCTATTCGCGTGTGGAACTTCACGCGCACCCCTGGAATACACGTAGCCCGCTCCCCCAGGCCCGATCGCGTGAGGAACTTCACGCGAACCCCTGTAATACACGTAGCCCGCTACCCCAGGCCCGATCGCGTGAGGAACTTCACGCGAACCCCTGTAATACACGTAGCCCGCTCCCCCAGGCCCGATCGCGTGTGAAACTTCACGCGAACCCCTGAAATACACGTAGCCCGCTCCCCCAGGCCCGATCGCGTGAGGAACTTCACGCGAACCCCTGTAATACACGTAGCCCGCTACCCCAGGCCCGATCGCGTGAGGAACTTCACGCGAACCCCTGTAATACACGTAGCCCGCTCCCCCAGGCCCGATCGCGTGTGAAACTTCACGCGAACCCCTGAAATACACGTAGCACGCTCCCCCAGACCCGATCGCGTGAGGAACTTCACGCGAACCCCTGTAATACACGTAGCCCGCTCCCCCAGGCCCGATCGCGTGTGAAACTTCACGCGAACCCCTGAAATACACGTAGCCCGCTCCCCCAGGCCCGATCGCGTGAGGAACTTCACGCGAACCCCTGTAATACACGTAGCCTGCTACCCCAGGCCCGATCGCGTGAGGAACTTCACGCGAACCCCTGTAATACACGTAGCCCGCTCCCCCAGGCCCGATCGCGTGTGAAACTTCACGCGAACCCCTGAAATACACGTAGCACGCTCCCCCAGGCCCGATCGCGTGAGGAACTTCACGCGAACCCCTGTGATGCACGTACCCTGCTGAAATCGCGTGTTAGACTTCCCGCGCACCCCGGTATACACGCACACGTATTTTTTGTCAGCGGGTGTCCGTGTTTGTGGGTACCCCTTTGCACGTCATTTTTCGTGGAGGGCCACAGTATGGGACATTCATCATGGCAGTATATAGGTGCTATTTGTTGGCGCACCTTTTGGCGCACATTTCTTACAGCCGCAGAGACGCTACAGCCTGCTTTCTTGTGGCGGTCGTGTTTGTGCCTGTGCGCTGGTTTGAGCGTGCGCTTTTTTGCCCTATTCTATTCCATGAATACGAGTTTTAGGCGAGCGTGTGGGCGTTCCGCGCACTTGTGCCCTGTACTTCCCCCGTGACGCCCACGTTTTGGCAAGTTGTTCCCCATTCCGAGTGTTACGCCCGTGTTCCGCCTACTTTTGTTGCGTGCGCCGCGCTATGTGCGAATTTCGCTGTGGCCTGTGCGATTTTCGCTGTGACCTGGCGCACGCTGTTAGATGGCCTGTGCGCCAACGTGCGCCGCACACTTTTTTATCGCACATCCGCTGGTTTTCTCGCGCACGGCCTTCCATGAATCGACGTGCGCTGCTTTTCGTGCGATTTTCGCAATTGCACTGCGATTTTCGCTATTCCACTGCGATTCGCACGTTTTTGCCCACTTGCGCCGCGCTAATTATTCCATGAATCGGCCTGTTAGTTTTTAGAAAACGTAGAACCACCAATTGCAGTTTTACCCTAGAACCATGCACCATGTCTATCCAGAGCGCTTCCAAGTTAACACTACCTGAGTTGGGCACATAATTAATGAAACAATCAATTCGTGCATGTCTTAATCCTACACATTGGGTTAACAGATGTTGCAAAGTTACTTCTCTAATGTCTAGATTACAAAATCGACATTCTACGGTGGAGGTAGGCAAACATTGCCTTATACTCATAATTTGGCAAGTTGCCAGCACATTGAAGCGAAATCGCATGAATTCCTATCTGTGCCCTTTGCTGGGGAATTTTATGAGGTAAGGTTCTGTTGTAGCCATTTTTTTATTTTTACCGACCAGATGCACATATAATTTTTTGCTTTGAATTACATTGACCGTCAAATTCCAGTCTACATGTTGCAAAAGAATCTTAACCTTAGTCGGATTGCTAATAAGCAGTTCTTTTGAAACCCCTACTTCTGCCAGGATTTGATGTACCTCCCTCTCTAAATCCCGCAATACCACAGAAGAGACCTTGCCAGCAACCAAGCACTGACCCAGGATGCCATACAGGCTGGAGTCCTTACCCACGAGCAATTTCCTAAAAAGCAATACTCTACGCCAGAGAATTATACTTGAGAGAGAATATAACCCAGGTTTGTAGTGTATTGCCACAAATGGGACACACTTCGGGAGGTACCAGATCAAGGACCTTAACAAACGTGCCTCATATTTTGGAAATTCACTCCTTAACCACGACGGGACCAGTTCCATCCCATAACAAAACTGGGCAATGGTCTTGCTTCGGTACATTTCTAAACATGGTAACATCGAGAATTTCCCATGCTTGTTGTCAATTTTGAGTAATTGGGAAATCAGTGGAGTTATTTTTTATCAAAATAATTGCACAAATTAACCTTGGTGACACTCTCAGAGATAGGGTAGCCGAGGTACCGGAAAGCATGGCATATTGAAAGTTTGGCCTGATCCAAGAACCACGAAAATTTAATTGCGCTCTTCTTATAGCTTAATCGCATGACAAAAGTTTTTGAGCGATTTATAGCTAATGCATTGTCCACCATGTATTTCTTAAATGAAGAAAAGACTCGTTGCAGGCCTAAGGGAGTTAGATCAAACAGTAATACGCCATCCGCATAGGCGGTCCACACGATCTTAGTGCCCTTAACTTTTAGGGCGGCAAAGGATGCCTCTTCCAGATGCGCCACAGGCAAATCCTGGTGAGGAACCTTTCCAATGGACACTTATCAAGGTAGACCTCAGCGCCCTATGATTTGTCGAAAGGATAATGATTGTCGCAAGAATTGCACAACATCGGCGAAAATATGGTTTAACCACTCCATTTTTAAAAAGACATTATAGAAGCTAGTTGCACTTTTCCATTCATGCGCCAATTTTGACAAAGAAAAAACTCCACTCAATTGGAATATAGTAAATATGGTTCTGTATTAGTTAGAACGGGTGCCCTTTATGATGACACGTGTTTCAACGGACTGCGCCGTCTTTCTCAAATCAGGGCCAATGGTATTGATTGCTAATTTGGAACGTAGCTTTTCAGCATAACAAAAAAGATTCACGGGTTAAATCCCAGCCTCTGCAGTTCAAAAAACAAGCTCCGTACAATTCTGTCCGCGTTCACGTTTATTTATATTTAGTATATTCCAATTGAGTGGAGTTTTTTCTTTGTCAAAATTGGCGCATGAATGGAAAAGTGCAAATACCTTCTATAATCTCTTCCAGATGCGGTCCAACATCTGACAGATACAAATTAAAGATAGTTGGCGCAAAAATACACCCCTGTCTTAGACCATTACATGTACTAATTTCCTCTGATAGAGTTCCCTCAGTATTAAGACGTATCCTAATCTTAGTTTCTACGTGGAGATGGTATAGGATAGCTAAAAGCTGGTCAGTCATAGTTAAGGCATACAATTTGCGCCACAACGTGGCTCTATCCACTAAATCAAAAGCGGAGCAAAGATCTATTGACGCCAAGTATATTGGTTGGCTACCTCTTTGCCTGGTCTGGTGCTGCATGATGGTCAATAAAAGCCCCCCCGCGTCAGTTCCCACCGCCTTCCTAAAGCCAAATTCCTGGGGTGATGGTACTGCCTCTTCATCCATCCACGTGTGGATGTGTTCCAGGACTAGAGACGCGAAGATCTTAGAATCAGCATCAAGTAGAGCGATAGGTCTGTAACTAGATGGTAAAGACCTATCGCCCTTTTTATAGATTGGTACAACAAATGACATATGCCAGGTAGTTGGAAAAACCTTCGATATAACAATACCCATAAACAATAAGAACAAAATTTTGGCCCACAAAATCATATTGCCCTTAAATCAACATTGGCAAGCATATTTGGTCCCGGTGCACGAGATGTCGAGCATCTAGAGATTAACCTTTGTACATACTGCAATATGAAAGGGATGCTCCACTGACATGAGGAAATAACATCCGGGACCAGCCAATTTGAATATATATATATATAAGGAGCCGAAACGCCCTTCCCAAACAGCCGAGGAGATACATTCTCCTTGTTCTCTTACTTGCATGTCTCCTCTTCTGTTTACTAGAGACCAAAAATGTCGCGTGTTAGTTTTGGATAGCGCCTCCAATATATTTTCTGCATCCTTCTGCACAATGTTTGCTTTTAATGTGCGTACTTTGGATCTCCATTTAATTTTAGCTTTTCTGATCATTTCTCCCAAAAGAGGAGTGAACGGGAGTTTCACTAAACTCTGAATCTCACGATTTCTCTCCCTTTTGAGTTGATGTAATGTAGGGTCAAAAACATGTGGATGAGTAGTAGCTACTTTCTTGGGTCTCCCAATCCCTTTCCGCCCTAGGATAACACCCTTGATATAACAGTTAAATTCCCCATGAGTATACATCAAAAAAAAAATGTCACAACCATTTTCATCATAGTCCTCAAAGAAGACCCTGTTCACTTTCTAAACATTATCCCCGTGCCAATTGATTCTATTCCCAGCACAGTTGGGCTCCATCATCAGTGGATATACTTCAGTAGACACAGGTGTGGTTTGCACCTGAATAGTCAATTTGAGGACACTATGATCTCTTTCCAATGATGGGTTGATTTTGAAATCAAATAAAAAATTAAGTAGAAACGTGCTAACAAAAATAAAATCTATAGTAGAGAATTCAGATCCATTAGTCCAGGTATAATCAATCATATCCTTACTCAGAAAATCATTTACACAAGTTAAGCCCCAGTTCCTCAGAAAAACATTCCACTGGTGACCCTGTACTTGCTTTCTAGATGAGCCAGGATTCTTAAAGCGTATACCCACTTCAGAATTAAAATCACCCATAACCATAACGTTCAGAGTTTGACATAATATTTGACACTCCTGAATCATTTCATCAACCATGTTGATAAATTCCTTTAGATCTAACTCAGGACTCCAATAGACATTAACTATCAGCAAGTGTCCCAGAGGAACAGGAGGAGCAAAGTGTAACAACATGGCGATGTAACCCTTATGAGGCGAAAGAACTTGAGGCACTTAGAGGGCATGGAGTTAGTTACCGCAATAAGCATGCCCCCCGAGGGCCTCCCCCTTGATTTTTTAACTGCTGTAACTTGGTGCAGGCTATACCCATCTAGCACAAGGGGAGAAAGTGCCCAAGTTTCCTGAAGACAGAAAATACTAGCCTCCATAAAATAACTCAAGCTATCAGGCTTCATCTTTAGGGCCTTATTTCCCCGAGAGTTCCAGGATATCACTGAGAATGACGGCGAGGTCTATAGATTCACATTCAGCGCTTGGATCTTAGCTAATGATTCACTCAGCGTTTGGGCAAGCCATTTTAGATCGGTTTCTTGGGTTTGATTTTGTATCGATGCACCCTCCGCCCCCTCTAATTAAGTGTGTGAAGGGGCGTTCACCGGATAACTTCCCTCTACCTCAACTCCTCGGCTAATCAATTGATTGTTAAATGGTTCTAAATTAAAGCCAAAGCAATTAATAGAATCAATTTCCGAGGCGACTAGATCCATAATAGTCTGGGAAAAAAATACCAGTCTAACACAGTCAAACCTTAGGGGATGGATAAAATCAACCAATTTAATGTCACCTGATGAGATCATGGAGAGCCCGGGATTTCACTAAATAGGGTTAAGATTCTGTGACGATTAAGTGAGGTAGGGCCACCCTGCGAGAACATGGAGTACAGCATGATACTAGGGTAGTCATTGAAGGCGGGAGGTCTCCAGTCCATTCTATTAGGCCCCCTGTTGTTTGTAACTTGTTTAATGGATTTATGTGCACTGTACTTTTCCCCCTATCGGGTATTCAGAGCTTGTTCTATTCTCCACTTCTTTGTGCAAATCATTACCAGATACCCGTACCTCAGCCGAGTGAGCCTTACTATTTTCCCCCTCAGAAGAATGTGCAGCTTGTATTAGATTCACCCATGCTTTAGGTGGTTGATCATGCATATTTCTTTCAGAGCCATGTCTCATTTCCTGCTGCTCACACATCTGATTTTGAAGTGATGTGAAGGGTTCCTGGCAGGATTGAGTTACAGGGACAGGGAGAGAAAGCTGAGCACTAGCATCATCCCCCTGCCTCAAAGGGCCTTTCGAGCTCTGGGTCAGGTTGTTTGTATCTTGGCCCAGCCCTGTAGCAGTTGCTAACTCAAATTGATGTTTGCCTTTTGTGTCACAATCCTGAATGGGTCCAGGTGCTTTATTGTCTCTAATCACTCCTTCTGTATTATCCTTTTTTCCATTAGGTTGGTGCCTTACCTCCATCCAGTTATAGGTAGCTGGGAATGCTGCACCTGGCCTACTAGAATCTTCAAGCAAGTTTTTTAAGGCCTGTTTCGCCAAGATTTTAATGTCCTCACTTGGGACCAGGACGGGTGCCAAAAACAGTGACGATTCCCCCACAGCAATCCTTCCCATCGTATTTCCTGATATAAGGGCTTTCTCTTCCAATGTTCCCACCCCTGTATTTGTAGAGGACCCCACTCCCATTAGCACTCCCATGGGTGCATCCCCAACCTTGACCTCCTCTTGCAAAGCAGGGGATTGATTTCTCATTACGTGTTTTGAAGGAGTGATTTTTAAAGCTAGTAAAGTGCTCTTGATCTCCTCACTGCTAGTTGAGCAGCTTTTAGTTTTTGGAATAAAAAAAGGTTAATGTCCCTCTTGTCATTCGCAACCGTTGTTTTTTTGTTACATTTTGTTTCTTTATATAATTTTTTATAGTGGACGACACATCATTGCCAATTCTGGTGCCTTGCACGATTTTTCCCCTGCTTGTTTCTCTTCCAGTATTTGTTTGTTTTTATTTAATGCTTTCTTTTTTATTTGTTTGCGAATCTGTGCATTTCCCTTATGGGTCATGGCGTCAATCAAAGTATCAGATGCTTTTCCATAATTGCCCTCTTCAGGTTCTAATAAGCTTGGAGGGCACTGAACTTGATTGGCAAGCCCTACCTGGTTAGCTTTTTTTGGGGTCCCTAATTCTTTCAATTCTAGGGCTTTTTTGCTTTCCTCGTCGAGCTGAGACAAATCAATGCCACCTTCGACAGAAAGTCCACATATATCTTTCAGATTGGCGTTGGTATTGGACATTTTTAGTGCAGGTAGGTTCTTACTTTATTTTTTGGGTGGTTTTTAACCGAACTATGTGCTCTAGCCGCCCTACGCCTGATAGCCCTAGCTCTCATTTTTTTCTCCCTTCGAGAAGGATGTATGTTGTGGTCAATTGGACATTTTGTAGAGGAATCCATATCTCTGGCTCCCCCATCCTCACCATCTGGATCTCCTCCTTCCTCTAGTGCCCTTAAGAGTGCAGATAGACTATCCGCTTCGGGGGCAGTCTGCGGGAGCTAAGAGGCATTTTCATTGGTTGTCAGCTTCTCATCCAATCTTGCAAAATGTGTGTGGATTAGTTCAATATTCTCCCTTAAATTTATAATCTGTGCACCATTGGAGATCACCAGAGCTTTAAGTTCAGCCATACAACACAGAGCGGCGGACAGCGTGTCCTTGTTCCCTTGTGTGAGGGCCTCTGCATAGGATTTGGGGCACACCCCAGTCTCACATTCTGTTTGCACTGTCTGATCATGGCAGAATATGCGCGTTTGAACTTTGTCATGCCCCCCCATCTGTGCACATCTCTCCATTGCCAGAAGATAGCCCTCTACTTTGCAGGTCTTATCTGTATTAACCAGTAATATGGATCTGAGTTCCTGGATATCTAAATGGGTCCGTTCGTGACCCTTATCCAGAAGATTCGGAATCCTAGTTAATATTGGAAATGTGGCAAATGTCGAGGCCGTATCCTCAGGATTGATTCCATCAAATAACAGACCCATGAGGGGATCGATAGTTCCAAAAGACTGATTCAATATGGAGGACGTATGGGAAGCCGGGCTGGAAGATTTTATCTGATTAGCCGCCAGGCTGCCCTGCCCCACATAATCCCTATTGAGTGGCTCCTTTTCCTTAACCCCAAAATTGGTGTCAACAATTTTTTTACCAGACATGGAAATAGGTGGGGGGAGAAATGAGCATCCTCGGTAGGTTCATGCAAATGGACATTATCAAAGCCCCCAGCTCTGGGCCTAATGGGTGTAGATGGCGCTTTCGACAGCCTGACCCTTCTATCAAGTTCTGCCCTGACCACCGGAGCCAGCAGGGATGTGTCAACCCCCATTTTAGATTTCGCTCCCTCTTCTATTTGCTCCAATGAGTATCTACCCGAATTCTCCTGTATACTTAACAAGCTCTTCTGGGAGGGTACGGCGTGTAGGCCTGTATTTAAATGCTTGTCCCCACAGTCTCTTCCACCTTAGATGAAGAGACCTCACCCGTACAGTTTGCCATACCATTTACAGGAGGTCATTGTTCATTTGAATCACTATAGCCATTTGGAGAATTTTTTGTAGAAGGATCAAACTGCTGGCCTCCCGCCAACAGGTTATCCAAATTAAACACAAAGACAGGTTTTGCCAAGGAGTACGTTTTTTTAGTTACTTCAATAGGTCTAACCAACTTTCCATTGCGAAGTGTGCCAACCATGCTCCAGTAAGTAGACAATAGAACTGTACCTCATCAGTCGAGAGCAATGGCGGCACAATCCTCAAGAAAAGTGAGACCTTACCGCATGGGGCAATTTTTATAGACACACACAGGGTCAGATACCCTCTTACACTCCGTCCAATATACGGAAAAAGCACTATTATTTTCCGCACTCAGAAGTAGAAAGAAATAAAGTAGAAAGAAATACTACATATCACCCTCCAATGCCTGTTGTATACATGGACTACCCGCCAAAATTCCTGCAGACATCTAAGGAATGAAAATCAAAGAGCAGATCAGGTGTGCCCCATTCATAACAGAATATATCACTGCTCACATTACTATCTGTTCAGTACAGTTCAGTACTCACCCATGAGTAACTTCTCAAAAGTGGGCATAACCCTAGGGAGTGCCCTATAGCAATAGTACCTCAGCAGTTTTCCACATGTAAGAGACCCCAGTGACCCACGCCGCGCACCGGGTGCGCTGTTCAATGGTATTATATCTGCTTGAGAAGGCGACGTAAGCGCCCAGGGGGTGGAACCCAGACAGCAATGACAGACCTTTTCTATTTTGTTTTGTCCAGGCAGCAGGGTGCAACCACAAATGACGTCCTCCAGGCGGACTTCACTCGATTAGCATTGAAGAAATCCCCGCCCAAACAGTGGATGACAAGCTTCACAGGAGCGCCAGCTGCGTACAACACGCCTCCCCAGTAAACAGTACTTGTGTGTACTTCTGGGTGCGTGCGTGTGTGCGCTGTTCAATGATATTATATCAGCTTGAGAAGGCGGCGTAAGTGCCCAGGGGGCGGTACCCAGACAGCAATGACAGACCTTTTCTATTTTGTATAGTCCAGGCAGCAGGGTGCAACCACAAATGACGTCCTCCAGGCGGACTTCAGTCGATTAGCATTGAAGAAATCCCCACCCAAACAGTGGATGACAAGCTTCACAGGAGCGCCAGCTGCATACAACACACCGCCCCATTAAACAGTACTTGTGTGTACTTCCCCATGTTAATGTCACAATATATGTTAATGCTCTGTACCTGTACTGTATGCAATGTGTACGATATTTCACTGCCTTGTACGCTGCTTGGTTCTCTTGTGTTGTCAAGCTAAATAAATAAAAGTTTTTTTAAAAAAAATTGGTGCTGATCATAGTTGATTGACCTCTGTCTCAGTGGAAGGCAAGTCAGCAAAGGTAGGGGAGTGATTTTGGTGGCTTCTGTTGCCCTCTATAATTCGACCAGCTAAGGCTCTGAAGATGACTGACTGGGAACTTGGTGTTGATGATGAATTTGCCTGAGGTAATGAGTATTAACAGTGCTAATAAGGCTCTAGAGTGTGAATTATTAAACTTGCTACATGTTGATGTCTGTGATCTGAATTTAGCATGCAGCCAGTGAGAAATGTTCCTTCCTGGATGCACCATTGAGTGAACTGTTTGAGTTACTGTCACACACCATTTCGTTCACACTCCCTTTATGCAAGTAGCACACACACCCACACACACATGACATTTCTGCTGCTCCCGATGGGGAAGGGGGCCCACATGTATTTTTGACACACTCCCCCAGGAAATAGGGGGGCACACACAGCTTTTGCCACAATCCAGCAAGAAAGAATGCCCACATACAATATCTGCTGCACTGCTGCAGGGAAAGTGATACACAACTAATATTTACTGATCTCCTTCAGCGGGTGCATGCATAATTTATACCTCACTCCTGAAGGGAATAGGTGGCACACACACAAATTTGCACTCACACACATTATGCTTATTGCACTCACTCTGGAAAAAAGAGGGCTCATACATAGTTTCTGCCAAACATATGCAAGGAATGAGAAACAAACACTATGGGCCTCATTACGAGTTTAGAGGCAGCCATGGAGCTATTAGCTCTATGGCTGTCTCCAAACCGGGCTCCATTACTGGGTCCCGGCAATGGGGACTTACCGGGTCATTCCGACATAGGAGGACCCAGTAAGTCCTCCTTGCAGGAACCATTCCCCATTCCCATTTGAGCCCCTATAGGGCTCAATGGGACTGGGGTGGGAGGTAACAACGGGCACATTACAAGTGTCCCGTTGTTACCTCCCGCTTCCCTTCGCGGGACCCGGAAAAGACGTCTGGCTTTACCAGACGTCTGACCCGGGTCCTGCAAAGGGAAACTTGTAATCAGCGCTCCCGTAATGAAGGGGTTATGTCCCGTACCGGTCCCCTTCATTACGGGAGCGCCAGCGTCATAATGAGGCCCAATGTTTGCTTTAGTATCTAAGGAAAGGGGGCACACACAACATTTTTTGCCATACTCCCGAATTAAAGGAAGTGAGCATGAATAGTTGTTCCTGAGCTTCCTCTGGGAAGTGGCCACAGACCACATTTGTCCACACTTCCTCAGAGATGCAAATCGCATACTTGTAGTACTTCGACATGAAAGTGGTACACAGACGTTTTTTGCTGCATTCCCTCGGGAAAGGGGGTGCACACACAATTTCTGCCACATTCCCACAGGAACGTGATCTCACACATCATTTTTGCCAAACTTACCCGGATAAGGGTAGCATAGACAATTTCGACGACACACCCACATAGAAAGGGACACCACAAATATTTACCACAGTTCCATAGGTAAGTGGCCCACACATAATATTTCCTGCTGCACCCTCGTATAGAAGGCGGTGCCAACATAATGCATGATGCACTCCCCCAGAGAAAGAAGTGTACCTTTTTTCCAATCTTCATCAGTTAAGAGGGCCCTTGCACAATCATTGTTATGCTCCTAAAGGGAAGGTGGGAAGGTGGTGAACAGAAAATATGTATTCCTCTCCTAAGAGCCCAAACAGAGAGAGATGTTACTTGATGAACCATCTCTCAAGTCTCAGTTGAGTGCATTCATGTGTCGGTGCTCAATGCAAAACACCCTTGTCAAATCTCAGCAAGGCATGCTACTCGGTTGCTAGATGGTACAGTGAAAGCACCACTTCAACATTTGCTCTTGTGTTCAAAAGTCAATAGGAAATCCCAGGAGGCCTAATGAAGGACAATGTTCTCACTGTATGTTCTCTGTGTGACACTGACACTAGGATCAACAACCCCAGATTTGGAATGGGAGTGGACCTCTGCAGTGTTGTATAGTTGTTTACCAACGAGGCAGGAGTATTAGTAATGTCCTGATGACAACACCCGGGGGAGGCGCAGCAAGGACCAGCGGTGCCCAACGAGAAGAGGAACAGAGGCCCAGCACTTGAGAGGATGGGCAGAGCACAGCAGAAAGTGGGATACCACGGAGAGGAGCGGGGGCCTTGGCCTGGGACGGGAATGGACATGGCAAACATACAGTAAGTGCGTCACTGGCTCCCCTGGGGAACACTAGCACATTAGTGTGCCTCCTGGGGGGATAAGGAGACAGAGTGTGCTGGTACACCGCAAGGATAAAAGCCCCAGACAATAGCTAGTTGCATTGTCCAGAAGTTTGCTGGTAACGCATGAGCCAGCAGGGACCGTGGGGGCGGAGAGAAGGCCCCCCAGATAGCGGTGCAGCCAAGAAAATTAAATGATCGCGCTGCTCCCTGCAGATTTCGTGAGGGGAGACAGTGTGTGCTACATGTGAGGCCACAGTCCACAGGCCCTAACCACGTAATGCACTGGTAAGCACCTCATAAGGATACCATAGGAAAGAGACTAGACACTGAGCAGTGCTGGTGCGGCACACGCAATCCAAAGTAGCATGGAGGCTGAAGTCATCTGACTTTGTGGCGCTGCAGGGGGGCCACACCAGGGAGGAGACCTGAAGTGAGAGGCCACAAAACATCCAACAAGCACTCACAGAATCTGCACCAGCAGTGGGGGCAGACCACTCCGCAAAACAATAAACCCATGAGGGGGTCCACGGCCTACTGGTGCATGACCGCGGAACGGTCAATGTGAAGCAGCCTATGAACACGCACCAACTAACGGCACCCATACAACGACAACAATGAGGCCGCAGTGAGAAACATCGGCTCCAGTAAATCAGGGGCTGCAATGGACATCGGAACAGCCTGATTCAGGGTGACAATAGGGTGTATACCCCTGCTTGGGGACAGTGGCCCCCAACATACAAATGTGGCTGAGGGGGGTAAGGAAGAGAGAGACACAGAGGTGCTGGAGCAAGGGGCGACCACCCGCGGCGCATGAAGCGCGGGTGCGTTAGGACGCTGGAACATAGGCTAGAAGAAGCTGCAGGGCACAGCGACAAGGGGACAGTGCGTGGGATGCCACAATCCGCGAGCCCAAAACCAATAACCCATAATCAGGAAAAGTGCGGGCCTTGTATTGAAGATACGGATAACGGCACAGATACACGGAGACAGGAAGCCCAGCGGCGACGAGAAGGAGGCAAGACTGGGGCCCGGATGCAGGAGACGACTGATCCTCAACGCAGATATGTCAGAAAAGCAGAAGGGAGGGAAGGAAAACAAAAAAGCATGGAGGCGTTTTCCCGGAAAGCAGAAGTGCCCCAGGCTGAGGCTCCAAAGGCTGGCCCCAGTGCAACAGACACTGTGCAGACAGAGAAAGCGAAAGAGGAGGGATGTGTTCTGGAGGCTATAGCGGTGCTGAAAACTTTGCTTGAATTCAAAACGGATGCAGTGATAGTGGATGTGGGCCTCCTACGGCAGGATGTGAGGAACCTGTCGGAAAAAATCAGCACAGCAGAGCAACAGGTGCAAATTAATACGGCGAACATAACCTCCAACAAGAGCCAAATGATGGAGGTGCTGGACCAAATACGAACTCTGGAACAGAGGGCAGAGAACACAGAAGGAAGGGCCAGGTCTAACAAGGTAGGCATAGTGGGGCTGCAAGAGGGAGAAGAAGGCAAGGACCCCACAATTTATTTCGCAAACCTACTGCTTCAGGAAGTGGGAGCAGGGAACCTCTCCCAGGGTTTCATAGTGGAGAGAGCGCACAGGGCCCTTACCAGGAAAACTCGACCGGGGGCACCCCCAAGACCCATGATAGCCAAGATCATGAACTTTAAAGAGGGAGAGAAGATCCTGACGTTTTCAAGAGAAGGTGGGGTCATAATGAGAAATGCTGCCAGAATAACTATGTACCCAGACTATAGGGCGCAAGTGCAAAAGCGTAGAGCACAATTTTGGGCAACAAAGAAACACTTCAGGGCCACCAAGGTGCGATTTATACTGTTATACCCGGCTAAACTGAAAGTACTGCAAAATGGCAGAACATACTTCTTTGAGACCATGGCAGAGGCCCAAGAGTGGATGGTCCAACAAGGGATCCCACAATTGAGAGCTAGGAATGAGCGTGAAAACAGGTGCCTCCCCCGATGTCCCAGGAAGAAGACACGGATAAGTAACAGATTGGAGACTTGAATCAGCAGTTAGTTAGACGTGGGAGCCCACACCCCCTGGAGCAGGCCGCCAAGACCCACAGAAGCGATCCCAGAGCAGGACAGAATTTATGATGCCAGTTTCAAGGCCCCACGCCACAACGAGTGCACCCAGAGGAGGGAGGGGAGCACTTCGAAAGCGGTGGAGACCGAGCAGGGGGAGTGAGGCTGAGTGTTTGTTATAGGAGTTGTGTGCTTAGTTAGATTAGGGGAAGGCACATGAGGAGGAAGAAGCATGAAAGGACCAGAACATGGCAGAGGTAAAGAGGTAAAGAGAGAGAGCAGACAGAGTTGCGCCTAAAAGTGAAGAATCGAAGAGACATCCCAAGGGGGATAGGCCCGGAAACACCAGATATTGGACGAATAATAGCCTACGAGCCCATGGGAAGTCACAGTCGCCGGAAACCGTGAACATATGGGCCGGGAAGTCTTGAACCTGGTCACATGGAATGTCAGGGGACTAAATGCTTACGTCAAAAGACTGAGGGTCTATGCCTGGCTAAGCAAGGCAAAAGTCCATATAGCAATGCTACAGGAGACGTACCTGATGGTCGGAAAAACAAGCCAAGGTCACAAAGAAATGGGGAGGCCAAGTATACAGTTCAACATATTCGAACTACACGAGGGGAGTGCTTACATGGATTGCCCCGGGGATCCCGTTCCAGCTCGTAAAACAAGAAAGAGACGTATAGGGCAGAGACCTGATTATACAGGGCATGCTGGAGAACCGGGAAGTGTGCCTGGTGAACACGTATGCTCCTATCCCCGATGCAACAGAGTTTTTTAGGACACTCATGCTTCAAATAGCCCCATACAGGATGTGCCAATCATTTGGGCTGGAGACTTTAATTGCATTATTGGACCCCCAGCTGGATAGGTCAGACACCAAACATAAGACTCTGGTGCCGCCGGCCAGAGTGCTATGGGAGATACTGGAGCAGCTCAAACTGGAGGATGTCTGGAGGAAGGTGCATACGGACTGCAGGGCGTATACTCATTATTGCGCCCTGCATGGGACATTCACCCGGATAGATTATCTGTTCACGGGCAAGGAGACATTGGGAGAATTTACTGGGGCACACATACATGCGCGGATGCTATCCGACCATGCGCCATTAGGGGGGACATGGGCACACATATACAGGAATGCCCCCATACCCAGATGGAGATTGAGGGCAGAAGCATTGCAAGACGGGGAGTTCCAGGGACACATCCAGAGCATGATAGATATTATATATTATTTTGAGCATAATGTGGGGAGTGTGGACAGCTCTGGGACGGTTTGGGAGGCATTCAAGGTGATGGTAAGGGGGGGTGGCAATAGGGAAGGCAGGGGGCCTCAGGGGAGAGATCCAGGCAGATATAGAAGAAATAGAAGAGGAGATTGGAAGAGCTGAATCACGAACAGGTGAGGCGGGATCAAAACCAGGTGATCTCACCACCATGAGACAGAAGTGTATGGCAACCTGGGAGAGGCTGGGGAAGCTGGACTACGGGAGATACGTTCAGAGGCTACACACAGAAGCGGACAAGCTCAGTAGGCTCAAGGCCTGGCTAACCAGACAGGAGGGTAAGCAGGAACCGATCACTGCAATCACAAATGAATAGGGAGAGATGATTAGGTCCCAAGAGGGCATTAATGCGGTCTTCTCGAGATTCTATGGGAAATTATACTCCCGGGTCCAGGAGGCAGAATAGGGAGATATAGCGGGCGCTCTAGCGGAGATCGTGCTCCCCCGACTAATGGAGGAACAGGCCCGGATGCTGGATATGCCCCTCACGGTTGAGGAGTTGTCGGAGATTATAGCCCGGCTCCCGACCAGCAAATCCCCGGGACCTGACAGGTTACCAGGTGAATTCTATAAGAAATATAAAGACACCCTGGCCCCGAGACTGCTAGAGACACTGGAGGAGGCATACGAGAGAGGGAGGCTTCCGAGTAGCATGTCGGAATCTGTGATAGTACCAATACTAAAACCTGGGAAGACACCTCTGAAGCGCGGGTCCTACAGACTGATCTCCTTAATAAATAAGGACTCTAAGATCCTTACAGCGGCTCTGGCAAACCGGCTTAAAAGGGTAATACCTATGTTTGTGCACCCAGACCAAACAGGGTACGTACCGACAAGGAATACAACGTGGAATCTCTGCAGACTCCACTATGTCGACAGCATAAACCAACAAGAAGGGGATAGTGCAGTGGCATTGTTGGATGCCATAGAGGCATTTGACCAGGTGAACTGGGACTGGCTCATGGAAGTGCTTGTCCACTTTGGGATAGGGGAAGGATACCTACGTTGGATTAAGCTTTTATACAAGGACCCAAAGGCGAGGGTGAAGATGGGTAGACATGTTTCGGAGGAGTGTAGCATAGCACGGGGTACGAAGCAGGGATGCTCGCTCTCCGTGAAGCTGTATATCCTGACCCTGGAACAATTTGCAGCATTCCTAAAGGCAGAGTATAGGGACACCGGAATAGTAATAGATGGGAAGGTGCACCAAATATCAATTTATGAAGACGATATGCTGCTCTATGTGCAGGACCCACGGACACAATTGCCAGACCTGCTTGAAGCTCTGGGAGAATTCGGCAGGCTGTCCGGAATCACTATCAACAAGGGAAAGTCCTCATGGACCCCATGCACCTTTAGATATCTAGGAGTGGACATATACCACGACATGAAGGAGACACATATAGGTAATACTCAGGCGGCCCTGGACAAAATAGGGAAGGCCATGCAGTTTTGGAGGACATTACCTCTGGGGTTGACAGGGAGGGCCGCCTTGTTAAAAATGATAGTCCTACATCGCCTTCTTTATTACTTTACTAACATTCCCTACAATATCCCTGGGACGTTCTTCAAACAGCTACATGCCAAGGCAAGGGAGTTCTTGTGGGAGGGAGAAACAGAGTAGCACTGACCACACTACAAAGGGCCTATGAATAGGGAGGGATCAGGCTCCCAGACTTTGTGCGGTATTACTTGGCAGCCCAACTCCAATTCGTGGTGCAGTGGCTGGGCGAGGACATATTCATAGACTCGATATTGTTCAGATCATCGTTGCAGCGATATTACCTTAGAGAGCTCCTGTGAATGGACGCAGCCCCGGCCAGCGCTCTCCCCAACATGATCAAGCTGGGCCGAGCCCTATGGAAAAGAGCATGGAAAATCCAGGACATAAGAGAACCCTGCTCCAGGTAAATACCCCTAGCAGGACTGGTGGACGACCACATTGCAAGCCTGGCACAGTTCAGGACACAGTGCAAGGACAAAGGGGTAGCCCAAATAGGAGATCTGGGGCAAGATGGGCACTGGGTGGACTTCCAGACCCTGGTGGTGGAACAGGGCCTACACAAGGGCCAATTCATACTGTATAACAACATGGTCCAGACGATAAGGACAAGGTGGGAAACCCTGCCGGAGGATGATGACACAGGGGAGGTATTAGACTCATGGTACAATGTCTCTGAAAGGGGACATACAGTGTCCAGGCTCTACAAACAACTACTAGGAGTCAACAACAGGAGAGTACTGCGGGCGCAAGCAAAATGGGAAGAAGAGCGCCAGAAACCCTTCACAGACGAAGAATGGTACAGGGTCCTCTGGTACCCAAAGAAGGTATCCAGGAATGCAAGGTTCAGACAGCTTTATCTCACTCATAGAGCATATCTGATGCCAAAACAGATGTCGAGTATGGGAGGTGAACAGACCCGGAGCTGCCCGAGATGCACGGAGGAGCTGGCAGACATGGTGCATATGTTCTGGTCGTGTCCGAGAATAACAAACTTTTGGGATACTATCAAGGAAATAACGCAGAAGGGGGGTATCCCGATGCAGGCAGTGTCACTGGCCTCCTACCTGCTGGGCCTGTTCCCAAGGGGAGACAAGCAGAGATCGCACCTGGCAAAAATGAAAGACCTGATGACAATATTGGCAAAATGCTGCATAGCAATGGCTTGGAACACAAGTACAGGACCCTCGACGGAGGGGTGGTGGGCGGTTCTGAACAAATGGGCAATGGCCGAAACATCAGTAGACAAGGGTGACGTAAAGAGGGGAGGGCAATAGTGGAGCCAAGATACTAACATGGAATGCACTAGTGCACAAACTGTTTGGAAGCACCGAAAGGGACAGGATAGACGAGACAGGCAACTGGGCCGAGGGCTAACGGACAATGGAGGAAGCTCTGAGACCACGAACGGAAAGGAGCCGAGAGAATTGGGCTGGCCTATTCACACCAGGGCGGAATGTACAAGAAGGTGCAGAAATATAGGTGTTGTTGGTTAAATGGTTAATAATATCGTTTTGTGTTGAAATGCAAATAAAAAGGTTTTAAAAAATAAAAACTGTAGAAATGCATACAGTCTCTCCGTAGAAATGAGAATGGTGTGACACCTATCTGAAGGAGGAGCAAACGAATATAAAAAGCCTCAGTGAGTGCTTAATTTGAATCCAAACCTAAAGGTGTCCTGAATGCCCCAGTTTGTCCACCTTCTATTCAAAGTTGTACCCTCATTTGAATCGTTATTCTTTATCAACTAAAATATTACACTGAACTACATTGGGCAAAGTTTAACATGACTTGTTTTGGATATCCTTTTTTATTTTATTTTTTAGATTTCATATTTTACATCTATTTTAAGATGAAGTAAGACAATGATAAACTGAAAACAAAATGAACGACCCTTTCCTCAAACAAAGTGAAATGTATCAACAATTCCATATCTGCCAATGCAACCACAACAACACTGTCATCATCTTAAAAGGCAGTAGGGTGGTACTTTAGAAATGCTGAAGCCCATTAACCACCTTGCCACATTTCACAATTATCCCTCTCTAATAATCTTCCCCCAATCTAGGAAGCATGTCCAGAGGTGCTGGGCAATGAAGTCCATATCTCTGCTTTCTAGGACACTGACCCTAGTACCTTCCTGCCCTGGAATGGTGTCTAGCATGCACTGGGTTGGTTTCTGTGTAATTATCACATCTGCAATGGGAGTAGAACTCGCTGACTGTAGGGAAACACTTTTTCTTACAGCAGTGCTGCTGTTTGAATGTCCTGTGAGTTATCAGTTTCATCATTCTCATTTGTTTGGAAGGGTGGAAAGTGTCACACACCTCAATGTTCCAGTGCTGCTGGTGGTTCAGGAGGGCTGTTGTACCTAGTAAATGGGTAGTCATTATAGCACCCCTTCTGACAGTCACAAAGTGCACTCAACAGTTTCAGCCTCTTCAGCCTCTGCTGGTAAAGCACCATCAGGAACCCTAAAATAGTCACGGAACCTAGAAGATGATCTCCATGGAGGGCATTTCTCCTGCTCTCCACGCAGCTCCAAAGGGACTCCTAGGCATGACTGGTATCATTGCAGCGCTCATATTCTCTTCTCCCTGTTCTCTGCACTATAGACTGTACCACGCTTTCCTCCACCACCCTGTCCATGCATGCCCCTCCTCCACAACTCCTGCCTGACCCTCCTCCCTTGCAAAAATAGCAGGGTTTTGACACAACACATAATCCTTCTCCCCAGGAAGAAAATAAACCTTTGTCCGATCTCAATCTGATCAACATCATATGTTATTGGTGGTGCTCAATGAAGCCTGTGAAGTACTAACCCTTCAATGTGGCAACCTTACTGTGTTGCAATATTTTACATCGCAGAACATTCCTCTATGTGGTCCCAGACTACTGATATGATTGGCTATTTATAACACGCTTAATACCCAGAGGTTTCTAAGCGCGGACCCGGGGATCGAACCTGTGTTGCTCCATGTCATCTTGCTTCCAAGGCGAGCACATTGCCCCTGAGCTATCCTCCTGAGGCCCAATGGTTTGTCGAACATTGATTTACCATTGCAACTCAGAGAGATCTCAAACCCTGGTTGGAGATGGCATATTATAAAGTGTTCTATGCCCAGGGTTATGTTTGTTTACCATCTCACCATGGTCGAAGAGATTTTACACAGTTGGTTTCAGATCTGGCTAGCAGAGGAGCGTGCCACCACCTGTTAGTCTTACAATGACAGGACATGTATGTATTGATGTGCTTACTCGTGTTTCACCTGGTTGTGCCCATGCCACCTATCAAGAATGGAGTCAACATGGACTCACAGACTTGAGGTTTTCAAGAATGTGGTTGTTCTTTATGTATTCCTGCTGTGAATTCCACCTGGATCAATTGGTATCCCATCATTATGATGTTCTGTACACCAGAGACCATGCATATCTTCATAAAATAGTACTTTTTCTTTTCCGTTAAGATTTGTTTACTGTACCAGTTGCATAAAGGGTGTAATATAGACTCCATGTCCATGCTAATTCTACTGGATCACCTTTGTGTTAATAACCGTGCTCATCCCTGATCTGCCTGTATTCTGATTGTAACTCCGAGCCTCTGTCTCTATCACTGTACCTGATCCCTCTGATTGTTATGTTATGTTACAAGTCTTGCATGCTGTGCCAAATCACCACTATAGCTATCTCAGAGCCCTCAGCTTGTCTGCGGGTTGGTGTATTCTGCACACACCCAGGGTATCTAGACCTTAGTCGGCACAGGAAAGGGAGTGGTGAGAAGATAATAGGATGGGAAAGCGGTTGAAATGCTACAGGCATAGGGATGTAGTGACATAGATGGGGAACCCGAATGTTCTGTGATAACTTGGGTACAGGTGGATATATTATGGTGGACCAAAGATCGGAATTGCAGAAATGAAGGTATGTTTTAAGCGTGTTTGGCATCAAACAGATTTTCTAGGATAAGCAGTGTAAAGGAGCAATAGGTAGTTAATAGCATGTAGTGTTTGGCTGTATGTTGGGTTTGAGATTTGATACAACTGTCTAGTTAAAAATAGTAGATTTTGACCGAGGATTCTCTATACATTTTTTCAAGGGGCAAACTCCAGAATAGCACTGGGACTCCCAAGCCGGTAGGCCAGATGTGGCCCAGGATAGAGTAGACTTAGGTAAAGGTGATTATAGTTGGAGCACAAAGGGGTGGAATAGGCTTCCTGTGACAAGGGCTGCATATGTCACATACATGTTCTCACATAAGGATACGGCATGCTGGTTTCTTGTATAGCTCTTTGTGCCATAGTAAGGCCACCTCGTAGCAATGTGGAGTGGGGGAGGGACTAAGTACCACTGTGCCAAAATACAAGCACCTGAGGGCCCCTCAGTCCTGAACGGCCATGAACGGCCTGTTCTATAATCGTGGTAAGTGAGTGACACTCCCAGGTTAGCGTGGGGCGCAGTGCACACACTCCCTGCAGAGGAGGAATACTGGAGCTGCTGCCTCAGCAGTCATTGGGACCTGCAAGCCCATCTTCCAACTGTCCGCTCAATATTCTAGCCTTCTATTTGTGTCCACATGTTTCTTCCCTGTTACTCCACCTCCTTCTTTCACAGCACTCTTTTGCTTGCTTCATATCTATGTTTGCACTATGTAAAAGGCAGCCTATACATATCTGTGTCACCTGTGAGACGGCACCTATTACCCTTATGGTATGTTGCAGCAAGACATTGCCAAAACATTGCAGTGGAGCTATCTTCAGCTAGGCTGGCATGGTGCCCAGGATGGCAGACTCTGATGATATCAGCGACTCACAGCCTTTCTCAATTTCCATGGTGCAATGAACATGGTACAGAACATGTGCTTTCCCTCCTGTGTTGCCTCTGGAACAATGTTCTTAGCAGTCACATGTCATATTGCTTAATTCTGGCGTTCACCAGGTTTTTGAATGGCACATTACACTGCTGTATTTTGCGCCACGTGCACGCGCTTGTGTAACTGCTGGATTTCACACGATTGATAAACATCTTTAAAAGTCAATTAGCTGCTGGTTCAGTCCTCTCGCCAGTTCCCCTTGCACTTCATGCAGTTGGAACATTCCGTGGCTAGTTTCAGCCATTTGTGTAGTGGCATTGTCTCTCCCCTGGTATAGCTGCATGTTCTCACGCAGCGGCTTGTTTCACATTTGGTTAGAGTCGTATCAGACCCTGTGTGACATTCCGAAAAAACCTTTTTCTTTTCTTTAACATTTCATTTTGAACAGAGGTGCAAAAACCTCCACAATAAAATCTTATCCATGTTAAAGATACCCTATTAAAAATTAATTTTCTGCACATTTGTTAATTTTACTTACTGAAGACAGTAGCAAAAGTCCAATTTATATGAGTATTCTTGAACGGTTTTTATTATTGAATGATGTTTGAATTTTATTCTGTAACCAATTAAATGTGCAAAAGTTTTGTATTAACTGTATGCAACAAATAAAAAATAAACATTTAAAAAAAAAGAATTGAGTAAATAGAATTACATCTGCCAGTGATACAACACTGGCCCCAGGATGGATGCAGACGTACAGACAACCCATTAAGGGAAATTCGCACTGCGCTGGCGCCCTTTCATCACCTTTCGGAATGTCATCATTGTAGTCACCATGTTCAGCAGTGAAGTGGAAATATTTAAGAGAAAATGATTCCCTTTACCTTTTCTGACACTTATTAATCCCGCGAAAAGCAGGATAATTAGCAGGGGGGATTCAACACCGACCCATCTTAATCTTCATGGAGTTGAAAGGGAGGCTGCTTGGTGGGGGTTCTCTGCCTGCACTCTGCCACAGCCTGTCTGCTTTTCTGTAAATAAAGGTGATAGTGCTTCAGGGAAGGTGGGTACAACGGGTGATGTGGCGCCACGTTTAGATGAACGTAAAGGGTAAAGGTAGCTGGTCTTGTTTCCACCCATGGAGAGTGGCACACCAGAGCCATCCACATGGATACAAACTCCACACTCAGATATCTCAGTGCAAATCCACACAGTGTATATTCTTTTTCCTATGCTATCAGATTTGGATCCCATGTAAGCTTTAAGATCAGTCTATTTTGAAGTAATACTGCTTCACCATTCTAAATCTGTGATGAATGTGCAGACAGAATAAAAAAGTAAAACTGAAAGCAATAATGCAATCATCTCTTGGCACGGTTTACAAGTAAATTTGGCAACCAGGCGCACATATAATTCTAAATTGGATGTGTGGAAAAGTGAAAACGCGAAAGAGCACATTTTTTAACGTTGTCATTAAAAACAAGTGGTGGTTTATGCTGTTCTCTCAGTGATTTCAGCAGAGGTGGGGCCTACTGTCTATGTTCTAAATCTTAGCTTTGCAATCCATTCACAACCACCACTGTGGATGATTCTGTGGCTTGAAGACACCTGTTTTCTAAGAATCTCCATGGACTACAAATATTGGCGTTATTGGCATGTAAAAAACTGGTGTTCGAATTCATTCCTTCATTTCATTTTCTATAAATCAGGCATCCTTTAACAAGACCTGTGATAGTCAGATAATCAAATTATTTTTATCACTGCAATTATTATTATTAATATTATTATTATTATTATTATTATTATTATCATTATTATTAAGGTATTTATACAATAATAGAACTAAATAGAGATGTTGTGAGCATGTGGCTATTTCTTTGTTTAAGCTTTCTAGTTATTTATGTATTGCAGGTTTTGTTGCAAAAATAAAAAAAAATCGAAATATTATTGTCTAAAATACCCTCATTCAAACCTAGAAATGCATGCTCTTCAGAGTCACCCACACAGGGAATGCAGGAGCCATGGTAGCTAAAATGCATTGTAATAGAACTTGTCAAAACAAACCACCAAGACTGTCAGTCTCTAGTGCTGCCCCAGTTTGATTTCATTGCACAGGCCACGTTACTTAGGCCACGTAACTTAGTGAAGGCATAAAGGGGTGTCTTAGACTCTCGAACCAGTCGCTCACGTCCAAACACCTATGACCAAGAGGCGATAGAACACTTGGACAACCTCAGACTACCTGCAGTTGGTAAACAAAGCCACCAATGACATAGGCCACAGTCTAACACGTAAATTTACATAGATACCTAATCGAAGCTTCACTGGGTATTAGGAATTATGCTTGGATAAAGACTTTCCTGGAGAGGTAGGATCCCTCTGGACTCATTCTGCCAGAAAAGGTTCTGTACCCCTCTTCAGAACCTAGTTAAATGTTAGCCAAGATGACTTCCTGGTTCTAATTACCCTAAGTAGGAGTCACTTCAGCCATGTTGACCAGGTTGAAGAAGGAGTTCCACAAGCACTAAACTGTCATTCTCTGATCGAAATCCATAGAACCAAATCTGGCCTAGGCCTATGGCACACAAACAGTATACTGAAGAGCTCCACATCATGAGACCTTCTGGAAGATGCCTAGGAACAATATGGGTGCATACAGCGGTGTTGCTGGGTCTGTAAAGGATCAGGGGCTAAGCTAATGTCGGGACTGGCGGGACTGGGGGCTAGCTATAGCATTTTGGTTGTAGCACCTGAGCTTCTATCCGGGGCTACAACCAAAAGACCCGGGGCTATAACCCCCTCAGGCCCCCTAGCAACGCCTCTGGGTGCATATAGAAACTTCTTGGGGAGGATGTGGCATGCCATATGAGTCCAAGCCTTACCCACTTCCTGTCCTGCCCAAACCTCATGATTGGCTGGGGCAGGGCAATGTACATTAATGCCTATACTTCCCACCAGGCCGGACCTCCATGCCCCCCTCCAGCATTTTGCAGATAGCATTCCTTTGCCAACGTGGCTCGTGTTTGGCCCCAAGTGACAAGCTCATCCCTGCCCGTGAATCCATATCTATGCATTCTCACATACAACAAGGTGTTGCATGGCCTTGCCCCTGCCAAGGAGCCCTCATTAAACTTGATCTGCCATTGTTTCAGGGTTAGGGAGATTGGGACAATTTAACACCTATTATCTCTTCTACAAATGGGTGAAGATGATGTTAATTGCCAAACCCTTGTGAAGAGTTTAACTAACGCATGTGGAGGTGAGAGAATAATCAGTGACACCTCTAAATTGACTGCTGTCGTGGGTCCTGGATTTGCACATGTCTGGGCGCATCACGCCGGCGTGATGCAAAAGCAGTCTGGCTTCATAAAGATCAAGCAGCTCACATCATGCATGTGGGAATAAGTGGGTGACTGTGGGTTGCAAGACCTCTGATTTTCGGACGGGCAACGCAAATGATCTACATTTGCATTCTTGGCACAAGACTATAATATATAGGCTCGACATCATTTCCCTTTATGTTTAGATACACAATTTAAAAAAACAGTCAAAGAGATGTATATATATAGAGAGAGACAGAGAGAGAGAGAGAGAAAGAGAGAGAGAGAGAGAGAGAGAGAGAGAGAGAGAGAGAGAGGCGGTGCTGCTCTTCTTTTCCATTATTAACGTATAGTTTAGCCCAGCATTGTGTGCTGGCCGCCATTTTAGCTGAAGTCTGTTTGTGCACAGCAACAGAGCAAGCAGTGAAAGTAGGTCCTTCGCCAGTCTACTCCACAGAGATTGTCGGCACCATGGAAAATGGAGCGCTGGGCCGCCATAGTGCAAGTCCCCAGCCAACATGAGGGTACTTTCAATTACCCTTTGAGTCCTTCTCGGAAGTGCCTCGGCCGTGTTGTTTGTCATCATTCCACAGGAAATGAATAACAAGCGGGTCAGCACACCGCTTGCCCCCTCTGACCTTCAAGCTGAGCGTCCCAGTGCAGCTCAGACTCAGGCAGAAGTACAGGAGGCTTTTTGTTGCTCCACTTTCCTATCTCAGAATGTTGTCGAATCCTGAATGAACATGTATCTCTCTTTTTGTACAGACCTCGAAAAGACCTAGCGTGATAACGTGCACAGCATGCTGTTATTGTCTGTCTCATATCGTTAGAAGTAACGCACAATTGAAAATCTGGGCCTGTTTCTATATTTCTATATGTTTCCTTTCAAGACTAGTTTTTCCTGAGCCTAAGAGCTGCAAGCACACACATTAAGAGCACAGAGAAAACAGACTGGGCCTAATACACAGAGCTTTTTCCTATGTGGTTTTGCCATTATAAAACGCTTCTGTGAATTAGGCCCACTGTGCTATCTTCTTGAAATTCAATTTTCGTTTTATTTTGTACATGACAAATAGCCCCTTTCGATCACACGCGTTGGCGTCGTGTTCAGGACCAAAGCGAAACAGTGCGTTGTTTGGTCTGGTTCTAGCTACTCGAATTATTTTCCCTCACCCCTCGCTCAACCAGTCAGCCAGCCAGCTCTTTCCCCGATTAAAGAAAAAAAAAATACTCTGAAGTATGATGTTGCTTTATGGGGGAATTCACTGTGTCTAAATGCATGCAAACTGCAAATATGACATATATAATCTGTTTAAGGAAACATGAACACTTTTTTCAATTTCTAATTTAAGTGACACATTTTCACATAACACAACGAAAACAATACAGTCCAGAAAAAGAGACACTTCTCTCCTTGTGACCTATTGATTTCTCGCGGAACTTGGCGCAAGCGTGGATTTGACAGCCTCACTGGCAGGCATTTTGGTGGAATACGTAATTGTCGGATTAGTTGCGATAGCGCTCCTGATAAAGTCTGCTGTCCATCATGGCGGCTGCGCCTTTCTATTAAAATGACACACACGCATAACCTATCCTGGCCCCCACCCATGGAAATTCAAATGCAACTGTCAACTTGATGAATCACTTGCCCGGGGGTGGAGCATTGTTTACATTTTCGTCCCATTCTCCAGAAAAGTGAGATTCTAATTATTGTTTCGCCTGTAAATTAATGCCGACTCCGAGAGTTAGACTCGCCCCACAGTGTCATATCTTTCAGAAAGGTAAATAATACGAATGATCCATCACGCCATCTGCAAAGAGCCCTGCGTGACAGCTTCCCACGTGATCTCATTCTGCTACTTTTCATTAGAGCTCAAATTACTCGGTAGAGAGCTGTGGACTGCCCTGTTGTTGACAAAGGGTTTAAGATGGCATCTGTCCAAAGCATAATCATGCCTGCTACATGTTTGCTATTATAATTTGTGTGAAGTAACATAACCAGCCATTTTCCAGACGCGAACGCATTTCAAATACAAAATTGAAAGAGAAGATACATCAATACTTTATTGTACTGGCAAAGCCCCCAACATGTGTTATATTAAATAACAAGAGTGCGTCACATTGGTATGACAATCTGCTAGTGACAGAAATTATGCTCAGTGAGTTGGTAGTGTTGGTATTCTTTTGTCCCCCTTTCTGGGCGCGTGGGGGTATGCACCCTTGCTCACATTCCAACAGAGAATCAAACTTCATCTTACTGGCGACACACTGTTCGCGTAGGGCGCTGCCTTCTGTCTTCTCCTGAGTTAAGGTGTGTTACCTGTTCCCGTCAGGCTGCTCCTACTCCCAACCAGTCTTCCTGATGACTTCTATCCTCTGAAGAAGGCATTCCCTGTCCCTAAAGTCGAAGTATGCATTGGGGCACATCAGATGATTGGTGCAGGTAGACAACCCCAGGCAAAGTGCCCAAGCTTTTAAAGTTATTCCATTGAAATGGGCCCCCAAACCCCACGAGCCTTATAAAGAAAGTTTCTTAGATGCTCTTAAGTGGTCATTCTGGGTTTCAGCTCCACACTGGCTGCCCTTCTTTGTTCTACTGTGCAGCATACAAAAAACCTGCCACTTGAAAATCTTCAGCCATCTGCCTCTCCCTCTGGCATACTAGGTTTGCAGTGCTGGAAGGGTTGCTGCTTAGGGGCCGAGCCATGAGCTGACAGAAGAAACCTCCTGGAAGCAAAACGCTCACATTCTGAAGGACAGCTTTCACTGTTGTGGGCCACGGGTGATGGCTTTGAGTAGCTGCAGAGTCAGACAATAGTCATACTTTATGAATAAGAGGCAATGCTCTCTTACAAGACGTCACACAAACTTTAAACGACTGCCCACTGAAGTAAAGAGGCATCAACTTAGTTCCGCTCTGATGAATATTTGAGTGCCTAGCGAAGGAGTTACAGTGAACTGGTTGGACGTACTTTCAACCAAAGGTGGTAGTAACTAAGTAGAAACTCAACATCTGTTATCTGTGTAACGCACCAAGGGACCCTGTGGGGGTGAACCTCTATGAGGTTATATAATGAGGTTATATATGGGCACTTGATAGTAGACCCTGGAGTGGGCTTCTTCGTTCTAAACATTGACAAACAGTTCCTCTTCAGCCACCATGGAAGTGGGCTGTCCATCTGAGCAAACACCTGCTCGAAGGCACATCCAGATGCGACCGTACTACCATACAAAAAGCACTGTTCGACAAAATCTCTCGCCTACAAACCAAAATCAAAAACAAAAAACTTAGATTGCCAGCTGCCATACTACTATTGAGTAGTTGGAGATGGGCCTGTAGTTGATTGGTTAGAGAGAGTCAAGGTATGCTTTCTTTAGAAGGGGTTTGACATGCACGATTTTGAAGGGTTCTGGGAAGTTGCCAGAGGTAAGGGAGTCATTAAGGATGGACCTCGACAGTTCTTCTGCGCATGCAGAGGTGAAGATTTCTTTGAGGCGAGAGGCGGGACAAGGGGAGAGCCAGAAGGTCAGCTGACTGATAGTAGTTTGATAAACACTTTGCTCGAGATCGGGTTGAAAGAGCAGAACAATGGTGTCTCAGAGGGCAGGAGGGTTGGTTCTTGCGGAGAGGGTGTTGCGCAGGCAGTGAGGTTGGAAATGTTGGCTTTGATGGTGTCTGTCCTGTCAAGGCTGTTTATGATGAAGGAATTCATTTTATTAATTGATGTGAATATATAGGATGTCATAATTATATGTATTCTTTCTTTTGTATTTAATTTTTTATTTTAGTCTGTAATTTATTAATATGTGTATAAATGTGAAATATTTACATTTTAAAGTACATTAAAATAAATAGAAGAATTGCACTAAGAAGATCCATTGGAAGGTCATCCAGTCCTAGAAAGGTATGGACACTTTGCAACCCTGATACTTGCATCCTCAAGAGAACTTCATGGTGGATTTCCTTTAAAATAACTCCTCCAAAACCAACTTCAAGTTCAAGGGAAGAACCACCTTTATAGGGTGTATGTACAAAAGACTGCTCACTCAATAAGATGCCCGCCACAGGAGAATAGTCCATCATATCACAGGCCACAAGACTTCTAAAGGCCTTACTATTCCTTGTGTATATTTCTTCATTGAGGTCAATCCAAGCCCTACTCATGGCTGCTGACTTTTTAGAAATCATGAAGGATGTACAGATGGTCCTAAGCCGAGTGACCTTTTCTTCTTCTGGGCAGTAGCTTGCCCAAATAGAACACACTCTGGCATGAAACTGTATCTTTATTTGGAGGCAGTCATCAGCAATCCAGGAATATTAGAGCCATGCAAGATGACCATTCCAGCTCGATCTGAATCCTGGACACACTGTGGAAGAGCCACCATCAGACCAGAAAAGCCCCCAGTACTGGCCTTGCTCTGTGAGTCAGAAAACCTAATTATTTGTCTGAATGGGAGAGCAACTGTCAAGATGTGTGAAATCACATACATTTCCAAATAGATGACCACTTAATTTTTTTTAAATTTTTTTTTTATTTGTGTGTGTTCATAAGAACTTTACAAAGAAGATAGTTGAGCAGAGAAAACAAAAAAGTGCAGTGACTACACAAAGGGTGGGACCCTCATCCCTCTATCCTCGTCAGAGTAGTTTGGAGTATTTTGATGGTTGCTAGGAGCCAGGAGGTTCGGTCTCCTCCGATCAATCTTTGCCAGCAGGTATCTTCATCCCACCCACATTCCTCTAGGCTGAAGTGCTTTATGTAGGCCAATCATAAGTCTAGAGTTTTCGGGCATGACAGCAGTAAGTGTCTGATGGTTTCTGTCTTGGCTTTGCACAGTCGACACGTACTGGAGTCTGATAGGCCTCTGATGTTTAGAATTTCGTTGGTTTCAGGCAGGTTCAACCTAGTCCTTAACATGAAGTTGCGTGCCCCCCGTTTGGGAATTTTTGGAGGTACTGCATCGGCTCGTTTAGTTTGGAGAACGAAGGAGGTAGGTGAAGAAGGAGTTTGTTTCTGGTTACTAAGTCTTGAGTTTGGATCCAGTCTGTTTCTTTCATCTTCTTGTAGACTCTCAACGGGTTTGTGATGAGATCGGCTTCCGAGCACGTAACTGAGTCAAGAAGGGACATGTTTTTATCTTTCCAGCTTGTTAGCATTTTGACTTTGCCAGATTGTAGTTCTTTGTTCAACAGGCCAAAGATTTGCTCGCTATCGTCCATGATGCATTTCCTAAATAGCCTGAGTGAGTTTAAGTTGACTATTGCTGTTAGTGACGATAGGCTTAGCTCCCGGCGGATTGCAGCAATTGGTGTAGAATTCGGCAGACCCAGCACCGTTTTCCAGAACCTGCTTTCCAATTTTTGCCAGGTTCTTTCTGGGATCGTTGGCATGGCCTCGGCTCCATAGGTGATCGAAGGGACAACTTTTTTCTTGTAAAATTCTATTACAGGAATGCAAGAAAATTTTCTGAATTTTGAATCGATAGCCTTTCCTTGAGAGGCTAATTTCTTTAACTTGATTTGGAGGGCGTTCTGAATGGATGTCTCATTTTTCGAGGAATCAATCTGGACGCCTAGGTATTTGTAGTCGGTGACCCTCTCGATCACATTTTTCTCAAGGAACCATTTGAATTTTTCTGAGGTTTTGTTCTTCTTCTGGCCCGCTTCCAGTATCATGATTTTTGTTTTTTCTTGGTTTATTTTTAAGTTGTTTTCAGCAGTGTAGCTCAAGAGATTAGCTAACTGTCTCTGGAGGCCGATCTGGGTCTGATCGAGTAGTATTAAATCGTCAGCGTATAACAAATGGCTTATTTTCGAGGATGCAAGTGACGGTGGAAAAGTATGCTCCAAATCTTCTGAGGCCCCGTAGTCGCCAATGTATGCAAGAAACAGTGCAGGAGGTAGAGGGCAACCCTGTTTTACCCCCATCCTATTTGGATTTCCTCTGATAGGGTACCTCTTTGGGAAAGGCGAACCCTGAGGGTGGTGTCCGTATGGAGGGCTTTAATTGGTTGTAGTATTTCCTGTGGGCAGCTCCACCCCTCCAATTTTTTCCACAAGCGAGACCTGTCGACAAGGTCAAAAGCCTGGGAGAGATCGATGAAGGCAATAAAGATCCGAGATTTTCTTTCCCAAGCCTTGCTTTTCAAGGTACTGATCGCTAGAATGTTTGCCGCCGTGCCCATGTTTTTCTTGAAGCCCGATTGGAACTTGTCGTTGCATGGGGCTGATTCGGCCCAAAACGGTTCAGAAGCAAATTCCCGAAGACTTTCCCGATGCAATCTAACAGTGCTATGGGACGATAATTTAGATGGTCACTGATGTCCCCTTTTTTGTAGATGGGGACAATGATGGCTTTTGTCCATGACGGCGGGAAAGATTTCTGCTCAGAACATTTCTGGTAGATAGACGCTATCAGCGCGGCCCATTCCGGTCGGTTTGCTTTCAGGTCGATGTTTGAGATCCCATCCGGGCCCGCTGCTCTGGAGATCTTCAGTTTTCTGATGTGATTGCTGATTTCTTGTTGGTCATCAAGGTTGAGCCAGGCTGTCGTCTGAGATGTGTTGTTCAGGAGGGTGGTTGGAATGGGGGCTTGGAAGACCATGGTGAAGTGTGTGATCCATTTGTGCTCCGGCATAGCGTTGATTGTCGAGTTGTTGTATGAAGGCGCCACAGATTTCAACAAGGACCAAAATTCTTTGACTTTGTTGCCACAAATGGCTTTTAACATGGTTTCCGCGTCTTGTTGGCATAGTCGGTGTCGATGTTCTTTCACCTATGATTTGTAGGTTGAGATTGCCGATTTTAGTTTTTCTTTATTCGACGGATGGTTTCCCAGCTGTCTTTTAAGTTTACGGAGTTCCCGTCGTTTTGCCACCAGGATGCTGTCGTAAGTGTGATTTGGAGAGTTGGAGGACGGGACTTTCTGTTTTGATTTTACCACATGTTTTAGCAATAAAGGCACGTAGCCCAGACAGTTGGCGCCCTTGGGACTTCCTTCCCTGGTTTAATTTGCCAGCAACTATGTGACCGCTCGAGTTGTCAAGTTTAGGCGGTTTCCACGGGCATTTGGTTCCACTTCCATGGCGTACGATGTGGGCTCCTTGAAGTGATTTGCCAGAGACATCGTCAGCTGGTTATGGTCGCTGGCTGTGGTCTTTCGAACTTCAAAGGTATTTACTTTTCTCAGGAGGGGTCTGGATACGTAGATGTAATCTATAGTCGCGTTTAGTGAACCTTGTTCCCAAGTCGGCAAGCGCTGATTGTTTGGGAAAACGCAATTCAGGTTATCGAACTTTCTGGAGGACATCAAAGAGGACCATAGACACCCTCTTTTCACTGCTATTGTTGTTTGAGAGGCTGCATCCGGCATTCGCGACTCCTTGAAGCATTTGGCGTTCAAGTCCGCACAGATTATGATTGAAGAGACCTGGTGAATTTCATCAACCAGATTTTCCATCATTGAGAGGTAGGTCTGGTGGTTGATGGCGACTGGGTTCCAGTAGATATTAATAAGCGCTATTTGTGATGGATTGGGATGGGGTTTTTCGGCCCAGTCGAGTAGTACTGCTAATATTGAGAGGTTTGATTGGAGAGTGGACTTGAGTGTCAGCCCGATTCCCTGTCGACAGGCCACAAGGAGACCTGATGTCGGGCGACCCAGGGCCCCTTTATTGGCTGGTGCCAAGATGGTGTCGTAGCCATCCATAGCCGGGGTTTGCCTAAGCCAGGTCTCTTGGAGGCAGATGATGTCAAATGAGGCTAGGTTTGCATCGCCTGTTGATGTAAGGTGTAAGTGCCCTCTCGTGTTCCATGAGCAGAAGTGTAGTGAAGATATGGAGTGGTCGACTTTCTGTTTTCCCGGGAACTCAGCAAGCCGACCTGCAGATTGCTATTTTGTCACTTGGGACAGAGCCTTTGGGAGCCAGGCCCACAGCCCCTGTAGTTTAGCAGCTGAATTTGAGGACGTATTGACACACTCTTTTGGTGCTCTGGTGGTTGACCTGTTTCTCTGCGCCGTAGGCACGGTCGTGGTCAAGCTAGGTAGATCTGCGTTTGGCTGTTTGGGCTTTGGGGTCTTCGCATCGATGGACTTTGACGGCTTGTCGCGCCTGGGTTTGTCTTGTGTATTTCCACAGGGGCTCGTCTGTGGCTTTGAGTGTAAGTTTACCACTGTTCTAGTGAGTTCCAAAGTTCTTCGATGCTCCACTCTCATCTCTTTGTCCAGATGTTGGCTTTTTTGAGGATCCCTTTGCACGATGTATCCTAGCGCAGCCAGGTCGTTGGTTGCTCCCGCAATTACCGTCTTGGTGCGCTTTGACGCTGCATGGATATAGGCTTTCGCTCTTTCGTTTGAGTGATATGGGTCGACTATTTTTAAGTCTGAGGACTTTATTTCCCTGAGGGCTGGAATCAGGCTGAATAACGTGAGTATCCCTCTTCTATTCAGAATTATGTCATTGTCGTTTTCAGAGTGTTGTTCGAGCTTGATGGGAGATTCCCTAAAGGACTCATGACTTTTTCAGTGTTGCTCAGTCCTTGAGATGTAGTGGGGTCGCGAGTGTTGCCCCCTTTTGTCGGATTTCTTTAACTCCGAAGATGAGCCTCCTTTAGGCTTTGAGTGGTGGTCCTGGTTTCATCTCGTGGACTGTTGAGGATGTTGGACGCCAGAGTCTGGCTTTTTGCGAGTTGACCGCTCGTAGGCTGATGGGGAAAGGAACGACACCACACGAGATCTTGGAGGGCTACAGGGGCTAGAAGGTTTCCTACATTGGAGGGATTTCCTACGCTCTTCCAGAGTGGTAAATTTGTATGCAAAGTCCTCTTCAGACGATTCCTCAGAGGTTTCTTTCTCAGCTCTTAGTTCACATTTGCGAGAAGAGGCCTGCGGATTAGATGGTTGGGACTTTTTTCCGCTTTTGTCCGGTGATATATCTTGAGTGACGTCTAGGTGCTGAGAGATGTTCATCAAGACCTCGTCTGCCAGGAAATCATCTGATGTTCTGGGGGAGGCGTTTGGTGCCTTTGATGTTTCTTGGCTTTCGGCCGGACTCTGGGCCAGGTTTCTTACTTTCTCTTTTCTTTTGGATGAGCATGAACTTTGTTGCTTGGCTGAGTTTAGTTTCTGGGGTTTGGGTTTTCCCCCGGGAGCTGATTTTTCTGGTCTCGGACCTGTGAACAGGGGGTACGAAGGGTCTTCCACCCTCACTGGCGGTACCAGGGGAAGCGGGGCATTGGCAGTGTCGTCTGTAATGTCAATCACCTCGTGGATTTCGGGATTTGGCAGGCCACGGTTCGATGGCTGATCGGCGACGGCGCTGGAAGGAGGAGATAAGATTTGCACTGAAGGGTTTGAGCCTCACGGTTTGATCCCCGAGAGGGAGGTAGTGAAAAGGTTCGCAAGATCTTTATGACCTTGTTCCACGTCCAGCCTTAGGCCTTTGAATGTATCGTCTAAGGCTGTGATGTATCCTTCCAGGAAAGTTAGTTTCGAGAGCATTGTTGCTTGGATCGAGGTGTTGTCTTTCAAGTTTTCGTTGATACCTTCGTAAAGTTTGGTAAATGGGTTCATTGAAATGGTGACTGCTGACATTATTGATAGAAGGTCTCTCTTGTGTTGCGCTGGAGAATCTGTTGGCACGCCCTGGGGGAGGGGGCGCTGATTGGGAGCTGGAGAAGAAGAATAGGACTCGCTTAGGAGCCATCTTACTACCGGCGAGGATGGGAGGTCAGATTGGCCACCACTGAGTCGCCCCAGAGGCTGTGGTTTTAGTAGATGGTCGGTTGGGGCGCCTTCCTGCCGGGTGCCGATTGGCCGATCTTTGTTTGACCAGGGTGAGCCTGCATTATGTGTGGGAGTTTCAGGTTTCTGTCCATTTGACGGTAGTGTTGGGCTCTGGATTTCTGAGGCTTGTTCATGAGGCAACTGTGTCCCTGCCTGCCCTGAGGTTGCAGGGAAGGCATTAGATTTCGGCGGGGTTGATTTTAAGGAACCTTCCATGTGAGTTTGAATGGCTTTTAGTTTGACAAGAGCGGGGATTTCCAAAGGAGAGGCTATTGGTGTAACGCCGGTGAACTTGTCAGTGGCTTGGATGGAGGAGATTGTTTCTCATTTGCAGAATTTTGGGGCTGAGCACGCAGGTCTCTCGATGAGCCTATTTTTCTCACTTTTTCTGAAGTTTGGCAGGTTTTAATTGCTTCCAGGATTTCCTCATCTGTAAGGTCAGTTTGCCTGGATTGGTAGTCTGGTGCGAATGCATGGAAGAAGTCATTTACGAGGCTGGCAACCGATGGCTTTATGGATTCTGAGATCCCTGTTTTTTTTGGTGGTTGACCATTTGATTTATTTTTTGGCATCTGTAGCCTGTTTGTACGTTTTTGTGTTTTGTTGACAGTTTTTGGGGCTACTTTCTTCCTGGAGGCTCTGGTGTTTCCTGTGTCGGGGGACTCCGCCTCTTTCCTACTGCGTTTTTTTTTGTTTATCAGGCCTACCAAAGGGTTAGGCAAGGGGGTCGTGGGCTTTCCAGGCCAGGGTCCTGGTCTTCGTTTCCTGGGGTCGCCGAGACCCTGCATTTGTCTGTCGAATGGCAAGGAAAAACTTTGGGTGGCATGCTGGAGTGCACTTGGGCAACTGTTTGTAGTGGCATATTAGTGACTGGGTTTGCCGTAGTGAAAACTGGAAGCTTTTCGAGGCCTCTATCCTCCCCAGAGGGCTCTTTCGCTTCGTTTGGTTGCGAGGATACTGGATGCACGTCCTCCTCGGCGGGGGGCGTGGCCTTCTGACCACCGAGCCCATCCGAGTGCTGATCACGTCCTGCAGGGGGAGGAGAGATTGAGCCCGGCTCCTCCCCCTGAAAGGCCCGCGGCTGCGTGGCCTTGCTCGGGACCATTTGCGGGGCAGCCATTGCCAAGAGCGGGGGTGCAGGACTTCGCTCTCCCCCCAGGCAGGCTCGCGGCATCTGCTCCGCGCTCCCCACAGGTGCGAGCCTCCCCCCCGCTCACGGTCCTCGATCCTCCCTCCGGAGGCCATCGGGTCCCAGAGCTGTGAGGGTGGGGGTCGCGGGCGAGGGAGCGCTGGCCGGGTGCCAGCAAGGTCCGTATCCGAAGCAGAATGCAGGGGAGCAGGAACGTGTTGGCACGGGCGAGGGAGCGCTGGCAAGTCTCTGACGAGGACCGGATCCGACGCTGAAGGCGAGGGACCAGGTACATGTTGAAGCGGGTCCTCTGATTCTGTGAGACTTGTTTTTGGCAAGTTTGTTGATGTTTTGGGAGTTTTTGCCGCGGATTGATTAAAAAAGTCCCGTTTTAGGCGGGCGTTTGCTGTTGTTGCTGATGGGGTTTTTAGATGTTTTTGTGACAGACTCGGCAGATGGTGTAGTTGTGCACTAGGTTGTTGTAGGGCTTTTGCAGCGGGGCGTGGACACGCGCTTCTCAGCAGGCGGCCCTCCGCTATTTCAACGGGTTCATGGTCCATGGCCATGGAGGTTGGGCCCGCTGGCGTCGAGGCCGATTCAGCCAATTCAGCCATGCACAGACTGCAACTCTGCAGCCAATTCTGCGGCCACTCCGTGGCTGAATGAGGTTTTTATGGGTCCACCCACAAAATGGAAGGCTGGAAACTGTAGAGAGACTCCGGTCTCTGGGAGGAATGGAGTGACTGCCACAGACTGCAACTCTGCAGCCAACTCCGCGGCCGCTCCGTGGCTGAATGAGGTTTTTATGGGTCCACCCACAAAATGGAAGGCTGGAAACTGTAGAGAGACACCGTCTCTGGGAGGAATGGAGTGACCACTTAATCACCCACAAATTGAGTCACCTCCAGCACCTCCAAATATTTTGACTCACAGAAGAGATTACTCAAGGTGGCAACTAGAAGCCCATGCTTGTTTTCTAGTCTCTTTGAAATTCGCATGACTGCACTATAACAACTTGTAATTTGACACTATACAATATACCAATAAATAAAATAAAATAAAATACAAAATACAAAATAAAATTGTCATTGGACCACCTATATACCAACCGTTTGTGACTGGTAGACTGAACAGGTAGACATGTGACAAACCAGATACTGTTTGAAATTAATCTTATTGGGCAATATTGGAATCATAAATCCATACTAGTGAAGTGTGAACATTGGGCTAAAAGGCATAATTCCTCTAAGGAGATGTTTTCTTCCGCCCCTGTGTTGGGATTGCCTTCTTAACTAGTCCTTGTCTCCTGCAGGGACACTATAACCTAATCAAAGAAATGAAGATTCCAATGATAGTCAATATATATCCAATAAACCTATTTTTAAGAATCACTTAGCCTTCCGGTTCTCCTCCTCTTATAACAGAAGTCTGAAGACTTGGTCAAATCAATAGTTCAAAACCTACTCTTTATAAGTCTATAGCAACAATGTATCCGTTTCTTATGCAGGTTACTCTCAGTCAGGGTCCCCTGTCTACTCTTTCTGGTTTCACCTGGTGCTCCAGTCTCTTTCGTGGAGTTAGGACTGTCTCTACCCTTTATCAGACATCTGGATGTGCTCCTATAAATCTTGGTTTGTACAGCACTAATCGGTTCTTCAAACTGGTACTGGTAGAGATACTTCAGAAATGTGTCCTAGTTCTTACTTCATCAAGTCATTAAAAGTGTGCTCATGGACTCCCACCCCTTATTCTTGGAACCTCAGATTCAGGATCCTCCCATGGTCTCCTCCGAGGCTAACAGGCTTGATGTTTCTCTGTGAGTTTCTTTGTCAGTGTTTTGATTCTTGTTTCATACCTGATCTTCTGCCCAGTCTTGAGTTTCAGACTTTGCAATGGGTCTTTTTCTTGACCTCAAACATTTCAACTGGGCTCATGCTAGACTTTGTTTTTCAAGTATCCTAACAGGCCTATTATTAGCCTTTGGTTTACAGTCTTTCTAAACAGGTTTCTACCATGACCTTATGCTACAAGCTTCTCACTACATATCAGAGATGTTCCTCTTCTCCTCTTAGATCCTCTCGGACCCACCTAGACCCCTCTGCCACTAGAAGTATGGAAAAAGAATTCTGTGGTAGAAATTGTAATGAAAATTTACCTCTAAAGATTAAATGATTCAAATAACCATACCCCTTTACCTGTCCCTCACACACTACACAGAAAGACATTGCACAACACATTGAAATCCAGGAAACCTCACAAAATGGTCCACAAGTTATTGATTACTGAGGGGAGAGGTAATAACAACGTATATCCAGATTATTATATAAAGTGGAGACTTTTTACAGTTGTTCAGAAAGATGATTCGGTCTGATCTTTTCCTCCGCAAAAAGGGCACTTCTTTCGGCACGTTTTTATGTTCTCCTGTGATCTACTGCAGAGGTCTGCAATCTGTTGCTCTCCAGATATTTTGGACTTTAGCTTCCATACTCCCACACCATTGCCTGTGCTGTTAGGTCTTATGTGATTATTAGCCTAAAGCATCTGGAGAGCCAAAGATTGCAGACACCTGATATGCAGGAATTACCTTTTAAGTAATAACTGCTCGTATAATTGACAGATTTAAGACACACTGGGCCTCATTACAAGCTTGCCGGTCTAGTAACAATGGTACCGGTAAGCTTGCCGGTACCGTTGTTACTGGACCGGAAAACTTCGAGTTCTGCTCGTGGGTGCCTTCCCACCCGACAGGTCTACCTGGCGGGCGTAATGGCACCCGCAATCAGACCTCGACGGATGCACCGGCACCATTCATGAATGGTGCCGATGCATCCAACCTCCCCATTCCCATTGAGTCCAATGGGACTCGATTGGGAATGGGGAGTAATTATTACTGGCACCCGGCAATGGGCAATTACCACGTCGGGCACGGCCGGAATGCCGCGGTGATTGCCCATTGCCAGGTGCTGGTAAATGCATGGCTACCACCGACTCATAATGAGGCCCACTGTCACATATCCAACATTGACAGAGAGACTATGGAATTGGGCAAGGGTTGAGGGGCTCTTCAAGGTAGGGCTTGAGCTTGGGTTTGACCAGACATTCTCAACTGGAAAATAGTTTTTCATGGTGTACATGGTTCTCTTCATTGGCTATATTTAATTACTGTAGACTTGTTTGCATATACAATCCTTTTTTTGCTTGGTCATTGCGAAATGTCCTTAGCTATGTATTGTGTTTTACGTAGCACAAACCCAGCAATGAAGCAAAGGAGCGCGGTTCAGATTATGAAGTTATGAAGTGTGTAAACAGTATAATGAGGACATAGAGTGGGGTTGATCCGGGAATAGGGTGCTCCCCCTGCTTGATAAAAGCGTAACGTTGAAGACGGGGTCTCCTCTTCATGCAATATGTTGAATTCCTTGTACTGACCGTTAGCAAACACAACATCCACATACACTAATCCGCACATGACACACAAATATACTTCCAAAGTTCAACCTCCTCTCAACTCCAAATCCTCAAAAGCTGTCTCTCCACCATCGCCACCTAGATGGCCATCCACTTCCTGAAGCTCAACTCTTCCAAAATGGAATACCTCTTCATCTGCCCCCACCCCCCAAGACACAAACCCAAACTCACCCCCTCAATCAAATAACTCACCATGGAAAACCCTCACAAATCCCTCTCCACCTCTGTCAAATCCCTTGGCTTCAACATCAAACCCCACCTTTCCTTCACAAACCAAATAACTTCTGTCACCAGAACATGCAATCCACAACAACACCTTCTACAAAAGATCAAATACATCCTTCTTCCTGATGACTTCAACACTGCAGTTCAAGTACTGGTTCTCGCCAAGCTGGACTATGGTAATGCTCTTCTCACTGGACACCCAAAAGCACCCTTACCCCCTGAAAAACCATATGAAAGGCAGCAGCCAGACTCATCCTGCACCTACCCCAACATTCACAAATCACTCCAACTATCACCAAGCTCCACTGCCTCGCTGTATCCCAAGGAATTGCCTTCAAATGACACTGCATTTTTTTCAAAGCCATCCACCAGGAAACACCTTTACGTCAAACTCAAGGCCATCACTCACACAAACTTCAGATAAGCAAGCCAGTATCTCCTACACATTCCACTCTTCAAACTAACATGCACACAAAAGCAAGCATTTACATACTAAGTACTGCATGGAACACCCTACATCTTCACTTTCACACCCTCCTACACCACTTACAGAAAGAGCCTCAAAACATACCTGTTTCCCCACACATAGCCCCATCCCTACATCTCCCCTGCTACCACTTGTCCTTATTAATCTTTCTATCCTATCCTCTAAACATTTTGTAACTTGTTTCGCCTCCGTTCTTTTTTACCATTTGAACCTTGTAGGGCCCTCCGAGACCCCCTGGGTAGTACCAGCAGTGAACACACATTTGAATAAAATAAATACAAAAAAGGGACGAGATAGGTGTAGTTGTCCTTCTAGACAAGAACTAGGGCATGCATTTATGCATTAGCTAAATAGTATGTTAAGAGCAGGGTCTGCATTCTCTTCCTAAAGTGTGCAGATGCTGTTCTGGCTGTGGCTTAGATCTTGTTCGATATGTCCAGTTCATAATTGGAAAAATACTAGGTACTGTTTCTTTTTTGTTGGTATTCTCCCAACAGTGGGACCACTGGTGAGGATGAGCCACTTGATGTGATAAATAGGCAGGCAGCAAGGTGTGGACATCCAGTCTCCATTGTGATGGTCTACTAGTTGATACAGAGCATTTTAAAGATAAACCAGGCTGGGATTGGGAGACAATGGAATTCCCCAGTACATTGTTGATATGCTGACATGTATTTGTTATAGTTGTCAGACGACTTGTTGGACTACTTTGATCAGTGCTCGGAGAGTGGCTGTAACTCCTGAGGTGCATGTTTCTTCCATCCAAGTGCAACATGTTAAGAGTTTGGATGATAGTTGTGAAATCAGCATACGGGAGAAATGGTTTTATTGTTATGTAGCAGTGGAGTCTATTACCGAGCACTTTGCTCCGTTTGGGTAACATTTTGTTGTAAATGGTATGTGTTGCCAATGGTGAACATGAGGGATTTGTCATTTGGTGCCAGCAGGGGTGTGATTCCTCTGGACACATATTGTTTAGTGAGTTTGTTACCACCTCCTGGTTTAAAGGGCCCTTGAATAACACAAATCTGGTTTTGGTGCATTGAGATTCAGATAGATCCATCCAAGTTTGTAAGTGTGACAGGCATTCCCGTAGATGATGGTATCCTCTGAACAGATGACTTTGTGGTACAAATGTGTGCCCTCTCCATACCGATGTATTGAGATGTCTGAGCGAATCCCGATGTGCCCCATGTGCTTCATGTAAAGAATGAGGTTTGTTTTTGAGTGGATGCATCTCTGTGGAACTTGGTGTTTGGATCTGAGTTGCCCATTTGAACTGCTCGGATTCTCTCTATATGAAAGGATGAGAACCAGTTCAGGACACTTCTGTAGAAACCCATGCAAGTGGCTTTCTAGATTAATGTTTTGTGTTTGTCTGTGTCAAATGTGATGGAACGTTTGAGGAGGAGAGAAAGTCAGAGGTCAACAGTCCCTTCTCTCTGCTTTTATGAGCCACCCGCTGGCTGCACTTGTGCGTTAACCGCACTTCCCCCTGGCACTTCTCTCCTTCCCTCTTCCCCGCACTTGTGCAATCTGAATGACACAAGGCCTAGTAAGATCCTTATTTTGTCCTCCCTTTGTTCACCCCTCTTTTTCTTGTCGCGCCTAAAAACACCTGTGTACAGGCGTATTATAAATGCCACATCATATCATGTCATATCATTCCCTGGCCATGATGTGACAGGCTTCCTCATTGACATGGATGATTTCAGTCTCTATGCTTTATTTGGGTCTGAATTCAGCTTGGTAGTCCTGGAGAAGTCTGTGTTGAGTGATACGGGTGTGGAGGGTTATCGTTTTCTCTAGAATTGTATCTGTGAAGAGGAGGTTGATGATGGAACTGTAGTTATAGAGATCTTTGAGTTCAGTGCTGTTTTCGAAGAAGTGGACAGATGTGTCCATTTTTCACAGCACCTGGGTATATTCCTTCTGGAAGGGAAGTGTTGATGACCTGACAGCGGAGGGAAACAACTGTTCCTGCTTCTAACTTTTGTTCAAAAATTAAAAGAACTGTGTCTATGTTTATGAACAGTGCATAGCCTTAACTAGTAGCATAGCTAAGTAGGATATTGTGCATGTGCTGCCTGTAATCTCTTGATCACAGGTTTAATTTCTGGTAAGGCCAACTCTTGCAGTTTTCTCCAGATTAAGACGTGAGTACATGGCATATTGTAAAAGTAGTCAACCTATATTGCATAGTATCTAGACTCGCTGGAGGAAGTATTTTGTGCCATGTAGAAACAGGTGTTATTTGTTCTTGTACATAATCTGTGTTTTTATGAATCATTACAATAGTTACATTCATCAGGCTGACCATATAAGGCAGGCGCGTGCATAAATGCAATAAGGGACAAACAACTGGAATGGGGGCTGCTCATTTGAGAGAAAAGGTGTGCAGGCCCAAGTCAAATATTCCTGACTTTAGCATCACCGCAATAAAATGAGGTCTAGCAACAACAATGGTTGATGGTTTGCTCTCTGGGGGGTGAAGGCAGGGCCAGGAATAGACCGATGAGCATACCCTCAAGGGAGTAACTATAAGGGGGAAAAAACAGCACTGTGTGGGACCAGCCTGGCCTTTCTCCCCATCAATTGCCATCTGAAAAAAAAAATGGACTGATCCCACCCAAGAGACACATCAAATACATGGAATGCTGCTGCTGAATAACTGGCATGTATGCACTCCTGCAATTGACTTTTGCTTTGAAAGAGCAGGTGGACAAGGGGTGGTACGAATTGATGCTGTATTCCCCCACCCTACCCAATTCTGCCTACGGGCTCAAGTAGACAAAGACTGAGGACACACACATAATGGTCCCCTGGGACTCTCAGCATGAAAGAACATGATCCAAATACTGATTTTAAAGTTCTAAAACCAAGGATTAACTCTGGCCTTTTCAGATGAAGAAACATAGGTGTGGCATACTGCAAAGTGTCTGAGAAGCCGAGCACTGCAGGGTAGGCACAATGGACTTGAGAGAGGAGTCAATTGTATATCAGAGCTAATAAAACAGGGCCTATCAGAAATTGTTGCTTTGAAGGTGAAGTGGTCTGATCTGATAGGAATCACTTTAGAGATCAGTCTGCCCATAGGCCAAAGTCCATAGGTACAGATCCTTCCTCACAAACAATTGCTAGATCTTCTGAACAGGGTGCTTCCAATAACTTCTTTTGGGAATGCGCTGTTTTGATTTGTACACCTTTTTCTTTTTACAAGAGCTTGCTTCCTTGTTCATATGTCTGTATGCTGAATTTTCTGTGAACTTTCACCTCCTGTCTAGAATGAAGGACTTCAATGCGTTTGGGCGACTAAGTGGAAAAATCAGTGGCTGAACGGCCTGTTTATTCTGCTCTACTAACAAAACATTCATCCCTTTCCCAACACGGTCAGCAGTGTGTTTCCATTCCGGGCAGGTTTCCCCCTGTCTGCACAGAAGTTCCGTGCTGCACTCTGCTCAACTAGTCATGCCACACATCCTGCAAACGCCTCTTCTCCCTTCTCTTTTGCTCTCCACATGCCTCGCTGGGAAGTCAGCCTCTGGAAATCCTTCAGCGCCAGGACGTTCTTTTAATTTACTTCTATGACAAGACTGGAGGCGAGCATTATGCTTCATCTTCATTTATTTCTACTCTTCAGCAGTTCAACAAAACACATATAAACCATGAAAAGTGTAAAACAAACTTTTCTTTTTTTTTTTTTTTAACTACAACATCCCTGAGTCTCTGTAGTCCATGCCCTTTCCACCAGTCACAACCCACTTCCTGTGCTTGGGCTCCTCCTCTTCTTTTACTGCTCTTCAAGCAGATAAGTACAATTTCTTCCCTCTCCGCATGTCAGTGAATGTATTGACTGGGTTTGAGTGGGAGACTAATATTAAGGCTAGTCAAGGCACGGTATGTGTGTGAAAGAGATGAGGCGCTTATACAGCGTGTAAAAAAAAAAATGTGTGTATATACATAGTAATTGTAGTAATTTTTATAATGTTATGCGCATAGTTTTATTGAACAAGCGACACGTTAGCATAGAAGTTTAGGCACTCGTAACGGCACGAGGATTACGCGGGAGAATCCCTGAAGTTTCTCTCAGGCAGGAGTTTGTTTGCGAGGCCGGCGGCCCCGTGTCGTAATATCGGCACGCCTGGGGTTCAGCCAGCCTCGCGAACCACACAGCACAGGCCGCGCCGGCATCCGAGAGCCGGCCTCCACCCTCGCGTAGGCAGAGCCGGCTCCCGCAAGGCACATAGTGCGGCCAGAGTGCTCCCCAGGCAGCAGCCCCCACCCGCGGGTGGGCGGAGCTACCGCAAGCCGAGTGGAGAACACGACGCTCTTAAGCGTTAGCCCCCACCCGCGGGTGGGAGGAGTTAGACGCGTATGGCGCTGTGGTGCAGCACAAATAATTCTGCCCCCTTTCAAGTTCCTTCCTGTCCTGTTCAACTCTGGTTCCACACTCAACAAATCAAGGGGTGACTTTTTCTAAGTTCTCTGGGGGCACATCGCACATATAAACTGCCATAAAATGGTTTGGAGAGGGAACCAGCACAGTGAAGGGTTAATGGACCATAAGGCCTTGCAAGAAAAAGAGTGTCCAGGCCCGTAAGGCACTGCAGAGATGAGAGCACAGATGGGTTCATAGCACGGATTGGGGGTGCGCCTGGAAGACTGAAGCAGGCAATATAACACATGACTTAACGAGGCGGGATGTGCAGGTGAGCAATGGCAGGGAACGGTATTATTATCAAATGTTTATTTTATGCAGGATCATGCAAACCACTGTCTTACTCCCCATTTGTTATATATATATATATTTTTAACTATAAAAGAAGCTTGTTCTCGCTCTGATGTGGATACTCTGTGAGGTTGTTTATTTGCATTCCAATGTAAATAAACTGACTCTGTTACAGAGTGCAGTTTTTGCTTCAACATTTCATACCGGCTGCCTTTACTGTAGCCCAGTGGTCTTCATGCGAAGGGTAGCAGAAGTGACATCACATGATGGAACACGACTTTCACCCCATGACAAAACAGAAAGTGGCATCCGATAGCATTGTTCCTAAGTACACTGCGAAAAAAAATAGGGTTACAATCACTGTAATGTGATATGCATTTCATACAAGAATGGAGCACCGTATGTATCATTATTATCGGTGTATATAGGCCCATAGTACCAAATAACTGTGAATGCAAGCAGATGTCCAAGGCCAAATGATATTGATGTGTTATTATATAGCACTTGCGCTAAGCACTTTATACAGAACAAATATACATACAAAATCAGCCAACCTAGTACTCATTTATCAACCTCAAAAGGAAGAAAGGCTGAGTTGGTCTTGCCGGAATTCAAACCAGGAAACCTGCAGATCACACACATTTTGCAGCAGTGAGCGCTCAACCCACTGAGCTATCTTACCGGCTAGCACTATCTTACAGGCTATAGTGAAATTAGCAAGTACATGTGTGAATTTTCTCAGTCAGAAAGCAAATTACACTCTGTAGTGGATACCATCAAACTGTTAACTGAGTTTTAACAGCAGGCCAGTTCATCTGCAGTCTGGTGCAAAGTTGGCCATATGTCAAGAATGTCGATCTACTTTTCAGGCTTCAGAGGTTGGCAAAATACATACCATTGGGAGGGTTCATAACTGAGTATTAAAGGATTTAGATTAGTGCAGGGAAAGCAGCACATGCGCAGCACATGCGCAGCACAGCATCCTGTACTTTGGGTACTCGTTACCTAATACATGCAGACAAACATCCTGAACTGCATGCCATGGAGATAGCAAAGATTACAACAAAGCATTAATTGTGGCACAATGAAATCAAGGGCCAATTTATTTCAACCATTTCTACACTGTGCACAAGCTTTTAGACACAAGGATTTTGTCAAGTGCCCGAGGACACCGAGATGGAATGTCTTGTGGTGATTCTAACAGACAATGGAGGTCATTACGAGTGCAGCAGTAAGGGGTTAACGGCACCGGCAAGGATGCCGGTGCCGTTAACCCCTTACCGCTGCATTATGAAGTTCCCTCGCGGGACCCGCTCAGAATGTCTGGTCAGACCAGACGTCCTTTGCGGGTCCCGCAAGAGGACCAGGGAGCTAATAAGGGGCCCATTATTAACAGGCCCGTTATTAGCTCCCTCCCCATTCCCATTGAGCCCTATGGGGGCACGAATGGGAATGGGGATGGGTATTTTGAATGGGGACTTACCGCGTCCTCCAAGGTTGGAATGACCCGGTAAATCCCCATTCAAAGGACACGGACACGAGTTTGGAGGCAGCCATGGCGATAATAGCAACATGGCTACCTCCAAACTCGTAATGACCCCCAATGACAGAAAAAAAAACATGCTATAACTGCAACCTGTGAAAAGCAAAATACATAGTCTGAAATGGATGCTTATTCTACTCTAAATGTTTTTGGGAGGTTTTTGTCTACATTGTGAATTTTAGGTGTTTAAGAACAGACTAAATCAGTGGCTCACCCCCTGAAGTGTGCCTGAAATAAACCTTTAATGAGTCTAGCTATTGTTGTATAGAATTTCAGAAAGAGCAATTATTTGTTTTTGCCTATTCTCTCTTATTTACGGTCACTGCTCAAAGTGTTACACTTGTGGAACCCCCTGTTTTTTTAAGAGGCCTGAACAAGAAAGCCGGCCACATGCAGCTGGCCACAGCCCAGGAGCTTCAATGAAAAACATTTTTTAAAGTTTTCTTTTTAGGAGTAGCACGGGAGACGACAGGGGTAGCAAGGGAGACCACAGGGGTAGCAAGGGACACATCAGGGATTGCAGGTGCGACCCCTGGCGACTCCCAAAGGACATCTCTGGGCCGTCGCCTCACCACCCTAAAGGGGGCCCAAAAGGATGTCTGGGGTGGGGACACACTCTTCATGAATATTGTTTCGGCATCCCCACCCCCACCAAGGTGTTAGCCACCCTACCTGGCCTAATGAATGTCCGGGGGGAGGGGCCCAGGCTCATGAAAACAGGATTAAGATGACTGTTTTTAATATAAAATATAAGAAGATTTTCTACTATTGTGTTGGAAGCGGCTGCTAGCGTGTGTGTACTGTTTGTATTGTGAATCTCTCTTGAGTGCGGCTTGTATGCTTGAAACTGTGATGTTTATCTTGATTCCTCTAACATTGAGGAGGAAGGAGGAAGGAAGAACCTTGGTGGACCTAGCCGGAGTCCCGTGCTGTGGAGTCCCATGATGCCAGCTGCCAGGTAGAAATTCGTGGGCGAAGTGGTTTCGTTGCTTGTTCCAGAGCCGGTGTTTGTGCCAGTGTTTATTTGTTGTGGCCCACTGGCAAGCACACTGCCAGCTGGCCTAGGGTCCTGATGCAGGATCTGGTGCATCAGCGGTAAGCGGTTAGAGGCAAGCAGCAGTGTAATACTTCATAGCCAGCAGGCTTGTGATTTATTTTGGGCCGGGGTGGTGTGGTTATCTGCCAACACTCAGGGCCATCATTAAGAGTATGGAGGCAGCCATGCCTTTAAGAAGGGCATGGCTTCCTCCATACGGGGTTCCAGTACAGGGTTCCTCCAATGAGGACTTACTGGGCTATTCCAACCTAGGAGGACCTGGTAAGTCCTCATTGGAAAAACCCATCCCCATTCCCATTTGAGCCCCCATAAGGCTCAATGGGGATGGTGAGGGAGCTAATAATGGGCCATTAATAACAGCCCCGTTATTAGCTCCCTGGTCCCTCGCGGGAGCCGCTAAGGATGCCTGGTTTTACCAGGTGTCCTTACCGGGTCCCACAAAGGGAACCTCGTAATAGGGCGTCCCGTAATGAATGGTGCCGGTCCCATACCGGCACCCTTCATTACGGGAGCGCCTGCCTCGTAATGAGGCCCTCAATCTTTTGGGACTGAGTGTGGTGGTTTTGGACAACTTGCCCCGCTGTTTTCCCACCATCCTTTCAGATATTTAGTGGGTGGAGCAATTTGATTTTGCTCAGTGGGGTTTGTGGGAGTGTGGGTGTTTGTATTAGACTCACAGCCATGTCTGGCCCTATATTATATGAACGGTGAGAGCAACTGCATATGATTGGGCACTCAAGTATAGGTGTGCTGAATTATCCATAATATTTAAAACCGTCTGGGAGGTGGCTATAACAGATGCAGTATTCTACTCAGACGAGACATTAAAGCGACTGCAGGTTTTTACCTTTGAGCACTGTATGATCTCTACTTCTGCGCTGATGTCTCCTTGGAAAACTTGTGTCCCCCTCCTAGAATGTACCCTGCCTCTGCACAACTAGTGGTGTGACAGCATATAAATCTGCACCTTCTCTGCTGCATGTCTAAGTTGCGCAGCGGAAAGAAGTGGGAAAGGGGAAACCTGGGATTGAAAAAAAGTGAGGAAACAAACTACATCCAGTGAGCTCTGTTCCAAACATGAGCGATAAGCACAAGTACTCTCAAGAGGACATGGATAAACTAAATAGCAATTCAAAATCTCTGAAAACCAGGATGAACTCTCAACCAATGCTTACTGAGATTGGGACAAACTCTCAACCGAAGATTACAGAGATTGGGAAGAGATTGGTCGTGGTGACCAACCCATCAGTATCTAAGGAGTATAGCGTTACTACAAAAAGTGGTGGCCCAGAGTGACCAGTGCCTCTCCTTCACTACTAACGCGGAACATATTTGTGAAGTCTGGGAAGGAGGCTAGTCTAAAAATGGTAAGGAATAAGTTGTGCAATAACATTCTGCTTCCCAGCTCCTCCTCTACTACAAAGGGAGCTGAGGCTGTGTGTCCCTTGCTTGACAAGGGGAGCAAGTCAGGTAGCAAACAGGACCCAAGAACAATTGTAATAAATAGGGCTGGGGAAGCCCCCCTCCTATGAAATACATGACATGGAGGAAGAACAGGAAACATTGCAACCACCCATTCTTTTTTGGATGAATTTCCAACGTACCTATTTTTGACAAATATGTCGAGAAGCACCCCCTCAGCCAGCTCTACAGGCCAGGTGCAGTACAAATCTACCGCAGAGTGGACGAGGAGCTCCAGGTTGCAAGCAAAGAAACCTCAATTGACAGTATTGATTAAAGTGCCAAAAAGTCATGTTGCTGATATTATTAGAGACACCACGACTTAGCAGCAGTAGACATGAAGCACACTTGCCATTCGCACTTCGGGACACAGACATGCACTCGAATACATGAATAACACGAGCGTACAGTTCTATAGATAGAGGAGAGATAGATATACATACTGTCATTGCATTTATTATGTTGCCATTACCTAAATGCAGCAATGCAGAAACCTCAAGAAGCAAGAGATCCTGAGCAAAACCCGAAAAGGCTTACATGTGAATAACCTTATGGAACTACAGGAGCACCTACGGGACCTGACAGAACCAAGTGTGACTAACCTGTGTAGAATATAGAATAGCACAAACACTGTACACACCACATTATGGTTTAGAAAAACTAAAGCAGGCCCCAGGCCTCACAGCAAGTGCAGAGCTAAGGTGAATTCATGCTGAACAGAGAGCAAAACGTGTGAGACAGGGCCCACTGCCAAGACCATAAGATACGGATGACATTCCATTCCCTGAACTACACTAGCACCAGCTGCAATAAATACGAATAATTCCTCATAATTCATATCTTCACAGCTCCAAAGCATGGTCTATGAAAATATGAACTGGCCGACACAGACAATGTACAACGACGGGCACTGGAAAAGAGAGCCAATCTCACGCTGCCGGACAGAGGACCTCAGCAAAGATGTTACAATGGGAGACAAGAGTTGCACGGACCAAACAAGCACTCTCATAGACTAAGGTGGTACACACAAGTTACAATGCAGTCACATAGTCATTCGTATTACCTTGAAAAGGTACACCAAGAGCTGAGAACATTTTGCAGATCCCAGGCCTGGGGACATCAGCTCTAGCCAATCACAGCTTAGTATCCTAGGTGTGGGTAGTAACGGGCAAGAACTGTAAGGATATTTGGCGTGTTACAGCACAGAGTACAGCACTACTGCACAGGTAGCAATTTTTTTTTTGATGCAGCACCAAATGCCTATGGTGCATTGCTATATGTGTTGCCAGGATAACATGGACATATAAGTAAAGTCAGGCTATTCAGTCAAAAACGATTTTTACATATAAGATGCAAATCTATTTTCACGTGCACATTCAAAAATGCACAATACTTTTCACCTGAAATGCCTATGGTGCAAGAGACACATTTGAAAATTAATAACTAACATTATTAATAAACAACCTGACTAATAAAATTCATTTAACATAACCCACTAATAAAAATGTGTCTCCACTGCAGAATTAGGCCTACTCTGAAAGTGAACTTTTAAACGCACATTCATTTTTTTCGTTTTCTCTGCTGCTCTGTCCACATAACTACAGGAAGCAAAAGGGCTTGAAAGAACAGGAAATCAGTTGCTTACAAAGTATTACTATAAAAATGAGCCATTGTGTAGAGAGGGAGGAGATGGCATGATTGATTCTGATTGGAGCAGCGTCATAGCAAGTATCATGCTAGAGGCAGTGATTAGGGTTTTGCTGGGGGGAGTTTGAGGAGAGAGGGAAGTCAGTGGAGATTTGGAGAGCTGGGAGAAGGACCTGTTTTTTCCTGGTTCGAGCATTTCTGCTGAAAAAGCTGAGAGTTCCAGGCAATGACCCCGGTTTGAGAATGAAAGGCGCTCGTTTTCACTGGGGTTAATCTTCAAGGGAGCCACATTCAGAAAGAGAACAGCTGAAGAAAACTCGGGCTGAACAGATAAGGTAATTACATAAGTGTGGGAGCTGAGTGTGTACGAGAATATTCAGTCAGTGTAGGAAAGGAGATTCCTGTGCCTTAATCACATGTTAATGTTGCCAATTGAGTTCTTTTCTCCGCCACTCTCTTTTCAGTGTATCACAGACAATGCTATTACTGTGCTATTTTATTTATTTCTGTAAAGAGTGAGATCGTGTTTAAATGCAACTTTTATAATACAGAAAAATATTTGAAAGCAGACGGGTGGTGTGTTTTATATTTACCAATACAGTGCTGATGATGTGGGGAGATTTTTAAACAGTGCAATTGTCATTTTAAGACAGATGTGTGCATGATCATATTCAGTATGGACAGTTGTGAATGACTGTTTGTAGCATAGCTCGTTGGAGGTACATGAGCCAACGGGAAGAGGGACTCTCTGAACATAGTTCCCTACCGTATATAAGGTAGTGGAAATTACCACAAAATTACCACATATAGCTCTCTGTCGTAAATAAGTCAGTGAGATCGCCCATGGTGGCACACTTACACTAACACTGAAAATGTAGTATTCCTAAAATGTAGGTCTGAGGTCTCTCTAGTGATTACACGAAAAATCTAAGCAAAGATAAGGGATTCTGGACATTGGGGCCACAAATAAAACAAGGGAATTATGCTCACCAAAATACCACCAACCACGCATACCAACCACGCATACCAAATATGCATGTCTGGGTGCTGAAATAATGCATGTCCACTGTATTATTGTTGTACATGGCCCAATCTGAATACAAGGAGTGATTGTTGCTAAGTTATTTTTTTCGGCGGTAATAAAATACCGTCAGGCCCCAAATCTCCACAAAATACCCTACAGAACCAATGGTAAGTCCCACACACTGCAACATTGTTATAGTGACTTGGGGATGTACCAGGCCAGCAGCCACTTGACATGGAAGAGCCAGCAGAATAAAACATATAGGCAGCCAATCCCAGATATCGATAGGTTTTTGGAGAAAGGCCCAGGTAGTGACAGAGCAGTGATGCAATTCTACATCAAAACTGGCCTGCGAGCCAGGAGAAGTTGAGATGTCCATGGATTTCTTCTGTCCCTGTGCTGATCCCTGTTGGTTGTATCTGTAATAAACTGCAGTTTGAACTTGCCATTGACTGCATCTTCCGTTTGTCCTGTTTAAGGTGTTGGGCTTTCTGAGAGTCCTCAAACTCCTAGTCGCCCACTGGCATACCTAGGAGTTTTTCCCAACAGTAAGCTCTCTCTGGATAAAAATACTACAAGTAGATTGAATCTGAGCATTACAACAGCCCAAGTATACTAATCACTTGCATGCCCTCATGTGTGTGAACCTTTTATTTTGGGGATTAAATCCCAAAAGAACATGAAAGTCTTCTTACTGAAGCTAGGGGCAAGATCTACCACATGAAGGAATGCTGTCAAGGCTCCTTGCCATGGGCCTATGTTAGGTGTGTCAGACTGAAGCCTACTTGTAGCTTTTCAGTTGATTGAAAAATAAAGAGACTCTGTGGAAGAACAGACTATCAATGCCACAGTGGATATTAGTGCCATCAAGTAGGTGGAATTTGGTGAAATTGACTTGACAGGAGACCCGGCCTCTTTCATAACCAAACACCTCCCCTTTGACTCTATGGAAAGACGAAATAACCCTCATCAGGAGAATCCCCATCAAACACTGAAAGAGATGGATGACAAAGTAAAGCTGTCATCACCATCAATATCATCTTTCGATATATATAACTGAGTTCCTTTGTCAACTTTTATGAAAATGTAAAAGGCACAATTTCTACGACAGTAGATCAATCAGCAGAAATAAAATTGGCACTTGAAATGTTGAATGAGACCATCAGTGTGCAGTAGAAATGTACTGTTTGAAACAAAGACCTCAAATACTTTAGAAGAACTATCTCCAGAAATGTAAAGTCCCTCAAGCATGCTAGAAAAACAACACTCTGCGCTCACTCACAGATTTACAAGGTACTAAGGCCCAATCAATGAGTGACAAACTGAGAACTTCTATTGATGATTCACCCCCACTTGCGACTGGAAAAACATAATAATACAACAGCAAAAGATGATAATGCTTTACTGCCCCAAATGGAGCAACGCTCAAAGGAGAGAAGCAACGGTGCAGACAAAGGGGAGAGAAATTACTTAACAGATTGCAGATTCGGAAATGTTGGACGTTAACAATCCCAGGCCAGCTGAAAGAGGAATCGGGAAAAGAAAGAAAAACAAGAAAAAGAATAAGCAAGGACATCTTAAGGATCAAGAAAGTTTATGAGATTCATGGATCTTTCTGAGGATCTGAGAATGGAGGACGAACTGCCTCCACATGAAGAATGTATTAATGTAAGAGGTGAGCATGTGGAAAGAGTGAAAAGTAATTGCAGTGTCCTGGGGAAAAGTTTGGAAATAATTGAGTACCTGGCGGCTGGAAACAGGGATGTTTCAGAGAACCATCAAGTATCTAAAACGTGTGATCCCCTTGACAAACGAGACAAAGTGGATCATTGTGAGAACATGGCAAACAGGAGGAAAAAAATCATATATGACAAAAAAAAGTCCTATGTAAATGTTCAAACACAGGTAGATCATGAACAACTGGACATAATGCCAGGGTTGAAACACCAGACCACAGTGGCCCTCCCCATTCTACCTCGAGAACAATGGGCACTGATTTTCCAAATGGAGAAACATAAAGTCGTTTAGACCCAGGCTGGGGTACCCTTGATCAAATCTCAGGCAATGATTATAACAACACAGGATAATTTGACAAAAGGACTGCTACGGACCTACTCGGAAATGAAGCTAACCAGAAAGATCAATGTTCAACTAACAAAGATGGTTTCTCAAACTCTTTTTATGACCTCCCACATTTGTGGATTGAACATACTGTGACTATAGAAGACAAAGTTACACAGAATCAACAATCCATTTTAAAAATTGTAATGGAAGTGCCAGAGCAATACCTCTTCTTGACCTATGATATACAATCTATACACTTTCCATATGAAAAAAAACACTGAAATAGTGGAAGTGGGTTTACAATCACATTTGCGGGTGAACGCTTTGCTGTCAGTATGTTAAACGGGATATCATATTTTTATTGTATATATTGGCCTAAACCCAGTCGCTCTGCGAAGAAATCCGCGTTACAGAGTTTTGACCTAAGATCGACTTAGCCGCCATTTTAGGTCCATCTGCCATTTTGATTCCCATTTTAAAGTAACTCTGTGTTCTAAAATGGTGGACAGTGTTTCTCGCTTGTAACTTAACCTTCCTGACCTTCGCACAGAAGTTAATGTCTAAACTGCCCATTGACTAAATGTTTGGGTCATGTAATGAGACCTTGTCCTAGATTTGACCTGTAGATCGAGGATTACTCGTGCCAACAAGTCCGATCTGCGGACATACATCAAATACAATGTTGTTTAAATACTAAATATGAACACTTGTTGAACTACATTGTATAGGACATGTACTAAGGCTTAATGTTAAATCTGAAGATACACTGTTGCCATTGTGACTTGTTTTTGTACAAACTGGAAATAATCCACATGCATATAGTTGGACTAAATTAGGAGTGAACTCGGCACGAACCCTAGACCGAGAATTATTAACCTGCAGAGGGGCTGGACATTACAATTGGAAAACGTATAAAAGATGTGAATATTTAGACGTCCAGTACCTTTCACTTCTCACACCGAAAGGGCTGGTATTCGCTGTGATGTACTGAGGGCCAGATAGCTATCTGATACTTTGTTTCTTTGTAAAACTGTACAGTTATAGAATAAAGATCTGTGAATCTTTATAAGCCCGTGTTTGGTGTATTTCCTTTGGGGGAACTCAGCCTTGATATTTTCTTTTGCTTTTACAGATGGCGCACGAATAGGGACCCTCAAGATTGATGCCAGCTTGTTGAAAGTTGACGCGGCTATCGGACCGGGATCGGACGGTGTAAAAGGGGGCCCCTTTCTTGGATGAGACCCGACACCTCAGCAGCACTGCACAACCCGATCCCTGGACGGTGAGCACGCGGTCCGAGTCGGCATCTTGACGAGGGTCCATATATTGAGGCGGGCACATTTGCCGAAATAACCAACCACGTGGGATCTTAGTTAGAACTTTGTAATCCGATCGGACCTCCTTAGGATTTGATCAGGTGAGTCGTGACCCGATTCCTAAGTATCCTGATAATTTGTTTTAGCGCATTGCACTCGCAAGTACAATTATTTACCAGGTAACACCAGTATCCTGATATGCCTTGAAATTGTCTGCCTGCTTCAATGGAGGGGTCACCGGCGTGTACTATGTACTGTAAGCACGGCATTGGTAGTATAGTATTTAATGATATTTGACACAGACAAACTAGACATGCTTCCGAACTTCAGTTGCCAATCAATGGTAGTTTTGAAATTCCTCGTATTGAATATTTAGAATCCATATTGTTGAAGAAAAAGGCTAGACCTGCAGCATTCGATGTATTACACAATTGGAAGAAAGAAGCTATGCAGCAACTAAAGAGTAGAGAAAAGCATGCGCGCCGTCATATGACGAATGCCGAAAAAGCGTTGTTATATGACCAGAATAAACAGTCAGAGTCAGTTAGGAATATGGATAGGGCTTTTTCACTGACTTTTTCACTCAGTATCCAATAAATATATCCTTCTAAAGACTTTCATGTATCTGATGAACTTATTGACAAACTTCTAAATGAATGAAGGCCTGGTGCCACTGCACCACCTCGGTATGTTCCTCTTCCTGTTGTTATTCCTCCTCCCGTTGTTCATCCTGCGCCTTCTATTGTTCCTCTTAATGTTCCTCTTTCTCTGGTTGTTGTTCCTCCTCTTGTTATCGCTCCTCCGCCTGTTCCTCCACGTTTTCCTGCTACTACGGGTGCAGTGGGCGTGCCTGCCATGCCAGTGATAGTACCTTTGTTTCCGGATGTTCAAAATTTGACTACTCTCCCTCTTCCAAGTGGTTCTACACCGCTTGCAGTAGATAGGGGAGCAGGATCGAGGGTTGTAACTCGTAATACTGTGGCTTCTGAGAAAAAGTGTGAGTTGACTGCGTGGGCTAAGCATTGCATGGAGAGGGGTGAACAAGCCGATGTTCTTGCCACACTTTGTAATTTAGACAATTTTCCTGAGAAAAATGTTTTTATTGAGGGATTAGGAATTCATTTACGTGTAATGTGGAACAGGCTAAATGATATAGATCTCCCACACGGGTTAAGGGATCTGAATACTTTAGTATTTTCTAGAGATACTGCAAAGAAAGTACAAGAGCATGTCGAGAGGGTTTGTGGGTATAGAAGGGAGTTGGAAAAGTTAAAGCATGAAGATGTAGATGGTGATATGTTGGACGCTATGTTAGTACAGAAACGGTTCTTTCCTTGTCGTAAATCGATAAATGAAGAAACACGAATTTGTACGAAAGATGCGATTAGGTGGATCTCAGACACGTCAATAACTGCCGTTGAAGTATATGACACGTATAGTCAGTATACACCAGAAATGCAGAGGAAAGTGATACAGGTAATGGTGGAGTTCCTGCAGGATGAATGCGTAAAAAGAAAGATTTGTTGTCCCGCAGAGTTATTGAGTATTTATAAGAGGGCTTTTTGTTTGACACTTCTTCAGCTGCTTTAGTGCTCGATTTAGCTCTGTTGCTTAGTAAGTGTTCGGAGTTGCCTACTTCTCAGTTGCCTATGAGAGAGGTACCTCTGACATTTGTCCCAAAAGTAGAGATTCCCGCTAATGTTGCAGCAGGTACACCTGCCCAGGATATCCCTGCACATTATGTGTCGCAGTTCGTTCACGTCCCGTTCTCGAGACAGGAAGTGAACATCATAAAACAATCTATTGCTGATATTAGGAAGAATCCGACAGGGTTCTATAAAGAAATAGAGTCCGTCTTGCAATCATCAGTATTCACCTTAAATTATATTGATTTGTTATTTCCTGTACTCCTGCCTATTAAATTATGGAAGCAGATTAGGTCTGTAGATGATGTACCAGGGTTAGGAGATTCATGGGATACTATGGCTAGACTCGATAGAGAAAGACCAGCTGGTGAGAGACAGGTAATACTAACTTTGTCTGATAGAATAGTTACAAAATTGAAAACTATAATTCCTGAAAGAAGGATTATTTGGGACAAGCTTACTGCCTGTGTCAAAGGAAAATCTGAGAGTGCTACCGAGTTCTTTAACCAGTTCGAACAAGTATTTTCAGATTACAGTGGCCAAGACTTAAGCAGAGAGTCTGGGAAACAACTATTCGTGGACACATTTGTGCGTGGGTTGCTGCCTGACATCCAGTCACAAATCATGTCCTCTGAGAGCGCTTGCAAGCGAAGTCTCAGTCAGAAGTACTGCATATGGCTCAGTACTATGAGAATCGTGTCAATAACGAAAAGGAAAGAGTTGAAAAGAGAAAAGGTGATTTAAAGACAAAAGTATTATTGAAGCAAATTATTAGAGGCCCTAGAAGGGGTAATTTACAATTTAGGGGTCAGTAAATTCCACAGGGAAATACACCATTGGGACCTGTAAACATAAACTAGTGTGCTTATTGCAGACAAGAGGGTCATTGGCGTGCACAATGCCCGATCCTTCAGCAGAGGTCGAATAACACATTTGGGAATATGGGTAGATGATCCAGGGGCTGCCCAGGGGTAGGGGGTCCTTGTAGAGGGCAGTTTTCACAGGATTCACAGCAACCTTTTTTCACAGGACAATCAGGCACCTAGTGTGGACAATATAAACATTTTTGATCATCCTTCTGCTGCTTACCTCTCTGAAGAACTTCCTTTCGACGACATTCTGTTTCGCTAGGATTGCCCGAAGCACGGTTTGGAACCTATGCCTATCCCCGTTAATCAGAAAGGTCCCTACGTTGAAATGTTAGTGGGAAATAGGAAACATCTATTTTTAATAGATACAGGGGCACAGAAGTGTTCCATTGATCATTCACAGGTTCCAAACATTCCACTGTCAGGGCAAACCAATGTTTCTGTAGGGTTTTCTGGCACACCAGTCGTCTGTCCAGTTTCTTCGCTGGTACCTATTTCTTTGGGTCCATTTACAGACCAGTGTCCATTCCTTTTGACCACGAATTGTGGAGAGAATTTGTTGGGGTTGAATCTGTTGAAAGAATTAAATGCGGTAATTCATTGTTCTTCTGATGGAGTGCGTTTGACGATTTCATCACAGCAACTTTCTGTCTCTCAATTCTTCACTAGACCTTTGCCGCCGGAATTTAGTGATGTTCCGGAGTGTTTGTGGGCAATTGACGACAATGATGTCAGTGTTTTTCAAATTGAGCCCGTTAAGATTATTCTGAAACATGGAGTGAAGTTGCCACGTATTCCCCAATATAAGATTTTGGTCGATTGTGAGCAAGCTTTGAAATGCATCGCCTCCGATTTTGTGCAACAAGGGGTGATTGAGGAAAATTCAGGTAGTTTGTGCAATAGTCTGATTTTGCCTGTGTAAAAAAAAGCTGATAATGCAATTCCCTTCCGTTTCATTAATTATTTACGTGCCATTAATAAGATTGTTGTGCCACAATTTCCCATTGTGCCTGATGTGACAACAATACTGACCATGATTCCGGCTTCAGCTACTCACTTTAGTGTTGTGGATCTAAAGAACGCTTTTTTAGTATCCCTATACGTAAGGACAGTAGATACTTGTTCGCGTTCACCTTAGGGGGACGCTCGTTTACCTTTACCCGTGCACTGCAAGGTTACACGGAAAGTCCAAGCATCTACAGTAGGGCTTTGAAAGAGCAGCTCGAATACCCTTGAGTTGCCCTCTCCCTGTACACTGCTTCAATATGTCGACGACCTGCTTTTAGCTGCTGACTCAGAGAGCGCTTGTAAGGAGGGCAACATGTTGTTGCTTATTCACTTAGCACAACATGGACACAAAGCTTCGCTTAAAAAATTTCAATATTGTCAACAGGAGGTTGCCTATTTAGGCTATCTCCTGTCAAAGGAGGGAAGAAGGTTGACGCCTGAACGGATAAAAATCATTTCTAGCATGTCTATCCCAAATACACAGAAATAAGTTAGGGCCTTGATAGGAATAGCTTCTTACCGTAGACAGTGGATCCCAAACTTTTCTTTAATGATTAAACCAATGTTGGCTCTGACGAAGAAAAGCATTTCTTCACCATTGCCATGGAACTTGGAACACCAACGAGCATTTGATCTGCTCAAGACTGCATTGTGCTCAGCACCAGATTTGGGCACACTAAACTATGAAAAGGCCTTCGTGTTGTATGTGCATGAATGTGAGGGATGTGCTTTGGCTGTATTAACGCAGGAACATGGAGGGAGAATAGGCCGTGCGGCTACTTTTCTTCCGCCCTTGATCCTGTCGCATGCGCTTTGCCAAGATGTTTGAGAGCTGTTGCTGCTGCTGCTGCATTCGTAAAACAGAGCGAGGGAATGGTCCTAGGCCATGCTTTAACCCTGATGGTACCTCACTCTGTAGATGTTCTATTAAACAGAACACAAACTCAACACCTCACCTCCGCACGATTAACGAGATACAAATTGATCTTGTTTGCACCGCATATCCAAATCAAGAGGTGTTGTGTTCTTAAACCGGCTGAACTTTTACCTTTCCCGCAAGGTACTGCTTGCAGTGACAAAGAGTCACATGACGGCTTTTACACCACAGAGCAAGAGACCATAGGCAGAATCGATCTAAAAGACATTCCTTTGAATAATCCACAAGGAGAGCTGTTCTGTGATGCCTCCTGTTTCAAACTCCCTGATGGTACATCCACAGCTGCTTATGCAATCACCCCATTGAGAACGGTCTTGGAGACCAAAAGAATCACACATAACTCTGCGCAGGCCGCAGAGATTATAGGTTTGACCCGAGCTTGTGAACTTTCCAAAGGGCTTACCGTAAACATATATACTGACAGCCTGTATGCCTTTGGGGTGGTTCACAACTTCGGCAGACTTTGGGCAGAAAGCGGTTTCTTGACCTCAAATGGCACTAAAATCCAGCATGGCTCCTTGATAGTACAGTTACTCTCAGCACTTGCACTCCCTACTCAGCTAGCTATTACGAAATGCGCAGCGCATCTGAAGATCATAGATAATGTAGGAAAAGGGAACGCTTTCGCTGACCAGATAGCCAAACAGACTGCCACTGATCCCTCTTCAGAAATGTATACTTCAAGGGAAGCCACAAATGCCTGTACTTTGGATGAGGGGATTTATTCTGTAAAGAACATTCAAGCCTATGCTACGTTAGAGAAATCTAAGAAATGGGCTGAGGGTTTTGGAAAATTGGATGATGACGGGTGTTGGGTGGACAAAGTTGAAGGGAAGTGGTTATTGCCCGACACGTATATTATGATGATGTTTGTTATGGCTCATGGTCCTACCCATATTTGTGCTCGTAAGGTCACCAAAATGTTGCAAAATGTGTGGGTAAATGACAAAGGCCCTCATTCCGAGTTAAGACTACACCATGGAGTAAATAGCTCCATGGTTGGCAACCATGGAGCTATTTACTCCATGGAATACTGGTTTGGTGAATGGAGTAATTTCCGGTCCATTCCAAGGTTGGATGGACCGGTAATTCCCCATTCACCATAGCCCTTCCCCATCCCCATTTCTGCCCCCATAGGGCTCAATGGGAATGGGGAAGGAGGTAATTACGGCACCGTAAATTACGGTGCCGTAATTTACTCCAAGGTCACTTTGCGGGTCCCGTAATTTACTCCTGCTAAAAGCAGGAGGTAAAGAGGGACCCGCAAAGGGAACTCGGAATACGGAGTTAAGGGATTACCACCATTGGTGCACTTACAGGCACCGGTAATCCCTTACCTCCAACCTCGGAATGACCCCCAAAATCCCTAAAGTAGCTGAACACTTCGTTCAGGGGTGTATGATTTGTTTGCAGCACAATGTGGGAAAGGGCACATCAACTCCTAAGGGGTAGTTTTGGTCCACCTTCTGTCCCCTTTGAAGTGATTCATTTTGACTTTATTGAAATTGAGCGTTGTCATAACTTTAAATATGTATTAGCTGTCATCTGTGCCTTTAGCAAATGGGTTGAAGCTTTTCCCGTCAAAGATGCCACAGCCATGACCACAGCAAAGACCATGCTGAAGGAATATTTTCCAAGATTTGGTTTGCCAAGAGCCATCTGGTCGGACTATGGTCCACATTTTATCGCTGCTGTAATTCTGCAGATATGCGCGGGATTACAGATCGATAAACAGTTCCATTCGGCCAGACACGCACAGAGTGCGGGACTAGTAGAAAGACACAACGGCATCATCAAGAACAAGCTCGCTAAAACATGTGCCGGCACCAAACTAAAATGGCCGGACGCCTCCCGATCATGTTATTGTCCATGAGGACGACCCCTCAAACTAAGACTGGGCTCTCTCACTTTGAGGTGGTCATGGGTAGGCCAGCTAACATTTGGAATGTCCCAAAGCCCTGTTCTTTACGCAAGGTCGAAAATGTACTTATTTCTGATTACTGTGGCCAGTTAACTAAAAATCTGTATTTGATTTATCACCAGGTGCAAGAGGCTTTTCCTGTCAAGTACGAGGGCCCTGGTCACAGCATAGGGCCGGGAGACTGGGTCCTCACAAAGGCATTTGAGTGGTCTTCTTGCCACGCACCTCGTTGGCGGGGCCCCCATCAGGTCCTCCTGGGCACACAGACAGCGGTGCGGGTAGCAGGCAAGAAGCACTGGTTCCATGCGTCGCACATCAAGAGAATTCCATACCCTGTGCCACACGCTACAGAAGATACAGAACCCGTGAGAGTGCGTCAGAGACTCTCCCTGAGCCCGTGGGGCCTGGGGAAACAGCCATTTTACCTCCACACTCTCCAACCGTTTCGCCTTTAAAATTTGTCCCGAATATTGCATCAGATCTCGCTTTGGATTCATTGCTTCTATCGGGAAGTGACGACACGTTGTTCACAGATCACTCTGTACCAGGAGTCACAAGGTACGATCTGCGTCCGAGGAAATAGGCCTACTGCACGGGTTGGCTGTGCTATCAAAGAAAATCATCGAAGGGAATTCTGTTGGCTAGGGTTTGTGAAAGGACTAAGAAGACGCTCGGCCCGGAGGTCGCCAGCAGAAAAACATTGGTGCAAATCGTTTGAAGAACAATGCTTGCAACCGCTCCCGCGCGTACGGAACAGATAAGAGACTGTGTGACCAGCTACAAAAAGGAACACTCGAATGTGTGGGCCCCGAAAACGTATTGTTGTTTAGTGATAATGTTAACTGGTTTTACAATAGTCATTGCCTTAGGATTCTGGTATCTGGAAGAAGTACATACGCTTGAAAATGTGTTACCCACTGAAAATGTACCCACTGTTTCTACTCCATTTGTGCATCTGTATACTTTATCTTTATCTCCTAGAGACTCTCAGCATAGACAGAGTTACCACAACAACACTCTTTAACTCATTATGAATGCTACACATGCCATTTATAATAGGTCCAATTGTTGGATCTGTTCGCATTTACCGCAACACAGGGATAATGGGCTGGGTTGGTAGATTCATCCTTTAACTTTAACAACTGCTTGTTATGCTTCTCTTAGAGCACTATACTTTGGCCGATGGAACAATAGCATCTCAGGAAACTTCGATGGGACTAATGTAAATGATTTTGAAAAATGTGTTCTAACGCCCCTGGGATGCTCACTCTTTGCGAATAGGAGCAAGCCAAATGTTGCTTCTATTAGGCATTCTGACAGACTGTCCCGTCCTTTTCAATCTTTGATCTCTTTCAAGATGGCTCCTATAGGCAATAGGGATGCCACGCCACCTTCTTATACTGTCAACCACAGCCCCGATTCAGTTTCTTTCTGCATACAAAGGCATGGTACTCAGTCAATGGGTGATTTTAAGGGTTGCGCCAACATTGCAAATTTGACTAGTGAGGACAGACCTTTGTATGTAGGCGAACCTGTTTACTTTGTTTGCGGTAATGTAGCATTTCCATGGTTACACAGGGATTGGCAGGGAACTTGTTATTTAGGGATTTTGTTAGCCGGGGTATTCATCGCTAGCACTGTAGAGATTTCAAAGGCTCATCCATGGCAGGACGAGAATGGCGATACTTCAGCATAAGTTCTGTAGCTAAATACTTTGTGCCGTTTTGGGGCCAAATACTGAACTCAGAAGATATCAGGAGACTAGCGAGAGTATTGGAGAGGACCATCAACCGGACCACTGACATACTCTATAATATGACGTTAGAATAGAAAGCAATAAGGTTAGTGGCACTTCAGAACCGGATGGCATTAGATGTCATCCTGGCTGAACATGGTGGGGTATGTAAATTAGTGGGGTCCGCTTGCTGTGTTTCTGTTCCAGATTCCTCCCCAACTATCTTTAGGGCGATTCAAAATCTGCATGTTCTCAGTTCAGAAGTGCATGTTCCTGAGGGAAACTGGGATCTTAGTGCTTGGTTCTGGGACCTCCTACGATCTTTGGGATGGAAGCTACTTTCGGTCTTGCTGATTATTTTAGGTATTCTGTTGTTTCTTTGCTGTTGTATACAATGTCTTCCTGGTATGTGTTCAATGTTAGGAGGATGTTGTGCACAAGCGATGGGTACATTAGGGAACAAGGTATACGCCCCAGTGAAAATCTCTAATGAATTCGTACTGAAGGAAATCTCAGTATCTGACCTCATGGCAATTGATATCTCCGATAGTGATTCAGGATGTATGGACATTGAGACGTGGAGTTACTCGTAAAGTGACTAGAAGTAGTTTAGCTCTTGGCTTAGGCCAAAAGGAGGGTTTGTTAAATGGGATATCATATTTTGCCTCCTTTATTTTTATATATTGGCCTGAACCCAGTCGCTCTGGGAAGAAATCCGCATTGCAGAGTTTTGACCTTAGATCGACTTAGTCATCATTTTAGGTCTATCCGCCATTTTGATTCCCATTTCAAAGTAACTCTGCGTTCTAAAATGGTGGACAGTGTTTCTCGCTTGTAACTTAACCTTCCTGACCTTCGCACAGAAGTTAATGTCTAAACTGCCCGTTGGCTAAATGTTTGGGTCATGTAATGAGACCTTGTCCTACATTTGACCTGTAGATCGAGGATTACTCGCGCCAACAAGTCCGATCCTTGGACATACATCAAATACAATGTTGCTTAAATACTAAATGTGAACACTTGTTGAACTACATTATATAGGACATGTACTAAGGCTTAATGTTAAATCTGAAGATACACTGTTGCCATCCACATGCATATAGTTGGACTAAATTAGAAGTGAACTCAGCACTAACCCTAGACCGAGAATTATTAACCTGCAGAGGGGCTGGACTTTACAATTGGAAAACATATAAAAGATGTGAATATCTAGATGTCCAGTACCTCTCACTTCTCACACCGAAAAGGCTGGTATTCACTGTGATGTACTGAGGGCCAGATAGCTATCTGACACTTGGTTTCTATGTAACACTGTACAGTTATAGAATAAAGATCTGTGAATCTTTATAAACCCGTGTTTGGTGTATTTCCTTTGGGGGTACTCAGCCTCGATATTTTCTTTTGCTTTTACAAGTAGCCAGCAGCCTCTTGAAAAAGGGATATAAGATCTTAACTATCAAACCTAAAGAGAGGACCAAGGTTACTAAGTGGTTTGTAGGTGGACGAGGAGAGAGGAAGTTCCTAGGGCCCAGCCGTTATAAATGGGAATGGTAGAGAAGAAATAAAGATTCCTCAGAGTAGAATGTTGGCTCTGTTACCAGGAATCCTAACACATGTTTTTCAGAAACTAGATGACAGTGAGGCTTTTCTTTAGCATATAATGGAATTAATGATTTGTGCTGGAATACACAGGGTTACACAAGTTTCATGACGGAAAATGCTCTCCTCTGCATTTTTGGCCTCTATGATTTAATACTATTGCAAGAAACTTGGCTGCTTTCGGAAGTCATGATGGATGGCTTCAGTATCATATTCCAAGCAGCCATTACTCAGGGTGGCAGGCGTCGTTTGGGTGGTCTGTTGATAGCCCCAAGGAACTCTAGGTTCGGGACAGTAGAAATAAATTGCTAATACGAGCTATGGAATTCTTGTGATAAAATTGGACCATCAAATTAGTGACGTAAAGACAAGCTTTCTAGTATTGGATATTTATTATAATCCTGAGAACTGGATGACTTTTTGAAGCAGTTCTCAGAGGTCCTATCAAATTCTTTGACCGTGGATGGAGGAATGCAGATCTTGATAGCCGGTGACCTTAACTCATACTGTTTGGGCCATCTGCATGGAGCCTATGGTAAAATCCCTGTTGAAAAAAAGGGCAGGAAGTGGTTAAGATTCTGTGCTGACTGGGATTTGATGATGTGTAACAGGAACATGGTGGGTGACTTACCTGTGAGGTATACCTGGGTGGGTAACAAATCAAATCAAAATCTGTTATTGATTACCTAACTGGAACATAGTGGGTGACTTACCTGTGAGGTATACCTGGGTGGGTAACAAATCAAATCAAAATATGTTATTGATTACCTAACTGGAACATAGTGGGTGACTTACCTGTGAGGTATATCTGGGTGGGTAACAAATCAAATCAAAATCCGTTATTGATTACCTAATACTCGCTAGAAAGCTATATGAGTAATAAGCGATCATAACATGGTAACTCTTTAAATGCTGGATGGGATGTATTTTGGAGGAAGGTGGGCAACACATAGACTTGATTTTTCAATGAGGGGAAAAACCGCCTGGTTAAATTTAATTGAAATGGGAAAGGTTTGAATAAAAATCTGGAAAACATAATAACAAATGTTTCCCAAGAAAAGCTAAATGTAGCGTGCCAACGTAACAACTGTGGACCTCATCAATCTGAATTTGATGAAGAAACCTAGAATCGGAAGAGAGAACTAAGAAGAAAACTGAGACTTCCAAAAAAGAACGTTAGAAATAGGAATCTAGTCCTTAAAGAGAAAAAGACACTGCTACCCTCCTATCAAAGTTGGAATAGAGCAACTAGACATCTTAGATATCAAAGATAGAGAAAGAAAATGCTGGAAGCCCTAGTCACTAATAATGGCCATAATTACTGGTCATTAATGAATGGTGTGAAGGCTACTCAATCCTGCACTCAAAGTAACTGTGTGTTTGAGGATCTTTGGTGCTCATATTTTGGGTTTCTCTTTAGTAAGATCTCACACAGGAAAGAGAATATCATAATAGATGCTCCCTGGGTACGCTATGTTTCATCAGATACCGTTAAGGATCTGATAAAGAAAGCATCCTGTTCAAGAGCTCCTGCCCCGAATGGCCTATCAAACACCATCTTAAAGGCCGATTTAGAGACCTGGACCACAGTGTTACAGCAGCTCTTTCAGAGATGTATTGAAAGGAGGCAATGTCCTGTGACCTGGAAGTCTGCGGTGGTGGTTCGTATTTTCAAGAAGTGCGATTAAATGACTCCTAACAACTATCGCCCGAATACTCTTTTTGATGCAGACAGTAAAATCTTCGCCGGAGTAGTCTTGAAAAATTGGAAAGCTGGGCTAATAATAAGAACATATTTGACAAAGCACACACAGACTTTAGGAATGGCCTGTCGATGACTTGAATGGGCTGATTGTGAACGCGCTCAGGGAAAATGCATGATGGGCTGGTAGTCCCCCCCTCTATGTGGCCCTGATCAATTTCACTAAAGTTATTGACACTGTGAACAGGACACGGCTGTAGGGAAAGCTGAAAGAATGTGGTATACCCCCTGAAATGCTGGCTATTTTGATATATCTACATAAAGATATGAGTATCTTCGTCAGAATGGATGGATATGGGCATTTGACCAAGTCCATACCCACTGAAAGAGGAATGAGGCAGGGATGTATATTTGCACTTTACATCTTTAATTTATACTTTGCCAATTTGAGAAAAAAAACACTCTAAACAAGCATGCCTTGGCAAGCCCTAGGATTGGTAAACAAAAGGTGAGTTGGCTAGTTTATGCCAATGACCTCTTACTCATGGATTTACCCCTCGAGGACTCCAGCAATTACTGGGTGCCATTAGTGAGTATGCATCGGCCCATGAGTTGGAAATCAATCCCGGTAAGACCAACATAGTGAGGATGGTCTCACGGACAAAGATGGCACAGTCTCATAGACGGACTATGGAGTCAAGGGCTATCAGGCCCATTCTGGAAACCCAATACTTGGGTTTCAGATTAACAGCTCATGCAAACGTAGCTTCAATAAAAGACATACTGGAAACCAAAATTGATCAACTAGCTGCACAAATGAAGAATAGAAAAATACATTTTTAAAATTCTCTTTGGCCCCCTTAATTACATTTTATAAGGGCAAAGTTATCCCGACTTGTATGGTATGGATATTGCGTCCCAGGTGTGGGAATTCGATTGGGACTACCTGGAGGGAAGGCTCTTTAAAAAGGCTTTGATGCTTCCACTCTCACTCCTGATCATTTCACTCCGCTACGAGTTGGGACAGAAATCAGTGAGGGTGTGCCTGGAGTGGAAATTGTTGCAGCTATATAGGCTTGTTAAATGGCCCATAGAAACACATTGCAGACCTTTGCCAAGAAGAACGAAAAAAGGCACTAATGTCCTTATGAAAAAACGAATGGCAAAGGTGTTGTCCATCTTACTCCGCCTTTTTAAAACTGACGATGAGCTAACGATCAATGTGAAGGGGCGTAAACAAACGTTGAACTAAATGGATTGGATAAACACTGTGGATGCAATGAGGGAGCTAAAACTCCATTGGAATCTGTCTTTTCAGGTGAAACGCCTGGGGGCCATGCCGCTGACTCTCAGGCAGTTACCGTATAGCAGAGGAAGAGATGCCCTGCAAAAATTCTGCCTAAAACTATTACCCACTGGGGAAGATGTATCAAGTAGACAGAGGATGAGACCAACAATAGACTTTTGTTCAATATGTTAACTGGCAATACTACAATCCCTGTTCCACATTTTAATGAAGTGTAGAGGAACAAGGGACTTAATAATGCAGTCATTCTCCCGACTTGTTGATAACCCACGATGGCTGGAAACAAGAGAATTTTGCCATCTGCTGTTCTTGGGGCACAAAGTCTTTCTTTCCATTGAACTTGTGAAATTACTTAAAAAGCTTGAATGCCTCGTGGAATGGTTGGTTGGATTGGAAATATTTCTTTTAGTTGTAGCGTGTTTTAATTAACGTGTTTTTATGAATCATTGACAATGTAATGTTTTGTACTATAGTTGACTATAACACAATAATGAAAAAAATGCAAAAAAAGATTTGCTACTGCTTATATTTTCTGTTAAAAGCAGTCACCTCAATCCTTTTTTAAAGCGCCTGGGTGCCCTGGACTTTCTTTAGCACGGCTAACCCCTTAGCGGGAGGGGGGCCCAGAAACTATTTTTTTACGAGGGAGTGGGGGAGGCAAGGAATGAAAAAGTTTGAATACCACTACTGTATGCCTTTATTCCACAGTCAGGAGTGAAAAACGTTCTTTCATGTTCATGAGTTCCCATCTCACAATAATGATGATTTATTGCATAGGGAACACCGCTGTGGTAGACGATTTCCTCCCGTCAGGTCATGTGATGGATATAAAGGTTTATGTGTTACTATAACTGCTGAACCCATATGCATGCATCATTATACTTTGCCGAAACCATACCCTTACCCTGAAATAATTTTGGCTCACACATTGTTTGTCAAGTTTTGGCAATAAAAGGCTGTAGGTTTTTATGGTACAGATATGGTTATGCCAATAACAATAATCACATATCATAAGATAATAAACAATACTTTTGGGCACCGGGTCTTGGGGTTATCCCCTCTGGCCCGTGGTGCCCGCCTTCTTATGTCCCACAACTTGTTGTGGGCACCGTACAGTGCCCTGTACTTCTTTCCTTTGTTTTTCTCCCTTATTTGTAGGTTGGGAGGGTTTTGTGGTAAAAGAAGCAAAGGTTTGGAAGGCACTGAGTAAACAGTGCACCTCCTGTGTGTTTGGGTCCCCGTTCAGGGCACAAACTGATTGTGTTTTCTCAGAGCATGCCGCTCTGTATTTATAAGACCGAGGGGAGCGCTGGGTCTTTGATGTGTATAGTAGACGGGGCTGTTAAGTGTCAGCCCCCGGCCGGATAGCCGACTATCTGGCCCCCGGGGGTGGTGGGCAGGTCTTTGAACCTGATCCCTGCCTGCCTGTTGGTGTCCTTCGGTGCTTAGCACTTAGTTGCATGAAGGAAGGGTGAGGTGATTGCTCACACCTCACCCTTCCTCAGCTTTGTGCAGGACAGACTGCGTGTCTCTATGACTAGGGTGACCAGATTTTCAAAATAAAAACCCAGGACAGGAAATGCAACCAACATAGAAGTAGGACTACAATTTCGTGGGTCACCGACACAAAAGTAGGACTACATATTGTAGCACTGATAAAGACAAAAGAGGGACTACAAACATAGCACTTATGACAGTGAAGTTTGGGGGAAGCCACAGCAGATCAAATGCTGGATTAATGTGCACATACCAGTGAAACCACTATGTGGCACGGTTTTCTGTTTTTAGAGTGAATTCTTGGGGATCCACCTGTACAGGTAGAGCACTGCAGTGGACTGGGGTTATTGTCAACCCAACAGTATTTCGCTGTGTGATTAAAGCAAGCATTTTCACAATTGTACACACTTTATGAAGACTGCTGGCCCCCTTGCATCATAGAATGGCACAAAAGTAATGCACCCCACATGCGTATGGCAAACTTTATTGTGGAATTATTTCACCCGAAAAGGTTTTTGGTGATGAAAAGAACTATGCTTTTATTGCAAAGACTGAAAACAGTGAAGATTGAAAACAGTGAAGATAAAAAGCAAGAGAATTGCTGTACACGTTTTATTACTATTCTGAGTACTTTGCTGATGAATGAATTCTTTGTAGCCCCAATTTGTCTTTCTGTAGCCTGCTATGGAACTCAGAGCAGCTCAGGCGGAAATTAACCCTAGTAACCAATATGGATTTCAAAGTCTCAATGTCCATTTGGTTTCGTTCATCAGTCCATGTATTGTTCATAATTGAAAAGATTCTTTCCACTGGCGCATTTGTGCCGGGCAAGCACAAGACAAACTGGACCATCATGCTCAAGTTTTTTAGTGTTATGTTCTGCTGTGAAAAATAGGTGAAAACCTCCACCCACCGTTCATCTGCAGACTTTTTTTGCTCGTTCCACTGGGCCAGCCTGCAAGCTGTGTAATTACGCACACAGCTCAGCTCATCAGAAAGCTCTGTGTCATCGAGTTTGAGCCTCTGTGTCATCGAGTTTGAGCCTTCCTGATGTAGACTGCACAAATTGTAGGGAGCCCTCTACATCTCCCCAAACAGGGACACTGTTTAGGAGGACCCAGGAAAGTAACAGCGCTGCAATGGCCAAGGCCTGTCTGCGTGCTGTACAAATGTAAAAATAAATCGTACAAATAAATAAGTAGGGTTGGCAAGTATTCTTAAAGAACATGTACAGAGGAACTGCTCCGCTACCAGATGGATGCAAAATGAGTTACCTTCAAATCACATTTCATTTCCTTACCTGTTGGACACTTCAAGGCCGATGTGGGTGTGCTGCAGCAGGGATGAGGGTCACAAACGAGCTGGATGCAAGAGGATCGACTGATGTGAAGCTGGTGGCGTGAAGGGATGTGCTGCAGGCTGGAGCAGGAAGCAGATCCACGAGAATAATGCTCTTCGAACGCTCAGGCGATGGAATCCAGACAGCAGTCACGAAGGAAAAGAAAACGAATGCTGCTAGAAACTCAAAGTCCCACTCACGGAAGAAGATAGAAGAATGATGCAGGGACAGCCACGGAAGAAAAAGAATGAAGCGTTTGTGGTCGAGGCTTTTATGTGTTGCCAGGGGTCCCATAACTTCCCCCAAACACGTCGCAAGTCGCGCTTCCTGCAACGTCACAAGCTGATGTTGCAGGAAGTCTCCAGGTCCTGGAGGGCCTCTATAGGCTGTGTGGCTGTGTTTCCGGCTTGGGCGGGGGCTTGGGCGCAAGAAAGTGAAAGTATGAGCCTGCGCACTGCAGCGCAGGCTCATACTGCAGCGTCGGAGCGGTGTCGTCCGAAAATCGGGACACCAGACACCCGGGCAGCAAAATCCCGGACGGGGTTTGGAAAAAAAAAAAACGGGACCCCAGGACAGGGGGTGATTTCCCCGGACCTGTCCCGGGAAAAACCGGACGTCTGGTCACCCTATCTATGACTAGGAGGGGGAGGAGAGGAGCAGAGAGGGGGAGAGGACGTGCTGCCCCTCTCCAGGACTGCTGATGGTAACAGCAGTTACCCTGCCTCGCTTTGTGAGGCACTGCAGTATTGCCTAGAGCTGTTGCCAGTGTAATCTCACTTGCTGCACTTCAGCTATAGGACAGTACACCACATGTGAGCAGTTCCAGAAGGTTTTTTGCTATCCTTCAAATGTATCAGCAGAATGCTAAAAGATCAAATTGCCCGAACACAATAAGTTTGAATTACATGCGCTGCAGTGTTCTAATCATGTAGTTATATTTGTAGTGCTAAAATGGCAATTTCGCAAAAGCTACTTACGGAGCGCTAGCGGTATCATGCGTTTATAAAAGATTGTGCTTAAAAGGTGCACACTTTGGATAACAAATGCCAAAGAAGTGACTTAAAATAGTGGCTCTTTGCTATAATATTTCGATCTTGACTTGTTGGCACTTGTGCACCAAGTAGAATGAGGCGTTTCAAACTCAAAGAGGTAAGGAGAAGACGGTCTGGAGCTGAACGCACTCAGTTCTTGGATGTCATGCAAATGCCTGTCTTCAAATGCATTGCATGTGTTTTCCTGGACATGCAATTATCAAAAACATTGTATCGAGGTTGAACTTGTTAATGCCACTCGGATATTTTTATTAAGCTGTCAATCAATGAGAGATGCTAAGAATAGTGAATGCGCCATAGACGCTACGCCCTACTTCAGCTACCCTGCATACACGGGCGGTTTTCAGTGATGCTGCCACAAATTACAATGGCAGCCAAAAAAAAAAAACACCACAGAAAACAGACATTTTAGATTCGCCTGTACTGTTTGAACGCAGGCCTACCTCACCCCTTCCCTTAAATGTGACATTTTTTTTAATTTTCAAAACAACTCAAAAAAGAGTCGCAGAAAGAACTCTATCATTTTTTATGGTCTCACACAAACGCGCAGATCGAAATTGGTTGATAAATGAATATATTTTTCAGAGAACTGTTCAAAGTTAAAACACGATGCATACATAATGCGCTCTGCGAACATTTTCAAGGAAAAAAGCATGCTGTGTTGTGCCTTCCCTTCAGGGTATTGACGATAACGTATAGAGGAAGGGCAATAGGGGCCCAAAACAACGAGTCAAAGGCTCCATGTTACCATTTTGTTTACCATAAACACATCCCGCATAGGGGATGACCCTGACGCGCGCACGTATGGAGAACTCAGGCAGGGCGCTGAAGACTATGGAAAGTGGGTAAATTGCTTGTAGGAATGGTGTGAATGTATGCATATTTATGAAGTAACACCTTATGGAATAGGCAGATCATTTATTCAAAGCATATTATTTCTCCCAAAGCTATATTTGAAGAGAAATGAGAGATAGATTTATTAGCCAGGCAAAGCACATTTTCTTTCTTGACAATGACAGGAACTTCCATTTCCATTTGTGATAGAGTCTATTTCTCTACACAAAAATGTAGGTCATTTAAATGAAACATGTGCTCCATGTGCATAAATGATGAAAAGGCTATGTTGACCGGTATACCTATGGAAAGTAATCAAGTTAAGGCATGTCCCCATTAAACCTCACTAAAAAGCACCCATTTTCATTCATAGGAAAGTCCACCTGGAACTCTATAAGCTTTCAACGTTTACTTACCTGCATCTTTGCAAGGTGTTCAGTCCGGGCAGCTAGCTCACGGATTACGTCCAGTGATCGAAGTGAGCGGGAACATTCTGGAGCAGTGTTGCACTACTTTTATTTTTTCCTGTTTACCATTCCCATAATTTTACGACCATATTCACCATTTTATACAGAGGATGTGTCCATTCATGTCCTTGTGCAAGTGTAAAGTTGTAATAGGAGCCTTAGTTACTAGTCACTTAGACTATTGCAATGCCGCGGCCGCCATAATTGTCACATGTTGCATTATGCTTCCATCTATTCTCTTCCACAGTTCCACTACTTTTTTCGGTACACTTCTACCACTGGATAAGTCCTTTACTCAGACATGGGACCAGGCTGGCTGGACCGCCTGAGTGCTTTGTCTTCCTGAGGTTAATAAAAGGAGTAACATTACATTAGGTGATAGTCACAACTATTGTATTATTCAAGCTCTTAGACGTGGGTGGAATCAAGAATGAAGCGCTATATGAAACCGTGGTATGGATGGATGCGCCTTTGAGAATGACCATGTATAAAGGAGGTGGTGTACTATAATATCCTACAAAGGTATTATTATCATGTCCTCCGAAGAATCTATCTTTCAGTAACATGCACACATGAATGTTCATTTCCACATATAGCAGTGTTGAACGATCAACTATTAACATGGTTAGTGGATATGTAGTGTACTCTTTGACCCCAGATGAATCACAGAAAGGAGCCTCACACAACCTTTGACCCAATGATGCACGGTGGTACCTCTTTTTTTTATACAACCATTATTGAATACAATTTGAGACTGCAGCATGGTAACAAGCAATGCTAGCACAACACCCATCCACAAAGAGCACAATGTGGGAACAGCTCAGTGGGTGATTTCATGTAAAAGTTCACACAGGATAGAGGTTTTAATATCTTTTATTGGACTAACTGAATGTACTATACAAAGATGGATAACAACGCATTAGCTTTCGAAGCCCCACAGGCTTCTTCATCACATGTTGCAGAGTGAAATGATTAGTAAAAGAAAGCCATGGTACAGATCATTCTCAAAATCATGCACACAAATAGCATTTTAAACTTCATTGGCTGACAAGTACCTGGAATGTGAATCTGGAATTGCTGTCTTATCTCAAAGAGCATACAAATTCCGGGGAACAGGGAACACATACTGGTTTGGGCACATTACACACTCTTAGAGTTATATTTAACAAAAAAGAGAAAAGCAAATCTTTTCACATGTAACAGTTAAGTTAAGCAAGGGCAGTCTTAAGGTAGGCCCACAGATATCCTAAAACTACTGATATTATTTTGAAAGGCAGATTGAAGTGTGATGTTTGAACATGCATGATTAGGAACCAGGGTCAATACTGAATATCCCTCATGTAGAGTTTAAACGTGTTTTGCAGTCTCCATGTACAGCCAGGACATTGTAGATTTCCTGGACAAATATGCTCTCAAGGTTTAACTGGTGCAGTCGCAAATGTTACCTCACTAAGCCTCAAGCTTCAAATGGTTTCCTCGCTTGCACACAGTGTGCCAAATGCAAAATATGTTACCCATTTTTTAACAGTGCAGTGACCGCAGGTAATTCAGTGTATCGTATGCTCTGTAATGGGTGCCACCCATCTGAGCTAAACCACCCAGGATTCCTGTTGTTTGTGTCCTGTGTCCCTTAGGCATTAGGATTCCTGAATAATAGTGTCTTACAACTTTTGGTGAGAAATGGCACTTGAGGGGTGTCTGCTGATTTTGTGGATGTGATTGCATTGCTGTACTTGCACTCAAAATTGGCCTTAGTCTGTCATAAAAGCAATATCTATGTTCAGAATGCTGTTTTTTAGGTTAAGCATCTTCAGGTATTTGAGCTCCCACATCCACCTGTATGTAGCATTTGAAACCATCACTGATAGATGCTTCGATGAATGTCTAGCCTGTGTGAAATGTTTTGTGGTTTTCTGTTTTGTGGTTTCATATGATACATCTAGGAAGGATCATTCTTTCATGCGGATCATTGCAGGACTCACACTGCATGCACCTATTTGCATTGGATGAGATATAACGCATTGGGCCTCATTACGAATCAGGCGTTAAGGGGTTAACGGTGCCGTAAACGGCACCGACCCTTAACGCCTGATCACAAGGTCCCTTAGCGCCATGGTGATATTAACGCTTGCTTTTGCAAGCGTTAAAATCCATGGCGCTAAGGGACCATGGTGCTAATTACGCCACCGTAATTTACGGTGGCATAATGAGCGCCTTCCCCACTCCCATTATGCCCTATGGGGCAAAAATGGGAATGGGGAAGGGTAAAATGGGAAATGGGGATTTACCGCCCCACTCACCTTGGAATGGGGCGGTAAATCCGCCATCCACCATGGTGTAAACATAGTTTACACCATGGTGGTAAGGGTACGACCCAGGCGGTAACTTACCGCCTGGGTCGTAATGAGGCCCATTGAATGATCTGAAGTACTATGCCCCTCGTTTCTATATTTTTAATTCTGTGGAGTTGTTTTGGCAGATCCAGTGCAGAAGGGTTGGTATGTTTTGCATTGCCTGCTGTTGCAAGGTTATGTTCCAGGTCTTCCTTGTCCTTGATTTAGTGGAAATGTACTCCTGGTCCGAGACTGCGCTAAGTTACTTAGTTGCTTGTGTGCAATTAGGGCTGGCAGTCCTTTGAAGATCTCTCTCAGCTCACCATCCCTGCTACAAAATGGTTGTAGGTCCTCAACAATGCTATGCAGTTGTGTTAATGCTGGATGGCAGGTGACAACTAAAGGTATTCATTCTATCTCTCTGTGGTCTGTGTTGGAACAGGTTGTCTCTCAGTATTTTCAATGCACAACCAAATTATCTGTCAATTTGTCCATCTGGGTGGTCCTTTTTTAGGAAGGATGTGTGAAGTGTGGCAAGTTGGTTGTCCCTTGTCTTCCTGTTGGAGCATATGCATTGTTATCGGATGGCCTGGCTGTAAATAACGGACTTTGGGCCTCAGGCGTTAAGGGTGGTAAAGTTGGCGTACTTACCGCCTGGGTCATAATGACCCCCTTTGTGGGGTGAAAATACAGCCCCAGAGTTGCAGAGATGGAGAGGCCATGCTAGGCCCCTATTGTGAGAGTGAAACTGGCTAATGTGGAGTCCCATTGAAATATAAACGCCAGTACAAAACAGTTATTTCTGACATGAGGCCTAGCACAATTCTACTAAAATGGACAGTTGCGCAAGTGAAAGGGAATCTACCTGAGAGGTTAAAACTGCTGGAAATGCCCAATGAATGGGAAGGGACCTGTGGTGCTGCTGGTGCTGACTTAGTGTAAACTAGGAAAAGACACTTTTTGACAGATTCGAAATAGCAGCAGTACACATGGGAAAAGATACATTGAAATGGTAGGCATGTGAAAAATAACAAGGAGGAATTCCTTGCATTTGAAAAGTGAAGCCAAGTGACATATTTCGGAGAAAGACACTTCTCAAATAAACTGACATTTAAATGGAAAGATTTGCATATTGGAGAAGTGAATAAGAAAGTTCTATGTGACTGTGGCCTATCAAAGATGGTATTATAAACACCATGTCCAGATATAATGCTAAATGTTACATGTCAGGACATCTTGTCAATTTAAAGCTGTATTTTCTGAAGTATGGATGCAGCTGGTGTTTTCTCCACTGAACTGAAAGGTCTGTGCCTTTGAAACTTTTAACTCAAGACCTGTGGGCTGGGCCCCCCAGGAAAAACGGTATTACCCAAATTGACCTTTTACAATTGACCTTTTGTGCAATTGACCTCATTATAGTGGTCCTAATTGACCTTCTGCACAATTGACATTTATATTATTTTAGTTATTTTATATAAGTATTGTGTTGGTTTTGGATTATAAATAATGTAAGGGGATTGGGTCGGAGGATGCAGGGGGTTTTGCATTGGGTGGGGGGTTGCAGGGTTCCCCCCGCATGTATGTCCTAATTGACCTTCTAAATTAGGTAAATTCTCCCAAGGTCAATTGTGAAAAGGTCAATTAGTATACAACCGGAAGAAAAGGCCTGGTTCATTTAGAAAAACAAAGAAATAGCAGAAAATTAGATCAAAATTGTGGGAGTTGCAGATAACACGGACAGCAGAAATTACCTGTAAGGTCAGGTCTCCCCATTAACTGTGCATTAGTGGACAACAGAAATGACATTTTTAGGGCTTTCTCGAGCTCAAGAAATGGCTTCAGAGCCACCAATGGATCTTCAAACATTATATAAGAAACAGACCCTGCTGATAAGCAGATGTTCGTGTCAGGTCACAAGAACAGAAATTAATCTTAAAAAAAAGGTTTTGGATATTGAGGAGCTGAGGGGCACATGTGATGCCTTGCCATATGAATAACACCAGGCCACCTTTTGTTTAATTAATTGAGAATCATGTGTCCTTCCCTTCGTTACGATGTAAATAGCAATCCTGTCTGATCTATACAAGTTGAGTTATGAAGACAATTATGATTCTGGCCTTCTCATAAGTCCGAGGGAATGGAAGTTGATGTGGTGATAGGTTATGGAAGTAAGGTTTGAATATGGAAGGGTCAGATTTGTGACTAAAACCTTGTTAACGGGACGTTATGGTTCCAAGTAAAACCAAAAAACCCTTGAAATTCGCCAGTTATGGTAAGCTAAGCAACCATAACTCGTGCCACCACCGTGCACTGCTAACACTAACACCCAGGACATCAAAGATGACATCACAAATGTCATTGATGACAGATGACATCACATGTCTAGCTCCCTCTTTTTTTGTTCACTGACATATCTAAGCAACGTGGCTTTCTTCATTGTCAGTCAGGAATTAAAAAAAATAAAAAAGTACTATGTTTGTAGACCTTACCCTTCTCATATGTTCTTACAATACTTCCTTAGGGTACAATTACATCATATGATACATATACATAGGAGAAGAAGGAATCCTGAAACACAAGAATCTTTTCTGTGCATGAAGTTAAATAGTTAGGTTATGAACACTTTCTTGTAATACTGCAGCTTTTTTTCCCTTACTTTATGTTCCCTGTATATGCTTCTATTTGTATGCATTGTGGTCTCTTTGTGTTTTGGGTGTAATAGTACAATTGTGCAGTAAGAGAAGCATTCGTAGGAACTTATGTTTCACAGTATGCAAAAATCTGTAATGGAAGCATTTATCATTTTACTGTTCAAAATGTGAAGATTTCGAATATTGCACCTCTATGGCGCATGCTGCAGACAATGCCTACGTTTCTTCATGAGTTTGTTCATGTACTGAAAGAACTCAGTAGTGCAATGGTATTTATAAAAAAATGCATTGCTTAATGAACTATTTGGCATATACTTTTCTGCCAATATTATAATGACAATCCCTTGTGGAGGCTGTGCATGAAAACTAAATGCACATGTGATGTCATCAGTGATGTCATCAATGACATTTGTGATGTCATCTTTGATGTCCTGGGTGTTAGTTTTAGCAGTGCACGGTGATGGCACGAGTTATGGTTGCTTAGCTTACCATAACTGGCGAATTTCAAGGGTTTTTTCGGTTTTACTTGGAACCATAACGTCCCATTAACAACGTTTTTTTTAGTGAATTTGATTGGTTTTTAGTAGCGCAACTTAACCATAACGTCCCATTCATTTTTCCAATAGTGGCACGTAACCATAATGTAATGAACATTTGACTTCATTGCACACCTTCCGAAGAATGCCACATGACCATATGCTGGCGCACAGCATGGTGACGTGTCCAAAAACCCATACACAATTCCCAATAAGATCTGTGCCTCATGGACAGTGTGGAAGTACATGTTGTACTGCTGTATGAAGTTGCAGCGTCAACATTTTCCTTGCGCAACTCCAACACCTATTCGTATGCAGCCATTAACAATCTAGTACAGAGTACATACTTTTAGCAAAACTGCTATTTACCTTAAAATGGAATTAGCTAATGGCATCACTACTCCCCAAGAGCCACCACCACTGCTGTAATCAAGGAGCATGAGAAACACTGCCCCCTACCTTACAAATAACACACGCACAACATTTTCGCCCGTCCACCTACCCCTCCATATTACTGTTTGGTGTCTCTTTCCTCAGTTCCGTCCGCAACTTTCGTTCTTACCTATGCTCCCAAACAAAAGCCATCCATAACCAAAATAAATGTTCCTTTATGATCCACCTTTCACAGTAAAAAATTGAACAAAAAAAAGTATGCATAGACTCCATCTACTTTATATTTCGCAGTAAAGTACATAGACGCAATAAGATTTTCCAACATTTCCATTTGCAGTTTGTGTTATGCTAATGGGAATATTGTAGAGTTAATTCTCCGTTCCAGGGACTGGAACGGTAGATAAAGGGCCAGTAGGCCAAGTTATCAGCCCAATTGAAGTGAGAGTGCATAACGAGGTCTCTGGATCATTACCCCCCCCCCTTCCACTCCTAAAATGGGGGATGAATGCTGTTAACAATCTAGATTTCCAAAGCAGTAACCCATGCTACTGAAAAAGATGATTTTTTGTCCTAAACCGGGACGCCTAAATCCTTTTCCAAGATGGCCACCATAGAAAGGGAAGGTGGGTGTTCCATACACTTTCCATTCCAGCCTGCAAAAAGCAAAAATGAATCTCTGTGACCATATTGCCATAGCACATTTTTCTTACCTTTGCAAATGTATCCTAATGTGCAACAAGTGTACCACAAAGCCAGTCCCAGGTGGACATGTCAACTTTAATCCTATGTTTTGTCCCTTCTGGTAATGGCAAATAGCCACATTGTCTGGATCATGACCTTATACCAAAAACCCGACAATCTGCCCACTGCCCATGGCTACAGCCTACCCCTCAGTCACAGAAGCTGTACCGGAATTTTTTTTTAACTACATTACGGCACTTGGCAAATACGAAAACACTGCCACATCTCCAACACCATGCTTTTTGGTCTTTGCCAATCAGCCTTACACAAATGTACTTTAAATCCACCCATTTTTATTTTCAAAACTGTCAAAAGAATACACAAATGATTTGTCATATTACGCATGCACAAAATACCAATAAACTTTGTGAAGTCATTTGCAATCACGTCAGAAGTATTCCAACCATCAGCATTAACTGTCACCTTCTCACACATTATTTCATAAGTTTCACAAGTGGAGCGGTCAGAAGATATTCTTATCCCGAGGGTTCGATCATGTATTTTTTTACAAACGTTGATCTATCCCAAACATTTTCAGTGTACCTTACCTCATTTTTCCTCTTTTAGAAACATACGAAATCTGACAGCAGAGCGCATTCATCTTCTGCTAATCTTGTCCATTGCTGCATCTGGCTAAGATAAAATGCCCTGACATCACTAAATCATATGGCCCACCCCTGACGCTCACATATCCAACCCTAGTGATATTCAACACCTTTGTCGATGACGTTCCTCTGCAGCGTAGCCAAATGCGCCCATAACCACCTACGTGCCGTGACACAGAACCCGAAAATGAACACACATTGACGTACAACATAGCACATCACAATTTGAAATAATAAACCGTTTTTTTTAAAGAAAACAGTAACACTTTACAATTGGTAAAGTACTTTTATTTCAAAATAAATTGTCAGAGAACATTGGACTATTCCCATATGCAAGCAAATTTCAAAATTGTTTCTGCGCTCATGAGCGAAAATGTTAATCGTGAGGCACACGTTGCTCTTTTCCCATACACAAAGTATTTGTTTTCGAGAAAGGAACTGATTCGGGCGCGCAGTGAATTCCAGGGCGTTGACATGAACTTGGGCCTAGACCACCATAAAAGATGTTATGTTACTGACTCCTAAGCGCCAGTGCAGCGTACGGACACATGGGCCCTACGCGGTCCTCCCACAAAATAGTCACGGAGAAGCAGGCGTTCACGAGGACGTACATCTGCCATCCAAAAAAGCCATCACTTGGGATCTGGAATCCATGGCAATCGCAGTAAGGAAGCATGTAACTGTTTGGAAAACATAACAGAAAATACGTGTCAATACCCACCCTTTATTACAATACAACTATTGGTTTCTTAATTCGGCATACAGTTTAAACTAACGATTACTACACACAGGAAATAATTTCAAAAAAGACAAAAAGAACGTGGAAACGGATAGACACATCGATGTGGTCATACATGACTTTTTAAAGACATATTAGCATTGAACATGGGTGAATGTAGTGATAGTCTGCAAACGGCGAGATTGTGCACTCCCCATAATTACAAAAAAATGACAACTACACAAAAAAATAGTACTTCAGTTACATTGCCAAAAATAATGTTCAGGTAATAAAAAATAAAATCTCATTCCGGTGTAGAGTCGTCAAAAGCAAACTTACACGATATTGACCGTCTCCATTCTCTTTGTGAAACTCAGACAGCAATGTACTTACACCAAAGAATCTTCATGAACTGATATTACATCTGTCTTACAAACGAGTGGTATGCATAACCTTATCAACATGTCCTTATTGCAAACTTTTACTCCCTGCATTCTTCCTGAATATTCCCTTTCGCTCAAGGTCAAAAAACAATTGACCGTTATGGGTTCAGTCCCATGCGTAGGCCTCCTGAGCTCGCAACCAAAAAAGCAAAGCTAGTGACCTTCACGCAGAATCTAAATACGTTCTCAATTTGCAACAACATGTCTCAATGCATTCATGAGAACTGGTACTCCCTAACACTTGCAGACCCGCTGTTTCGATCAAACACTGCAGGTGGCTGCCTCAGATTTCAAACTCTAGGGTGCCAGTCTGACCGCAATTTTTTTAAAATACATTGTAACACAGACCCAGTAATACTTCGCCTGTACTTTAAAGACATTATATTCTGAAATAACTTCAAATGTACCGTATGCCTTTCATGACAAAAAAACACAATTTTTTTTCTTCCTGCTGCCACATCCCATCCCAGCCTCATCAACCCTTACCTTCCGAGACAGTATTTGCTAAGTTTAACAAGTGCAATGTTTATTTTTTTATATGTTTTAGCGGCAATGTTCGCAGACACCAAAACACGGACGAAAGATGGGCGCATCGGAACAATATGACGCACTTCACGCTCTTCACCGTCCAATTAGTGAACGTGTCACATGATGCTGCCGATTAGCCAATCGTTAACTTGTCTGCAGAGTGAACAGGGAAGTGTGACCGCAGAGCGGACATAGATATCACACATTTTTTGAGACATACTTTTTGGTCGTTTTAAAGAAAACTATTGGATGGATTGGCACCAAATTTACAAAAGCACGCTTTCGGGACCAAGCTCCTGCCGCAAATTTGGTGAAAATCCATCCAGCGGTTTGGGCTGTAGTTGTGCGCAAAGATTTTCCCCATTCAGTCTATAGAAAAAAAAGATGTTTTGGGACCCCCCACCCCCTATAACTTTTCCCACCCTGGACCAAACCTCACCAAACTTTGCAAAACAAAAATAATCAGAGTGGCCCATATACTTTTTTTGCAAAGTTTGGTGAGGATTCGTCTAGGGGGAGCGGAGTTATAAGCCACCCAAAAAGTGCTCTTCCTATGGAAACAGCAACTTAAGCATACCTACACAGCCACCACTGTGGATGTGTAATATGTGCCGGCCTTATCTGAAAGGGTAAGGTACTTGCATGTTGTGAATTTTAAAACTTTTGAGGACACTAAAAAGTTAAAACCACTTGTCATTTTGGGATGATGAATCTTTGTCCTCCCTAAGCCTCCATCATCCACACCTCCCAACTCCTTGTCCTATCAGCAAGCAGTGGACGTATTGGGGGTTGGGAAGGAAGAGAGCTGGCCAATCCGTAGTGTGGTAATTATGATAATATTGGAGTGTTAGCAGCCCTCTAACATTTCAGTTTTCAATCTGAGAGGGACTCTTGCACTTTTTGACTTTCTTGGGACTTTTGACTTGTCCCTTGACTTTTAAACTCTATTGCTGGAAGTAGTCTACTTCTGGACTCTTGCAAGCAACAAATAGCAGAAAGACAAGGAGAGCTACCAAGGCCTTACACGATGGATGGGAGACAGACTGGGAAATCTTGAAGCTATCTGGACCTGCCATTTGAGGAGCCACAGGAAGTCTGGGTGCTGTGGACTACCCTTGACCGAAGCCTTTGACTAAATATGTGCTGTCCTCAGAAGAGCCCTGCTGTTTCCTTGGATGTCCAATAACCAAGGCCACACATGTAGGTAGAGCAATCAAAATTCCAACAAAAGTGTGGGGGGAATCTGCCAGCCATAATCTCCATTTTGCATAGCAGGTAGGGAATGACACTGGGGAGACCCTCTGCACATTTTATTAAATATAACTCAAATTAATTCCCCCATAGAAAACCACTGTATCCATTTAAATTGAATTGTGTTGAGAACTGCCTGACTTAATCCTTTTCATTAAATTGTGGATGAGGGGGTGAAACTGTGTAGAACCTTAGCTAATTGAATTAAAGTTAGATCATTAATTCCCATATTTAAAAATTAGGGGATGAGTGTTGTTAGCGTTCAAAACTAACAAAATGCATGCACAGTGTGTTAAATTCAGTATAGACAATAAAGTACTTGGGTGGCTCTATCTATCTGAAACCCTTGTCTTCCTCCAAAAATACGTAACCTTAAAACTCTGCCATTCAAATGAATGTACAATGTGCAAAATGAAATTTCCATGTATTCACTTACATCCCAAAACAGAATCCCAAGGTCCTGCATTTTATTCAAATAAAAAGTCCAAAATGATGTTCTCATTGAGTTCCTTCCCCAAACAGTGCCTTTTAAATAAAAGCCCAAAACGATTTTCCCATTGGAGCTCTTTTTCCAAACATTGCCTTCCAAATAAAAAGCTCAAAACGGTATTCCCACTGGAGGTCCTTTTCCAAATCTTGTTTTTCAAAGAAAAAACCTCAAAATGATTTTGCCATTGTGTTTATTTCCCCAAACCTTGCCTTTCTAATAAAAAGCAAAAACGATGTTCCTACTGTAACTCCTACTCCTTGTACCTTGCCTTCAAATTAAGCGGTCATATATAACTGATGCCTGGGTTTGCGGGGGGTTTCTGTGAGAAAAGAACTTGATAACAGACTAAGCAATCACTGTGTGAGTCATATTGTTTTGTGGGTTCAATTGCAAGACATCTGATGTAAAGTGATGACTGCCCATCTGTACATTTTACCTGTGTGTTGTAGTATCTGAAGGTCCATTAGAAAAACACATCAGTCAATTGGTGCACGTAATTTGAAATTGTGATATTTTGTAGTACCACGCCGGTGGTGGATGATGTCTTGGTGATGGTCTGATTATTCTTTGTTAAACCTGAAATAAAAATGTATTCTTACTGTACACCGGCCTGGGTCCTAGCTCATTGGTGATAAAGAAGGTATTTGCTGAGTGGTACGACATAGGTTGCAGGCCTCACTAAAGTTGAATCTGCAAAGCGCTTTGTTGTGCGCCACCTGGCTTGGGGGGAAAGGAACGCAATCCACTCCTCCCCTTCATCGTCCTGTGGCTCCATCACCTCCATAGGTGCTCTAGATAAACAATCTGCCACCGGATTGCATTTCTCTGAAATATACTCTACATTGGAATTGTAACACTGTAATGCTGCTAACCACCTAGCTATTCTGGGGGTTGCTAGACCTAATGCTTTTGTAGAGAATAGATGTGTCAAAGGCATGTGGTCACTCCTGATTTTGTAGGGTATGCCACAGATGAAAGTCTTAAAATATACAGAAGCCCAATAACATGCCAGGCTTTCTCGTTCAATGATTGAGTATCTCGATTCTGTAACAGATAGGGTTCTAGATGCATAAGCCAAAAGCACTTCCTGATCTGGCTCAAGACCGCCCCCAACCGTGATGCACATGCATCCACTGAGAGAATAGTTTCCTCCAAAGGGTCAAATCTATACAAAGTGGGTGCATTTTCAATTCCTTCCTTAAGATCCATGAAAGCAGTGCCTCCCTCCTTACCCCAACAGAACTCTTTTCTCTCCTTAAGCAAACATCTCAGAGGTTTGTTTTTACCACCAAATTCCCCACAAATTTGGAATAAAACTCTATTCACCATAAAAGGAATTTCAGCTCATCTTTGTTGGTAGGCAATTTCACTGCCACAATAGCATCGACCATTTCCGGACATGGAACCCTGCCCTCTTTGTTGAGCCTATGCCACAAATATGATACTTTATTTACTTTAAATTGGCACTTGCTTAACTTGAACGTCAAGCCAGCAATGTCCAGGCTCCTTAATACTTCATACACTCTAGCATCATGTTCACTTTCATTCTTTCCCCCGATCAATATGTCATCCTGAAAACACTTCACTCCCGGAATGCCCCCAGCATAACCTCCAATATTTTTTTAAATACGACAGATGTAGATGCTACCCCAAAAGGCATCCTTCTAAATTGTTATGCACCCACTGAGGTGATGAAAGCCGTTAAGCCCTGAGATGACGTGTGTAAGTCAATCTGGTAATATGCTGGAGAAAGATCCAGAGTCTTGTTCCATTCCACCTCCTCCATGGTTATTAGCATCTCATTGATATCAGGTAACAGGTGTCTATTGACCCAAATAGATTTATTGAGGTCCCTTAAATTCACACATAGTGTAATGCGTTGAGTGACCACAATAGGGGACAGACATTCATTGCTTTCAATTGGTTCTATTATGCCTTGCTCGCATAGACCCAGAAGATCCTCTCTCACTTTCTCTCTTACCCCCAATGGAAGGTTGCATACTTTGTGTACAGGTGGTGTGGCAAGGGCGGATAATTCAATCTTGTGGCAATACCCCTTAAGTTTAACTATGCCATGCCCAAACACTTTCTTGAACCTGATTCACGCCTCTTTAGCAAATATTTCTGCCCTGTTTACCTTTACTGCTCTGACCTTCATCTGTTTACCCAGATGTAACTCCAGGCCCAATTTTCCCTTGATGCCGCCTACCTAATAAATAATCACCTTTGGCAGCCACGTACATTTTTGCTCTTATGTTCTTGTCACCATAAACAATGTCACCCCACACAAAATCTTTGATATAAATCCTCCCCCCACCAAATGCTCTTGGGATAATGTCAGTGTTGTGTAATATGTGGCTTCTGTTGCCCCAGATTTCCTTTTATTTACCTTCCGAAATTATGGTATATGGAGATCCAGAGTGCGCTAATGCTTTCACTAGCCACCCCGCCACTACAATTTCCACTTCCGGAGGCACATACTCTTCTTCATCATCGTTCTCTATGCCTCCCACAATATGTAAAATTTTGTTTGCCCACTCACTTCTCCCTTCTCCCACAAATTGAGCATCTTTTTCCGTCTTCATAAATGTGTTGTTAAATTTGCACAACCTAGCAAAATGTCCCATCTGGCCACAATATCTACATTTCACTCTCATGGCTGGGCATTCCCTGGCGTTCATGGCGTGTTTCTCAAACCCACACCTGGTGCATTGTTCCTTGAGGTTATCGTGTGCATATGCATTATTCCCGCCAGACAAAACAGGTCCACTCCCTCCATAATGACCCCTAACCATTTTGGTGGGTTTTTTGCACTAAACATACACTAGATTCATTATTACCACTTGCAATTTCTTCCACTTTATATACTATGGCTTGTACACTCTCCTTGTTATTCTCTAAAACTATACTGATCTGTTTGCCAAATTGTACCTGTCATTTATTCATTGCCTTTGAGTACAAACCTTCCCTATATCCCCTCCCACCATCAGCTGCACCATCAGACACACCATCTGGCAATTGTTTTATAATGTGTACTGTTTCTGCCCCCAGGCCACACATTAATGTTGAATACTTCCTCTCATCCGAGTATCTTTCTCCACCCGATGCAACAAAATAAAATGTAAACAAACCTCTCCAATCTTCCCAGGGAATTAAAGGTTCCCCGGGTGTTGCCAAAAATGTGGGTGGTAGCTCTAGATTTTGCATGGTGTAGTTGATGACCAATTACTGAACAGTTCCCAGCTATCTTCTGACGAGAATGTCTGCCACTGTCACAATTCTATGGACAAGGATTGTCACAAGAAATGAAAATAAGTTCTCTTTAGGCGCAAACTCCAGATCCCAGCTATCTTCAGACAGTAGTTCCACCCATTGTCACTTCCAGATGGTGCTGGAATAGTCCCTCACTCTGTGAAAAATCAACCTGCGATGCCAGCGTTAACAACTCAGGTTGATTCCACCAGAACTAGTCCTTGGTTTCCGATTATAAGCTATCCACAGAGTAAAACCATAAATGATGAGGGTCACTTCCTTGTATTCACCATTTAATTTCACCCAGACCTCACCATTCTTCCTGAGTGCTTCATAAAAATGCCCAGGAATCAAACATGAAAACCAAGAAAGAAAATGTAATATTCTAACCACCAACCACCAAACGTAAAATGATTAATCAGAATGCGAATGTATGTAGGTTTGGTCGGTCACCGACTGCAAAAGAAACTCTGAAACATTTAGTGACAGAATGTGCTAGTCTACTTGGGCTAAGAGTACATTATTTCAAACACATTCTAAAAACCTATAGGGATATCGACTCTGACATATTATGGTTGATGATCCATAGTGGGTATTTCTTACGGGTGAGAATTGCTGCAGTAGGGTTCCTACATGCCTTGAAATTGGAAACGTCACGATTCTGCCTAATGACAAAGGATTATCATACAGCAATAACACTAATTTGGTTCCGTGTTCTTCCTTTTCGTAACCTTTTCCTTTCTCCCTTTTTTAATTTTTTTTATTTAAATGACATGACTTATTTAAATTTGTAAGAAATATGATATGTTTTATATGTGCTGGAAATATGTATGATGAAGTATATTTTTATTGATTGAATGTAAACACTTATTTTAATATTTGATGTTTGTGTATATAAATATTGTAAAGTTGGAAAAATGTCAGCTAAATCAATAAAAAAATATATTTTTAATATATTTTAACCTCTACAGGGGTAGGTATGGGTATAGGATATGACAACTACTGAATATTGAGTGTATTCTTTTATCCTCCACAGGGGGATCTGAGAGATATGATGGTGCCCCCCACAATAGGTGTGTTGAGTCATTACATTGGAAGAAATATTTCTGTCTCTCACTCTTCCGGTAAGACTCCTGCCATGTGCCTCCTTCTCCAGTCCCCCTCCCTGCTACCCCTGCTTTGAGCGATAAACAGACCTTGAACTCTAGGCCTGCAGCCTCTCACCCTCCGGCACCCGCTGCCGTGAATGACTCCTTGCTGCCCCTCTCAATGCTGCTCTGTATTACTGAGAGCCACAGCCTGCTACAACACCCGAACTGCCTCCCATATAACAGGCTCACCTACGCTGCAGCGCGATTGCACCAGGGGTGAGGATGCCAAGGGATGCGACACAGTCAACTTAGGCCGCTAAAAGCAGATCGAGGATGGCCGACTGAATCCTGGGTGACATGCAGTGCCTGCGGGGTCTTCCTCTTCGTCCCTCACTTCGTCGCCATTGAAATAACAAAGGCAGACAGAATGTATTGTGATCCTTATATAGTTTATATTTATGGGTCCCTGAAAAGGGAATGCCCATAGATAGCAAGGGGCCAGCAAGATCGTGAAAGTTCAACTGTCATTTGATGTATACATCACAACTTGGGCACGTGGGAATGACTCACCTTAGGAAGCTCAGCACGAGTCATCTCGCGCACCAAAGTATAGAACATGCCCAAGCCTCCAATTCAATGACAACCAACTTGGAAAACAGTTTGCTCTCACTAGCTAAAAGGCTGATTGGGTGATAGTCTAAAGTTTCACTCCTACTGGGGAAAACAACAGATAGTTTACAAGTAAAGAGAGAGTGACATTATTCTGAACAATGGAGGAGAATAAAATTAACAGGATCCTGGCTCAGAGGCCCGGTGCCGTCTTAAAGATGACATTAGACAGACAATTAGGCCCAGGAGCCCTAGAGTTGGAAGATTTACAAATAATATCTTCAATTGAGTCTAGGAAAAAAGGAAGATACCAAGGTACATCTAGACATTCATCCCGGTATATTGACCTAAAAAGATTTTCCCAGGCACAGGGATGTAATTTAGGGGTCGCCATTGGTCGCTCTTGTGACTCCTGCTTGTTTGTTTGCGACCCGTTCCAATCGCTTGAAACCCCAGGCAAAATCCTCCAATCAGAGAATAGGCCGCACAGCTTGGGCGCCTCCATCCAGGATCAGCACCTGTGTCTACTGGTTGAGCTCAGCCCTGCGAAATAAGTACAGTATTGGCAAAAAGTAGCAATATGCCTGAAAGAGTCGAGGGTATACGACGTGAACACAGCAACGGCTGGAGCCCCTGCCCAATCATGATGTGGCCCCCGGGCCTGACATAGGGCTAAGGGCTGACACTTGCTGCAGGGTCGGCCTTATGCACCTGCACGTGTGGTCAGCCCTTGGCCCGAGGTGTAGCATCACGGCTGTGTCTGGCTGTACCCTGCATGCATCATGGTTGGGCTGGGCCTGCGGCGGTGACCTGCCACTTGTCACCAGCCACCCCACCACCACCGTCACCACACTGGCACACACCCACACAAGCCTCTTCACACCCACTAGCACTCGCACACATGCAACTGCTCAGTGCTCATGTCTTAGAGGCACATACGACACCCGGACAAGCCTGTACACACCTGCTCAAACCATTAACTTATGATCTTCTGGTGGTGGTTTCAGTTTAGTTTGCGAAAATCACCAATGGGCAGCAGCCTATGAATATACTTGTAATGGACAAACTTCGGATCGCAGCAGAGGGGACCCTAATGGATCCAAGTGCTCTTCCGACTGCTGTGGTAGTGGTACTCCGGTGCCTGGGACAGTATGTGAACCAGTGGGAGATGGTGCCGTCCCTCCAGCTCTGAGTCCTAATGGACAGGAACCCTGTGTTCCATTGTGGCCGCCGCTGTGAGCTAGAAGCCTTACCCCTCCAGACCCCTGTTGTGTGTGGGCATTGTTGTACTACACTGAGATCCCTGCTGCAATCCTGCTCACCCGCCATGTGACAGACTCAACCCAACTCTACCGGCCTGTTGGAAGCGCCTCCACCTCGGCCTACTAGCGGTTCTTGACATGTTATGTTATGTCTATTTATACCGCACACCACCATTTTCATGGTCTAGGCGCTCTCATGGCACGGTAGGGCTAATCGGGAATGGGTCGATTGCAGTGGGAAGAGTGATTCATTTCACCCTGCGCCAACATGAGAGACCCCACAAATCACTCCCCCCCCTCCTAGCAATGCAGATCCTGAATGGCGTGGCCTCTTGGCGCTTTGTTTGGATCCGCTGGTGTGCTGTTGAGTGTGCATGCGTGTGCATGGTATGCATTGAGGTTTTGTTGGGTGTTGATCATCAAGCTGGGGGCTCGTTGCCAGCGTCAAGGCAGGTGTACAGGTATGGTTAAGAGGAAAGAGTGGGTGATAGATTTGGGGGATGTAATGACTGCATGATTTGTGTGATGCATGTTGTGCAAAGATACATGGCTTGCAGCTAAAGGGGCTAGTACAGAGATGTCTGACTGTTTCGGCGGGTACTCACAGGGTTAATGTATTGCACTGTTATGCAGATGATATACGTGAAAACATTCCTAGCAAAACAGAATGGCGCAAAAAGGCTGGGAAACGGAACTTGCTGTGAGCAAATTAGATTCAGTTCGAATGTCATGTTAGGGTGCTTCTTGCAGAATCCATAAAAAACAACATCCAGGGCAATGTCAATGCAATCATGTTTATGTTTGAAAACTCGTTTCTTGCGCGAAAAAACTCTCAGCCAACTGCAAAACGTCTCAAGCAATGGATAGAGCAGAGTTGTGTTGGTCGGGAAGCTGAAAACGTGCACAGAAGGTCGCGAAACAAATAGGAACTAATAAGCAAGGAAAAGGTTAATGAAGAGGTTAATTTGGCCTTCATTACGTGACCACTCTGTGTTTACATCTGTATATTCTCGAGGTTTTCCCTGCATAGAGGAAGCCACATGAGTTAATTGAGGCATATGTATACCCACCCCTTACACAATCTTTCTAATTGTCCCCCTATGCAGTGAGAGTAGGATCTTTACAGGTGGGCCTCGGCCTTTCCAAGCACCACACGCCACCTGCCAACGCCTTACTGGGCGCGCGCCCACGTGAGCGAAGCCAGCAAAACCACCGGGAACATGCGTGTACAATGTCCAGCTCTTCACAGTGGTAATTTGTCGCAGTATAAAAAGCATAGCAACTTGACCTGACAGTACACAACACACATGACTTCCCACTGTGCCGTCTTTCCTCGTGCTAGAGTGCCCACAGGGTGTGTTCTACTGCCTACCTCAATTGAGCCCCCTCAGCCGAAAGGAAGCCCTATGTTGTAATCGATGTTGTTCAGGCAAAAGGAGCAGGAGTTTGTATTTTTATTTTATTGGGTCTATAAACCATATCGCCAATCAGTAACAGTGTAGTGTCCCTGAGAATGCCTCTGCTGTGTTGTGGTGGGTCTGTGATTTATCGAGACACTGTTTATTAGACAGACGTATATACCCACTATACAATAAAGATATTCTTTGATATGGATCAAGCCGTGATCATCTTCGGAAATCAATACTATTCACCTTGTCCGTTAAAACATAGCGGTGTGTCTCTGAAATCAAGGGTGTCAACATTACCTATTTTAAATAATGGCTCTCAGATTATCGGAGTAAAACAAAATGAAAATCCTGTTTTAATGCGTTTATCGTGTTTGCCTCCAATTTTCACGAGTCCATTTTAAGTATCCATATTCTACAACGCCTTTGCTGAGAAGTTATGCATTCAGGCAAATGCCACCAAGGAACACTGTTCTGGTGGCACGAAGATGGAGAACCTCTTTGTACCAGAGGAGCCAATCTTGAAAATGTGGATTTATGGCTGGATTGGGTGTGTTGGAATTTTAACTTGATGCTGGATCCAGTGATTGTGGTGAAAGGTCAACAACCTCTCAATCATAACAGCAGACATTCTTGTAGTCATATATTTAGAAAGAGACAAAGTTGATGAAATGTATAGTTTGATCAGGGGCCCTAACTTAAATGTAATTAGTAATGTCATGTATGATTTGATAAAAAAGTGTTCACAATTATGTAATGTGGATTGCGACTAGCAATTATGAAAATTATATCTTTTGAAATGGCAGCTTTTGAAATAGCCCAGCAGTAGAGCGCTCGCTTTGACATCAGTGCAGAGCCTGCTGACGCAAGTTCGAATGCCAACAGGGCCAAACTCAGCCTTTCATCCTTCTGAGGCTGATAAATGAGCACCGCACAGCATGGGTATTAATAATAAGAAGAACAGAGGGGATTCTGGTAGTCTCTCTATCAGCACGAACACAGACCTGTTCTTGGGTGGATGGCCCCCGGGAGAGTCTCAACCAGGTCAATGGGCCATGTTTGTTCTCGAAGAGGGGCACCTATGGACTATTTTTTCATTAATAATAACCAGCGCTCAGATGCCTGAGTGTTCGTAGCACTATATAAATGGAAAATTAGTATTACGTTAGAAGCAGAGTTTATTGTGAGATTATAAAAGCAGTCTATCGCTTTATGTTTTGTCTTTGGCCATAATCGTAGAAGGACAGTAGCCCTAAAAGACATTATTATGAGGCCACAGCCAGTGGAGCTGCTGGCGCTATGATATATGCAGACTTTGCCAGGTGGGCCTTGGCACCAGCAAGCAGTACAGAATGCCCAATTGGCATCGAGGTGCGGGAATAAGGTAGGACTTACATTTGTAGATGGGAAAGCCCACGATGCTATGCATCGAAGAAGTCAGCAAAAAGTCCTCACGGTTACCTCAGAAATGGCACTCTTTCACGTGAACTATGACACGTGACATATGGAAGCGGCAGGTGTAAGAGATATTGCAAATGTACAAGTGGGAATTGGTTCCCTGAAGCAAGAGAATACATCTTCCCATGGGTTGAACATATTCTCAAGGCCAATTAAATAATGATGGTAATAAATTGATACTCAACACCAAAAAGTGTATTAAACACTAGTATTAATTGGTGACTTATTGATGCTTATAGTATATGATATGATAGTTTATTTGTATCACGCTCGTACACACGGGTTTCAGAGCGTGACAAGGCAAGGGAGGGGAACAGGGGAGAACACAACAATGATCTTACTAGGCCCAGTGACAATGAGAACGCGCAAGTGCATGGGAAAAGGATAAGGGGGAAAGTGCATGGAAAGGGGAGACTGGAAAGTGCAGAGCAGAGGAGAACAAATAAATAATAATAAATAATAATACATAGAAATGGAGGCAATAAACAGTGGTAGTGCAGCCAGCAAGTGGCAGGTGCTCTGTGTACGGCAGAAGAACTGAGTAAGTCTGATAAGTGCAGAAAAAGAAGAAAAAGGGGGGGGGCGGGGGACTGTATGGGTACAGATACAGTCCCCATCGTAGTAAACTGATTATGGCCTTTGCTATACTCTCCAAATTTGTCACGTGAGCTGTTTTTCTTCCACCATATTTACTGCTGCATTTCATCACTTTTTGTGAGTTTGCTTTGCATTAAAACTATTATTATAATCTGCAGAAATAACGACAAAACCATAAAGCACCAAAACAGGCAGCGTTGGAGGCAATTAATGGAAAGGAGACCCTGTGCATCTCGAGTCCGGTGGTGAGGTGTTCCACAGCATAGGCGCTGCAGCATAAACAGCTCCCTCACTGACCATGGCTAACCTAGATCTTAAGAACCTACGACTAGGGAGCTCAACCAGGTCCTAGGTAAAATATAGGGATATGATCGTTAATGTCCCATGCACAGTCCAAGCTTCAATAGGGAGCCAATGTTGCTCCTTCCTGGCCTGGGATACATGATCCCGCCTACTCATTCCTTCCACTGCCCTAACAGCAGTATTCTGGACCACCTGGATCCAGAGTGGCACAAGCTCTATTGCTAATACCGTAGAGAAGGCTATTACAATACTCCAATTTAGAGCCCACAATGGCTAAACAGCACTTTAAGTACTGTTTTATCATTATATTTCTATATGATTATGCATGTTTCTCCAAACATGTTAAATGCAATGCACGTGGTAGTTTTGAACTCAACATTACTTTTAGCAAAGCTTTTTTCATTAAGAATAATTTATTTACACACATGTGCAATAATATGGGAATTGCAATTACATTTGCATAAACTCTACAAGGTGTTAACCCCAAATAAGTCATTTGCCTTTGAATTAACAATTACATATAATAGCGTGTTACTGTAATTAGGTTCTCTTGAAGGCATGAAAGGTTGCAAGTTCACAGAAAACATTTACCCTTCAGAAAGCTGTACTGAGATTAAAAGGCGTTTCCAAGCTAGAGCATTAAGACTGTGTCCTTAAACACTTTTGGAACCGTTTTACATTAGGAGAAACCACTTTCCAAAGTGCATGAAAATTCCAGATTTGTTATCAATATTTGTATTTTTAGTTTATTTTGAAATTAAATGCATTTCATTAATATGATTTCTCTCAAACCCCTATGACATTTTTGAGACTCACACTAAATTTGCAACTGAATTTCTTCCCTTAGGCTCAGACATCCTGTTAATATTATTTTAAAGACTTATAGCAAGACATAGAACTGAAGACCATTCCATGAGATGATTTTTCGTCCATGATGGTCACACATCTGGGAAGCATCACACTCCAAGTGATGCAGGGGCAAGTGTCATCTAGCAGGTCTGTATATTCTTCGTGTCTTTGGTGGCGGCTCGGGCCAGCGCCGGTTGCATGATAGGGACAGACCTCCAAGCTTGATCCTCGCAACGCAAACCAAGTTGTTCTACATTTTGAACAGGCAGTAGCTGCAACAGTACCAGCAATTTTGGTAATGCAGAGAGTGCTGCTCGTCTCCTATATATGAAACAGTGCAGTTTGCGCTCTGCAATGCTGGTTCACACTTACTTTTATGGTTCAGTGATCGTACAAATTCCAAGGCTGGGTGGGATCCAGAGATAGTACTGATCTGGGGTGAACACCTGAAGCTGCCCGCAGGCGCCCCATTCTAACAACTTCCCTCTCTGAATAAGTAATTGTATTTATTCACGTATTTAATATGCTTACACAGCAGCACACCTGGATGCTAGCATGTTGGATCCAAAAGATAGCATTTTATCTAGACTGTGAGGTCAATTGAGGAGCCGATGTCAATGTAGGGGCCGGTAGAAATACAAGCTGCCTTGCTACCTCAGGCCAAATACAATCACCTTGCTACCTCAGGCCAACTGGCCCTCATACTGTTTCATTGCTCAGAGGGTAAAAGCACTGGTGACGTGAATTAAATCACTTGCATTCTTGCTCTATAAGTGTGTTTGTTCTCCTTCAACGTTTCACAATTATGACTACGTTTACACTGGGAGCTGCCACCACCACCCAAGTAATTTAATTTCTGAATGGGTGCACATATTGGCACAGGAAAACTCAACATTTTCCACAATAGCATTTGCCAGGGCAACCTCAGAATTATTGTTGAAGAGGGAGCTGTATTGCTCTGTGTACATTTCCTTTGTACAGATCGCTTATGAACGTGAGAGAGTGTGTGTGTGTGTGTGTGTGTGTAAGATAGATTTCTATATTTGCAGTTTGCTTCAGTGTAGCACTTTCTGTCATCCGTGTGCAACTTGTGCATTCGGTACAATTACCTTATTTTGCTTTGTGTAAAAAGGCATGGAGATTGCTCAGTGAATTAAATACTTTCTGCTAGTAACTGTGTTTAGCATGTCTCCCATCACAATAAATAATGTGTGTCTCTCGCATCAGGGGTGCAGTAAAGATGTCTTTGCTATTTTTAAATCGATTTAGAATGTGATTTGGTGTTTCGCATATCAATTGTGTTAAACACAAACAATTGTTTCTCTTCATGGAACACACAATGCAGGAATTATACAAAGCATGTTTTGTTGTAAAACTAAAGATGGGATAGTAGGGGCTGTTTCCTAGTGTGTAAACCGTAGACAACAACACAGGTCCCTGGGGCACAAATTCCGGCTTCTCCTCTTGACCACCATGTCTGACCTGAGCAAAGCACTTTTCTTGACAAGGCTTAATTGTCATCACTTTCTAAAATTGAGATCAGCTAGGAGTGAGTCAGTTCAGGTTGCACTATCATCAAGCTGAATCATTTAGCTAGAATGTGAGACTTTATCGGTTGTAGAATGTCAGCACTTGGGCGATTGAGGTTGCTCCTGGCATATGATCACATTGCTAGGGCGCATGATGCTTTATCTAGCATATGATGATTATACATGGCATTTGAGGATTATCCTAGCATACGATGGCAATACTTGTGTATATGACGCTGCACTTAGGAGGCCTTAACAGATATAATTTGGCAGTAACTGGCCATATGAAGCTATGCAGGCATATGTGATGGGTGTACCATTGGCATATCATGTCTTTACACATTATATATTGAGGCAGCACCTTAGATAATGTTTGGTTGACAATTTAAATGGCCTTTTGTCCACGTTAGCCTGATTTGCTAATCTCCCAATCATTTACATCGTAGCGATTGTTTTTACTGTTATGACATCACTTGCTGTGGTGTCATCTGTTTCAATGTAATGTGATTCCACTGCATTTATTTCATGCTACCCATGCAATTTTGGGGAATTGACATCCCAGAATTTGGAGAGCCAGGGTGGTTGCAGGAAATTAACCAGAGAAAAGTATGAGTCAATCCAACAATAAATTACAGTTTTCAGATTATCTGAGGTGGTCCCTCTGTTTTCACTTACTATGAAATGCTCCAGAAAAATGTTCTATGATTGGGGTCGCTTGTAAGCAATACTTTTTGCAACCGTTGCCTTTTTTATTCTGTTTTCTGGACTGGCAAACTTTCAATGCACTTTCCCTGTTTATGTACCGCCAACTTGAATTATTTGAACTCCACATCCCTTATGAATGTTCCAGAAAATGCTTCCACTGAATGCTCACAGAGCGGCCCAATCACAACTGAGGCACTTATAGCATATACAGTAAAGACCACTTGCATTCTTATTATGCTTTGCTCTTGGACATTCATAAATACTCCAAAGCAGCCCAGCTACCAGCATCCTCTTCTCCACCTCCAGGGGCATGTCCAAGACCCCTCAGCAGAGACTGGTTGGAAAAGCATATACCTGTCACTGTGCATCAGTAAAGAGAGTAGGCAAAGCCCCCTGCAGTGAGTGGCTAATCTCATTCATTAGAACAGGAGAGGTTTACTAATTAAGCAATATGACCCGAGCGGCGGAGGCATTACCGACTCAGGTAATGCCCCGGGGCCTGCCGCAATGGTCATATTGCTTTTAGTACCCTGGCCCGCAAGATCTGCGTGACCGGGGCACTAAAAGCATTTTTTTTGGTCCCAAAACGCTGCAGCGTTTCGGGACAGAAACCCCCCCCAAAAAGACCAAGAAAATGGCCGCCGGGAAAGGGAAAATTGAGTCCGTTTTCCCTTCCCATGGTGGCCATCGGGAGCAGACGTGCTGGGAAGAGAAGTGTTTCCAGCGCGTCGCCCCCCTAAAAAAGGAAAAGAAGGTAAGTGGGGGCGGGAGGGCAGAAGGGAGGGAGGGAGGGAAAAAATAAAAAATTGAAAAAAACACCTACCTACGTCCCAGCCGGGGGATGATGGAAGCCTCCAGCCATGTGCAGGCGCGGAGTGGGGATGGCCCCGCTCCGAGTCTCCACACGGCTGGAGCCTGCCATCGTCCCCTACTGGGGACAAAGGAGAAAGAAGGTAAGTGGGGAGGGACAAGGGCGGCAAGGGGAAATGGGAGGGAAAACAAAAAAAAACCTTACCTGAGTCCCCGACGGGGGGCGAAGGCAGCCTCTCAGCCGTGGGGAGGCTTAGAGCAGAGAAGGCCCCGCTTCGAGCCTCCTCATTGGCTGAGGGGCTACCAAGCCCCCTGCCGTGGACAAGGAGGCTGGAATCCCGGCCGAGAATCGAGGGATTCTCGGCTGGGTAACGACCCGGCGAGAGCCAATCAGAATGCGTTTTGCATTCTGCTTGACTCTCGCCGGGTACTAATGTCACATATATTGTTTTGATGGTCCACTGCTCATATCTTCCAATAACCCTTTGTGTGTGTATCAAAGACAAGCATCATATATGACATATCAATACACAATACACTTACATGCCCCACACATTATGCATATGTTCAAATGCTTTTGACAAGATTCTCAGTAATGGACAATCAATGAAAGCTCTTACACTCTTATAGTACTCGTATAATGTACATGTTTTAATTATGAGAAATACAAAAAATTGCTACCAGGGTAGTCACTAAACATACCCCACTTAATATACAAAAGGTTTTTAATGAGTAAGCAGCTATCATTGTCACTGCCCCAAGATTGATCAATCATTTCAGAAGCATACTAGCCACTTCAAAGGTAACTGTCTACCTCACCAGATCTCACTAGGCAACCTCATACAATGATCTGTCCTCTCAATACCACTTTTCTTTCCCAATGTGATATTCAAAGATGGGTGAAACAGATGCTTATACTCACTAGGATCCTCAAAAGGTAGGGAGAGGAGTGGATGCCTGAGCCTGGAAACCTGTGGTCAAAAATAGTAGTTCATCTCATAAGCAAAGAGAAAAAGTCCTCTTGCTAATCAAAAAGCAATAACATCAAATTTCAGAGGCTTTAAAAAGTCAGACAGAAAAAAAGGATGGATTTCACACCTCCCCTCTTCATAGGGCTTTTGTGGAGAGAGTTTCCAGCTAGCTTCTGGGTGTCCTCCAGCCTTTGTTTGTCTGCCTCCTGTCTTCTTCCAACCCCGGTCAGTACAGCCCTTCTTACAGCCCAGAGTCAGCTCCTTTTCTAGTCACAGTCCACTGCTTAGCTCACTTTCTACCTATCAGAGTAAGGAGCAGGAGGATACTTACATCATTTTTACTCTATCAACATAAGGGGCAGGATGCTGCTTAGGTCATCCCTTACTGGCAGTATTTAGCAGGAGCAGAATGCTGCTGAGGTTACAGTCATTCTGCCAGCATTTGGCTGGAGCAAATTACTTGTTATATCTTCCAGCAAGGCCAACAGCACATTTCTTGAACCTTTCACCTAGTTTTACGAGCTGTTTACTTATCCCATTGCAACAACAGCATCTAGCCTTCCAGTAAGCGTAGTTCATTGTAGTTCCTTAATATTTGCTATTTCAGTTTTGTTTACTGTAGCTGAGGCAAGAGGAATAATTCCCAGAATTTCAGAATATAGTCAGTGGTTTTGTTTGCACGCACTGCACAAGTGTTCTCAAACAATGGCGTACAGAAATCATAACTAAACGTAATTTTCTGTTCTGTGAAAAACCTGAAGGTGTTTTGTGACTCAGTCCCCGGGATCCCTTATTCTGGTGGCCAGGGAAGGGCCAGTCACATTCCTCCATGCACCAGGAAACTGCCTGTGTCCTCCCCTGGGCCGCAAGTTCGCCAGGAGTGTCTGAGGGGCAGGTGGGCAAGACCCTGATCTCGATGAGCTGAAAGTAGAGGGACACATGAAAACAATCACAGCCAATGAGTTCAAAGAAAGGAAGAACCCAGTTTCTGATACACACGATTGTGGATGGCTAAGGTGTTACACACAAGGCTATGCATTGAAGGATAAATAGATTCAACTGAAAGCTTGAAAGTATTTTCCCGGTGAGGGAGCCGAATAGTAACAAAGCAACAGCGGTGCCTTGTGAGAAGGCACGTTGTTAAACGCTTCTTGAAAGATATCAGAACAGTGAATAATGAAAGCCAAATGTGTTGAAAGGCATGGAAGGGAATGGCACGAGGGAAAGAGAGAATACAGGGATCCCGAAAGGCTCATGTTAAAGTGAGTTGATATTTTTTTGAAACGAGGAAAAGAGTGGCCGTGGTCCCATCCTAATGAAAAAATATGCTTTTGTAAAATAAGAAACAGAGTGGCTGAGTGCCGGTTCTACAAAACCAAGTGCAAGAGGCACAGATATTAAGAAACCATCCCTATTGTCAGAGTGGACACACGTAGGGGTGGGAATACTGTGTAGTTGCAAAAGTCTCTGGCAAGGTGGTAATAATAAGGACCCTACTATTGGACGAGTCACGCATGGGGGTGATAATACTATGTGGTTGCGAAGTTCCTGACAGGTGAACATTGTGAAAGAGAAGTACAAAAGTTAGGGAAGGGAGTTCTCCCCAAGATTTATGAAGTGGAGCTGTTTAGCTGGAAAGGGTTTCAGCAAATGTTAAGTGTTTGAAGAAAGGCAAGGGCCGCCTGTGAAAGTAACTGAGAAGTAACTTTGTGAATATCTGTTTGTTTGACAAGTGTGAAACCGGGTAAGGGAAGCCCGAAAGAATCCATTGAAGAGAACTGTGATGCATATTGAACTGACATTGAAATAGGCGATGGAGGCCTAACCAATTTATGGAAATCTTTGAACTGAGCATACTACCCACCTCGAAGGAACTTTGTAAGAACCCCATTGAACTGTACTTGGGGAAGAGAGTGGTGAACCACTTTCATTGTTATTCTGACATTCTTTTGATAGACTCTTTTATTTTCATACATTTTCCCACACTTAGCTTTTGTGAAACGTGAGGGCAAGTATCGGTTTCTGACACAGACTTTTTCCTTTGTTTGACTGACTGACTTGGACCATTTTATTCACTTTGACGGTCGAGACTACTCCCATTATAAAATTAGGGCCAGCTAGGAAGTCTCCAATCCCAGTCAAACTTAATAAAGTTTTTGATACGTGTATCTTTGTGTATGTGTCCTTTCTTGTAATATCATGCCTGCCTCACATATGGTTTCAGGAGTGGAATTCAGCTCAACCGAAACAAGTTGAAGAACCCTGATGTTTCAAAAAATGAGTAACAAGCCTCAGACACAACAATAGCTACAAAAGGCTCCATTGGGTTCAATATATGAAGTAGTAGGGAAGTGAAAACAAAGAGGTGATGACTGTAAGGTTTAGAATGAATCTTAACCTCTAGCATTGCTCCGGGCAACCATCCAGACCATCGTTATTCGCCTGCCAGGCCATTACAGAAGGGGAAATACCATATACAAATCAGGTTTGGTCCCACCCCAAAAAGGGCAGTCCAGCCCGAACTGCTAAGTCACATCCCTTCTACAGGAGACCACAAGCAACCCCAAACATGTTTCAGACATGTTGGGCCTCATCAGTGCGGTGTAGCTTGGGTCTCTAGGACCAGCAGGCACGGGACCCACGTCTGGGCATGCCCGGCCCACTTGGGGTGACAAAGCAAAAACAAAGAGTTGATGACAGGAAGGTTTAGAATGAATCTTAACCTCTGGCATTGCTCTGGGCAACCCTCCAGACCATCGTTCTTCTCCTGCCAAGCCAATACAGAAGGGGAAAGACCATATGCAAATCAGGATTGGTCCCACCCCAAAAAGGGCAGTCCAGCCCGAACTGCTAAGTCACATCCCTTCTACATGAGACCACAAGCATCCCCAAACATGTTTCAGCCATGTTGGGACTCATCAGTGAGCAGAAGCTTGGGTCTCTAGGCCCAGCAGGCACGGGACACACATCTGGAGAACGATGGTCTGGAGGGTTGCCCATAGCAATGGCAGAGGTTAAGATTAATTTAAAACCTTCCAGCCATCACCTCTTTGTTTTTGTAGTAGGGAAGTGTCCATCCCTATGGGATAAAGGGGAATGATACCTAATCGTTTGGTCCTAATACCACCCCCTGGATGATACGTCAGACAAGCTCCCAAGTCAGGACTAGCCTGGAAGTTTGGATTGGTCGTACTGTCATTGATCCTGATTTTAGGGGAGATGTAAAGGAGAAGAGAACCCTGGGGAGACATTATTTGAAATCCAACCTGGGGATAAGCTAGCTCAAGGGATACTTGAAAGAGCTTTGTTCCCCCTGTTAAAGGATGAAATAGAACAAGAAACTTCAGATAGAGAGGAATTGGGTTTTGGAGAGGTGAATAAAAGACCCCAATCAATTTTACCATCTGGTAGAAGAAGAAACAGGCGTTCACCCTGATTTAGCCTTTGTACAAAGGAACAATCCCTTACTATCCGAAGCCTTTCTGCAAGTGATACTGGAAGCAGAAGGTAGGGAAAAAGGAGGTCCTTTCTTTTTCCAGAAACAGGGATTGTTATATAGAGGAGAAATCTCAAGGGAAGGTCTGTCTAAAACTCAATTGGTAGTACCTCAAAGTCACCAAAAGATTGTGCTTGCAATTGCCCCTTCACATCTAACAGGGGAGCATTTAGGACAAGTACAAACTCGAGCCCAGGTTAGTGGAACATTTTATTGGCCAGGAATACATGCAGAAATCAAAAATGTTGTTCAGACATGTCAGATGTGTCAGAATACCAGTACATATATTTCTCCTACAGCCGTGTTGAATCTGTTGCCAATAATTTAAATCCCTCTTTCCAGGATTGGAATGGATATAATTGGTCTGCTCAAAACCTCTAAGTTAAGTAGTAAATATATCCTGGTAATTTTTGATTATGCCACAAGATACCCTGAGGCATTTCCTATTAGAAATAACACCACACAGCAAATATTGAAACATCTGCTTCCATTTCTTTCACTGGTCAGGTTCCCAAAGGAAATCCTAACAGACCAAGGTACAAACTGTATGAGTAAGTTTATGGGAGAGGTGAAAGAGATGTTACATATTGCCACCTTGAAAACCTCAGTTTATCACCCTCAAACGGATGGACTTGTGGAACAATTTAATCAGACCCTCAAAACAATTCTGATAAAACTGGTTGATAAAGATGGAAAAGATTGGGACCATATGATTCCTTGGGCCTTGTTCACTGTAAAAAAAGAAAAAAAAACAAGCTTCCACCGTTTCTTTCCTCTTTTGAGCTATTGTATGGCAGAGAGCCTAGGGATGTCCTGGACATGCTCTGGGAAACATGGGAGGAGTGAGAAGAGGCCCCAATACCAGTCTCACAAACCGCCACAAGATTGCGAGAGCGTATGGTGTTAGTCAGAAATGTAGTCCATACCCATATGAAGAAAGCCCAATGCAAACAAAAGCTTTCCTATAATAAAAAGATCACACAAAACACAACCCATATATACGGCTTCCTCCCTTTAGGTTCTAGAGCTGTCTATGACATCAGCCTGACACATACACAAACCACCCTTTCTAACTTCAGGTAGGCACACAAGGTTCTTCAAAACCTATACATATTTTAATATCTATCACATTTCATAAAAACATAGAAATACAAATATTGTGTTTCTCTGTACTTAACACCATTTCATTGCAATCAGTATGCATTCTAATACATTATGAGGTGTGCAAATCCCCACAGATCTGTTATATACACAAAATATAATATTCCCCACTTATAAGGAACATAGTGTGTCTGTGGGGATTTGCACACCTCATAATGTATTAGAATGCATACTGATTGCAATGAAATGGTGTTAAGTACAGAGAAACACAATATTTGTATTTCTATGTTTTTATGAAATGTGATAGATATTAAAATATGTATATTTTTTGAAGAACCTTGTGTGCCTACCTGAAGTTAGAAAGGGTGGTTTGTGTATGTGTCAGGCTGATGTCATACACAGCTCTAGAACCTAAAGGGAGGAGCCGTATATATGGGTTGTGTTTTATGTGATATATTGTAGTCCTTTCCCATACGGCCCCTAAAAAGAGGACAATACAGCTCTGGTTAGCTGATCTATAATAAAAAGATCCACCTGAGATCTTTCTCCCTGGGACAGAAAGTTCTAGTCCTCCTGCCTACTTCAGAAAATAAGTTGGTTTTGAAGTGGCACAGACCCTTTGAAATAACTGAACAGACAGGGGCATGTAATTACAAAGTATCATAACCTGATAGACGCCAATAAACCTATGTTTACCAAATCAATCTTTTAAAAGAGTGGAAGAAACCCCTTCAGCCTCTCTACCATCTCATCCTGATAGGTACCCCAAGAGATGGATAACCTAAACCTAATTCCCCAGGAACTTAGAAACAATAAGAAGGAAGATCTAACCAATCCTATTGTACAGTTTCCTGATGTTTGTAGTGAAAAACCAGGAAGAGTGAAGGGAACTTACCATTACATACGCACTCCTGTAGGTAAAGTGATGCATTTGAAATCATATCGACTACCAAAAGCCCACAACAAGATTGTCATTGAAGAGGTGGAGAATATGTTCAAAACTAACATCCTTGAACCCTCTCCCAGTCCCTGCTCCTCTCCCATAGTACTGGTGACAAATCCTGACCAGAGTTGGAAATTCTGCATAGACTTCAGAAGTCTAAATTCCATTTCCTCCTTAGATGCCTATCCCATGCTGCGTATTGACGATTTAATAGGAAAAGTGGGAGACAGAGTCTATTTGATAACCTTAGACCTTACGAAAGGGTATTGGCAGATCCGGCTACATGGACATGACAGAGAAAAAACTGCTTTTCCAACTCCAACAGGACTGTTTCAATTTAAAGTCTTGCTCTTTGGACTCCATAGTGCCCATGCGATGTTTCATAGACTAATGGATAGAATTTTGCAACCTTATTTTAGTTTCAGCAGGGTATACATCGATGACATTGTAGTTTATAGCAAGACATGGAAACAACATCTCCATCACCTATATACCATCATGAGGGCTCTGTATAAAGCTGGGCTCACAGTCAACCCAGAGAAGTGTACATTGTCCCATTCAGCTGTTAAATACTTAGGCTTCTACATAGGGAACAGTAGTGTACAACCCCACATGGAGAAATTAAAAGCAGTCCTTGAATCACCAACTCCTAAAACCAAAATCGAAAATAGAGCCTTCTTGGCATTTATAAGGTACTATCGTAGGTTTATCCCAAAATGTACTGATAAAACCTCCAGACTGACTGATATGCTTAGAAATGCAGAACCACAAAGCCTCCAGTGGAAAGATGAGGATGAGGTTTGTTATAACAACTTAAAGCAAATCTTATGCCAAAATCCCATTTTAAAAGTGGCAAACTTTTCCAAAGATTTCATTCTACAAACTGATGCTTCCCTGACTTGATTATGTGCCATCTTATTGCAGAGTCATGACAGCTTAGAACACCCTATACTTTTTGCAAGTAGAAAACTCTTTCCCAGGGAGAAAAAATACTCCGTTTTGGAGTTAGAAGCTCTCGCCATAAAATGCCCCATCCTACAATGCAGGTAGTATATATTAGGAAGAAAATTCAAATGAATCACTGATTACTCTCCCTTTGTAAGGATAAGTCAATGCAAGGAATCAAATCCACGGGTTGTGTGATGGTTTCTGGACTTACAACCCTACTGCTTCACAGTGGAACATTGAAAGGGAAATGACCAGGGTAATGTGGATTTCCTTTCGAGATTCCCCCATGAAGCAGTCCTGTCCATATCGCATAGGGGAAGGGTATGTGAAAAACCTGAAGGTGTTTCACGACTCAGTCCCCGGGATCCCTTATTCAGGTGACCAACAAAGGGCCATTGCTACTGAATCCCGACCCTGGGGGTGGACAAGCGAGGGAGGATTCCCTGGGTGGGGGTGCTCAGGGAGTGGCTAGGAGACATTGTTAGGTGACACATGGACTCCCCCATTTCCTGGCAGTTATTTAGCCTATATAACCTCTACCTTTATGGGATACTACAACTCCCATTACTCCAATCGTTTCCTTATCAGACCAACTACTGAGACGAGGAAGAGGAAGACTGAGACTAGGAAGATTACCACTAGTAACATGTACTGGCAGTGTCCCTCTAATAAGGTCAGGCAGGGTCTGGCACTCAGTCACAATCACACAGACTTGTAACTCATTCACTGTTTTCCAAACTATAAAAGGTAGAGCACAGAAAGCCACAGAGAGCAAGACAGCGGCCAAGAAGGAAGGCAAGCTGGAGCGAGACCGAGGAACAGCTCAGAGAGAGCTGCAAAGAGCCAGGCCAGGGAGAATGGGACGCTGCGATGCTGACAGGCTGCAAGTTGAGGCAGGAGAAAGCGTGATGAGGGAGCCATGCCTCCAAGAAGCCAGAAGAGTTCAGAGAAGGGAGCCGAGGGGCCGGCTGGTCCCTTTCCTCTATGCACCAGCAAACTGCATGTGCCCCTCCGCGGCTGCGAGGCCGCCCGGGAGTATCTGAGGGGCAGGTGGGCAAGACCCTGACCTTGATGAGCTGAAAGCAGAAGGACATGCAAAAACAATCACAGCCAGTGAGTTCAAAGAAGGGAGAGCCCGGTTTGTGATACACGTGTTTATGGAAGGCTACAGTATTACATGCAATGCTACGCCTTGAAGGATAAAGATATTGAACTGAAAGCTTGAAAGTATTTGGCTGGGGAGGGAGCCGATGAGAAACACAGTAACGGAGCAGTGCCCTGTGAGAAGTCACGTTGTTAAACGCTTCTTGAAAGATATCAGAATAGTGATTAATGAAAGCAAAATGTGTTGAAAGCCATTGAAGGGAAGGGCACGAGGGAAAGAGAGCATGCAGCAATCTCGAAAGGCTAATGTTAAAGAGAATGGATATTTTTGTGAAGCGAGACACATAGGGGTCATGGGACCATCCTAATGAAGTATATGCTTTTATGAAATAAGGAACAGAGTGGCAGAGGGCCCACTCCATGAAGCCAAGTGCAAGTGGCATGGATATTAAGAAACCGACCCTATTGTCTGAGTGGTCACGTATAGGGGTGAGAATACTGTGCGGTTGCGAAGGTCTCTGGTAAGGTGATAATAATAAGGACCCTGCTGTCGGAGTGGTGATGCATGGGGGGTGATAATACTATGCAGTTGCGAACCTCTCTGACAGGTGAACATTGTGAAAGAGAAGTACAAAGGTTGGGGAAGGGAGTTCTCCCCAGCTCTATGAACTGGAGCTGTTTAGCTGGAAAGAGTTTCAGCAAATATTAAGCGTTTGAAGACAGGCAAGGGCTGCCTGTGAACGTAACTGAGAAGGAACTTTGTGAATTTCTGTTTATTTGACAATTGTGAAACTGGGTGAGGGAAGCACAAAATAATCCATTGAAGAGAACTGTGATGCATATTGAACTGAAATTGAAATAGGCGATGGAAGCCTAACCAATTCATGGAAATCTTTGAACTGAGCATACTAACCACCTTGAAGGAACTTTGTAAGAACCCCATTGAACTGTACTTGGGGAAGAGAATAGTGAACCACTTTCATTGCTATTCTGACATTCTTTTGATAGACTCTTTTATTTTCATACATTTTCCCACACTTAGTTATTGTGAAACCCGAGGGCAAGTATAGGTTTCTGATACACACTTCCCTTTGTTTGACTGACTGACTTGGACCATTTTATTTACCATGATGGTCGAGACTACTCCCATTATAGACTCAGGGCCAGCTAGGAGGTCTCCAACCACAGTCAAACGTAATAAAGGTGTTGAGACTTGTATCTTTGTGCCTATGCCCTTACTTGTGATACCATGCCTGCCTCACAGTTCTTAATTGTGAATTCGTTCATATCGCTGAACACATTTCAAAATGCAGTTCAAAAGGCATTTACCCGCGTTCACAACTTGGAATATTGGCAAAGCTAATCATGGCTACAGCTGACAGACTAATCAGTGTATCTTATATGTGTTGCTCTGCCAAAAGGGCTGACAAGTCTTCCTGTGTGATTTCGACTTCTTGTAATGTCAATGTCTCTTGGGAATGTCATCACTATGAATACTGTTTTCTTTAACCAAAGTTACCTCATCTGCCTGTAGTTGGGGTGATCTTAAGTGGACGAATTGTGCAATATTGTTATGCAATCAGATTATTAATCCCTTCATTCTTCAGGTGAGAAAGTTACTCAATGCATCATTCGTGTTTCTGGTACAACTGTGTACAGATGCTAGTTCTGAACTTCTGGCAATAGAAACAATGTGTAACCCAATGTACATTTCAGATTCCAAGATGAAACAGAACATTTCACCTTATGTTTTAAGGCCCCAGTAACAAGCACGATCAATCAAACATATTGCTGGGGATTCTGGAGCCACACTTTAATTACTCATGGAAAAGTTCATGTAATAGGACATCATAGGATTATGATTGACCAGGGAGGAATGGTGTGGCATTAGTGACTCTCTCAGCTATGATTTTACCCTAGACTGTCTTAAGTAAAGTCTTGGGGCAATGTCTTAGTTAGCAATATATAATATATTGAGATTCCAGAAGTTGTTGAATTTGGTAGGCAACATTTGTTAAAATCATTTGTGAAACTGAATAAACTTATGTACCAGAGAAATTGGGTCAAGGAAACTAATTTTAAGAGGAGAGCGGGATCTAAATGATTGAAAGGTTTGGACGGAATGGCTGTGATCAAAGGGCTCCTGATGATGCCAGTGAAGGGGTTGGCAGGCATGTCAGCAAATTTGTTAGCGACTGTATCATTGATTGCCTTTGGGATTGAACATGACTGCAGGTGAGTGCAGTTGTGTCGGGTGATGTTCAGTATGACAGCGATGACTTTAGGGTGAATGTGACAGGGAGAGAACATTAAATCAACTCAAATGACCTGCTCAATGCTACCTTCTAGAGACATAGTGCAATGTGGGTAAGGGGTAGTGGGGGGCTGCCTTTACTCACATGATTGTAGATTTTAACATAGAGTTTCTGGCTAAGGACACTCTTTTTATGAAAAGTTCGGTCAACATTTAGAACGGATAGTGACAGATGTTTTCTATGTAAACGTTTGCTTTGGGGAGGAATACGGAATTTAACTATGAGTGCATTCCTGACACTTATCTACTGACAGAAGCTAGACACACAGTGCTTTTAACCTAATGGAAGTCAATGCTCTGGTGAATTACTCAGTTGCAAATCGCGGCACCTACCTTATGACTAAGTTAACTTTGAAGCAGGCTCAGTGGATGTAAGGATCATACACTGAAAAATAAATGCATCAATGTATATCACAGCAACTTTAGCAACAGAAGTTAATATGGTATGGAACAAAGTAATTTAAAGCAAAGGTTCATGTACACATGAAAATAGACCAATGAGTAGATTCATTTGTGTGGGAAAAGCCATATTCAATTGTATCCATAAAATAAGTTGAAATTCATTTGCACTTGTGTGTCTCCATCCCTCCCCATCACCACCGCTCCCTGGATAGTTGAATTTTAATGTAGTAGCCTCAATAAATATACTTCTTTATCTAAACTTCATTTGTTCAGTTCTTCGAAATACACCCTGTAGCTAGGGTTCTGCTAGTTGCCATACTTAAAAAAGTTTGGGAGAGTTCGAATTGTAAAGCTTCGTTGAAGAACCATGGTCTATCAAGCCATGTGAAGTCATTGAAATGTCAAGAGCCACGTGATATCTTTTTTCTGCCATTATGATTGTTATGGAAAAACACCATTGTTCTCCACCCTAAACCTATCATGGTTACATTTTGACTGTAGTTAAATACATTTGGGTTGTGGTACATGCGTTTGAACTTTAGCACCACCCTGTGCCCAAAAACTATGCTACAGCTAAAGAAAGAGCCAAAGGAGAGTTGAGGAATAGTCAGTTCTCATGACAGCTTGCAGTATATAAGGCTTGTATTTGCAGAAGTATTTACTGGGGTTCATTGTGCTTTATTCCATGTAAACCAATCGGGGGTTGCTTTGATAAATATATGTCAGTCTTTAGTTACATTCTACGGATGCTGACTGTTCCTGCTTCTCACCACGCTTCCACCTGCCAGGATGTATCATTAGAGGTATGACTAAACCAAACAAAAATGCTATGCATACCTGTGCAGTCCTACACGCTCTGTGGGCAGCAGGGGTAATACTCATTCACCAGTAAAGCCCATGTGCAGTCAACCCTGAATAAGGAAGTCTAACTCAGAGAATATTGGATTACATGCTCTTGTGAGCCCGTGTCCCCTCACTGCTGATTAATTTTCAGATTGTCAAGCCCCACATCTGCCTGTAAATATTCAAATCTTTATAACACAGAGTCTCGGTTTCTTGGTGTCTCAGTTTCAATCTCTCAGTCACTGTCACCATTTCTCTGTCTCTGTCACAGTCAATCTGAGTCACAGTGTTTAAGCCAGTCTCTCAATCACAGTATTTAAATCAGTCCCTGATTCACAATCATCCAGTCATAGTCGAAATCTCTCAGACTCAGAGTCTTTTAATCGCACAGTGCTTAATTTGAACGAAAATAAGTGCCACGGTCCAAGTATTTTCTAGAACGTTTGTAACATGCAGTTCCCCACCATTGCTGCCACCACCCACCCCTGCTCCCAATACTGTCAACAGATTTGGGGTAAACTACAGTTTGCACCTGCTCATTGGGGTTGATGGATGCTCTGGCTATCATTACTTCATAATCAATCTGAGTTTAAGACAATAAGTGCTGGGGCTCAGACATAAGTGCCAGGCAAACACCCCCACACATTAAGCAGTGAATCGCAAGCTTTCAGACTTGTCTCTCAACCCCAGTCTTCCAGTTTCAGTATTACAATCTCTCAGTCTCACAGTCACAAACCTTTTCTCAGAGACACAGTCAATCACACTCACAGTCTCTCTCTATCACAGTCATACTCGCATGGTCTCCCACTCAGTGTATTTCAGATTCACTCACAGTCACAGTGTAAGATACAGTTGAAGTCTCAATCAGTGTCTCAGGCTCAACCCCAGTCACAGCCTCCTAGTCCCAGTCTCCCAGTCTGTCAATCGCTCAGTCAGTCAGAATATTCCAGTCAGAGCCTATCAGACACAGTAACCAGCTCTCAGTCACAGTTGTAAGTCTGTGTCACAGTTTCTCTGTCATTCTATCAGTCTCAGTCTTTCAATTACACTCTGTGAGCCTTAGTCTATCTGAACAGACTTTAGTAAACCTCTCACAGTTACAGTGTCACTGTTATTCAGTGTCAGTCACAATATCTTAGTCTTGGACACAGATGTACTTTTTAAGTCCCTAAGTCTCAATTACAGCCTCAATCACACTCCAATGCCAATTAAAGTCACGAGAAAGGACTAAATATCAACATTTCAAAAACTAAAAGTATGATATTTACTCCAACCAAAAATGTCAAAGTGTTGTTAACCCATACGTTTTATTGGCCGGACAGTGCTAGAGAAGATTCTGTCCTTCGATTAGTTAAGTGTGTGAATTAACAATACTCTAAATTGGCTGAACCAAATTTAAAAATGTGTAAACATAGTGGCTAGAAGACGCATGACAGTTATCTATTTTTAAAATCATTATGGTATCTTGAGCATTTCACAAGCAATTACGTTTTATAAGATGCAGGCCACAGCACCAGCAGCATTCAATGCAGAACTATGGGGTCATGCAGATATTAATTTGAAACAGCTTCTGAGTTTGCCAACTAGTGCTCCAAATGTGTCACTGAATTTGGAATTAGCTGGAACAGCATTGGTTGTTTGGTGCAACTTAATCCCCTGCTTTATTGGTTGTATATATGGAATGTCCCCAATATTCACGTGGTTAAAGAGAGTTTGCAGGATGTTTTACACCAGCCTGCGTCAATGAAACTCCAGTGGTTCTCATATATTAAAGTGATATCCAAGAAGTTGAATATACCATTGCACTGGGAAAGTCTAACACAGCTGAGATATCAATATAAAGGAGAGTTGAAGAGATTAAATGAACAATGGTATATGGAAGACATTCGGGAATCGAATGCTGCTTAAAACCTAGTGACCTAGAGAGATGCTATCTTGAAGAAAAGGTTTATATAGAAATAGAGACATATTTAAACCCAAAACATGCAACGTTTAAGTTTTAAAACATGATGGAGTGGAGGTTACGCAGGTAACTATTTGTATTGTAAAACCTGGGAGGAAAATATTGATCACTTTATTTGTGTGTGTCTTTTATACAGTCCTCCAAGAAAACAGTTCATGAGATCCTTGTTTAATCAGCATTTTGTAAGGAGTGTCAAGAGAGAGAGACTTATTGTATTTGGCAATGCCATCATCAATATAAAACAATACAATAATCAAATATTACACACAATTTAATTATAAACAATAAAGGAATACAATATCCAGATAATAAAAAACAAGATAGAATCTTTACAATTGTCCATATGCTGTTAAAAATATCTGCCCATTTTTAAGAATGCTGCTTTCACAATTCACACATATGCATTAAAACATTACTATCATTAATACATCCAAGAAATGTCATTGCCTCGTATGTAGTTCTAATATTGTACTTAATAAGAATATCAGTCAAATTAGTACAGATCAGCATATAATGAAGCTAGTTTGAGTATCCCCAGATCCACACACACATAACATAGTGTTTTTGAGCCAACCCATACGGTCCCTCAGAGGTAGTACATTTAGTTGCACCATTAAAATAATCTGTCGATATTCCAGGGACCTTATTTGTATAATCACACTCTCCGCCAGAGGTACATGTTGGACAGCAATCAAATGTTTCAATGAATGTAATTTCATACTATAACTAAACATTCTTTCATGCTCAGTGTAGAATGCTCTTTTTAAAAATTCAACACATTTGTTTCCCCATTAAACAATTGTGTAAGATCCAAGCCCCAAAGCTTACTTAAATACATGCCATTTCTTTATCAACAGTACTTTACCTGGGGAAACAAGGAACACATTTCCCCTATTGCATTTTTAATGTTTGGGTTTTCAACACTACCACTAAAAGATTATGCCACATAATCTAATCTCTTCCTCAGACCAACTGAGGACTCCTTCCTTTTCAGAAAACTGCTTAAAACATTCTTCCTCATTGAGATGCTTTTTTTCTAATCGGTTTTCTTTTTTCAGGGCTTTCTTCTCTCTCAGCACCAGGATACCTCCGGGTGGTAGTGCGCTTTACAAGACCCTTTAACATAACATAACATAATGCAGATATTTACACTGGACTAGAGTGCTAATAGGAGGCACATCCAGTTCTGCACTCAGCACTTCCCAAGGAGTGCAAGGACCGAGTGCCAATACCTTTCGTAAGAAAAACAATATTGAGTGTGTTCCAAAGCCTTGAGGTCCAAATGTCAACATATTTCACAGCCATATAAAACAGCAGCATTAACTTCAGACTGAAGGACCTCAAGGCATTTGTCTAGACTACGTCATCCATAGTTACATTAAAAGTGGGCCAAACCCCCTAGTCCTGTTCATGCCTAATTTACTACCACACTCACATGGTCACCCAAACTGCAATTCTTGACAAAAATGATCCTTCGATAATTATAGGGATCCATAACCTCTATAGTCACATTATTGATCTTCCAGACATAGTTGTAGATTTTAGTACCAAATGCAACTATTTTAGTTTTAGATAAATTCAAACACAATCCATGAGTTTCAAAATAGCCTGCAGCATAGCTCAGAGTATAATCAAGCACTTTTGGTGTGAGGTATATTGTCATCCACGTACAAAAGCTCAGGGTAACTACATCCATTTAATACTGGTGAAAATGTTAGACCCTGACAACTACTGGGATAACAATCTGATGAAAAGATTTTAAATAACAAGGGAGCCAGCGAACAAACTTGCCTAACAGCTATGTGTTTATCAAATTCAATCGTTTGTCCCGAACAGTGGCCGACGTTTTAGAATTAAGCAAATAATAGTTGTAGTAGATCCCATGGTACTCCAAGTTTACATAGTTCATTCCAGAGGGTAGACCTATCAAGTGAGTCAAATGCCTCTGCCAAATCCAGAAATGCAGCAACGACCATGCCCTGCCTAATTCCCACATATATCTCTAATACTGAAGTGTCAAAGATGCAGTTTGGTTGTTTAAAACAGTATCGAATGAGTGTGACACTACTGCAATATTCTACTTCCTTGAGAAAGCATGGCAACTGAGAATGCCATTTTTAAACGAAAACCCAGGAATCACATTATCTTTAGATCTATAAAACATGTTATTTATTTGTGTACCTGGCTGAGTTCCAGTCTCAGTCACTTCTGTGGTCTATCAGTCACAGTCTAAGTCACATTTCATCTGCTACAGTCTCTCATACACAAACTCTAAATCATAGTTACTCTATCAGTTAAAGGCAAATAGACACAGTCTCTCAGTGACAGTCAATGTCTCAGTCCAATCTGTCAGTCACAGTCTCCCAGAGACGACTGTCACAGCCACAACCAAAGTATTATTCACTGATACAGTCACAGTCTCTCAGTCTCAGTCTATTAGTCTCAGTCACAATCCCCATCTCTCAGTTACAGTCATAGGGCCTCATTACAAGTGTGCCAGTCTGGAACAAATGCTGGAAATAATTCCAGTAATTCCGGCTCCAGCATTTTTGTAGGATCAGCACGCTTCAAGTTTGCCGGTGGGTGCCATGCATCTCCAGGCATGCCTGACCTGCTGGTAGATCAGGCCGCTACTGGAAAAGAAATGTCCGAATCACTGGCACCAGTAATACCAGTGCCAGTGATTCAGGCAATCCCATCCCATGGAGTCCTTTAGGACTCTATGGGAATGGGAACTTACTGGCTCTCCGTCACCCTTAATATCACAGTAATACCGAGATATCGGGCGGCAGCGACAATAAGGGTAGTTTGCCGGTACCCTGCTGGTAATACTGGTGGGATACCAGCAAACTCTTAATGAGGACCTAGTCTCCTTTACAGGCTGTCACTATATCAACCCTCCTAAAAAAAGTGATCTCTGACCAACACATACCCAAGCACTACACACCCATATCTAACATTCCTTTAATTGCTAAAAACCTGGAAATTAAAACTGCCACCCATCATTTACTCCACAGGAAGAGCACCTCTTACTTCATGAAAAACAATCTGGGTTTTACTCAAACAGGCATATGGAAGCAAATATTCTCTTCTTGAATGCTGAAAGCACTTGAAAACAATACACCAGCAGTCCAACTCTCTGATCAATTGTCTTCCTACGATAAAGTAAGCTTTCAGGCACTGATACAAAGAACACATGTTCAGATGGGAATGTATGGTACTGCCTTCTAGTGAATTACCAAGTACCTTGGTAATCACAACCTGAGGATTAAAATGGGAAACTTCAACTCAACAATGTTCTGTTTAAAGTGAGGGGTCCTTTCAGCTCAAGCTTATCACAGTCAGTGGCTAATTAATATTTAGATTGAACCCCTAGAGATATTAGCAAACTGTTCTCAAAATCATTCAATTTAAAAATCATGAGTCTCAGGTACTATTTAACCTGGGACCTGTCATTTTTTGTAAGCACAAGGAGTTATTTTATTACTATATATATTAATTCCCTGCAAAGGATGCCTCTGTGCAATGTTTGGTATCTTTACTCCTATACTTAGGGCCTCATCACAAGTTGGGCTGTAGCCCTTAAATGCGGTGGTAACGGTATTACCGCCACATTTAAGGGCTGGCCCTATCACGAGTTGGGCGCTAAATCAGCTGTTTTACCTCCAGATTTTTTCTGGAGGTGAAAATCTCTGTTTTCGGTGATATTACAGCCGGCTGTATTAGCCCGCAGTAGTAGCACTGGAAATTCCCCATTGGATCCAATGGACCCAGTCAGGAATGGGGATTTACCGTTAAGGCACAACCTGTGATCTGGTGGTAATACCACCGGACGGGTCAGTGCTAGGGCTATTACATTCGGCGGTATTACAGCCGGGAATGCAGCCCAACTCGTGATGAGGCCCTTAGTATTCAATTGTATTCTTTGTTCTTTCAGTTCTTCGCTGAAACCTACTTGGTGTGACGGTTTATCTTCCATTTCTGCTTCCTGTTTTTTAAGACTTCCTAATCTGTTATGAATTCTAGTTTGTTTAGTATTCATTCTCAACTGGCTTTTCAAAATTTGGGAACTATGGTGTCGCCGAACTCCTATTTCTGAAATTTAGGCCTATAGTTGTCGAAATTATTGGTAGAGTGTTAGCACTTCATTACGAGTTTGGCGGTGTGGCCAAAAACTGTGGTAATGCAGTGGTAACCGAGTTATCACTGCATTACAGCAGCATACTGCACCACCGAACTATGGATTTGATGGTAAGGTGGAGGAAAAACCTCTTGCAAAATGCTGGAGTTACTTCTGCCACCTTCCTGCCAAAAAGTGGCAATTTCGGCAGAATTACTTTGGCAGAGTTACTGCGGTGGTAATTACACCAAAATCCCCATGGAGTCCTGAGGACTCCATAAATGGAAACTAACACCACCATAAACCACTTGTAATCCAGCAGTAATTCTGCTGGACCAAGTGGTGGTAATGGTAAATCCATTTGGTGGTATCTTGGCAGATTTACTGCCAAGATACCACCAAACATATAAAGATGCTGTTAGAGTCTCTGTTATTGTTTCCTTAACCGTGTTCAGAAAATCATTGATGATTTTGATTCTCCTCAAACTACCTTGGGTGGGGATCTTGTCATCATTCTCGGGTCACATTGAATGAGCAATGTCTCCATCATATGTCTGGGAGTTTAGATTTGACTCGGAATTGCATGTCCTTGAGTTATCTCCATTCTGTAGTATATGGGGATATGGCAACCACTTTATGTATCTCAAATCAGGATTAGTTGTTGTTTCTGAAAACGTTGGAAGGATCTCTGGCTAGGACCTTGCAACTAACTCTCTTGAAACATCGAAAGAAACCTAAGGTTGATGATTTTTTTTGTCAATTGGTTTACAACAAAACCCAGGGATCACATGTAATCCTTTGTATTTAGGACTTGTGCAATTTGAGTGCGTAGAATCAATTCACTGAAATGTGGTTTTGGAAGAGCCAGTATTCTCTGGAATCACTTCCTCACGTGGAATTTCATTTGCTTGACTCTTCTGAACATTGTTCTTGCTTTTGTGGGTCTCTAAAGCAAAATGTTTACTGGCCTTTACCTGTAAGCCTTTGGCCCCTGAGCCAGAAGTTAGTTTTCACATTTTCTTGGCACTTAGTTGAATTGCTATCAGCATTTTGAGATTTCACAATAACATTTCACAAGCAAGTTGCATGTTCAGTAATCCAATTTATGGGACAGTTGTCATGGTAAACACATGCAAGGTGTGGTATGACTTCTGCTCGGTTGAAAAATAAATATGATTTACAAAAGGTAAGTGATTCACTATTCAGATTTGAATCAATACTAAGGAAAGATTGACAGAGTCTTTGTTAAACTCATGACATCAGGGTATTAATGTTGTTCACAAACCATATAATAAGCAACATATTCTGCCTCTTGGAATGAATGACATGGATTAAAATGTCTGTGACATTCAAATTTAAAAGCATTCAAATTTCTGGTATTGCTTTCAGACAGACCAGAGAAAACTTCAGCCTGATCGTCATCTACAGTCCAGCTAAAATACTTAATATAGTTTTTTCATATCCATTGATGTCTTAATTCCTGTATGCACACTCCACAGACTCAATATGATGTTCAATACTTTCATCTTTATAAGATTTTGTAAAAATCTTTATCAGGCTTCTTAGAGATCTAGTTATCTTTGTTGGGTCCTAGTTCTGTTTTCTACTTTTAGGCATGTGTCCTACCCTATGACACTGCTCTTTATCAACAGCTCTGACTCTCTGCAATATTAATCGTGCTCTTTGCTTCCAACCCTTTTGATTAACATGTGGTTTGTAATGGCACATTCTTCATCCCCTTTACTAATCTTTGATTTATCACAACCATGGCGCTTTTTAAATTTTCCTCTAATTTAAGGCCAGAACTACTTTGACATAGTCTTTGCCATTTATTGGGATCCTGCATGTGCTCCTAGAAAGATCACTTCATTTTAGGTAGAGAAGTATTTGCATGACTTTCAGATGGAAAGCATGCATCAGTTACCATTCCAATTTTGAAAAGTAGGTGGATCTGAAGCCACCTTCATAATTCTTTTTCTCTGTGTCGAACTTGCACAGTTTTCTCAAATTCATCATGTGTTCTCCCTCACTGGCCTTCTGGAGATACATCTTCATTTTCAGAAGAGGGTGTTTCCATGGTCTCTGTCCCTCTTGACTGACTTGAGGAACTGCCCTGCCCCCATGTTCTCTAAATTAAATAGGGCCATCCTTGTTTTGGTTCTAACGTTCTGGAAAACGTTCCAGCGCATCCTGTAATGTTTAGTTGATTATTTACAGGGATCACTTCTGAATAAAATGCTTATAGTGAGTAATATTCCCCTTGAAACAAATGAACGTGTTTATACATATGATTATTGGCTTCCTTCACCTTCCTAATTTTGGAATTTGATCGAACAATATATGTCTGTGTTTATTCAGCCTCCATAGTTAACTACATGCATGTGTCATCAATTCGCTCTTGGTTATTGAATAACTCTTCATACAAAAACGATTTTTAACCTGGGCTGGTGTACTACCAGAGACAGGATATCTACCTATCATCTCTCATACAGCATAGCAGCTGACGAGAAACCCTACAATAGCATTCAACTCTATTTTTATCCCAGAGCCTTATTCTTACACTTGAGCCTGAATCTACCTCGTACATGGGAGATTGTTGGTTTAAGATCCAGGATACCGCTTGACAGCCTTACTTGTTGCTTTTGTGGTAATACTGAGGCAATCAAAACTTTACAGAATCTGATAATGTATTGCCCTAAATTACAACTGATCAGAAATTAACATTCTAAACACTTATTTGAGGACAATAGGTCACGTACACATGCATTTGTGCTGGCTCTAAGAATTCTTTAATATTAGCTACACTCAGGTATTTATGTAAGGTCCTAGAACTTAAGTTTTAAGACAACGAGGTCCCATTTTACTGGTGCACTATGGATGTTAGGCAGGGCCTTATCATTGCTATTATTCATGAAACACCTGGCAGAGGTAAACTGAGAAAGTGAGAAATAGGTGAGACTTTTTTGGATCTTGTTTTATCTAAACTGTTTGGTAGTTATTTATTGTTGAATGGCAAAGGCATCCTGTTTCATGAATTGTTTAGTATATTGAACTTAATGAATTGTATACATTTTTGATATACATTATTTAAGGTTTAATTAAAACCAAAGCACAATAATAAAACCAACCTCTTCGTATTTCTGTGACCAATAATTGTTTTCTGTCTGAAACTCTATCTCCCTAATGTATAGATCATTCATTTAGTGTTTTAATTCATTAATCTGATGTAAATAGTATTCCATTTTAGACTGCTGCCAATACCCCATTCTTTGGAGTTCTTCTTGTGTAAAACCACAATGCTTAACAGCATTTCAATCTTTGACACTTTTTGTATAATTTGTCTTTATTCGTCCCCCTAGTTTTTCTGCAAAATAGATTGTAGCCTTGATCTTGGCATCACAGTTATAGATCTTCCATCTGTGCCAAATCAACCTTTATGATGTCTTGTCTAATGTCAACTGACTGCATTGCACATTTGCATATACACATATTGTAATTGTATATAATATGAGCTGTACACACCCTCCTTTATCTGTATAGCTGAAATATTGTGTGTGCTGATTGCCATACGTTATTTGTTGTTGTGTTTTCTTCTTTCCTTTTTTCTGCAGTGCCATAGATGTATGCGCTTTAGTGTGTCCTCTTTAAATTGTGCACATTGTATGTGCTTCTCTATTGCACAATTGTGTTCCAAATGGTGGTATAGATGACCTGCTAATCTGTTATCTTGTGTCCTTGTTCTACCTAGTTTTATGCATTTACAAAGAATTTCTCTAAATAGCCTTTGCTTAGAGTTTCATTGCTCCCCACTGAGGATAATCAAGGGGCAACTACCCTTTTTTTCTTTTAGTATTACACCTGATTCCTATTCATCGCATATTTGCAATTAAAAAGGAGCACCCAGTTACAACATTCACCATGCACATCTTTCATTTGTTTTTATTTGTATGTGCTTATTAGCTATTTCGCTTGTTCAACACAAATAGTTCTGATATTTCTATTCCTAGATATTTATTGCCTCTCTGCTGATGGCTCTGGATTAGTTCTCTCTGTCATTTTTGGCTGATTACACTCCATCTCTTTACCCCCACTCTGGAGAAAATGGGTGCATTTCTCAGGCACAACATAGTATAAGAACACTCTGCATTAACCAACATTCATGGCGTGCAACAGTTTTTTTTTTGTCTTTCACTGTTCTTGTAACAAAACACACCTATGATTTGTTGAAGTTTGTGATTTGTTTGGGGCAAAAGCCTGCAATTGAATGATAGGAACTTCACAGTAGCTGGCTATGTAGGCTGGTAATTTCCATTTCTGAAATAACACGCTGGAGCAAAGGGAGGGCCTTCAATACGGCCTTCTCCACCATTAGAAGGCAGTACAGGCTCCTGCTCTGGAGGTTGCAGTCATTAGCAGTCCTGCCAACTGCTGTAATATGTTTCTTTTTGGATAATTTATGCACATGAACGAGTTTCCCAAAACACACTCAACATAGTTCTATAGCGAGAGACCCCTTTCGACTTCCATTGCAACTGAGCTGGGCAGCTGGAGAAGACCAAGAAACGGGTGCGTTGATGGGATTGATGATTGGGAGCGCTTGGAGCCATGGCAGAGTCACTGACAAATAACTTTTGAGAAAAAGCACGTTTAACAAATAATGTCTTCCGGCTTTAATTGATGCTGACTGTTGCTATAGTGAACCACCAGAAATGCTGGTGGATTGTGACACATAACTTGGGCATCTAGGATACACCGCCTGGTGAGTCAGGTATGTCACTTTAAATCAAATTCTGGCATGCAGCTACAGCCAGTTTAGGTCAATGATCACTGAGATAATGAACTCAAATCTGTAGGCACTGAATAACAGCTTGGCTGCAGCCTGCAGAATCCCACTCTGAGGAGAGGAAGTGTGTTAAGGCAGACAGGAAATAATGAAGTAATTTGGGAATAAATAGCTCTAACAAAAGAAAAGTGAACATTTGCAGAGTTCAACAGTGAGTTCATTTGAGCAATAAATTATAAAGGTAAACACGACAGAATGTGTCGAGAAGGCAATAGAAAGATGAGATATAGGAACAGGAAATTTATGTAATCGAAGAAGCACTGAAAAATAGGAATTGGTCTGACTGAATAATAAGAACTCATTTGTTTGTTCTTTTAACTTGATAGGATGTGGCCATCCACCTATTTTGCAAGCCCTACCTTTTTCTCAGGACACGCAAGGCCACATCTTCGTGGCAACTGCTGTAATTGTGGTTCCCACATTTCAGTGGTAGACTACTGTCACAAAGATTGTCCACATGTTGGTGATGGCTATGTTGGGGTCTATGAGGAGTATACCCAGAGGCTCCATGTAAAGGTGAAAAAGGATTGGAGAGAGGATGCAGCCTTTGGAGACTCTGCTGGAGTCTGTGAGTCAGTGAGAATGTAACATGTTCACCTTAAACCAATTCAGGACAGTGATGTAGGATCCCAGCCTGTCCGCAAGGAGGGAGTGGAGGGTATGATGGTTCAATATGTCAAATGTAGCTGAGAGATAAAGGAGGATGAGGAAACATAAAACACCCTTAGCCATGATATGGAGGGCATCATCCACCACCTGGGTGGTGGCCATCTCGATGCTGCACATTGGACGGAAACCCAGCTGATAGAAATTTAGGAGATGTAGTTGATTGATTCGGGTGAATAGTTGTGTAGCAATTGCTTTTTCCAAGATTTTCCCATTAAATGGGAGGTTCATAAAGGGCAAGTAGTTGGGCGTAAGTTTATTATTATTTTTTTTTAAAGGGGTCATATGAGACCATTCTTGAGGGTGTCTGGGAATGACACTGTGGGGAAGGCATTAATGATGCAGAGTAGTGCATTGAGTGATGGGCCCATCAATGGTTTAATGATGGAGGCCCGGATTATATTATCAGAGTAGAAAGTAGGTTTGAGAGAGACTATTGTTTTTAGGAGGAGAGAGACTGAGAGATTTCATCCCACTGTTGCAGTGTGCATGATGGATTGCTGGGGGGATAATGCTGTGTGAGATTGATTCAATGATCTTTCAACATTTTGCTATTTTTTCAATAAAATGGTTGTTGAGTTTGTTGCATTTCTCATGATTTGCTTGCACCACAGGTTTGGGTGGGCTTTGGTACAATGGTTTACTACTTTAAATATGGTGTTGCTCCTTTATGAGGGTTCCACAATGGTGGTGGAGTAGTAAGCAGCTTTGGCCTCAGTAATCAGATTCATACAATGGGTACTGAGAGATTTGAGGTTGGTGACCTCCAGGGTTACATTTTATGCACCACCATTTCTCTAGGGCTTTGATTGAGTGTTTTTCCAAGGTGAGCAGCAGTTTACCAAGGGACTAATTGTTTGGTCTTAGACCATGTGGTAAGAATCCTGTGATGACCATATAATTAAATGTTGTTCTCCATCTGATATCCAGGCTGAGATTAGACAGCTGTTCAGTACGGGAAGCTATGGTAGATGTTCTTGTATAGATTCAATAAAAATGATTAGCTGCTGGGTGGAGGAGACCTTACAATTCAAATGAATACAAAATCTTGTTTAGGACGGTTGCGCTCCCAATTCCCCCCCAAATAAAATACTACTCACCTGAAAACCCTTAGGAACAGCAACTTTTCAGGGAGTACATTTGCTGAAGTGCTCAGGTTTCACAACAAGCCCTTTGGAGCGGCACCCCAAGTGAGAGAGAGTGAAGCACATCACCAACATGGGGACATGCCAAGATGTCAGCAGTAACACCCCCAAGCCCATAGCAAGTGTCAGCTGTCTCACTGCACCCATGAATATGAAAGTACATTTGGGCAATGACTGTACCTGGCAAGTACACCCCATCCTTTACCCCAAGTCCAGCATTAGAACTCCCCCAATATCTTGCAGCAACAACATTACTCCATGGGCCACACAGCCATAAGTAACTAAATGTTGCTTTTGACTATTGAATTCTGTACAAAAACAGAATAAGATGGTCATTTGAATATAGATAAATTAATGTATTCAAACATTATTTTTCTTTTTTAGGAGCCGCCATAGCTGGCTTGTAATTAAATTGACAACACATTGTTCAATCAATAAAACCAAAGTTAGAAACATATACACAATATGCATACACCATATACATATATCTAGACCAAACGTCTCAAAGTGCAATGTGCAATTACTACAGTAATTACTTATATTCACCACAATCTTCTCGAGGGAAGAATGTATAGAAAGAAAAAAGAAAAAAGAAAATGGGAGAACAAATACCTCCGCCCGCCCCAAAAACGCATAGATCAACAGTAAAAATCACCCACAATGAAAACACCTATATAAAAGTGTCAAACATAAAAAACAACCTAAAAGTCTACTAGGTGAGACAGATAGGAAACCCACTGTCTTCGAGATTCTGATGGAACTCTCCAAAGGGTATAAGTGAATTCCCCTTCCACCTGTTTAGGACATGTTTTCTTCAGGACTGGTTGTCCTTGTCTAGAAAGTGGAGAGAATGACATTGTCGAATCGCAATGCATTCTCTAGTGAACAAGGTGTAACAATATCATGAATTTAACAATGGTACAATTGTTCACACTTACTGGTGTTCATGGCCAATCGTGCATTGAAGTGGTTGGATCCAGAGAAATCACACAACCGCTCCCTAAATCACAAAGACAGTAAAGACAATGACCCCTTACTCGTCAGTCTACCTGTAATGTGTATATACACCCACTATGTGGTAGAGAAGGACAATGGAGCACATGTCTCCAACACATTGTCGATGTGTTTTCAATGTTTCAAAGAAGTTCCAAATCCATATGGAGTCAGATGGCACTGGAAATTAAAATTAAAGATAGGGGCATGGGGGCAGGGAGAAGAGACAAGAAAGGCCAATTGTATTAGCCTTCAAATAGGAGACAGTCAAAAGAAATCAGTCAAAAAGAAATCTCTGTGTCTCAAATCACAAAACACTGAACAGGTCACTGATAAATTCATGTTTCCAGGACAATGTCATGTAGGAATGTATTCTGTAGTTCACCTGTAGTTTTCCTTCTCCAACTGAACTCCACCCTGTTAGTCCAGTCAAGCACCAGTGCCTCCTTTATGTCAGCTGTGAGACTGTTAAGTAGTGAGTACTCAAATCCTGTGTGCCATCGCCCCCAGAAATTACTCGTGTTGCATCAGTAAAGTTAACTGGTGTTTCACTGCTTAGAAAGTGGCTTAGTCTTTACAGGACTCCTGTTGCACCTTCACATCTCTACAGACATCGGCCATTCACCAGATCTTCACGACCTAGAGTTACCACTGTCATTGAACAAGTCAATTTTGATATATAGTAGAGTGTGCCATCCCCATTTGCTGAGATATTCCATGCTGTGTACCACCAACTGTAACAACCACCACTGCCATTGCCAACAATGGGGAAAGTCCAACACAACCACAAAGAGTTCACCTATGTTGAATGCAAGAACACCACAACCACATATATTTTACGTATCTAAGAAACAAAACCAACTGCAACTCATCAACCACAATATCAAGGCACATCTCCAAAATCAGTTCAGCGTTGCAGTGGTTCCCATCTCATTATAAAAAACAGCAAGCAATCTAACTCACAAATCTAGCAGGGAAAAAGTAAACATATACCTGCCAGATAGAAATCCCAAGCAGACAGTGGTTGTTAGGGAGCATGGACTGGGGGTTTGCAAGAATCCCTCACACAATAAGACAGAATTCCCACCTTGACTAACATTGACCCTATCCTTCACTATGACTGAAGTGGGCCTATATATGTGGAAAACCATGTTGGGGATCAGGACTCTTCATCAGTTATAATTAGAGATATTTCAGTATAAAAATATATTTTTGATCTACGACTTCCTGAAGAATGCCTTCTCCATGTACTCTTTTAACTTATGGTTTGACTTTGCCTTTACCTAATGTTCTTCATAGGCAGTGAGGATACCCTATGCAAGCCCCTGCATCTCACCTCTTGTCTGCTACCCTTCCAGAGCTAAATTGCTTTCTTTTGTATCACCTAAAGGCCTCCCCTAGGTGATGACTGGAAGGCTTAGAATGTATCTCAACCTCTGGCTTTGCTCTGGGCAACCCTCCAGATGATATTCTTCACCTACCAAACAATTACACCGAGGGGAAAATCATATGCAAATCAGGCTTGGTCCCGACCCAAAGGGGAGCGCAGCCTGAACTAGTGGGTCACATCCCTTCTGCAGGAGACCACAAGCATCCCCAAATATGTTTCAGCCTCATCAGTGAGGAGCAGCTTAGATCTCTAGGCCCAGCAGGCACAGGGCCCACATCTGGGCATGCCCGTCCCACTCAGGGTGATAACAGAAAAATAAAAGAGGTGATGGCTGGAAGGTTTAGAATTAATCTTAACCTCTGGCATTGCTCTGGGCAACACTCCAGCCCATCATTCTTCGCCTGCCAAGTCATTCCAAGAGGGGAAGGATCATATGCAAATCAGGCTTGGTGCCACCTCAAAAGACTCTATAATATGCAAGAGGGCTGGGCAGTGCATGTTTGTGCTATTGTCCAGCCCCACCACCTGAAATGCGCAGGCCACCTTTGAGAATAATTGGTAACCTGCACATTTTTTCAATAAACACAAATTAAACAAGCATTGGATAAGCTAACAGTTTAGGCATTTCTGTAGTAATGGGACAGACATTTGCTCGGTACTGATACAATGGTACTATCAGGCCATAAGAATTTAACATCCGGAAAATAGAATAATCCCCTGGTATATGATGACAGTACCTGGAAAATGCCTATCTAATACCTCGGGCTAAAACCGTTGGCTTTGTACTTCTTGTTTTAACATGACTTCAGTGCATGCAAGAGTTATAATTCAAGTGACTGAAGGCATACTTAGTTAAGACATTTTCATGACACCAGTAGCCGTTAACAGCTGCAATTTAGCCATTAACTCTTTGCACACTGCTTAGGGATAACACTTGACAGCAACAGTTTGATGGTGCTTCTTGATAGAGTGAGCTCAAAGGGACTCGGGAGGTTTTGTTTTGGACTAGGAGGGACAGTTGCTGGGAGGGAATGGCCTTATGGGTCATGGGAAGTCAGCGGGTGGGTAAATAACCAAACAACACCCACAAACTGTGTGCTCCTCATCACATGTCATCTCCCTCCTACATGTACTGCAAGTGCAACCTAACAGCCAAACTAAAAAGTGTCCTCTGTGCTTTTTTCATTTGCACTCATTGGCTCTAATTACGGCTATGCTGGTGTGGAAAAAAGAGCCAGTAACAACTGGTACCTGCACCTTTTCTGGACCGGCATACTATGAGTCTGCCAGTAGACGCAATGAACGTGGAGTCTGTGGTATTATCAGGATGTCGGGCGTCGGAAATGGTAAGCCGAGGTTGCCGGTAGGTGGCCGGCGGCCTACCAGCAACCTAATAATGAGGGCCATTGTTTCGAATTTCCCCCATAGTACCTACAGAGCCCAGTCTGACTACTGCAGGCTAGGCTGAGTAGAGCTCTAGCAGTACCAACATAATGGATTGCTGCTCACTCTCGCCTGTAACCAGGATCTGGAGGAAAGTCTCGCAGTATCACAGCCTCCAAACTACACCTGAGAAGGGGGAATACAATCATATTCTAATTGAAATGGAGCACAGCGATAAGGCAGTCATTAATACACTGCTCATATGGCAGCGTGTTTTGCAGTTACATCAAACTAGATGCACAAGAGTTAATATGGAGCTATGCCTGTCATGACAGAGAACAATGCCATTGTAAGTAAATGCATGCTACATGAAAAGAAGAAACACATTAAATTGGATGGCTCGGTGATATAGGAGGCATGACAGAACAAGCATAACGGCTGCATGACTCATACCTTTGCTTAATTAAAAATGGGGCTTTGTGAACTGAGGAGGATCATGCAGATGCAATAATTCATTTTAAAATGTGCTGTGATGCAACGGCTCTTTATTTGTTATTGTAAGCTCCCTAATCTACAATTATGAATGCTTTATTTCATGGAGTACAAGTTTCATCAAGCATTCAGTGATGCCGACAGCACACACTCTAAGGGCACATTGTTTTCTATGCTGCTTTAAGGTCGTTTTGCCTCCCCAGGAAGACTTTACACGAGAAGAAAGCACAACATGGCGTTTGCTATTTATTAGAAGAACATCAGAGATATTTGGAAAGAGTCGATTGACTTTTGAGAGAGCAGGTTTTCTTGTACCTCAGCATACGTTGCCTGATTTCTTTTTCTACGGACTGCTTCTGGCAACAATCAAATGAAGATGTCTGAATAAAGGGGAGCAGCAGTGAAAAAAACATCTGAAGTTTATTCTTAATTTTGGCTTTAAAATGTGCTTTCACCAAAGCAATGCACGCTTGAATTCTATAAATAATAACATATTCACACGATCACAAAAGGTAATCAACAGGAAGCTAAACATCAGTATTTGGGGGAGGATCAAATATAAGCTTTGAAGGAGGAGTGAAAGGAAGTGAGACTGAGTAATTAGCGCGCTGGCTGGGGTAGCATTGCACAGTTTCTAAGACAGGGTAGCAATTGGGCAGAAGTGGTTCTGAGCAAGGGGGCGACAGGGAACAACACGAAGAGAAATGAATTAAGTGAATGGCTAAGTGGATACACTGATACAAGGGAAGAGAGCTAAGGAAGGGCAAGTCGATGGAGACACTTAAAGACAATACATCACACCCCCAAACAAGTTGGGGATAGGTAGGAGGGGGGGTGTTAGAGAACTGAGTCAGAGTGGGAGATGTGAGAAGAGAAAGGAAAGGAAGCAGGAAAAGAAGATGAAGAGGAGGATTGAAAGAGAGTAAATATAGGATCGCAACCAAGCAGGGCTGCACAGGAAAAGGGTAGAATAGTAGTCTTAGCCAGCACAAACTAGGGAGAGTATTCCAATTTTAGAAGCAGAGAAGGGGGAAAAAAGTATGAATTTTGCAAATGTTCTTGAGCAGATTTCCAGGTGTGAGCAAGAGTGGCAATGTGCCGTTATACATTTTAAATGAATTTATAAATGATGCTACTATTAACATGATTATTTTTCAAAATACTTGCTCACTGTAACCTCGCAAAGTAAAAGAATTTATGAATCTGGAGTTAACACACAACTCTTTGGAAGAGAGTGGTGACATAGGCCCTCATTACGACCCTTGCGGAAAGGGGTTTACGCCAGCGTAAACACCGCCGACCCTTTCCGCCTGAGTACGAGGTCCCTTAGCGCCATGGTGAGTTTAACGCCTGCTTTTTGCAGGCGTTAAAATCCATGGCGCTAAGGGACCTTGATGTTAATTACGCCACCGTAATTTACGGTGGCGTAATTAACGCCTTCCCCACTCCCATTATGCCCTATGGGGCAAGAATGGGAATGGGGAAGGGCAAAATGGGGATTGGGGACTTACCGCCCCGCCAAGGTCGGAATGGGGCGGTAAGTCCGCCAACCACCATGGCGAAATTGCACCCTTAGCGCCATGGACCATGGTGCTTATTGCACCATGGTCCTCCGCCAAGGTCGTAATGAGGGCCATAGTCATTTAAAGTGAGATTGAATTAACAGATTCACAAATAACTCCTTTCCGTAATATAACATGGACATTACCGATATATAACTGGCTGTAAGCTCAAATTCACAGCATGACACATAAATACAAATAAAAGTATATTTGTCAAAACAGGGATGCAGAATGGCCCAGATTACAGTTTCCGAAAGAACCTTGCACATTCCTCATGTGTGATTGTATCCCTCTGCCTCTTTCCTTTCTTTCAGACGTACTTGTGCTACTGGGAGCGGTAGAAATATATGCTCGTTTCATTCATTGGTGTCACTTAACTTTGCATTTTACTAGATGGCACACTCAGCATTTAAGCCTAGCATCATCTTCCAAACTAGCCAAAGTGCTCTCCACGTCAGGTGACATCAGGTAAGCATATGTTACTGCACCCTGCAGACCTCATGTCCCAAATCTTTCATAGGGAAGCCACTTTCTGGATCCCGTCGCTCGTTTGCATCGCTGTCAGTCATGGCAGACTCAACCATGCCAAAATATCAGCTTCTCCCACTCTTCGCTAACTACTTTTGACATCACTCTGAATGCTGAAGACTATTTGACAAAAGACAGCTCTACTTCCAGATAAAGTATTGCATTGGCGATCTCAGGATGCTTCCATTCAGAACGGATGGGATCACCAGAGTCCACCGATAAGATACTTAAAGTTTGTCCTGCATTTGTTACATCTTATTTTAGAGACTTATTTTTGTGCCTGCTGTACACAGTCAGAGTACTGAAATGGCCAGTTTATACGTTAAAAATACATTATTGAAGAGAGCCAATGGCGGCCAGCTGGCTTTTTGATGTTGCTGCCTCTCTGTAGCATTTGACACTATAGACCATGACATTCTGCTAAGGCACCTGAGAGAGCTGGAATCGGTCTCAGATATAGCCACTATGTGGTTTGATTCCTTGCTCAATAAAAGAGTATCTACGATATTAAGCTCAATGAGTTTGAATCAAATGAAGAAATCCTGACCTGTTGGGTCTTGCAGGGTTCATACCTCTACCCTCTGTTGCTCAACACATGACCCAATATTAACTTTATATACGTTTGCGCATATACAGGTCTCTGTGCGTACACATCCCAGTGCATCACATTAATATGTAAAGATATGTGGTTACAGCGCAGGGAATAGATTCTGCAACAAGTACTTATCTATCTTGATACTACAAGATGTCTGACAGATTGCCATTTTGACTGAGTGCATACCATAGAGTTCATGAAACGTTTCCGCTCTAACCATAGGGTTGTCTGTTTCAGTGTGTGACTATTTATGAGTCCTATGCCCATGTTGTTAACCTATTAACGTGACCAAGCGGTTTGCTGACTGCGAAACGCATCATCATCGTTTTCTCTCTCCACGGCACCTACAATAAAGAAAATTCTGCGAGTGGACATTGAGGTCTCTTTTTCTTCATGCATATCAGTGATTTTTACTGTTCCGCTGTCCCCAGGTGTGCAGACCACTAACGTACCTTGGTACATGGTTTGCTTCATATATATGTGTATATTCAATGAAAAAATGTTGTTAAAGGGACGTTATAGTTACAAGTAAAACCAAAAAACCCTTGAAATTTGCCAGTTATGGTAAGCTAAGCAACCATAACTCCCGCCACCACCATACACTGCCTAACACCCAGGACATCAGAGATGATATCAAAAATGTCATTGATAGGGTGCTAGAGGGCCATCCAAGATGGCCGCTTAGGTCAGAGCTCCCTCGTAGCCCCGCATCAATCCTGGAAAATCCTGCGGATCGTGTCGTTACTGTGCCCCAGTCTGCCTGTGCATGAACGGCTGATGTCCCCAGCTATGCCATCCCGAAGTTTTGTGTAAAATCGGAGCCCCTAGCCTGAGATTCAGCCCGGGAGGCCCGGCTGCCGAGACTCGCGGGGTTGGCCTCTCTGCTCCGCGCGTCCAGAGCTGAGCTCCTTCACTACAGAGCCCGACGCGCCCCCCGTGCCACCCACGAGACGGGGGCCAGTATTCTGGCAAGGAGACGGCAGCGGTTCGGGGAGCACTCGCCGAACAGCAGAGGGTCGGCGGGAGATCCTGACCCCCTCCCTCCCCTCGCCTGGAGCCATCGCCAGAGTGGAGGAGATGGCCGTAAGATGCCAGGGCCACCCCCACACCCTGAATCTGCTCCTGCGGCTCCGGCATCCGGCTTCTCAGCCGATGGCCGTGGAGCGACAGACCCCGGACGACGGCCAGTGGCCCAGCAAGAATCCCCACACCCACTCAGAGGCGGCAAGCGATCACAGAGCTGTAGCGACGCGGTGGGTGAGCGGGAGGCTCCCCTGACGGTGTCCACATTCACGTGGGTGCCGGGAGGTAAGGAGTGGTGGGGAGACGGTGCTGTTCCCCAGGCGGGGTTGGTCCTCTCCCTCCTCTCCCCCCCTCTGCCTTTGGGACTCGGCGAAGGCCTCACCCGTAGCGGTAGGAGCAAGCGAGCAGCACAGCGCCCCCCGGCAAACCATTCACTCCTGCAACCCGCTGAGCCAAGACTGGTGCGGCATCCGGGGGGGCCCCGTCCACTTGGACGACCTGAACCCCGCCACATTGGGAAGAGCATCCTCCTTGCCGCAGACCAACACCCGGCCCTGTACTACAAAACAGGGGCACAAGGAATTGACCAACACTTTGCCTCCTGATTTAGTAATAGCTGGCAGAAATCCTCTGTAAACAACTTTGACACGTACCAACGAAGCTCCTCAACAGTCAACCCTTGCCACTAAGAAGCCCACATAGTGGGTAACTTCCTTCCTACGCCGGTCTTCCGCTGAAACCCACCAAGGGGGCTGCGCTAACAGTGGAGAGCTCAGCGCACGACGAAAACCGCCCCCCCCGCCCCGCACTTCTGATCAAGCACCCCATACAACCAGCCGCGGCCACCCCGGTCCGGGGGTGGGTCCCGGGGGGCTCGAGGCACAACTAGATCACCTGCAAACCATTTTCGACGCTTCCATTCTCATAGCCACGATGGGGAAAAACAATAAATGTCAGAGGAAGCTAAACTTTGAGAGTGGCCCGACCCCCAGAGCCCCTCACCACCCCGAAGACCAAGCTTCATCGTCCGTATGCTCTCACCAGGATGAAGTGGCTGAGAACACCTTTGAAATCAAAGAAATCCTTCTTGACTTAAAAGCAGGCATTGGCAGCCTGAGTAACAAAATGGACGGTCTTGCGTCCAAAGTTGATCTCATGCAACACCGTATGGACTCCCAGGCCGAACGCCTTAACGAGATGGAGCAGAGGGTGTCAAATCTCGATGACAGTTCGGCAACTCTAACTAATAGAGTCTCACAGCTGGAATCGCAAATGAAACTAACGGCTGCCAAGTGCGAGGACCTCGAAGGTCGGTCGAGGAGGAATAATTTATGGATAGTCGGTGTGAGAGAACATCAAACGCAAGAGAAAATGGAAGACTTTGTAGAAGCCCTATGCACAACTCTATTCGGCCGCGATGCCCTATCCCACCTATTCATAATCGAGAGAGCCTACAGGATTCCCGTGACAAGACCTGCCCCAGGAGCTCCCCCAAGGCCAATAATAGCGAGACTGCTGAACTACAGAGATCGCGACTCCTTGCTCCGCCTCGCCAGAGAAAAGGCAAACTGAGCCACGACGGGGACAAAATCCATTTTTACCCTGATTTCTCCCCGACAGTACAGTCACAAAGGAAAACATTTGCTAGCGTCAAACAGACACTCCGCAACAGCCAACTGCCGTATTCCATGCTTTATCCAGCACGCTTAAGAGTCCAACACGAGGGAAAGGTCCAATTTTTCCAAATCCCTGTCTGGACACAAGACCCGGCACAGCAGTACTGAGTAGGCCAGATCATTCACAGCAGCTCAAGTCGGGGCTGGGACACTTGGGAGACCCCAGGTGCCCCCAGCACAGCTACTGTTAAGTTACTGTTAGCCTAAATTGAGTCTGTCCGACGAGGTGTGGACCTCACGTCTCTGCAAGGCAACTCCGACGGCCTTTTTGGTTTGGGGTTGGGAAAGTCAGAACCTCCCGGTGAGCATGTTCAGGGTTGCCCACCCTCGGGAGAGTTACGTCTTGAGCCTGTTGGGGATTGCCCGAAGTTTGAATATTACACAGTTAATGGGAAAGTTCAACGCCACCAGATCCCGAATGTCCCGCTCACCCCCTGCTCCCTACTCGCCGCCATACACATCATCGCATCGAGTCTCCCATCCCTCGCATACAGTCCCAGTCAGCAGCTCTGGATCAACCAGACCACAGCCGCCCGCTGAATCAGAAATGTGGTCCGAAATAAAAGCAAAGATGCCCCATTCAATGTTTTAACATGGAATATAAGAGGCGGTAACATCCCGGCTAAATCTAGAAAAATTCTGCACTATCTCAGACGTCACGAGGTAGACGTGGCCCTGATTCAAGAGACACAATTTACTCTGGGGAGAGACCACCAGTGGGCCAAAAGCTGGGGCTGCCACAGATACATTTCATCCTACTCCACGTACTCGAGACTCAAAGTCTTTTAAATGGTTGGATGATTGAATCTCAGTCAATTGTTCTGTACGTTATTCTTGACGTATCTACATTTTCATAATTGTTTACTGCCTCTTAAATGCTGCTCTTTTTTGCTGCAAATCATCCAACCATTTAAAAGACTTTGAATACCGAATAGAGGCAGGAGGGATTCAAAGAACCTTCACCCAATATATATAACCTGAAGAAGGGCGTTTATCGCCCGAAACGCGTAGTTAAGAAGAGTGGACATCAGTTATACAAACATCATACAATTTAAGTCAACTTATATATTGGGACTTGATTTGATTTTTTCGATATTTGTTTGAATTTTGATATGGAATTGTTATTATGTTTATGAAGTTACTGTAGAAGTGCAAAGCACATTTGTTACGTGAAGGACTTAGTTGTTTCTTTCACTGTTGTCAGAATTTGTATTAACAACAGAACCTGTGTATGCTGAAAAATACTAATTTATGTTCTCTATATAAAATTTGATACTGAACAGTGTATTCTACACAATTGATTATTATTTGAATTACTTTGATTACATTATACTCATTGATTTTTTCTTACATATAACTAAATCATTGCAACATAAGTGGCGTATTGCTGTGCCTCAGTTCATTCACCGTGTATTTGCAGTGAATCTTCCCAGCTTCAGCTCAAGCACAGTACCTCAGCCACTGGTATGCAACGCAAACGATTCGCCCTCATCTACAGGTGGAGAGGGCCTTAGCAACTCCCAACTTCCTGACTGCTGTGGTTTTCAGCCAACTTCCCGTTCCCAACCGCACAATGAACTTGATGCTAACAACATACAAGGTCTGGAAGTCGCTAGCAAATAAGCTGGGGGTGCAGATAAGGTACTGCCGGTCAAGTTTATTCCTGGAATCTCCCTAACATCAAAGAAAGTGTTTCACCAGTGGGTCGACAAGCTACACATACAATCCCTAGGAGACCTATTCACAGAGGAGGGTTTCCTGACCCCTGACCAAGCCAAACAGAAAGGGGGCAACACAGCACTAGACGTGTTCCACTACTTCCGAACTCGATACACTATGCAGACCCACCTGTCTGGTTTCCCGAGCCAGCCACCGACCTGGCAGTTACTGCACGATGTCATTCAAGCACAGGGGGAAGGCAGGCTAGTATCGCAAATTTACAAAGCACTGACCACCGGAACACCCCCCGTCAACACTGGAGCGAAAACTAGATGGAAACGAACGCTAAATGCAAGTATATCAGAGGTTGATTGGGGCTACATTCTGAATCAGACCCAGAAAATTGCACTTAACTCCCGGCTCAAACTTATCCATTTTAACTTCCTCCACCAAACCTATTATACACCTGAAAAGGCTAATAAACACCATCCCGACACCCAGGCCGAATGCAAGAGATGTGGAACTCTATCAGCGAGCTTCATACACCTGACATGGGAATGCCCTGAAGTAGCCCCATTCTGGAACCGTGTGTTAGACACGACAACAGCAATCGTGGGAGAAGCAATACAACCGAGATGCACGGCAGCTTTGTTGAGAATGACAAGATTGCTATCCACGCCGTTGAGGAGACTGACCGGAGTTCTACTGACACTAGCTCGCAGGAGAGTTGCCATGGCATGGGGCTGCGGCCCCCACCTTCCACACCGCTTGGCGGAAAGACTTACTCTACTATCAGGACATTGAAGCAGATTTCATAAAACTCCTCCCTCTTCACGCGCGCCCGCCCGACATATGGGGCCCGCTGATATCCTTCCTGATAAGTGAAGCTGACACCTCCTCAGAGGGACTATTGGAGACTGGGAACACACCCTGATGCAGTCTTAACTCAGGCCGACAATACTTGCTACAGGGTTGCAGGGGGGCAGAAATGATGCACAATAGGGACTATACGGAGGAGCGGCGAGGGTTAGGGGAGGGACCTGAAGGGGGGGGTGGTGTGGGCTCTCGTTGACAGCGCAAAGTTAAAATCCACCCTAATGTGGGTGTGTATTTGCATGGTGTGTTGAAATACCAAAACTAAAGGTTTTAAAAAATAAAAATAAAAAATAAAAATAAAAATGTCATTGATGAAATCACTGATGACATCACATATGACATTAATTTTGATGAAACGTTCCCTTAACGAAACATCACCAAACTTTGCAGGATCAATCTGCCGGACCATACTCTTTCATCCAGGGTAGGCGTAGTTAGAAGCCACCAAAAAAGTGCTCGCCCTAGGGGGTTTAGCAACTTAACCATAACTACAGGGTCACTAAAATATAACAGAAGAAAAACAGATAACTGCAAAAAGCACTTCAGGTCATGTGATGCTGACAATGATGAAGAAAAAAAAGGGGAAAAAAAAGAAATAAAGCATCTACACAAATTGGTGATGAATCATAGGTTGTGTTTCCAAAATGATACTGGTGACACTCAGATACTCTTTAAATTGCCATGTCACTATGACAAGAATGTAGTTACTCTGTGATTCTCTTCTGCAGTGGAATACCTCTATGTTGCTGTTCTGAGAGAACATTGGCATGCCTCTGTTGAGAGGCAGATGAATATGTCATCTTTAGCTTCTGCCCCTCTCCAGCCGAATATTGCACAGGTGAGAAATGTTACTCACTAAGACAACCATACCACCCTTATCCCAGGCAGGTACAGCAGGAGATGGACACAATCTAAAGGTGAAGATGGCATGAGTAACCAACTAATATTACAACAAAACATGTGCATGCAATAGACACAAATCAAATATGTACTAAATATGAAGAACATGAACACTAGGTAACATGTGCATTTATACATGGATAATATTATCATACCATCCACAAAGACTTGAAGAATACTAACATAAGCAATGAATAAGCTGAATGGAACATGAATGATATGCGGATATACTTCACTAACATAGAATCGCAACTGTAGCAAGCAGCCATCTTTTTGAAAATGGAAGACGGAACATGCTTTTAAGTAAACGAAAGGCCTCAAGGCTTCACGAGAACTCAACATGCTGAAATAACAAAATACAGACCTCTGCAGATCTCAGACAAGAGCTGTCAACCACAGCCAATGTTTTTGTGAATTAAGGGAGGCTCAGAACATTGCAGTGAAAGCATGAGATGGTAATTCCCAGGATGCAAGAAGGATATTCCCAAATTAATCAAAGTTTTATAAGAGAAAAACAACCATTTGCAAGTCAGGTGCAGGACAATTATTAGCCCAAAAACTCCATGGAGAATAGCTCAAGAGTGTCCTCAATTGTAAAAGAAACAATAACACTTGCACAAATTTGCTAAAATCCTAATAAATGCAGGGTGCATTAATTCCGAACATGGTCCCAGCAGACGTGACCCATAATTGAAGAACACTGTCTATTCATTAGTAGCAGACGCAGATAGGACACCTGCACTGCAAGTGTGGGGTGTGTTTTCACACAATGGGTGCAGGGTCACCATAGAGAAATGTTTATACACAACCTAATGGGTGTTTAGCACTCAACGCATATGACTACTAAATGAAATTATATTGCCCTTATAAACCCGGCCCTGAAATAGGTTTTTATATTCCCTAGGTGGGATATGGGTGATCGCCACATCGGGCGGATAGAAGATTGATCCACAGAATAAGAAATTGGTCCGGAAGAAGATGATTTGAAAGATATACATCATCGAAACCGGTCGACCTCAGAAAGTCATGGATGTCCAAAAACATAGGACACTCATGCCGAAAACAACCCACTTTTAATGCCAATGATCTATGTGACACAACACTGGCTTTTCATTCAGTAGATAACATTTTATTACAATTCCCTCGCAAACAAGCTTAAAGGTGTCCCTTGGAACAAAGGTGGGGACATAGACCTAGCCGAGACATCAGAAACATAACGAATATCTTCTATTGTTATTTTTTATCATTTTTTGTATTTTATAATTCATGCTTGCCTTATGCAAGCATTTGGATGGCTGGGGATAGCCACATTACGGAGGGTGAATAAAGCACCTGAAATTCCCTCGTATTATGCTCTCCCAAACATTCAATTCTCGCCTCCTTCACTTTTTCAAGCCTCAGATAGGCGGTTCTTTTTGAGAATGCCTTACAACACTCTGGCAATACTGATCAACAACCCATTGTAGGGTCAGGGTCAGTTTCTCTCTTCTCATCTATCCTCTTTTAGATAGGCGATACACCACTCTCCAACTAGGGATAGAACACACTGCAGGGCAAGGGTGTTCTTACGGCCAGGGTCAGAGCAGGTAACACAATATAGTATTGACAACTAAAGCAATTTATAACAATAATCACAGTCCTATTCCCTGGATATCTTCCTCCCACCATAATCCCAAGGGAAAAGGGAGCACCCAACCTTAATTCCCACCAGTGGGAGAGAAATTAGACACAGCCAATCTAAGTGTACAATGCTCATTAGGATAAATCTGGGACCACGCCACACCATCACACACTACAGCCAGGGTGCCAATAAGAAATCAGCAACAACCCCACCCACAGGAATACAACCCAAATGGAACAAGAAGTATTGGAACCAGGATACAGAACCCACTAAACCAACTTTCGAATGTATGCATACACAACCCACCCAAAACTCACACAACCATCTGTCACCCAGCAATCCGCATGCACTTTACCACACTGCATCAATAACAAACAGTACATAAAATGTACCTACAGCACACGAGGTCTCCCCCGGTCCGATACTCGCACCAAAGCTCAGGGCACGGTGAATACCGAACTGAAGCCGCCAACAGCACACCACTTCTCCCACTCCCCCTCCATCCGACAAACCATACCCACCCTCCTTCTTGTTTACAAATCCGCCAGAGTGCCTTGGGACCACTTCTGTTGGTGAAGGTGCTCTATATAAGTACCTTTAACATAACATACCAGAACATAACATAACATAACATTCAGCTTGTTTTATCGAGCTGAACACCCTTCTGTCAAATGCTTTCTTATTTAGCACGGGTGAAAAATATTGCTAGTATTGTTCCCATTCCATTTCAAGATAGACATCACACACTGATTTTTCACTTAGTAGTTACTCTGTGATTCTCTTCTGCAGTGGAATACCTCTATGTTGCTGTTCTGAGAGAACATTGGCATGCCTCTGTTGAGAGGTAGATGAATATGTCATCTTTAGCTTCTGCCCCTCTCCAGCCGAATATTGCACAGGTGAGAAATGTTACTCACTAAGACAACCATACCACCCTTATCCCAGGCAGGTAGAGCAGGAGATGGACACAATCTAAAGGTGAAGATGGAATGAGTAACCAACTAATATTACAACAAAACATGTGCATGCAATAGACACAAATCAAATATGTACTAAATATGAAGAACATGAACACTAGGTAACATGTGCATTTATACATGGATAATATTATCATACCATCCACAAAGACTTGAAGAATACTAACATAAGCAATGAATAAGCTCAATGGAACATGAATGATATGCGGATATACTTCACTAACATAGAATCGCAACTGTAGCAAGCAGCCATCTTTTTGAAAATGGAAGACGGAAAATGCTTTTAAGTAAACGAAAGGCCTCAAGGCTTCACGAGAACTCAAAATGCTGAAATAACAAAATACAGACCTCTGCAGAGCTCAGACAAGAGCTGTCAACCACAGCCAATGTTATTGTGAATTGAGGGAGGGTCAGAACGTTGCAGTGAAAGCATGAGATGGTAATTCCTATTCCCAAATTAATCAAAGTTTTATAAGAGAAAAACAAGCAATTGCAAGTCAAGTGCAGGACAATTATAAGCCCAAAAACTCCATGGAGAATAGCTCAAGAATGTCCTCAATTGTAAAAGAAACCATAACACTTGCACAAATTTGCTAAAATCCTAATAAATGCAGGGTGCATTAATTCCGAACATGGTCCCAGCAGACGTGACCCATAATTGAAGAACACTGTCTATTCATTAGTAGCAGACGCAGATAGGACACCTGCCTTACTCCTTACACATATTCCCAGACACAAGAAGCCACAAAAGGCCAAATACAATTGGATCACCCTGACTCATAGCCTAGAAATGAGGGGTCATATCTTCTTTAATTGAAACCAAAGCAGTCTGCGGACCTTAAAATGTTGTTAAAGGGACGTTATAGTTACAAGTAAAACCAAAAAACCCTTGAAATTTGCCAGTTATGGTAAGCTAAGCAACCATAACTCCCGCCACCACCATACACTGCCTAACACCCAGGACATCAGAGATGATATCAAAAATGTCATTGATGAAATCACTGATGGCATCACATATGACATTAATTTTGATGAAACGTCCCCTTAACGAAACATCACCAAACTTTGCAGGATCAATCTGCCGGACCATACTCTTTCGTCCAGGGCAGGCGGAGTTAGAAGCCACCAAAAAAGTGCTTGTCCTATGGGGTTTAGCAACTTAACCATAACTACAGGGTCACTAAAATATAACAGAAGAAAAACAGATAACTGCAAAAAGCACTTCGGGTCATGTGATGCTGACAATGATGAAGAAAAAAAAGGGGAAAAAAAAGAAATAAAGCATCTACACAAATTGGTGATGAATCATAGGTTGTGTTTCCAAAATGATACTGGTGACACTCAGATACTCTTTAAATTGCCATGTCACTATGACAAGAATGTAGTTCATCTACAGTCCATCACTGAGTGGATGTCTGCTAATTGGCTAGCATTGAATCAATCCGAAACTGAGATTCTGCTCGCTCCCCCTCGCACTTGCTGCTAAAAAAACTTCCCACATTTGTAGAACTGTTCGGTGGAAGTGGTGACAAAAGTAACATTTTTGTTTGTATATCTTGAGTCCTCATTATCAATGGAACCTCAAATTAGAGGCCTTGTGAGCTCTACCAACTTTTACATTGGGACTCTGAGACAACTTTGTCCACTGCTGTCTGCCTACGACTGTAATAGCTAAGGCCATTATATGTGCCAAATTGATCTATCGCAAAATCGCCTATCTGGCTACAAATAAACATCAGATTACCCACATTCAAAGGCTTAAACATACATTTGTTTGGATTTTATGTAATACTAGCCATCGAGATCATAGTAACCCTCTGCATGAGAAGTTGCACTGGCTCCTTATCCAGACCAAAATATATTTTTAGATCTTGACTTTGATCAATACAACTCTATATGGTTCATGCCTAGTAAATCTGAAGAAATGGTTTGCCTGGTATAGTGCTGACAGACAACTTAGTTCATCACTTTGCCTGTCAATACAAGTTCCCAGGTATCAGAAAACCAGGACATTTGGAAGATCTGTTACGGTAGAAGGGAGTAAGATGTGCAACAGCCTGCCCAGGGACACTAAAGAAAATGTAGACCTACAATGGTTTAGAAAGAGACCGTAAACCCACCTGTTTAAGGGATAATGAGAACTTTGTTCTATCTCCTAACATACCATATCTACCTGCTTTTCTCCTTCTCTTCGTTTTTCCTCGTTGGCCAGACTGAGAACGCTTTGAAACCATGATGGCAATATTGCCTTTATGCTCCATTAAATAGAAATAGAAAATCTATCAATTGTGTCAGAATTAGTACTGTTCTTAATCTCATGTGCCTCCAATTTACCTCAAATGCTATTGTTCCCATGGCCAACCCCTCTACTCCCAGCTCAACTACAGCTGTTAATGCTTGTGTGTGGCCAACTCGGCAAACCTTTGAAACTCCCTTTGCCATGGCCAGGCCAGTAACTTTCTCACCTGAAGCCCACCTTTTATGTAGATATTGATTTAATTGTTGATCACAGAGTTTGAAGAACTCCACAGGTACGTGAATGTCTTCCTTGGATGTCTAGGAAACACTCTAGAGGAGTAAATTATGATTTGGGTAACCCTCTACCCATATGAAGACCTTTCTGTCACATTCAATCATATATCACACAAAGCAGAAATAGGACTGTGATTATTGTTATAAGTTACTTTAGTTGGCAATACTATATTTTGTTACCTGCTCTGACCCTGGCCGTAAGAACACCCTTGCCCTGCAGTGTGTTCTATCCCTAGTTGGAGGGTGGTGTACCACCTATCTAAAAGAGGATAGATGAGAAGAGAGACACTGACCCTGACCCTACAATCGGTTGTTGATCAGTATTGCCAGAGTGTCACAAGGCATTCTCAAAAAGAACCGCCTACCTGAGTCTTGAAAAAGTGAAAGAGGTGAGAATTTAATGTTTGGGAGAGCATAATACGAGGGAATTTCAGGTGCTTTATTCACCCTCCGTAACGTGTGCTAACCCAGCCATCCAAATGCTTGCATAAGGCAAGCATGAATTATGAAATACAAAAAATGATAAAAATAACAATAGAAGATATTCGTTATGTTTCTGATGTCTCGGCTAGGTCTATGTCCCCACCTTTGTTCCAAGGGACACCTTTAAGCTTGTTTGCGAGGGAATTGTAATAAAATGTTATCTACTGAATGAAAAGCCAGTGTTGTGTCATATAGATCATTGCCATTAAAAGTGGGTTGTTTTCGGCATGAGTGTCCTATGTTTTTGGACATCCATGAGTTTCTGAGGTCGACCGGTTTCGATGATGTATATCTTTCAAATCATCTTCTTCCGGACTGATTTCTTATTCCGTGGATCAATCTTCTATCCGCCCGATGTGGCGATCACCCATATCCCACCTAGGGAATATAAAAACCTATTTCAGGGCTGGGTTTATAAGGGCAATATAATTTCATTTAGTAGTCATATGCGTTAAGTGCTAAACACCCATTAGGTTGTGTACAAACATTTCTCTATGGTGACCCTGCACCCATTGTGTGAAAACACCCCCCACACTCGCAGTGCGTCTCTCCATATACTTCATCAATATGTGTCGGGGTAGGATTTTGGTGCCACCTGAGTCCCAGAGTGGAAAAGTGAAAAGCAAAATGGGGCAACCCCTATGACTCCACATCCCTATGTAGTCAAGTGTCTCTACATTGTGAGGATACCTTAGAGATTTCAACATTCACTTACTCTCTATTTCATTTGAAGATGGTCACAGCAATATGGTTGTGAGCCCCAATGATGTTGTTGCAGGCTCAGTTGCTGTCCACAGTGGGCTGTGGAGTAGAGAGAACGTGAAAAAAACGTTATCCCATCTCAAAGTCTGTATTTTTGCATATTATTATTTATATGTGTTGCACTGCATTAATATTTTGCACAGCCTCCAGAGCAACACGAAGTATGGCATTTCTATGCTATAGATCATCATGCATTTTGCAAAAATTGGGTTTATAAAGTATTGGTTATTTGTTGGGTAGCCCAGATTGCATACGATCCAGGTGCTCCGCTTTGTATGCAGAGAGGGCTGCTTAGATTGCTGCAGAGATAAACTGTGATCCGTATTACGAGTCCCCATTTAGTTAGTACTGGGATGTTTCGCTTTACATGGTGGAAAAGCTGCTGAAATTGCTGCAATAATATACTGCAGACCGTATTGTGAAAAACCCATTTTCTTTGTGCTAGGGTGTGCCTCACGTTGGGGCGTAAAGCGAAACATCCCAGGTGTGGGGTGGGTTTTCACACAATGGGTGCAGGGTCACCATAGAGAAATGTTTATACACAACCTAATGGGTGTTTAGCACTTAACGCATATGACTACTAAATGAAATTATATTGCCCTTATAAACCCGGCCCTGAAATAGGTTTTTATATTCCCTAGGTGGGATATGGGTGATCCCCACATCGGGCGGATAGAAGATTGATCCACAGAATAAGAAATTGGTCCTGAAGAAGATGATTTGAAAGATATACATCATCGAAACCGGTCGACATCAGAATTTCATTGATGTCCAAAAACATAGGACACTCATGCCGAAAACAACCCACTTTTAATGCCAATGATCTATATGACACAACACTAGCTTTTCATTCAGTAGATCAAATTGTATTACAATTCCATCGCAAACAAGCTTAAAGGTGTCTCTTGGAACAAAGGTGGCGACATAGACCTAGCCGAGACATCAGAAACATAACGAATATCTGCTATTGTTATTTTTATTATTTTTTGTATTTGATAATTCACGCTTGCCTTATGCAAGCATTTGGATGGCTGCGGATAGCCACATTACGGAGGGTGAATAAAGCACCTGAAATTCCCTTGTATTATGCTCTCCCAAACATTCAATTCTCACCTCTTTCACTTTTACAAACCTCAGGTAGGCGGTTCTTTTTGAGAATGCCTTACAACACTCTGGCAATACTGATCAACAACCCATTGTAGGGTCAGGGTCAGTTTCTCCCTTCTCATCTATTCTCTTTTAGATAGGCGATACACCACTCTCCAACTAGGGATAGAACACACTGCAGGGTAAGGGTGTTCTTCCGGCCAAGGTCAGAGCAGGTATCACAATATCAGTATTGCCAACTAAAGCAATTTATAACAATAATCACAGTCCTATTCCCTGGATGTCTTCCTCCCACCATAATCCCAAGGGAAAAGGGAGCACCCAACCTTAACTCCCACCAGTGGGAGAGAAATTAGACACAGCCAATCTCAGTGTACAATGCTCATTAGGATAAATCTGGGACCACGTCACACCATCACACACTACAGTCAGGGTGCCAATAAGAAATCAGCAACAACCCCACCCGCAGGAATACAACCCAAATGGAACAAGAAGTCTTGGAACCAGGATACAGAACCCACTAAACCAACTTTCGAATGTATGCATACCCAACCCACCCAAAACTCACACAACCATCTGTCACCCAGCAATCCGCATGCACTTTACCACACTGCATCAATAACAAACAGTACATAAAATGTACCTACAGCACATGAGGCCTCCCCGGTCCGATACTCGCACCAAAGCTCAGGGCACGGTGTATACCGAACTGAAGCCGCCAACAGCACACCACTTCTTCCACTCCGCCTCCATCCTACAAACCATACCCACTCTCCTTCTTGTTTACAGATCCGTCAGAGTGCCTTGGGACCAATTCTGTTGGTGAAGGTGCTCTATATAAGTACCTTTAACATAACATAACATAACATAACAGAGCATAACATAACATAACATTCAGCTTGTTTTATCGAGCTGAACACCCTTATGTCAAATGCTTTCTTATGTTTAGCATGGGTGAAAAATATTGCTAGTATTGTTCCCATTCCATTTCAAGATAGACATCACACACTGATGTTTCACTTAGTAGTTACTCTGTGATTCTCTTCTGCAGTGGAATACCTCTATGTTGCTGTTCTGAGAGAACATTGGCATGCCTCTTTTGAGAGGCAGATGAATATGTCATCTTTAGCTTCTGCCCCTCCCCAGCCGAATATTGCACAGGTGAGAAATGTTACTCACTAAGACAACCATACCACCCTTATCCCAGGCAGGTACAGCAGGAGATGGACAATAAAGGTGAAGATGGCATGAGTAACCAACTAATATTACAACAAAACATGTGCATGCAATAGACACAAATCAAATATCTACTAAATATGAAGAACATGAACACTAGGTAACATGTGCATTTATACATGGAAAATATTATCATACCATCCACAAAGACTTGAAGAATACTAACATAAGCAATGAATAAGCTCAATGGAACATGAATGATATGCGGATATACTTCACTAACATAGAATCGCAACTGTAGCAAGCAGCCATATTTTTGAAAATGGAAGACGGAACATGCTTTTAAGTAAACAAAAGGCCTCAAGGCTTCACGAGAACTCAAAATGCTGAAATAACAAAATACAGACCTCTGCAGAGCTCAGACAAGAGCTGTCAACCACAGCCAATGTTATTGTGAATTAAGGGAGGGTCAGAACGTTGCAGTGAAAGCATGAGATGGTAATTCCCAGGATACAAGAAGGATATTCCCAAATGAATCAAAGTTTTATAAGAGAAAAACAAGCATTTGCAAGTCAGGTGCAGGACAATTATAAGCCCAAAAACTCCATGGAGAATAGCTCAGGAGTGTCCTCAATTGTAAAAGAAACCATAACACTTGCACAAATATGCTAAAATCCTAATAAATGCAGGGTGCATTAATTCCGAACATGGTCCCAGCTGACGTGACCCATAATTGAAGAACACTGTCTATTCATTAGTAGCAGACGCAGATAGGACACCAGCCTTACTCCTTACACATATTCCCAGACACAAGAAGCCACACAAGGCCAAATACAATTGGATCACCCTGACTCATAGCCTAGAAATGAGGGGTCATATCTTCTTTAATTGAAACCAAAGCAGTCTGCGGACCTCTCTACTACTACTCCTGTCTGGTTTATGACTTGACGACCTGTCACTTGTCCGAGGTTAGTTTGTAAGAAGCCAACAAATCAGAATCCTTAATTTCAGGCCACTCATTACGTATTATGCCAGCCAATTACATATTGTTGAGATAATGTGCCTCATTATGAAACTGCCGGTCCGGTAACAACTGTGCTGGTAGGCTCACCGGCACCATTGTTATCAGACTGGCAGAGTACAAGTTTCCGAGCCGGACAGGTCTGACCTGGAGGGCAGAACGACACCCGCTCTAAGACTTTGATGGAAGCATCGGCACTGTTGCACACTGTACCTGTGCTTCTGTCCACCCCATTCCCATTGAGTCCTATGTGACTTGAATGGCAATGGGGGTTACATTTTCCAGCGCATGGCTTCAAGGAACGCTGGGGCTGTAATGCCCCGGTGATTCCCTAAAGCCAGGCACTGGAAAAAAACACACAACTCCGGCGGCAGCCTGCTGTTTTTACTGGCATGGCTACCACCGGGTTTGTAATGAGGACCACCGTCTTTTCACTGTTATCAGTTTACAGGTGGTCGCAAGTGGAGATATCAGATTGTCATAACTCAACGAAATATGTTATACTTATAGTCTATATGTAGTCAATCCCCGTCACCAACCCCTAGTCCCCCAGGATATGTACTGAGACATTGTGTTATGATATCAGCAATGATGGCCAGCAATGATGAGTTTTGAGTATGTAATACATTGTTTGGATTGAATTAACCGAGAGCAATCCCATGTTAAGGCTTTTATGCTCTCCCTGCTTTAGTTTGATAATAATAAAGCTGGGTTTTGCCGTGCACTTTGTCTATTTCCATGATTGAGTCCAGTTTGATCTGGCTACAGAACCTCTGTGAAATGTGGGTTTTCCCAGGCAATCTTAAAGCTACCCATTTTATATTCTGGCGCGACCATGGAGAGGAATTTCCTGGAGTTGTGGTTGTTAGGTGCTTGAGTCCCTTCTTTGCAATGCAGATGTCTGCTTCGATTTAGGCATGCCCAGTTCCTTAGCTATCCCATAACACTTAACTATATACCCCCCCTGCATCATTTAATTCTATAAGGAGTCTTGTGGTTGCCTTATCACTCTCATGATGCATATATGACACATTCGGTCTGGCTGGCAACATACAAAACAACAGAGATTCTCTGCTTTGATGTTTCTTTTTCAATCTGTATATCTGTTCCTTTTTATTTCTATTGGCATTTATTTGAACTCCTATGTTGTACATCACTGATTGACCCTCTAGTTATTGGGAATGGGAATACACAATGGTACCTTCTATAGGACTCCGCATACCACCTTAAATTTGTTATCAATTATAAAAGAATTGCACCATTATGGCACAATGTCCATCATCACTATCTACCACACTACGGTCAAACATCACTCTTCCTAAAGGAGTGATATGATTTTTTATTGAAATATACAAACAATATCAATTTCAATTCTTGTTCTGGGTGAATTGAACATCTGTCTAGACTGTCCAACTAACAATCAGTCACTTGTCTTCTCCGATATAAGTGACTCTCTTGATGTGAAACTCCGGTCATCCAACTCAATGCACATAGGGAGCCATGCCTCAAATCCTATCATATCAACACCAATCCTGGCACTGCCTCACATATTGGTCACTAGTGTACTATGTCCTGACCAATCTCTCTTTTAAGATAAGTTGGCTAGTATCAAACACAGTGTGTATCACATGGAATTCTAGGTTAAATTCTAGGAATTCTAGGTGAGACCCATGAAACAAGTGACTCCAAACTCCATCTCCTCCAATAACCTACCTAATAATGATCGGAACACACTTGCCCCTGTCTTCCTTAAAAAGTCAAGACTCTTTCCAAAGTCAATCTTTGGTTTGATCCTGAAGGCACAGTAGTACAGAAAGCAAATAGAGCACTGGAACAATGCTGGTGAAAATCAAAAGACCCAGAGAATAACAAAAGTTGGCCTACACAATCAGAAATGCTTGTGATGAATTACCATCTGGCTGTCAAATGAGAAACTATATCGTGCCTCCTATTGCAATGAATATATGTATATTGGCCTACGCCAAGCTGCTTGTAAGTCACTTGCAAAAAATCTGTGTTGCAAGTCCTGACCTTAAATTCAATGTAAGCCTCCATTTTAGGTCAATCCGCCATTTTAGGTTTGCTTTGTAAAGTTACCCTCTGAGTTAAAATGGTGGACGATGTCATTTGGAAATACAACATGGCCGTCTTGACCTCTGTGTGTAATTAATATATAACTTGCCTGCAGGCCACTTGTTGAGGTCGTGAACTGAGACCTTGTCCTTCGTTGACCTCTGTGGATTACTCGTGCAATGAAACTAATCCGCGAGCATATGTTAAGAACAATGTATTAAAATACTGAACTAAGAACACTTGTTTAACTACATTGTATTAATGTTTGCGAAGACCTGTATGGGAAATCCCAAAACACACAGTTGCCATGTAGGCTTGTTGTCGTATGTATTAAAGGCAAACTAGTTACATGTGGATATGCAAACTCGGCATGAACCCTAGATCAGTAATGTATTAGAGGAATATTAACACCCGAAGTAGGGTAGGCAAATAGTATAAAAGAGCAATGAATTCGAATGTACAGCGTCTCTCACTGAACACACTGAACCACGCTGGAGTTTGTTGTGTTGCACTGAGGGCCGATAGCTATCTGATTTTGCTTTGTTCTTTGTAACTGATTCAGTATAAAATAAAGATCTTCGTATGTTCCTTAGTAACGCGTGTTCGGTGTATTTCCTTTTGGGGTACTTAGCCTCGATATTTTGATTTTGTTTTCACAATTGGTGCCCGAATGGGGACCTTCAAGATTGGTGCCGGATTATCGAAGGTTGACCCTCGCTATCGGACCTGGATCGGACGGTGTGACAAAAAGGGGCCCCACTGAACGAGACGCGACACCTCAGCGTCGCTGCACGACCCGATCCCTGGACGCCACTTATCGAGGCGGGCAGGTTTGCCGAAATCACCACACATGAGGTAAGATTAATTAGGTAAGATTCTTTGAAATCCGATCGGACCTCCTTAGGATTGATCAGGTGAGTCATGACCCGACTTTGGCGTATTGTATCTGTAGACACAATTATGGACCAGGTAACACCAATAATTTGATATGCCTGGGAAATTGTCTACCTGCTTCAGGGCGTTATTCCACAGCGATAGACAATCTTAGGAATTTAGCCGTCCCGCACCACAGGAGGGGTCGCCGGCGTGTACTATGTACTGTAAGCATGGCATTGGAAGTATAGTGTTTAATGATATTTGTCACAGACAAACCAGACATGCCTCCGAACTTCAGTGGCCAATCAATGGTAGTTCTGAAATCCCTCGTATTGAGTATTTAGAGTCAATTTTATTAAAGAAAAAGGCTAGACCTGCAGCATTTGATGTTTTGCAGAATTGGAAAAAAGAAGCGTTACAGCAATTTAAGAGTAGAGAAAAACATGTACGCCGTCATAAGACGAATGCCAAAAAAGCATTATTGTATGAGCAAGATAAACATTCTGAGTCGACTAGGAATATGGATAGGGCTTTCTCACTCAGAATTCAGAAAATCTATCCTTCTAAAGACCTTTGTGTTTCCAACGAATTCATAGACAAATTGTTAAATGAACAAAGGCCTGGTGCCTCTGCTCCATCTCCGTATGTTCCTCTTCCTCCTGCTTTGCCTCTTCCTGCTGCTCTTCCTGCTCTACCTGCTGTTGTTCCCGTTGTTCCTGCTCCTCCCAATGTTCCTCTTCCTCCAGCTCCTCCACCTCTTCTTATGGCACCTGTAACAGTACCTCCATTGAATTTGCCTGCTCCTCCTCTTCCAAGTGGTCTTGTGCCGCTTGTAGTCGATCAAGGTGCGGGGTTGAGGATTGTCACTCGCAATACTGTACCACCAGAGAAGAAACATGATTTGATTGCATGGGATAAGCATTGTATGGAGAGGGATGATCAAGCTAATGTTTTTGCCACACTTTATAGTATGGATAATTTTCCTGAGAAAAATGTTTTTATTGAAGGTTTAGGGATTCATTTATGTGTAATGTGGGGCAAATTAAATCAAACAGATCTCCCGCAGGGTTTAAGGGATCTAAATACTTTAGCGTTTTCAAGAGACACTGTGGAGAAAATAAATGAGCATGTCGAGAGGTTATTTGAGTATAGAAAGGAGTTGGAAAGGTTACAGAATGAGGATGACGAGGGAGAAAGTATTTATTTACTGAAACGGTTCCTTCCTTGTCGAAAATCGATATCAGAGGAAGCACAAATTTGTATGAAGGACGTGCTTAGATGGATTTCAGATATGTCGATAACTCGAGTTGAGGTATATGACACATATAGTCAGTATACGCCAGAAATGCAGAGGAAAGTGATACAGGTAATGATATAGTACCTACAGGATGATTGTGTAAAAAGAAAGATTAGTCGTCCCACAGAGTTATTGAGTATTTAAAAGAGAGCTTTTTCACGTGACACTTCTTCGACTGCTTTAGCACTCGACTTAGCTCTGTTGCTTAGTAAGCGTTCGGAGTCACCTACTTCTCGGTTGCCTATGAGAGAGGTCCCTCCGACATTTGTCTCGAAGGTTGAGATTGCGGCCGATGCTGCACGAGGTATAGTTGCTGTGGACATTCCTGCACATTATGTATCACAGTTTGTCCACGTCCCGTTCTCAAGACAGGAAGTGAATACTATTAGACAATCTATTCCTGATATTAGGAAAAATCCAACAGGATTCTATAAAGAAATAGAGTCCGTCTTGCAGTCCTCAGTGTTCACCTTAGGCGATATCGATTTGTTATTTCCTGTACTCCTGCCCGTAGATTTGTGGAAACAAGTTAGGACTATAGACGACGTGCCAGGGTTGGGAGATACATGGGCAAATATAACTAGATTCGATGGAGAAAGGCCAGCTGGTGAAAGTCCGCCCCAGGTGATACTGACTTTGCCTGATAGAATCATTGCAAAATTGAAAACCATAATTCCTGAGAAAAGAATTATTTGGGGCAAACTTACAGCCTGTGTCCAAGGGAAGTCTGAGGGTGCTACCGAGTTCTTTAATCGGTTTGAACAGGTATTCTTGGATTTCAGCAGACAAGACTTATTCACAGAGTCTGGGAAAAGGTTATTTGTGGACACATTTGTGCGTGGATTGTTGCCTGACATCCAGTCACAAATTATGTCTTCTGAGAGTGCTTGGCTGGTGAAGTCCCAATCAGAAGTACTGCACATGGCTCAGTACTACGAGAATCATGTCAATAATGAAAAAGATAGAGTTGAAAAATGAAAAGGTGATTTAAAGACTAAAGTACTATTACAGCAAATTGTTAGAGGCCCAAGAGGGGGTAGTTCGCAGATTAGAGGTCTTTTGATGATATTCTGTTTCGTTAGGATTGCCCGAAGCAGGGTTTGGAACCTATACCTATTCCCGTCAATCAGAAAGGTCCCTACATTGAAATGGTGGTGGGAAATAGGAAACATTATTTTTTGATAGATACTAGAGCACAAAAGTGTTCCATTGATCATTCACGGGTTCCAATGTTTCTGTAGGGTTTTCTGGCACGCCAGTTGTTCGTCCAGTTTCTTCACCAGTACCCATTTCTTTGGGTCCCTTTACGGACCACTGTCCATTTCTGTTGACTTCGAATTGTGGAGAGAATTTGCTGGGGTTGAACCTGTTAAAGGAATTGAACGCATTAATTTATTGTTCTTCTGATGGACTGCGCTTGACGATTTCACCACAGCAATTTTCTGTCTCACAATTCTTGACTAGACCTTTGCCGCCAGAATTCATTGATGTACCAGAGAGCTTATGGGCTGTTGACGACAACGATGTCAGTGTTTTACAGATTGAGCCTGTTAAGATAGTTTTGAAACATGGAATTGAGCTGCCACGTATTCCCCAGTACAAGATTTCAGTTGAGGGCGAGCGAGCTTTGAAATGCATTGTTTCCGATTTTGTGCATCGCGGGGTGATTGAAGAAATTTCAGGAAGTTTGTGCAATAGTCCGATTTTACCCGTGTACAAGAAAGGCGATAATGCAATTCCATTCCGTTTCATGATTGATTTACGTGCCATTAATAAAGTTGTCGCTCCGCAATTTCCAATTGTGCCTGATGTGACGACAATATTAACCATGATTACAGCTACAGCTACTTACTTTAGTGCTGTGGATCTAAAGAATGCGTTCTTTAGTATTCCTATACACAAGGATAGTAGATACTTGTTCGCGTTCACCTTAGGGGGACGCTCGTTCACATTTACTCGTGCACCTCAAGGGTACACAGAGAGTCCTAGCATCTATAGTAGGGCTTAAAAAGAGCAGCTTGATACCCTTGAATTGCCCTCTACTTGTACATTGCTTCAGTATGTTGATGACATGCTTTTAGCTACTGATTCTGAGAGCGCCTGTAAAGAGGGCACTGTGTTATTGCTTATTCATCTAGCTAAGCATGGTCACAAAGCTTCGCTTAAAAAGTTTCAATATTGTTGCCAGGAGGTCGCCTATTTAGGCTATCTCCTGTCAAAGGAGGGAAGAAGATTGACACCTGAATGTATAAAACAAATTTCTGGCTTGTCTGTCCCAAATACACAGAAGGAAGTTAGAGCCTTGATAGGTATGGATTCTTACTGTAGGTTGTGGATCCCAAATTTTTTACTAGTGATCAAACCGATGTTGGCTTTGACAAAGAAGGGCATTTCTTCGCCATTGCCATGGAACACGGAACACCAGCAATCGTTTCACTTGCTCAATACTGCATTATGCTCTGCACCAGTTTTGGGCACACCAAGCTATGAAAAGGCCTTTGTGTAATTTGTGCATGAATGTGATGGATGTGCTTTGGCTGTATTAACGCAGGAACATGGAGGGATGAATAGGCTGTGCGGTTACTTTTCTTCCGCCCATGATCCTGTAGCATGCGCTTTGCCAAGATGTTTGCGAGCTGTCGCTGCTGCTGCTGAGTCTGTAAAATAGACCATGATCTAACCCTGATGGTGCCTCACTCTGTAGATGTTCTACTGAACCGAACCCAAACGCAACACCTCACTTCCGCACGGTTGACGAGATATGAATTGATCTTGTTTGCTCCTCACATCCAAATTAAGAGGTGTTGTGCTCTTAATCTGGCTGAACTCCGACCTTTCCCGCAAGATACTACTTGTGGCGATGAAGAGTCACATGACTGTCTGTATATTACTGAACAAGAGACAAAGGGTAGAATTGATTTGAAAGACACTCCTTTGGATAATCCGCAAGGAGAGCTGTTTTGTGATGGCTCTTGCTTCAAACTTCCGGATGGAACATCCACAGCTGCTTATGCAATCACCACATTAAGCACGGTCGTGGAAACCAAGAGAATCATGCATAACTCTGCACAGGCCGCAGAGATTATAGCATTGACCCAAGCTTGTGAACTTTCCGAAGGGCTGGCAGTAAACATATATACTGATAGTCAGTATGCCTTTGGGGTGGTTCACAACTTTGGGAGACTTTGGTCAGAGAGAGGGTTCTTAACTTCGCATGGTACCAAAATCCAATATGGCTCCCTAATAGTACAACTGCTCTCAGTGCTTGCGCTCCCTACTCAGTTAGCCGTTATGAAATGTGCCGCACATCGAAAGATTACAGATGACATGGGAAGAGGGAATGCTTTTGCTGATCAGATAGCTAGACAAACTGCTACCGATCTCCTTATGGAGAGGTATGTTTCGAGGGAGACTGTAAATGCTTATGCAATGGATGAGGGTGTTGGATCTGTACGGGATATCCAAGCTGATGCCACGTTATAAGAATCCAAGAGGTGGGCTGAAGGCTTGGGGAAACTTGATGATGACGGGTGTATTACTTTCAGATTATTGCAGCTAAAAAACCTGTATTTGATTTATCACCAGGTACGAGAGGCTTTACCTGTGTGATACGAGGGCCAGGGCCACAACATATGGCCTGGAAGCTGGGTGCTCATCAAGGCATTTGAGCGTTCGTCCTGCATTGCACCTCACTGGTGGGGCCCGTTGCAGGTCCTGTTGGTCACCCAAACAGGGGTGCAGGTTTCTGGAAGAAAGAATTGTATCCACACGTCGCACGTCAAGAAACTTCCTCACCCAGTGCCACACGATACAGAAGAAACAGAACCCCTCGCTAACGCTGCAACCAACGATCCCAAAGCAGTAAATAGCGCCGAGACTGTGTCGGAGAATCTTTCTGAGACTGTGAGGCTTGGGGAAGCAGCCATTTTGTCTCCACACTATCCAAAAGTTTTGCATCCGGAAACTGCTGTTTCAAATTCGGCATCTTCACTTGTCTCTGATACGTTGCTTCCAACGGGAAGTGATGACACATTGTTTCCGTATCAATCAGTACCCGGAAAAGCAAGGTACAATCTGCGTCCAAGAAAATAACCATACGGCACGGTTCTGCTGTGCATCTGATAGACTTACGGCACGGTTCGGCTGTGCATTCGGAGAAGGAAAGGATCATCGAGTCGAGGGCTTGTTTTTGCCAAAATTTGAGAAAGGGGATTCGGTTGGCTAGGGTTGTGTAAGGACTAAGATGTCGCGCTGCCGGGAGGTCACCAGCTAATAACATTGGAATGTCGTTTGAAGACTACAATGCCTGCCACCGCTACCGCTTGTATGGGACTTGTAAATGATTGTGTGACCAACCGGGACAATGGACAATGCACCTGGGCCCCGAAAATGTATTGCTGTGTTTTTATAATAATATTTGGTTTTATAATAGTCACTGTCTTAGGTTTATGGTACCTCGAGGAAACTCATCCTTTTAGAGTCCTTGTTTCCGACTGAAAATGTACCTACTGTTCCTACTCCCTTTGTACATTTGAATACTGTGTCCCCTAGGGACTCTCAGCATAGACAAAGGTAACACAATAATACTCTGCTACTTATCATGAATGCTACGCATGCCATTTTTAATAAGTCTAATTGTTGGGTCTGCTCACATTCCAGTATGTCTCGCCTTCTCCTGGCTAGCAGGCAAGTTTTAGCGAAAATGATGTCACTACTATCTCACTAATTGGGCATTTCTCCAAAAACCTATTGGTGTGAGGGATTGGCCATCGGGAGACTAATAACCTATATGGTCACCTATATGTGTTATTCTACTGGCACTTACATGTCAGGTGACTGGCCTGTCCCATCCCCAAAACCACTATCTATTATATTGTTGCAGAGTAGTGGGCTTGCCATTGGTTCTGGCCAATTACCATCCACCCCTGGAATACTAAACTGGCTAGATCTGATTCCCCCAGGCCTGGGACATGAGCAAGTTGTCAGCTCATGGTGTACTTCTTCAAGGTAATGCAAACAGTTATGCATCTGTATTGTAACTTGTGTGCACCACCTTTGCCTTGTGAGAATATTCTCCTAATGGTAGTAACACGTGTAGCGATATGCTTCTGACTGCTGGGACTGGCTTCTTCTTCCCACCCTGGAAGACTGTCCATTGTTCCACAACATCGAGCTCTGCAGCTTTAATTATTAGGATTTATTCTGTTTTTCTGCAGTTGGTCCCTTTGTCCCTGGGGGATTGGAATGTCTTCCTATCTCTTGTCCCTGGCTGTGGACCCTGTCTCACGCATCTTGCTCTCTGTCCACCCTGAATCGGCTCAGCTCCTGCTCAGTGATCTGAGAACTGTTGTAATTTTCCTAAACCTTATAATGTTGTTTCTACATTTTCTATGTTATACTGCATTCCCTATGGGTTAGCTATACATGGTTTGATCAGGTCCCATATATACTCCTGTATGTCCATGCGATTATTGGCTTTAAGCATCAGCAAGCTTGCTCGGGATCTCTTGTGCCTTGCGGTTTTGCGTTACTGTTTTTGGCTAATGAAAAAATAATAGAAGCAATTACATTATGTATATGTATCTGTCCTCTAACTATAGAACTGTTCACTCATGTTCTACATGTATTCAAGTGTGTGTTTGCGTGGTGCAGTTCAGACTGCACGTTTGCTTCATGTCTAACACTGCTATGTCGTGGTGTCTCTAATTACGTCAGTAACATGGCTTCTTGGTGCCTAGTCCAGGCTGTCCATCTAAATGTCTCTGATCATGCCCTCAGGCTCTTCTCCCACACATGGATATATGTACTGCCCCTGGTCGGTATGGCTGACTGAGAGGGTACCTCTCTGTATATTTGTCAATCATTGTTGCATTTGTTATTTGTCAAAAATAGAATGGGTGGTTGCAGGCTTTTCTGGCCTTTCCTCTTGTGATGAACTTAGTGAGAGAGAGGGTGATCCCAGGATCCAGACTCCCTCTTCAGTCCCCCCTCTGGCCAACCTCTCAAACACATCCTTGTATGTCAATCCTGTAGATCTTGGTTGCCATATTTTCGTTATTCCTCCGAGGTGTCCACAATAATTCACATGATCATCGAAATTCCATTCCATATAACTGCACACTCTTTCAGGGTTGCACCACACCCACTTTCCTTCATAATACTTCACATTAAATGGGTTCTCCAACTTCATTACCCCTAGCGGGAACAATTCCCATGTAGCTATTCTCTCCCTCCGTTTGTTTCTTTCTGCCACAATATGGTCCTTTGTTCCTCCTATTTTCGCATCCATCAGGACTTGCATTCAGATAGCCTCCTGCGCTGTATTCTATCACTTTGCGATGCATATCTTCACTCTACACATTGACACCCCTGCCGGTATCAGTGCACCCATTATTACCTTCAGTCCATCTGACAGCCATGACGGCATCCATTACCATATGTACGCTATCCAGCTCTGGTCATTTCCTGTCCCCTTCGCTACTTCTTCTTCCATTTTGGCATGCATCTGGTATAGTTGAGATAATGCATTTGACAGGGTACCGTTGTCTTCGTCATTGGAAGGTGTGAACGTGCAACAGGAACTCCCAATTTTTGTGCAAACTTCTCCTTCCATGGCTTTGAGAAGATCCAGGATATATCTATTCTGGAATGCCACCAACCTTACTTCTCAGAGCTCTTTTTTATTGCGTTGAACCCATTCACAGTGGAGTTGGTCGTCACCATTAGCTCCCAAGGGGTAATTTGCAGCCATTTCTCATTTGTGTATGTTTGTACAGATGGTATGATTGATTCAAAGAACATTTGCATCCTACTGAACAACCTGTGTTCTGCCAGAACTTCATCTAGTGCTGTCTCGGATGCTTCTGAGAAGTAATGACCTCCTCTCCTAACTCAATTCAGCTTGTTTCTTGCCCTTGCCTGTTTGTTCCTCCTCCACAAACCTCTTTTTCCTTTTGTTAGTGTCCATATTTGGGAACTCATCAAGTTTCACATCTTTTCGTGGTACGAAGAATGACAGCATATTGATGTGTACCAACGAGCAAACTCCTCCCCAGTTTGGTGGCAGTTTCTCGTATGCATTTAATTCGCACCCCCAGTAGTGATCCATCAGTACTGCTGTGCCTGCCTTCATTACTGCAGGTTTCTCTATGTTCTTGCATCCTACATTTTTGCCAACTTCCACTTCATGCTTATTCTGATAACCGAGTGCTGGTGTCTTCAGGAGTATTATCAGCATTGGTCCAGCTTCATTCTCCACCCATGTCAGTAAATCTGTACTTGCTTCCCACACTTTCAGGCACTTTTAATGTTCTTCCTGTATCTTGTTCACTGGTGATTGTGCTAGTGTCAGTGCTTTTCTTCCCACCACTCCATCCTACCATATGTCCTCAGTGTATACTTGGCGATACACAAGTAACTGTGATCTTTCTCAGCATCCAGGTTCTCCCCCTGTCTCTTTAACTCTTGTCCATGGACATGGCAATACCTTCAGTGTTATAGTCTTTGATTCTCCCTGCTCGGGCCCATCAGTTATGTACTGATAGCTTCATCTAACTGTCAATAATGATTCAACATGCCTAATGTTTTTGTGTAATTATCTTCATGCAGGAACGTTGTTTGAGACATCCATCTCAACGTTGATGTCTTCCCTTGAAACCTTCCTCTAGTTGTCACCATCGAGAGATACATCAAGCATTGTGCTCTGGCTGCTGGTATTTCAGTTGCTATGAATGTTCTGGGGGCACTCATAGCATAAAGGATTAATGAGCAGACAAAACAGCTCTCCCCAGTGGTTTCCTTGCCTACTTTGGTCATGTGTTTGTACCACATGTTATTAGACACTCAAACAGTGTCAGTGAGATACATGCTTACCCCTTTCATATCTGTGTCAACACTGCTCTTACCTCTCCTTACCGTGGCTCCAGTGCTCTCCTGTCCACCGACATGGTCGTTGCACCTGCTTGGGTTGGGGGAATGTTAGTAGAGGATACAGCGGTAGCACTAGCAACAAAGGAAATGCTCCAACATATAAACACAACAACTCGGCTAGGAATAAGGAGACACAACAGGATAATCACTTTCTTTATTATTTCACTCATCTTTACCTGGGCTGTTGATCCTTGTGCAGCCTGAAGATATAGTTGCCCGAATTAGATGCACAAAGAAATGCGTTATTTTGTTAGTGTTGTAAGTAACTCTTTAAGCCGCGCAGACTAATTAGTCATTAATTGCAAAGACGAACACTTATTCCAACACTGCCCTTAGCGATGGGTCTCTCAGTGTGGCGAAGATAGGAGGATTGCTGTGTTCGAGATGTTGGTGTATTTAGGCCAAAAATTCTATAAAGGCAAGATAGTATAATCCGGGGGATCGTGCTTGAAACCTACTGGGTCTTCACACAGTGCGGACATACTGATTTGAGAATGTATCAGGGTGGTGGGACGTGGGCAACATGAACAATCATCAACAATTACATTGGCTTTCTCATCAAAGGTGTGTAGCGAAAAAAATAACAAACAGACAGTATACCCTAACTCGAAGTCTATAAGCAGTCCAGTCCCTAACTCTACTACCCATGAGCGAGTAACCATTTGGTGTCCTCCACTCGTCAGTGAAAGTTCAGAATCGGCTTGTTGCTCTCCTTGCTGATGATCGTTGGCCTGTTGAACTCATTGCCAGGTGAGGCTGCTCCTTTGTAGGGCTTGATGTTTGACAGGTGGTTCCAGACTGTATTCCCCTTGAGCCTGAAAGCCCTGTCTGCCACCTTTTCCACAGTGTGAGGACCAGTGAATCTCGGTGCGTTCCAGCAGCAGATACAATTCTGCAATAACACTAGGTTCCCCACATTCACTTGTCTTTGGAGCTGTGAATCTTTTGGTGTGTTGTCGCAGTTACTCTCTTCTCTGTCTTCTGGCCCCCCTGGTGTCATTGTATCTGGCGAGAGATAAAAGAGGTACTAGCAATCAAGGAAGAATGTATTCATACATCTCTTGTCCTAAACCATCTGCACTATTCTCACAGTCTTTAAGTGCTCTTATGGGAGGAACCAGTGGGAATTGCATGCTTCACCTGGTCACCACCTCATGGGGCGTTAAATAGTGGTTGGACCCTGGCTTATTGCGCAATGCAAACAAAGCAAGAGGTAAGCAATATAGCCAACTTTTCATTGTGCTCTGCTGTGTTTGTAACTATGGCCTCCTTCAGGGGACCATTCAGGTGTTCAAACATCCTGTTTGCTTGTGGGTGGTATGCACAGGCAAATTTGTGTTGAATGCCTAGCAACGTGGTGATGTGCTTAAACATTTTATTTGCGAAGTGAGGGCCGTTGTCAGACAGCTGAACTTCACACACGCCCCATCTTGGGAACACTTCGCTGACCAAATATTTAGCCGCTCTGAGGGCATCAAGATGTGAACAGGGGCCTGCCTCAATCCACCTGGAGAATGGACACACAACCACTATCATATAGCGGTATCCTTGACACACTTGGATCATGTCAATGTAGTTGAAATATAAATGCTGCAATGGGCCTACTGGCCGAGATTTGGCTCCTCTCACAACTCTCAGTATATGCACTGCTGTATAGTGCTTGCAAGTCAAGCAATTATTTACAAATTCAGACACATGTTCCGCCAAATTATGTTTCTCCAATGCAGGCAGCAATTACCTCTTTTCAGGTGCGTGTTTGGTGGTGCAATTGGGTCAATGCAGTTTTCAGTAATGCTGGTAGCATGACCTATTTCCCTGTGTTATTTTGCTGCCATTGGGCATCTGTTGGAGATACTGTAAATTGCCTTGCTGTCCATAATTCCTTCTCCTCCCTGGGCACAGCTCCCTGCAACTCCATAATTTGTGTTTCTGGCAATGCATTGTACCCTTCTTTCGATACCATCTCCCTGGCACAATCTCAAGCATTTGATGCTGCCTCCATTTCTAATAGCTCTCTAAAATGTGCTGCACATTTTGCTTCAAAGTCTGCTGCTTTGTTCCCCTTTGAGATAGGATCTTCCCCTCTAGTGTGTGCTTGGCACTTCTCTACTGCTACCTGTGCAGGGTACTCAATGATGTCAATCAGTTTGCTCATTAGGAGTGTGTGTTGTACTGGTGTCCCATATGCCCTCCTGAAGCCTCTCCTCATCCATCGTGCCACCCCTGATTGCACAGTTGATGTCACATAGGTAGAGTCAGAGTATACTGTCACTTCCTTTCCTTGCTGTGCTCCAATGCTAGTATCAGGGCCACTAGTTCTGCTACTTGTGCTGAGTAATTGGATGGTAATCGCACATTGGCTACTACCTCACTTGTTCCATCTTCTTTCAACCTCACCACTGCAGTTCCTGTATGCCTGACCCCATCTGTCTGGTCTATTGTCAATGACCCATCAATGTTCAGCAGGTCTCCCCCATCAAGTGGGTCCTCATGTACTTTGCGAGTGTCACTCAATGCTTGTAGGTTGTCTGAGAAGTTATGGACACAGTGTCCTTCTTGTAATTGCTGAGTTGACAACTCTGCACCTCACTATCTTCAGTGCAACGTTGGATAGTATCACATCGTACCCTGATACTCTTTGTGTCATCAGTGTGCTCTTTGGTTTCTGCAGTATCGCAAAGAGGGCATGCTCCATGTAAAGAGTCATAGGGCACCCCATGGTGAGTGCCGCTGACTTCTCCACTGCAAATTTGGCAGCTTCCAAAGCTTGTTCGCATTGATAATGTCCTCTCATTACCGGGTCAGGCTTCCCACTGTAGTAGGCTATGAGTTTGTGCCCCAAGCTTGTCTTTTGTTTCAGTACTGCTTTCATCACCACACCATCAGTGTCGGCGAACAGGTAAAATTCCTTTTTGTACTCTGGAATCCCTAACACTGCGGCTGTGCATATTTCCTCCTTCAGCATGTCAAATTCATCAGTCATTTCTGTGGTCCATGTCAGTGTCTTGTGTCCCTTCTGTGCTTCCTTCAGACAGCCCAATAAAGGCCTCATGTATGTGCTGTAGTCGAAAAGCCATGCTCTGCAGTAGTTGCACAACTCTAAGAACTGTTGCATTTATCTCACTGCTGTGGGCTAAGCTGTCTTGCGTATTGTCTCCCCCCTTTCTGGGGTAATCTGTCGGCCAGTTTGTGAGATTGACTGTCCAATGTACAGCACTTTCTTCTGACAGTATTGTAACTTGGCCAATTCCACCTTTTATTCCTTGTCAGCTAACACTGTCAGCATATGCACTGCGTCCTCTCCACACTAATCTTCTGTCTTGATGCAAATAAAAATGTGATTTATGTATTATAACACTGTCCTATGTGCAAACCTGTGGGTGACATCACCAATTTGCTAACCAAGGTAGTGTTGAAAAATAAAACACTGCGTGCACACTGTTATAGCCCATTACTCCCAAAGTACACAAACCCCAGAGCTGTCTTCCCGGCTCTACGCAGAGTATACCAATATTATTGTGTGATCGAACTGAACACGCTGAGTCACCTAGCGTGCAAAATGTCTCACTTCAGAAGACTTAACTAGTAGACTCACCTTCCGCGATCTAGGCCAGCTTTCCTTGCTCTTATAGGGATACTGTCATCTATGACCTGAGCTAAAACATACAACCCACAGGAAATCCGCTATTTACATAACATCTGCCATTTGTGTCCTCGAATCAATAGTCTAGGTTATTCACCAGAAATGTTTACCACTAAATGTGCCCTAAAACATAGAAGAAGGACATCTACCTCTGCTTCTGTCCCTACTAACTTTGACAATGCTAGACAATACTTTGACAATACTCGATGATACTAAACAATACTCAACAATATTCAATAGCCTTCCTCCCACCCACAGTTGTCGTTCGACTGGGTCAATATTTACACTCTGTGTTCTACTGGCACTGCTCGGCTGCCGTGTCCACCAGAAGGTGCCCACTTCCCCATCCTGCTGACTTTGGGCAGGACATTTTCCAAGCTGACTCCTGACAGCCTTTCCACGGGTACGCATTGCCTGTCTTCTTGAAATATGCTAGGGTCCAGCAGCCTCTCAGGTACCACGGCATGGGAGACGGCCTTGTGCCAGACTGACGCAGCGAACCATCAACTCTGCTACCAATTTGTTGGGACAAACTCCCAGGCATGCCAGAGCAATGCTGGAAGTCTGTGGACTTGGAGAGCCCGACATCCTCCCTCAGTATGCATGTAGGACTCAGTCAACAACAAGTTCATACTATGGTTTATTACAAATAAAACCAACAGGGATCGATAGAAGAACATAGGTGGATTCCAGTATTTCTCAGCTTCTCCTGCCTCACAGGCAATTTTTAGTGTAACATGACGTCACTACTCTGTCACTACTTGGGCCTTTCTCCAAAAACATATCGGTGTGAGGGATTGGCCATAAAGAGTCTAATAATCTACATGGTCACCTATACGTGTTATTCAACTGGTTCTTACCTGTCAGGTGGCTGGCCTGTCCCATCCCCAAACCACTATCTATTGCATTGTTGCAGAGTAATGGGTTTACCATTGGTTCTGGCCCGTTACCATCCACCCCTGGAATACTAAACTGTGATTGGCTAGAACTGGTTCCCCTAGGCCTGGGACTCGAGCAAGTTCTCAGCTCACGGTGTACTTCTTCAATGTAATGGGAACGATTATGTGTCTGTATTGCAACTTGTGTACACCACCTTTGTCTTATGAGAATATTCAGTAGCAACACTTGTAGCGATTTGCATCTGCTGCTGGGACTGGATTCTTCTTCCCACCTTGGAAGACTGTCCATTGTTCCATTCGGCAGTACCACGTGTCTAGAGACCACAAAATCAAGCTCCGCAGCTCCTAATTATGAGGATGTATTCTGTTTTTTGCAGCTGGTCCCTTTGTCATCTGGGGGTTGGAATGTCTTCATATATATTCGCCTTGGCTGTGGGCCCTATCTCACGCGTCTTGCTCTCTGTCCAACCTGATTCGGCTCAGCTCATCTCCTGCTCAGTGATCTGTGATATACTGCATTCGCTATGGGTTAGCTACACATGGTTTGATCAGATACCATATATACTCCTTTATGGCCACGCAGTTCTTGGCCTTAAGCATCTGCAAGCTTGCTCGGGATCTCTTGTGCCTTGCGGTTTTGCGTTACTGCATTTGGCTAATGACAAAATAATAAAAGAAATGACAGTATGTATATGTATATGTCCTTTATAGAACTCTGCACTCATGTGCTTCATCTATTCCATTGTGTGTTTGCATGGTGCAGTTCAGACTGCACCTGTGCTTCATGTCTAACACTGCTATGTCATGGTGTCTCTAATGACCTCAGTAATATGGCTTCTTGGTGCCTAGTCCGGGCTGTCCATATATGTGTCTCTGACCATGCCCTCAGGCTCTTCTTTACTTTATTTTTGCATTTCTACCGCGCAAACCGATTTAAAGCGTAAACAGGACATAACAAACAGATAGAATCCCTTGGCTACGCGGTTTTATGGGTCCATCCACTGACTTTAGCAAAACAGTAGGGTTTTCAATTTCTTTTTTAATGCATTTGTTACCTGAGTTTCTCTTATATCAAGAGGAAGTTTATTCAATGCCAACGGGGCAGCAAGACTAAAAGCTCCTCTAAGGGTTTTGTTGGTTTTAAAGCTGCATGTTATTAACTGTGCTGTGTTGCTTGATCTGAGCTGTCTCTGGTTTTCCTTTTACACAATACAGTCATTCAAATAATTTGGTATTATGTCCAATGTACATTTGTGAGTGATCGTCAGCATTCGGAAAGTGATTCTTGCCTAAACGTGTAGCCAGTGTAAATTCCGTCTGGTCTCTGATACATGGTCCCTCTCTTTCAGTTTTTTAATATCCCTCAGTGCGCTGTTTTGAATGACCTGTAGCCATTGGATTTCATATTGAGAAATACCACTTACGAGGCTACAGCAGTAGTCAATTTCTGCACCTATAATGGCTCTAGCGATCAACTCTGCGTTATCTTGTGTGATAAATGGTTGTAAGTGTGTATGTAGTTTTATGTAGTAGGATGATGCCGAAACCAGGCTACTCACTTGGGCTTTCATATTTAGATTTGTATCCAGTGTTATTCCTAGTGTTTTTACTGTTCTCTGGACCTCCAGCTTGTGGTTTGATATATAGAAACTACTAAACAAAGGGCTCAGCTTGGCTAGTTTGTGTTCCGAGCCAACTATGATCAGTTCCGTTTTTTCACTGTTTAGCGCCAAATTATTTTGAACCATCCACTTCTGTATAATGTCATAGATGCTGTTGATAGTTGTCTCATCATAGCTGTGTGATCCTGTTACCTGGATCCTGTTCTTACACACATGGATAGATTTGTACCGCCCCTGGCCTGTATGGCTGACTGAGAGGGTACCTCTGTATATTTGTTGGTCATTGGTGAATTTGGGATTTGGGATTCGGGATTTGGGATTCGTCTGAAATCAAATGGGTGATTGCAGACTTTTCTGGCCTTCTGTCTTGTCATGAACTTGGTGCGGGGGGTGGACCCAGGCTCCCGACTCCCTCTTCAACCTAGAAAATGTTAGAGAGTGTTCGCTTAAGCATGAAACTTATTAATAATTCACTCATGGACTCTAGTTGTTTAGTTGGATATTAAAACGATACTGCAGTGAATAATTTGTTGCACAGTTCCATGAATCAGGGTTTGTGTTGGCAGTGCACAGTCATTTTCAATCGTGCAAAGAATTCCATGAATCAGGCCCTTTGTCTACTTTGTCATTGAGTCTAGCTTTGACTGATTCCAATACCTCTACCCCTGAGCCTATCTGGGATTTTGGGGCCACCTTAACAGATGGATGGATGGATGGGTGTATGGTTGCATGCAAATGTTCATACATGTAAGTGTGCATGAATGAATGAATGAGTGTCTGTTGTTATTTGCATGAGTGATACATGAATATGGGTGTTAATGAAATAAATAAATGATTGAATGCATGTGTATGAATGCGTGAATGTGTGTCAGGGATTGGGCCCCTGATTGTGCGCAGCGTAGTGGGGATTTGCTGCCACGACGTGGCGTGCTTTATGGGCATTAAGACCAAATCAGACATGAATAGGGTTATTGCATGGCAAGACTGGCCTATGTTGGTGGGACAATCTGTATTATCTTACTGTGACACAGCATGTTTTAATGGGCATCAAGAATAAAGCAAACATGAAAAGTGTTATCATGTGGATAGACAGGCCTCTGTTGGTGGGCGAGTCTGTTTAAATTGTGTTACTGTGACTGTGCATGCTTTATGGGCTGTGAGAGTACAGCAAACATGACACGTTTTATTGTGTGGTTACACTAGCCTAAGTGTTATTGCATGGCTAGACTGGCCTACTTTGGTGCAACTCATCTCAATATATTTTCTGACATGACATTGCTTTTTTTTACTGGCAGTGAAGGCAAAGCCGGTATGACTGAGAATTCATACATGGCTAGACCTGCCTATATTCTTGCAGCCTGTCTTGGTATGTTTTCTTATTGAGGTATGGCATTTTTACTGACAAAGCCAGCAAGAGTATTCTCTTACGTGGGGATATTGGCAGAGCCAGAATGGACATGTTTTCTTATTGTATCATTAATGGCATTATGAGTAGAGCAAACTTGAGTTTGTTCTGATATGGGGATGGTGGCAGATATTGGCACAGTCAGCATGAAAATATCTGGGCACATCCAGCAGGAACATGCTTTTTATGCTGGCATATATTGCAGGAAAAGGCATCACCAAAATGTGTTGTAAAATGCTGTTGTGCACTGCTGATAAATGACATCCATTGCACTTTTTCAGGAGTTGCCCTACACAACCAATTGCAAGTTGTGCACATTTACACATGTTTTTAAAAAGAGTACTGTAAAAATGCACCACTTTATCCCATTATTTAAAGAATTGTCTCATGTAAAATCCCCTCAAGCCCCTATGATTCGTTTGGGATCCTTTAGTATGCTATTTTGCTCACGCATATTTGTGGGAAATGTCTATGCCCTGCCAATGAAAAAATTCACCACTCACCACTGTGTGAGTGTTGCACCCAGAACAAGTAAGCATTTAAACTTGAGTCTACCAATTTATGACGGGACAAATTTAAGATTTTGAAAAAAGTAACAACGCAAGACAGGCATACCAATGGCATAATGATAATGCAGACATAAGCTACTATTAAAACAGCACAAATTGATGTTTCGCGGGGTAGGACTGGACGTTGCGCATGTGCCAAGAGTGTGTATTTAAGGCGATGTAGATAAGTAAGATTTGTCTCAGAAACATATATGAAGAACCCTAAGCTAACCCTGGATGTTTTGGGAGTAACTGTTGTGTGAAATCCATAAAGGTGAAAGATAATTATGTAGGAATCTGTGATGTGTGGAATATGAACTAATATGTAGTCGAAGCATATTGTTATGTCGTGTCTTCCTGCTGGCTTGGACTGAGTGATGGTGCTGAGTGATGTCATGGTGGGAACGTTATGTGGGCGCCTAGAATGTTGGAAAGTTGTCGTAAGTTTGTTTATGTTCCAGCCTGGGCAGTTGGAGCCATGTAGCAAGGGTGGGGAGAGCCACTTAGCTCTGCTCCAGCTCCTGCTTTGTTCATGTCCTAATTGATATTATATTAAGATGCTTAATAAAGGAACTTATGTTACAACCCACCTGCTGCATCCAAGATACCTGCTTCATAATAATGCATGAAAACCTGTCTGATCAAATTCATGTTTTTCTGAATCTGAAATAGTGTGAGCTTCCTTTCTTTAAAGGTTATGAATGTCTGGTCACTAATTGCAGCATATATCTGCCACTTTAGTAAATTAGTGTCCAAAGAACTAAGACAGAGAGAACAAACTCTCTTTGCGCACAGAACTGAGCCCCTCCTCATGGAAGGCCCGGTCGCCGTGACTGGAATCATCTCAGAAGCATCTTTTAAATTTGCCGCCGAAACTGCCTTCTTTCCTGCCAGCAACGGCCCTGCCGGTTCCCCCACCCTGCCTTAAAGGGAGAGGGAGTGAGCCGCCAGGTGGCTCCGCGAAGAGAAGGCCAGAGGACAAGGCCTGCACTCCTCTTTGCAGCTCTTCACGCTCGTCTGCCGTTTGCCATGACACTATGCCGCACCCTGGAGTTAAGGAGTCTGACTACTGCCAACTCCACCCTAAACCAGGCCCTGCTGCCAGGAGCCTCAGACTACATGCCTGCACTGTAGAGGCCACCACCATCTCCCAGCCACTCCCCACAATCACCCGCAATGTACGGCTATGTTCCCATAATCAATCACCCACTACACGTATTAACAAGCCCTATCTCACCCGCCCAACTACAAACCCTATGGCACTGATAGCTACCTCCACTATAGCTGCCAATGACACACATTACCCCACCACCAATTGTACTGCTTTTGTATCAAATGTGAGCCTACCTGTGTCCACCACCACCTAAAATGAGCCCCCCATGGCAAAACCTGTAATGTGCAAATCTTCTACCCCCATTTCAAATGTTATTGTGCCAAATGTGATTTTACCTGTGTCCACCACCACTCAAAATTAGCCTCCCATGCAAAACCTGTGATGTGCAAATCTTCTACACCCATTTCAAATGTTGTTGTGCCAAATGTGATTTTACCTGTGTCCACCACCACTCAAAATTAGCCTCCCATGCAAAACCTGTGATGTGCAAATCTTCTACCCCCATTTCAAATGTTGTTGTGCCAAATGTGATTTTACCTGTGTCCACCACCACTCAAAATTAGCCTCCCATGCAAAACCTGTGATGTGCAAATCTTCTATCCCCATTTCAAATGTTATTGCGCCAAATGTGATTTTACCTGTGTCCACCACCACTCAAAATTAACCTCCCATGAAAAACCTGTGATGTGCAAATCTTCTATCCCCATTTCAAATGTTATTGTGCCAAATGTGATTTTACCTGTGTCCACCACCACTGTAAATGAGCCCCCCATTGCAAAATCTGCTATTATACCTGCCACCACTAATTGTACTACCTATGCTCCAAGCATGACGTCGCCCACTATCTCACCCACGCCTCCCATAGACCCCACTCTAACCTTATCAGAATCCCATCTCAAATGCGCCATGGTCAATGCTAGGTCCATCAACGCCCATGCTCAGGACATAGATGACCTCATAACCACCCATGACCTTGATATGCTCATGATCACGGAAACCTGGTTACACAAGGCTTCCGGCCCTGCACTCTCCCTTGAACTGCCCCCCAGCTACTCCATCACCAGACAAGATCGCCCCTCTAAAGGTGGAGGTGTAGCTATCATTGCCAAAGACTGCCTCTCCACTAAAAAGGTAGAGAAATCCATGCACAACAACAGTGACTACCTCCAAGTCAAAATCAACCTCTCTCCCGACTGCACTATTGCTATTCACATTGTCTATTGCCCCCCAGGTCCCGCAGGAGCCTTTCAAGCCTCTCTCACCCACCTGCTCTCTGACAACCTTAAAAAACACTTGAAAGCCATTCTCCTTGGGGATGTCAACCTAGGCCTCTTTGACAGCAAGGACTCAGCAGCCAAATCCCTTGATTTCGGACCTCAAGGCACTAGACTACAAGAACACTGTCTCTGGCCCCACCCACACCTTGGGCAGAACACTCGACTGGATCGCACAGCATAACTGCCCACTCACATCACTGGAAACACTCCCACCCCATGGTCTGACCACCATATCATCACATTTAGCATCCCCACCACTAGCCCATCCATTCCATCACTCCAACCCCTGCCACCCTGCCTCGCAAGAAGCTTCCACCAGCTCACCAAGGAAAGGCTACTACCCTTCCCCCAAGGCCCAACCTTCAGACCACCCTTCTCCGCAGACCCAGAAACCCTCGCATCAGCCTATGATGTTGCCATCAAAGCAGCCATCAATTCCATAGCCCCACTCAAACCCCGGAAATCCAAACCCACTACCCATTCAAACTCATGGTTCACCCCCGACCTTCTCTTACTTCGCACCAAAAAAAAGGCTGCACTTACACAGTGGCAAACGTCCCTCTGACAAAGACAAGATGATCTTCAAAGCTGTCTCCAACAAATACAAAAAAGCAATCACCCTAGCAAAGGCTAAATCCTTTGAATCCAGAATCTCGGAAGCCCAATCTAGCACAAAAGAAATCTTCACCATCTTTAGGGAACTAGAGACTCCCACTCCTGCCCCCCAGAATTTCACCAAAGACAAAGCCTGGTGCGATGAAATACAAACGGCCATGCAAACCAAACTCAGCCTTCTCCAAAATAAAATACTAGCTACTAAACAAGCTCTGCCTAATACTCACATCCCCACCCCACCACCAGCCTCGGACCCCCCAAACCCTTCTCCTCCAAAGCCATATAGGAACAAGACATCATCAACTTAATGAGGAACATCAAAGCCTCTAACTGTAAAGGTGATGCCTGCCCAGCTTCTATCATCAAGGACTGTACCAAAGCTCTAGCACCATTTCTGACTGCCTTTGTTAATGCCTCGTTTGCCACTGGGAAAGTCCCAGCCTCCCTCAAAGAAGCCTGGGTCTGCCTTCGCTTAAAAAAAACTACTCTCCACCCTACCTCCCCTAACAACTATAGACCCATCATGACTGTCCCATTCCTCCTCAAAATACTGGACAAAACAGCTTACCTGCAGATTCAGCACTTTATTGAAAAGAATACACTCCTACGACTCCGCCAATCTGGTTTCCGCCCTAGACACGGGACTGAAACCGCCCTACTTGATCTGAAAAACCAGATGGACAATGCCAGAGATATGGGCAAACCAGCACTTCTCCTACTTCTTGACCTCTCTGCGGCATTCGATCTCGTAGATCATGACGTTCTCTGCCACCACCTCTTCTCCACTGCTAAGTTCTCCCCTGACGCCGCAGCCTCGATCGCCTCCTTCCTACAAGACAGAACCATGCAAGTATTCTCTGATTTAGCCTCTGCCTCACCCACCATCATGCTTTGTGGTGTGCCCCAAGGCTCCTGCCTCTCCCCCACCCTCTACAATATCTTTACACGGCCCCTCTTACTCACCCTTGACGCTATGGGTATCTCCTACACCAAATACACGGACGATACCCAGATCCTCCTCACCCTCACTGGCAACTATGACACAGATTCCTTGACCCTCAACAACCTCTACAACACCATCCAAGCCTGCATGGCAGACAATGGACTATGCCACAACTTGGACAAGACTGAACTCCTCCTGGTAGGTTCCCCCGACACCTTAAAAAATCTAGACTCCCAATTCAGCCACTTCCCTATTGACTCGATCAAAATACCTGTCTCGGACTCAGTCAAAACTCTTGGAGTCTATTTGGACTCCAAACTATCCATGGACAGGCAAATCAATGCAATAGCCTCCTCCGCCGCATATCATGCTAAACTAATCAACACAGTTAGGCCCTTTCTCTCCAAAGAGAACTGCACAAACATAGCCAGAGCCATTACTGGCTCTAGGCTAGACTACTGCAACGCTCTCTTTCTAGGTACCTCCACTAAAAACCTAGAGAGACTCCAAGTCATACAGAATAGTGCTCTTTGGGCAGCCCAAGGCATTGCTAAGAGAGAACACATCTCTGAGGCTAGGAAACTAGCCCACTGGCTTCCAATAAAAGACAGAATAATCTTCAAAGCCCTTATACTGACCCACAAGTGCATTCACCTCACTGCTCCTGATTACCTCTCACAAAGGATCCACTCCATCTCCTCCACAAGACCAACCAGATCACCCTATACCAATATGCTCTGTGTTCCCCTAGTAAAAAGAGCCAGAGCAGGCGGATCCAGCTTTCCGTACCTCGCACCCACACATTGGAACGCCCTCCATCCCACGCTCCGAGGTGAGGCTTCCCTCATCTCTTTCCGTAAAGCTATGAAAACCATTCTCTTCACATAAGCCCCACTCGATCAGACTTGAATACTAACCTCTTACCCACTGCATGAGCTGTACTGATGGAATTATGTACTGAGCCGTATTCTTGTACTGATTTGTAATGCACCCTACTCCTCTTACCTCTTCTGTAAACCTGTAACTAAGCTCTTGAAAGTAACAGCGCCTCAATGCCCTAGGACTGTTTGCGCGCTATATAAATTTAATTAATAAATACACGATTTTTACACTAAAATGACATGCTGTGTAGAACAAATAAATTAAACGTGTGCAGGAATTTGGAATGGATAATAAAAAGCTTGAGAAATATATTCCAATAGACATTTCACTAGTTTTCAATATAGATATTTCTATATCCCTTCATAGGTGCCACGACATCGGAGCCCACTAATGGGAGACGTCAAAACTGTTAGTGTCCTGAGGAAGGCGATTTAACTAATGAAAGAAGTACATGACTAACGGCGCACAGAGAGACTGAAACACACTGTATCAACATTTCCCATAATAGAAGCCCCAGATAGGTGGCAGACTTTCTATTATATAGACTTTGAAAAATCACATTGCATAAAATCGATGAGGGCATAGAAGTATACAAAGGAAATCCATCAAAACGATTGTCATCGATTGGATCCAAGAGAGATCGTCATTGTTTAATTTCTTGTGCCATTGTACTGTAGTTGTAATTGTCAGATGTTAAATTGAAGCATCTCTGGGATGTATATGGGTTGCTTTGGTGAAGCACCATACAATTGGTTAACATTGTGAGTTGATATTAGCTGTACTATTTTTTTAAGTGTTTACAACAGTAGGATTTGTGGTTCATATTCACACTAGACTCTGAGCAACATATCTTGAATAGGTTTTTGGATTATTCAGGTGAAATAAAGCATTGTTCTTCAATTATTGAAGACAGTCTAGGATCATAGCAATAATATTTGTCTATAATAATGGATCCCAATCATTAGATTTGTATGACATTTTAAGACCATCAATTAGTATTTCCCATAAGTATGAAAACTGCAAATATAATTTCGTATGAAAAACATTTCTCATATTTCAGAAAATGTCATTAACAATCAAGAACATTTCTCTGACACAGTTATAGAGTGCACAATGCTTAGTTTAATTATAATCATTTATAATGCACAACATACATCCCAAGGTGTACCCTGACACTGAGCAAACATCACAAGTAACAATAAGAAAGGTACTATTTATTTTAGTGGTAGGACATTTTTTGGACACAAAACGATTTGCATTACTCCTTGAAACGAGAGAGATCTAAAACCCCATTTCACATAGTGCATCTTGGGGTGAACAGGCAATTGTGGTTACGTGAAAGCAACTTGTGAATGGGAGCATATGTTTAAAATGCATTTATGAAAAATTGGGGCCTCTTGAAAAGAAAGCGTGGACCATGCATCGTGATTTAGAATTGAATCTGTCTGCAACAGGGAGTCGACACAGCTTTTTCAGGACAGGTGCTATGCAAACGTTTTTTAGTAGTTTAAGAACAATTCTCACAAGGGAATATTTGGGCCCTCTGGAGCATTAAGGCCGATATATAGAGAATTACAAACATCTAGGTGGGAGGGTATAGAGGCATTTGCCAATTGATCGTGATGATTAAATCCAAAGTCCATGAGTTTTATTGACACATCTGTCCAAAACCAATTTTCACAACTTTATTCACCAGCAGGACCTTATACAGTTTGCTATCAATTGTCGGCCCTTGATTGTAGTAGACTCTGTCTACAGGAGCGGTCGGGTACCCAGGGAAGCTGGCCAAAATGAGAGGGTCCAATTGGATAGATGGGAGCCACATGATGGAAATGTAGTTTTAGAAGCAGTAACCATCAATCTATTTAAATCCATCCATTTGTTTGCCTACGGTTTTCAATCCCACAGAGAGCTTGGGATCAGATATCCGTGTCACACTGCCCAGGTAGAGACTAATGTGTGTGACATTAGCATAGGTGTAAAGCAGAATTCCACATTTTATCAGGAGCTTGTAAAGAGTCTGCAGATAACAATTAAAGGGCAGAGTTCAATTGATGGCACCTTGTGAATCTGAATTAGAATGTATTGAATGTATAGAGCTCCTTCGCTAAAGCACTTAATAAGAGTTTAGACAGTACAAATAATGAAGTGAGATGGCAAATTCAAAACAGAGGCACACAAAATTAAGTATTGGCAAAACATGATAAAATGTGTTCTTTCAAATAAGTATGAAAAAATATGAAGGGAAGTATAGGACCGGGTATGAAAGGGTAAAACATTCCAGTGCTTAGGCGCCAGTAAGGAGACAGACCTTAAACGGGTGGGGGCATAAGGGGGTTTAGGGACAGACAGAAGAAAAAGAGATTCCGAGCTAAAATAGCGAGCAGGGTATAAAAGCAAACTGGAGAGGAGAGAGATACGAAGGGGGTGGGGGGATCATGAATGCACTTAAAAACGATATAGAGTAAAAGAAAGAGAAGGCAAAGCACAAAATAAAGTATGGAAGCAGAGAGAAGAGAAGAGTGATAGAGGTCCTTGTTGGGAGTTGAAAGGGGAGGCAAATAGAAAAGTTGAAGACAGAGCATAAAAGAGTGAGGTGGGGCAGGAGATAACATTAGAAAAGATAAAAGAGAAAATTAGGGGTTTAGTAGCAGGAAAGGACAGACAGATGGAATCAGGCAATGTGGGCAGTGTTAATAATATGGGGGCAGAAAGAGATTTCAGAGACAAAGATGACCCCAGGATTACGAGATGAGGGTGAAAAAGGGAGAACGGAAAAGGAAAGCACTGACACATTAGGGGACTGGTAGGGCAGAGAGAAAGAAGGGAAATAAAGAATGTGTATTTTAGATGGATTTAAATCAATAAAATGAGAAGCCACCCAAGAATGAATTGCTGAGATAAAAGTTGAGACAGAGAAGTGAAGGGTGTGAGAAAACACCACAAGCTAGTTTTTCGGAGATGATTCAAATGTATCAAAAATATTGAAAGGGATCATCTATCTTTCAACAATTCCTTCCGCCAGGTGAGTGCAATAATAAAAAAAAGAACAAGTGTTCTAGGCTGATGCATTGTATGCAGGGTCAGCCAGTTGTTTTACTGTTTCTTTCTAAAAAAACTAATTTTAAAACTAGGATTTGTTGCAAAATACTATAAATACACTTTTAAACTTCAATGCATGTTTATGGGATGGAACAAATGAAACAGCATGTGTTTTAGACTCATTGGTTCAACTGTTTCAAGGATTTTTAAGAATATCAGTGTTTTTTTTTACCAATATTAGAAATAAATTAAAAACATGTTTGAACTTTTTGTAAAAATGTGTACAACATGTGTAAATGAACAATCATACCTTCATTTTAAATATTTAAAAAGGTTTGGCATGAGTATGATGAGGCCTTTTCAATACTCCTAAACGATATATAAGCTATGAATATGAGGTGAGATTTAAATCAAATATAAAGTCAGCCATTTATTTTGAGATTTCCTCCAAATGTGTGAGTAGAAGTATTTTGCCACATCTGCATCAGGGATTCTTATGTCAGAGTGTCATCACTACACAGCAAGGTTTTTCAGCTTCATACAAAGAGTTGCATGGGGCACGTATGTTCATCCTGAATTCCCATAAGGAATCATAGTAGGCTCCATCCGTTCTCGCTGTCAAGTGGTTTTAATGATCATGATCTCTATTTGTATGAATATTTCATTTACATTCTTCCATTGAATCAGTGAGAAAGCAAATTGTTTCTCGTGTAATCACGTGCTATTTCGTGACAAAATACCTTTCAGTAGCATTGGAACACATTGGGCCTCATTACGACTGAGGCTGAACGGGTTAACGGGCTCCGCTAAAGGAGGCGGAGCCATTAAACCCGTTCTGCCTCATTACAAACTCCCTTGTAATCGGACCGTTGTTTGCTCCCTCTCCCATTCCCATTCCCTATGGGGGCTCAGATGGGAATAGAGAAGGTCCGGGCCCGGGTTCCTGGAGGGAGGAATTACCGGGCCCTCCGAACTCGGAAAGGCCCGGTAATTCCCCATTCTGGGAACCTGGACCTGATTTCGGCAGCAGCCATGCCGCCAATAGCGGCATGGCTACCGCCGAAGTCGTAATGAGGCCCATTGTTTTTAATGTAGGAGCATTTACTCAAAGAGTGACACTGACGTAGCTACAGATAAACTAAAATATAACCATTGTTATGACACTTCATCTAAACTAAGTCAGAATTGGATTTAATATTATCAATTGTGTTGAATATGTCAAATGTATGATTTGTTACACAGAATATAGTATGTACAATCAATAATAAATACAAAAAGAGAAAATTACAAATTTAGTTGGAGACCCTGCAGCCTGACAGTCTAGTCCCTTCAAATGCCCGCTAGCAGAGCCTATATGTATTCCCTTCATCTGCCCGTATGCCCTTAATGTGCATGGCAATAGTGCTGTAGGACACACACAATGATAATGTATGTCTCCAAATACTAGGCTTCTCCTCACCACAGGGGATACCAGTGTCACTGCGGCTCCCATTCTAACTTTAATCATTAAAAAGGCACCCCTATTTCAAGATATCTGTGTTTTTTCCCTGCTCGCTCTGCTGCCAGCAATAGCTGGGGGTAGGAGGTGCTTTGGGAAATGCACACCTGATAATGTGACTCTCAGCCACAGAACGTGAGACAGACAGAAAGATAGATTCAGATGGAAAGAATCAGTGAGAGACAGAGAAAGAGAGGCAGGCAGAGAGATGAATTGAACATTAGAGTACATCAGTCTTCAAACGATAGTTAAGGTGATTGCCTAGATCCCTAGGAAGTCCAGCAATTCTTTTGCTAATAACTTTTGGCTTGCATGATGGATAAGGCAGATATTTCCCAAACAAAATGTTTGTCTTGGGCTCCTACAGACTGGAGATTTTGGGAAAGATTCGTTAAAATGTGAACATGTTATTAAGAAAGCAAAATATTTGATGGGGAATGGGCGTCCCCTTCTCCTAAAATTATAGCTACGTCTTCCATACTGCTTTGCAGCAGAGAGGCGTTTGAGAAATGAAAAACTGCAATTTCTTTTGCTCAAGGTGAGCGATTACTGTGGTAATATAAGGGGAATGTGGAAACGAAAAGTTCCAAAAAAGCTTTTTGGAGGCATAAAAATGTTGAAATCGCATCAGACTAGGGGTGGAGTGGGGCAAAGAGGACATCATGTGAAGTTGGGGATTTGGGTGTGGTCTGGGGATCCAGTTACAGTTCAGACATTTTCGCATTATCGTGGGAATTTCAGGGCATCTTGTGAGATTACCACGGGAATAACAGAAGGCACGCTTTGAAACGAAAATGCGTCACACAGACCAAGGAGAGAAAGGGTGTAAGGGGAGGGGGTCAGGGAATAAAAAAATCAACTGAGTTGGGTCAGAGGATCTAGGGAAAATGAAGGAGTCACACCGGGAGCACCTATGAGGATTTTTTAATTTTCGACCATTATCGCAGTAATTGGCCTGAGATTACCTCGAGATTACAACAGTAATTTTTGGGGAAATGGAAACAGAGAAAAAACATTAAAGGGGGAACATCTGTTGTCATCAAATCTACTAGGCAGGGGAAATGGGTATTTGTACCAGTGGCTCTGGTCAGTGGTCCCCAAAGACACCTATTGGTGCAACATATGCAGCAGCAATGGGCAAAGGCCATGATGAGTGGGCTTGAAAGAAAACTAGTGTAGTCAAATATACAATGGGTACGGCCGAAGGCCATGCTCATTGGCCAGGGCTAAAGGCCATGGCTAGTAGGCCCCAATTAAACCTATAGGTGCAACATGGACAGTGGCCACTGCCGAAGTCTGTAGCCACTGACAACGGTCGAAGACCACGGCTAGTGGGCCCTGAATAAACCTATTAGTGCAACATGTAGCATCTACATTTTATACAGCCATGTCAGAAATGAATTTCGTACAACTGGTAGATAAACCCACCCACTCAAAAGGAAGACCTTAGACTGGCTTCTCACTCTTAACTCTCTAGTCACCATTGACTCCATCCTCCCAGTCAATTGGTCAGATCATTATGTAATCAATTTCACTATAGATAACGCCAGTACAGAGCACATCACCCCTAAAAAACCAGAAACATTTGAAACTAGAAATATCAAAAAGCTCTCCTCCGACAAACTCACCCCAGCACTGAGTGCTGCCTTTGCCCATACGGTTCTAGGCACCAACAACCCCTCCTATCTAGCTGACCAATACCAACAAGGCCTTACCCAAACCATCAACCTACTTGCTCCCATCACCACCAAAACCCGTAGACCTAATAAACGCTCCTGCTTTTGGTTCAATGAGGAGCTTGTAACCTTAAGACACACAAAAAGATCACTTGAACACCTCCATAAGAAAAACAACACCCCAGAATCGGCATCAGCCTTCGCTGAAGCCAACAAAACCTATAAATCAGCAATAATCACCGAAAAAGCCAATGCCCTCAACCTCCGCATTACGAATGCGGCCTCAGATAGTAAAGAACTCTTTACTATCCTTAGAGAACTCGAAAGCCCTTGTCAAACTTCAGCACCCTCTAACGCTTGCAAAGACTGGTGCACCACTATTCAAAACGCACTCTCATGTAAAATCCTCCTACTACAAAACAAAATTGATAGTAAAAAAACACTCCTAGCTGACAAATCTCCACCCACTATATCAATGACCACATCAAATGTGACTACTGGCCCCCCATTTCAATTCACTCCAGTGACTAACAAAGAGGTATTCGACACCATAATGAAACTCAAGGCTTCCAACTGCAAGGAAGACCAATTCCCCGCCCATCTAATGAAACTATGCGCCCCCACTCTCACACCTATCATCACTGAATTCATCAAAGCCTCTTTTCTCACAAACACAGTCCCCACTAGTATCAAAAAAGCTTGGGTGACACCACTTCTAAGAAAACCTTCCCTGGACCCAACAATACCCACTAATACCGACCCATTACAACGGTCCCATTTCTCCTAAAAATAATCGACAAAATAGCCTACTGCCAAATCCAGAACCACTTGGAACAACATCACTTACTAGGAGACCACCAGTCAGGATTCCGTCCCAACCATAGCACAGAGACAGCCCTCCTTGATCTGAAGATCCAAATGGATGCCACCAGAGAAGCAGGTAAACTCTGCCTTCTGATGATCTTGGACCTCTCAGCGGCCTTCGATCTGGTTGATCACGATAAACTCTGTAACACTCTAGCAAACAATTTCAACCTAGCACAGAACGCTACCAACTGGATCAAATCTTTCTTGGCTGACAGGACTTCCAGAGTATCCATCGGCATAGAATCAGCAGACCCAGTGCCTGTCCCTGCAGGTGTGCCGCAAGGCTCCTGCCTATCCCCTACTTTGTATAATGCCTACACCAAGCTACACCAAGCTATTATTTGCAGCCTTGGATGCCATGGGTGTCATCTATACTAATTTCGCCGATGATACCCAAATCCTCATTCCCCTCTCAGGCAATCACGAACAAGACCAAATCTACTCACTCATCCAAAACTGGATGGCTAACAACAGCCTCTGTCTCAACGACGACAAAACCGAGCTCCTCATACTAGGCTCCTCCAGCAAAATCAACACCCTTGAGCCCGCTTTCAAATCATTCACCATCGATGGAACCATAATCCCTGTTCTCAAACAAGTCAAGACCCTTGGCGTGTACTTAGATGCAACACTATCCATGTCCAAACAAATAAACATATTAGCTTCGTCCACTTCCTACACCTCCAAACACATCTCCCTCAGCCGTAAATTCCTCTCAACCAACAACTGTGTCACTCTAGCCAGAGCACTCATACTGTCTAAGCTAGACTATTGCAATATCCTATTCCTTGGCACATCCAAAGCCAATATAGCCAAACTTCAACTCATGCAGAACAAAGCCCTCAGAGCAGCTCTAGGCATCAAAAAAAAATCTGAACATATCTCCAACACCAGAAGAGACCACCACTGGCTCCCCATACGTGCTACCCTCCCACATTATGAATGAAACCTCATTCCCCAAATTCAAAAGCCTCCTGAAGACTTGGCTCTTCAACAAGTTCTAACTGAACCAGAGCACCTACCTACCCCCTCCTAGTAACTACTTATACCTGACTGCTTTGTATATTTTGTATATTATTTATTTATTCCTGACTGCCCTGCATATTACTGTATATTTTTTGATTGCTACTCCTGTATATCTCTATGTTCTTTCTAAGATTGCATTCTCCCATTGTCTGTAACTACGCCGTGGTACCTCCGGGTCTGGGCGTATAACATGTAATAAATAAATAAATAAAAATGTAGGCCGCTGGCTACAGCCGAAGGCCATGGCTAGTGGCCTTGAAATAAGATATGGAATAATAAACCCCTTGAAATTCATTGACAACATTTTAGTTAAGGGCCAGATAATGTGATCAGATTTAACAAAACAAAACCTTTGATATTCACCGGGTGTGGGAAGTGATGTTCATTTTACCTCAGCTTCCCACCGTTGCAAAGCCCATGAGCACATACATAACAGAAATAATTCACAATGATAAGCAAAATTAGAGGCCAGCAAGTGGGTTGAGTACTCTCTGCTGCAATCTGGGTGTGATCCAGGTTCGAATCTCGACAAGGCCAACTCAGCCTTTCATCCTTCTGAGGTCCATAAATGAGTACTAACTCCATTTGGGTGATTTTGTATGTATATGTGTTCTCTGTAAAGCGCTCAGGCAAAAGTGCTATATAAATAACACATCTTTAGATCCTAGGGGTTATCAATGGGGGATGGCGAGTTAAGATGATCATTATGATATGATATGATATGATATGGTATTTGTAACGCGCCTATACACAAGTGCTTCAAGGCGCGACGAGGCAGGGAGGGAGGGAAACAAGGGGAAGACAGACAAACGATCCTACTAGGCCAGGTGTCATTCAGATCGGGCAAGTGCAGAGGTAAGGGGAGAAGGAGAAAGTGCAGGGGGAGGAGGTGGGGGGGAAAGTGCAGTACACGGTAAGTAGCGTAATAAAATAATAAATAATAAATAAAAGGGCCAGCTGGTGGCAAGTGCGAGGTAAGTGCAGAGCAAGTGCTAGGAAGGGGGCTGTAGGGATACAGTGACAGTCCCACAGTGCAGGGGGAGCCAGGGAGGCAGTGCAAGTGGAGAGTGGCTGGGCCCTGGACCGAGGTCGCTGAGAGTGGCCAAGATGCAGGTTTAGTGCAGAATTTCAGTGGGGAGTTAAGTAGGTTTAGCAGGGGAGAGGGAGAGAGAAGGCAAAAGCGAAGAGGAAGGTTTTGAGGTGCTTCCGGAACCGGAGATGGTTCTCCTCAAGTTTCAGGGAGGCAGGAAGGCTGTTCCAGAGGGAGGCCCCTGCTGCGGAGAGGGATCTACCCCCAGCTCGTTGCTTCGAGAAGCGGCTGACCATGAGGGAGTTGGAGACGGATGAGCGAAGGGCTCGTGAAGGAAGATATTTAGGAAGAGAGAGTTGAAGGTATTTAGGCCCCAGGCCCCAGAAGGCCTTGTGGACAATGCAGAGGGTTTTGAACTTAATTACCCACATCTACTGAATTTAAAGGGTTTTTGCGTGAAATCTGACCACCTTATCTAACGTTTTTTCAATTAATAGATATATGGAGAGAGTGAGAGATCGATTGGCAAATGAAACACTGGATACAGCTATCGTTTTTTATTTAAACTTAAATTAATTTGGATTGGCTGGCACAATTTCTAAAACATGCATTTTACACAAACTGGCACAGCATGTTTGAAGTACGTAAAGGTTGTATTAACCAATATTAATATTAAAGTATAGCGTTTGCAATTTTAAAGCATATTTTGATTCGCTGTCAAACTGTATAAAAAAGTGATCAAAACAAAAAAAAAAGTGATTAACACTTTTTTTTTAATGAAAACACATATTTCGTTTTTACATGTGATAAGAGTTTGATGAGGCCTTTCCAAAACTATTAAACAAAAAATGATTTCTGACTTTCAGATATGATTTGTATTTGGCCAATTTGTTTTAGATTTTCCACAACAAGTATACACTGCGTGAGTAGTAGCGTTTTGCCAGCCTCATGGACACTTATTTCGTTGTACAACAACGTTGTATTCTGCTACATATAATGAGGTTAAGTCTTAACACTTATTGTTTTTATAAATATTACATTTACATTAATTTATTGAATCCGTTTTTAATCGCATGCTACTTCATGACAACATGTAGTTCAGTAGCACTAGAACATAATAGCATTCGTTCTTCAAATGGAAAGTAAGCATTTACAGAAGGAGTGCCACTCAGACAAGCAAAAATAAACTGGAATGAACACATGTGTCTTGGGCCATATACATGAACCAGAATTAGATTCAATAGTATTATTAAAGTGTGGTGAATATGATACTTGTTGCATGGATGGTCACAGAGGATATATCCGACCGATCTCTGAGTTTTGAACGGTGTTGGACTGGGACAAAAACGGCTGTAGAAAAAGAAATGTCCTACATTTTTGCATAAAAAGTTGTGCAGCAAGCACATTTTTCGTAACATGTATGTCAAATGTTAAAGTCTGAGGCACATTGGACCAAACAACCCCCCTTTCACCACCATCCCTTCCCCCGCTCCAGCTTCCTCCATCACTAGCATGTTAGCTGTTAGGTGGGACATACATGTATTGCCCTATCACGAGTTTTAGCCTGGTGTTGATCACCTGAGCAGATAACTCTTGAGTGTAATCTGCAGATGGAAGCTGTTTTGTTAGGGCCTGGCTGACACAGCCGTTCTTACTTCTGAGATACTCTTCCTTTGATTATAGTAATACTTTGAACATGCCAGATTAATTATATATACCGCATTCTTTACATGCCCGCGCTAATCGATAGGGTTTTCAACTTAGATACTTCTGAAATCAATTGGCACACTATTGACTGCATGGAGGATTTGGATATTTATTGTCAAACATTGCATTAAACATATTTGGTGGCTGGTGTAGCAACCATTGTGGTGCTGCCTGAGAGGGTGTTGTTTTAGCAGTCTAGGGATATCTGGTAAAGTAGAGGCCAAGAACGGAGGATAGCTCTCGGGAGGATAGCTCATTGGCAACATGCTTGCTTTGGAAGCAAGGCGACATGGATCACCACAGGTTCGATCCACCTGGTCCGCGCTTAGAAACCTCTGGGTGTTAAGTGCGTTATAAATAACATATCATGTCAAACAGGTTATTTGCGCTAAGAAAATCTTCTGGACAGTTAGGCCGTCCAGCCATGTCAGCAGCAGGTCTGGGCTTCTGGGGTCCATGGATAGATGCTGATGAACAAATTCATACTTTAATGATGGAAAACAAGTGTGCCTGTAATCAAAACAGGTTGCAGCCTAGAGGTCCAGGACTTCTCATCCCTGACATCAGGGGTGGACCAGAAACCCAAAGAGGCCCTGGAAATAATTTTCAAAGTACCCCATATTACAAATTTTCAGCCAGCCCAGCCCTTTTCCTATGAGAAAAAGTGGAAATAAAATAGGTTTCTACACAATTATCTCAGGGTGTCAAGGCCTAACGGGAAATCTCCAGGGCTCCCTACATGCCTGTCAACCCCTGCCTGACATAGACAAATAGAGAAAAAAACAGATGCACATGGGAATGAGGGTCATTTTCTAAGACAGGGAGGGGAAAAACGAGTATGTGTTAGCCATTTATTTATATATTTTATTTTATTTATTGTATGGCACCTATAAAGCAGAAAGTTATTCAAGGTGCCACAAGACAAGGGGGATGTGGAACAAAGGAGGATAAACAACAAAAAATTGTCCTACTAGGTTGTGTGACATTTGGATCGTACACGTGCAGCAAGGAAGTGCAGGGGGGTTGCCGGTCGCGGTGAAGGGGGCGGTAAGGGGAGAGGAAAGGGTGGGAGGGAGGAGTGAGGGCCAAGGGGAAAGGCAAGTGCTAAGGGGAGCCAGGAGGGCAAGTGCACTAGGGGACGGGATAAGGGTGAACTGCGAGGAGGGGGATGGGCTAAACTCAGAAGTCCAGCAAGTGCCAGGGGGATGGTATGGGGGTCACTAATGCAAAGAGGGGGGTGGGACGGACTCTGTAGACTAGACAGGGAAGGGTGCCTGAAGGTAAGTGCTGGTGGGGGTGTGCTGAGGTAGACAAGTCGTGAGATGGCCTGGCCCCTGTAATACTCAGAAGTGACCAGGAAGGTTAGCAAGAAAGGGGGAGAGGGAATGAAGAGGAGAAAAGGAAGGTCTTGAGAACCTTCCAGAACAGAAGGAGGTCCGGCGCAAGCATGAGAGCGACAGGGAGGCCATTCCAGAAGGAGGAGAGAGAAATCTACCCCTCACTCTTTGCTTAGTGAAACGTCTGACATGCAGAGAGTTAGAACTAGAGGATGAAGGTCTCTAGCAGGGAGGCATTTAGGTAGAGAACGTTCAATGCAGTGCAGTTGCATGCCGAAGAAAGCCTGGTGGATGATGCAAAGGGTCTTGAATTTGATCCTTACAGCCACCAGGAGCCATTGGAGAGATTTTAGGGCTGGAGAGGTCCGGTCCCTGGGCTTGAGGCCAAGGATAAATCCTGCAGTCCTATTCTGGATTAGTTTGAAGGGACAGAGAGAAGAAAGAGGTAGATTGAGGAAGAGTATGTTACAATTGCCCAACCTGGAGGGAACCAGAGCTCTAGAGACGTTGAGTATCTGAGGGAAGGTGTGGAAAGGGAGAATGCCTCTGTGGAGGTGAAGCTGAAAGTGAGCCTTATTGGCAAGGTCAGCCACATGAGGATAGAAGGAGACAGAGGAGTCGAAGATGACACCAAGTGTTTTAGCCACACACAATGGTGAGGGCAGAGGGCCCAAGGAGGGCAGCCAGAGAGTAGGAGAGAAGGAAGATGGGGGAGTTCCATTGAGAAGGATCTCAGGTTTACTGGCATTGAGACAGAGATCATTAGCAGCACACAATGCCTGAATAGCAGTTAGACAATCAGGAATGAGAGCACAGCGAGAAGAGGTAGAGGTGGAGGTGGAAAGCTTAAAGGAGAGCTGAGTGTCATCCACATAACACTGGAAGTGAGGAGAGAAGGTGGAGATCAGGTGGGAAAGAGGGGAAAGATAAATGTTGAAGAGTCACGGCGAGAGGAGACAGCCCTGAGGGATGCAGCAAGTCGAGAGTGAGGTAGAAACAAGAAAAAGGCCCAGTTGAACCTCGGACAGCCAGTTTGAAAGGAAAGAGGTCAGCCAAGCCAGTGCCAGGTCCGTGATACCCAGTGTATCACAGAGTCAATTAAGGATGTTGGCATGATTGACAGTGTCAAAGGCAGAGGACAGATCAAGGAGGATGATAACGGAACGAGAGTTGGAGTCGAGGTTTCAGAGCAGGTCTTCACAGGTGTTCAGGAGAACAGTTCCCATGCCAGATTGGTGGTCGTGGAGACAGCAAATAGATTTTGTGTAGTGAATTAGTTGGGAGATGACCAACTTCTCCAGGAGTTTTCCCAAGAAGGGGCTAGTTGAGCTAGGGCAGCAGTTAGTCATGCAGGAAGGATCCACAGAGGCTATATTAGGAGGGGGTGCACAAGGGAGTGCTTGAGAAGTAATGGGAAGGCACCAGTGGCAAAAGAATGATTGCAGAACTCAGCCAAGGAGGGAGCGAGGGTGACAACAATGTGGAGCAAGGGTGACAACAATGTCTTGAAAGTTCTAGAGGAGCAGGGAAGCACCTTTTTAGAGGAGGCATTTACACCCCATGCAATTTTCCAAATTTGCAAAATGAAATGAAAAATCAAAGTATAAAAGCAGTCGAAAATTCATTATTCTGTGCTTTTATAGTTTGCTATGTAAGAAAATGTTAATGCTGCCTGCCATAAATCCATGGCAGATAGCATGTTTTGCACACTGAATGATGCCTTGTAGTTACACTCTTGGGCACTCCTAAGTGTAGTGGCACAAATTGGATCTTGTGTTTTTGCCAGGCCTGCCCCCCCACCTTCAAAGGCACATGATCACCTGCATGTGATTTTCATGTCATAAAGAAAATGGATTCCCATGAAATCCTCCTGTTTTGAGCATGTGTTTAAACACTGGTGGATGCAATGCAAATCCATTGTAAATGCCGTCTGCTGTGGATTTATGGCAGGTAGCATTAACATTTTCTTTCAAAACAAACTAAAAAGCATAGCATAATGAAGGTTTCGACAGCGTTTATGCTTCGATTTTTCATTCTATTCTGAAAATTTGGAAAATTGCATGGATGGTAAGTGCTGACGTTGCCAGCTCCTCCATGCAATAAGTACTTTTTGTAAAATGACATCCCCAGGGAATGCACCTGAAGATAACATTGCCAGTGATTGTTTTGAATCGTTTACTGGAAGTGAGGAACTTAAATGGATTAAACGACTAAAAGGTATGTTTGCATTAGGCTCTGATCTGCTTTAATACTTACCAAAATATGTACAGAATAGGCTCCCTCGGATGAAATTGTCCTGCTGCAGCTCTCTGAAGAAAATAATTATTTCACAATAGATGAGTCAAGCGTCTGAATAATATCCCAATGAAAAGAGTAAAGTGCTTAGACATAAAGGTATGCAATGTTAAGCGTTAAATCATTGATTACATTAAAGATTGGGGACAGCCTGCCTGAGTCAGTGTTGAATATATGTTTGTTTCACTCCTTTTGTTTCAAAACAATGGGTGGTTTAGCTTTAGTTTAATAAACTTGCGCTAGTCGGAATAATATACTGTCAGGAACGAGTTATTGCAATACAAATACTAACAATATTTGACAACACCGATAGATCCGGTTTTACGATCATGGCATTGCAGTAACTTGCAACAAGCCTTAACAAACGCACAAAAACTGTGTAGATGCATTTTTGTTTCAGCTAATGATGTTGGTTCAGCTACATTCTGTTTCTGCACAATGTATCAATTATTTTATTATTGTGTAGGTTTTGCTCCTCAGGTTTTTAATTTTGTATCTGGTAGTGAATGCAATTATTTCTGTTGATATGTATTTGTCAAAGGTGTGTTAGAAGTCAAAGAACATTAAAATACAATAACATAAAATGTGTTTTACAATTGTTGGTGCAAGTTTATATTCATCAAATCATCAAATAATTGTTAAAACAAAAAACAAAAATGAAAATGCTGTTCATGATCTCCCCTGTCAAGGCCCTGGCACCAGGTGAAAGCACAATGCAGGCAGGGTAGTTCATATACCTCTACACAGAACTACAATAACATCTGTGACAAAAAATAACATAAAGGGAACTTAGAAAGGTACATTCAACTTCCAGTGTGACGTCAGAGGAAACAGACAAACGTGATTCTCAGATATTAGCCAGGTGCCTTCTACTCAGAATAGTGGCAGGAGCTATTTAGATTGCATATATTTAAAGAGCTAGTTGGATTGCCTGTTTCCTGGACATGACTTTTTCATATGGTAACAACTATGATGAGGAAGAGGGGGGAATGCTTGCATTGCTTACTGGTAATATATATTATACACAGAATCTCTCTTCTGCATCCCAAACATAACCTAAAGGAAGCTGTCCCCCACACCCTCCAGATCTTTCCACTAAAAGTACCTTCAATTCTTTTTTAACTACATGATCCGCCAACCCGCCCAGGATACAAACTGGCCCCCATTTCTCCAGTGCCCAGGGATATGCAGGTGTGGCATTAGGACTGTGGTGTGGAAGAATAGGACTAGGTGCAATGAAGATTGCTGATAGGTAATCAGAACATTACCTACACCCCACTCCTCATCATGGTCCTAACTTTTTTTTTTAAACAATTTTATTAATTTTGTTCAAACAACAAATAACAAACCCAACTCAACTTACAGTGGTTACATATCTTGCTCATAAATGCACATACATTGTTACTTTTTCGCCCACTGTATTTCCCGTCCCACCCCCCTCCCAAGCCTACTTTCTCCCATTGTCAGTCTCCACCTCTTGTGGTGGGGAGACCTCTCCAGCCAAGCTTATTGAATCATCATCACTTGGTCCATCATACGAGGGCCCAAATAGCTCTGCTATTAATTGTCTCCAACCCGCTAGGGCTCCGGCTTCACCCTCTATGTCCCCTTTACATGCTTCCTGCCATGCCACTGTTTCCGCCTCCGCCCACTTCTGCAAGTCCCTCCACCACGTCTCCACATTGGGCTTGTGGCACGCTTTCCATCCCATTGCAATTCTTCTCTTCGCCAGTACATATGCCAGATCTTTCAATTTACTCACATGTTTAAGCTTCCGCGGTCTGGGGAACTCTCCCAACAAGCAAGCCCACACTGTATCCACCTTCATGCGGATTCCCTTGTCCTCCATTTTCTGTGCTATATCTCTCCAATATTTCGCTATCAGTGGACATGCCCAGAACATATGCACCATTTCTGAGTTTTCCTCATTGCATTTGGGACACACTTGGCTTCCGGCTTTCTTAAATTTGGCTATCTTTAGTGGCGTCAGATATGCTCTGTGAGTTATATACAACTGTATTTGTTGTAGCCTAGCATTTCTTGATACTTTTTTATGATGCCCCTGAGCTCTTTCCCACATCCCGTCACTCATCATATCCCCTACTTCCTCCTCCCAGTCCAGTCTAAGTTGCACCACTTCCTTGCCCACTTGAGTCATCATCATCCCGTACACTCTAGACGTTTCATGCCCTCCTTCTGCTATATCATATATCACTTCTAGTGTGGTGTCCGGTTCCTCTGCAAGTTCCACCTCGGACCAGGTATCTTTAATTCGTTGCACCATCCCATGATACGTAACATATTGTCCAGCACTCAACCCCGTTTGTTCCACCAGCTCCTCAAATTCCAATATTTTCCCCTCTTGCCACACATCTCCCAATGTTGCTATTCCTACCGGTTCCCAATACTTCCTAATCATTAACCTTAGTTGCTTTTCTGTCCCCATCATTGTGACCAATGGGATTTGCAGAGAGCACTGGCTTTTCCATCAACCTGCACGCCCTCTGCCACATCCCCCACCCAAGGTCCAGCATTCCCGGGCGCCCTCTTAGCTCCCGCTTGGGTAACCATATCATTTCTCTCAAAAAGTATGGGGTGCAATCACCTTGATGCAGCCTATGCTCTAAGGTAGGCTCCGCAGAGAGCCATTTGGCTGCATGTTGCAACTGGCTCGCTACATAATATACTTCCCAGTTAGGTAATTTAATGCCTCCTGTCTCATGCAGGTTTTGGAGTTTCCACAGGGCTATCCTGTTCCTCATCCCGTACCATAGGAATTCCCTGCATATGCTGTCCAGCTTAATAAAGAATTGCCGGGGTATGGAGTATGGGATGTTCACGAAGCAATGCAACAGTCTGGGCAATGCCACCATCTTGAGCATCGCCCCACGTCCCATCATTGCTATGGGGAGTTTCGCCCAGAACTTCATGCTGTTTTCCAGTTTCTGAACCGTTCTTTCTGTATTATGCCTATGTTCGGCTTCTACTGTATGATATATTTCTATCCCAAGATACCTAAAGGTTGTGGCCTCCCACGGTATCTGGAGTACCGGCAAATTCTCCGCCAAGAGCCCTCTATATCTGCCCAGCGGGAACACACATGATTTACTTGGGTTCACGGCTATACCTGAGAGTTCAGCAAACCTCTCCACCACTTCTAACACATACTGCAGATTCTCCTCTGGGTAGCGCAGATACAATAACATATCGTCTGTGTATAGTGAAATTAAATGTGATGTTTCCCCAACGACAATGCCTATTGCATCATATTGTTGCCTTAAATAAATCGCCAGAGGCTCCAAGGCCAGAATATACAACATGGGGGACCAGGGGCATCCCTGTCTGGTCCCTCTACCAAGTTGCCTCCTTTCAGAGATCACAGTTCCTGTCTTCACTCTCCCTATTGGCTCACTATATAGGAGTTCTACCCAGTGAAGATATCCTGGTCCCATACCATAGTTGGCTAGGGCCGCCTTCAGCCAGGGCCATTTGACCGATTCAAATGCCTTGATCGCATCCAGCGACACTATCGCCATTTCGCTAGTGTCCCCTTCAGTATGTTCGATCACTCGATGGAGTCGCCTCAAATTATTCGAGATATTCCTATTTGGGACATATCCTGTTTGATCAGGATGAATTAGTTTGTTTATGACCTTCTTTAATCTGTTTGCTAGAACCGCTGTTAAAATCTTACTATCTTGGTTTAACATCGATAGGGGCCTATAGGAACCACAGTTACTACCAGGCCTGTTGGGCTTGGGGAGTGGTATAATAACCGCTTCGCGCAGTGATTCTGGTAATCTCCCAACTTCATATGCTTCGTTAAGCATTTCCAGCAGTGGGGGGAGAATCTCTGCTTTATATGCCTTATAAAATTCGCTTGGGAGTCCGTCAGTTCCCGGGGTTTTACACGTGGGCAGCTGCCTCACCACTTCTTCTAGCTCTTCTAGAGTGATTGGGGCATCTAGCTCCTCCCTTTCTTCCACACTAATTTGGGGTAGCCCAATGTCTTCCAGTATGTCTCCTATCTCCCCTCTTTTTCTTCCCGTCTCTTCTCCGTACAAGCGTCTATAATAATCTGCAAATTCTTGATTAACCACCTCTTGCGTATCCACTAGGTCGCCATTGTCTTTCTCTATTGTTCTGATTGGGGGCCTGGGAGTCTCGTTTTTGTAGAGCCACGCAAGGTGTCTTCCTGGTTTGTCGCCTCCAGCATGTTGTCTTTCTATGTACTTTTTATAATTAAGATTACATAATATCTCCCAGTATCCTGCACATTTCTGCTGCAGGCCCAGTGCCATTTCTGTATCTGCCTTAGTGTTGCTGCCCCGTTGCAATACCCTCTCCAATTCCTTTTCAGCGTCCTGTAATTCGGTAAGAATCCCATCCTGCAACCCTTTAGACTTGGCTATGGCAATTCCTCTCGCTACCACTTTAAAGGCTTCCCAGAGTGTGCCCGCTGTCTTGACACTGCCAGTATTTATCTCGAAATAACGTATTATTTCCTCTCGCATATCCTCCCTGAATACGCTATCTTTAGGCGCTTCTGCATGCAATCACCATGTGGGTATCCTTCCCCTAGGGGGTCGGTATTGCCATGTTAGCAGCAGTGGCGAGTGGTCTGAGAGGACTCTAGCTTTGTATTCCGCCTGCGGTATTTCGGTCAGTAACTCCTGCGTGACAAGTCCAGTCTTGTATATAGGCCCTGTGGGGCTGCATAATGTGAATATTGTCTAGCCTGCGGATGACGTGTTCTCCATGCATCTGTCAGCCCAAAATCTGCCAATAGAGCATGTAGTGCCTTTGCAGCCAGGGTGGGTCTAACTATTTTAGTGTCTGATCTATCTATGGTGGGGTTCAACACACAATTGAAGTCTCCCCCCCACAATATAGCTCCCCCCACACTGCCACTGAGTGTACTATACAGGGTCCTAAAATACGCAGCTGTATCTTGGTTCGGGGCATAAGTATTTACGATGCAGATCTCTCTATTTTCCACCATCCCTCTCATGATCACCATCCTGCCATCCGCCACTACCTGCGAGCTCAGCAACTGAAACGGAACATGTGGGGCCACCCATGTGATTACCCCTCTTGCATAGGCAGAGTATGTTGCCCCCACCACTGTCCCTCTCAATTTTTTCCGTACCACTTCTAGTTTGTCTTTCGTTAAATGAGTTTCTTGTAACAGGGCTATATCCACTTTCTGTCTGCGTAGGTACATCATTACCTTGTTCCGCTTCAGATAACTATTGAGCCCCCTAACGTTCCAAGTGACTATCTTAAGGTCTCCCATGGTTCATCTCGTTTTCCGTGAGGTGTAGGCTCACCCCATAACTCTTCCCCAACTATAACAACCACAGCACACAACCCCTTCCCTCCCTCTTCCCCACCCTACCTCAACCCCAACAGCTGGCCAGCTCCGTCCCTGGATCTCAGGCTCCCCCACGTTTGGGCCTACCCTGATACCCCGGGCAAGACCCCAGCAGGGCGTCACTGCACTATCGGCGACCTAACTAAACTCTAAATGGGGGATGTAAAGGTTGGTCCTGCAAGGCTCCTAGTCCAAGTCTTGATCGCACTATGAGCGGATCATGTGTTTCTTCCAGCCTGATCACATCATTCAACAAGCTACTTCAGTGACTATATTCCAGTCCCATAGTCTTAAGTTCTGACACCCCCCCGGTGCCCCTCTCGTTCATTACTTATCCGCATCACCTCCTTCTCTTGTCCAAACGTCCGACTCCTGGGGGCATCCCTGCGTGTCGAGCCATCCTATTGCTTCATCCGGAGTTTCAAAAAACAAAGTTCTGTGCTTGTGAAAAACCTTCAGTTTAGCCGGGTAAAGCAGCATGTACTTATGACCCGCTTCTCGCAATCTTCTCTTGACTGCCCCAAAGTTCATTCTGCTCCGCTGCACCGTCAGGGTATAATCCGGGTAAGCCATTATGTTTGCCGACCCTCTTTGTATTTTCCCACCTTTGCGGAAGTGTTCCAGGATCCTTTCTCGATCCCTGTAGTTAAGTATCTTGGCGATCACCGGCATTGGTGGGCCTCCTGGCGATGGTCTCCTCGTTAGGGCCCTATGTGCCCTTTCCACCGCGAACCCCTGAGACAGCACTCCTCCAGTGATTCCTTGTAGCAACATTGTTTCAACGAATTTTGTGGGGTTATGGCCTTCTGCTCCTTCTGGTAGTCCAACAATACGGATATTATTTCTCCGGGCTCGTCCTTCCGCCTCCTCCGCTCTACTCTCCAGATTACCCACTCGTTGTACCAGGGCGTGAAGCTCCGACCGGTGGGAAGCACAGTCCGCCGTGTTAGGGCCCATTTCCTTCTTGAGGTTCTGCGTGCGCTCCGCCAGAGACCTAACGTCTTGGCGTAGCAGATTCACATCCTCTTGCACTGCCCCAACCTGGAGCTCCAGCGCTGTTTTTAGTTCTGTCACCGCCAGTTCGAGCTTGGTCCCCCAAGCCGCCTTCAGATCGGCAATCGCCTCAAGGACCTCCTGATTCGCACCCATGGTGGCACTGCTCCCAACTCGGGCTTTGTCTTTGTTCCTGGCTCCTTCCGGGCCGGGCGCCGTCTTAGTGTATTCCTCTAATGTGGGTTGCTTACTCTTCAGTCTTGGGGGTTTATTAGACATAGTGCTGTGTCTATGAGTCATGGATCAGCCCCTTTACCCGTGGTCTTCAATCATGGTCCTAACTTAATTAAGAATCCCAAATACACATGATTATCCCATCAAAGAAAAAGGAACAGTCTGGGATCCTGTAAAACCCAGTGCACCATTAATGCCCATACTACCATGCCATGCTTCATATGGGAGAGCAGATTGCAGAACTATAGAGGCAAACCATGGTCAGACCGGCAAGAAATCTAGAGGTGGTAGAAATGAGCAGGCATTTAAGGTGAAGTCCAGGTAGCAGCCTTGTAAATGTCCAACAAGAAGGTTCCTCTGGCCTCAGCACATGAAGTGGACACTTCTCTGGTAGATAACCCCACTATAGTACCTGAAAGGGAGGGGTCTAAAATAGAGTAGACTAGGGTGATGATGTCCTTCAAACACAAACAAATAAAATAGATGCATTGTGGCCTTTTTCAGGGCCCCCAAAGGTCACAAAGAGACTTTTCAATTATCAGAATTGTCAAGTCCAGTCCAGATAGTTCAGAATGATCTCATATATTTATTGGGATGGTAATGAAAACTTGTCTTCTGGAGGAAGATCAGAGTGAATGGCAGGGAACACAATTTCCTGGAAGAGATGGACAGTATAAATGTACTTTGGGTGGAACGTGGGGCTTCAACGCCAGGTGAGCACATTTGGAAAGATAGTAAGTTAAGGAGAAGAATGCAGGGAGGCTCCCAGTTCACCAATGCTTCAGGCCTAGGTGATAGTGACCAAATCGTTGTTTTCTTTGTTAGATGTGTATGGTCTTTGATCTGCAAGGGATCAAACGGTGGGCCATGTAGAGCCTGGATAACGATAGGAGTATCCCCGGGGGGAGGGAGGGGTTGGGTGGGCATCAGAGACTTTATGCTGGACTGAGTGATAACTGAGATTTGCTAGAAAAGCTAGAATGGTCATCCATTGAGCACATAGAGTGGACAGAGTTAGACAAAGCTGGATACAATTTTGAAGAAATCTGCATATGTCCAGGGACCCATGATTGATCTTGCTACACCAAGCAACATAAGTACCCCTGTGTCTGACATAAGAATGGGGATGATAAGGCCTTCTAGAGGACTGAACGGCTGTGATTAGAAGAGTAGAAAGACTATTAAGGCCCTCCTTTTCAATATCCAAGTCACCCATTGACAGTTGCTGATCAGGGCTGAATCTTCTTCCAGAATGGGGGTTGGTTTTGTGAAGCAGAAGAGGAGAGGCAGCTGCCAGGTAAAGAGGAGGGAGAAACTAAGTCATTGAATCCAAAATGGGGAAACTGTGAGAAATCAGGTTTGGTTGTGCCTGATCTGACTCAGAATCCTCAGGATCAAGGGGTAGGTGGTAAAATGGGAAGAAACCAGGGTGTAAAGCTCCATCCACCTGAAACCTGGAATAAAACAGGAATAGTTTGTTGTTGCATCATGAGGCAAATATGTCCAACTCTCGCATTTGGAAATTTAGAGCAATTAGATTGAATGCTGCCATGCAATGGACATCATTTGAGAGGCAGAGAGGTTTCTGCTTAGGGAATATTGTTCACTTCGTGATATGTGAGGCCTCCACTGCCAATATGTTATTCTCTGCCAGGGAACTCAGAATGATTGAGACAGAGGTCTGGTGGTTCAGAGACAACACTGCTGCCTTGTTGTTCATCAGATTTATCACTACCAAGACTTGATATGAGACGCAATGCTAAATAAACGCTCGCTGGGCAGCATCTAATGGCATCCTATTTCATGTTCAAAATGACTGCTTTAGGGCCAATGCACCGGCATAGTTATGATCGTCAAGGAAGCAGCACATCCCTGAGCACTGTTGTCTGTGATGATGACAACTAGCACAGGAGGATCAAGAGGCCATCCTATGAGAACATTGCCTGGGTTTAACAACCACTGTAGAGAAGCCACCATGCGGACAGAGTCTGGGATAACACTTTCAAAGTCCTCTCAGACCAGAGATCATTGGTGACACAGTAGCCCAAAGAAGGGCCCTAGGTAAAGCCTTGCCCATGGAATGACAAATACTGAGGTCCCCATCTGATACAGGACTCAAAGCCATATCCTTTCGGGAAACCTTCTAAAATGATAGATATGGCTCTACCTCTTAATAATGTTGAGAGATCTGGCTTTGGGGTGATAAACCAGCCCAAAGTTTTTTGCAAATGTGCTCTGAATAACAGAAGGTCTTGGTGTTGATTACAAAGCTGTGGCGGGATGTGAAGGAGGTTGCCTGGATCATTTATATACTCACATTCTGTGCAGCTAGAGCTTGGAAAATTGGATTGTCCAGAAAGATGGCCCCCCTCAGGCAATCCCTATGGAGGATCCCCAGCAAAGAGCGCTAAAATTGTCAGAAATATCCTTGGTGCCACGTGGAGGTCATTGGGGTGAGTGGTGAACTGAAAGTAGAGACACTCAATAGAAATCCTCAGGAATTTGTGATACTCTGAATGGATCCAGGTATGTGGTCCTGAGGTCTATGGAAGTCAATCAGTTCCTAGCTGTTATTAGTGGGATGATGCACTGCAGGGTCTCCATTTTGAACCTTACGTTGGTCACATAATTGTTCACCCCTTTGAGGTCCAAAACCTGTCTCTGTCTACCTAGAAATTAGAAACCAAGAGGATGTGGTGGTAGCATGCCTTTCCCATGGTCTTTGGATAGGAGAGACTGGACACACGTCTTGTTCTGCTGCAGATACTGTAGCTCCTTCTGCATACATGTTTTCTTCAAAGAATCTGAAGGTTAGGGAATATACTGAATTTATTTATTTATGTATTTATTTTATTTTTTGTAAAGCGCCACACACCTGTGCACCTCAGGGCGCACACAGAACAAATGACGGATAAAACAGACAAAAGGTGTGTACGAGTGCGATAGAAATAAAATATCAATATCAATATGAATATCAAAAGGTGAGGAGCAGGGGGGTGTCAGCAAAGAGAAAGCAGGCTATGTTCAGCACGGATTCAGGTTCAACAGAAATGTTTTTATTTCTTTTTTCAGCAAATCAAGTTGGCAGGTCTCTCACCCGAGGTTTATAAAATAGAAGTCAGTAGAGAAAAAAACAAACATAAATTGTGGTCACTTCTTCAAAAAGCTTCCTGAATGCAAAACGATGGGGAGCAGGTGCTGAAAATGCTCAGAGAAGGGAACTAGAAGAACTTCTGGGTATTAATCAGCCAATTTGAGGGTGGAAATGGTAGTTCTCTGTGCAACTTAGCCTCTGAAAGAGGGTGGGTGGAGCATCTCACAGAAATCTTTAAAGATCCTAGTGGCTCTCAGTTTGCAGTGAAGCCATATACACTTTGGCAACTGAACTTTGACAAAGGGACAATGATGAGATAATCATTAAATCCTTGGCCTCAAAAGCAGCAGGCCCTAATGGCCTGACATATAAAATACTAAAATATGAGCCAAAAATGTGGTCACATCTACTATTCTGCTTATTTAGTGAGATTCTCAAGAGACGCTTATTTCCAGCGTCCTGGAAGATCATACTGATCATGGCCCTCATTACAAGTCCGTCGGTGGACCATGGTGCTTTTAGCACCATGGTCCATGCCGGATTTCGCCATGGTGGATGGCGGAATTACCGCCCCATTCCAAGGTGAGTGGGGCGGTAATTCCCCATTCACCATTTGCCCTTCCCCATTCCCATTTTTGCCCCATAGGGCATAATGGGGATGGGGAAGGCGCTAATTACGGCACCGTAAATTACGGTGCCGTAATTAGCACCAAGGTCGCTTAGCGCCTTGGACTTTAACGCCTGCAAAAAGCAGGCGTTAAAGTGTGAATCAGGCGTTAAGGGTTAACGGCGCTGATGGCGCCGTTAAAACCTTAACGCCTGACTTGTAATGAGGGCCCATACCTTTTTTTCAAGAGTGGGGATCGTCAAGCAGCAGAAAACTATCGACCTATAGCTCTGCTTGGGTGTCTGGTCAAAGGATCGACACCAAAGGATCGAAAACCAAAGGATCAATTTTTTTTAAATTATATATTTTTTGGGGGGTTTTCGTTTAGTGAAAAAAGTGGTTTTTACCACAAAAACGGGGGTTGGGAGGACCCCCCCAAAAAAGTAAAAAAAAGTAAAAAATAAATAAATAAATAAATGTGATCCTTTGGTTTTCGGTCCTTTGGTGTCGATCCTTTGACCATTCGACCCTTTGGTTGTCGATCCTTTGACCTACAACCCTCTGCTCGATATAGAAAGTAAGATATTCATGAAACTCTTGGTAAATGAAATGATGCAGTGGGCAGAAGATTGGAAGATATTGTCCCGCTTCCAAACAGGGTTTCGAAAAGGCATGTCAACAGCATTAAATGGCCTAATTCTCAATCTTGTAAGCGAGCAGGCAGAGGGGAATAGATTTGCGCCCTTGTATGGAGCATGGGTTGATCTATCCATAGCTTTAGACCAGGTGGATAGGGCTCTGCTCTGGAATAAACTGAGGCTCTGGGGTTTACTTGAAACACTTTTAGAAATTTTGGTGGAGCTAAACAGAGACACTAAACAAAGAGTTTGCTTGGACGAACTGGGGCACCTCTCAGAAACTATTCAGGTAGAAAGGGGAGTAAGGCCAGGGTGTTTAGGGGCTCCTCTTTTCTTCAATCTCTTCCTAGCGGACATGGGTATCTCTCTGGAATTGTCTGCACTGGACAGTCCTCTGTTGAATGGAAGAAAGATATTTGGGCTGGCTATGCTGACAATATTGTGTTGCTAGATAGGGCAACAATTGAGGTCCAGCGATTGTTAACTAAATTGAGTGAATACACTCGAATTAATAAGCTCTCTATAAATCCTGCTAAATCAAACATCATGGTCTTCAAACATCCTAAAAAAAAGTTACAAATTCGAACTGGGATTTGGAAGGTCAAAAGATTTAAAGGGTAGAGATAGTCAAGTATTGGGATATAACATCCATGCCTCCCCCGCTCTTTACAAAGCTGAGGCCGAGGTTGCAGCAAAGATAGTGCAGGGTGCAGCACAAATGTTTAAGCTGAACCATAGGTTTTGCAAGTTTTCTATCGCTCTGTTGGTCAGATACTATCTGGCAAAAATAGTTCCAGTCATTCTCTATGGATTGGAGGCTAGACCGAGGCTTTGGTTCATAAATTGGGGGGGGGGATTTAAAGGTCGGCTTTGGAAGAGGGTACTAGGTCTCCCTGCCTGCACACCCAGTTGGAGACTTAGATTTGAACTTGCCTTAAAATCACTGGGATGAATGGCAAAGTGGAAGGTTAATATCAATATATCGAGAGATTATTATTGGAAAAAAGGCCACTCTCTACGGTGACATTAGATGTCACATGTCAAACTCTAAATCCGTAATCTTATTATTATTAGAGAATAAGGTGAGAGAGTCCCTTTATAAGCTTGACCTTGAAGTAAACACCCTCATCTCCAATCCTTTGAACATTAAGAGGAAGTTAGAAGCCACTGATTGGATAGAAACGATTGAAAACATGAGAATGTCTTCTCCTGCAACCCCCTTTTTGCGGGTTGAGAACAAACGAGGTTGCCTCTCCAGCTATCTCATGAAATCTCTGGAGAGCTCGATACGTAATTATTTTTTAAGGGTAAGGCTAAACCTGGTACATTGTGGAGAAGTGCTGCAAAGGCAAAAGCAAGGAGTTAGAACAAAACAATTATGCACAGTTTGTATTGATCCAGCAAAACAAACACTCAGACACTTGTTGATGGAATGTGAAGGGACATGGAATTCACGCCTATTACTTTTCAGGTGTTTATGTGACATGAAGAAAGCCTTTTTGCAGAATTCTTTTGGGACAGATTAATATTGGGCTCTAACGCTGCATTTACATCTGCGGTGGTACATGTGCTGAAAATCTGTGAAATAATTGCCTAAAATGTATTGTAGCCTCAATGACAAAAAGTTTTTCAGTCCATAAGAAAGGCTTTGGCAAGTGTGTTGCTGGTAATTTGAGGGAAATGTAATTTTTAGTAGAAAGCTTGCCATGGTTGATTTGTTGTATTTAATGAAATATAATGTGTTTGTATATGTTTTAATAATTTTGTAAACACTTGTTGAGTCACAAACAAATAAAACATATATCTTTTTTAAAAATAGTCTTAGTTTTCAGCAATGCATATATGTCCTGGAAGTAGATTCCACTGCAGTGGTGCTTGGGTATTGAAGTAAGTACCTCCAAAGCGCACCAGTTTGTGCGTAGGTTGATTGAGTGAAGGGCAAGTGGAGGGCCGTAGCTTCCTTCTGCCTTTTTGAGGCTTTACACTGTCAACAAGATAGCCCAGGCAGGCATTTGTACGACATTTGAAGCACAAGGTCAAGATCTTATGAGTGATCCTATGTTGAATAGGCAGCCAATGAAGTGCCCTCCTGACCTCCGAGATATGAGCACATTTGGGCAGCCCGTGGATGGATCAAACCACATTGTTCTGTGCAACTTGCAGGGCTTGAATGTCAGCCTGTGAGGTGCCTTGCAGAAGACTATTACAATAGTCAAGTCTAGAGTTGACTAGTGGGGTGGCAAGCAGAGCACAGTTGTTGGTGGAAAGCAATGGGCGAATATAATTAATTTACTTTGTGATAAGGCTGCAAGATGAGAAAATACATTCCTGCTTCTGGAGGGCATCAGTCAAATTCTGCCATGTACCCCACCAGATTACCTCTAAGACCCATGGGTCAGCAATAGAAGTGATTCAGATATCCCTGGAGAATCGAGCCTTCCCTCAACAGTGGCAGATGAAAGGGGACCTTGAAATTAACAAGCACACTGATTTTTGGAGGAAGAGAAGCTCTGATCGTCTGGGCTGGTGCCAGCTGCCTGCCCTTGAACCTTGGTCTTCCCCAAACAGTAGGTGCTGAGCTATAGGAATTGAGTAAAATGTGGACTTCCACCAGCTTGATTGCATCTTTTTATTTTGTCTGAAGATCTGCAAATGTTTCTCATGATTTGGGACCCCATGAACCTTTTGTTCTAATTCCTCCCTAAAGAGTTTCGAACCCTGGATGAGCACTTGGAGAGCCATGTTCTTCTGAGTTGAATCTGTCAGTCTTATGCATGCACATACCTGCTAGACATCATTGATCATATGCTTCGTCTGACAGAAAATCTGCCCAGTAGTGCAGGGAATCTAGCAAGGAAGAACATTCCTGCCCTTGATCGATGTGGGAATAGAGTTCCTAGAAGTTGTGAAGCAGAGGCTGGGCTGTTAAGGAGGAGTACATTGAGGCCCGGAGCGATAGATGTGCACCTGCATAGAACTTGTGTAAAGCTACATCTGCTTTTTGTCTGTGGGGTTGCAAACTGCAGATTTTTCTGAAGACATCAAGTGGTGAGCTGAGAAGCTGGATGGCAGAGAGCTGATCTTCAGAAATGTGAGGAGTGTTCTTCTCTGAGGTGCTAGAGTACCACATACAAGGAGGTACATCATAGCTCTTTCCATTTGTGGAGCACATGGTCCTTGATGTTGGTAGTTAGTGGAAGATCTTGTTTTGTTGTCTTCTTAAACTGCCACACCATAGATTTTGAGTTTAGATTGGGGTAACATTTTCAGAGAAGAGCATTCTGCAACCAGGTCATCCAAGACGTTGTTAACCTATTCCTCACGAAGGTGCTTTTTTAGACAACCTTGGACTCATCCCTTGACTTGGGAAATGTAAGATGAAGACAAGATGAGAAAGAAGACGTGGATCAAATGGAGGAGGGATCATCTCTGTTTCTGTTCACCCCGTACCTTCCCTTAAAAGGATCAGACCTCTGTACTTCACGTAAGGCAGACCTGTGGCTGTCCATATGTTTTGGAATATGTCTCCCATGATCCCCCATCATTGACTATGCTGGCTAGTAGTTGTAGTCCAAAAGACATGGAGAGTTAAAGATCGCAGGTTCCTGCCTAAAGGTCTGTCTGATTAGGGCCTTTAGAGTCTAATAGGAACTGTGCTTTTTCCTTCCGGGGGCTATGGGGGAAAGAAGAGACTTCTGTGCGAGGCTCCCTGTGCTCATATTTCTCCAAGTGTTTGTGAGAACCCATACCCCTGCTGCCCCATCATGAGCCCATGGTCTTGAAATGTTATATACTTTTGTTTTTTTGTTTGAGCCTCTGTCGCTGCTTAGTGTGCACTTACCTTGTCATGGATCAACACCAGAGCATTTGTGAATCCTCTGAAACGTCTGCGGAGTCGGCCAAACAAGATGAGGCGAGTCAAACAGACAACCCATATTTTTGTGCCTTTTCTATAGTTTTGAGCAGGAGCACTTTCCTGCTGTGCCTACTGGCATTAACACTGTGCAAGCCCAGCCCTGTGGCCAGGCCCATGCTAAACAGTCCGACCTACTCACCTAGAGGAGCTGTAGAAAATCCTGTGATCAATCACTTCCCAAGCCTTGCATGGGTGACAGGAGTGCCAGTCAGTACCCACATTGACTCCAACAATATTGAGACAAGAAAGTCAAGCCCAATAGGCTCCTTCTTCGTGAAACAGCTGCCATGGAGGTGGGGCAGGGGGAGGAAACGGGTCAGCCTGAGATACAGTGGGAATTTTGTACTATTTGGTGCTTTGGGAAAAACGTGGTACAAAAAATAGTGCCAGAGAGGTTTCTAGTTAAAGGGTCTGGAGGAAGAAATGCAGTCTTTATTAAGTTAGGACTGGAACGAAGAAAAGAGGATGTGGGACTAATGATATCCATTTTGCGGTTGTGTGTGTTTTTAGCATAGAATAGCAAGCCTAGTCATGAGAAATGTCCCCTTCTTCTCACCTCCTTTGAGAAAGTGAAATACAACAGCAAAGCCAAATGACACATGTTATGAACTTTTGTCTGGCTTATAATGTGTTGTAGCTGAATAACAGTTGTTAAGCTTCCATTTATTTACACATGTACAGAGTCCATTCATTTTCAATTGCTAGGGCATACTGAAAATAGTCAATTTTATAATATTCCCTTTAGAAAATGTATTCTAATGACATATGTGAGCTAGGGATTATTTGTCAACATAGTTTATCTTTGTATGCAAAACCTTTTGTTGTTGTTTATAAGGCAAACCTGGCTGAAGCGCAGCAGGGTGCTTTACAACAGGACTGTGCCAGAATTGGGCTTGGCATTTTATACAGTAGCACAGTACAGTTGTTGGCGAGAGAGAGGGATTTTTATTTGTCTGGTAGGTATTGTTGAAAGAGACACATTTTTAGTGTTTTGCCGAATTGCAGGATGGTAGGTGCATGCCCAGCCTCTACCGGACTTCAGTTCAAGAAGTTGGTGCATGGCAGGAGGATGCTTGCGTGTCTTCTCTTTGCAAGCAAGTTTTAACACCAACCTTTTCATACCTTTGCTATGTGAGGGCCGAGAGCATCCAGAGGTGTGGAGTTTAGTCGCCAAGTATGTTGGTGTCCCATTCGAGAATGCTTTATAGGTGATACATGTAGTTTTGAATAAGACCCTCGCAGAGGGAGCCAGTCAAGAGTGTGTAGTGTTGATGATAAAATTCACTATTTTTCATATAATGTCATAAGAAGACATTTACATTGTTGCCACATCCTGCGATTCCAGGGGACTGTGTCTCTTCCCCCACTTGAGGATCCTGCAGCAAAGGAAAGCCCCCTTTCATTGTATGTGTAAGGGGCCTGTCTCAGCTTTCTGGACCTGGTAGAAACCATCTTGGGCATTTTCAACAGTTCACAATGGGCCATGAAACCACATCATGACAGGGCGGTGGAAATACATTTTTGAGACATATATCTAGTTACCATCTCATGCTTTTCCAGAGGACCTTCACCACCACCTAATGGCCTGCAGCTTAGAAATTCAACAGTGATATTCTGCTTCCTCAACAATTGCAGGTATGTTATGTTATGTTGCTGAGTTCTATATAGTGTAGTGCCTCCATTTCCATAGTCTCTTGGGACTTTGTAGAAACATGGGTTGAGGTTGGTTAGTACGATCAAGGGGAGCAGTTCAAGATTGCTTGATGACACCCCCCTGCTCCTCACCTTTTGATATTCTTATTGATATTGATATTTTATTTCTATTGCGCTCGTACACACCTTTTGTCTGTTTTGTCCGTCATTTGTTCTGTGTGCTCCCTGAGGTGCACAGGTGTGTGGCGCTTGATGTTGTGTTGATTTGTGGGTTCTACGTTCTTACAAACGCCAGATGTTTTCACGCATAGTTTTTTGCAAAAACGGTTCAGCTCAAAAAACTTGAAATTTTTTATTGGGGCCCGGTGGTCCCCCAAACCTTTTGCCTATGATGTAGTCCCTATTCCCCATACCCTCCTATCCCTTATATCCCGTTACCCACCCCCAATGTTTTCGATTTGTTTTTTCCAACAAAAATATTCGGTGAAAAACCCCACGAAAAAAAACCTGGTCATGTAACAACATCATACCGATCCCTGAATTTTACATGCAATCAGGCCCTGTTTGTGGTGTGAGCTTCTGGTTGTTTTTGGTACATAGTCTGCTGGCACATATGTTGGTGCATACCCAAATGTTGGTATGCATGTTGTGTATCTTGTTAATGACTGTGATGGTATGGTTGAGCAGTACAGTGTTGTCAGGTGGTCTATGGTTTACTATTTTGCTGTAAGCATGAGCTGGCTTCATGACCTGAACCAGTTTGTGCACGGTGGGTTGGTCCTTTGTGGCATTTCTAGTTGTTGCTTTTGGAGTAGCAGGTTAAGTAGTATGGGAGAAGGTGAGATGAGTTATGGTCTAAGACATATACTGCATGATTTCATGGAATTATTTGTGTGAAAAACGCAGATTTGCGTGCCTTTCTGCCCGAAAATCCCTGTTTGAAGTATGGGGATTTTCGGGCAGAAAGGCGCGCAAATTTGCTTTTTTCACACAAATAATTCCATGAATTAGGCAGATAATGTGTGCACGCTGCTCGGTCTCCTCTGGGACATTGTTTGCCAGATGTTTGTAACAGTTCAAATAACTCCAACTTCTCCTCTTCTGGGCCATAAGCCACTTCATCCATTTCAAAGAACCCCTGTCCCCATTTATCAGCATGTCAAATATCTTCGATAGGGATTTTCACAATAAAGTCTGGTATAACAAATTTGTAAATGTAGTCCTGGGGCCAGATTACAGAAACTTTGCACCAGTGCAAGTTCAAGGTTTGCACGGTATTAGCACCAGGCAAAGTTTACCCTATTTTATTAAAACACTGGGACACATTAAAACCATTGCACCTCGACAAGTGCACTTTGGCATATTGTCAGGTCCCTAAAAACAGTAATCACGAGCCGCACACGATAAAACTAATGGGTACTCAAGCAATCTGTCAGCCCACAGATTTACCAACACAATACAACTTTGTGTACACACCACACATGTGTGAGCACTGGGTGCCAGGAATCTGCCTGGAAAAAGCACTTCTGCGGGCAGATTTCCATTACTGGCTAACCCTTGCCAGCTCATTGTTATGATGAGAGCTGTGGAATAGATGGAATTAGTACCTGGCAGAAGCCCCGCTTATGACAGGCACTAGAAGTATAGATCTACCAGTGATAATTATACACTTTTAGAATTTTCTCTGTGACATACTTTATGATCAAAGACAGACCACATAGATGAAAGTTCTACCAACAACTGGCTTTTCTTATCGTGATACATTTTGAGTTTGAGGGGTAGCCTTGGCATTTCTGTCATGCTCCCTTTTCCAGGATAAAATGTTTTGGTCATAGGGAAGTTCAGTTCATTTTTTCTGTCCTAGCAAGTAGTTATTTATTTATTTATTTCGATTTGTAGACCACACTACAGCCCGCAGGCATCAAGGCGCTATATCAGAGCTTAAGAAGGCTTGATTAAGGGTTACAAAGAAGCCGCTCAATGAAAGACTTTTTACAGTGCAGACTTGAAACGAAAGGGATGGCGTCCTACCACTTACTTTTGGTCACTTTACATATACATTTTTGTAAAGGCTGAGTTATTCAGCATGCTTGGTATGACAGAAGCCATTTCATTAAGCTAACTCTCATACACAAGGAAGAAGTCGAGCAGTTAAGCCCTTACAGGTTACACTGTAGCTTTTTATTTAGCCAGTGTTAGTAGGTGCAAAGTAAGTTTCTGCGTTAAGTTAACATGACACTTTTTAGTTTTTTTGTGTACATATAAATACAAAAAACATTCATTTTGTTCAACAAATGCATCAAGGATAAGTAGCAAATGCTTAAGAGGAAATTAACAGACAAAATATGTAAAAACATAATCAGGCTTAGTAATTTGCAAAGCCGTATGAACATTAGTGGTTGGCCTAGATGTGCAATGAATGTACAAAGAAACATAATATAGTGTTTTAACACAAGGCAACCAACTGTATAGAGTGCATGGGGTCAAAATCATGAATCAAAAGAAGTCATTTTTTCTGATGCTGGGTATATTGTTGTTGACTCATAGAAAAAGGGACCTAGTCGTTGGTCTACGTCTGGAAACAGATCAAATTATGATGCGGGATTGGGGGAATTAAGCCCTCAAGGTGTTGTGGTCCCATGACGTTTCGGCGGAAAGCCTTCTTCATGGGCCTCAACTTGGTCTCACTGGACGGAAGTCAGAAATTAGTACTCCTTCCTGTCGGGGTGGGCAGAGAACTGGGAATGACGTGTGGCAGACCCCTTCAGACTGGTGGAGGTGGTTCCTAATGATAGGTAGCTGGTGTACTGGATGCGCTGTGATCGCAGTCTTGGAGCCGATGTAAGTGCTGGGCTCTACAGGATTGAGGGTGGCCCTGGGGCGGGTGCCTTCATGCAGCGGTCAATTGTGGGACCTCATGATTTGGAGCACTCAGGCTGGTAGGGGCTGAAAGATGCCGTGACTGGATATGGCTACAGGACCCTGTGTGTCAGCATGCGGGTGAATTTATATGTACACAAAAAAACTAAAAAGTGTCATGTTAACTTAACGCAGAAACTTACTTTGCACCTACTAAGACTGGCTAAATAAAAAGCTACAGTGTAACCTTTAAGGGCTTAACTGCTCGTCTTCTTCCTTGTGTATGAGAGCTAGCTTAATGAAATGGCTTCTGTCATACTAAGCATGCTGATAACTCAGCCTTTACAAAACTGTATATGTAAAGTGGCCAAAAGTAAATGGTAGGACGCCATCCCTTTCATTTCAAGTATTATTAGCTCTTAAGTCCTCCCACGTTTTCTTGAGCTAACCCTCCAATTACCTTGTTACAGTGCAGAGTCAATGGTTACATAGCCATAGTAGCATAAAATACATGTTAAACAGTCAGACAAAGAGATTTGTTTTTATGGCCTGGTGAAAGGCGGAGTGTGATTCAATAAGCCTGATGTGAGGAGATAAGGAGTTCCAGAGTGTGGGGGCCACCGTCGGGAAACTGGAGCCGCCTGCACAAGATTTACGTGTTCTGGGAACAGATAACAGGTTGGAATAGGGAGATATGGATGTTCTAAGGGTGGTGGGTTTGGTGATCCTTTGCTCAAGGTAAGGGGGGGCCAGGTCATGGAGACACTTGTGAGTAAGGGTGAGAGCTTTAAAGATGATCCTTTCCTTAACTGGAAGCCAGTGTAGCTGTCTTCTGAGCTCTGAGATGTGATATCTTTGCGAGAGACCAGTGGCAGCAATGAGCGTGTTGTTTTGTGCAATTTGAGGCTTGGCAGCTTGACACCGACAATGAACCATTCAACTTGCTTTTATGCTTTAAGACCAGTGGTCAAAGTATGTGGGAGCGGTACTCCGCTACCATTCCTATACTTTTAGTTTTAAAAGAAACAGTACCAGAATGAAGTTAAAACGTGCACTTCAGTACACTGCCTTGGGGTTCACGCTGCCAGGAGTACGCCATATTTTGCCTTACTGGAGATTCAAACCTGGGACCTGCTGGATCAGCTCCAAACTCACATCGTGGTGAGATATAGTAGAGCTGCAGGGTTGCTGTTATTCTTTCAGTGGCCTGCTTGGGGTACAGCCCATTCACAATCCCCATTATAGCCCTTCTCCAGCAGTAATCAGAGTTATTTTTCTTTTGCATTTAAACAACTCAAGGTGATAAAACTGCAGGCACAGCTGTACGTGCAGTTGATAGGTAGGTGGGAGGGGTGGCTTTAATCTTTACCATTACCCTTTAGATGTGTGAATGGTGGGTGGTTAGAAAGGGAAGAGTACTTAAATCTGCATGCTGTGAGGAACATTGAGTAAATATAATGGGCGTTGTTTAAAATGCATTTTGAAATTTCACTGGTTCTTTCAGCATTTAGACACTAGTGGGGGTGAAATTGAGGAAAGACGGGATCCAGGAATGGGATTTGTTTTGCTTATGGAGGAGGTGTGGCAATAGGGTGTGTGGGGTTTGGGGGCATGCCATGAGGGAACATAGTTCCACTACTCCTTTTTGGAAAATTCGACCAGTGTTTGAGACTCTTTTCCTCAGCTGTCAATATCTTTAGACAATACTACACTTCCATACAATACGATTCTTGATGATGGTTCCAGTCTTTAGATGTATTTTCCTAGCAAGCAGCACCCAAGACAAATGACGCCTCATTTCACTCTGGATTTTACAATCTTTTTTCCCCAACTGGTTAGTATGGTTTCACATATTAAATTCCCCTATATCATTGAGCTTTTGAGACTCATTTCATGCTTAAAATGTCTGCTATCAATACAATTTCTGCACATTAAGACTCTCATTCCCATGGGGCATCATTTTCAGAATAGTATTCCTTCTGGGTATTAAGATACTCCTTTCAAATATATAGGGCATTCAGATTAATGTAAATTATGGGCCATAAGAGTATCATTCCCATTATGCAGCATTTCTACACATGTTGGTTCTCGGTATTAAGACTCTCCAGACAAGTAGCAGATGTGTAAATGTCGAATCTGTGCATGTCGTGCCTCTGTCCTAGAAGGCATCATGGCAGCAACTACTTCTCTTGATATGCAGTGCTTAGGATATGATATGATATGGCATTTATAACGCGCCTATACACAAGTGTTTCGAGGCGCGACGAGGCAAGGGAGGGGGAACAGAGGGAAGACAGACAACGATCTTACTAGGCCAGGTGTCATTCAGATTGCGCAAGTGCATGGTAAGGGGGAAAAAAGGAAAAGTGCGTGGGGGAAGGGAGAAGGGAAAGTGCAGTACATGGGATAGTAGAATAAATAAGATAAGTAAAACGGCCAGATGGTGGCAAGTGCAAGGTAGGAGCAGACATAAGTGCTGTTAGGGGGGCTGTAGGGATACAGAATAACAGTCCCCAGGTGCAGGGGTTGCCATGGAGGCAGTGCAGGTGTGCAATTTGCAGGACCTGTGCCCGAGATAAGAAAGGGTGGCCAGGTAACCAGTACAGTATCAAACAGGAATTTAGCAGAGGAGGGGGGGGAGAAAGCAGAAGCAAAGAGGAAGGTTTTGAGGTGCTTCTGGAACCGGAGATGTTTCTCCTCAAGTTTCAGGGAGGCAGGAAGGCTGTTCCAGAGGGAGGCCCCTGCCGAAGAGAGAGATCTACCACCAACTTGTTGCTTGGAGAAGCAAGTGACCCTGAGGGAGTTGGAGGCGGATGCGCGAAGAGCTCGAGAAGGAAGATATTTGGGAAGAGAGTGTTGAAGGTATTTCGGCCCCAGGCCCCAGAAGGCCTTGTGGACAATGCAGAGAGTTTTCAACTTAATCCTGGGAGCCAGTGCAAAGATTTCAGTGCTGGAGAGATACGATCCCTGGGCTTGAGGCCAAGGACAAGTCTCTCAGTCCTGTTCTGAATAAGTTGCAGAGGGCGGTGAGTAGAGGCAGGCAGATTTAGATAGAGGCTGTTACAATAGTCCAGCCTAGAGTGAACCAGGGCTCTGGAGACGGTGAGCTTCTGGGGGAAGGAGAGGAAAGGAAGAATACCTCTGAGGAGGTGTAGCTGGACTTCTTAGAGATGTCAGAGATGTGAGGAGAGAAGGAGAGTATAGAGTCAAAGATGACCCCAAGGTTTTTAGCCTTGCAGGGGAAAGCAGGAAGAGGGCCAAGAGAGGCTGGCCCGAGAGGTATATGAAAGGAGGGAGCGGGTGTGCCGATGAGGAGACTCTCAGTCTTACTGGCATTAAGGCAGAGGTCATTGGCGGCACACCACTCCTGGATAGCAGACAGTCAGAGATGATGGAAGGAGAGGAGGAGGCTGAGGGTAGCCTGTAAATGAGCTGGGTGTCATCCGCATAGCACTGAAAGTTGGGGCAGAGAGCGGCGATGTGGTGGGCAAGGAGTGCCAGGTATTGGTTGAACAGAAAGGGAGAGGTTAGACCCCTGGGCCACAGGTAGAGAAGAAGATAGTGGAGAGGAAGGGTCCCAAGTTGGACTTCACAGATGTTTAGGAGAACAGTTTCTGTGTTTCTGGCAGCTCTGAAGCCAGACTGATGGTCATGAAGACAACCAACAGATTCAGTGTGGAGATTAAGCTGGGAGATGGCCAGTTTCTCCACGAGCTTGCCCAGGAAGGGGGTGATGGAAATTGGGTGATAGTTAGCCGGGCAGGAGGGGTTGGCAAAGGGTTTCTTAAGAAGGTGGTGCACAAAGGAGTGCTTCAGGGGGGATGGGAGGACTCCAGTGGTGAAGGAGTGATTGCAGAAATGAGCCAGGTCGGGAGCCAGGGAGTCGATGTGGTCCTTGATAGTTTTGGAGGAACAGGGGTGAACCTGTTTCGATGAGACTTTAATAGATCAGACTTGTATAGAAACCTTGTCTGAGGAGAACAGGGGAAAGGCAGAGAAAGAGGGAGGAGAGGTGGCTGCAGAAGGGCCAGAGGAAGAGCAGGGAGTAGGGGGAGGGAGGTGATAGGAGGAGAGTCAGGACAGGATGTCCTGGGTTTTAGAGATGAAATGAGAAGCCAGTGCTGTGCAGAGGGCCGGGGAAGGGACAGGAGAGATAGAGACTGCGGCAGGATTGGCCAGTTCCTTGCAGATTTTAAAGAGTTCAGCCAAGTTGTTAGATGTCAGAGAAGTGTTTGACAGCAGGGCGAGTGTTAAGGGTAGCGATGTGGAACAGGTTGCCACATTTAAAAGACTTCTGCAGTGGGGTACAGGCTTGAGGTACACCCAAGGAAGGAGGTGAGGGGGCCAGAGAGTGGGCACAGGTGGCAGCAGGAGGTGGCATAGTAGTCAGAGAGGGGGAGGGAGGTTCCAAAGAGGTGGCAGAAGAAGGGGGTGTTAGAGGAGCATGAGAGGTGCTAGTAGGACTAGCAGGAGAATGAAGAAAGTTGATCAGATGTGGGAAACACTGATCGGAGAGGAGGAGATTGGGCTGAGGGCCCTCGACCAAGATGGTACCATTAAAATAGACATTAATTATGATTTTGGAGGAGTGGAAGGAGCCCAAGATGGCCTCCTACTGTGTGCCACCATTAATGGGAGAGGAAGAGATCGGAAAGAGAGGCAAGGCCATGTGAGAGGTCCATAGGTCTGGTGATGGAAGTGTAACAATATCTATTGAGGACCACTATCAACATGGGAAGGACCTTGGTTTTTGAACAATTCACTTTCAAAGTGGATGCAGGTTGTTGGTATTATAATTTTGGGCCAGGACACCCAACTACTTTATAGGCTATAGTGACTATAAAACACTGGGAATGAGATTTGCTAGTTTCAAATTCTAACAAGACTCATCCTGTGATCTTTTCTATAGGGGAATTAATTGAATTATTTTAAATGAAATATGCTTAGGGTCTACACAGTTTTACACCCTCCCACTAATGGAAAAGAACCCACAAATGGAAAGGGATGGATTCAAACAGACAGATTCCCCTCACACTTCAGTTTACAATGGATGTGGTGCTTTTCTATAGGGGAAATTGATTTAGTTATATGTAGTCAAATATGGCCAGGGTCTACACAGTTGTGCCCCCCCACTATCCAGGAAGGTGATTAAGGCTGGCAGATTCCCCCCATGCAAGGTTTAAGGCCTCTCAATGTAGGAGGCTGTCACCCTCCAAGATATTTTTTAATCAGCTTTTTTCCTGGCAAGGTTGTACCCCGATGGTTTTGGTAGCTCTCCCCTTTCCAATGGAGAATTTAAGTTTATATAGTATCTGTGACACACTTCAAATTATGAATATTCCCATGCATTGGATTGAATACTCATTTTCTCCCACACCTCTCAAGTCCAGCCTCTGCCAGCCGATAGGGTAGGGGGTTTAGGAGGTCTGGATTATGGGTGATGAGGGGAGGAGAGATATGCATCATTTGAAAATGACATTTAAGTTACATTTTTGTTTTTCTCAGAAAATCACAACATGACAACTTTCTTCAATTTACAGATAACCAAAGCAAACTATATATTTTCTAATTCAGCGACTACTGCAGGGACTATTAACTTAATTTGGTCTCGGCATGACCTTCCTGGAGCACACTACAATTATTCACAGTGTATTCATACACCCAAATAGTTCATTAATGTTACTTTCTGTAAACTCACCAAGTTTCACATTTCCATCCTTTATGGGGGGGGAACAATCATACTTTCAGATATAACTCAATGTACACACAATTGCAGGATGTTGATATTTACAGAGAACTGACAGGCCTTTTGTGATCTTTAATATGAGTCCTAGATGAGCTTAATGGGATGCACGGTTCTCCTTTTATTAAGGAAAATGAGTCCAATGTTAATCAATTGCAATACATAATATAGAAGTCTTCAGTTTCACATTTCAGAAAACACAGGCAGTTTTGTTTTTCCAAAGTCACATGACTTGGCCATCTGCTTATCTATGTTGTCTTTTTATACACAGTCTTTGAAGTTCCATTAGGATTCTCTGAGAGGCATTTTATTGGGGCCATTACAGTCCTGAAAGGTCAGTTCTGTTGGCTGCCTTATCTTACCCTTACACATTTTTGATCAGTAAACTGTTGTATTTGTTTGGATTTAACTGAACAGACCTGTTTTCCTGGTGGGCCTCAGCCAAATGTCTCTGAGGTCAGAACTCCAGATACACAGCCCTGCAGTTCAGTGGGGAAAGCTGTGAAAGCTAACTACAATCACATTTGCAAGTTGAAAGTAGTGTCATTGTAAACCAAAAGATGTGATTTACATGCCATACATTTTATTTCAATACATTGCATTTGGGCCTGCTTTCCATTGGTTACTATATTTCTTTAATCTGATGGTTGAAAAAATAGGAGTGTTCCTTTTGAATTGTCCACGCATAGGCTATTATTTAACCTGGGGAACCAGTATCCATTTTAAAACAAAGTAGACCATTCCATTTGACCTAATGCCACTTTGCATGGAGGAAAATAAGTATGTTTGTTTGTGTCCAATGAAATATGTCACTTGGCTTTACTTTTAGGTGTAATGCACAATTCCTTCTTTATTTTCCAAATGCACAGCATTTTTAATATACGGCCGTCTCATGTATCATGCTGCTGTTTGTTTCTCTCTGACAAAATGAACCTTTTCCCCTTTTACATAAAATCAGCATTTTCAGAACAGATGTCTTTTGTAATCCATTGGGCACACTCTCCTGTATCAATGTTTTAAGGAATGCTTTCATTCACCTGAATGCCTTCCCATTTTAGTTATGTTGAGTGTTGAATGAGGCCCCGTTTTCACACTTGCTAGGTCTCATGTTGTAAAGTACGTGTTTTGGACTGGCTTGCATGTTCCAATGGGTCATATCCATCCGCCAGCTTTAATCATGCAGTAGTGGCCTTGTTTAGCCTTTTAGTTTGTCATTCTGGGGCTGAAATTATGCCCCACAGAACAACAAAGAGGTTGTCGGTGAGAGTCTGCCTGGAGAAAGCACTAATGTACGTATCAGCAATAGGTAGGCCTGGGGTGGGAACCAGGATGTCCCTCTTGAACTTCTTCCTTCCAGACTTGGTTAGAGAGATAGGGTAGGAGAAAGAGTAGCACTTAGAGAAGATAGGAGAAATGGAGGGCACCAAAAGGGGTGCAAGGAGGAAGTTGGAGGAGGGAGGGAGCGAGAGAGAGAACAGAGAGATGCACAACCAAGTGCAGGATATGCAGAGGGGGTCAAACAGAGGGAAAACACAGGAGGCGCAGACAGGTGACACACAAAAGTAGAAATGTTAACCCCTGGCTAGGTGGGGGCCTAGAGAGTGGGAGAGATCCTAATGGGAACAGTTCACAGTACAACAGTAACAAAGATGTCTTGGGACCTAGAGAGTGGGAGAGAGCCTAATGGGACACAGTACACAATGCCACGGATGGCAGGGGACCTAGAGAGTGGGAGAGAGCCTAATAGAACACAGTTCACAGCACAACAGTAACTACAGATGAAGGGGCACTCAAGAGTGGAAGAGAGCCTAATGGGACACAGTTCACAGCACAACAGTAACCACAGATGAAGGGGACAGAGAGAGTGGGAGAGAGCCTGATGGGACACAGTTCACAATAACACAGTTCACAGTACACAGTAATATGGATGGTAGGGGACGTAGAGAGTGGGAGAGAGCCAATGGGGCACAGTTCACAGCACAACAGTGACCACAATTAAAGAGGACCTTGAGAACAACACAATACACAAAGTACGGCTAACCACAAAGGGGGAAACCTAGGGTTGCGCAGAGACAGAATATTTTAAGTCAGACAGTTAGGTGGAAGTACACACAAAGGCTGGGAAGTTTAATAGAGAGCAGTAGTGGCTGCGCCCCCTACCTGCACCTTTCTTACCTTTCAGATGGTGGTGGTCGATGGCTGCATCGTGTGATCGTACTCTGCGCTGCTACCCCTTTGCCACCAAACACCTGCATCGCACAACACCGCATCCCTGGCCTGTGAGGGCTTTGCCGCAGAGGGTCCGATTCTCGGATCCTAAAGGTTTGGATGCGTGGACATTGGTGCATTTTATTACGTATCAGTGGGCAGCGTTTCCTGCACACCTGTTTTGCACAACACTGCAGCCTTGTCCTGCAAGGGTTTTGTCGCAGAGGGTCTGTTCCTCAGTTCTTAAAGGTTTGGATGCGTGGACGTAGGCGCAACGTATTATGTACCGATGGGCAGCGTCTCCTGCGCACCTGCATTGCACAACACTACAGCCTTGTTCTGTAACTGCTTTTGGTTAACTGAGGGATGGGAGGGGATAGGAATAGTACGGTTGATAGGTAGAGAATCTGTTGTTTTTTATGTTTTAAAAAAGAATTTCCCATAGTGAGGAAATGTTCATTTAACTTCACTGAGAACCGTTTGGATTGACCAGGCTTTCCTTTGAGAAGGAGGAGAAATGGATACACACATGTCAATAAGGAACTGCGAAAACTATCCCATTAACATATATTGCATGTGACTAGTGAAAGCCACAGCCTAATAATGTGAACATAACATTGGTGCCCAACATTTTAAAACATATATTTAAATTTAACTCTCATTGAGGCAATCTACAACATCTGGAAAATTAGCATGTTCTATTGACACTTGGCTTTAAAAAATAAATCTCTATGATGCCACAGCTCATTGAGTCAGTCGGTTAAATGTGGATGTTTTTTAATGATTTTCAGCCTACTGTAAATTGAGTAATTTTTAGTATTTTTGTCAAGACACTAGCATTGAGGCTAGATACTGTTTCATCTCTCCTTTCCTAACCTATTTGCAGCCATAGTCAAGCAGCCAGGGCTAAGTCAAATGAGTGGAAGGGTTGGTTTAAATAGTACTTGATAACAGTGGCGGAGGCAGCACGTAGTGTGGAAGGGGCAGCTATCTCCTGGGATTCTAATTGATTCATTGGTACGCCCTCACAGGAGGGGCGTGGATGTTTTTTCAGTGAAGGGTCTCAAATGTTTCTTCAAATTAACGCAAGCGATGAGCATAGCAACATGCAGCTAAAGGAGCGTTCCTGGGCTGGCCCAGCTCCTCCATAATGAGCGAGAGTTCTGGTGGGTCGGCGTCCCTAGGCCCATCATGGACGATCTTCCCCAGGCCACAACCTATCTATGCACTAATGGTTGGTTTAAATCACATGCAAGAAGCTGGTGCCACATACTATCTATGCCAGTAATGGTCACTTTAGATGACATGCATGAAGGCTGAATCACTTCATGCGTGTGATTTAAAGTTGCCATTGCTGGCATAGACAGGTTTATGGCAGCCTTTTCATGCATGTGATTTACTTACAGTGAGCATTACTGGCACAGATAGGTTGTCACAACCAAAACACAAACAGTGGTGAAAAAGATAGGCATATATGAGTTATAGTTGCCTTAACATCGCTTTTTGCTGTGAGGGCACAGAACAGATGCCACATTTCCACCATGCTACTTGCTCTGCCTTCAGAAACCACATGCTTTTAGACCAGTGTTAGGAAAGATTTCATCAATGTGCAATTTTCCCTCCATTTGTGGACCCCCCAAAACGTTTTGCTTTTGTTTGTCTATCTTAACCTGACTTTAGCCAGTGGAGCACCTCCTTCAGCTGCTCTCCCCTTGGCTTTTGCTCACTTGTTATGGGAAACTGACACATCCTTCAGACTGTCCGTACTGTGAAACTATGTTTCCCTCAGTCTTCAACTATGTTACCATTTCTTGGTAACTTTTTACCAGTGCAAAAGTGTTTTACTTCTTTTTACAGAATCACATCGCGTTTACCGTGTTTGGTTTAGAACTGTGGCCAGGTCAGAAAATAGCCGAGCCACAAAGTATTTTGTTCTGTCCCATGGCCATTTTGTCCCTTTCCTTCACCCAGGTCGAGTAACCTGGGTTTCCTTATTAGGACATGCAGCCTCCCTCGAAAACTGATCTTTTCCGCAGGCTTCTGCATGTCACGTGTTTGTGCCCTGGAAGTGGGTTTGAACTGCCTGGCCCCAATCCACACTACTAGTGCCAGGATGCCTGGAGTGCCCGAATGACTGGGACCACCATGGCCATGATTGGTCCATGACTGGGAGGCCTGCATGAGAGCAGATCTTTGATTGGAAGTCCTCGAATTTGGCCCAAAGCTAATCTTGGATAAGAGAAGGGGCTCTGCATCTATTATTGGTTGATCTCCTTTGTTCTCCCTGAACTGCAGAAGGAGCCATCCCACAGAATCACTGCTGTCTAGAGTGAAAACCTGAGACTTGGGACATCACTTGCATGTGGTCCTGTGCCCTGTCCAACCAAAAGCCTAGCTCCTCTAGATCCCAAATTAGGAGAGTGCCTAACGCTGCACACATCTGTGATTCCCCCGTCACTACCTTGTTGGTGACGGTCACTTTAGGTGTCTTGCTGACCTGCTCTCCTGTGCCCTAAAGCCTGCTGCACCGGAATTGTTTTGTACCTCCTTTGAAGCTGAGAAAAGACAACTGCCCCATCACGGACCATCGTTCTATCCCGCAGCTGGAGCACCGCGAACCTGCAGGACTCGAACCTACCAGCGACCTCGACTAAACTGGCCAAGTTTGGTCTGGACTGTGCCGAGGGTGGGTGAGTACTTGAATCACTTACCAGTTGCCCCTGGCACACCTGTTCTGTTTTACGCACAAATATCCCTAAAAAGGTTTTTGCTTTTGGCTGGGTCAGCCTGCAGTCCCTAGCTATTCTCACCTTTTGAAAACTGCTGTGCCGCCAAGGGCAGACCCTACTTGAATAGTGGGAACCCATTCTTCATCGCTTCAAGTCCCTTCCTGACTTGCTACAGCTCCCCTAAGAAGATCCGCTTTCTGTTCTACCTGCGCGATCATGCTTTTTTATGCACAACTGTACTGTTGAGCACAAGGCTCCCCATTTCTTAGGGCTGGGCTCAAAAGTTAGGGAACAACTCAGAAGAAGTGTGTAATGCTCCTAGTGTGTTAACTCACCCTTCTTTTTACAGGTTATGGCTGTCTTTTACTCCTTTGTCGCATTAGGAAACATATTGTACATATATTATCTAGTATAGTATTTGTGTGGTAACTGGTTTTATATAACTGAAGTTTTCTTGTGTTATTTGGTCCTGCCGACAATAAATGTATAGATATTTTTGATATACACTTGACTAAAAGTAATTTGTGCTTTGTTACTTTGTGTGCTCATTGTGGGCTTCTAATCACTCTCTCCCCTCCTGAGACTTAGTCGTGAACACCTGCCAAGCTACCTAGATTGGTCTGGCTTGTCCAGCAGGGTCCCCTATTTCACTAAACTGGGATGGCCTCCTAAACCTCTGCCCACCTGTTCAGAGTTTAAAAATCCATCTTAACAACCAGGATGACATTTACATCCTGGCATAGAACAAATGGATTTGGATGGACTCTGCCTGCTTTCCGCACTTGCAAACAGCTGTCAGATTCCATAGTAATCTTTTATAAATGCTCTCCGCGCTGCATACGTGGCAAGAAAGATTTGCACTTTTTTCATTAGGTGAAAAAAATGGGTCACATTAATTTCGCTTTTTTAGCATTTTTTTGCACCTCGCGCAAATGATAAAAATTGCACAGATGAACCGTATTGCACAAAAGTGTAAATGTAGGTGACACGGCCTGTGTCATCTACCCTTTTCGTAAAATATATGGCCCTATCTGTTTTGGTCAATTACTCGGTTAAACAGTTCAGGGGCTCAATGGAAGACTCCATGGGTTATATGCAACCACTCTGGTGTCGACAGTCCAAAAGTAGGATTTACAGTCAAAATATTTTGCTGACAAACCGAGCATTTGGCCAGCAAGGGCTGATGGGTTCAGCAACATGTGGCCCTGATTCTGAGCATGATGATATTAGCCATCTATGGGAAGATACTAGGTCTATATTTTGGAGTTCTGCATGCCTTCTTGGCACCATTATCTAGCAGTCATGCTCCCCCTGATTCATCCGTTTGGATAGGGTGACCAAAATGAGAAAAGAAAAAAAGAAAAAAAAACAGTTGTGTTCTATCTAGATGGGGACATAATAATACAGACTTTATCTCATGGTTAGGACCATTTATTACTGCCGAGTCCTAGCTGTCAAAGTTACTGGGGAGGTGGGGCTTCAAATTACTTCAGGCAGTTTTTTGCGCGCGCTGTCAAGCCTTCAGCTCCTGGGATCAGGCATTCCTGTGCCTTTGAGTACAATCTCAGTAATCGAAACATGAAAAACATATCTGATGCTTGTCTGAAACATACAATATGTATGTATACTAAACTAGGGTATTGCAATGACAACAGTTTACAAATGCTACTTGTAATCCTTAATATATCACACACATAGAGAAATTACCATAGTCATATGTACACTTTAAGCAAAACAAATAAATAAGCTCATGAACCACAGATGAATTAAATCTATACATACATAATATGCCATAAACCCCATTCAAACTTCGCGTGTTCTAATTTGCAATTCACTGCTTACCTTACTGCCTTCTTTGAAGTTAATTCTAAGAAGCAAACTGTGTGATATCCCAGTGTCACACGCGCATTGCATGTGTTTTGAGAGCAAGCTTCACTTGAAAGGTTCTTTTCTTAATGATACGTGTACTTCGAATGCATTTAAACAGGTGGCTGTGATGGATTACATCTGGAAGAAGGGCCAGGATAATGACGTTGGTGCTTCCCTCTATTCCCTTCAACACAAAGAAGAGCATTGTTCTCAGGATGCGGCCAGTCCGGGAGATGTTACTACTCACGTCGCTATTTACACCATTCACCTCAGTGGCTTCCGGGAACTGTTCCGCCATTTTCTAAGGCTGCCCGATGGAGCCATTGTGGAGGTATGTGCATTTGATCTTTTGCAGGTGTACATCCAGATACGCAATTGCTACTTTTTTGATCCACTTGTTATGTACAGGAACACACGCGTCTCATCAGTCAAATGGATTTTTTAAGAGGAGACGTGTCTATTGAAGGTCGGTCGATGTTATATATGGAGTCTCATTTTAGTCATGATGTAACTACCAGGTGACGCTCTGGCTGGCATGGTTCTGGAACCATGCCTGGCTCTAGAACCATGAGAGCTGGGGAGTTGCCCTGACGAGATGTTGCACCCATCTGGGGCCTCTTGTAAATAAAGACTTACAGTTCAACCTAACTGTTGATGCCTCAATACTTCATAACAGTCAAGCACCCCGATTAAAAAAACATGCTCCAACCGAGTAGGCCTCCTGTCGAGTTTCAGCATACATACAGCAACCTAAAAAACCTCCATACAAACAGCTGCTCTTTTGACTCTCGCTACGTGATGAAAATCAAGGTGCATGGCTTGAGTTTGGTTATTATTTGCAGTCAATTTGCATGTAATGTATTTGATGTAATGTCATGGTAAATGTAAACAATGTCACTTGTAAATCTCTAACACTCTCTGTGCTACCCATTTGTACAGCTGGGATCCACAGTTCAATGTGGCTTCACCACTTACATATTCACAGTGCAGTGCTGGATGACATGTATTTGAAGACCCCTAGGTGAAATTGTCAAGAGCTGAGACCCTATGCATTTCCCAAGGCAGAAAAGGTGGCCCCTGCGTTCCTTCTCAGTAAGCTATTTTAAGGAGGGCACTATGGAGCCAGTGTAGTTATATTATTGGGACAATTCAAAACGGGTAAGGACCAGCAGTCTTGCACAATTTGAAACTGGTTTGAAAATGCCTCAGTAATACCCTGGGGCAATACCATGGTATTAAAATATATTTATCTGGGGTATTGCAAGACCAGCATGGCACTTTTGAAACTAGCATTGAACTTGTTTGGAGGCAGTGTGAAACTGGAATAGGATCATTTCCTGGGGGTCACTGGGAAAAGCGAAATTTGAAATGGGGATGGACGTTATCTAGGGCCAATAATGCTGTTTGAGGATGCTTTATGCTTAACTACGCTCACGCAAGCTAGACTACACTGGTGAAATGGGCGTGACATGTCTTTGATGGCAAAGTGAACATGGTATTAGATGATTATATTAGCTGTGAGTTATGTGGAACTATCATAGACAGCTTACTACGCAGATGGTGAACCCGGCATAGTCCTTATCTGTGGACATCGTAAAACTGTGGTGTTTTTCTGGGAGAAATGATGTGGTATGAGAATGTGCATATCGTGGCTATTGTGGAATGCACATGGCACTGTAGAATTTCTCATGAAATATTTTGGTGGCCTTGTAAATCCTTCATTCAACAATGTCCTAAAATTTGTCAAAATGACACTCTTATTTTATGGGGGAAATGTGAAACTGGCAGAACCTTTGTCTGATTGAAATGTGAAGGTGGCACAACATGTTTCTAAGGCAATGATGTTGTTAAACATGTCGCAATGTGGTACTGTAACTGCAACGTGAGAATTAGCATGAACAATGATTAGAGGGAACAGATCTAGCAATAAAATGTTCTGATAATATATGAATTATTGGTGATGGCAACTAATGCATATTTCAAACCTGATCAGTGTGCACAGTGAGAATACTGATTGGCTGCCTACAGGTCAACAACCTTTGAGTCAGATGTGTGAACCTGGCCTTTCTGTCCAAATCCCTGTCAGATATGAAGATGGACTACTGACATTCCTTCATTGGGACTTCTCGGTGGCTGATGCAACTCTCTAAGATTGCTGATGGGGTAGGCCACGGAGCAGAGTTTTGAGCATCACCCCAATATATCATATCTATGTACACATTGATTAAAGATTAAGCAGCATCACTCTGTTTGCAGGAGCACAATGCAAAAGCATCAATGACCTAGCTGCAAGCACAAGCTGCACTTGCAGTACAAAAGCTTCTACAATTACATTATTTACCGCACAGTAAAAATGTCCACATTTGAAATTAGAATGTTTTGGCTCGGTTGCAACAAAGATCGCGATCAGGGATTGTTAGAAGCCTGGATTTTAAGGTCCTGCAAAGGATTACATTGGACGAATTTTGCACACAAACAGACATGGATTGTATAATTATTGGTTGTGGCTTAGTAACCTTCCATCTTTTCTGGCATATTGTTACAATTTCTCTAACATGTCATCTGATCTTAAACTGAAAGTTGACCGTGGATAATTATTTTCTTGGTATGATCCTGAATAACTATTTTTGTTGTTCTGTTTGTCTTGTTTAATGGCCTTCATACCTCAGGGCTCTTGTTTCACACTATACAAATTAAATAAATACATTTTAAAAATATATGTCCTAGACATATTATTAAACGAATTTCTGATTATGTTTTTTTTTAAAAGGTGTATATTTTCATAGTGTATGCAACTTGATGTATGCGTTAACTTGGTATCCTTTTCTTGGTCCTTTTCTGCAACTAATTGTATGTTATCATTGTTGAAATACACGTTTTGTTCGCCTGCAAGATGAACTTGAAGTCTTATTGTTGTATGAGTAAGGCAACGGCTCCCTCTAGCGGTTATAACCAGCGAAGCAGGCAGGACAGTTTCAGGCAAACATACATCTGGCCTTTTATTATATATGGTATGATGGCGTAGTGTGTGTAATGCAAAGCCTCCTCCGTAGTGAAGTTTTATGACCATTTTAACTAGTTTTTTAGGCAAATAGGACAGAAGGAGCAAGATAACAAGTGAATATCAGGGCTACTTTATTGCTATTACACTCCCACTTTCTTACACGCACACCATTGTAAAACTATTTATTTATTTATTTATGGTGTGATTTAGTTAACATGAAATTTTACACACATTCAAGATATTGAACATATAATAACAACCAGCTACATCAATGGAACAACAAACAGAGATACAATCAGCTTAACTAAATGCAAAGCATTAATTAATATTTTGTCATTTGGCTCATTCAACAGAGTATGCCATGTATGATACCAAGATAAAAACGGGCGAGTACTAAAGTAACCATTAAAACTCTCCTCACGAAGCCCCAACAATGTTTTGCAGTCCACAAATAAATGTTTCAGGGTTTCAACATCACCCCTGCAACATCGACACATTCGTTTAGCTTGTGGCAGGCCAAAGCGACGACCTATCACATTGTTAGTTAGAAGCAAGTTTAATTTAAAACGCAACCAAAATTTTCTCAAAAAGGGGAAGGCATGTCTAATCAAGCATTTCTGAGGTACATTGTAGGATTTAATATCCATTGTAAAGTGGCAAAATATCTTATAACCCACAAGCTTCGCTCCAAATGGACCTTCTTAAAACTATTTGGAATTCACATTTGATGTATTACACCATTATAGTACACACTAGCTGATCTCAATGCTCTGGGTAATGTCATGTTATGTTATGGGATCTTGCATTTGTATAGTGACTACTGCATAGTTCATGGCATTAACACACTTTTGCCTATCAGAGTGTCAAAGAAGGAGTATGATGTAATATTCAGTAGTGCAGTTACTGAAGCAGAAAACAAGAGAACACATTTATGTATACATGCTTGGCCCATCAGGTCTTTGTTGCATCAGAAAAAAAAAACACAGGAATATGAATACAATGCAAGCAAATGAAAAGAAAGAATGGGCAAAGGAACAGAAATGGAAGCACTTGTGACATAAATGCTGTCCATCAATGAAACACCACTTTTTCTAAATTAAGGTAACTATTCAAAACAGGAATATAATCCCCTAGTCTAAAGGATAAAAAGAATCAAAAGAAAACACCAGACCTCCGAAGCATTCGTGGGAGTATGCCGGTCCGGGGCGAAAGTGGATATATTATGGTGCAGTGAACTAAGGCACATCTCACAGGTTCCACCAACTCATCAAATTAGGATGGAATAGTTCCTTTTATACTAGCTAATCAGATGTGGGATGCAGATGGGTGGATCAAATGATTATCTTTAGCTTGTGGCCCTGGCTTGATGGTATTTCCAGGTGTAGGTGCCCTCAGAGATTTCTCTTTCCACAGGCAATGATAGCACAGTCTATTATTGGGTTCCCTTCTTGGATCTGCACTCTATCTTTTCAGCCTGTATCTTCCTTTTGCACTCGGTCCAACCTTTCCTGACAAGCAGGCAATGATATTTTTCTACACGGCTTCCAATGGTTCAATTTTTTCCACTTTTTCTTATGATGGACTGCCCACTTAATCTAGGGTTTGTCAATGCTGGCATGAGTATCATTGGTTCTCCCCATTCTGTCCAAGCATATAAATAGAATAAAGGTAGGGAACATTGTCATTAGAAATTCGTTTATAAGCCATCAAATCATCTATTGTGCTGCCACAAGGAAAAATAATGGCTTGTGTTATTTGTCAAATAGGAGTGTCAGAGCCCCACGGGCAGGGGTTTTCACCCTCCATCCTCTGTAGCCCAGTCTGAGAAGTGCCCTGGGTGGCCAATGTGAGTAAAGGAGTCTGGGGGTGGCCCCTCGCTCATTGATTATATGTGGGTTCAGGTGCACATGGTAGGGATGTTTCCAATGCTCACCTAATACAGGTTCTTTAAAACACTCATTATTGGCACTGTAGGCATTCTCAAAGGCATTGTCATCGACTCATGTTAGAGCTTCATCTGCATCCAAAGAGACTATCAGGTTCTGGAATTTGTCAGTGTGTGCCACTGGTAGTGATTAGTGATAACTCCTGAGATCCACTGCCGACCTTCTGCATCACCAAAGCTAGTCAGGGGTAGGGTTTTGTCTATTGAGGACATCCCAGAGACTGGGTTTTTAAACTGTCCTGTATTACTGCTTTTACTCTCACTGGGCACCTCAATGTGAGGTAGTGTTAGGTTAATGGTGTGTCCCAAGGTGGGCGTAGGCTAACTGAAGACCAGTAATCTTTCTTTGGTCCTAATCTTTGGTATGGTTATATTTTCAGTGTCCACAACCTTCCCCTCTCAATAAATACATCATTCAACGAGGAGTTTCTGTTTGGCTTTGGTTCAATTTAGTAAGACAATATGAAGAACTAAGTGGGGGGCAATGTGTGCTTCAAGGACTTCACGGGTGGCAAGAGCATAACAAACTGGACTTTTAATGGGTTTGACAGTGGTAGTAAAAATCTCTGCAGCTTGAAACATGGATGGGGTGGGCTAGGTTTAATTGTAATGCTTAACCATGCTTGCTAACTTCTGCCTTCTGTTAGCAGGTATGCATACATTCATCCAGCGATCATTAACAAAATGCAAATGTAACAATGATTGCCACAATCTTTCTCCGCAACACTGGAGGATTGCCACACTAGTCTCTGTGTAGTGGGAGGAGGCTAAGCAGTGTTCTCCAACACACAGGTTTGACATTCCGCATTCTGAGTGCGGCCCATCTGGTACGGAGACACAATAAAGCACACTGCAGAAAACTCTAGTGCGCATTCTGTGCACATATGCAGTTCTTCCACCCATCCCTCTTCCTGGACCCGCTGAGGTTGCTATGAAGAAGTAGAGTGGGCCTAAGCAAAACCCACATTTTTGTTGTGGGAGTCCCTCTACTGAGAACGACCACGGCCAAATGACCTGTTCTATGGGTAGTCTTGAATCACGTTTTAGCTTACTGTACCTTTCACAGAGAAGAAATATCCATTTGCATATCAGTCTGGTCCCATCCATCTGGGCAGTCCAGTACCAGAATGCTATGCATTTCTCCCCTGAACAAAAGTACCAATGGAAACCCCAGACACATGTTTGACTTTGTTTTGCCTCATCATTGAGGTGAAGCTGTGCCTCGCTAAGCACAGTGAGCAAGAGGTTCATGTCTGGATTACCCTGGGTAATTTAGGGGGAAATCCTTAATATTACAGTATTAGCAAAGGAGTGAGAATGAACATGGACAGACTGATATGCCATTTCTATTATATTTTTAATTAAAAATGTTGAATCATGTTTTTTCATCTGTTTCTTTTTCTGCTAAGGTTAATATTTGGGTGTGTTTGAACTGCATTTCATACCAGAGGATTGAAAGTAATCTCCCATGGGAATTGTAACCTTGGGTGTTAGTGTTAATGTTAATGTTAAAGGATATTTGTACTGCACACTATCACCACCGTAGTGGTCCCCTGGCGCTCTGGCGGATCAGCTGATTTTATAAGGTGCAAGTTGTTGTGTGCATGTGCAAGCATTGGTGGAAAATTTCAAAGATTTACAATGTCCTTCACCTTGAATTGTTAATTTTCTGAAACGTAAGGTTTTTGAGTGTAAACCTTTGCGTCAATAACTTATTTTTGAAAGTGCATATATCGTGATTTCATTAATTGTGGCTTTACATGCCAGGAGACGAGGACGCCAACAGCTGTTACCATTTGTTATCGGCCAGCAACTGAGTTAGGGCCTGAGGTGAAGCTGAAGGTTCTGTGGCGAGTCAGAAGAAGAACTCGGACTACAGTGTGCCATTTTGACAGGATGTTTTATTCAAATAAAAAGAAACTGGTAATAGCTAGCCCTACTGCTATGAGGGAAGTTCCCTGCCTAGCCAACTAAAATTAAGAGTACTCGTCAAAGCCCAAAGAAATAGACCTGAGTCCAAATCCTATTTAGCTAACTGGCCCTACCACTTGGATGTCTTTTCCATAGGTTTCACATGTTCATCAATGTCGCAAAATACAATTCACAATGTCCCTCTGGGTTTTGTCAGTCAAAGTCAAATCTCAGTTCTTTACAATTCTCTCTCTCCAGGAAGAAAAGCTTTTCCTAATACAATTCCACCAATTTTGACTTGGTTCTTTACAATGTTCTTGTTTTATACTGAAGCCTTGGAACCCTCCATGTTCTCTCTTTCTCTCTCTATCCAGTTATGTTTGCTATATTTCGTGGTTCTTGGACTTCCCAAAGTCCTCTGGTCTTCTGGTAGGTTTACTTATTCTCGGTTGGGTATCTGCCCATTCAGGTTTTCTTGGCTCCCGTAACCCTGGTGGCTTTCCCAACCTCAAAGATTAGTGTCTCTCAGTTCCTCTAGACTCTCCAAAGTCCTTGGCCCCTCTGCTAAGCTTGTTGTAGCAGGGAGTTGGTAGGGCATCTGCCATTCAGGTTTTCTCCGGTTGCCGTAACCCTAGTGACTTTTCCAGCCTTGAATGTTAAAGACTCTCAGCTTCTAAGGGTTCCCCAAAAACCTCTGGCCCTCTGATAGGCTTACTTTATCTCACTCTCGGTGGGGTGTCTGCCCGTTCACATGTTCTCTGTCCCTGTAACCTTTGTGGCTTTACCAGCCTCGAATGTTAAAGTCTCTTGATTTCTCTCGGCTCTCTGAAGTCTTCTGACCCTCTAATAGACTTGCCTCAACTAGACAAAGGTAGCACACAGGTTTATCTTCCCAGTCTGGAATATGTCTGTTTGCTCCTCTCAACTTAATTTCCTCTTTGGGAGAGTTTTCTTCCTTTCTGCTTCTCAGCTCAGCAGCTACTCCACCTCTCACGTGGAGCTCAGGCTTCTGGGCTCACTGCTGAAATCTGGTCTCTGTATCAAGTAACACGCACCAGGCCCACTCCCGCTTCTGTGTGGTCATGCCACCAGATGAGATGATTGCTTTACGATCCCTGTCTCCTTCTTGATCCCGGCCTCTTTGCCGGTCATGACGCCAGCCTTCCGGCTTCTTGTGAGCATTTTGATCTCTCTCCACTCTACCGCTGACTCTGCGGTCTGGCCTGACTCCACCCCTCCAGGACGTCTCTCCATCAGAGGCTTGCATCTGCATAGTATTCTTCCTTTCTGATTCATAGTTCCTTGTAGTTTTATGTACATCATCAGAAACAAAAGGGGTGTGCCTTTCCTCTTTGACTGTGGAGTTCAGGCGAGATCCAGCATTACATAAAGCAGAAGAGAATGAAGAAATGTCACTTTTCTGTTCATTCAAATCAGGGACAACAACAGTCTTCCTGATTCCCATGTAGGCGGATAATGTGTTATGGACCGGAAGTTCTGCACAGGAATGGGAGTCCTCCCAGTGAGGTGCTACTTGCCCAGACCCTTAGGCAGAGTCTTGCTGACGGGTCAACCTCCTTAGCCTCCAAAGGGGTGGCTCCTCTCTGGAGAGATGGGATGAATAGTCCAGATTTGTCACAGTGCATAACGATGATAGATGGTGAAAACAAAACTTTCTGTCCTCACTTCAAAGACTTTAATGCAATAATAATATGTAAAATCACAAAAACAGGTCAACAACAAACAAAATCAATTGGAGAAAGTGTTTGCCTCTTTGAATTGTGCATTTTCACAGTGGAATGTCTGATAATGGAAGCATTTAGCGGATTTAGAGAAAGTGCAGGCCTTGTATTTGTGGTAAAGCTCTTCTGATGACTCATTGGGCCTCATTATGAGTCTTGCGGTAGCCGTGCCGGAAAAACATCATGAATGGTGCTGATGTATCCGTCAAGGTCTGCAAGTGGGTACAGTTCCACCCGCCAGGTCAGGCCTGGCGAGCTGAAAGGCATCCGCTTGCAGAACCCGTTGTTTTCCGGTCCGGTAACAACGGTGCCAATAGCTTACCAGCACCGTTGTTACCGGCCGGCAACCTTGTAATGAGGCCCATTGTTTATTAATATATCATCAGTGGGCCTTTACCCTCCAGCATTCCAATGTTAAGTTGCTGTTTAATATTATTTATTAACAGTTTAAAAACATAAGTACACACCTTTACCAATATCACACAAAAATAATTGAGCAATCATATCACACCAATTGTGTTAGAAGCAAATTGCAGAGTTGGTCACATAATTCTAGACACTACTAGTGGATACATGACTGAAATATCAAGAGAAGAAAAGGTATCTCACAGAATATCCATGGAGTTAGACAAGCTAGAGCTAAATGTGCAGTGGCGTCTGGTGAGTGTTTTAATTAGAGAAGCTTTAATGTTTCCCACGAAAAAAGTGAAATTGACTGAACATAGTGAGTGTGCCCAAATCAATCAATGGGATTCTGTGAGGGGATCTCTGCTGCAAGAACATTTTCAAAATAAAGTGTTAAAATGGTGCATTTTACAGCATACTTTCAGTGAAAAATAGGGTCAAAATCCACTGTTTGAATTCAGTGTTTTTTTAGGGAATCCCTTGACAATGTCCAGTCAATGCAAGTCACCAGCAGTGCACATGAGCAATTTCCAATTCATTTTGATAATAGCTTTGCTCACAGTTTATACCAGTGTAAAAACATGTTCATGTTGCCTACCATACATGTCCATAAAGGCTGCACCAATATATGCCAGCGTTACTGGATAAGGACATTTTCCTGTTGAACCTGCCAGTAAATAATGCCATAAAGCAGTTAGAAAATATGTACACACTACGTGCACCAATGTAGGCCAGTCTAGCCATATAACAACACTCAGCAAGTTTGCTTTACCCTTGATGCAGAGTAAAATAAAACTACAATGTCACAGTAAGAAAATGTATTTAAACTGGCTGCATCAGTGTAGGTCTGTACAGCATGGTAATGTCACTTATCTCGTGTGATTTGCCCTTGATGCCTGCCAAATGCCATGCCACTATAGAAGAACATAACTAGACTGGCCAGAACAGTAGCATGCTGTGTAGCCACATAATAATACTTATTATGTTTGCTTTACCATCAATGTCAGTAAAACAGTCAAAACTACCATTTCACAGTGAAAGAACATAATCAGCCTAGTTACACCAATGTAGGGCAGTCTAGATACATAACAACACATACAATGTTTCTTTACCCTTGATGCCCATTAAGAAATGCCTTGCCACAATAAGGAAATGTAACCAGACTGGCAGCAGAGTGTATGCCAGTCTTGCTATATAATAATACCACATATGTTTGCTTCACCCTTGATGCCTAGTACAAAATGACATGCCACAGTTAGAAAAACATTGATGCTTTCATTGGGCTTGCTTGGCAAATCTAGAATGGATGGCGGGTCACCGTCCGATGGCCGATTTCAGACCAACCAACCCTGTCAAGGTTTAAGTCCTCGGTTGTCATTTAGCCATACTACCAACTAGAAGGAGTAGGTTTTCTTTTCTTTTTTTTTTTAAATGGGTTTTTCTGGGAATACTCTTGACCACATTATGAGGTTTTCACCTGCAGTAACATTTTGCAGTATTTTTTTACCACATGCTTTTATTAATCCATTTCAGTAGACGCACATACTACATGAGTCATGTACTGCATGCAATAATATGGAAACAATAGGGTTTAGTTTACGAGCTAACATGTTCTGGTATTTTACCTCCAACTAATAGACCCACATTCATATGAAAGCCAGAGAGTAAGAGGGTCTGGGAGCCAGAGAGGAACTGAGAAAGTACCGAAAAAGGCAGATGCACGGCATGAGAGTAAACCAAGCTATTGCTGCAGCAGCACATTGCAAGTCTGGGACCTGCACCCAAATGTGAGCCAAGGATTAAGAGGGTCTGGGATCCAGTGACAAAAAGAGACACTACAGGAAAAAGGCATATGCTTGACAGGAGAATAAACCAAGCTATTGCATTAGTACATTGCGAGTCTCGGACCCACACCCATATAAGAGCCAAAGAATAAGAGGGTCTAAGACCCTGAGAGAAGCAAAAACAGTAGAAAAGAAAACATATGCTTGGCAGGAGAGTAAAACAAGTTATTGCAACCACACAGTATGAGTCTGGGACCCATACCCACATGAGAATCTGAGAATAAGAGTCAGATCAGAAGAAAACATACACTTGGCAGAAGAGTATAGCAAACAGGTGTAATACAGCCTTGCGAGTTTGACATCCTGCCACATTCATTAGTTTTCTTTGAGGCAGGGAAACACCTCTTAGCTTTGATATGATATGATAGTTTATTTATATAGCGCCTATATACAATGGCGCAGGACATGAACAGTAAGGATGTGAAATTAACTATCGTACTCGGCCTGACGACATTTCAGATAGTGCAAGAGCTAAGACATAGATAAGGAAGGGAGGGGGAGAGTGGGAAGGAAATGGAAACAGACAGGTGACTACCGTACTAGGCCTGATGACATTACTGGTAGAGCCAGAGAAAAACAAAAGGTGAGGGAGAGGGGTGCAGAAAGGGAGGGGAGGAACAAAACAAGCGACTATCATACTAGGCCTGATGACATTTCAGATAGTGATGGAGAGGGGGGGCAAGTAAGGGGAGGGAGGAGGAGACAAACAAGGTTGCTATCATACTAGGTCCAGGGAAAATTCTGATAGAGTAAGTGCATAGAAGAAAGTAAGGGGAGAAGGGGAGGAGATAGGAAAAGGGATAAAGGGAGAGGAGGAGAGAACAGAGAGTAAGCAGTCAAAAAGAGTAAAGAAGCAAGAGGGGAGATTGAATACAATTTCAGAAGTCAGTAGTAACACATAATGTTGCAAGCCAGGATCTAAGATGAAGATCGGAACAGCATGATTCAGGCCTCCCATGAGTACAAGATGCAAAGGAAGTCCAGCATGAGAGTTGAGAAAGTGTGACGCACCGTGAATCAATGAAGTCCATAAAATTCAAATCCAGCATTGGCCACAACATGGTGATGGTGAAACCAGAATATATCAGGACAGACTCCTGCAGAAGAAGGCTGGGGGGCGGGGGAGGAGCAGGGTAGAAGAATCAAGCAAAACAGGTAACACCTTCAGGAACATTGAGGCAGTTTTCCCAACCCTTTCTCTAGTTAATATAAGTTTATAACAACAACTATTCCACCTTTGTGCTCGTGCCATGCTTCTGCACCCTTACATATGGTGTCAGGAGGGGGACCCAACCAGGTTGGCACAAACTGAGGGACCATTAGCTTTACCAAAGTTAGTGAGCATGCCAGGAACCCTTCTGTAGCCCCTAAGGAATCAACAGGTTTTGATCTCTCCAATAGTAGTGCAACAACCCTGGAACCCGGGTAAAGAAAGTTGATGCCAACAGCCTTAGTGTTACTCCCCCTATGGGACTTACAACAGGTTGGCCTCAAAGCCAGGGTTGGCATGGAGGTTTGGCCATGAATTGGTGGCTGGCATTATAACCCAGATTTTAGAGGGACTGTTAAAATACTAATCCAAAATAAAGGCGAAGAAACATTTAATATTAAGGCCGGAGACAAAATAGAGCAAGGTATTTTGGAGAAAGCTATGTTCCCCGAAATAGTAGAAAGAACTGAGTCAGATGATACTGACAGAGGATCCAAAGGATTTGGGCAGGGGTACTCGCATTCAGTAACAAATCCTGAAGTGGTAAAGGTCCCCATCCCTGAAGATACAACAGAAATCATCCCTGACTTGACCTTTGCACAGCATAATGACTCAATGTTAGCAGAGACCTTCCTCAAAGTTATCTCTGAGGGAGAACGGAGAGCAAGGGAGGGTCCATTCTTTTTCATTATACATGGTTTACTATATAGAGATGATACCGTTCATGGGGGTACTCCCCGTTTTCAAATTGTAGCACCCCGCAGTAACACAAGATTAGTTTTAGTAATTGCAAATGGACATCTTATGGCCAGACATTTAGGAACTGCTAAGACCCAGGGCCAAATAGTGAACCGCTTTTATTAGCCAGTAGTATATGCAAAAGTAAAACATTTGTTCTGACTTGTACTTTTTGTCAGAAAACCACCACACATACTCCCCCTCCAGTTTCCCTACAACCGCTACCCTTATTGATGTCCATTTTCCAGAATAGGAATGGATATTATTGGTCATCTAGAACCTTCCAAATTGTGAAATAGATATATCTTTGTGATAGTCGATTATGCCACAAAATATCCAGAAGCTTTCCCAATGAGGTCTAACACTACACAACAGATCCTCAAACACTTTTTTCCTTTCTTGTCGCGGGTAGGTTTTCCTAACGAAATCCTGACCAATCAAGGAACCGCTTTCATGGGCCGGTTTATGGCTGAAGAAAAATGAGTTCTACAGATCAAAACACTCTGAACATCTGTGTATCACACACAAACTGACGGGTTAATCGAACGATTTAATAAAACAATGAAGACTGTCCTTAAAAAACCAGTGGAAGCTGATTGGAGAAATTGGGACATGATGATACCGTAAGCCCTATGGCTTCTCACCATTTGAAGTTCTCTATGAACGTGATCCCAGAGATGTTCTTAATATTCTAAGAGAAATGTGGGAAGAGTGAGAAGAAGCCATACTACCCCTGTCCCAGACCCCACAAGTCTAAATGAACATATGGCGGTAGTTAGATCTATAGTGCATTCACAGCTTAGCAAAACCCAAGTACACCAAAAGCCAATTGTAGCCGAAAGACAGTCACACATTCCTTTTCTATTGGCCAGAAGGTGTTGGTGCTACTTCTGACCTCGGAACATAAGATTGTATCCAGTTGTCATGATCCCTATGAGGTTATTGAACAAACTGGTCCCTGTAATTGTTGTGTTTCTCAGCCTTATAGAAGGGCTAAAATGCAAATTTATCATATCAAACTTTTAAAGGAGTGGAGGTGGGATACAGTTGAAACCACTTCTGTAATGATGGCAAGCCGTCTAGCTGAAGAGATAAATGGAATCAATTTAATACTGGCTGAACTCTCATCCAATAAAATACAGGACCTCCAAACCCTTTTACACCAGTTGCTGGATATCTTTGACAGTGAACCAAGAAGAGCAAAAGGGTTTTACCACTATATCCGTACACCTCCTGATAGGGTTGTTAGTTTGAAACTCTATGGAATTCTTGATGCCCGTAGAGAGATAATCCGACAGGAAGTAGAACAGATGCTAGCTTCTGACATTATCGAACCACCAGAGAGTCCCTGGTCCTTGCCAATATTCCTGGTAGCGAAACCAGATCTATCGTTGATGTTTTGTATTGACTTTCGGAAGATGAACGTGCTATTGATATTGATATTTTATTTCTATCGCACTCGTACACAAGTGTTTCAGATCGCAACAAGGCAAGGGAGGGGAACAGGGGCAAACAAAACAACGATCTTACTAGGCCCAGTGACATTGAGAATGCGCAAGTGCATGGAGAGGGGGAGGGGAAGAGTGCATGGAAGGGGGAAGAAGTGGAGCATGCAGAGAAAAGGAGAAACAGATACTAATAATAAAGAAATAATAAAGGCAACAAACCATGGTAGTACAGCCAGCAATTGGCAAGTGTTGTGGTTAAGGCAGCAGACAGGTTAGATCTGATAACTACAGGAAGAAAAAAGGAGGGGACTGTATGGGTACAGATACAGACCCCAGTGCAAGGGGTGGACCGGAGGCAGTGCAGGAGGGTGGCATGGTGAGCAGGTACCTGGGCCCAGAGGACAGAGGGTGGCCAGGTGCACAGTTCCAAGAGATAACATATCAGCAGGGGAGAGCGGGAGCGAAGGCAGAAGCAAAGAGGAAGGTCTTGAGGTGCTTCCTGAACTGGAGATGGTTCTCATCAGGAATCAAGAATCAAGCTCATGAGGCTATCCCAGTTCGCCAATTATCCAATGCCTAGGATAAGTAACCTCATTGATCGAATGGGATCTGCTGTTTACTTTCCACAATTAATCTTATTAACGGGTATTGCCAGGTACCAGTAAACCCACAAGCCTGGGAGAAGGCAGCCTTTTCCACTCCTGTGGGACTGTTCAGTTTAAGGTCTTACTGTTTCATCTCCACGGGGCACCCACAACTTTTCAGGCACTAATGGATCAGATCCTCCATCCATTTTCTAATTTTAGCTACGCTTATTTGGATGATATAGTCATTCATAGAAAAAACCTGGTAGGAACACTTATTTTACCTTTATAAAGTTAGCAGGGTCCTGAGGAAAGTCTGTCTTACTGCTAACCCAAAAAAAAATCATCTTATTCAGTCTGCCATTAAGTATTTTTTGTTGTTGTTGGAAATGGGCTAGCACAACTGCAAACCTGAAAAAGTCAGGGCAGTAAAGGATGCCCTGATACCAAAAACTAAACAGAACTTGAGAGCCTTTCTGGTCCCGGTAGGTTAAAATAGGTGGTTTATGCCAAACTATTCCTCCATCAACTCCCAACTTACTGCCAAGTGAAGGAATGCAGAGCCCCAAAAACATAAAGGAGATAACAACAATCTTGTCTGTTTTAATACCTAAAGAATATTCTTTGCAGTTACCCTGTGTTGAAAGTATCCAGTTTCACGAAAGAATGTATGCTCAGACAGATTCTTTGAAGAACGTTCCTAGGCAAAAAAAAATATGCAACAATTGAAATAGCGTCTATAGCCATAAAATAGGCTTTGGGGTAGTTGAAGTACTAGCTCACCGTTCAGAAGTTCCGGTTAGTTACTGACCATTCACCCCTCACATGGATGAATCTCTGGAAAGATACCAACACCAGAATTATGCACTGGTTTCTTGATCTCCAACCCTATTGTTTTCTCGTCGAACACCGGAAAGGTAAAGAGCAAGGTAATGTGGACTTTCTATCATGTTTTCCACTAGGAGATGAAGAAATCAGCAGCATAAGGGGAAACATTTGTGACAAATCTGTGAATGTCGTCTCTTCTCCACTAGGGGAAAACCTTTCCCATGGGGCCAGTACAGTGCGTCCACAGTGCAATAGTCCCCTGGGCGTGGTGCACTGGTGGAGGATTGCATGGGAGCCCCTTATGGGACTAGGGGCGCACAAACCACCGGGCATCCCAAAGTCTGGCAAGTCACTGGAAAGCCAAAACTTAGCCTAAGAAGGGGGCATAGACTGGTAGAGCAACCACCAAGAAAAACAGAAACCTGTTGGCTGCTGAGACAGAGGATCCAGCTGAAGGAAGAAGAATTGATTGGCAGGGACCCCGCCAACTGGAGAGAATGTCTGAATGCTCCTGGAGCCTCAGTGCAAAGCACCTTTGCTTGGAAGACACAAACAATAGAAGCAGGTAAGTGGGTAGACCAAGAGGTGGTAGTGGTACAGGAGGAATAGGGGAACAACTGCAGAACAAAGAATAAGAGGATCTGGGACCCACACCCATACAAAAGCCAGAGAGTAAGAGGGTCTGGGACCCTGAGAGGTTTAGACACAGTAAAGAAAAGGGCATATGTTTGGCAGGAGAGTAAACCAAGCTATTGCAGCAGCACATTGCGAGTCTAGGGCCTGCACCCATAAGTGAGCTAAGGAATAAGAAGGTCTGGGACCCAGAGAGAAAGAGAGACAATACAGGAAAGGTCATATGCTTGGTTAGAGTAAACCAAGCTATTGCAGCAGTTCATTGTGAGTCTGGGACCCACACCTATATATGAGCAAAAGAATTAGAGGCTTTGTGACCCTGGGATAAGCAGAGAAAGTCCAAAAGAAAGCATATGCTTTGGAGGAGAGTAAACCAAGCTATTGCGACCATGCATTGTGAGTCAGGGATCCATACCCACACGATAATCTGAGAATAAGAGGGTCAGGGACCCTGGAAGAAAAAGGGACAGATCAGAAGAAAACATACACTTGGCAGGAGAGTATACCAAACAGGAATAACACAGCCTTGCAAATCTGGGACTCGCACCAAAGGAGATAAGAAAAGGAAAAGAAACAACATAAGGAAAAGACAAGTTACTAAAGTAGAACAAGAAGGAATGCAGTGGAAAGGAGTTAAAATAATCCTTGGAGTAATATATTTTGAAACATTTCTTTTATCGTTTGGATAACCCAACACATTGGGAACTTTTCTGTTGGCAAGAACTGTCATTACCTCATTAGTTTGGAAAGTATACCATTGCAAATCATATTTAGGTTATTACTGCTAGGGTTAGAAGTAGGGTTTTTGGGACACAACAGTGACTAACTGTTTAACATCCTGCCACATTCATTAGTTTTCTTTGAGGCGTGGAAAACCCCTCTTAGCTTTAGGGATAGAGAGGCAGTTTTCCCAACCCTTTTTCTGGTTAATAAATGTTTATACACACAACTATGCCACCTGTGTGTCCGAGCCTTACTTCTGCACCCTACGACCACACTTATTTTTCAATAATCACAGTGCCTAAACTACACAAAAAACATTTAATGATAAGTGGAAAAGCACTGATAAGAGTTCTCTGTGCCCACCATTCATGTGACAATGTACATGTGGACCAGTCCACAAGCAATATACCATATCTTGTCACATTGGGCTGCTTTTAAGCAATTGCACACCAGCCAATTCACCCCTCTATACCTCAACCACTGGCAACACACCTGCCAGCAACTCTTTCAGTGTTTGCCATTGAGAAGGCACACACAGAATCAAACATCCTGGCAGTATTGAAAGCCACCGTTGTGGGCTAGATTAATCCAAAAAGGTTGACCAGTTGCTTTGTTGCCAGCGACAATAGTAGTAACATTGAACATGCAACCATGGAAGGGAACTATTACTCTGTACACTTGCTGTGCACTGAATGAAGCACATAGTACAGCCTCAAAAAAGGTTTAATGAAAAAAGAGAAAGAGTCTGCAAATAAAATGGCCATATATCACACAATCTGTGGCAGTTTTTGCAATTCTGTCGAGGCCCGGTAGGCACTGAGATGATTGCAATCTGAAAATGTCCTTTACTAACATGGTCTCATACCGGAGGGTTCCGCCCAAAGTAATTCCCCACTATATATATGTCTTTGCCTCTTTGGAGAGCATAAAGCTATCAATGAGTATGTGATACATGTGACGAATTGAGGGAATTTGTCCCTTCTCACCAAGGGAGAATCCCCCATGTGAGGCTAAGGAGGCAAGCTCTCTCCGCAACACCCTCCCTATGCGTCGAGGCAAGTCCCTTACATCACACAGACTCCCGTTCCTCTTGAGAGACTCCATAAAGCTCTTAAATATCAGAAACATTTAAACAACAAGACTGAGACGAAGAAAATCTTAATAAATGCCACTATTACTCAGAAAAAGAACTTGTCCCTTTAAATGGAAACTATCCGATCTGCTAGGACAAGTAAGTTGAATAGTGAATAGTCGACAAGCAACAGAGAGTGGAATGCATACACAAGCAAGGGATGGCCCAGAGCTGCATACCACCTGGAGTAGGTGGAGCAGGCTTGAGCCATCAAGACAGCGGGTTTTAAGCTTGAAGTGCACTGAACAGGGAGACACCGGAGTTATGGGACTTCCGCACTGTGAGAAGCTGAACTGGCAGGAGCACCAAGGGAGGTGGTGGCATTACCATGAAGGATCCATAGTGGGCAGCCGGACCACAAACTATCGCTGATACCACCGCAAGCACAAACCAAGAAGGTGTCCGGTCACTCAGCAGAATACCGGAATGCTGCAAGAAGAAGAGATAACTCGAAGAAGTGTACGCTGACGAAAGCAAGCAGACAGCAATATGGAGCAAAAGGCAGGCTCCCATAGAAACCAAAATCCCGAAGACGTTCTCCTTCACAGTCATAGAGAATGGGGAGAATGGGAATAATGGGAGGCTGTGAGGGAATCATTATATCTTGCACGAAAGTCGGCCCAGTACAATTCATGTGGAAACGTTGAGTGTGAAACTAATGAACTTAAAGTGTTGTGATATAAGAGAAAGAAGTATTGGAAACGGTTGTTATGAAATAAAAGAACAGTGCTTAACAATACCCTGGGAAAAGAGGAAAGCACCCTGGTTTTCTGTGCAAGATGAGCATAACATAAGAGAAAGAGAATAGTATGAGCCAGAGCTCAGAGGAACTGTGCTGGTGAACATCATACATAATCAAATAGACCAGAACAATGTGAAACATAATTGTGCAGGAGATAAGTCCTATATTTTCCAAGAATCTAGTAACAAGGAATACAGATCTTAGAAAAGATACACTAAGGATATATAGAAGGAACAGAGAAAATCTAATAGCCCACTTTAAGTGTTACAGAGACTTATACAAGAAATAACAAGCAACTATTTGAAGATTATATGTAAGGAATCCTAAGACTGATACCAGACGTACCCTCAGGAGAAGGGAGCATTCTCCTGACCTAAGTTCATTATCATAGTGGTGGGGTCAGTTAGGTTAGTTTGGACAGCGGACTTATTTGTTTGGACATTCGCAAATGACTAATAAGCACCTTCGTTAGTAACATAGGTAGAGACCACCCATAGTAAAAGGGAAAGTTAGGCCTTATCATTTTTCTTTAATCAAACCATGTGAAACATGTCCTCAGAGTTTCTGCATCCTTCTTCTTATTCACCACAGATAAAACAATGGAGAAGTAGGGTCACCCACATCTTTGACTCCTATCAAATGTTTTTTTCATAAATAGGTCTCATCCTGATTTAAGCTCCATTTGAATATGTTACATAAACTGGCAACAATGAAAACACAACCATAAGTGATGTGTTACCTGCTGTTCTTCAGCTCAAAAACAAATCAAGACCATGTGGTAGGTAAATAGGGAAACAGGTTTTATTTAAGCTCTTGGTCTGGCTAAGAGCATACACCAGCGCTTGTAAATAAATTCCAGGATCAAGGTAGACATAATTAGCTCTGAGTAATTCATCTGCAGAACAACTTTAAACCATGCTACAGATTTTGATTTACTGCCTTTTTCAGAGGGTAATATGGCAAGGTATAAGCCATCAATCTGGGACCGAAATTGCAACACATGAAAAAGAGAGGTTTCACTTGCAACTTCCCAGTATATGCCAAGATATCCGTCTCCAAACAGAGTGATCTGAGTGACACCACCACAAACAACCCTATCCACTGCCACCACATCTGCATGTTAGTGGAAATCGCCAGCCTATCCAGTGTCTCCTAATCTGTTACCAGTGAGCCGAGCGGCACAAGTTCAAGTCTGTCTTTCTTCTTCTCCTTCTTCTTCTTTTTCTTCTTCTTCTTCTTCTTCTTCTTCTTTTACTACACTACCTTTCCATGTTCAGTCCAAATCAGGGAACCCCATTTGAAAAGTCTTGGCCTAATTTGGACTCAGCCAACAGAACACTTCCTTCTCAAGACACACAGCAGAAATGATTGAGTAGCATCTCACAGATGAGGAGCTGTTGACCATAAATGAGGTGTCTCTACTTTATTGGCTCAGCAAAATGGAGCAGTGGCCAACACTAGGCGGGCTGTCGACCAACTATCTAGTGTGCCCCATAACAAGCATCAACTCTGAAATTGATTTTAGTGCTACAGTGGGTGTCATTTGAGACAGAAGCCCACTTTGTCACCCCCTGACAATATCCCATAGTAAAAGCATTTTTACTATATTGAAGGTTGTGCACTTCCCTTAGTCGTTAGTCGTTTTGCAAAAAAACGAGCTGGGGGTAGATCTCTGTCTTCAGCGGGTGCCTCCCTTTGGAACAGCCTCCCGGCCACCTTGAAACTTGAGGAAAAACATCTTCGGTTCTGGAAACTTCTCAAGACCTTCCTCTTTGCCTCTGCCTTTGCCCCCCTTCTCCCCTGTTGATCTGTTTCTCTCATGTCATTGTGCACCTGGCCACCCTCTGTTCTTTCAGGCCCAGGTATCTGCTCATCCTGCCACCCTCTTGCACTGCCTCCAGGCCACCATCTGCACTAGAGTTCTGTATCTGTACCCATACAGTCCCCCTCCCACGTTTCTTCTGCACTTATCAGATATACCTTTCTGACTAACTTTCACCTGTCACTTGCTGGCTGCACTACCATGGTTTAAAGCCCTTATTTATTATTTATTCTATTTGATATTTATTTATGTTTCCTCTCCTCTGCTTCACACTTTCCACTCCCCTCCACCCCCTGCACTTCTCCCCCATTTTCCTTTCCCTTGCGCTTGCGCTTTCTTAAATGTCACTGGGCCTAGTAAGATTGCTGTTATCTGTTTTTTCTTTGTTCCCCTCCCTTTCTGCCTGGTCACGCTCTGAAACACTTGTGTATGAGCGCGATATAAATAAAATATCATTTCATTTCATTTCCCTTCTATTCAGTAAAGGAAATCCAAAATAATGTTTTGGGGCTGCTTTGAATTTGTATCTCCACCTCTAAGGTGAAGTAAAAATAGCGAGACTTTCAGCATAATGTCGTCCAGGATATGACCCTCAGTATTTCCATGGTATTCCACCAGAGATATTTTACACAATCCTGAATTTGGCATATGGCAAATCCAGGGGTATTTGGCACATAACACCAGACTTATCACTACTGCCAAACTCATAATGAACCAAGTTAAGTTTACATTTTTTAGAGTTTTATTTTTAAATGTACGTTGATAGCAAAATAGGACCGATTTCAAGATTAACTTGCTGGCACCATCCGCCACCATGCTTTTCCTTGTGCAGCCCTGGTTTTCACAACCTCCCATACCTGCACATCAAGGTTCTTCATGCTTTACATCAACTCACTGATGGGCATGTTTGTGATGTTTGTTCTCACCTCCATCTTGGAGATCAACTTCTCCCAAAATGGCTTGTTTTCTGGGAGTGGATTTGCACTCTCAACGTGATCCAAAATACATGACATGTAATATTCCACGTAGCAATTTAGGTGGGTCACCTTCACCTAGCTGAATTATGTGCTCCTAGGGCCCATCTCGCAAATCACAACTGCTAAGGGATGGTCACCAATGAAAGCAGTAGCCAGACTGATCCCAAAAAGTCATGTCTTGTGTAGATACATGCACTTCTGCTTCCACCCATGTCATGTGTATTGTGCATGAAAAAATGTCTGCAAATATAGTTAGGTCTCTTTTGGTTTCCAATAAATGTACGTTTAGCCAAATTAATGAGGTGGGTAAAAAAAAAGTTAAAAAAAAACATTGCTGGTGGTGTAGGCTAAAAGAAAGCCTTGCCACTTTGCAAAGGGGATGAAGTCAGAATTATGCACAATTATGCCAGCAGAACAAACTACTTTGGACATCCTTTATTTAAATCTTGTGAGAAGTTAAAACCTCTTGAATCCTTTGCGGTGGCATGTGAAATAATTGAAATACAAAACACAATGGGGCTGATTCATGGAATTTGTGCGCCGAAAAACAGGGATTTGTGCGCCATTCTGTCTGCAAATTCCTGTTTAACAAATGGGGTTTTGCTCGCAGAATGGTGCACAAATCCCAGTTTTTCGCCGCACAAATTCCATGAATCAGCCCCTTAATCCCATGTTGTGATGTATGTCTCCTGCTTGCAAAACAAAAACGATTTGTTTATCAGGCACAAACAATCCTGAGGGAACCTATTAAGTCACATCTGAAGACAACGCTCACAATCCTAGAGAGCATCATGTGTTGTTTTAAATTGTGAAAAGATGGAAAATGCAGGATTTACTCATGACACATATGGGACAAGCACAACGGAGCCCAATTATGCATGCATGTTAACCTGGGAATGAAGAGTTTATTTAGGATTAGAGGGGCGATGATACAATATTAAATCCATTAGAAAGACTCTGATTGAAAAAAAGCAAACCTGAATTGCAAAGGTTGAGAATGTAGGTGCTAAATTTAAATATATTGTTGGTGTTTTCTTATTCATTTGTGACCACACTGCAATGGCTACAATCTTATAGAGAGAATACTGATTTGAAATTGACTACACTTGGACTGTAAAGAGGTTTAACACGGACACATTCTCAGTAGGTTTTCTAATTAGGGTCAAAGAATTTCTAGCCGGAGATCTGAAGAACCATTTATTTTGTATCACTTAATGCTGTAGAGTTAGATGAACAAGAAAGTTTCAGTTGTTGTAATTTGGGCATCATAGCTCTTAGAAATATATTGAACACATCCAAAGTGATTTTCTTGTCTTGTCACTTGCTCCAAAATGCAAGTCTTGTGTTGGTTCCCTCTCCTTACATTTTCCATGCCTGGGGAGACTTTGGTTTCCCAGACATAGTTATTGAATACTAAGACATTATGATGGGTCCAGCAGCTGCTAATATCATAGCTCATACTCTTTCTTTTGCTACTGATTGTTCAGACCACTTTGTGGTTCCCTATTCTTTTCACAATCAACTTGCTCTGGTCAGTTAAAAGTTCCCAAAATCTGTAAAACAAAACATTTAAAAAATATCTTCCCTATCTGAATTATTTAACTCTGTGAACCTCTCAAAAGATGATAATATTAATGCCACTTCTGCTCCTCAAATGTATCATGAATCAGCTGTTAATTTTATAAATATGTCTGGACCAATTGTAAGCGATATTCAATCAACACTACAGCTAAGTCAATGCCTAGTCTGGGATGCTGAGGAAAACCCTTATTGATGTATTTTTATATTCAGTTCAGTACTCTGGATGACAACCCTTGTATAACACCCCCCTCTTAGAATCCCCCTGACCCCACTGAGCCAAGAAGTAGGTTTGTTTTGCAAATTAAAAGGTTTATTTGAAAAATTAAACAATATATATATATATCACACTTTTATAAAAATTAATGTCTGATAGTACACTGAGACATATGATGTGGATCCACAATGGGTAATGTTACAGTGGTACACTTGATTACTTAGGAGTAGTATAGAGGATGAGGCAGCTGAGAGTGCTTCAAAGACAACGCAATGATGAATGAAATGCAGTACAGAAAATAACTTGATATGGCTTCAACAAAAGGCAATGTAATCACTTTTCCTTGACAATTCACTCCCTCCCTATGCAATGTAAGAAATGGAAGGAGAGCACACAGTCTTCAAGAATACCAACAAAATGCAATACGAAATGCAGTCCCCCCCCCCAACAAGCTTAGAGGAAAACAGGTAGAGGTTTGAAACACAGGCCCAAAATGCTTTTAAATGTGATGGCAATGGATGGGAAAATGTGCCAACTGATTTTAATTCCCTCTAGAGATTCAGGGTGAGTGGGAGATGCGTGTTGGTATTAGTTCAGGCTCACTTTAGCAATGCTCTATGAGTTATTACCAAGTTGCAAACGGATTTTAACAAAAGAAAGAATGGAGCTGCTGATTTCTACAGATGAAGAAATCGGGCCAAATCGCAAATCGCGGTCAATTTCGCGAGTGCATGTCTCACGATTACGCTTCTAGGTTCGTTGGAAAGCCTAGATTCTAAGCTTTAGTTCCTAGCCCAAACGGATCCAGAGATACGGACGATTAAATAAAGGTAGTTTTTCGGATTTAAAGTAAACTCAAAATGACAGGTGACAGCTTGCAGCTGCAGAATTGACAGGTGACAGTTGTGCAGCTTTAAAAATGACAGATGACACGATTTCTAGGAGGCAGTTCTACTTAGGTTAAAATAGTTTGGATTAGATTATTTTAACTAAGAGATTGGTTCTGCACAGTTCTGCCAGGTACTCACAATATATATTTGAACTAGGCCTCGTCACGGATCTGGCCAACACGTCCGGCTGCGGTTCTGTCTGCTCGGCGGGTCAATCAGGCACCGGTTCTGCTCACAGCGATCTGGGTCAGCTCTGCTCTGCTGGTCTAGCCTCTCTGGATTCTGGATGTAACACTGCTTTCTGGGTACTGCTACAGGTTCTTGCAAAAATTCAAACAGCTCGCCCGGCTGTTGAATAGTTTGGTTAGTTTTGAGGCCTGCTGAAGAGGATTCAGCTCGTGGATTCAGGCCTCTCTGCTACAAATTCTGGAGTTAATTTCTGCTACAGGTTCTGGAGATTGATGGATTTGAGTCTGGATCTCTGGATGTGAAGTCGTCGGTCAGCATGCTCCGCAGCAAATGGAATTGAATGTCTCTACCTGTCCCAGCAGTCTCTTTTTATGTGTTTTGGAAAGTGGGTGTGTGCGTTGGTCATAACTAAACCTGCCCCTCTCACTTATCATTGGCCAATTCCTCCTCTCTCCCTTGATTGGGGGAAGGAAATGTGAGTCAGAGTGATGCTGTAGGTTTTATGGTGAGAGGAACCTCCCCTTGTCAGATTGCACACAAATCTATTTCTGACCCAAATACATATTTATCTATGTACCATTTTTCTAATATTATAGGTCCAGTTAACATATTTTCTGTAGCACCAAACCATCCAATCCCTGTCTTTGTACGATGTCGTGTCCACTGATGACAGAATTCTCCCCTTTTCATCCAGATAACGACCTCTAAACGTTTCCAGATTTTACACAAATGTGCACCAGGGATATGGGTTACAGATGATAAAGTGTCAGATTTTTAACATGCATACATTTGGAGTGAGACCCTATTTTCCGCTAGCAACCCCCCTGAATACACCACAGGGTCCTAACGCCTCTCAAAATGTTCACAGAAAAATCACAAAAATAATGATATTACTTATATAAATCTGACGAGTCCGCACTATGAGTTATCTATCTTTTTAAAATTATGCCGTGGTCAAAAAGGGGTGTGGCTTCCCCCCATCACAGGGTGGTATAACTGGTTTATCCACTTCCCCCAAGCCAGCTTGTTCACAGAGGCACAGCTGCCCCCCAGTTTCTCCCAAGAGGAAGCTATTTTATGACGCCCCCAATATAACATTTGCCTGAGTCCAGGACCGGCCTTTGTTTAACTCCCTGTAGTCCCCAGCTGCTCCACCCCTAATCTAATCAGAGAGGTGACAACTCCTTTTGGCAAGGTGCGGCAGGATGCAGCTAGGCCTGGGAAGAGTGGCTGTTGATCCAGTTTCAACTCCTGTCGGGGGTAGTTGTCAGGCAGAATTCAGTTTCATTAAGCCAGGTTTCAGCTAAATGTCACTTTTTGTTCCCAGTTTTCTACATTCAAATCAAACTGACAATTTTTACCTATACATTAAATAATTACTTCCTTCAAGTCATTTCAGAATATAGTTTTACATTGTATCCACCTCTTAGCAAGTCTTTTCCTTGGTCTGGTTTTGTTTCATTTGTTCAGTTTTACACAAAAGTCTGGTGGTTTTAAAACGCCAGCTTTCTGATAGTGGTGAGTACTGGTAATGCAACCATTTTTGGGATTAAGAAAATGAACTCCCCACAGTTCTGAATTGCTTTTTGGCAATCAGCATTGCCATTCCCAATGGTTTCAGGCTACTGTGTGTGTAGCCCAATGGTGGTTTTAGGCAGTGCCGTCCTGTGCTCACAACATAGGCAAAAATGGGTGGCAGCCTATTCTTCATGTTTTCCCTGTGCACTCTCTGGGGAGTTCTGGCCATCATGATGTTTTCCATGCCAGTACTGCACAGTTTTATGGTAGGGCTTGGATGCATGGGTAAAAACATCCCACACAATTTCTCTAATAGAACAAATCCTTGAATGGTATTATAATATTCCAATATTTTCTATCAAAATAGACTTAAAAAATCTCTGGTGTCATCAACCATCGGAGAACTCACAGTTTAGTTTATGCTCAGCACATTGTCATTGTTGATTGTTGTTTGTTGAAGCTAAGACCTCTTATTATAGTAGATCGATGAGGCCACAATCTAAAGCCATGATTTTATTTGAGTGCTCCACAGTTTTGGGAAGACAATTGCTCCACCTGATATTGTTTCTGCAGTGGATTATTGTTCTGCTATTCACTTGTTTTTATCAGCAAGATTGATTTGGTTCAAAAAAGAAATGTCAGTGCAAAAACAATTAGCTTGGCTCCTTCTCATTTAGACATATCCATTCATGTGATTCATTTAATTCCTGTTTTCATGCAGAATGTTGCCTCTATATGTTCTCTTAAGCATACATTTTATTCTGATGATGCTTTGCCCGTTTACCTTTTACAGAATTTCTCAACTGAAGCTCTCTCATCCCTGGTACACATTTTGAATATCTCCAAACCCCAAGGGTTGTTTCCTGAACAAGTAAAAGTGGGTCTTATTTCTCCTCCTCTGGGATATCTTCATGTTGGCTACTATTCTAAATAGTTATAGGCAATTACCAGTCTTCAATTTCTGTGCATAATCTTGGAGAAAGCAGCCTTGAATCAACTCCATGTTCAACTGATATCATTTGTTTCCTATTGTCATGTCCCACACATGGGCATTCCCTGTCACAAAGGAGAAATAAAGAGGTTCTCTACACTTCATGGCTCTGTGTGTTTCTATCTTCCATCACTTTGCTGTGAAGTGCAGGAAGCACACCTGCACACTACAGTAGCGACCAGGATGGGATTTCTTATGTAAAGATGTAAAGGAGAACGAAAATTGCATTAAATGCACTTTCAGCAGCTCCACATCAATAAGGTGAGGAAATACAAGATCTGATGGTTCGACTGAGCTTGCTAGCTACCTGCCGAACTCAACATACTCAGTTTTGACAGTGCTAAGCAGCAGAGTGACACCATTAAAATGTCTGATGCTGAAAATGCAGAGGAAGATGCATCCAATGCTGCTGCTTTTCATCATCCTGTGCCCTTAGATATGAGTGATCAAGAGGCTCTGGGTTTGAGATGGGAGTTTTAGTTGAGACACGTTGAGAACTAGCTGAAGCCTACAATGAGAATGTGTCTAACAAATTCGCAAGAAGGCTTCTGATTAACTTAGTGGAAGATAAAGTGAACGTTTTTATCCCCACTTAACCACCAGATCAAATTGACTCCTACACCGGGCTAAAGGAAGCGCTAAGTGCATATTTTAATCCACAACGCAACATCGATCATGAGCGACACACCTTCAACAGTACCCGCCAAGTGTCAGGAGAATCCATGGAACCCTTTGCAACCTGGCTGTGTACGCTAGTGGATCACTGTGAGTTTCACAGCTTCATGAATGAGGAGGCCATTCAGGTCCCAATCATAGGAGGATGGCTATCATCATAGTTCAGGAAGAAAATGCTGTTGGAACCTCTTCCCCTTGCCACGATACTACAAATGGCCAAAACGGAAGCAAGAGCAGAGGCCAAGGAGACTCAAATAGAAACCATTAAAGAGCCCACAAAGGAGCAAGTGTACCAAATTACACAGGAAATCAGCAACACTACCCCTCCAAGGAGATATTAATTCAGAGGAATATGCTTTCACTGCGGTCTGCCATTCCCTCATGAGGAAGTAGTGAAGTGCCTATAAATGGGGCAAAAATGCAGCAACTGTGACAGAGAAAATCACTTAGCAGCTGTATGCAATTCAGTACTGTCATGACAAGGCATGAGTAACTCCATACCAGTCAGGCATGAGGCTCATAAATACAGGCCTACACCAGGGAGAATGGAAGCAAGCACACAGCAAGACCAAGAGTGTTCCCCATTGTCGCTGCTGTCCAGAAGTCGGGACAGGGATGACTGTGCTTACATGATAATGGATTTAGTTCTGCCTCCCGCGAGTGATGTTGTTCTTTTGGTGGGTCATCATGAAGCTACATTTGACATGGACATAGGTGTGACATTGAACATCATGTGCATCTCTGAGTTCAAGAAGATGACTCATCCACAAGTCCTGGTAGCCTCTGTGCTATGAGTATTCCAATGGGCCCCAAAGGGTCCTGTAGTAAAGTGTGTAAAATTCTGCATGACAATACGATACAAGGAAAAGCAAGTGTCCTCCAAAATTCATGTGCTGCAAGGTGAGGTTCCCGGAAGCAATCTGTTAGAACAAGCAATGTCATTAGCAATGAATGTTGCAGCCATTGTGTATACCATATAACACACACATCCAATTGCAGCACTTTGCCCCTTTGTGCCAGGGTTTGGGCGGGCTCAAAGGAGATCCAGTGAACTTTCACATTAAGGATTTGGACACCCTGGTGGCAGAACACCTGAGGAGAATAACCATCAACCTCCAGCCTCAAGTTGAGAAAGACATCAAATGCTTACTGGACAGTGACATTATTGAGCCAGCTTCGGGTCCTACTCACTAGGTGTCACACATTGTGGCAGTAACAAAAAAAGACACTCTTGTGGATCTATACACATCTGTGCCAAGAGGAGACAGGCCAAAAAAGCAATTGGAAGAGAGATATATCCCAGTATGCATCTGGATGACATGATAAGTCTACTGAATGAAGCATGACTGTTCTCAAAACTCGACCTCAATAACATATCATGAGATTGCGCTTGACATACACTCCAGATACATAACAATATTTGTCATGCACTCGGGTTAACTTTGCTGTAAACAATTGCGCTTTGGGAACTTGTCAGCTGCAGAAATCTTCCAAGAGAGTATTCACCGAGTGATGTTCAGAACTGTTACAACTATAGCAACGCTCTCCTGATATTTGGGGACAAAACTCAACAACATGACCAACCCCTCATACAGTTCTGCAACAAATTGATGGGCACAGGGCTGACTCAAAATCATGATGAATGTAAATTTCACAAGTCTCACTTAAAATTCGTTAGTCATGCATTCTCTCAGAAAGCAATGTTCCTGGGAAGATCAAGACCATCTCTAAAATCTCACCTCTGGAAGATGTCAATGATGTCCAATCATTTTTAGGCATGTTTAGGTATTGCTACCAATATATCAGAGATTTTCCCACCACGCGCTTGCCACTGAGCAAACTCACCAAGCAAGGTGCTGCGTTTCAGTGATCATGCATGACATTGCATCGGCTGAACACATGGTTTACTTTGATCTGCCGCTATGCACAGAACTGATAATGGATGCAAGCCTGGTTGGTTTGGGAGCAATCCTAGCTCGACACTGTCTGTGAAGAGAGACCCCAAGAGCAGTAATAACATGTGTTGCAAAAGTCTGTCTTATGCGGAAAGACAATAGTCTCAATGATAGAAGAAAGGACTGGCCGTAGTGTGGGCATCTGAATACTTCAACATGTTTCTTGCTTGGCAAGCCATTCACATTAAATACAGACCATCAAGCTCTAGTCACCATATATACGGAATCCCTCAGTGCAAGATGCCACAGAGGATAGAGAGAGGGGCCTGAAATTTCAGGAGTTTGACTTCAAGATTGTTCACAAACCGGTTAAAGAATACAGACCAGCGGATTTCATTTTGAGGGATCTACTTCCTGACACATGCGGAATAATATCATCATGAGGTATATGTTAACTTTTTCACTCAAGTGATGCTGTTTGGCCCGATAACTCCTCTGATCCTTCATGAGTGCACTCAGCACAATGACACCCTGTAGAGGGGGCAGTAGATGATAGTGCACCGAAGAATGGGTGTCCGTGTTTCCCGGGGGAGACAAGAGTGAGGCATCTCAGTGGCCGACCTGTGCACATTCATTTGAAGGAGGAGCTTCCTGTGTCAACAGAAGGACTTGTCATGAGAGGCAATTGTCTGGTCATTCCACCAGAGCTTCGACAGGACAGCACATTGTTGACTTGGTGCATGAAGGTCACCAACGGGTTGTGTCCAGCAAATGACAAATCAGAGACACCATGTTGTTCCCCAGGATTGACACACTCATTGACCGTACAATCAAAGTGTGTCACCTATGTCAGAGCACTACACAGCTGGACAATCCAGAACACCTGCAAATGTCAGTCCTACCCATTGCTGTGTGGAATCATATAGCAGTTGACTTCTTTGGGCCTTTCAGAGATGCTAAATACTGGCTAGTCATCATGGCTGAGTACTCCCGGTTTCCCATTGTACAGATAGTCTGCTCTACTGCAGCTAGCACAATACTTGTAAGCTGAACAATATCCTCTCAGTGTGGGTGATTACAAAGGTAATCAAGTGTGATACTGAGCCCCCATTTCATGGGCTGGAATTTGCATGATTACTGTAATACATGGGGAGTAGTCATAGAAAGGTAATTCCCCTGTGGCCTCAGTCAATTGGCATGCAGAAGAGATTTATGAGTAGTCTCAAGAAAGTGTTACAACAGAATTAGCTACGGTCCATGTCAATCAATCATGCTCTGTGTAACGTAATACAAGACTACAGGAATTCGACACACTGCACCACAAGAAAGTGGTTGGCAGAGCTGATGTTTGGAAGAAAAGTGAAAGTAAGTCTTCCCCATCTCTCTCAATCTCGGCCCATCTGTGATCTAGAGGTGTCCATCATGGATCAGGTGAAGAAACAGCAGATGAAGCAATATGCGGGTCATTGGAGGCATGCTGTGGAATCAGCAGTATGAGCTGGAGACCGAGTACTCATTAGTTGCAGACAAGAGAAGTCAGAGTCAAGGTTTGATCCAATACCCCTGACAGTAACTCGTGTGAAGGGACCAAAGGTGATGGCTCAATCACCTGGGCGAGTTATCCATCGAAATGTGTCTCATTTCAAGATATATTTTGAGAGAGATGCCAAGGACAGTGAGGAGAAACTGCCTACATGTGAAAAGTCCAATGGGCAAGGATACAGAGAAGAAGGCGAGCCATCAGTAGTGCACTTGAGATCTGTCAGGTGCATTTGAAGACCTGTGCACCTTATTGAAGAGATTTGAGACTATTAAGGGGCAGTGGGACACAGGCAATTTGCTTACATTATCTTTTGTGTGTTGGCCTGGGGTAGTTGTGTCTCAAACATGACAGTGTTAACACTGGGACAAGCACATCCCATGCAGTGGCTGCATCATAGTGTGGTAGCTAACCGGCTCCTCGAGTGGCACGCATGTGCACTGTGAGTTCCCGTGCATGGGCAGTTCCTGGTACGAAGCAGAAATAAAGAGGTTCTCTACACTTCACGGCTCAGTGTGTTTCTTTCTCCCTTCACTGTGCTGTGAAGGGAGCACACCTACACACTGCCGCAATGTTCTTATCAGTCAGCTTTCCATCCTCAACATAACACTGAAATCACCACATTTCAGTTTGTAGATGACATCCTCTGATTTATTCGTGACTGTGATGCCAGCATGCTCCTGCTACTTTCAGCGACCTTTGGCACGATGGACCATGGGTCACTCCTAGCTAATTTATTTGCAAAAATGGGCTTGGGAGGTTGGGAGTTGAGTTGGCGTATATCTTTCCCTCTGTTAGATCACAATCTATTCAGATGGGATATTTCCATTCCTCCACATTCCCCATAGCATATGGCATGCCCCAATGGTCAATCTTGGCACCATGTTTTCATGTAATATTTAGATGTAGCCACTGGTGGCGGTGGGTGGTTTCCGATGGCCGAGCATGGTTTAGGCATGCAACAATATGTGAATGATGCAGCTGCATTTGGAGAGCTCCACTTCTGAGGATGTTACTCACATGAATGTACTCCTGGGTGTGACTGAATCGTGGACGCTGGCTACTAATTAATAATTCAATTCATTCAAAACAGTTTCTTCGGTGCTCACGTGGAAATCAATAGGCAGTATTTCAACATTGGCTTTCCATTCTTTGTAAAAATGATATCTCACATTTACATGTCACCTTGACTTGCTTAGTTGGTTGTTGGTTAGACTCAACTTTCTCTGAAAGGCTGTACCAAAGAAAACGCCATCTGTGCAAGTTCAGATACCTTTATTGTTCAGAATCAAGCTATTCCTCCAGTCCAAGCAATTTTGCTCGGTCATAGAATCCCAAATGGTCTCGCACATCGATAGGACTGTATCCTTTCCTGCTGCTGGGTTACCCAAAACTGTTATTTACCCATTAAACTCCGAATTTCACAATGCTGCTTAATTTATTGTGAATGCAAAACAAATGATCATATTTACTCCATTTTTAAATCACATGACTGGCTGCCTTTTGAAGCCAGGAGTCAATATAAAGTGTGCAGTATTGCTTTTAAAGACATTCATCTTCGATATTTTTTAGACCTGTCTCAAAAGCTGATTATTCTGATGGACAATGTAAAATTAGAATAAAAGTTGTTTATTTTTGCCTGGAAAAATCATGTGTTAATGTAACAAAACAACTTCCTGTGCACCAGTGGTCAGGGATGAATATCGGGTTCTAAGCCATCATTCAACCCACACCTCTAGTACACCAGAAGGGATCTGAACAGATTGGAATACAAGTGAATTATAAAATCTCCTCGTCCAATTTTGGTGACGTGGACGAAACGGCAGGCTTATCTCCACAAGGTTTTGGATTGTTGGTTAGTTGCAACACAGCAAAAATACAATTATTACCCAATGATAAAAGGGACTGTCCAGTCAAGGTTGTATACAAATATCGGCTTTATTATTACTACAACAGACAGTTCTATCACACTACAATTACAACCCACACTGTAAAGGAACACAGAGGACAGTTTCACGAAGGAATGGGGTGCACTCTGGATAGGAAGATAGCTGGTAAAGTAGTCAGTCTTATAATTCAAGATTATTTGGTTCCAGCACCAAAGGGGCAAAGGGTCGTAACTGTCTCTAGGGGGCTTCGGAGAATAACCATGGGGGCAGAACAACAATGTACCTGGTGCTAAAGAAGTTCTTGGTGCTCGACAGTGTCGAGGCAGTTCCAGGGCAATTTGCAGCCCTTGAGACAGAGTTAGTGGTGGGAGACAGCTGCGGGTACCAGGTGGAAGGAAGTTCGGCAAGCAAGGCTGGACGGACGTTTGCAGGCTGTCCGGCACGGCGGCTTGGGCCAAGAATCATTATCTCTGTGCTGGTTGGTGGTTCTGGAATGCTGGTCAAGAAGTCTTGGACTGCTCTGGACACTGCGGCGTGACAACAGTCAGCAGTTCAGCCGGATGCGGTTTAAGGACTCAACTGTCTCGAAATTGTCCTTACAAAGATGGATGCTCGATGATGCTTGTGTGGCACTCCTCCTAGCTTTTTCGCAGGGCTCATGTTCTTTCAAGGTGGACGGCTCAAAGCTCATCAGGGTGTTAGCAGGCAACAACCTTGTCCTTTGTCAAGACAGGTGCTTGCTGTTAGAACCTAGCAGGGCACCCTGTGTGCTGGCTGGATACCGGTTCTGGAGCTGCTGGATGGGTCCTCTGAGTCCAATATCTCCCTCTGTTCCCTGGGAGATGTTTAGGGTGGGATCTTGCTTCCATCTTGGAACTCCTGGCCTTCCTTCACTGGCAGAAGATGTAAGATAGACTGTACCTTCAGCTCAGGTCCAAATGAGACCTTCTTCTTACTCCTTGCAAAATCTTCAGATGATCTGATCAGTGGGGGCTCACCTCTTTTAAAACCTAACAGGGCCCATGGACTGGTGTAGGCCAAGCCTAACTTAAGGGAGCCAATCCTGGGTTTCCACCAACGATCTTCAGTGATGCTTCAGGTCAGAACCAGGGCGCTTGGCAACAGACAGGGGAAGGATAATAATATATACTTCTAAGTCCCACCCATCTTCCTGTCTGCTGTACATCAAAGTGTCTCCCTAATGAACTGACCCCTATGCGGCACTCAATCACAACATGGGCCTCCTTTGAAGTAGGGGGTTGCAAACAGATGTTTGTCTCCTATAACTCAAATACTTCCCTGCTCTGAAATGAGTAGTTCCAGACAGGAAACTCACTGCCCTTTCCTACCAAGGTGGGGTGTAAGTACCAAGTTGACACATTGCACTTCAAAGAGCTGTTGGTGTTTAGTCTCCATTGTCACTTCCTGTACCCAGGCCTTCCCTGAGGCCTGCTAATTAACATTCTTCATTATTCGCCGGCACCAGCAAGGATTGACAATGGAGATGCAAATCCATTTGGCCTTGACATTCTAATCAGGCTGCCCATGGTCAAAGGCTTTTGATGTACCCACGGCAGACAGGTGGCAGCTACACATGACAGGGGAGGGCGGCGCTGGTAAGCTGTGTCCTCACAGAGTACAAGACTATTTTTCTGCTGTGCGATGAGCGTGGAAAATATGTGCGGGAATGACTGCACATATTTTTGGAGGTTGTTCTCCAATCATTAATTCTTTTAAATATATTAAATCTAAACCCAGGCGGGCACCCTCTTCTCGTGTGTATTGTTGAATCCCTAACAGTTAAGAAAACCAGCACTGCAAATCACACATTCAGAATGCTTTGCTTGTTTCTCTTACCTTGCACCATCACCTTTTCTGTTCCGTAAAGATATTACAACATTTTTGCTTCCTTTTTCGTGCTTTGTAAGAAGAAAAATATAATCTTATTTTTGTCTTTTCAAGTTTTGTATGCAATGCATTACACATGTTAAACTTTGTGCAGTGTTTTATCTTTGTTAATTGTACAGTGCTCTGAACGTTTTTTGCAAAGTTTGTGATTTATCAAAAACGTGCAACACAACATACAAAACGGCACTGTTTAAAAAGACATGGCAAATTCAATGAGGACATGTGAAACTGGCATGATCCTTTTCACACAGGAGTATCCTGACATGACAATGTGAATAACTGCTTAAATGTGACATGTGCCATGACTGTAATAATATGTTTTTCTGTTCCACAGGCAATGTGAAACTGGCATGTTCATTTACAATATGAAAATAAAATAGTCTGGGACCAGATCTGGAAACATATTTTTTTCTCTGTGAAATGTACTGAGAACTAGAACATGTTTGAGGCTCTCCAAACTAGGCCAGATCTAGTAGACCAGGCTACCACAGTTGTTGTTCATTCTTGGTGGAACTCCCCATATTTTGTGTTTTATGGTTTAACTCCTCGATTTTCAACCTCGGCGTACTGGGGTAATACAAATGTGGAACCCTGCACCCAGTTGTGTTCATTGTCCACTTTACCTCAGTGATGATAGGCAATAAGGTAGAAAAAACATGTCTGGGGTTGCTTATTTGATGCTGTCCTGCCCTTCCAGGTAGGGGCAGACATATGTGCAAAAGGATATTCTTCTCTGTGAAACTTACTGAAAGATAAAGTATGATAGACCCCAGACACCCCCCATGCCCACTCCGTGGGCCATGGCTAGATAGAACTGCAGTACATACTATGGCTCTTGATGTTTCCTGGTAGAGAGTTTCTCACTTTTTGGGTTTTTATATTAATAAAACTGCACTGTAAACATATTTGTTTTGTGGAAGTTAAATTCCAGGAAATGTTATTGACCAACTAAATGTTACACTTCAGGAAAAGCAAAGGATGTATAGATATTCTCAGAATTCAAACATGTGGTATGCAGATCTATGCAATTAATCATACACCTAGAAAGGTATATTACCAACCTGCTCAATACTAGCAGATGACAGGATACCTGTTCCATTCAATAGGACAGCTGCACCCTTGCAACACATATATTATATTTAAGTCTCACTTTATGATGTCATCGAACTTGCCTAACTCTTCTTGCAATTGTTAAATCGGTAGGGACACAAACATATGGCACTATTGGCATCCTGGATGTTTATTAAGTGATTTGAACATCCACTCCTAGAGTCAGTGATACACTGTCTAGCAAGTTTATCTTATTAGGTGAGAATGAAAATGCTTATAACTTTGTGGTTTGTAGTTGTAGCACCCATGGTGTCATGCACACGTTGCTTCATGCATGGTATGTAAAGTAATGTAACTGGGTCTTACAATGTACAAGTTCTGCCATTTTGGGGCATCTTGGCACTCGGTTCAGTAAGCAAGGGTTGTGGGGTTAGGAGCAGTGGGAGAGGCAAGGCGTGATTCCTAATGTGCTCATAAGTGCATATTCAGAAATACTGTAAATTGGAAGTGTGGGGTTTGTTTTGGCATTTTGGGCCGTAGGTGTAAAGCCCATTGGTGAACTAATGAGTGGTCTGGGGAAATGAAATTGGTGGGACAATAGAAACGATAAGAGTGGTTAGGATTTTGTGGGCTTTAAATGACCAATCAAGCATGATCTGGGTACGTCTTCGATGGATGATGCATGGAGCAGAAGGTTGGAGGGTGAGCTTGAAAATGAAGACTGATTTGTTGAGGGAAGGCATGTTATTTAAGTTCACATCAGAGGTAGTAGAGTCCTTGGTCACAGGCAGAGGTTCAAGGTCATTGCCAGTTTTTGTAACCCAGAGGTGCTATGAAAGTAAGGGGGCGATTTAGCAGATGGCTGGTGCATTGGTTTGTATCACATATTTGCTACATGTTTTCATAGTTGTATTACTTTTTTTCTAAATAAGTAGCCATCTGTTCCATAATGCATCGTAATGTGCATCACAATGAAGGCCCTGTTTTTGGATCAGCAATTTTGTAGAAGCCATGATGTATGGTAACGTTGGGGTCAAAAGGGGTTCGAAGATTCCACCTAAGAAAACTATTTATTGGCCAAACAAATAGTTCATACGGTTTGTGTTCAGATATTGGTGTAGGTTGTAAGCTATTTTATCTGTTGGCCACATAAACCCATATGCTTCAAAATTGATAAATTCCCCAGTTTCAAGATTAATCCCTTAAGCACTGACCAACATTTTTAACACCAAAAATGAGTGTCAACCTTCCGCGGATCTATTCCAAGCTAAGGCATCTGCTAAATAAAAAAGACAAAGATTGCAACACAAAATCTGAATCTCCCTGATGTTATGGAATCATCCATTTTGTGGAAGCTAGCAGTACTGTTCAAGTTGATAGGATGTCTACCTTTAGAAGATTCCAGCATTTGTAGCTACAATATCAGTGCAGAGGGATTGATTTTAGGGATTGTGGTAGATTTTGTTTGAACTGTTTTTATTTTTGGGCCACTCAATCCATGTCCTTTTAAAATAGCTGAGACTGTGCCATGGTTCTAGAAAGTGTTGTGGCATTTCCATCCCTCCTCTCCAAGATAGTACTTCTGCTAATGGTGAAGAGGGTGACTTACAACACAAAAGCAAAGCATTCAATCTCCCTTAAAAGGATTGAAATATCTGCTGAAGGGAGCATGGTCAAGGCCAATGTGTAAGTTGTGTGGGTGTGTGGGGAGAAAGTTGTAGAATGTTTCTCTTTTTTATTGCAACTTCATTTTTCTTTACTGAAATACTATTAGTGCTCATGGATTCATTGTGGTAGGACTCTAAAGAGAACCCCTGAGCACTGATATTGCTGTCAACACAAAGAACAGGGCAAGGACATGTCTGCAATGATTTTCACCACCATATATGTTGAACCTTTTCCACAGCTCATGAGGCAGGATAAAGGGGTGGTTCCATTTAGTATTCCTGTTAAGGGAGAGGTGGTCCTTACCCTTCATGTAGATGATATTTGATTTATTCATATAAAACTGTTTTTCCATTACAAGTGTGCTCTAGCACCTTGAAGCATCTGTGTGCTAGATGGAATTACCAATTAAATATCTCAGACCAAATAACCGGACAGACTCTAAGAAGATGGTAAAATACTGCTTTAATCTCAACTAATAAAAGCAGGGCGAAGAACACTCATCAAATCAATTCATGTCGGATCACAACGTCTTTTCGATCATACATAGTATATATAATGCTAGATGCATCATCTATGGCATCATCCTAAATGGCAAGTTGCAAAAACCTATTGAGGACTGGGATTGGATTAGGATAATATGCCTATCTATAGAATAGATGCATGTTATTCCCTCATCGGCGGCCTCCTATCTGTAAGACACACCCTGAGCTACTTCCATACACATGGTGTAGGACATTCGTCATCGCAGAGAATGGGGCAGTGGAATCAAATTTGGCAACATTGTATTTAAAAGTGCATGGCAGACCATTCTAATTGGTTGGCAGCCCAACTCCCATCTTGAACATTTGGCTTGCTAGTAACACATACATAGAAGCGAAACCCATGTGCTTTGGAGATACGTCAGTGTTCCCCATTTTTTCCCAATTAGTCTACCCTCTCTCATCGGTAGGACTCATGCCAGTGTCGTCTGTTTGAAGACTGACCTTGCCAGTCTGCACTGTCTTGGTACATTCGAGGGAGTGTAGGTACACCATTATTTTAGCTCCAGACTTCATGAATAGCCCTTGTTTGCAAGCTTTTTTGTCACGTGTTACAAGACCATTCATTTGTCAATTTCGACAGTGTATTAACACCATTTAATTCAATTATGATGGGTGCAGTTGCTCCTCTTGGCCTTTAGAGACATGATCACTACATCCCATATTAACTTTTTGCCCTTTTAATTGTCCAATATTGGGTATCCATAAATTTTGTTGTTCCTCCTAATCTTTGGGAAATATTTCCCTGCACAAGGTCTGCTCGCAGACTCCCTTTGTGCTTTCCCTCCATCTCTCAAAATAGCATCCTTGGTTCCAAACCAATGTACTCCTTTATTTCGCAAGGGAAAACAGCTTCTTGATCATCTTTCCACATTAAGATCCTAGGCTCGTATTCGGAGGTATTTGGGTTGATTGACATAAGCCGTCATCCATCTTCGTCTAATGGCCTTCCTAAACCTTGAATGTATACCTCTTATAAGCAAGCTTCTACGTATTCATTCTACCTTGCGTTTCAGCGTATTTACAGTTATTGACCAGTGGGACACTTCATTCTTTGTGTTCATACGTACTTCATCATAGAGCACTTTTTTCTCTTAGTACTCTAATTACATCATTATTTTTAAGTATTTTCATATCGTTTCAGCGTAGATGCATATATCTGCTTTGGGACATTCCTTTGCTGTCATTACACTTTGTTTAACGTACATCCATGTCGTGTACAATTTTATTCATGGCTGCATTATGGCAGCTCGGCAAGGGACATCCTTCCTGGTAGCTTCCCTCCACTGTTTCAACATGAAGGTATCTTCTGAGTTCATATCGTCTTTCACATAATCGATGCAATATGGACATGTTGCATAAACTTGTGCATGGGTTCCCAATTATGGCTCCTTGTCTGTCATTCCACTAGGGTGGGAGTGAGGGGGCAGTGACTAGGGAGAATGCGTCCACTTGCTCCTCTACACAAGATCTGAAGAGCTGACTGGACATTTAGGGGCAGTATAAGGTTAAAGTTTGAATAGGGAAAACACTATTTCTGTTGTCCTGAATTGCCCAGAATATAAGAGAGATGTCGTCAAGCATATTACCTATTTAAGGATATTTTCTTTTCATAATCCCTCTTGGCTCACAGATCTAAAGTTTGAGCGAGTTCATCTAGAGTTGGTTAGCGTGTTCAAGCTATTCCATTCTGTCGACAAAGTCATTGAAAAAGCTGGAATTGTTGTTGTCTAGTTTCATATGGAAAGAAAAAGAGACAGCAACAGCGGACATTCTAAGCTTACGAGGTGCTGGTAGATTGTAGGTTTACAGTCTTAAATTGTGCAGGTTTTTAATTGGGACGCTAATGTAAATAGGTTCAGTGTCCTATTAATGATTAGATTGAGGCTTTGAATTCATACTGATATTACACTTTTAAATACATCCATATAAAAATACTGGCAAGCTGTCCCACAATAGGTAGGAAGTAAGGTAGGCACTGGAAATCTCCATAGACAATGTTGTGTACCTGCATGTGGTTAATTAAGGCTCAATCTGACATTATTATACATGAAGAAGCATTCAGGTGGCCTCAGTCAAGTTTGATTAGGATTGGCCATCTCTTGAGGTGGGCTGTCCTTTTATATATAGAGATGTTGTCCTTTTTCCTCATATCCATGTGATATTGTGTTCCATTTATTGGAGGGAGGGGGCTGCCTGGGAAAGTGCGCTATCACAGCAGAAATGTCGGGAGAAAACCCTGGATACCATGCATTCTGGTAATCTAGTGATGGTCAGTTGTTTTCTATGTCCACAACGCTGCATTATTGTTCAACGCTTGTTACATGATCATAGTATGTTGTTTGCTTATTATGATAACCCCCATATGTTGCCCCTGTTTTTGCCTCATAACCTATTTAGCCCAATTTACATTTAGCCGTAGGCAGATATGGTGCACCTGTTTGTCTTGTTTTATTTGTTAGCTCATTATTAGTTTCTTATGTTTTAACAAATAAGTGACCATTAACCTCTATAGTGGATTGTACTGTGGATGCTATAATGATGTTTTCAGTCCCTCCATCAGGTTCTTGTTGGTATAATGCTGTATTTCATAGAAGAAACCATCTTGATTAGCCATGAACGAATTATAGTTTCTGAAAACGATGGAATATATTGTCTAGGGACCTGGATTAATAAAGACTGTTGTTATCGGCAAGCTGACATTGCCTGAAATGGCGATATTATGGACTACTCGAATTGGCAACTCTTTTGCACTTCGCATGTATTTATTTCTGTGTTTACATAATGCTGTTTGTCTTCTGTTTTACATGTCATACTTGATATACTGACATTTAAAAAAAATAACTGGTATGGATTGAACAGTTTATAGTTGTTTGGCCATGTAATTCCCTGGCCTCCAAAATGGCTCAAAAATTACCACCGTTTCAAAAATTCCCACTAAATCAGGCACTGCTTTTTTTGGCAAAACAATCTATGTAACATGATGTTTGCAGGATTTGAACTTGTGCCCCAGCAGTTGGTTTTATCTACATCACAGTTCTGATTACAGAAGACATCTACTGCAAACATCAGATTATACAATTTTTTTTAAATATAAAATATGTGTCAGAGAACATGGTTAACTGTTTGGATTTGTGACAGTTTTGGAGCCATTTTGATTTTTTGCACAGTACACTTGAATAAATGTCCTACAAATGGCCCACAACTTACCACAATGCCCAACAAATCCCTGTAAGCACTGACCACTTCTCATGCAAGAACATGCAATAAAGTTAAAGAGGAAATGTGCAACAATGAGGTAATAGGACATCTCCCTGAAAAGGAGAACAATGTCTCCACCCGAAATGGTCTCAACTGAAGGTGACGACTAGCATATGCTCTGTCTCTTCAGCCACCAACTCCATCCTGCGACGTACCCCATTTACATCTCAGGTTTCCTAGTGGCTGGATAAAGCAGGCTTGGACTGGCTGTCTGCCACACATTTAACCAAGCTTAGCACTGCCAGATAAAGTTCAAAATGAAGTTGCAAAGGTGTCCTTCCAGTTTTTGTCCTACCTTCACCCTATAAAAGAACATCTGCTAAAGGTAAATAAGGATATGTGCAACAGTGAGGAAAAGATGGAAATCTTGCTAAAAACTAGAACATCTTCAGGAATGTTCTGGATTTCAATAGTAGGTAGTGCTAACCGTTGGAAACATGCCTTTAGGCACCAAATACCCTCATGTGAGGGACTCCATCACCAAACGAGCCTACTATGTGGCTGAAGAAGGCAGTCAGGACTCCCGAACTGCCACCCACGTGACAGGGCCCTGCATTGAACAGTTATAGTGCAAACAAGGGGGACTTGACAAGTCGATCGGGTGAAGGGATGTTGGCAAAGGATGATGCCTGTTTGCCCTACTTTCAAATTAGCCCAGAATAATTTGACACTCACATCATCGACACTGTCAATAGTAAGTACCTCTGTCCTTGCTCTAAGTTTGCTAGACCAATTTTTGAGATCACTATTCTAAGCACAAAGGCCTATATCTCACCAGTCTATAAAACTGCAGGCATGCATCTCATAGCTTTCTCTGTGCATGGGACATATAGAACTGGGCACTGTCACCTCCCCTCCCCCACTCCCCCCCATCCCCCAGATGCACTGCCTTGCAGCTTTATATTTACATCAACCTGAATATGCACTTCTCATCTCTGTCCATCATTAAGCCAAGTTGCTCTAGTTTCCACTTGAACTTGTTTCATACCTTTTTTTTATTTCTATGTGAATTATGATTGAACCTACTTAGACAACTATTTGCCTGCTCTTGATCGTCTTCTTCTACCATTCACCCAAAACCTTCCTCACTTTCGTATGGTCAGTGTCTTAAGTCTTCCTTCAGTCCACCCTGTTCTTGCTGTCATTCCCCAGCTGTCTCCCAGTCAGGGTCTGGAATTTGGCCTTTGGGCTCAGATGTGAATGCCCCAGACCTCCGCATGCCTTACTTGTAACCCAGACATCACTCCTCCATTCCATTCTGACTGAGGATCTGGAAGTTTGCCCCATTTTTTAGCTTTGAATGGCCGGTGCTCCTCCCCTTCTCTGCCCCGCACCCCATGCTTTGAAGTGACATGAACTCAAATAAGCACGATAAAGAAAAAAAAAAGTGTCAGTATGCCCACAGATCATTTGCTTTAGCAGCGTTGAAGTGCAAATTAGAGCAGGTGCAGGTGCATGACTCATTAAGAAGATTATATCATTTTGGGGGAAAACAGAATTGTAAGTGCAGAGGGATTGTGTGGTTTGAGTTAAGTTTATGTCTTCTGGACGCACACATCTATGACAGACAAAATGACTGAAACCTTACCACACTTCCTAAAAATACACTTAAGCATGGGAAATATGTATATAAGAAAAACCTATAACGCGCTTCTTGTAAAATACTCATTTGTTCTCCATGGCACATGCAGCGAAAACAATGTTTCATCATGAGGTCCGGTTAGTGAAAGCCTTGGCTCGCCTCCAAAGATATTGCAGAACTACGCTCCATGATGCAGAAAGGTCACTCTCCCATTCATTCCACTGAGGTCCTCTCATGTCAGCACAGCTGCATGACCTGCCAAGTCTGTCCAGGTACATTCTCCCCACCAGTGCTCTTTCCGTCTTAGCGCTTCCTCCTTTCAAAGCTTTTCCTTTACCACCATTTTCCCAGGGGTTACCATCTCTCCTCCCTGCATTCTGGGCAGTATTAAAAGAAAATAGTACAGTTGTATGTCCTTTTGTTAGCATCTCCCTAACAGAAATGTAAACAATTGCATTTTAGCAGAATTCTGTACATTAGAGCTTTGACAGGAAATTCTATGTGCAATGTAAGGTAAGTATCCCTTCAGGTAAGTATCCCTTTTCTGTAATTCAGCCAGTTTTGCATAAAGTAAATAGGATAATTGGAGGCTGTGCGTGTAGGTATCACTATACTAGCACATTAACATTGTTTCCTGTAGCATTCTTATCCTACTGGCAGTGAAATAATTCTAGAGTTTGCTATCAAAGTTGCAACAATTAAAAAAAGGAACAGGACATGTTAACCTACTGGAGCAATGCATGTATACCTCTCTGGTTACAGCTCTTATTAACAAAGAGAGGAACGCGCTATTCCAAGAAGACGCATCACACCAATAGTAAATAATGTGCTAGTCAACAACGTCTGCTTAATGGCTCAAGACTTTGCCATGTGACTAGATTGTGAGGAGCAGTGAACATATATGACTTTTCATATAAAAAAGCAGAAGGAGTCGGAGGAATTGCAAAGCGTTAAATTAGGCCAATATCAGGTGGCATAGTGTGGTAATGACGTTGATCTTATGAGGTAAAAGGAAAAACTACAAGAACCAGAACACAAGGATTGAAATCAGGGTATAACGTCATTTCATCAACAGTCATTTTTACGACTGCCTTTTAAACGAGTATAAAATTACAAAAAAGGTAATCAAACATTTTTTTGGGGGGGGGCAGATAATGGATTGGGAGTCGGGAATAGTTAAGCATAGGTAGCGGAGGGGGAATTTGTGGGGGGAAACCCCCCCAAAAAAATGTTGACCTTTTTCATAATTTTTTACTTGTTTAACAGGCTGTCGTAAAAATAACTGTTGATGAAAAAACATAGAACCAAAATCAGAATTGGATGGATGACAAATGCCTGTCAAAGAACGAGTCAAGAGCTCTGGGAGAAATAGCAGTGAGTATTCAGCCCTGCTAAAATCTGATCACCACCCGCCACAGAGAGCCTTCCTCTAATAATCAGGTTCGAGTTGTGGACTATCACTACTGATGCACTACAACATTCCCACATGTATAGTCTAAAATCTTCACATTTGTTATCAATAACAAAATTACTGTTAGGATAATCAAAAAGTCACACAGTTGGTGGCTATAATTTCTAAAGGAAATCGATCCAATAAAAAACAGAAAACCGCATGAGCATCAAATATTGACGTGCATTGGAACCATCAACCATCATGGCATCAGCTTGGGATAAAATTATGTCTGAAAGCGAATATATCGATGCAAGAGGAATGTCACTGTTAGACAAGATAACCTGGTATGAAACCATATGGAGCCAGAGCTGCCAATGGAGCTACTGATTTGAGTAGCAAGCATGGTGACCCCTACTGCTACTAAGCCACTATTCATAGAATACTAGCTAATGACATAAGTCTGCGTATCGCCTTACCATAGCCCACCACAGAAGGTGGGCTATGATAAGGCGTATCACCTTATCGCCTTATTATAGACTGTACCCCTCCATGGAAGTCCTTCAAAGGGGGCAACCTGCTCAACAATGCTACTCTCAACTCTGGCTCAGCTGTCAAACACTCCTCTGACATCTGACATCTCCTGGAAGAACTTGATTTAGAAGTACTCGGTCTGGCCGAGACTTGGTTCACGGCCAACTCTGTCATGAGCTTTGACACTCTTCTTCCTGATGGCTACAAGATCCTCTCTGAACCCAGAAACAACCATCACGGTGGGGGTGTAGCCTTGATCTTCACGGAGTGGATTCCTTCTTCATTCATTCCTATGTAGGACTACTCCTCCTTTGTATGAATGCCTGGTCTGCAGGCCTGTCCTGGCCTTTCTCTCACTGTGGCCACTATTTAAAGGCCACCTGGCCAGGTCGCCCAATTCCTCTCTGAGTGGGTGGACCTCTCCTCCTCCCTCCTCACCGCTACCTCTCAACCTTTCCTCCTCAGAGACCTTAATATACACCTGGATGCTACCTGCCCTTCTTCGGGACTCTTCTGCAACCTATGCAACTCTCTCTCTCTCTCTCTCTATTCTTCCCTCTGGCCCGACTCACTCTGCAGGGCACACCCTGAGGAGAGGCTCTGATCTCCTCAGGCCTCCCCCTCTCCAACCCTCTCATCACTCCTTTCTCCTGGAGTGATTACTTTCTCCTTTCCTCCCACCTCTCCCTCTCTACCCCTCAGGCCAAGCCGACTCCATCACTGCCACCTACCTTCTCGGTCTTCTGACCCACAAAGTGTGTGTCATCTGAGGCTTTCACTGACACTTTCTCCCCTCCTTCTGCACCTTTGGCTGACTCACACCCTGAGAACGCCCTATCTAACCTTCATCTTTCTATCTCTAAAACTCTTGATGTACATGCCCCTGTCATGAGGATCCACTTGAAGCCCAAATCCAAGTGTAACTCTTGGTATGCCTACAAAGTTGTCACCCTCAAACGCAAGTGCAGGTTGACTGAGAGGAAGAGGAGGGCATCAAGTACACCCTCTGACAAACTGGCCTGCCGCCTGCTCCAAAGGCAATTCAGACTCTATGGCCACGCCAAGAAGAGAGCCCACATGCAAGCCTACATCTCTGCGGAATCTAACTATTCAACCAAACTCTTCCAAATCTGCAAGGAGCTGGCCAATCCTGCTGCAGTCTCTATCTCTCCTGTTCCTTCCCAGACCATCTGTACTGCCTTGGCTTCTCATTTCATCACTAAAACTCAATACATGCTGTCCACCCTCTCTTCCTCCTCTTCCTCCTCCATTCCTGGCCCAACTGTGCTGTCTCTACTCCTCCCTTCTCTTTCTTTCCCTTGTTCACCCCAGAAAATGTTTCTAGACAAGTTTGATCTATGAAAGTCTCATCAAAGCAGATTTTCCCCTGTTCATCCAGAACCATCAAGGACGACATCAACTCTGTTGTTCCAGCCTTGGCTGATTTCTGCAATCACTCCTTTGCCACTGGAACCTTTGCCTCCCCCTCAAGCACTCCCTTGTTCAACCTCTCTTAAAGAAGCCCTCCACCGATCCTTCCTCTCCGGCTAACTATCGTCCAATCTCCATCACTGCTTTCCTGGGCAATCTCCTGGAAAAACTGTCCATCTCCCAGCTTAATCTGCACATTGAATCTGTTGGTTGTCTCCACGACCACCAGTCTGGCTTCAGAGCTGCCAGAAGTATGGAAATGGTTCTCCTGAACACCCGTGAAGACCTGCTCTATAACCTTGATTCTAACCTTCCTTCTGTCCTCATTCTCATCGATCTCTCTTCTGCTTTTGATACGGTCAACCATGCCATCCTGCTCAATCGCCTCTGTGATAACCTGGGTATCACTGATCAGGCCCTAGCCTCCTTTCTCACTGATGACCCTCTCAGGTCCCTCTCAGGTCCAACTTGGGTCTTCAGGTGACCTAGGTCTTCTATCTCTCTCACTACTTGTGGTGTCCCCCAGGAGTTCTCCCTGGCTTTTCAACCAATACCTGGCACCTCTTGCCCACCTCATTGCTGCTCTCTGCTCCAACTTTCAGTTTTATGCAGATGACACCCAGGCCTTTTTCAGGATCCCCTCAGCCGCCTCTTCTCCTTCTCTCATTTGCAGATTGTGTGGCCGCAATTCAGGAATGGTGTGCCGCCAATGATCTCTGCTTTAATGCCAGTAATAGTGAGATACTCCATCGAAACACCAGCTCCCTCCTTTCCTTTCTCTCTTGGGCCTCCCACGCTGGTCCCTCTTCCTGCTCCTACCTGTGAGGCTAAGAACCTTGAGGTCATCTTCGACTCCACCATCTCCTTTGATCCTCACATCTCTGACATCTCTAAGAAGTAAAACTATCAGCTGCACCTCCTCAGAGGTATTCTTCCTTTCCTCACTTTCCCCCAAAAGCTCACTGTCTCCAGTGCTCTGATCCTCTAAGCTGGACTATTACAACAGCATCTTTCTAAATCTTCCTCACTCTACTCTCTGACCTTTACAACGTATCCAGAACAGGACTGCGAGGCTTGTCCTTGGCCTCAAGCGCAGGGATTGTATCTTTCCGGCTATGAAATCTCTTCATTGGCTCCCAGTGGTTGCAAGGATCAAGTTAATGACCCTTTCTATCGTCCACAAGGCTTTCTGGGGCCTGGGACCACACTATCTCCAACTCTCTCTTTATAAACACCTCCCTTCTCGAGTTCTCCGCTCATCTACCTCCAACTCTCTGAGGGTCAGTCACTTTTCCAAGCAGAAAATTGAGGCAGATCTCTATCTTCAGCTGGTGCCTCCCTCTGGAACAGCCTCCCTATCTCTCCTCTCTTAAACTTGAGCAGAACCACCTCTGGCTCGGGGAGCATCTGAAGACCTTCCTCTTCGCTTCCGCTTTCTATCTTCCTCACCCCTGCTGATGTCCCAACTGCTCCATGCACTGATCACCTGGCTACCCTCTGAACTTGGGTCCAGGCTCTGGCATGTCCAGTTGCACTTTGCACTGCCTCCCAACTCACCCAGCACTTGTGGTATGTTTGTGCAAACCTACAGTCCCTTCTCTCTGCACTTATGCAGCACCTGTTGGCTGCACATTTTGAGTTACCTGCACTTCTCCCTCCCCACGTCCCTCTGCACTTCTCCCCTTCCACTTCCTTGCACTTGCGCAATGTGAATAACACAAGGCCTAGTAAGATTGTTCTTTTGTCCTCCCTCTGTACCCCTCTCCTTGTCTTGTCGCGCCTAGAAACACTTGTGTACATACGTGTTATAAATGCCATAACAGATCATACCATATTACTCTTACTCAGCAGAACTACTAATTACAGTGTAAACCAAAAGACCTTTGACTCCAAATATCTTTGCATCATTTAAAAATACATGAATTATAAATGAATTGTAAGAAAGATACAAGAACAATAATTCCAAGCCCTTTCATGTTTAAAATTACACACATTATTATTCTATTCACATTTGAATTATATGATATGATAGTTTATTTATATAGCGCCTATGCACAATGTGTTTCAAAGTGCTTCAAGGCAAGGGAGGGAACAAGGGAAAATACAACAACATTCTTACAGGCCATGAATAGTAAGGATGTGAAATTAACTATCGTACTCGGCCTGATGACATTTCAGATGGTACAAGAGCTAAAACATAGATAAGGAAGGGAGGGGGAGAGTGGGAAGGACATGGAAACAGACAGGTGACTACCATACTAAGCCTGATGACATTTCTGGTAGAGCTGGAGAAAAACAAAAGGCGAGGGAGAGGGTTGCATAAAGGGAGGAGAGGAACAAAACAAGCCACTATCGTGCTAGGCCTGACAACGTTTCAGATAGTGCTGGAGGGAGGAGGGGGAACAGTAAGGGGATGGGGGAGCAACAGAAGAGGTTGCTATCATACTAGGTCCAGGGACAATTCTGATTGAGTAAGTGCATAGAACAAAGTAAGGGGGAGGAGGGGAGGAGATAGGAAAAGGGAGAGGGGAGGGGAGGAGAGAACAGAGAGAAAGCAGTCAAAAAGAGTGGAGAAGCAAGAGGGGAGAGCGAATACAATTGCAGAAATCAGTAGTAACACATAATGTTGCAAGCCAGGATACAAGATGAAGATGGGAACAGCATGATTCAGGGCCACCATGAGTACAAGATGAAAGGAAGTCCAGCATGAGAGTTGAGAAAGGGTGACGCACCGTGAATCAATGAAGTCCATAAAAGTAAAATCTAGCATTGGCCACACGACAGTGATGGTGAAACCAGAATGTATCAGGACAGACTCCTGTGTGTGGGAAGGGGGGGCACAAGGGAACAACACATGGGGACCAGAGAGGGTGGGGATGGCCTCTGGGGACAGAGGGTGTAAACACGTGTTGGTGAATGCTTACCTGCAGAACGGTACAAAGACCCAGGCTTCTCAGAAGACCAAGCAGTCTTATTGGTGAAAGAAATTTGCAGGATATCCATGTAGGATATCTGGGCAGAACACATGAACTTTTGGGAGAAGTATACTGACCTTTCATTTTGATATTGTTTGAAAACCTTTCTTTAAATTGAGCCACGAGTGCTCTTGTCCCTTATTAAAAGAGACATGGGGCCTCATTATAAATTTGGCGGTAGCCTTGCCGGTAAAATTGGCAGGCTCCCGCCAATCTTCCGAAAGAATCCGGCGCCCTCGAATGGGCAATTACCGGGTCATTACGGCCCTGCAGGACCCAGTATTTGCCCATTCAAGTGCGCCGGAATGCATTCCTCCCCATTCCCATTTGAGTCCCGTAGGGCTCAATATGAATGGGGAGGTGGGATGCTCTGCTCGCGGGTGCCGGTATGGCCGCCAGGACAGACCTGGTGGCCGTAATGGCACCCGCGAGCAGAACTCATAGTTTGCCGGTCTGGGAACTACGGTTCCGTCAAGCTTACCGGTAGCGTAGTTCCCAGACCGGCAAACTTGTAATGGGGCCCATTATCTGCACTGCTTTATGGCTAGCCTGGTGATTAAGCCCTGTCCACTTTGAGACAGAATAAATCTACTGATCAATACAGATGCAGAATGCAAGGGTGCACACATACGGCCCGCTGCCCAGATGCAGCCATTCACATCATGATTTAAGGAGTTCAAGAATAAGGAACATTTTCTGATCATTTTCTCTCTGAACGTTAGAGAGAAAATTAAGCAACACAAAAATAGCAGAGGCTAACCTATTCTCTTTTGTTTATTTTTGCACATGTAAGGGAAGAAATTCACCAAATGGAGTCTTTCATCGATGTAGGCTTTTCTTAAATTAGACCATGAAAAAGAAACAACGCCTTCAATTTTGGACAGACAGTGAATGCCCAGTGTTTTCCAAATGGATTTACACAAATTGCAATTTTCTTAAATTGCAGTGGCTTTTTCCAAACATTTCTAAAATCCTCAAGCACACAATACTCAGCATCGCAAATTATACACAGGCAAAATGTTTTTTTTTATTCAGATGATTTTATTTCATTGTTTTTATTGTATTTATGATAAACATTGCAGTTGACATGGAGCATTGTACTTGACAAAACGAGACTAGTCATTTTCATCCATCCAAATTTAAACCAAATCACAGTTAAGAGAACGGTACACCTTAGGAGTTATTTTGTCAGCAACTCTGTTTCATTGACCACGGGCCTCAAGTACTTTCCTCTAACAAACATTCATGTTTTCATTATCTTGCCCTGAAATATGACAGGATTATCTCAGAAATTTAAGAAATAGAACAATAAAATCAATACATACATTTCAGAATGCGTCTTTTCTCTTGCTTCATTTGGACATTTGCCTGGCGTAAAAAGCCTTCCGAACCCCCTTAGGAATTCCACCCCACCACAGAAGACTTGCAAATTACATCCGACCCTCCAGCAAAACTAGTTGTTCACCCCTGGATATAGAGTGAGACACATGCATCACTATAGGTGCCCTGATTTTAGTGAGTACAATAGGTAGGTACCCTATTCATTTGCAGAGCTGGTTATATTTCCCTCACCAATTGGTCAGTGCCAGTGTCTCCTTTAAGCTGAAATATTTGATGGATTCCTTCTTGCCATAAAAGCCAGAATCTATTTGCAGGCGTACCTGGGGCTAAAGCCCACAAACATTGAGTGAGGTAGGAGGGTTTACATGTAGATTCCATCTCATATGTCTGAAGATAATCTTATCCTTTTCATAGTGTTGTCTTCTCCTTTTTCACCTAACATGCGACCTGCCTTTCCCATCGTATCCAACTAAGTGTTACACTCTTTCCAAAGACTTTATAAAGGATTAATGAATGCCTGATAGGCAGTGGTAGTGAAATGTGTAGCTACCACATAAGAGTATAATCAGGAATTGTTTATAGTGGACCTGAAGGCAAGACGACTGAAAGATGATCAACCTCATCCCTTCTACAGTTAAGTTGGTTTCTCTTGTGTATTACAGACAGCACAGGTAGGCTTCTTCTGCCAGGGTGTTTGTCCCGCAGGTTTACCCTGCCTGAGAAGGATTGTCTGAAGAAGATTAGAGACATTCACAAGATCTGTATATCGACTTCTTGCGGCTGCTGCCTAGTTTGTTATTTTGTAACACTTACACTATTGATCAAGGTCACATAGTGGTGCCACCAAATGGACAAGCAATGCCTGTCCAAAAGTGGTATTGGGAACTGTCATTCCTGCTGGGGCAGGATACATTCTCTCTGTTTTGTTCATCTCCATATGTGAGTGTTGTTAATCATGGTAATGTCTATCGCCAGGCAATGCCTTTTTTGCGTATACACATCCCCACTCACCCCCTCATTGTTCTTCATCTTACAGATTTACACCTAATCAGGATCTGATATTTCTAGACAAGAACAGAAAATATAATATGACTGTGGATGACAGTCTGGCTGCAATTGCTTTGATGTAGCTTTGATGTAGCTCTGTCCATCTCTGTTTCCATGCATCTGCCATTATGATCAGCTCAAATGTTATTGTAGTGCATTCCAGGTTTCCCCTCTATTATGGTATCCTATCATTGCTGCCACAAACAGAACAAACCAATGTGTATTGTACCTGCTGTGAGATTATACCACTAGTTAATCCACAATGATCATAATATTTGTAATGTTTTTAATCATGTTCTTCGTTATGGTACTTTAAGGTATTTACATCAACTTACTCCTGTTTTATTTTGTTACCTGAACACCCCCCGCCCGCCCCCACACAGACACACGTTCAAGTCCCCTTAGTATATCATAACCCTATTTCAACAATTCATATCAGATTTTGAGACCAGGGGTGACTGAGTAGTGTTCTTTTTCTCTCTTTTTCGATTATGAGTTAAGCATGTTGGTTACCCACATAAGCCAACACCAACTCTTCCCTTCAACGATCTTAACTTTACAAAGACTTTCTTGATGCTGCAAGGAAAAATTCAGCAATGCATGTTCTAATTGGAGCCTGTAGCAGGGAAAGAGGGTGGCAACAGGTTTGTTGACATGTTAAACTTTGCACAGCAGATACTTTATACTATTTACCTGCAATGTTTGTATACCACAACTTCCTGTGAACATGAAGCCCTTGGTGTTCATCGTTCAGCACCCGACCCTTTTGTCTTCAAGTTAAACATGTATACATCCTTGTTGGCCCCCCTCTCTCAATCACTTGCTGAAACAGTAGCTTCCCTTCAGATCTCATTCCAGTCTCCCCATTCTGTCAAGCACTCTTACAATGAGCACACCACTCTCATTTCACCGCTATCTATTTTTATGGGAGGGCAAACAGGCACAGGTCCCAGATCCCAACTTGGTAGGTGCCCACACATGGCTGACTGATTCATAGAAGCCAGTGGACCATTTTGTACAAAACATAAACAATACAAGTCATGAAGTAATATAGTGTGCCATCTGAGTTCACTGCCTGGCTGTTAACAAATACGTTCCAATCAGATCTTTCAATATTGTGACTTGTTCTGTGTTCACTGTAGCACGTTCAGTTGGTTTATTCTTTATAGGACAAGTTTTGCAGTGTTTTCACCTTTCTATGAGGAATATGTTATTCATCTGTAACAACCAAAGTCGAAATGCATATTAATACAAGCGAGTGCCACTATGGTTTGGAAGATAGCTCAGTATGTTAAGCATTTGTTTCATAGATCTGTGTTTATATGCCTGATCACAGTACCCTATTCTGGTTAGGCCGACTCAGAATTTCCTTTCACTTATGTTGCTGAACTTGAGTGTATATTTACTTGAGTGATAGTAACACCTATTCTTATACAAAACAAGAGATCTGCACCGGACAGCTATGGTTATAAAACTAGCATAGCATCAGTATGTTTGAGGTTGAGAACTCAAATCCTCCAAATGAGGGTTGTAAAAGCTGGCAGCCACCCATCTTGAGAAGCATAACATGTTAGTCAGTAGGGGTGATTAGGTAGGCAAATTCAAGACTATGGAACCAATGTACTATGGTAGCTTATTGAATCAGATACCTGTCTGCAAAATCTCAATTTTTTTAACTGTCACCTGTTCAGGGGAATTCGAAAAAAATCTGTAATTTGCGCAGGCTGTCACTTGCCGACACCAGACAGGTTTCATTGCGGCCAGCATGATTAGACCAGTTTAGAAGTATATGGGTTGCGACCCGTATTTGTCAATTCGAGAAAAGTGCCACGTTGAAGATATTTAAACTCATATCTGAGCAAATTCAAAATCTCCCCCCCAGCGCTGATAATGATATAGTTGTTAAAGTAACTGTGGATCACCCATTACCTTTTTGCCAACCACAAAAATCCCCTAAAGGAGAACGGTGAATTTAAAAACAAAATTGCAAATTGTTTAAAACTCCCCGAACCCTGTATAAAAGCCAAAAGGGGTTTGGAATTGCAAACTGTATCTCTGGGTCTGTGATGGGCAGAAAAGTGTCTCCAGTGTTTAGCCAAGTGAACGAAGCTGGTTTCAAACCACACTTCATATACAGAGGGAACTAGGAACTCCAATTTGAAGGGGAGCATTCTCACTATCTAGCCGAAAAGGAAAGATGTTAATTATATACTGAAAAGAGTGTTATATTAGATGTCTGTTATGCTAGAATGTTGTTGGAGATGGAAAGTGGGCAAGAATGTTAGAAATAAAGAGCGCTTTCAATGTCTATTTTTTTGCCACTAGAAAAGTGATATCTTCTATTTAAGTTAGACCACATACCAATTGCCAAGTAAAGTACAATTGAAATGTCATGTTCTAGGGTGCTGCATTGATTATCTTTACATTAGGGGTATTCTTGTGAGTGACTGAATTATCTGAAGAAGACTCTAGACCTCTGTTTCTCTTTAAATGTGACAAGGGGGATTAGAGACAAGAAATGAAAACTGTACGTGTTGTTGTGTTTTAGTGATTCTGTGATTTTTCATTTTGGAAAGCAAACTGGTGTTTTTAAATTGTTGGTGGTTATAGCATCGTCAGGAAGGAAATGCTTTGTTCCACGGAGTAAGGTGGCGTGCCTCTTGATAACATTTGTGGAAATATGAATATTGTGATCGATTGCTGGGCACCTGACAGAGCATTTTCTGCTATGCCACGACCTGAATGCTTCTTGTCCACCAACAACAGGAGCTGAATATGGACAAGCTTACAAAGCTGCTTCAGGGCAGCATGGGAAACTGTGGATGCGGTTGATGGACTCAAGAAATCTACACAACTTGGACGAGGCCTTTCCAGACTTAAACCGCCCACCGTCGTGGGAAAGAAACAACGCCAAGGCCACGCTCGACTACATTTTCGTATCAGAACCTATACTGTCAGTGACTAAATCTTTTGAAGTTACCAGAGTTAATGCCAGCGACCACAACCCCCTCTTACCACTTGGTGGGCAACACCCCCACCGACAGACCACATGGAAGCTCAGATCGACAGCAATGTACATCAAAACCAAGTAAAGCTGGAAAGTAGATTTAACACCATGACCTACACAAACTGCCCAAACAAACCAGATCATACACCATTATTAACAACGTACAAGAAGACCTTGATCTCAAAGCAGATCTTCGGACGAGACATGTGTTTGACAAAATCTTGGTAGATAAACGACGAGAACTGAGAACTGAGAAAAACCCAATGCAGGGCAAAAACTATAGCAACGCCGCCTGCATTCAAAAAGGCAGAAGTAGCCTCAAAGCAATACACTTCTTGGGTCAAAACACATCGGTTGCACCTTTACCAACAGGATTCCCAGAATATCTTAAAAATCATAAGTGGCAATAAAACAAAAGATTTTTAGAGTCTCTTGAGAACACTTTCTAAGGGCTCAGAAAATTGACATTGGTGAACACATCTGGACAACACACTTTGAGACCATGTACCTAACTCCAACAACCACAGCAACCTTAAGTACCAGGTTGAAATCTGCTCCATGGGTAAGAGTGGACGATCAAAGTGAAATCCTAGAGCGGATTAAATCCTTGAAGAACTCCAGAGCTCCGGGACCAGACAGGATCACCAATGTTGAACTAAAGACAAGACCAAACGAATGGGCAAGCCTCCTCAGCAAAATCTTTGGGAGATGCGCAGATTTGAAAACCATCCCGCCATCGTGGAGCACAGCACCTGTGGTCCCACTATTCAGAAAGGTATCAAAAAAGACCCATCGAATTATCGACCAATCGCACTACTTGACGTAATGGGGAACGTTTTTGGCTCCTTGCTACTAGATCAATTTAAGAGCTGAGCAGAAAATGCACCCTGTGAAGACCCTTTTTAAACAGGATTTAAGAAGAATGTAGGCACAGCGGTTGACATTCTACTACTGAAAGTCTTGGAAGGGGGGCTGCAAATTTTCATTGCATTTATCAACCTCACTCAGGCCTTTGATCGAGTAGAAAGATTGAGACTTTGGTCAAAGCTGAGGTTTGGGACTATCCTACTGCCCTGCTGGAGACATCAAGGCCTTGTATACCAATACTAGCATGCAAACTCGCCTGGACCAAATCAGACTATTGTCAGCTGCGATTCCGACATCTCGAGGTGTAAAGCAAGTGTGCCCGTTGGCTCTGGCCCTCTTTCTGGAATTTATTGGTGACATCAAAGGCAATGATGCAGAAATAGGAGCATTCCCACCAAAGCTATGTAAAACAGCGATCACGAGGCTAATTTATGCTGACAATTTAGTCTTGCTAGATCATACACCGTTTGGGCTCCAACGCCAACTAACTAACCTTCAAAGCTATATCCAGGAAAACAACTTGGAAATCAATGAAAGAAAAACAAAGTTCTTGACGTTTGAAGCAACCATAAGAAAGAGAGAAACAATCTGTTTAACCCTCGAAGGAACTCCTATCGAAAAAGTGTTAGACTTTAAATATCTAGGAGTTATCCTGGACTCCACTAAGCAAAATCGTGCTATGCAAAACTCATTAAGATCCAAAGTCAACAAATTGGCAGCACAAGCCAGAGCTATAGACAAGAAATCTGGCAGATATTCTATAGTCCCAGTTTGGGAATTCTATAAAAAGAAGGTGACCCCTACTTTAACATATGGAGGCGATGCCATGTTAAATCTACCACCAAACATATGGTCAAAACTGGAAGCAACACTTTGGAGGAAAGTCCTCAGCTTGCCAAATTCCATCCACCGAGAACTAAGTTTGCCCTCTTTAAAAGGCGTAGTAAAACAGTCTACATTGATGTTGTACAGGAAGTGTCAGATGGCAAAACCCCCATCAATCTACAACTTAATAAACCAAGAAATGGAGAGAAAGGTTATCACTCTGGAAAAGAGAGAACATTGAAGTACTGGAATCAATAGAGTGTGATGAAGACACATTCATTGCTAATCCGGGAAAAATTCTGAAAAAACTAAAAGATCTAGACTGGATAGCAATGCTGGAAGAAGTAGGAAAAAACAAACTAACATCATATCTCCCGCCCAATACAAAGAAATTAAACGAGCTACAACAACACATTAAAAAATGTCCATGTAAAAAGGGGAGAGACTTGCTCTTACGTGCCCGGTTAAACCTGCTTCCAACTAATGAGATCTTGGCCATCAGAGGCAAGTCTCCATCTAACCACTGGCGCTTTTGCAACACAACAGAAAAAGAAACTATACGCCAACTACTTCTAAAATGTGCCAGCAACCAACACATAAGAGAACGATATCTAAAACACATCTTTTCGGACTTCATCCCCTCAGACGAACTGACGTGTTGGGCCCGACTGATTGGCGGTGACAAGACACATTGGTTACTAGCAACCTACAAAATTCTTCAAACCTTGAACCAGCCGAGACCTTAGCCAATCAAGTGGGCCCATTTTTACAGAGACCCTCAGAGAAATTTCTCAGACAGACATTGCTAAAAAAACAACTGATGTAAATTTTGTAAAAATCTATTTTTGATTAAACAAAAAAAAATTAAAAAAAATAAAATAAAGAAAATGCATTCTATTCTTCTGCACACTGGCCTGGTTCTTAATTGCCTATTGCAAAGGGGGGTAGGGCGGTACTGTTGTGTTATATGTGTCAATTCAGTGTTAGTTAGAATCTAGGTTACTGCTCAATTGGTATGGCATTCTTGGTTGGGGGGATGAACTCCCTGCATTAATGGTTGCCCCATAAATATATCCTACAATTCTCAGTCTATGGGCCTCATTATTAGTTTGGAGGCAGCCATGATGCTGTTAGCACCATGGCTGCCTCCAAACCCGTGTCCGGGTCCGGGTAGTCGGAATGGGGACTTACCGGGCCATTCCAATCTTGGAGGATCCGGTAAGTCGCCATTCTGAAAACCATTCCCCATTGCCATTCGAGCCATTATAGGGCTCAATGGGAATGGGGAAGGAGCTAATAACGGGCCCGTTATTAACTCCCTGGTCCCTTAGGACTTAAAACCAGCCAGCTCTATTGGGACCCGCCAAGGGACCTCGGAATGCGGCGGTAGGGGGTTAACGGCACCGGCATCCTTACCGGTGCTGTTAACCCCCTACCGCCGTATTCGTAATGAGGACCTGTGTCTGGATATATGCATCTACCTGACAGTATTTAATCCATAATCAATATCTATGCTATTTATATGTCCCCTTGTTGTTGATTCCAATCTGTCACCTTTATCTATAATTGAATGCTTTTACATTTCAAAAAGCTGCAAATCCTAGTTATTTTAAAATGCTGGGATATGTGTACATCTTCTCATACAGCTACAGATCTGTGTCCTACCTCCATACTACAGCCTGAACCCCTCTCTTCTCTTGTGGCTGCTATTTAGAAAATGTACCCAAAACTCATAATACAATCCGCATCCTGGACTGCTGATGTTGCCCTTGAAATGACACTAGTGGATTATTCTGGTTCCATCAAGGAGAAAGGGGATAAGGGAATTTGAAGGGAGCTATTATGCTTACTATGATCACTGCTGAGGTGTAGGGCGAGGTGTTAGGAGACAACCATATATTCTGAATCGCTTGATATTTTCAGTTCCAGTGCAGCCCCAAATGGGTCTAGGCTGAGCTAACAATCCAATAAAATGGCTCAGTCTCACCCATAGCCTTTTTTTTTTAGCAGTACTGATTTTTTCTGGCAAGGTGTACCCTTTGTATCCTTTGGGACCTGAATAAAAGGATCCATATGTCAGGTTTCATTTTCATATCTGACTTTAAAGAAATGGCTTCCTACCCACAATGGAAACTTTGCACAAAATGCAATGGACAATCTGCATTTCATTTCACCACACTGTGTAGTACATTTATGAATGTCTCCAAGTTCGATACAAATTCATTTTAATCAGGGCATCTTAAAAATGACATTTGCAGCTAAGTTTGGATTGAGACAGCAAGTCTACTTGAAGGTCCACGGTTGCTACTGCCTCCGCTCATGGGTGATCTTTCCAGCAGATTGTCATCATGTTTTGCTCAATGCAGACTTCAAAGGTGTAGCAGGGTACCCACATGCAAAGTCAGTCTACCTGGTGTACTAGCATGGTCTGTTGGGCAGATAATATGCCTATACACACTTCTCTGTGTTTTGAGACCAGGAGCCAATCCCATGTCACAAAACATAAGAAGAAGCAAAGGTAGCAGAGCCTGAACCTTGGACCTCAAAAAAAGATGCCTGGAACCCCCCAACATCATTAGAATGCCACTCAACAGCAGGCTAAACCGCACACCAGTCAACTTCTGACTTGATGCCAGAAGTTTTCTTTATTTAAACCTGACAAATAACACACCATTATATATATGGTAGTGCACCAGATCATATCAAACAGAGATGTAAGCTACTCACTTCTAGCCATCCACAGAGATGTGCTACTAGACACACTTTATTTGTCAATGGCTTTAAAAGATTCAGGGACTTTAGAAAATCTTGCACTGTCCTGTCAGGCAAACTCTGTAATTCCCTTCCTGACTTCATCCACATTATCAATCACTCACTGTCTTTCTACGTATTTTAGGCCCTGCCTAAATCTATGCACTTTCATAATTGTATTCATATTACGACTTTCTATGTATTTTAGGATTTTAGGCTCTGCTCTCCTTTTTTAATCTAGGTCCATGGAAAGTAAAGTGAAGGTGATACGTAGCACTGCTCTATGTACATAGACTGAACCCAGGATGAAAACAATGCTTTTTGTACTTTGTACAGCTAACCCATTTTCTCCCCTTGCACCGCACAACACCTCTGCCATAGGAATGAAGCTACCTTTAATGATAAACATTCGAATTGTAGCTTCCCACATAATTATCTATCTCCTTAAACACAATACACCCTGTTTAGCTCATAGTTTACCTCTGCTGCACCATCCACACGCCATTCCGACCTGGGTGACTAGCAGGATCTTGGCCACCCTCACATAGCTGTAATGGCCGAAATGCACACACGCATAGTAGCACCTTGCAGTGCTTAAATTGTGGGGTTGTTTGCCAGGGCTCAGCCCAGGCACATATTTCTGAGCCCTGGCACTCATTGTCTCAGAGACTCAGTTTGATTATGATGTGGTGTTTTGGAAATGTTATTGTTTTAACTGCCAGTCACATAATAAACACCTATAGAATCAGAGCAAAATGTAAATGATGATTGTGTGATAGTTAAACATGTGTCTCATGTCAAGACACAACAAGTATGTTATTGTATGTGTATGTTGATTGGTATTTGTAAATCACATGTCTGCCATAGTGCATACACCCATCAACCACACTAAGCCATCGGGAGTTGCAGCTTTAACCCCATATATTTTGTCAATATGGGGAGCAGCCGTGGAAGGGAGCAACAGTGGGTGGAGATCTGCCCACCCTGACATGTCATGGGCGTGTTAGAACATGTTTGAGCCCGAGCACTTATTTCTTAACAAATAAAGCAATGGCACCTGGCAATTTCTCCCAAACTTGTACTCTGGTCCCTCTGAGGGCATTAAACCAAAGAGCACTTTGGGACCATAATTATGGCGAATGGAGTAGTACAAATGACAAAAAAAGAATGAATGAATGAATCAAGGACTTATATGCTTTTAGTGAAGACCTTCCTCTTCTAAGATTTTCTCAAACATACTTCTACTTTCTCTTTCATGCAGTGCGGAAATACCCTTTGGGGTAGTACCTTATGCTACTCCAGAGATACAACTCCACAAATACAAATATGAAGGCAGTGTTATCATATTACCAACACTTCCCTCCAGCTCACAGCTGAACCACCTGGTTCCTCCTGCAGTCACCTTTTCCTTCTGGCCCTATACTGTACCCCTCCACCTCTTCTCGCTCTCTCTCTCTCTCTCTCTCCCTCTCTCTCTCTCTCTCTCATTATATATATATATATATATATATATATATATATATATATATATATATATATATATATATATATATATATATATATATATATATATATTCAGCTAAAGCCACCTTAACATTGCGGGCCCCTGTTGCACAGCCTATGACCATAATGATGACATATTAAAAATCACATCACTGATGCCATCACTGGTGACAGTACTAATGACATTGAATATAACTGATAACATCAATAATGGAATTAGACAAGAAATCATTTATAAGTTTGCTCATGAAAAGTTTGATTACCTTAATAACAGTTGAGGCTGTGTACTTGGCCATAACAAAGGCTGGTGTCACTGGCAAGCACCAATTGCCATAGGTAGTGGTTGGTTAGTATTTAAAAATACCAATCTGCGGAAAACAAAAAAGAAAAACAAAAGAAATACCAATGTGCATGGTTAAAAGCCATGCCTAATAGCCCATCACTGCATTAAAACATACAGTGGGCAATGTTATAGTAATTTATCGTTATGTTATAGTAATTTATCGAGCGCATGTACACACCGGGGCATCATGGCGCTAAAAAGAGAGAGAGGGTGAGGAGTAGCAACAGAGAACCCCTGTTAAAAGAGCAGGGTTTTCACGTTTCTGTCAAAATGCCAGATGATCAGTAGTCTCATGCAGGGAGAGGGGCAGGTTGTTCCACCCTTTTGCTGCTGCAACCGAGAAAGCACAAACGCCTTTGTGGGCCAGCCTAAAGCGAGGTACCGTCACTTGAAATGTCGCTTGTGAGTGGAGGGCGTGAGTAGGGAGGTAACAGGGAAATTTGACTTGTAGATATTTGGCTCCAGTACCGTAAAAGGCCCTATGCACAATGCACATAGATTTAAACTTAATCCGCTGGGCAACGGGGAGCCAGTGCAGCTGCCGTAGCAGAGGGGTCATGAGAGCGCCAAAAAGGGGTAGGATAATAGATCTGGCTGCAGCATTCTGAAGTAGTTGCAGGCGCCCTGTCAGGTAACCGGGTTGAGCCAGATAGAGCGAGTTGCAATAATCCAGAGCACTCACGACCAGGGCTGAAACCACAGGTGCCTGGTTAGCTATCGGGATGAAAGGAAGAACCTTTTGGAGAATCCAAAGTTTTAAATGGGAAGATTTGCATACCTCCCCAACCTGTTCATCAATGGTCAGTGTGGCTGAAATCCGCACACCAAGATTCCGCATGGACGATATAGGTGTCAGAAGGGGGCCAAGAAATGAGGGCCAGAAATTTGCTGTCCAGAATAGTTGAGGACTGGGAGTGCCCACAACAAGGACCTCGGTTTAACTTCCGTTAAGTTTCAACCAATTCTGTGACATCCATATTCCCAGTTCCTCAAGGCAGTGTCTAAGACGAGCTGCCGTTTCAGATTTAGTTAGATCAAGGTGAACCAAGATCTGAGTGTCATCCGTATAAGAGTAGAAGCAGAACCGATGAGCAGCAATAAGGAGCAGGAGATATCTTATATAGATATTAAACAAGATAGGGGACAGCGCTGATCCCTGGAGGACTCTGCAAGATAGAAAGGCAGGGGTAGAATGGAAAGGGGGAAGAGAAACTGATTGAGAATGATCTGCAAGGAGTGACCAGTCAAGAACTTGGCCAGAGTAACCCACCTGAGATAGCCGGGAGATAAGGAGAGAGTGGTCGACGGTGTCGAAGGCAGCCGACAGATCTAATAGCAAGACTGCACCGACACCGCACTGATCAACCAGACACATCAGGTTGTCCATTACTGAGTTGAGGACCGACTCAGTGCCTCTGCCAGGCCGGAAGCCAGACTGAAAATGATCAAGGAAGTGTGAGGATTCTAGGAATGCTGAAAGAAGAGGGGATACCAGCACCTCCAGGACTTGCATCAGAAACAGTAGTAGGGAGATTGGATGTTAGTTGGACAACACCTCTGGATCAAGTGAGGGCTTGAAATCTGTAGTCAGTGGCCATGGCTAAAGGACATAGCTAGTGACCATTAATATGTTAAAATATATACTCGGCACAGCCAAAGGAAATATATACGGCCTCATCACAAGTTGGGCTGTAGCGCTTAAATGCGGTGGTAACGGTATTACCGCCGCATTTAAGGGCTGGCCCTATCATGAGTTGGGCGCTTTTTTTCTGGCGGTGCAAATCCCTGTTTGCGGCGGTATTGAAGCCGGCTGTATTAGCCCGCAGTATTAGCACCGAAAATTCCCCATTGGATCCAATGGTCCCAATCAGGAATGGGGATTTACCGTTAAGTCCCAACCTGTGATCCGGTGGTAATACCACCGGACCAGTCGGTGCTGGGGCTATTACAGTTGGCGGTATTACAGCCGGGAATACAGTCCAACTTGTGATGAGGCCCATAGGCTGCACAGCCAAAGTAAGTGGCCACTGGCTAGAATTGTGTTGAAGACCATGGACACGGTTGAAAGCTATATCCACTGGTGAAGGCCAAAATCTATGGTTGGTAGTGTTTTACAATATTCAGTGCACATGGGTGAAGGTTGTGGCCACTGTCCATAACTGAAGCCCATGACTAGTACGCCAAAATGTAATCACGCAGCTATGAATTTGCATGCCCCACTCTCCAACCAATCATATTACCCGCTACATCCTCGCGTCTATGCGTGATTGTCATCCACGCCTACAGACTGTCCAATCGCATGTGCAGATGTATTGACATGGCTGCGCCCATGCCGTATGTTATGATATGATATGATATGGCGTTTATAGCGCGCCTATACACCAGTGTTTCAAGGCGTGATGAGGCAAGGGAGGTGGAACAGAGGGAAGACAGACAAGGATCCTACTAGGCCAGGTGTCATTCAGGTCGCACAAGTGCATGGGAAGGGGGAGGGGACAGTGCAGTACATGGGATAAAAGAATAAATAAACAATAAGTGAAAGTACAGCCACCAGGTGGTAAGTGCAAGGGTCAGCACAGACAGCAGATGTCAAGTGCTGGTAGTGGGACTGTAGGGATAAAGAAAACAGTTCCCAAGTGTGGAGGTTGCCAGGAAGGCAGTGCAGGTGTGCGACTGGTGGGGGAGGATGACCTGGGCCCAAGATCAGAGGGTGGGCAGGTAACCAGTGCAGTTTCGGTTTCAGCCAGCAAGTCAGCAGGGGAGCGGGGGAGAGAAAGCAGAAGCAAAGAGAAAGGTTTTGAGGTGCTTCTGCAACTGGAGATGATTCTCCTCAATTTTCAGGGAGGAAGGGAGGCTGTTCCAGAGGGAGGCTCCAGCCAAAGAAAGAGATCTACCACCGACTCATTGCTTGGAGAAGTGACTGACCCTGAGGAAGTTGGAGGCAGATGAGCAAAGAGCTTGAGAAGGAAGATATTTAGGAAGAGAGTGTTGAGGGTATTGAGGCCCCAGAGGGCCTTGTGGACAATGCAGAGGGTTTTGTACTTAATCCTTGCAGCCGCTGGGAGCCAGTGCAGAGATTTCAGTCCTGGAGTGATACGATCTCTGGGCTTGAGGCCAAGGACAAGTCTTGCAGTCCTATTCTGGATGAGAGTAGAAGCAGGCAGATTTAGAAAGAGGCTGTTTCAATAGTGCAGCCTTGAGAGAACCAGAGCTCTGGAGACAGTGAGATTATGGGGGAAGGAGAGGAAAGCAGGAATACCTCTGAGGAGGTGCAGCTGGTAGTGTGACTTCTTAGAGACATCAGAGATGTGAGGAGAGAAGGAGAGTGTGGAGTCGAAGATGGCCCCAAGGTTTTTAGCCTCACAGGTGGCAGCAGGAAGAGGGCCAAGAGAGGCAGGCCTGAGAGTGAAAGAAAAGGAGGGAGCGGGTGTGCCGATGAGGAGAATCTCGGTCTTACTGGCATTAAAGCAGATATGATTGGCGGCATACCACTCCTGGATGGTGGACAAGCAGTCAGAGATGAGAGAGGGAGAAGAGGTGGCTGAGGGTAGCCTGAAAATGAGCTGAGTGTCATCCTCATAGCACTGGAAGTTGGGGAAGAGCGCAGCAATGCGGTGGGCAAGAAGTGCCAGGTATTGGTTGAACAGCCATGGAGAGAGGTTAGACCCCTAGGGAACACCGCAAGCAGAGCTAGAGATAGAGGATAGGTGAGGTATGACGATATCCATGTGTACTACACTGTCCAATCAGCAGGCGCGGAAGTATGTAGCCACAAATAATAACCACACCCACAAAAAAGAACTTTGCATTAATTATTGCTTTCTGTACTTGCTAGTGAAAGGTGATCTGAGTAACTGCAAGAACTTTTGGCACTTTCCCTTTTAAATTACTTATCCTTTTACCCACTTTTTCCCTAACCCTATTTCCTTTTCTCCTGTGATTTGTTCAATTTGTGTATGTTTTGTTTTACTTTTTTTGTTGTCTATTGTTGTGCCTTTTTCTTTTTTTCCAGCATTGCCTTTTTTGAGTTGTCTTTTTTAAAGCTTTGCTTTTTCCTTCTCGCTTATACATTCCAACATGTCTGAAAATGAGAGCATGAGCAGTGACAATGTCATCATTTGAGTCGACAATCCATCACCACCTAGGAAAAAGCAAACAGGAATTTAAAAATCAGCAGTCTTTTGGCGTTTCTTCAAAGTGAATGACAACTGTGCAAGAAAAGTAGCGGAGGAGGTATTCTGCACCCTCTGTAACAATACAATATGCCGTGGGCATTCTGATGTTCCATCTCAAAGCCTAGTAACATAAATAATGATAAATCATCTAGTGCGAGTCCATTGGGCTGAGGTTGATGATGAGTATCGAAAAATACACAAACATCACAAAAGGAAAATGCATGGGGCCCATTCCTTGAATAGAAGGCGATCAGCACTGCCTGCAGAACTTCCATCCATCAGTGCATCAACAACTCCAACTGAAATTAAGCCTCTACATCAGCAGTAGTATCCACTACACAGACTCGTCTGTTACCGACAACCAATCTTTCCATGATGCAGGTCATGTGTAACAAATGCTGCAAAAGGGTAGTCAAGGAAGGTGCCACATTTAACAAATGGCAGAAGTTAATTGCATAACACCAGATCACCTGTTGTTGTTCTTTTTTTAAGTGGCACCCCACTTTTGTTTTGTGTTTTATTTTAATTCCCTTTGTTATATGTTTCATCCTTATGTGTTTTCCTCCACTATTCCACCCCCCTTTTTTCATCCCCCAAAATGGTCCTTTTAAGGGTGACTTTTTAAGTTATAAAAATAGATAAAAATTAACAGAAACTGCAAAAATATATTACAATACATATTTTAATTTATTTTATGTTGTTTGAGTAATCAAACCCCTCAACTGATTGTTTGTAGCTGTGGCTACTATGTTAACAGTGGAAACAGTTTAGCCAAGAAAATAAAAGCAACCCAATTGTTGTTAGCCTTGGCCGTGCAAGCAAAAACCAGCAATTCATTGAATGAATGCTGTAGCCGCAGCTTTACAAAATAATATTTAAAAAATATACAACTCTGCATCTATACATATGTGCATCACACATACATAAATGTATTAACTAACGTAGCAAATACCTTTCTACAATAGTACTTAGTGAATACTGATTGTATTCCTTGTACACATCCACTAACAGGTTGTTTTCATTAATCATACTATATACTATACTAGAGAATAAAAACACTTCTCGTTGGAGAGAAAAACAACCTCTATTTAGTTATTTTAAATATTTACCAATAGTTATATATACATATACAAATTATACTCTAAATAACATGTAAAATAAAAATGTCAACAATCTTATTTAAAAAAAAAGTGTATCAATAAAACACCCTTTACAAAATAACACCTTCAAAAAGTTATAGTTGCTACATTGTAGGATAGGAAAAAAATCCAATATTATCACCCCAACTAAACTTACATAACTACGAACTTGGTTTTGCATCAGTAAATTCATACATATATAAAGAAATTTCATTACAATGCACACATGTTTCAATGCTGTAAAAACAACATGAAATATTATAAGATAACACATTTACAGATTACTTTATGCAACCTTCATCTGGAAACCAAGACATGTAACCTATCTATGTGTTGAGTTTTACAAGTAAAAACATGAAGACATGCCAACAGTGTAACATTATTTTGAATATTAATCTTTTTAAAGTATAGTTCTACCTATATTACAAATAATAAGTAGGCAAGAAAACTGTTGCAAGTAATCATATTAACACTTAGCAAAAACTACACTAATAACCTAACACATGTAATTTCCTTAATTCTTACGAAATCTGCGTGCAACGTTTGTTTGTCCACCTACACACATACATAATGTAATTTCATATTGTACACATCATATTTAAAAATAAATGAAACTACACATTATTATATGAACTTCTGTTAGCACTGATACTTTTACACAGTGTGGAATACCTTTTTTTACTATATCAAATGAATTGTAAATTATAAAAATTATATCTACATTACCATTTCATAACTTCTTTCATAATGTGGTGTGCATCCTTTTTCTGGCCAATTACACACCTAAGAATATAATGACAATGTTCTTTAACCTACCTTACAAAACGAAAAAAACGGTACAGTCTCCTGACTAAAAAGATTATATGACTTTTCTAAAACTTCACACTGCATTTAGAACATATTTATACATTTAACAAACTAACCCTTTCAGTAACATATTTTCATTTTTTATTTCATTTATAATACTTTTTTGAAAATGTGTACATACTTAATTTCACCACCTATACACATAATAAGTAAGCACAATATATCTAAAGTCTTCCTTAACTCTGTAATTAGTAGTAACATCTCATTTATTTTTCAAACATGACACTATGGGCCTCATTACGAGGCAGGCGGAATCGTTTTAACGGCATCGGTAAAAGTGCGGTGCCGTTAAACCCATTCCGCCCTATTACGAGGTTCCCTTGCGGGACCCGCTCTGGAAGTCTGGGTTTACCAGAAGTCCTTTGCGAGTTCCGCGAGAGGACCAGGGAGCTAACAACGGGCCCGTCATTAACAGGCCCGTTGTTAGCTCCCTCCCCATTCCCAGTGAGCCCTATGGGGGCTCAAATGGGAATGGGGAAGGTGCGGGTCCGGGTTCCCTGAATGGGGAAATACTGGTCCCTCCAAAGTTGGAATGGCCCGATATTTCCCCATTCAGGGACCACGGACCTGGACCCGAGTTTGGAGGCAGCCCATATTAAGGGCATGGCTGCCTCCAAACTCGTAATGAGGCCCTATATCTGTTTTTTGTATCTACAACCAACTGTTTACTTATTTCAGATGTATACAGTCATAACCTTTATACACTCCCTCACATTCGAAATAATGTACATGGAACAATTTTTGTAACCTAGCACTTATAGGGCACACTTGTACATATTACAATATACTGGGCCTCATTACAATCTTGGCAGAACCGGTGCTGCTAATGGATGCCGTCCCATTAAACCTATTCCGCCTGATTACGAGGTACCCTCGCGGGACCCGGTAAAGATGCCTGGTAAAACCAGGCGTCTTTACCGGGTCCCGCGAGGGGACCAGGGAGCTAACAATGGGCCCATCGTAATCGGCCCGTTGTTAGCTCCCTGCACCCATTCCCATTGAGCCCTATGGGGGCTCGAATGGGAATGAGGAAGGTCCGGGCCCGGGTTCCCTGAGGGAGGAATTACCAGGCCCTCCAAACTCGGAATGGCTCGCTAATTCCCCATTCAGGGAACACGTACTTGGTTTTGGAGGCAGCCATGCCGCCAATAGCGGCATGGCTAGCGCCAAAGCCGTAATGAGGCCCACAGTGTTTTACACAATAAAACAAATGTAGAAGATTGCAGAATACTGTTTTCCCTTCTAATTTATATAATCTTTTGAATATTACCTATGCATTTATTACATACCATTTTTAAAGTACATCCTAGTAAGAGTCCCTCTACTTTAAATAAAACACATATTACCCTATTTTTCCATTTTAAACTTTTATTTTGCATGTTTATATTCACAAAGAATATTACACATATATTTAAAAACTTTGGTTCTAACAAGATTAGGTAAGCATTCTTTAAACCCTTTGGCAATCTATCATGGTGTGTGAATATAGAATCATTACAAACAAACCAATCTACTTCTGTACGCAGTCATGTTGTGAAATGCCCTCAATCAATGAATGCCCCAAATGAAAAATAATTGTACATGTTTTAAAAGTGTTCTTAATAATAGAATCTTGACTACATTTAAAATTCATTATAGATGAGTTCATTTTCCCTACCTTCTAAACTGTATCTTTGAAAAATAATCAATACATACTTATTAAAAACTAGATTTTGCAGTGTTCACTGTAAATTATAACCGCAGCCACTGCATTGCATGTCATGGAATGCTTTACTTACAAGATCAGAAAAATGTTCATGCTCCTGATCAGGGATAGACATACAAATCTTTCACAAAGATCTGGAGTAGACTCAAGTTTCTTACATAGTTGACACATACGATTCCACTCATAATTCATTCCTACATGCCTATCTACACTAACAGTTTCCTGCATTAAAATATCAAAGGCAGTCATTAAAAGTTCTTGACTAGCTTCCTGCGTAGTTTGAGAAAATTGTTGATTTCCACTTGCAACTGCTACTACATTTTGAATTAACATTGCCAAATGCATACTGTGTGGTTTTTCACCTACAGATTTTTAAGGAATGAAAGTTCCACACATAACTGCTTCTCTGCTGTGGAAGCTATTTCTTGTATCAATGGTCTTATTTGAAACAACATACACAAAGCTAAATTAGAATAGCATTCACCTCCTGAATCATTACTAAATCTGCAATGAGAGTATGTTATAGTTGAAAAACTCTGCAACTCCAGCAGATTTTGTTGTTTTTTATGCTTAAGAGGAATGTCTTTATTAGAAGGTAGTTTCACTGAATCCTTATGTTTACTGGCTAAGGGCTTAGCAGGTACAGGTATAAGGATCAGGTGAGGAGCATACAGTACACGTAACATATTATATTCTTCAATGTAAGAAATGTCAGCTGTCACTTTTCTTTCATCAAAGTTTTTTAAAAATAAACCTTTTAGAATTTCACACGTGACAAAGATACATATGACATTTCTTCTTTAAACACTGCATGACCAATGTCAATAAGTGCTGCTTCTAAAATTAAGTCTTGTAATTCATGAATGGTTATTACGTATGCAGAGTACAATGTAAACTGCTGTTCTCACAAAGGTATCCTTTAAAAGCATGAAACGTGCAGAAGTCTAAAACATCAAATGAGTTAATTCCGCACGATCAAACTACACTTCCAAATGTTCAATGTTTGTACTATGAGGAAAGGTGTGAAATGCAATCACTCTCCCCATCGCTCAATTAAATAGACCAATTCCTACAATCAATATCCTCGTTAACATTACTTGTGTATTAATGCACAGTTTTAAAACTGCTTCCAAAACTGCTGTTTTAGAAATTGAATTCTCTAGTTGACCTAATTGAGTTTTTGCTCTCTTATCCAACTCTAATGGCATAATATGACCACCTAAAACATCACACAATTTTATCTCCACAATATGTTGCTTCTCTGACAGTAGCATTATAGAGTTAAACATCAAAGCAACACAAGAAATATTTTTTTCCTTAAGAGTCGACATGAAATCATATGGACTGCAATCTGCATGAAATGTCCCATTGGCTTGCTAGTACCCGCAGCTATACCCGCTCAGGAAATATCTTACCCGTAGTTATAAATCACCGTTAAACCAGTCATTGGTCACTGTTGTAACTGTGGCTAAAAAGAAAAAGACATAAAAGGTATGTAGGTTTTCCAATGTACCTAAAAGGTTCTTTGCATGGCTCTTAAAAGAGCTTTTGGATGCTATAATCAATGTAGAACCAAAACAAATATAGGTCTCAGCTACACCTGCCAAAAATACACAATGCCTCATTGCCTTTATGATACCTGTGACTATTATTCCAGCTTACGTATGATAACTGCAGCTATAATCCACCTGACTGGGCACAATGTTTCATTGGTTGCTTTTGTAGCCGCTGCCATAAAAAAACATGGATGGTATTTCCCTATTCCAATATACTTGAAAAGTTATCTTGATGGTTAATAAAAGAGCCTTTTTTGTCTTAATCAATATATAACCAAAACATATATTTTCAATCAGAAAAATACCCTTCACCTCTATTACAATTCCTGAACATTTCAAACATTTCTCTTTGCTCTTTCTTCAGATGTTTAATATATTTTATTTTCCCAAACAAAAATAACTCCATGTCAAAATAATTACTCCACATTTGCAGCATAAACCTCTCATTTCAAACACTCCATCTAAAATAATATTATGGAACCAAACAAACTGTGTAAGCCAATGCTTTCTCAACACATCACCTATATAATCAACATCATTATTAACCCCATTCTCAAATTCTCCACCGTCTTCTGAACAATCAACGTGTTCTCCTTCTGAAATTGTTTCCATGTTTGAAATATCTAATACACAATGAATATAACACCAAAATAGCATAACCTACTACAAGCACATCTCACTCTCAAGCAACAAAAATACACTATGAAAAAACTCTTAATACAATGATACAATATAATCTACAATTTCACTGACATATAAAAATATCAGTCAAAAAATACATTCTCTCATATGTTCAACAATTCATCGGCATCTCAGTTACTTGACATCATAGCGGCAACCACCCACCACAAAGACAATGGACAACCAATAAAAAAGTAAATACAAGCATTACACCTTCTCTCCTCATGTACTCTTCCTCCATTACTAATTCTAATATCTGAAGTGTCAAGCAGTATTTCTTTTTAGCACACCAAAATGGAAAATTACATGCAATGGCTGAAGGACAATTATCCCACAGAGGAAGAAATAAAAAAAAGAAGATACTGAACACAATGCACCAGAAGAAAATGCACCACAATCAGGATTGTGTAAGTACATTCTATCTATTCATTCATAATTAGACTAACAATTATATTTAAAGGAACAAATATCACTGTCCAAATACATATAATCTCCAAACACATAATGTATCTACGTACTATAAAGCTACTAACGATTTTTACAATAAACACAAACAATGTTAAAGCGTACTATATCTTCAATTGTTTATAAATATTTCAAATATTTTTGAACAGATGAAGAAGTGATTCAAGTCTCAAGAATATCCCAACAGCAACCAACACAACAAGTATGCACTAATAAAATTATGGATTCCTTGAAAGAAGTAAAAGAACTATTATTTAATATTCAACAAGAAGTTCAATCTATGAAAAAGGATATTCAAAATTTAACACAAATCATGGACAGTGACAATTCTGATAATTGGGCTACAGAAGATGTATCATGTGTTCAACCTAAAATTAAACATAACCCCACAACCATATTCCCACCAAAATAAACATGTTATGAATAAACTTTGTTTCCATGTTTATTTACTTTTCCAAATATGTGCACTTATATGTATTTTAAATGAATAAAATATTTTTAAATGTTACAGTAACTGTTGACAAACAACACACTCAAAACACACCAAAAGAATCCACCTAGAAATTATTTTTCAAACATTTTCTTTAGCCGTGGCTCCCAACAATCCAATGGCTCCCAATGGTTTCGGAGTTACTGTATTTCTTTTGGTAAACGGAGCATAACATATTAAAAGCAAAAGAGACAATAAATAAGGTACATAACAAGAGAGTGTTTTTTCCACATTGCATCTTTAGCCGCGGGTATAAATAATCAAATGTGCAGCTAGGACCCCCCCACCCTCTGTCATTGCTGTGGTTACCCACATATCCAACAACCTATGGGACAATGGCATAGCCACAGCTATTCATATATGTTGAAAATAAATATATATTTCTATCTGAAAACATGATCAGTTCAACAACACACAGTTTGATAAACACAATTTAATAGGCATATTTTTATGACCCTCATATTTTGTATACAGTGCATCATCTGCTGCACTATGTGAGATACAACATTTGTGCAAACAACACTGTTGTTCTCTTTCAACATTCTAATCATTGGGGCATTGGCAAACAAACTTCAACTTGGATTAAAAAAACATACAACAATGTAAAAAGGTAATACACAGGGATATGTAAACTGGGTGAAAATAAACAAAACATTATACTAGCTAGTTACAGCACAAAGGATGGGGAAGTTGAGTAAACCTGGAAAACAAGGATATATAAACTGAGTGAACAAATAAACAAAGAACATTATACTGGGTGGTTGCAGGCAGGACAAAGGATGGGGAATGTTAAATAAACCTGGAGAACAAGACAGAATAGGGTAGCATAAGTACACTTGGAGAACAAGGGATAGAAAACACACTTTAAAAAAACACCACACAGATACTTACCAATATTGAGCCATTCTCTTTTTAGAGTTGTCATTTTCATATTCTTCCCCAGTTGGACATTTCAACATATCCAAACACAAGAGTAGCAATAGTGATATGTCATCGTTTGGGTACTGAATCCATTGACATCCAGTATGAAATCCACTGCTCACAGTTGATGCTTCTTTAAAGTAAAAGAACACTGTTCCAGGACATAATGTGCACATTCTGCAACAAAACTCTATGGTGTGGTCCTTCTGATGTCCCATCTCAAAGTCTAGGAACCTCAATAATAATAAACCATCCAATGCGAGCCCATTGGGATGAGGTTGATTATAACTACTGAAAAGCACACAAAGATAATAGAAACATGCATGGGACCCGTTCCTTGCATTGGCAGAGACCAGCACCACCTGCACAACCTCCATCCACCAGTGCAACAACATCACCAACTGCAAATGAAGCCTAAACATCAGCAAAATGTCATCGCCACACATTACTCTTTTACCGACCCCCGATCTTCCCATGATGCAAGTCATGTGTAGATCATGCCACAAATGGGTAGTCAAGAGAGGAGCCACATTTGAGCAATGTCAAACCATCTGCTGCAAATCTACTACAAAGTTGTGCATGATGCCTATCAAAAAGCATACAAGCACCACAAAATAAAAATGCATGGGGCTCAAGCATTACATGCAGAGAAATCAGCACATCGGCCACACTCCAGCCATCTCCAAAAGTGAGAATTCTGAAATGAAACCAGAGAATTGAAACTCCTGCAGCACTCCATTTCAACAATCATCAGAAATGCTAAAGAGGTCAAATACAAATGCTTTTTAAAAACGGTCTACAAATGTGCTGCTCCAATCTCCATCAGTATCACTATGTTTTGAATATAGGTTGAAATTTCACAGAAGTTAAACACAATATGCTAGCAGTAACTACTATAAATAACACACACAACACTGCAAATAAACCTTTAAACATGTAAACATTTAATAACACTTACTTTCACATCACCAACACTCCTTCCATGTACACAGTTAGAGTTCTGCAATCAAAATGATGAAACTGCAGAAAATGGTGGCTTTTAGGCTTTCCAAAATGAATAACAAAAAAGAGGACTATATACCAATAAAACTACTAAAATGGATGACACATTTTCCCCACAACCTATCACAGTCAGCTACACAAACTGTACTGTAACAATAAGCAATAAAAACAATGAAACTGACAGAAATGTATTCCCCCCCCCTAGCATATTTGATAGCCGCGGCAATTCAACGAGGCTACAGACCCTAGTTTGTATTCCCGGTTACACATACATGTATGCAACCTAAAAATCAAACTAAACCGGCCCACAAAACTTAAAATAAAAGAAGAGAACACCTAAGCACATCAAATAACATACACAAATAAAATGATGTGCTGTATCATCCATATAACAATATGATTATTGCACAGAAAATGTATATGTATAGACACGGCTACAAATATAACCGAGCCGACTGTCAAAACCAATTAAATGAAAAAAGTGTTGATGCACTTATGCACATGCTATCTGTAGGTGCGGTTATAAAACAGCCCTTCAGTGACGTTTGTAGATAGTCGTGGCTAATCGCTAAAACTACACACTTAAAATTGAATTTCCACCCTCACAAACTAAAAATCAAGGGTCCCTAACATGCCTATCAACCCCCCTCCACTCCCCATGGTCCTCCTCCATCACCCCTCATCTATCACAACCCCCAAAATGCTCCATGCATGTATGATCCTAACACACCCAAAATGTTGTATAACCACGGCTACCAATGACCACAAACACACAATGTGCCATTTGTCCTCAAATAGCTGTGTCTACAACATGGAGGGACGTCTATCCACTGTTAACAACAGTAAACACCAAGTGACTGCTGCATACCCGCAGATAACCACAACAGTACCATCAACCAATCAAAAACTTCAAAACACACACATCAAAAACACCCAGTTCATACAAACTACTAGAAAATTCAAGCTAGAAATAATGTTCATGAAAACAGAAAGACTGCAGATATCATGGCTGGTTTCAAAACTGTGTGGTTCATAGGAGACAGTTTGCTGTTTTGATTGCTGGCTTTTTGTGAGAAACTACATGTTAACATGGATTAGGTTTGAGAGCTTTTTCAATTAAATTGTTTGATTGCGGGGACCGCGTTGGTTCCAGGTTCTTCCCAAATTATTAAGTCTAAGAAGTACAGGACAACCAAACATCATACTAATTCATTATGGAGGCAATGATTTAGGGAATATACAGGGTGTGTCCCATACTTTAACTATGAAAGAAGACATGGCAAAACTAAGGGAACTATTTCTTCACACCATCTTTATCTTTACCAATTTGACTCACAGGCAAAAATGGAGATGTACCACCAAATGTAATTGTAAAATTGAGTAATCCCGAAGAAATGTTAACAAAACAGTTTCAGCATCCATGAGAGACCACAACCAATTATGGATATCAAACAACAACATACAGTTCACCATTGGGTAATTTCTATAGACATGACAGAGTACACCTAACCAATGTAGGAAATGCGGTATTCCTTGATAACATCAAATCAATACTGAAGATGTGCTCAAATACTTCACTCAGTGTACCCCAAAACAGTCCTTTTAAGGACTACTTATGACATATGAATACACAAATACAATAAAATATGCAAAACATGTGTTTTATCATACCTACGGCTACAGTTCATTGACTTTTATCATAGCCGCGATTACTTGAGAAGAGAGGGACTCACTTCAGATTTAAAACTGCAACAAAACCTAAAACATCAATACACTACAACACAGCTCAAGCAGTAATGTATGATACCTAACGTTAAAGAAAGATAAAAATAATGCATTACAATAAACTAGGCACAAAAAAAACTAATACGCACTAGCTTTGAGAGCATGAGAAACAATACACAGAGTAAACTGCAGTATATAGGCTGTCGAAAACTACAGTAGAAAACATCCTTTTAATTGTATTTTTTTAAACAGTTTTCTTGTGTTTTTTTCCAGTCTCACATGTACAAAAATCTAAAAACACACAACTCAAATAGATAAGACTCTAAAATACCTTCTGAGTCACTGACTATGGCCTTTCGGCCATGGGCAGTGATTTTTCACCTATAGACCAAAGATGATGCCCTATGGAACTGAAACACTTTTTATACTATGTTTCTCACATGCGAGCAGAGAAAGCTAAGGAGAGGAAACTAAGACTGTAGCCTTAATAATTCATTCAATTTCATTAATATTTAATGATAAAAACATCAAATTCAACAGTGTAGAAAAAACGTTCAATATAAAAAATGTTAAACATACAATTAAACTCATTTTTACATATGTTGCTCAAAGATGAACCTTGCACCATCTCACTTCAAATCAGGTAAATTATTTCATTATTAAAGAACATTTTTGTGCAAAAACGCAGAGCAGCATGTAATTAGTGCAAAATTGTCAAAACATTTATAAATTACAGCTTATAGTTCTCTTGCTCTGAGTGGTAAATCCACCTCTAATAATAGTCCACACATCATGTAAGAAACATAGTATAAAAAGTGTTTTAGTTCCATAGAGTATCATATTTGGTCTATATGTAATAGTTCTAACCCCAGATGCCTATGAAGAAGGGGTGTCCCACCATTAAATTTACTACCAGTGATTTTTCACCCCCAGCGTTGCTATACCTATAAAAATAAGTTTAATAAATAAATAAAACACAGACGCCCCAAAACATATAGCTGTGAATACATAACTACTCTTACATGTTGGTGTCTGTAGTCCTTTGTAACCTCGGATATAGCCGCGAATATCAGCAAAACAGTTGGAGAAAACAAATGCTTCCCTGTCCCTGCCCCCCAGATCCCCAGGCCATCACCAAGTGCATCTATGCCAGCTCCCCCACCCTCCATACAACCTCTGCACCTCCCCTGCTCTCTTCCTTTCACTCCAGAACACACACTGTTTCTGTGATGCTCTTTGCTTTCAGATGTTCGCGATTCATAGCTATAGCCAAGGCTACAGAAAGCTTTGTGTTGCGATCCCGGTCCTGGACCCACACTCGCTCTGGGATTTGACTCTGTTCCCTCTAGCCATCCCCCCACCTGTACCCTGATGGCATTTGTATGTTTTTGACTTACAAATAGCTTTTTAATGCGTTTCATTTTCCCATAACCTCAGCAATAGCCGCAAATATCTCTTGCTTCGAGAGAAAAACAAGATGGTGGTCATTTAATTTCTGAAAACTATGATCCTGCAATGAACCAGCGGAGATATATGACTTTTTTGGGAGAAGGGGGCAACACCCTTCTCTGTCAAATATCTAAATAACTACTGCACAGAATAACCCCAAACCAAGCAAACCACTCTTTTGAATGCTTTGTGCCCAAGTTGTTTCAGACCTGGTCCAAATCTGTCCAGCGGTTTGGGCTGTGCTCTAGGGCAAAAATGTACCTTTTTTATCCATGAGAAAATGAATGGGAAGTAGTGTGCAATTTTTGAAAAAGAAATATTTGTGGACACTTAATCACTTTCTTATTTTTTCAAAAATCTTTACGAAACTTTGCAGTCTGGGGGGCCAGCAGACTTGTATTCACTTTTGAAATTTTGGTCAAATCCGTTACTCGAATCAAAAGTTAACAATATAATTTTGAGAGGTTTCTATGTGTCTCTGACTCACCTTAACCATAGGCTAATATATAATTGCTTATTTAGAATGCGCTTAATACACAGAGGTTTCTAAGTACTGACTCGGGGATCGAAACTGTTTTGCTTCATGTTGTCTTGCTTCCAAGGCGAGCATGTTGGCCCTGAGCTATCCTCCCAAGATATTCTGCCTTGACATCTTGACACCTCTAGTGAAACCAATGCCCTCTACCTGATTAGATATTGGAGCTTGTTATTGGTTCTGATTTATGTCTCATTCTTGTGATGCTGTCTTGTATCATTTGATGGTGTAGTTGGGCCATCAGGCATCTTCTTATTCGGAAAGTACTGTCACTTGTAGGAAGGCAAGCAGGGGGTCATGACAGATTATTGTAAATTGCAGATAGGTAATGTTGGTCCAGGATTTAAGGGGGAGTGGCCATGTCCTACCTTTTACTTGACTGAGGCTGTTTTGTGCAGGTGCACATCTATTTCTGGAATACAGGAACAACAGCTGAGATTAATGCATTCATCAGTGGGCAAGACTTGCACCCTGCAAAGCAGTTATCATGAGCTCGCTGAGTTCTCTTTTATTTCCATTAATCACAAATGGCACACCCAAATGAAATTGCTAATTGATTAGTAATTGATGGATTTGTATTTTTGTGGCCAAGCATAATTGCTTTGCTGTGCTGGAAATGCCCAATCCCCTCTGATTCCAATCACAAAGACTTGTGCAAGGAGTTATTTCAAGTGAAAATTCAATGATGCTAACCTGTGATGAAATGCATTTATGTACACGGGATAGTATAGTGCCCTTATATTCAACAGCCAGATCCAAAGCTGTTGCCATTCCTCCATGATGGTGGGCAGGCTGCTTTGGCGCAGGATCATTGAGTTGTGTGTTGATCTTGGGGAATGTGCTCACATATGGGTGAAGAGCAGGACCGCACCAACTACCATTTGCAAGTTGATACTGTTCTGCATTTGTTATATTATGTTAAAGGTTCCTATAGCATGCACTGTCGCCACCTGAGTGGTCTCTTGGCGCTCTGGTGGATCTCTAAAACAAGGAGAGAGGTGGGTAAGTTAGTAGGACTCAGCGGGAAAAAGAGCAAGAGAGCTGTGATGTGCTTTTGGCAGCTTCAGTTCGGTGAACCCGTAAATCCGGCGCACCGTGCGCTGCTGCCATACTGTGCTAATAGCACGCGCCATGAGCGTGCACTATTAGCGCGTGGGAAACGCGTCACTGCCAGAACGGGAAACAAAGTGGCGGCCATCTTGGAAATCACAATCCGTCGGATATCACAGCCCCTGGAAGCCATCCACCACTGTGAACACCGAATCATGTCACAGGAGTGCACTAGGGGCAAGTCTGCCCTGGACAGGGTGAGGAAGCCCAAATTTAGCAACCAGGAGCTGGCCGTACTGGTGGAGGAGGCTGAGATCCATCATGAAGAGTTGCAGCAGCGCAAAACCAGTGGCCAGCACAGAGCACAGATTTGGCGCAACATCAGCCAAAGGGTAACTGCAGGGGGGCGGGTGCCCCGGGAGTGCGAGGATTGCCGCAAGCGCTTCAACGACCTGCGTGTGAGAGTCCGCGGAATCCTCTCACAGCACAGGAGTCCAAGCAAGGGCACTGGAGGAGGGGCACCACCACACCCACCCGAACTCACACCCTGGGAGGAGAAGATGAGTGCCCCGATTGACATTGGCACCATCGAGGGAATTGGTGGAGCAGAGGCAGGCACTGGCATTGATCCGACTGCAGGTGAGTCCCACCCCAAATGCATGCAACTGAAAGTACCACACATGCATACCCTGAGTGAATGAATGTGAAGAAATGCGTGTGAGACACTGCAGACACCCATAAGTGACCCCTTGATCCATTGAACCGTAGTGCTGCCTAGACTACCCTGCACACGCAGTGGATCAATAGAAGGGGCAGGGGACAAACATCCATATCCATGGGACAGCTACATAGAGTATGAGTGTGCAAGAATACACCCCCAGGACCCTGAGCGCAGTGCACCACAACCCTGCATGTAATCTCGTCACACAAACATCCCCATGCAGTGTACCTCCACACTCACACCAAGCACCACATGGTGACCGAACAAATTGCAAGTTGAATGCCTGATTGATACTGTCTACAATCCCACTTGATGGCATGAACTGCTTGATACTCATGTAGGTTGCCTTGAACTCAATCCACACCCTATGTACCCCACAGGCACACGGCAAACCCCACGGGATGAAGATGATGGGGAGGAGGCCACACCATCACGGCGCCTGAGGCAGCGTGCCTCCACCAGCACCACCACCCCACAAAGGGGCCGCACGGAAGGTAACCGACGCAGGCCACCTCCCACTACACCACAACACAGCCCAACTAGACCACTGCAGCACCCACATGTCCGCAGGGAGTCCACGGCCAGCTCGCCCCAAGCCACCAGGCATAGCCCCGATGCAGAGGGTGTCACCTGTGGATCGGAGCCCGACGTGGAAGTGACACCTCCACATGCGCATCAGGCTGGACGTCTGCATTCACCCGGAAGCAGTGATGCTGAAGGGATGGGCACACCACAGGGGACCCCTGGGCCAGGCACACAGCTAGCACAAACCCCACCTGTGCATGTGCGTTGTGACCGCACACCACAGCCAGACGTGGACACGCCATCATATGGCAGCCCTGAAGACCGGCACTCAGAGCCCGGCAGCCCAATCCCAGCCGGCAACATGTCCCCATGCAGCCCCCCCACAACAGCGCACAAGTGCCAGGCCGGTACCTGCCACACCAGGGGTACCCTTTATCACGGGGGCAGCAGTGATGGGACGACTGGTCGTGATCGAGGCCAAACAGGCCAAAGTTGAATCCATGGCCAAGGTGCACAGCCGGCACATCAAGGCCATCAGTGCATCCATACACCATGGATGCAAGTACATAACGCAAGACAATGCGCGCACATGCAGAGTGGTGGAGCAATGCACCGCAGCCCTGACAGGGTTTAGACAAAGGGTGAGGGAGTAGTCTGAGGCAGTATCAGCACTTGCTGAACAGACAAGGGAGGGGAACAACCTTCTCCGACAACACTTGCAAACAACCGGGTCAGTCCCATCAACCTCCACTACACCCACGGAGGGATCCCTTGAGCCATCTCCTAGGCGCCGTTCAATGCGCCACCTGAGGTCACACACACCAGGGGGCATGGACATGGAAAACGCCCACGACCATCGTAGTCGGACATGGCATTGTTGTGGGTGTCCTGATAACAAACATGCACCTACCTGCACTGTTGTGGGGAGTGCGCTTGGGGAGGGGGGATTGTGTGTTGGGTGTTCACTGAGGGGAGGGGGGGTTGTGTGCTGGGTGTTCACTGGGGGGAGGGGGGATTGTGTGCTGGGTGTTCACTGGGGGAGGGGGATTGTGTGCTGGGTGTTCACTGGGGGGGATTGTGTGCTGGGAGTTCACTGGGGGAGGGGGATTGTGTGCTGGGTGTTCACTGGGGGGAAGGAGGATTGTTATACTGAGAATAAATCATGTTTCAAAAATCACAAAGCATGGACAGTAGTGATTGTGAAAAGGTGCTATTTAATGTTGAAGTGACATTTGTTAAATGTAGCCGTCACCAGTTTAAAAAAAAAAAAAACATCAATCAATCCCTGTCTGGCCAACCTACCCTCCCTCGCCCCAACCCTTTGTCCACGTGCAACACCTTCAGGCACGTCATCACCTTCACTCCCATCCTCAGGTGGCTGCACATGAGCATCAGGGGGCAGTGGCACATTCCTGCGACAGCAGATGTTGTGCAGCATGGCACATGTCAATACAATTTTTCCAACTTTTTCAGGTGCATACATCAATGCCCCTCCCGTATGGTCTAGGCACCAGAAGCGTGCCTTCAGCAGTCCAAATGCCCTCTCCAAGCAGATCTGTGTACGAGCATGGGCATGGTTGTAAGCCCGCTCTGCTGCAGTGTATGGATGACGCAGAGGGGTCATGAGTCATGTGTACTGGGGATATCCAGAATCACCTGCAGGAGAGAGAAAGCAGGTTTGGGGACAAAGCAAGTTCAGTGGGTGTACAGGGCTCAGTCATCAGTGTCATTTTGCCATACTTGTCATTTGGTCACTAACATTGTGGGGTGTACTGTGCTACGAGCAGCATTAATTCAATGAGGCACTCACAACTTGGTACACCTCTATTTCAGTATTTAACAGTACTCATTCACTTGTCACTGGGGAAGGGGGCCCTTCCATCTGCTTGTGCATGCGAGAAGTGGCTAACTCATGTGTCATTGCCATTCCCTTTGGCTGCAGTTGCATTTGCTGGTTGTCACTATTCTGTACTTTCTCCGGGCATTTCATTGGCCATTCAGGGGACAGGGTTTGTGGGATGTACATTGGCATTACTCAGACTACTTATGTGTGGTGCATTTGTGGATGTGGCGACTTTTGTGTTACATTTGCATGACTGTCGGGTGGGCAGGGTGGGATGTCTGTATTGTGTCAGTGTTGGAAGCCATAGTGCAACTCACACAGGAGGCTTTGCGGTGGTAGGCCTTCCATATGTCACTGTGCTGCCACATGTCTTTTACATCCTGAATGGGTGTCTTCTGCTGTGTTGGACATGTCCAAGGTTTCTCGTGCAAGGTGCTTGATTGGAAATGCTGTACTGATGGTACTGCCTATTGACATTCAGGGATTTCATTGTGTGTGACCAGCCCCATCAGTTGTGGATTAACATTCATTATGGTATACATTTGTACTCACCCAGCAGCCATGTGTGTTGCCCTCTGTGCCTTTCCATGTACCCTGGCAAGGTACTGTTGTGCAGGACCATGGATTTGTGGGTGGATCCTGGGTAGCGGGCACAGCAGTGGCTGAAGGTGAGGTCAGGGCCACATGTCATCTGCACATTCAGGGAATGGTAATGTTTCCGGTTTCGGTAGGCTGCCTCATGTGCCTGGGGTGGTACCAGTGCTACATGTGTGCAGTCCAGGGCTGCTATTACATTCGGGACTTGGGCAATGGCATGGAATTGACCCTTCAGCTGGTTCACCTGTGCCTGTGTGGCTGGCAATGCGATGTGCTCATTCACATGATTCAACAGTGCATCCAGCACCTGTCCCAGCATGGCACTGAATGTGGACTGGGCCATGCCATGCATCATGGCAACGGTGTGTTGGTAGCTGCCAGTCCAGAGAAATTGTAGCACAGACACGAGCTTCACTAGCGGAGGTACTGCTGTGCTAATGGCTATACGGCTGCCGATGTCAGCCTGGATTGTGTCCAGCAACTGGGTGATGGTTGCCCTGTTCAGCCAATATTCAGTCACCAACTGGTCATCAGCCAGGGCCCAGGGTGTTGGCCTGACCCTGGGGATGGCTGGCCGCCTTGCTGGTGCTACTCTCCTCCTCCTTCTCCTCATCCCCACCACCCCCTGCACTCCGAGGGCCCTGGCCTGGTTGGCTGGCCTCTGTAGCTCCAGGCGCAGCAGGTAGAAGTCCACATCAAGGGTCCCGGCTCCAAATGGCAGCATGGTGTTTGGAAGTGTGTGTTGTGCATAGGTGGGTCCTTTGTACTCCTCTGATTTGCATTGGTTTCACCTGGGCCCTTATTGCTGTCTCCTCCCTTCTCCTACTGGTGGAATGGTGTTGGGGAGGGTGTGTTGTGCATGGGTGGGTCCTTTGTAGGCCTCTGATTTGCATTGGTTTCACCTGGGCCCTTATTGCTGTGGCCTGTGTTCTTTTACCTCCAGCTTTTTGCTGGGGGTATTTTCGGCAGACTATCCGCCGCTTTTCTGGCACTAATTGCGCCTGCGCCAGACTCGTGATTGCAATGTCTTAGCGCAAATGGTTACTGGCACTTTTACAGCCGACGCTTGTACAGCCGGCTGTACTTGCGCCGGCTGTAATGGCGCCGGCGGTATTTGGACTTGTGATCCGACGGACCCTTAAAATCGGTGCTGATAGCGTTACCGCCGATTTTAAGGGTTACTGGCAAACTCGTGATGAGGCCCAATGTGTGGTTTGCTTCGTTGTTGTGGTGTTGTGAAGTGTGTGTGGTTTGTTCTGCTGTAGAGGCATAGTTGTGTTTAGTTCAGAGTTTGAGAGGTGTATGCAGAAGGGTGAGTTTTTAGTAGGTTATTGGCAGTACCTTTCCTTCCCCTGCTGTTCTGACTAAATATGGCCCATATCCCTTAATCTGTCGTACATACTGGTGCACAACAATTACCACCTCAACAGGTTCCTCCAGGGGTGATGTGTTTCCTGTACTGTGCGGTCTGTCAGTGCGAGAAATGGCTCACTAGCACAAATGGGCTAAATGCGAGATATGGCTCACTAACACAGATGGGCTCAATGTGAGATAAGGCTCACTAATAAGAATGGACTAAATGCGAGACGTGGCTCACCAACACAAATGGGCCAAACGCGAGATATGGTTTAATAACACCGATGGGCTTAATGTGAGGTATGGCTAACTAACACTTATGGGCTAAATGCAAGATATTACTCACTAACACAGATGGGCTAAATGTGAGATATAGCTAACTAACACAGATGGGCTAAATGCAAGATATGGCTCACTAATATATGCCTGGTACCGAAGACCTGATTTCATGCCCTGGTTGATACAAGGGTCACATATGTGCAGTCAACAACACAGACCATGATGGGGAGCCTAGCAATGTCAAAGAGTCTGGCTTTCATGCCATTCCGTATATGGTGGGCCTGTCGTGATTGTGTATATGTCACATTATGGCCAGTAGGACATAAGTGGAGAAAATGTCTCTGATGACATGCACAAGCGCCAAGGGCCACATTGCACTAGAATGTGTCCCTTGCACAAACGTGCAGGAGAGAAAGCAGTTTAAAAGGTGGTGGTAAAGTTGTTCTTACCTCAATTTTTGCTTGTATGCCATCCTGTATTTCAGCCAGGAGTGACTGTAGGGAACCCATGTCCTGGTTTTATGTGTTCAGTACCTGCAGGTCAGTAACATCTATGGTGAAAACCTGCGTATCCTTAGCTTGTATGCCCTTTGCACTCTCCTCACACTGCTGGTGGGAAGTGCTGCTGTGCAATCCTGGACTGCCTATTGAGGAGGCTGCTGCTTCTAAACCAGAAGCATGCAGTAGCAGAATTTGCATCAGGGCAATGAAATGTATTGCCTCATCCATGGTTCAGCTGTTGATAGAATGTGGCCATTTTCCAGCTATTTTGTTGACACCATGCATTTAGCTGCTTAGTGGCCTGTTATAAAGTATTTTCTTTATTATAGTGCTGGAAGGGGCGCCACACCCATGATACTTTTTTTTGCATGCAAAAAATCCACTGGCAAAAAGCAGTGAAACTGCACAGAAATCCTGGATTTCACATTCTGAATCTTGGTGGTGTTGCCGTAGGCTGCCCCTTTAAGGCACGGCCCACGCTACAGAGACGTCACGAAGGAAGTGATGTCCGGGCAGGGAGGAAGCTAGGGGGAGAGGGCAGTTACTGTTGATGTTAGAAATAAAGCAGACGCATATCAACGCTGGCTCCAGTGTTATTTGTAAGGCCGACTCCGCGGCAACAATTGGTGATGAGGAATCATCCCTGCCAGCGGTCCTCCTCCACGGCGCACGGGGGATCCCACCCCGTGGCTGCCGCCGCATCCAGACGGTGATCGCACTGCCCCCGCGGTCCTCCTTGCGTGTGTGGCCCATCCTGCCACGCTGCACGTCCGGCCTGCAGCGATCCCGCTGCGCGAGGGCCCCTCTCTGCCACTCCGGCCCTCCTACACGCCTACCTGCACACGTGACGGCGCAGCAAACCCGCTGCTCAGCCCCTCCTGCACTGTTCCGGCATTTTGTGTGTTACACGACGCAGCGCTCCCGCTGCCCAAAGGCCCACATCACAGCCTCCAAGCCTGCCGCGGCCCCCACCATTCCTTAAAGGGGGCCGTCCCAAAAAAAAAAAAGGAAACATTTTCTCTTTCCTGCCGGACAATCTGCACCTACAGAAGGCGGTCATCAGCAAAGCAGACCTGCCACATACCTACTGCACAGGTCCCAGCATCTGCAAGGGTGCACAACAAATCACAGGTGGGCCCCCCCCACACGGCCACCCAGAGACTGCGCAATCAAGTGACACTACCAGACTCACCATGAGCACATCGGCTGACCAGGCAGGCCATAGCACGCCACCAGTGCCACCAGTCACAAGATCTACTGCCACAACGTGGCGAATGCCCCCCCCGTTCTCCATGACACCCCAAGCTGACAAAGAGGCAAGATGGGTGGAGTGGCTAGAGGATTTTAACAATTTCATAGACGCTGCTGGAGAAGAAACCTCGCCACGTTTGCGCAGCATGTTTATAAACACAGTAGGGAATGAGATAAAAACGCTAATCAAGACCATTCCCCCATCAGAACTCACTGACTTTGCGAGTTTAATAACAGCTCTAAACAAACGTCTTGTCATCGCCCCTAACAGGGATTATGAAAGGTACATCTTCAACCAGTGTATGCAATGCATTGAAGAAACGGTTGATGAATTTGTCGCAGGACTCAGGATCAAAGGTGCTCATTAGCAGTTTGACACATTTTCACTCGATGAGGCCGTTCGGTTGAGAGTAATTGAAGGATGTTTCTCGCCAGTGTTAAAGAAACAGCTACTCAAAAAGCCCATCACCATTGAAGAGGTGAGTGAGATGGCACGAATACTTGAGAGGGTGGACAAGCAAGCCACACACATTTCCAGTATGACAACCACCAAACAAGACAAGAGTGACCTCATTGCAGCAAACCAAATGGCTAGCGGCAAGAGTGGCGAAAAGGTTCAGCGGATCCGGTGCCACAGCAACTCCAAGAATGCAGAGGCAATGTTACAGGTGCGGAATGTCATTCCTGCACGTGGGCTCATGCCCTGCCCTCACACAGAAATGCGACAATTGTGGCAGGGATGGACATTTCCAGATTGTTTGCAGAGAAGGAAGGCCGTTTCCCACGGCTCGCATAACCAACAAGCCATCCTACAGGCCTTGACAGCGGCTGATGCCAAATCAACCATACCAAACCCGCCCATACCAACAGGGACCACAGAGATATGTGAGAGTGGTGGAGGAAGTATACCCGGAAGAAAACTATCCACAGTATGAGACTCTAGAAGCTGAACCACAGCTACAAGATGAATAGGATGATCCACCGCCACCCAGACATGCTTCATACGCAGCGTCGCAAGGCTACTCAGATTATGACGGCAGTCAATACGACCCTCACAACCACGATGAATTTGTGAATCTCATACTAGATGAAGAAGTAGCATGCAAAGCACCCCGGATACAAGTAGAGATCTGCAACCAACAATTTTGCTTTGTAATTGACTCTGGGGCGACAGTAAACATCATGTGTGAGAATGAGTTCCAACAACTCCTCAATAAACCCACTCTGGCTCAGACGACATCCAAAATATACCAGTGGGGAGCCAATTCACCTTTATGCAGCTTGGGTTCCTTTCAGAGACGTCCCACGTTTGGCGGCAAGCCGATTACCACCATCTTCCATGTCATCAGAAGCCCCACAAAAGGGAGCTATCTACTTAGTTACAGAACTGTGTCACATCTGGGCCTGATCAACATACACGTACAAGACGGCAACCTCATCAACTCGGCTGACCTGCAACTCGCCCAACAGGCTCAAATATGCAACATTGACCAGAGAGCCTCAAGAACCAACTTCTTCACAAAAGACGACATCATCAAAGAATTTCCGGACATTTGTCATGGCCTAGGCAGCCTGAATGGGCCGCCAATCAAGTTACACATAGACCCAGAGGTCCGCCCGGTGCCACAACAGCCACGTAGGGTGGGATTTCACCTACTTGAAGCGGTCTCCAAGGAACTACATCAGCTCCTGAGTGATGACATTATTGAACCCGCTACAGGCCCCACACCATGGGTATCCCCCCTTGTCATTTTCCCGAAGGACGGTGGGCGGCTCAGGCTGTGTGTGGACATGAGAGTGGCTAACACAGCCATACAACGGGAAAGATACCCCAGTCCAAAGATCGAAGACATGATAGTCCAACTAAACAAAGCAGTCCTATTCTCGAAGCTGGATCTCAATCAAGGGTACCACCAGCTCGTACTCCACCTGGATTCACAACCTATCACCACGTTTGCCTCACATGAGGGGCTATTCCGATATAAAAGACTCAACTTTGGAATATCCTCTGCCACTGAAATATTCCATGAAACAAATTCGGCAAATAATTCGACCCATCAAAGGGACACTAAATTATAGTGATGATATTCTCGTATTTGGGAAGACCCGCCGTGAACACGACGAGGCCCTCAGAGCTACCTGCAGTGCATTACAAAAAGTTGGGCTGACCCTCAATGTGGAAAGATTTTGGTTCAGCAAGGCTAAACTCAAGTTCTTTGGACACATTTTTTCAGCTGACAGGATGACCCCCGACCCAGACAAGGTATCTACCATCCTCCATCTTGAGAAACCCAACCAAGCAGCAGACATCAGATCGGTCCTAGGCATGGCAGGATATTGTGCCCGCTACATACCGCAGTTTGCATCCATCACTGAACCCCTAAGACGCCTGCTGCAAAAGGATGTTCCATTCCAATGGACTGTGGAGTGCCAAACCGCATTTGATGACATCAAACACTCCCTTGCGGAAGCTAGGAAGCTAGCTTACTTCGACCCGGAATGGCACACTGAAATTGTCGTTGATGCTAGCCCAGTGGGCCTAGGTGCAATCCTCGCCCAGACCAGTGGCCAAGACACCCATCCACGACATGTGGCTGCATACGCCAGCAGAGCATTGGGTCCTCCAGAATCCGCATACTCTCAAGCGGAGGAAGAGAGCTTGGCGGCTGTCTGGGCCTGTGAGCACTTTCACCATTTCATCATTGGCAAGAAATTTACACTCATAACCGATCATCAGGGTCTTCTATCACTTTTCGTCAAGCCACAAACCAAAATGCCTCCCAGAATTGAGCGGTGGGGAATACGCCTGCAAGATTACAACTTCAAGATCATCCACAGGCCGGGAGGCGAGAATAACCCAGCAGATTACCTGTCATGCCACCCTGTTGGCGTTCTAGCTCAAAGGACTGGAGACTCGGAATACATTAGCTACGTTACCGCAAACGCCCTGCCCTCAGCCATCTCCATCGAGACAGTGGCTGCAGCTTCAGCAGCAGACCCGTCAATGGCCCTGGCCATCAGTCTGATGGGAAACAGCAAGTGGAAATACTTTAGGAGAGCGGTCCAGACACATCCAGGGGCAAGTCAAGACGAGCTTGAGGCGTTGGCCAGACGGCACGCTGAACTAGCGGTTCAGGACAACGCCATTTTACTAACGGGGTGCAAGATAGTCGTCCCCAACACACTGCGAGCGGAAGTCATCAAAACAGCTCATGAAGGCCACAGAGGTGCGGAAAACACCAAGAGACAGCTATGGTGCCACGTGTGGCTCCCCTTCATGGACGATATGGTCGACCGGTGGGTACGAAATTGCGCAGCATGCCAATGCACCACCAAGCCTGATCCTCCGCTACCACTCAGAGTAACATCGATCCCGGATATCCCGTGGGAACGGTTCGCGACAGATTTCTATGGACCAACGGAATCAGGAGACTATCTACTGCTACTATTTCGATGAACACTCCCGGTTCCCCATTGTGAAACGGGTAAAATCCACAGCGTTTGCTCACGTCGCAGCAACGTTTGATGAAGTCATCAGTGAGTGGGGGATCCCAGACATAATAAAATCAGATAATGGGCCGCCGTTCAGTGGGCATGAATTCGGCGTATTTACTAAACACATGGGATTTCGACACCAAAAAGTGACTCCAAGATGGCCTCAGGCCAATGGTTTGGAAGAAAGGTTCATGGCCTCCATCAAAAAGACAATGCAAAGAGCATGCCTTGAAGGTTCTGATCCCCATCAGGCCTTATGCAGAATGCTGAGGGACTATCAAAATACGCCCCATGAAGCAACCAATAAAACCCGAGCTGAACTCATGGTAAAATATCGAGTCAGAACCAGAGTTGTAAAAAATCCAGCGTTAAGACCAAAACCGGACCAGGAAGTCATCCGTAGAGATGAGGTGAAGAAAGAGAAGGCACGGGAACAGACCGACAAAAGGAGGGGAGCCCAATTAAAAGACTTCCAAATAGGAGATGAGGTGTGGTTACAACAAGCTGTTCATAAGAAGACAGACTCTTTGTTCTAACCAAATCCGCTTCAAGTCATAGCAGTGAAAGGGACAATGGTAACGGCTGCGAACAAAGAGAAGGAGGTGACAATAAACAGTTCGCTCTTCAAGCATGTTACAAAAGGAGAGGAAGAAATGCTGCCACCCATCGACCTGGACCCAGAAGAGATCAACTCTCGGGATGAAGAGTGGGTGCCCCTCGAGCCACAAGCTCTTCGTCAACCAAGGTCTGCCTCAGAGGTTGATGGCGACCGCAATCTAGGGTCGCAAGGACAGCCCCAAAGGATAATCATGAAACCTCAAGGTTAGTGGAAGAGTGTTAAAAGTTAATATGGTTAATAGATAGAGTTGTAAGGACAGTTTCAAGGACATGGTTGTAAGGACATTTCGTCCGGGGGTGTTGTTGCCGTGGGCCGCCCATTTAAGGCACGGCCCACGCTGTAGAGACGTCACGAAGGAAGTGACGTCCGGGAAGGGAGGAAGCTAGGGGTAGAAGGCAGTTACTGTTGATGTTAGAAATAAAGCAGACGTATATCAAGGCTGGCTCCTGTGTTATTTGTAAGGCCGCCTCCGCGGCAACAGGTGGAATTTCCGCCTGTGCCATTTGTGCATTCCACATAAAGCTGGCGTCTGCACACAGGCAGAGACTACCTTTCCACAAGTTTCAGCGCATCCAAAACTCCATTAACATAAGGCACAAGGCAACAGTGGGAATTATTGTTCAACAAACTAAAATAATTGATATTCATGCTATCACAATCATAAAGGAAAGGCCGAAGAGGGAAATGTTTAACAACAGAGAAGGCGAATCAACTGGGCTGTTGGTAAACGCACTTTTAGTCGGAACTGTCATTACCTCTTATTTTCTATCATGTTTACTTCCCTTTGGAGAAAGGGATTTAGTTACTGGTTACCCATGGAATGACCTTTGCAAAATAAAATCATTTTTCATGCTGTTCTCTGTTCATTAGGCTTACGTTGCAGGATATGCTCAGAGAAAATATTACATCTCAGTACTTAAAAGACTTGTTTTGAAATCCAGGGCACACACGAGAAGCTGATACCGGAGATAGCAGTGGTTGTAAGGTCACATGTGATGATAGCTCCCAATAAGAGATGGCTATCTTTCCTTCTTGGCTGACTGGAGTTGACTGCGTAATAAAGGTGCAAAGGGCAGCCATTTTAATTCACATGCTTATAAATGTGCGGAGCTACACTAAGGGGAAAGCATTCTGTCATTCCATTACAGCAGAATTGAAGATAATGATCCATAATAACACAGCATCAAAATATATTAGTGCGTTGTTTTATATGGCAAGTGACGCATTTTCTTGATTACTTGAGAGGAATTGAGCATGTGCTCTGTAACTCTCTGAGGGAAACTACAGAAGCAAATGGCTTAGTGTGAAATAGCTGCGCCCGATTGCCATTCATTATGTGCAAAGTGCCTTCCTTGTGTGGAAACGTGAATGAAATCAGCCAAGTTTATTGTGAATACAGAATAAGATGCCGCATGCTGAGTGACACTTCAAAAGAATAACACAGCAGCGTTGGCTCATTTTCAGAAGCAGACCTGACACTAATGTAAAATTACGGCTAGGAAACATCTAGCACTTTTACCTTTATGAGAAAAGGCTCTTTACATATTTAACATAATTCTGCAGGAACACATTGGAATTATGTATAAATAACTGTGCCCTGTATCCAAGGGGCGCTTATTTTCCCCAGTAGAATACTTACAATGATTTTATTGCCATTTGTTGTCATTGCCTAAAGAATATAAAATCCAGGAGGTAAACAAACTAGTCTTCAGATTTAATCTGACAGCTGCTTCTTTAAAAGAATTATTCTGATATTTAATCTTTATAAAATTGTACATAGTAGAGATAGAGAGGAGAACATGGCTATGGGAAAGAAATGCAGACTAGTCTGCAACATCTATAGAGCCCCAGAGTAGAAAGGGGAAATCTAAAACTGTATACACAGAAGTAATACATGTGTGTTTGTTTACATTGCACTTTTCAGGGAAACATTAATATATTGATATATCAATGTTTCTATGTATCTACACTAGATAATGTGGGGCAAATAGAATGGAGCACGCACATAGGCCTACATTCAGCACACCCAAAGTTGACTGAATGCACGGTAGCATCAGAGGGACAAAATGGAGTATGGGATTAAGGGTTCAATTCACATAATGATCGGCAACATCCAGCTCTTCTCTCTCTCTCTCTCTCTCTCTCTCTCTCTCTCTCTCTCTCTCTCTCTCTCTCTCTCTCTCTTTCTCTCGCTGTCTCTGTCTCTACCTCTCTATCTACCTTTGTCTCTCTCTTTCTCTCTCATCTCTCTCTCTTTCTCTCTCTCCCTCTTCCTCTCTCTCGCTCACTCACATAAATTGAACAATTGAGCAATCTTTACGCATGCATTATGTTCATGACAGCCGGCATCACCTACAAAGTTGTCACAAGCAAAACACCACTGTACATGCCCAGAATTCTTACACTCTCAGTAGACCAAAGAACCACAAGAAGCTACAACATTGTCAGATTGCAAACAAAGAACTGCAAGAGGGGAATACAAACTAGGAAACAATCTGTTTCTGTTAAGCACCATCTCTTTGGAACATGTTACCAACACAGATAATTCTGGCGCCCTACATCCTACACTTCAGGAAGAACATGACAACCCTAATTTACAAAGAACATCTCACCAATCCCTGATCACTCCATGCAACACTACTTCTCCCCCTCTTTAGCTCCACCATTCCCCTATTCCACAAGCCCATTCCTGCTACCTATCCAACCCGTGTGCCCTACATGTAGGTCCCTGAGTGCAACCACTAGTCCAGTGGGTTAGTTGCTTCCTAGCTAGATCCACACTTAATACCATGCATGCATACGTCTGAGTTTGGAAGTGCAGTAAAAAAGTGGTGGTAATGGAATCTGTGTCCACACAGAAGATCCGGGACATGAGATGCTGATGACGCGACGGCGCTCTCGAGCACATGAAGTCACAACACCCGCGGTTACCAGGGCTACAACATATACACTCCAACGGGGGCGTGCACAGGAAATATTCCCCTGCAAGCCGTCCGCTGAAAAACCAAGGTGAGTACTTCCCACGGTACACCAGCAGCGTGTTTGTGCTATCCTCATGTTCTTCCTATTCTACTACTCGATCTTCCACAGACCCAATACTCTGCATCCATTGTGGATCGCACACTACTCGGCACAGGTAATTAGATCTCTATATTTCTAACACACTTTGTTCTTCTGGGCAACACATAGTAGTGCATCCTATTACGCCTACAGTTACTAAAGATCACCAGCCAAGGTACTGTAATCATTTTGCTTTCTGCTAAACTCATATATGCGCGGTACTGTACTCACCTTCAACATATCGGTTTTCTTCTGTAAACAGACTTATGTGTTGTACTTTTCTCTCATTCCACGTTTACTATCTTCATTTGCAGAATGCATACACTTTATACACTGTATATGTATACCTAAATGTCATAATAAAAAGGCGTATGCACATGTTTTTGCCATCCACTTGTTACAATGGCGTAGTGCTCAGCCCTGATGATGGAAGTTTTTATGAAATACATTGGCTAATGAGCCCACATGGCTGAGAATGCTGTTTGCCTTTCTTTAGTACTTATTAAATATAATTCTGATATTTTACCCGAAAGGATTGAGGATTATTCTTTGAATATAAATCAACATATGGTAAACATTTTTATAAACTGTGTAACAACGTAAACTAACACAGCGGCCCTCATTCCGAGGTTGGTGCTAGTCATGGAGCTATTAGTGCCATGACTAGCACCAATACCGGTACCACCACCGACTTGGTGGTATGGGGACTTACTGGTCTATTCCGACCTATGCCGGACCGGTAAATCCCCATTTGAAAAGCCATTCCCCATTCCCATTTGAGCCCCCATAGGGCTCAATGGGAAAGGGGAAGGCGTCAATAACGGTACCGCAAATTGCGGTACCGTTATTGACCCCGGTATCCCTTTGCGGGTCCCATCCATAATGCCTGGTAAAACCAGGCGTTAAGGGAGGGACCCGCAAAGGGACCTCGGAATAGGGCGCAAAGGGAATACCGGCACAGGTGTCATTACCGTTGCCCGGTATCCCTTTGCGCCCAGGTCGTAATGACCCCCAGCAAATTGTACATTAGAGCTCCCTGCGAGCCTCTGGTTTACTGAGTGGTTTCACCCAGTTTTTGGCTATTGCTAATGGAATTAGCTCCACTTTTACCGTACTGCCAAATTACAATCAAACAAAATCGGTGGTAATTCCTCCAGTACTAATTCTGCTGGTGGAATTAGCTCTGAAGGAATTAAAGCCAGAAACTGGTGGTAATTTGCAACAGTGCTAATTCCACTGGTGGAATTACTGCCAAAAAACAAAACAATAATTCCACTATATTACAATGTAAAATACCACCAAAACAGATGGTAATTCCTCACATATAGCAATGCTATCAACTTCGCATCAGAGTTGGAGGTAAATGCATGCATGCAATGAAAATTAAGACACAGATGTATTCAATTGCACCCAAAAGATTTTTAAGGCAAACCTCTTTTACCAAACCCACTTTCAAGCAACATGCAGCCCCTAGCAGACTTGGATTAAGGGATCTGCAGTCTGCTGTTGTACATTGAGATGCAGAAACATTCCGTGCAGCAACTGCCAAGGATACAGACCCAACAAAAGGAGAGAAGATGTGTGAGGAGGAGGCCAAACATACTGCATGGTACATGGCAGTGGGCTAATAATGTGGTAGTAATTCTGCCAGCCACAGTTGTGATAATAGTAATTCCACCTGGACGAATAACACCATATTTACTTTTTTTTTATTATTATTTATTTGTTTGTGGTTTTACAAAGAAATCCTTTACAAAATATAAAAAGGAATGACATTTTAGTTGTGTTTTGATAGGATCTGGCAGTTTTCCAGGACCCTGACGACAGCCGTAGTAAGCATGACTTCTTGACCAGAAATCAATCTATCCCAAAAGGAGTCCTGTGTTAGAGTCTCTTCTCTATGGACGAATCTTCCGAGCAACTGCAATCTTGCCCTCCAGGTACCCTCGCATTCTAACAGCAAATGTCTCAATGATTGTGAGTTCGGTAGGGCACAAGACCTGCAGAGCTTTTTGGCCTTATCGCTCTGGTTTTGTTTTGGCCAAGATTTCTCCAGTATGGGCCAGATTCAATCTTAATCTAAGAAAATTATTTCGATAACACCATATTTACTGCTAAACTCTGAATGATAACTTATATAGTCTTTATGTATATATGACAGAATATCTACCACACCAAGCCTCTTCCCCTATTCAGACACCAATAATGAGACTGTTAATTCTCAGGCATAAACTTGGCTCGGTCTCCAAGTCCATTGCCAAAATGGCATCCATGCAAGGCAAATATAAAGTTGAGAAACACTCTCACCACAAAAAGACATTCATACCATAATCTATACACAACACTAAACATCATTCATGCATCACCTCACAAAAAAATTGCCAGCGATCAATGACATCCAACGTATACCCAAGGTCCCATGATTGATGACAATAGATCAGCCTTGGCTGATCTCTGCTAACGGTCTTTTGCCAATGGAGTTTTCCCTACTTCTCTTAAGCTCTCCATTTTGCACCCTCTTCTAAAGAAACCTTTGCCGACCCCTCCATTCCAGCAAACTAGCGCCCCATTTCTATCACCCCTTTCCAGGGCAAACTCCTGGAAAAGCTGGCTATCTCTTAGCTCACCCTCCGCACTGAATCCACTAGTTGCCTCCATGACCATCAGTCTGGCATTAGAGCAACCATAGGAACAGAAGCTCCTCTTCTGAACACCTGTGAAGACCTTCACTCAAATCTTAACATTAACACTCCCTCTGTCCTCATTCTTCTTGACCTCTACTCTGCCTTTGACACAGTATACCACAACATCCTGATCGCACATCTCCGTGACACACTGGGAATCACAGGTCAGGCTCCAGCATGGGTAACCTCTTCCTTTCTGATCACCCATCCTAGGTGCAACTTGGGTGTTTTCTCTCTGCTATCACGCTTTCAACCTGTGACGTACCCCAGGGTTTTAACCTATCCCCCTCGTTCTTCAATGTCTACATGGCTGCCCTGGCACGTGTTATTGCCACTTTCCTCTCTAACTTCCAGTGTTATGCAGATGACACACAACTCTCCTTCAGGCTACCCTCAGCCACCTCCTCTACCTCGCTCATATCTGACTGTCTGTCCACTGTTTATTAATGGTGTTCTACAAACAACCCCTGCCTCAACTCAAAAGCAGTAAGACTGAGAATGTTCACATTAGGACTCCTATTCCCGCTTTCCCACCCTCACTCTGGCCAGACTCCCATGGCACTGCATGTGTCCGCACCCACCTGCAAGGCAAAAAACTTTGGGGTCATCTTCGACTCCACTCTCTCCTTCTCCAATCACATTTTGGACATCTCTAAAAAAATCCACCTACCAGCTGCACCTCCTCAGAGGTACTCTTCCTTTTCTCACCTTCCCCCACCGGCTCACTGTCTCCAGTGCCCTGGTTCTCTCTAGGCTGGACTACTGCAACACTCTCTTTCTCAACCTCCCTGCCTCTGCTTTGCACCCTCTTCAACTCATCCAGAATAGAACCGCAAGACTTATCCTTGGCCTCAAGCCCAGGGACTGCATCTCTCCCATGCTGAAATCCTTCCACTGGCTCCCTGTGACTGCAAGGATCAAGTTCAAGACACTCTGCATTGTCCACAATGCTTTCTGGGGCCTGGGACCTACCTATCTGCAATGATGCCTACCTAAATACTGTCCCTCTTGAGCCCTCGGCTCATCTACCTCCTCTGGTATAGCCTCCCTGCCGCCCTCTGTCCTGAGCCTGATCTCCTTAAGTTATGGATACTCTTTCAGGAATGCCTCTTCTCTTCCTTCTCCCTCCCTCTACCCTGCTAAACTCTCTCTCCACTCTATCCTTCTCCCCCTCCATTTACACACAGCTTGCTGACTGGCCACTGGGTGTACCTCAGAGTCTCACAGGTCCCTGCATCCTGCACTTGATCAATGACCCATGATAATGGCATTCTCTCAGTACTTAACCAGTTTTTGATTACTGGGTGCATTTGGATCCCCCCTTCCCCTCTCCTGGACCATCTGTGCACTTGTACAATCTGAACGTACAATGCCTTGAAGATCGTCTATCTTCCCTGTCCCTCCTCCTTTCATGTTTGTGGCACAATGCACTTGGAAAATTTGCAGAATCGTCTTCAGACCTATTTGCTGTTATCTACACCGTTAATTCTATTATATGCACATACTCTGCCTGTGCAGACTTGTATCATTCAGAAATTCAAGGGCTCTGAATGATGTTTTTCTTTCCCCTTGTTCCGTCTCTCCCAGAGCGCTTTGAAACACTTGCTTTGTGTATTTCTCAGTGCATTGAGTGTAGATGCGGTGTAAGTTTAGCTTAGTTTAGTTTAGTTCATTATTTGTAAGGCGCGCCTTGCCCTGGAGCAACAGGCCGCACAAGACAAGAATATGCTCAACTTCGTTGCAGGTACATCTGCATGGTCATAGTACAGTATGCAATAGGAAAAAAAATATGTACAGGTACATGTGCGTGGTCATAATACAGTATACAATAAGCAAAATATGTACAAGGCAGGAACTAGGTCCAGCAAGCAGGTGATACAAGTGAGGGTATACTTAAGAATATAAAGGACATATACAGTGGAATAAATACAGTAATATACATTGGTGTAAATACCGACCGAGGTGACAGTCGGGTCCAGTAGGTCAGAGTAATTAGCTGCCATTGGCTCTCAGCCACTAGGTCAAATTCTGCCTGAATTTCAGGAAGGGCTGGGGTTCTCTAATGTCATGTGGTAATGAGTTCCACAGCTGAGCTGCTTTGACTGCGAAGCTATGTCCTCCAATAGTGGTACGTTTAAAGCGAGGGACATGAAGGCAGTTCGCATTGGCCATTCTTGTAGGTCTAGATGAGGTTCTCAGGTGTATCCTGTCCATGGGGTAGGGTGGTGCCATTTATTAAGACACTTGTGAGTAGGGGAGGCAATTTTGAGTTGGATTTTGTCCTGAGTGGATAGCCATTTATATTCTCTTCTTATAGAGGAGATATGCTCTTTTCTGTTTATCTTGAGAGCAGCTCTAAGGGCATTATTCTGGAGGACCTGGATTTTGTGGATGGTCTGTTTGTTAGCCCCAATGTAGAGACCATTACAATAGTCCAGTTTGGACAGTATGAGGCCTCTGGCAAGTGTGATGCAGCTGTCTGTGGAGAGGAATTGTTTGCTGGCTCTAATGAGTTTGCAAGTATATGCCGTCGTTGAGGCTAGGGAATTGACTTGCTTGACAAAGTTTAAAGTGGCGTCAAGGTAGAAACCAAGGGTCTTGACTTCCTTTGTCACCTTGATATTATTACCGTCTATGATGAAGCTTGCATAGTCGGGGTTAAGTTTAGTTATGTGAGTCGGGGTGCCTAGGATTATGAGCTCGGTTTTGTCGTCGTTCAGGCATAATCCATGAGTGGCCATCCATGCCTGAACGATGCTGTAGATTGTATTCACTAAAGCCAGGTCCACGACGTAATCACCTGAAAGCGGAAGGAGGATCTGGGTATCGTCTGCATAGTTGGTGTAGGCGATACCCAAATGATCCATTTTGTCGAAGAGTGGCTTAGTGAATATGTTATAGAGGGTTGGTGAAACACAGGATCCCTGGGGCACGCCGCACGTTATGGGGATCGGGTCAGCTGAGGCTGATGGAGAGAAGACTCTCATGGTGCGGTTACTCAAGAAGGATTTGATCCGTATTATGGCCTCTTTGGAGAGGTGAGCAGCTGTAACGCTCACCTGATTCTCGCAGAGGCGCCGGTCTTGACTGGGCGACTACCGTATCTTCAAAGGTGATGTGTAGCACCCGGTTGGCTCTTTGGGCTGGACCTCTGTGCACTGTATGCCTGACGTGTAGAGTAAGATGTCTGCAGATAGAAAATATGGGGTTAATGAACTGGGGTTATTGGGGTGTCCCTATCTCTTTCCTCTTCTCCTCTCCTGTAGACCCCAAAGGTTAACGCTCTCACCTTAGGTAAGTGAATGCCGAGCTCTCCATCTGCCTCGGGGCAGGGTGCTGTAGCCAATTTCTTCACTGGATAGGTAGCGCAGGCCTCTTGACTTCAGAGGACTGCTGTCCGTCGTTTACTGCACGAACGGTAAGTTTCGAGTCATTCAAATGTCTTTTTAAAGTCTTTAGTAATGATGTCTCTTGTTTTGCAGGGTTCCGTCGATGGCGGATGACGGGCTGAAGTGAGTTGAAGATGGAGCCCGTGTGATGAATAGAAGCGCCTGGAAGCACGTGAGTAAGCGCTTGTTGCCTGCTTCACGATGCGCTCTAACTGTCTTTTTATTTTGCAGGTACGAGTTCGGAGCGGCTGCAGGGTGCCGGAATACCCACTGGATTAGATGTGGAAAGGAGTAATGGCACGTGAGTATTAAAGTTCCCCAATGTCTTTAAACGCACCTTGTTTTGTCTTTCAGATGTGGATGCAGCGCCGAAGGCCTCCGGAGCGCACGAAGAGTAGGTAAGCCTTTGCCTTTCCGATGCCGGAATGCTAACCTGTTCTTTCTTGTCTTTATAGGTGTTGCTGAAGACTGGATTCAGGATGGTAAGCCTTTGCCTTTCAGATGCCGGAATGCTAACCTGTTCTTTCTTGTCTTTATAGGTGTTGCTGAAGACTGGATTCAGGATGGTAAGCCTTTTTCCTTAGGCCCAGGACTGGATGCAGAAGACACGATGAGCGTCCTGCTGCAGAGGGTGCAGAATAACACAAAGCAAGATTCATCCACCGGGTGTGGTTTAAATAGCCTCCTGTAGTGCTTAGGTGTCTCCTTCCACAGCCACGCCTAAGTAAGAAAAGAGTTCCTGGTAAGAAAAGAGTTCCTGCCTTCCAGAAGAGTTCCAGTGTTCTAAATCTAGGGAGTGGCTCCAGCCCCACCCAACAGGAAAAGTAGTTCCAAACAGAAGAGGATCAGAGGCTCAACTGGCAGGCAAGTAAGCAGCATGGTCTGCTGCAGGTAAGTCCACCCAAGCATTATGAGCCCGGCGCTTCCAGCACTGGGACTGGGCATATTTATGAGCCTGGTGCCACTGGCGCCAGGACTGGGTCCAAAAGGCCCCAATTGGGACTGGTTGGCACTCGGAACCTGGGTTATGGATCTGCTTCCAAGGGAGTTGGGAAAACCCTGACCTTTTGGAAGCAGAGATCATGACAGTAACCCCCCTCAAGGCCCCTCCCAAACCGGGCTTCTCCGGGGGTTTTGGCTTGTCAGGAAATGTTCGGTGAAATCTTTTGATTAGGCGAGGAGCGTGGACATATTCAGCAGGTTCCCAGGATCTCTCTTGGGGGCCGTAGTCTTTCCAGTCAATTAGGTAGAATAGTTTAGATTTGGAGATCTTGGAGTCCAGAATGCTTTTGACTTCAAACTCGAGTTCTCCATCCACTAGGATAGGTTTTGGAGATTTGGTTAGTCGGGTTTGAGGTTGCACGGGTTTTAATAGAGAGACGTGGAAGACCGGATGTATCTTCATGTGCGGGGGCAAGTCCAACTTGACCGCTACTGGGTTTACTATGGTAGTGATGGAATAGGGACCAAGGTATCTTGGGTTGAATGTGCGTGGCCCTTTTAGAGATAGATATTTGGTGGATAACCAGACTTGATCCCCTACTTGATAGTGAGGGGCTTCCTTCCGATGTTGATCTGCTCCTTTCTTGTATTGTTCTTTAGCCCTTTGAAGGTGAGAAACAGCTTCCTTAAAGGCTTGGGTGATTGTAGAATGCAGGTAGTCTACTGCTGGTGTTTCAAGATCTTGGAGGGGATCCAACTCTGAGGTTCGAGGGTGACTGCCGTACAAAAGAAAAAACGGGGTTTTCCCAGTTCCCGAGTGGACAGAGTTATTGTAGGCATACTCGGCTATCCAAAGGATATCTTTCCAAGTTTTTTCAGTTTGTTGCAGCATGCAGCGTAAATACTGTTCCAGAGTTTGATTGGTCGTCTCGGTTTGTCCGTCGGTCTGAGGGTGGTGACTGGTCGATAGTCTCACATCAATTTGAGCCGACCGACAGCAACTTCGCCAAAAATGAGAAATAAATTGACTACCTCGATCCGAAATTAGAACCGAAGGAAAACCGTGCAGTCGGACGATGTTTTCGAGAAATTCTCGGGCCAGAGTTGCTGCTGTTGGCAAGCCTTTGAGCGGAATGAAATGCGCCATCTTGGAGAATAAGTCCACGATTACTAGAATCGTATTGTATCCGGAGCATGGAGGTAGATCGGTGATGAAGTCCATAGAAAGCGTATGCCAAGGGCGAGGTGGGATGTCAATAGGGCGTAAGAGGCCTGCTGGTCTTTCCTTTTGACTCTTGTTTTGGGCGCATACTCCACAGGACATTATAAAGTCTCTGATATCTTTTTTCCAAGACGGCCACCAGAAGTAGCGCTTGATCTTTTCTGAGGTCTTGGCTATACCGGGATGACCTTCCATTAAAGAGTTGTGATAACAAGAGATTACTTTTTTCTGTAAATCTGTGCTGGGTAGGTATAATCGTTCTTGGAAATACAATAAGTTGTCCTTTACTGCAAAGTCCTTTCCCTGCAGATGCCAATTCTGTATATCTGCTGGAGTTACAAGTTGCCTGGCTTTATCCTTATCTTCCTCTATGGATTCTGTGGCGATTACACCCAGAATTCTTTGTTCGGGAATGATTGGTACAGGTTTAGGGTTGATCAAGTGTTCTTCCACTCCCATCCGAGAAAGGGCATCGGCTTTACCGTTCTTTGTACCTGGTCGATAGGTAATTATGAAGTCAAACTCGGCAAAGAATAATGCCCAACGGAGTTGTCTAGAGGATTGGGCTTTTGCGGTTTTCAAATATTGCAGGTTTCGGTGATCCGTAATCACAGTAACGGTGTGTCGGGCCCCCAGCAGATAATGCCGCCAAGCCTTAAAGGCAGACTTGATAGCCAGAAGTTCCTTGTCAGTAATCGTGTAATTGACTTCAGGAGGCGAGAATTTGCGGGACCAAAATGCCACGGGATGCAACTGATTGGTTACCGGGTCCTTTTGTGATAGAACTGCCCCCATGGCAAGGCTTGAAGCATCAGTTTCCACGATGTAGGGGAGTTCGGGGCGAGGGTGTTTTAAGATTGGTGCAGAGATAAATTTAGTCTTCAAATCCTGGAAAGCTTGTTCCGCCTCGGTAGACCATTCAAAATGTTTGTTTTTCTTTAACAAGGCAGTGATGGGCTGGACTATTCGAGAGAACTCGGGGATAAACCTGCGGTAAAAGTTAGCGAAGCCTAACATGCTTTGCACACCTTTTACGGAGGATGGTGATGGCCATTTGAGAACTGCATCGACCTTCTTTGAATCCATACGCACCCCGCCAGGTGATAATATGAATCCCAAGAATTCAACTTCAGTCACGTTGAAAACACATTTTTCCAACTTAGCGAAAAGTTTGTGTTGACGCAATCTTTCGAGGACCATTTTCACGTGTTTCCGATGTTCAAATTCCGATGAAGAATAAACGAGGATGTCGTCAATGTAAACAACAACACATACATCTATGAGCTCTCTGAGGACATCGTTCATAAAATAATGAAAGGCGGCCGGGGCATTGCAAAGTCCGAAGGGCATGACCTGATATTCAAATAGCCCATACTTGGTGCGGAAGGCCGTCTTCCATTCATCGCCCTCTTTTACTCGTACCAAGTGGTAAGCTCCTCTAAGATCCAGCTTTGTATATATGCATGCTTTTCTGACTTGGTCCAGGAGTTCAGGGATCAAAGGTAACGGATATCTATTCTTAACGGTGATCTGGTTCAGGGAGCGATAATCGATACAAGTTCTAAGGTCTCCTTCCTTTTTTGGAACGAAGAACAAAGCTGAATAAGCAGGGGACTTGGAAGGACGAATAAACCCATTTGCCAGGTATTGATCCAGGTATTGTCGAAGGTGAAGGTTCTCAGGCTCGGTGAGGGCATAAATTCTACTACAAGGAGGAGTAGATCCAGGTATCAGGTCTATCTGGCAGTCATAAGACCTATGAGGAGGTAGAGAGTTAGCCTGATCCTTCCGGAAAACATCTTGGTATTCTAGGTATTCGGGAGGTAACTGGGGAGTCTCTGAAGAAATTGCGGCCAGTGCAACACCAGGTGGAGGGTGACAAGTAGAGACACATTCTGGAAACTGGACCGTTCTTGCCCGCCAATCGATCAGAGGATTGTGTTTCTCTAACCAAGGTATTCCTAGAATAATCTGAAACTGAGGGGCCTTGATCACATCGAACACGATCTTCTCATGGTGTCCATCTTGACTTACTAGCGTCACTTCTTGAGTGGTATGCGTTACTGGCCCGGAGGCTATCTCCGTACCATCCACCGTAGTAATGACGTCCTTTACAGCCTTGGGACAAAGAGTTAGATTCATCCTCAAAACCATTTCATGATCCACATAATTGCCGATGGCACCGCTGTCGACGTAAGCTTCAATTGCATGTAATCGATCCGGATTATCAGGGCTAATGAGGACCATAGGTATCACGAAATGCGAGGTCACGGAACTGGTTTTTACGCTCGGCAAGAGGACCTCTATTCTTGTCGGGCGAGGTCGTTTCCCTGCTCAGAGTTTGTAACTTTGGTAACTGCAGCTCCTACTGCCTTCTTGGCAGGTTTCACCGGACAGTCTCGAAGAAAGTGCCCTGAGTTTCCGCAATATAGGCATAATTGCAACTGTTTCCTCCTTTCCCGCTCCCGTTGTGTTAGAGGACCTTTCAGACCCCCTATTTGCATGGATTCCCCGGAGTCTACTCCTTTGGAAGGAGTTGGCGGTTTGGAAAATACTCGAGCATCAAACTTGGAACGATCGGCCTTCCTGTTCTGCAGCCTGTGATCTATTTGAACGACCAAGTCTATGTAATCTGAACAGTCTTGTGGGGGATTCACTACTTGGGCTAAAACGTCTTTGAGCTCTCCACGTAGACCTCTATAAAACAGCGTAATCCTTTTGTCCTCAGGCCATTGAGTTTCCACTATTAGTCTATTGAAAGATGCAATATAAGCCAAAAGGTCTTGATTACCCTGTCGCAACGAAAGAAGCTCATTGTCTAAGGCCTGTCCCTGTGAATGTCTTGCGAACAGTTTTTCCATACTAAGCTGAAAGGCTTGAAAATCATGGAGAACCGGATCATCTTGATGAACTAGAGGGATCGACCAGTCTGCCGCATTGCCACTAAGGTACGAAAGTACAAAAGCTACTTTAGCTTGATCAGTTGGAAAGGCTGCTGGCCGGCATAAGAAGTGCAACCGGCACTGATTGATAAATACTGCAAACCTCTTTGGGTCACCAGAAAATCGCTCGGGCGGAGCCAGAGGTACATTCCCAGGTAGGTGGATCTGCACTGGATTCATAGAGGATGTTGAAGGAAGATTTGCCCCTGATGCGGGTAACGGGGTCTGTCCGGCTTGTGACTGTAGCACTTGTCTAGCAAGATTGTCTGTTCTCTCCTTGGAAATAATTAGTTCCCTTCTTAGAGCATTCGTTTCCTGACGAGTTGCATGCACTTCTGCCCTTAGTTCCCCAAGTAACCGGGCTAGGGGGTCAGTATCCGCGGTTTCCATAGCGCCTGGGCGAGAGTTTTGCGGTAGGCTTTGTGTTCTGTAACGCTCACCTGATTCTCGCAGAGGCGCCGGTCTTGACTGGGCGACTACCGTATCTTCAAAGGTGATGTGTAGCACCCGGTTGGCTCTTTGGGCTGGACCTCTGTGCACTGTATGCCTGACGTGTAGAGTAAGATGTCTGCAGATAGAAAATATGGGGTTAATGAACTGGGGTTATTGGGGTGTCCCTATCTCTTTCCTCTTCTCCTCTCCTGTAGACCCCAAAGGTTAACGCTCTCACCTTAGGTAAGTGAATGCCGAGCTCTCCATCTGCCTCGGGGCAGGGTGCTGTAGCCAATTTCTTCACTGGATAGGTAGCGCAGGCCTCTTGACTTCAGAGGACTGCTGTCCGTCGTTTACTGCACGAACGGTAAGTTTCGAGTCATTCAAATGTCTTTTTAAAGTCTTTAGTAATGATGTCTCTTGTTTTGCAGGGTTCCGGCGATGGCGGATGACGGGCTGAAGTGAGTTGAAGATGGAGCCCGTGTGATGAATAGAAGCGCCTGGAAGCACGTGAGTAAGCGCTTGTTGCCTGCTTCACGATGCGCTCTAACTGTCTTTTTATTTTGCAGGTACGAGTTCGGAGCGGCTGCAGGGTGCCGGAATACCCACTGGATTAGATGTGGAAAGGAGTAATGGCACGTGAGTATTAAAGTTCCCCAATGTCTTTAAACGCACCTTGTTTTGTCTTTCAGATGTGGATGCAGCGCCGAAGGCCTCCGGAGCGCACGAAGAGTAGGTAAGCCTTTGCCTTTCCGATGCCGGAATGCTAACCTGTTCTTTCTTGTCTTTATAGGTGTTGCTGAAGACTGGATTCAGGATGGTAAGCCTTTGCCTTTCAGATGCCGGAATGCTAACCTGTTCTTTCTTGTCTTTATAGGTGTTGCTGAAGACTGGATTCAGGATGGTAAGCCTTTTTCCTTAGGCCCAGGACTGGATGCAGAAGACACGATGAGCGTCCTGCTGCAGAGGGTGCAGAATAACACAAAGCAAGATTCATCCACCGGGTGTGGTTTAAATAGCCTCCTGTAGTGCTTAGGTGTCTCCTTCCACAGCCACGCCTAAGTAAGAAAAGAGTTCCTGGTAAGAAAAGAGTTCCTGCCTTCCAGAAGAGTTCCAGTGTTCTAAATCTAGGGAGTGGCTCCAGCCCCACCCAACAGGAAAAGTAGTTCCAAACAGAAGAGGATCAGAGGCTCAACTGGCAGGCAAGTAAGCAGCATGGTCTGCTGCAGGTAAGTCCACCCAAGCATTATGAGCCCGGCGCTTCCAGCACTGGGACTGGGGATATTTATGAGCCTGGTGCCACTGGCGCCAGGACTGGGTCCAAAAGGCCCCAATTGGGACTGGTTGGCACTCGGAACCTGGGTTATGGATCTGCTTCCAAGGGAGTTGGGAAAACCCTGACCTTTTGGAAGCAGAGATCATGACAGCAGCCGAGTCTAGGTGGCTGCATAAGACTGTATGGTCGACTAATTTGAAAGCTGCTGAAAGGTCTAGCAGGAGGAGTAAGGCTGCTTGGCCATTGTCCCTACATTGATCTATTTGGGCCTTGAGATCGATAAGGGCAGTCTCGGTACCATGCTGTGGGCGGAATCCAGATTGGCGGGTTCCGAGCATGTGGTTGGATTCAAGGAAGTTTTGTATTTGCATGTATGCCACTTTGTCTAGAATTTTTAGGAGAAAGGGCACGGTCGTGATAGGCCTAAAATTGGTGGGAATGGCCGGGTCGAGGGTTTGCTTCTTTAGGAGTGGCAGGACCCACGACTCTTTCAGGTTATTCAGTACAGTGCCGGTGGTGAAGGATGAGTTGAGGAGTTTCGTTATGAATGGCGATAATTCTCTCGCAGCATCTTTAATTAGTTGGGCAGGGCATTGATCGCCTTTACAGTTGGACGGTTTGAGTCCCAGGATAACTTTTTCGACTTCAATGGTGGATACCTTGGAGAAGCAGAAGCGTGTTATTTGTTTAGGTTTGGGTAAAGGTGCTGAGGTGAGAGCGCCATGTGGTGTGAGAGATGCTTTTTTAAGGGCGATTTTAGTTTGAAGGTTGACTACTTTGTTGGTAAGGGCAAACTGAATGTCTGAGCACCATTTTTTGTCCTTGGTGCAGTTATCTTGGGGAGTGATAGGGGTTTCCAGCTCTTTCAAGATACTGAACAGTTCTCTGACACTTGATTTGGATTGGGATATTCTGGTATTGTATGTTTCCTGTTTGGCTAGTAGGATATCTTTTTTGTATTGGGAGGATACCTTTGCAAGGTTCAGTTTGTTTTCTGCTGTAGGATTGAGTCTCCATATGGATTCTAGTTTTCTTTTGGTTAACCAGAGATATTTTAGATGAGGGGTGAACCATGAGTTGAGGTGTTTTTTTGGGTTGCTAGTACGTACTTTGAGTGGTGCTATGTGGTCAAGGGCTGTGTTCATAGTTTCATTGAAATGATCAACTAGCACATTAGGATCAGTGTTGGCTGGTAGCGAGTTTAGTTGTGGAAGTATGATGGGCAACAGTTTTTCCGTGGTCATCAGCTTTTTGTTCCTCGTGGGTGTAGGAGGGGCAGGTGTGGACTTGGCTGTGACTGAGTTTGTAGCAACTGTGAATAGTAGTAGATAGTTTTCTGTCCAGATCTGGGGGATAGAGTCTGTGATGGTTACTCCACAATTGTGTTCAGCTATCCAATCAAGGATGCGACCTTTGTTATGAGTGGGAAGGTTCACTTTTTGGGCGAAACCCAATTCTTTTAGGATCAGAGCAGTAGCTGTAGACTGGGTGTCCTTAGTGTCATTGTAGCCTAGGTTAAAATCACCTAGCACTATTGTTTGGGAGGTGCTTTTCAAATTGTTGGACAGGGTGGTGGAGAGGTCCTCAGCAAAGGTTCCAATAGGACCTGGAGGTCTGTAGACCAGGACGATGTTTAGTGTTTGGGAGCTAGTTGTGGCGATTTTGACCGAGAGGCATTCACAAGATTTCGTGATAGGGGATGTAGAGATTCTCATGTCAAGACTGATCTTGGCTATAATGGCTAGACCTCCACCTCGGGAGGTGTGTCTATCTGCTCGTATGATGGTGTAATTGTCGGGAACTGCTAATGAGAGGGCGGGACCCGCTGCATCGTGCAGCCATGATTCTGATATGGCCAGGAAGTCTAGTTGGTCTGCAAGAATAATATCTGAAATTTCTGTTGCATGGGCGATTAAGGACCTAGCATTTATGAGTGCACCTTTGAGATGATGTTTGGTGAGCGTGGTACTTGCTATAATGGTAGGTTTGGAGCATTTTTGTGTAGGTCTTTTAGGGATATGAACTTTCCTGGAGTATTCTGCAGTTAATTTCGGCTGTATGTTCTTTTTTAGGAGGTTTAGTTGTTCGATTTGCTTTGCTGGTAGTTCGTACAATTTCGCTAGGCGTGCACGAAGTTTGAGGTTTCTGTCTGCGGTACTACGAGGCCTATATGTAATAGTAACTTCTTGATACTGGTTTGCTATAGGTCCTATGGTTTGTTGAGAGATGGACATGATAAGGTAGGGGAGTGATAGTGCCGCTATTATGATGAGGGAGGCGGCGTAGAGAGGTAGCTTAGCTGTCCTATCTAGTGCAGCGATATTTAGTTTGTTTAGTTTTAGAGAGTACATGCTAGCTGACTTTGTCCAAGCAGGCTGGCTACGCCTAGCAGACCAGTTGAGATACAAGGTGCGCTAGTAGCTGGTGTGGCAGGCTAGGAGCGTCAGACGTGACTAGGTGTAATTTTATCTCATCTCAGTTTAAGTATCAGCAGCTCTATGCAGGTTCAAATGTTGATAATGCACTACAGTTAGGATATGGCAATGAGGCCTATGTAACTAAATTCCACTTTAACAGTTAGTCTGAAGAGGCAGTTGCAAAGTGTGAATCAAAGCCCAACAAGGCCCTGAGGCAAGTGTGAGAGAGGACTGGTGGGGGCGTCAGGCACCAGTTTGACTCTGAGGTACACCAGGCAGCCAGTCTGCACGATGTACGGCATAAGAGGGAGAAAGAGAAAGGACAGAGAACTGGGTTAGCAGGTTAGCGGGAGAGACAAAGAGGAGGAAATAGGAAGGTCTTGAGGAGTTTCCGGAATTTCAGGAGATCTGGTTCAGGCGGAGGGTGGAAGGGAGGCTATTCCAGAGGGAGGCACCTGCTGAGGATAAGGATCTCCTTATGTAACACAAAGACAAGAACATCCCCAAAACATGATGTAGATCCCTGCAACCTGACAATTACTGCTACCAGAAGTCTTTGCAACAAAACTGACAATGTTTAAAAACACCTGTACTGACTGCAAATTGCAAGCTGAAACTGCCTCCCTGATGATGTGATGAGCACAGAAAGCATTTGGAGGAGAACACCAGTGACTGAGAGGTATATGGAGCAGGGAACCAGAGTGTGCCCCTCTCCTCCTGTATTCTTTTGCATATGGAACTCTGGAAGGTGGAAGCTCCCGATTCCAATAGGGTGATGCACCACAGTGACTCATGCCTGGCTCTGGAGTATACCACTGTGGACTACTCTTGCACCCCCACACCTGTTGGAGACTGTGGTTGAGCAGGCTCCCTGTAACCTGACAACTAGAGATACTAGAAGTCCTTGCAGCAGAATCAACACTGATTTAAAACACTTGCATGGACTGCAAGTGGAGACTGGCTCCCTGATAATGTGAAGAGCACAGAAAATGTTTGGAGGAGAACACCAGTGGCTGAGAGGCCTATTGAGCAGGGAACCAAAGTTTACCCCCCTCTCTGGTACTTTTATATATATGTATTACATGGCCACGGTAGTGGCCATGTAGTTATGGTTAAGTTGGTGTTTCCATAGGAAGAGCACTTTTTGGGCGGCTTATAACTTCGCTCTCCCTGTAGTTTTTTTTAAAATGACCAAAAAGTAGGTAAAAAAAAAATTAGTGATATCTGTGTTCGGTCCGCGGACGGACTTCCCTGTTCGCTCTGCGGACAGTGTCCTGATTGGCCAATCGGCTTGCGTGATGTTCGCGGACATGCAACGTGTTCGCTGATTGGACGGCGTGGAGCGTGAAGCGCGTCAGATTTTCAGTAGCGCCCACCATCTTGGATTCGCGGTCGTCCGCGGACAGCGCGGTGAAACTTTGTTCAAAATTTGTATTTAGTAGAGTGTGTTGGTGTGTAGGAGTGTTTGGGGAGGGTGGGAGTGTATGAGATAGGATGAAAGTTGTGTTTTTTATGTGTTAGACGTTCTTTTTGTGTTCGATTTGTCTGCGGATATCACAGGTGTTCTGTAATGTTCTAAATAAACTGCATGGGGGATGTTCTGAGGACTCAATATGTGTCCGTTTTGTTCGCAAGCAAACTGAAACTGTTCTAAGAACACTCGCAGTGTCCTGAAATGTTCGCAAATAAACAAAATGGGGATGTCCTGAGGACGCTGTCCGTATTGTTCGTTGTCAAGTTGAATATGTTCTAAGAACAGCTGCGGTGTCCTGAATTGTTTGCAAAATAAACAAGATGGTGGTGTTCTGAAGACGCTTCTAAGAACACTCGCGGTGTCCGGGGAATGTTCGTAGGGGTTGTCCTGAGGACGCTGTCCGTATTGTTCTCTGTCAAGTTGAATGTGTTCTAAGAACACCCGCGGTGTCCTGAAATGTTCGCATATAAACAAAATGGAGGTGTTCTGAAGACGTTTCTAAGAACACTCCAGGTGTCCTGGAATGTTCGTAGAGGGTGTCCTGAAGGCATAGTCCGTATTGTTCGCTGGCAAGTTGAATGTGTTCTAAGAACACTCGCAGTGTCCTGAAATGTTCGCAAATAAACAAAATGGGGGTGTCCTGAGGACGTTGTCCGTATTGTTCGTTGTCAAGTGGAAAGTGTTCTAAGAACTATTGCGTTGTTCTGAAATGTTCATAGGGGCTGTCCTGAAAACACTGTCCGTATTGTTCGCTGGCAAGTTGAAAGTGTTCTAAGAACACTCATAATGTCCGCGGACATTAAAAGTTTCCATAGACCATAGTTGTAATGTTTGACTCTATAGATGTGATATGCTGCGGTGGTTGTTGCCAGGGCATACAGTCTTGGGTGCATGGCCATTTGGCCATGCACCCAAGACTGTATGCCCTGGCAACAACCACCGCAGCATATCACATTCATATTTGCTTATAACTTTGGGTGAAAAACAAATGTATAAGGAACAAAGGTATTAGATACTATGGATGTGATATGCTGCGATGGTTCTCCTTATTATTGTATACTTACTGTTTGGTCTAGTAACGGGAGTCCATGTTTTTTTTGTTAATTTCTGTGATAAAATAAAATAGCATGTTAGTATTAGTATTTTGTAATGACTTATTACATTGTATAATCAATATACTTTTTTTTTTTTTTGACCCTCATATTTAGTAGATTACAAATCAGAGTACTGTGCAATTTGCTCAGTTTCTGTATTTGTTGCTAAAATCATTGGGTCTGTGGGAGAAAAAAAAATCCATGTTATATTAAAAAAAAACATTTTTCCGTTATGCTACAGTTTATTTGTTTGTTTGTTTTCAGTGTTCACTTGTAGTTTCCGGCTAATGCTTAATACTTTGGCTTGTTGTATTTTTTTGTAGCAGTAACATATTATTTATTTGTTTTGATATTATAAAATTTTGGAGCAGTTAGATACCAATTGGCGTATTCTAACTGTCTATTATTTTGATATATTTTAGTGGTATTGATTTATCTATTTGGATATTGTTAAATTTTGGGACAGTTAGATACCAATTGGCGTATTCTAACTGTATATTCTTTGGTCTAATTTAGTGGTATTCATTTATCTGATTAGTTGTTGTAGAATATTTGAGCAGTTAGATAGCTTTTGGAGTATTCTAACAGTTTATATTTTTTTAACACAAGTTTACTTAGGGTTTAAATACAGTTTAGTTATCAAATTGTGGTTTTAAGAACATCAAATAAGCGTTTGTAAGATTTCCTGGTAATCTCTGCTTTAGAGTAATGGTACTATCATTACATTCAAACCATCCACATTTCTTTTTTATATATGCATTGTAGTGCCCTGAATTGGTTGTGGCTCCTGCGTGGTAGATTATACCTATTGTTGTGAAGGTTTTCTTACCAAGTGATATTTGACCATGTGTGAATCCAGTCAGCTTGCAGTTTATTTGGTACCATCTGCATTGTAACGTAGAAGCATTAGTATTATGTATTTACTATGTGTTTGTATTACTAACATGGAGCGATTATCTGAATTGCAGGTAGAGCATAATCTACCATGGTTTGCATTTTGTACAAGTCGCTGAAATGGAATGAATTCACAATTTGGTATTGATATATATATGAAGCGTTCATTGGGGATTTCTTCATGTGTCACATTGTTGCAGAGAGTGCATGTATGTTTCCACATGTATGAAATCTGAAAGATTTCATTTATAGGTATGTTTTTGTTTTCCAGTACTTATAGTAAGTACATTAGCAATTCTTGTGGATCTTCCTGTGAATTTATAGTGAATTTCACCATTCCAGCACAGTAGTCCAATTGTTGTCTTATTCCAAAAATACTATACGTGTTGTCAGGATTGTTTGCTGCATTTCTGTGAAGTACTAACATTTGCAAACACAATGGGTTTGTACTGTGTAAGTAAATGTTGTCAGCAATTGGTGGTAATTGAAATAGAATATTCATTGCTACATTTGCCCTAGCAACTTAAACCAACTATATTTGAGAATTTAAATGGTCCAGGTAGTTCTGTATCTAACTGCTTTTTCTGGAGTTTGTCTTCCTTCTTTAAAGAAGTACTTGGTTTACTTTCCCTAATTGATTCTTTTTCGCTTGTGGTACGTGATGAAGTATTAGTTTCTTTTACTCTCTTTGGAGGATTTGCAGTGACATCCTGTTGCATTTCTGTTTGATTTATTTTTCTTTTATAATGTTTTACTTTTTGTGGAACAGAATATGTGTTTAGGTGGGGGGTGTATAGTGAGCGAAGTCTATTGTATTCTAAAATGCAAGGAATATCAGTGTTTATTTTACTTGCATCAAAGTTGATTAGAAATAGACCGTCAAGTGTACGTAAGCGTGATAGTGCTACATAGCTCATGCCTTCTTTAAAGACTGTGTTACCAATATCTATCATTGTTTTGTCTAGGGTAAGACCTTGTGATTTATGAATCATGACTGCGTATGCAAGAGTTAGAGAAAATTGTTCTCTGCGTACATACATATCTTTGAAGAGAAGGAATCTAGCTGTTGAGCGTCCTATCCTTTTTACTTCTGAAAGTTTGTCAAAGAGTATATTGACAAACTGAATTTTGTTGTCGCATGGGTATGTTTGAAAGCCAACAACTGTACCTAGTGCTCCATTAACTAGTCCTTGGTCCACGTCAAGGTTACGTTTAAGCATTACTCTGCAATTTAAGGATAATTTTAACATCTTTTCTAAGCCTGCTGTGTTTGAGATTGATTTTTCTAAACTATTTAGTCTTGTTGTGGCTTGGTCACACATGGGTAGTGTCATACCATGTACATCTAGTTTGTCTGTGGCGCTAATTTCCATGATTGGTTGCATTTCTTTACTTTGCATGATTTCATTGAATTTGAAACAGCTTGCAAGAGTTGGCATTAAGGCCATACAATTGACATTTCTGTGGGCTAATTGTTCCATAACATCTGTAGCACATGCATTATCGCCATAAAGTGCATTAATGTGCCGGGTTTTCAATATTCCTTCTGCTTCTTTAGAAAGTATACCAACTCTGATACTATTTAAAATGTTGGCATAAGTGAGATCTGCAGATTGCTGCATGTTTTCTGTTAATTCTCTGTATTGGAAATATTGCCAAAGGTTGACATTTCCAATGCTGCCAACAGTTTTACGGCAGAGTTTGTGTCCTAATGTTTTAAAAATAGGCCCACCTTTTACTGGTGTTAATTGAAGCAGATCTCCAAAAACAATAATGTGTTTTCCTGCAAAGAGCTCTTCATAGTCTGTTTTGAGTACTTCTTGTAATCTGAGGTGAATCAAAGCTAACATCAGGTTGGAGATCATGCTCACTTCATCTATTAGTAGCATTTTCATTTGTTTCAATACTCTGCGTAATTCCATTGCAACTTCTGCAGAAAGTTTGTAATAGTCTAATTTGTTCTGGTGTACTACTGGTAATAGTAGTAATCGGTGTAATGTAACACCACCTATGTTGTAGGCAGCTAAACCTGTGGGGGCAGTGACAAAAGCTGACAGTTTGTTGTTTGTCATTTGTTGAAGGAACTTACTAATGATTTTGATTAGGAATGTTTTGCCAGAACCAGCTTCACCACTGACGTACAGTAGTATAGGTTTATAATTATGGCAGGAACATTCTTTATTTTCATGTTTTACACCATGTGCAATTTGTTTTGTTACTTCTTGAAAAATGCTACTTTGCTCATTGTTTAGTTTTGATTGTAGTATAGTTAGGTCTTCCTTATCTTCATACTGACACATAGGGGTCGATTCATGGAGCAAACGTGCGCCGAAAATCCCAGCGCAAGCAGGCGCAAAGTAGCGCAAGCGCGAGAAACGCAGCGCACGCGCACGTGTGCGATGCAAGGAAGATGCTGCGCGTGTTTCCCGCTGTCCGTGCGCCCAATCCAGCCATGGCACACGCAGGCATACATGGCGTGCGCTACGCGCACAGCAAAAGCGCACATAGTGCGGCGCACACAACCAAAGTGGGCGGAACAGTGGGCGTAACACGCGGAATGGGGAATAACGCGTGAAAAAGAAGGCATAACTGGGGAAGTACTGCAGGGAACTACACGGAACGCCCACACACACGCGAACAACCCGTATTCATGGATTCGAATACAGGAAACCCGCGCACGGCAAAAGACGCACACAGGCGTCAATGCGTCCGCCACACGAAGGCAGGCGGAAGCGTCCCCGCGCACAGTATGAAAGTGCGCGCAAACAACAAACATGTATATACAGCTACGATGAATGCCCCATTTGTCGCAGCACTGATCGTGGGACACAGCAGGAGGAGCAGAATAGCCAGGGCACGCATTTTCGCACCATGGACAAGCCTTTTTGGGATGCCTGACGACCAGGTCTATGGCAGGTATAGATTTCCACCCCACATCATCCTAGACCTGGTCAGGGAGTGGGAAGATGACCTTACATCCCCCACCCTTTGCTCCCAAGCATTGAGCCCTTTGGAGAAGCTGCTCAATGTCCCGAAATTTTTTGACCACTGGGTCATTTCAGCGGACTACTGCCATAGTGGAGGGGGGGTCTCACAGGCCACGCAGTCACGCTGCCTACACCAGGTCTTGGCAATCATGACAGCGCGCCCCTCAGTCCGCAGGCACATATACATGCCCAGAACACCCGCAGAAAGGCAGGCCGTTGTCCTGCATTTTTTCGGGGTGGCACACTTCCCCAAAGTGCTCGGTGCCATAGATTGCACCCATGTGGCCCTACGTCCACCTAGGGCCACTGAGCACATCTACCGAAACCGCAAGCACTGGCATTCCATCAATGTACAGGTGGTATGCGATGCAAAGGGAATCATCACCTCTGTCTATGCAAACTATCCTGGCTCCACCCATGACAGTTTCATATACAGAATGTCCGCCCTGAGCCGGGCCCTGGAAGCTGGGCAGCATGGCGACACATGGCTCCTGGGTGAGTACAAATGCCCTTGCACATGCATGCATGTCACACACTCACACACAAATAAACAAACCCCAATAATCACAACCATTTACACCTCCTCAGGGGACAGTGCTTACCCTCTGAGCAACCACATGAAGACGCCAATCCGGAACCCCACCACACCACCCCAGGTAAGATACAACGCCGCACATATTGCAACCAGGGCCATAGTGGAGCGCACATTCGGAGTGCTGAAGTCACGTTTTCGCTCCCTTGACCGCTCTGGCGGGCAGCTACTCTATGCACCACCAGTAGTGTGCAGGATCATTGTGGCAGCATGTGTCCTGCACAATGTTGCAACACGGCAGGGTGTCCCGGTGGACATGGTGGTGCCCCCACATCCCCAACCACAGGCACAGGCGCTGCCCATGGGAGGGGACAGGGCATGTGACGAGGAAGCCCGGACCCAGCTTGTGGCCACATTTTTCACCTAAACTCCCACCCCTGCGGAGTGCACACAGGCCTGGCACATACCAGGTGACAATCGATGATGACAAAGAGACAGTCAACTGTCACAACCCTACCACCATGAGATAGTTGCCATGGAAGTGCCACATTGTCTGCATCCCTAGCTACTTAAACACAAGCTATCCTGTGTGACCAAAAGGCACACATATGACATGACATGATATGGCCTATACACAAGTATTTCAAGGTGCGATGAGGCAGGGAGGGGGGAACAAGGGAAGACAGACAACGGTACTACTAGGCCAGGTGTCATTTAGATTGTGCAAGTGCAGGGGTAGGGGGAAGGGAAAAGTGCAAGGGGACGGGGGGAGTGCAGTACTGGGTAAGTAGACCAAAAAACAAATACATAGGCCAGCTGGTGGCAACTGCAAAGGTAAGTGCAGACAAGTGCTGGGATAGAGAGACAGTACCGCAGTGCAGGGCTTGCCAGGGAGGCAGTGCAAGTGGAGAGTGGCTGGGCCAGGGACCGAGGTCGGTGAGAGTGGCCCAGTTGCAGATCCAGTAGAGTTCCAGTGAAGAATTTTGCAAGGGAGAGGCAGAGAGAAAGCAGAAGCAAAGAGCAAGGTCTTGAGGTGCTTCCCGAACCGGAGATGGTTCCCCTCAAGTTCCAGTGAGGCAGGAAGGCTGTTCCAGAGGGAGGGCCCTGCCGCAGAGAGAGATCTACCCCCAGCTAGTTGCTTTGAGAAGCGGATGACCCTGACATGCAAGGTGTGCATCACACACACCTGCAAAACAGACCATGCCCATCACTGTTATGTCACTCAAACCCTCCCAAACCACAACATGACATGGCAAGCAATACCCATACACCAACACAGTAACAATAAGGTACACATTGCCATGTCCAAAATGTAAAGTGGCATCAGACAATGATGCCTGACCTGGAATCAGATGAAATGACTGACCAACAACCTCCCACCCAAAATAAGTCATTTCCAAATGCATTACAAGAGTTGTAGATGTAACATAACAATGAATGCCTGTCTACATGCACATTGTGCATTGCAAAATCAACACTGCAGCTTCTGTGTGCTGTGTCCTACTCCTGCAACACACTGCTCAGCGCACAGCACAGTGAACAGCCATTGTGTGTGATGCACACCCTGAGCATCACATCTAAGCGACAGACCACATCAAAAAGCAAATTAGGCATGTACAGGATCCATAATTGGTCACAGAACATGTGCTGCAGGGACACAGTGGGCACCAGAAGGCAAACAGTGTACACGTGGATATGCAAGGGTGGTAGTACATGTAGTACATCAGAGTGCAAGTGTGTGGGTCAGCAAGGACATGCACTCAACACATGCATGTGCAATCAAGTGACCATCAGTGTTCTCTACACATCACATTTGAACATTCATCATGTGTACACCCCAGCATGTCAAACCATAACTATCCCCTCGCACCTGAAAGGTAAACACAGCACATGAACAGGCATTGATCAGCAGAACACAACATGTACATAGGATACCACCATTACAATGTCAGGGTTCCCATCACACTGCAGGGCAAGGCAACTATCAACAACAACACCCCCCTCCCTCACAAATGACCATGACCCACTGAACAACTGCACCTGGGTCATGGAGCCTTCAACCCTCAATTTCACCTGGCCACAGGATCACCTTTACCCTTCGTCACCATCTCCCACCTTGTGTGTAGAAAGGTGCCTGCACCCTCAGAATCCACACTCATTTCCAAAATCACAAAATCCAAGGCATAAAAACGAATCAGAACACCCTCCAGTAGATGACTTGACGTAGCAGTACCTCACAAAGGCCAAGTACTACCACAATGATGCAACAACCAAGGTAGCATAGTAAAATAATGTCACAACAGGATGTGAACCATGTGTGGTACATAACATAGGATGATGCACCATGAACGGATGTGTACTGTCACAGGTCCCGTGTACAGGCGCGGGAGTGTCACGAAACAACCACCCCCACCGGGTGCCTGCAAGGTCAAACTCACACAGGCCCCTGAGACCCTGGTGGGGAAGGAGGTTCAGGGATATGCAGTCGGGACAGGTGTTGGCACACTGGATAACTGGAATGAGTGGCAGGAGAGGGGAGGAGGAATGACACATGAAAGTAGGGAATGCACGAAAATGTACTACCTGCATGAACACATACACAATCCAAACAAACTTGGACATCATTGTTATGGCCTTATGTAGTCCAGGCTTAGGAGTGGCACAAACCAACCACTCCCTCTAGGGTTTTGGCGCCTGCAAGTTTGGGGCTTACACAGGCATCCGCAACCCCAGCGGGGAAAGAGGGTTAGGGAACGTTGCTTGGATAGGTACAGGAAGCAGGAACACCGGGTAGAGGGTACAGGGTTCGAAATTGCATAGGATTCCGGGTGATTAGGTGGAAAAAATCATACCAAATTGAATTACACATACATCCATGCATTAGTGCACCCCCCAGCAAGCCTATGCAGAGCAGTTTGAAAGAAAAACAACAAGACACTTCGCTCTGGTTTTGAGTGCTGGCCTCCTGCCTGCGCACTCTCAGGTCCGGTTACAGGAGCACTGCAATGCTGCAAAGAGAGCCACAGTCAACAACTTGTATGTGCCAATTACACAAAAACACACCACCAAATATGCCCCATAGCAACAAACTACTCTACAAACAGACAATCTGGTGTAGATGCTTCGTACCCATATATAACATTACCCCTGTGATGGGTCATACACAGTCAATGCAGTAAGTCAGCAGCCGGTGGGTGCGTGGCAAATGGAACACCAATGTGTCACAATTCACACAACATGCAATGTTCCCTGGGTAAGCAGACATACCCATATAGCAAGCCATGACTTCAGAGCAAGTTGTGTACCACCATGACCGAAACAAAGTTGGCAGTGCATTTATCATAATGTACATGGAAATGAAATGCACTGCACCCGAGTATGTCCTTTGCTGTATGTCCCTGTGAGCTGCCCCTTTCCATGTCTCGGAAGGCTATATGGTTGATACAAGTGCCTCGATGGACCTTGGTGTACCGGAGGGTATGTGCCACTGCCCCTGCAGGTGTCCCAGACAACCTTACAATCAACAGCCATCAGTCCACCAACACATCTGAGCTGCATTGTGTGCTTCAACACCAATATTCGTCCAAGCTCACCCTCAGTGCTGTGACTAAGCCTGCATGTGCAACTCGCCTGGTGCAAGCTTTGCTGTGTTGTGGCCCCCCCTGTGCTGCTCACCTTGCCTGGAGTTCCTTGTAACACGTCAGCAGTTCTAGGATGTAGGTCTGCAATCCCTGTGCCTCTGCTTGTGCACACATGTGCATGTGGGCACCAACAAACGTGTCCAGAATTCCGTCGTCCAATGGGCCATGTCTGCTGGCAAAGGTGCTCTGGAGGCTCATCCCCCTGCAGAAAGGGCATGAAACACATGATTAATACTTCAAAGTCATCTATGTGTGTCTCTTCAGGCATCACATTACTTGACCATGTCAGAGAGTCACATCATAAATCACACCATCAGTCCGTCTTTCACATCCAAAGTGTGGAACACTATCTACAGCATGAATTGCAACAAGCACGTGTACAGTAAAGATAAGAAACATACTACACAATGCATAGCAATGAATGTACACATTAATCATGAAACACCCCATCTAGCAAAAGCTGAACAGTGGACAATAACACCAAAATCATCCCCACTACGGGTGTAAACACAAGTCACACAGCACCAGACATGCCACAGATATGACAGTCCAAAGCCCTTGTGTAAAAGGTTGTGACACCGAACCATCCTTGCGAGCCCATGGATAAGGGAGGCAGGAGTGGCATGTGTGAGTCAAGGACCCCAAGCAGCAAACACATACACAACACAAGCCTGAAGGGCCCAGCTGGAACAGACAGTGGATGCCTTCAAAAGCCACAAAGCACCGCACCGTCACATGAAAGCACAATAGATAAGCAATTTTAAAATATATTAACTAATTACACCAACCATGGGAAACCTACATTACCTAATTAAACTAACAATCAAACAGAAATTTAACTAACTAAACTAAAAGAAAAATCAAAAATGGCCACATACGACCCAGGGGGGAGGGGAGGCACCCAGGAGGGGGGAGGTACAGGGTGCTGCTCAACATCCAGATGCGATGATGCTGAGCCAAAAAAAAAACCTCCATGGGCTCAACGCCTGCACAGCCCGACCTATGTGGGAGATAGATGGTTGTCCGAGTCTGGCTCATCCTGTAAAGGAGGACGTGGCACAGTAGCCTGGCCACGCCTAGCCGCAGCTTGCCCCTCATCGGCAGCAAGTCTGCCGGACGGGTGAGCCTGGTTCTGTGTGGTGATGTGACGTAGGTCTGCATGCAGAACCTCACGTGATACATGTGCTTCCTCTTGCAAGGTAGCACGTGTAACACGGAGTTCCTCCTGCAAGGCCTGGCTGGACAACCGCTGCACCTCCCGGCAAGCCTGTAGCTCAGCCGAGATGGTACGCTCAAGCTGTGCAAACCTCTCCTCTGCCTGCTGCCTCTGGGACATAATAAGGATACCCAGAGTGGATCTGAGGGAAGCATACTCCTCCCTCAGGGCATCCATGTGCGCCTCTGCGTGAGCAGCAATTGCTTGGCGCAGAGACGACATTTCAGCCTGGCGTGCCCTGTCTGAGGCCGCCATGCCCAGCCTGAGCGAGCGGGCCGTGGACCGTGCCGCCTGCTGCTGGAGAAGCACCTGCCTAGCAGGGGGGAGCACAGATCGGGCCACACGCTCCATGCCCTCAGCGGTGTTCTCCATTGCTGCCCCCTGCCGTTCTGAATTGGCAGTCATGTCTTGCTCCCACTCAGTATACTGCGGTTGCGCGCGGCGACCGCGTTGCCGGGCTTGACCCCTGCGGGACCCAAGGACCGGGGGTCCTCGCTGTGTTGGCACCGCCCGCGGCTGCACGACTACATGCCCCCGTCGACGTGATGTCCCAGGCACATCAGTGACTGGTGAGGAGGGTGACCCTGCGTCCCGATCCACCACGGGCGGAGGAACCAAGACTGTCTGATCCCTCAGTGCAGGTGTCGCAGACAGAGGAGTGTCCACATCAGAATGACTCACCCCTGACACGTGGAATTGATGCTCATCCAACTCAACATGGACGTCAGAGTCGTCATCAAGGTTGGACTCATAGGCAGCCAGAGACAAGATGGACTGTAGCACTTGGGGGTTTTCGTGGCCTACCACCCCACGACCCCCACTAGTACCGGGTTGATGTAGTGGTAACAACCCTGTGTCTGGCATGACAACACCATCCTCCGCCTCCATTGCGTCATCACCTGAAAAATAGAGAGAAAAAAGGTCACTACACATGTCAGAAGCACACAACACACACACACACCGACAGCAAACGCATCAGGCAGACATGTAACATACAACATATAACCTGGCATGCATGCTGGGTCAACTTTGAATTGCTTCTGTGATCAGACCTGTTGAAAGGTTGCAGTTTCCATGGAAGTGGGTCTATGCAGTGCAGAAAATGTGTACGCCACTCACTACCTACATGTACAAGGACTCCATGGTGTGTGCCAGGAAATGTGAAGGCAGTGCAATGTCAAATTCAGACATCACGTGCATTGTGCATTCAATGTGTACCATATCTAGAAGCCAAGCACCCCTCCACCCCAGTACCAAAGCAGGGATGCCTAGCATGGTATCAAAAGGCTGACCATACACCTGTGTATTGACAGGCACTGTTGACTGGCATCAACAGCTTAATGTGATTCAAGTGATAACACTGCAAATGATGCTGGGACAGTAAGCAGGACACATGATGAAAACTCTGGATTCCGCCCATGTGTGAAGAAGACACAACAACAGTTGGACAGAGTCATTGGCCATTGAACAGGCTGAGGCCTGTGAGCCACACAGATTGTCAGACCCTAAACATGTGTGCAACGCAGGACTGAGCCACAGTTGACATGGGAAGGCTGATGAGATGGCAGGCAATGTATGTAACCAAGGACTTGTATTACAGTGATCATCCAGTCAAGGACACATAGGGGCATGCGTGCAATGCACATGGAGCATGAATGGGCACTCATGTCCCTGCGGGACATCTGACCTATGCACAGTACAAGTGAGATACCCTGCATCAAGTACTAAGGCTGTACCAAACGGCATATGTTTGGCAGATTCTACGCTGGAAGTTAGCATCTACACAGGACGCATGAACAAGAAAGTACACATTGGCAAGTTTGAAGAACACCAGTGCAAAGGTGGAACTGGGGTGCAGAGTGGCGGAGGAGGGGCAAGGGAGCATGCCTACATGGAGTCCCCGCATGCAGGCAGAGGAGACATGTATGACGGAAGCATTGCATTACTTATACATCAGGACCATGTACACGTCACATGTAGTGGCAATCGTGCACAACACATCCCACAAGTGAAACACACATGTCCTCAACAAACATGCATCAACACTCACTGGACTGGGCATCAAAGTCCAGCATCTCTCCCACTCCTTCGACCAATTCAGATGGTATGAACTCTGCAACAAGTGCCTCATTCGGAGTGATCTCTTCCTCCTCTGGTGCAGGCCCACTGCCAGTCACCAGAGTCAAGTTGTATTTAGAGGCACGCTTAGCCTTAGTGCTGCATTTGATGTCATTCCAACGCTTTTTGCACTCTTGCGTCGTGCGCACCTCATGGCCGAATGAAGTGACATGTTCCGCAACATGCTTCCAGTGGGTGTCACGTTGGGCAGCCGTAGTCTGACTATTGGCACCCACTAGCATGTCACGGCTGTGGCCCCGCACGTAGTCCACGAGGAAGTCAAGTTCCTGCTTGCAGAAAGGCTTCTTCCTCAACGTGCAGGAGGTCGTGGCTGTGTGTGGGGTCCCAGCCTGTGCTGCAGGTGCAACCTTCCTCCTCTTGGACTGTGGCGCAGACCCTGGCTGGCTAATGCCGCCCTGACCAATATGGCCAGTGGGTTCGGTGGATTGAGCCAAGGGGGTGGCAGGTGGAGGGATGACCAAAGGCCTGACTTGTGTCAGTGGCAGCTGGGTGCCCACTAATGGACCCTGCGCAGCAACATCAGCTGTGGCAGGGTCATTGACCGCAACGGTCCTGGTTGGCAGACTACAACCGGGGTGCTGTTGGGTGCATCTGCCCCTGCACTTGCCAACACCCGGCTGTTCAGGGCAGCAGATGACATGACTGCCCTAGGGACACTGTCTTGGTCTGAGCAGCGCGGCCTGCCCCTATGGTTTCCCTCCTGGCCTGTTGGAGATCTACCAAGGGCTCCTCAAGTGCCAACGCAGCCTGCGCTGGCAGACCCTGAGCCTGGGTGGCGGTGTCCACAGCTGCACCTGCAGCTACCACTACCCTTGGGCCCATGGCAGTCGATGGAAGGGACTGCTGGATCACACGGGCACCAGTGCCAGATGCAGAAGCTGCATCCCCAGGAACCACAGGGGGTGGTGGCATGACTGCACCGACACATGGCACAACATTGTGCTCAAGTGGCGCACCCCTGCCTCTTCCCCCTCTGTGGCTGCCCTGGACACCCTGGAGTCCCCGTACTCCCTGATCACCACGACCACGTCCCCGACCACGCCCGCCACGAGAAGGACACCCACCTGAGGCGCCCCTCACCTTTGGTGGCCTCCCAACCATGGCACAGATGTAGTAGTGCCGGCACAGATGGAGTGGTGCCAATGGGAGGTGTACACCACAATTGACCTGGGCAATTGGGGTGAAGGGGGTGGGAAGCAAGATGTTAACAGCCCCCCTGCACCTGCAAGGCTGTATGTGACCCCGGTGATGTAGTGACGGGTCACGCAATGCTCAGGCACCCCAAAACTGCAGTAAAACCGTGCACGCAACCCTGCAGCCTACGTGCTTGGATTCAACCTCCCGCAGTGCGCGGTGGCACCCAGTAACATGAATAACGCGTACGCGTGGGACACGCAGGCTACAAAGACATCGAAAACAGGTGCGATACACAGGGGCACCCGCAGTGGGAAAAAGAGTGTGTGCGACTCACCGTCTGACTAGCGCGATGTAGAAAAACACGCATAGCCAATACCCCCGTCAAAAGAAGAGATACGTCCTTGATAGCTGTGAAGTTGTGATGGCGCGCGAAACAACAGGAAGCAGCAACACACGTCGGTCTCCACGAAAGGCACGTACAGCGAACTGCTGGGCCCGCTCACCTTTAACCCGTGCTGAGGGAAACACCTGCGCGCATCACGTCACTTACGCGCATGGTCCCTTTCCTCAGATTACATGCGGACGTGCAGTTTTTCACATGCGCTGAAATGCCCATGCATGCCTGTGCGAGTCACGTCGCAGGGGCGCTTGCGCTTGAGGGGCCTTTTGTCCAATGAAATTGCGTATGCGTGCAGACGCACTTACGCGTTAAGGGCCTTTCCTCGCTGACGTGCAGAATTTTCACGCGCCAAATCACTCCGTATCAAGCTGGCCACGCGTAAGCACACGGAAGACCACGCTCCTGCCCAGAAGGCCGAATTACTGCCCCCCAGAGCCCCGAGCACGCTCCCACCTGCCATCTACTGCTGCATGACTGCCTGCTGCCCACGTGCCCTGCCATTTGCTGCCTGTACATCAGCCAGGGGTGCTGTTGCTGTGACCACCCCGGCTGGAACCGAAGACTCCCGACTGGGATTCCATCGCTCCACAGCCCAGCCCCAGGACCCAGTTGCCCACCCACTCCTGCCTCTGGGGTTGTCATGTCGGGCACTGCAACATCTGGCACCACTGACAACCCCCGGCCAGAGAGGCAGAGGGGCACCAGCTTCAGTGCCAGGGAAGTTGGTGTCCTGGTGGAGCAAGTCCTGGGGCAGTATGATGCCCTCTTCGGAAGTTCCCGCGCCGACAAGGAAGGACGGATTCGGATCTGGACTGACATCATGACTGCCATCAACGCGGAGGGGGTGGCAGTCTGCGACTTACAACATGTCAAGAAGCGCTGGGAGGACTTCAGGTCCAGGACCCTGAACAAGGCCCGGCGCCTCTTGAAGGCAGCGGATACTAAGGGCCGCCGGGGCCACTTGTCGGAAGATCAGATGAGGGTCCTGGAACGCATATCCCCAGCGCTCCACGTCCAGGTCCTTGAGAGGCAGACCCGTCTGGAGTCGAGCGGTAAGTGTACATGCATCATGATTGTGAGCTGTGCGTGTGGTGATGTTTCAGTAGTGTGCAGGTTGCACATCTGTTTGTATGGGGTCGAGTATGGGTGGGGGTGTACAGGGCCGTGAGGCTAACGCATGCGAGGGCTGTAATGTGTGAGACATGGATGGTGCTTGTGTGTGTAGGCTTGCATGCCAAATGCAGTTGTGTGGGCACACATGTTTGGATGAATGTGTATGTAAGTAGACATGTTCGTTATGTCACGCATGTATGTTGTTTTCAGGTGCATGTATCAGCACTGTGTACATGTGCATTTGTGTGTATTTGACAAGGGTGCAACAGTGATGCAACATGGATGCATGTGACAGCGGGATGTGGAAGCCTGATTGGCAGATGTGACATGGATGCCCATCTGAACACTGCGACACTTGGCAGAGGTGTACACATGCATGCAAGTGTGGTGGTGTGTGTACATGTGTAGTGCACTTCCTGTGTTGCATGTGATGTCTGGCTCAGCTTTGCCTGCTCATGCTGTTGTATGTGTATGGATGGTGCTGGCAGTTGCGATATGGCTGTGGTATGGCCCATGTGTGCGAGTTGAAATGACATGTGTGTTGGGGATTGTGATGGCATGTCTGAGGTTTGCCAATGCCACTCATGTACAACTGTCATGTGTGTATGTGTCCATTGTACAGTGCCCTGATGCCTCTGTTTTATTTCTCCCTGTCTGCAGCGTCAACTGATGAAGAGGGCGGAAAAAGGTGCTGTGGACCACAGTGGCGGGGATCCCACCGCCAGCCGGAGACGCAAGGCCCGGCTCCCTTCCCATGTTGTGATCTCGTCGGGGAGTGAGGAGTCCGGTGCCTCGTCCCAGGCCGCAGCTGCCGGGGGGAGGTCCAAGAGGCGGAGGTTGGAGTTGGACTCCTCGGCAGCAGAAGGGGCAGCTGGGACCCCACAGGGCCCAACGGGGGAAGATGGCACGGAGTCATTCAGGTTGGTGGGGGGTTTGGTGGAGGAGGAGGCCGTGCAAGCAACAGAGACAGGGTCTGGAGGTGGGGATCCCACTGGTGCTAGTGGTGCAGTGCACTACCAGGGAGAGAAGGTAGCACAGGCGCCGCGGAGGTGCCTGTGTGCAATCCTGTCCCTGATCCTGTCCCTGCATCATCTTGCACCAGCAGGGATGCCTACGTCCAGACCCGTTTTCAGGCAGGGGATAAGCTCACGACAACTGGCCTTCCTCTGCCTGCGGACGTGGCTATCCGGGTCCGGGTTGAGCCTGTCTTGACTGGTGTGGCGTTGAGTCAACGGGCCATGCGAGGTGACCTGCAGTCTTTTCATGAGGAGACTGCACGTCATCTCGAATGGCTCGTTGACCGCGTCGGCCTACTGGGACAGGTCACCCAGGCCGGATTCCTCCGTTTGATGGGGCTTGCTGCGACCCCCTCCTCAACTGAACCCCCTATGCGCCAGTCGTCCTCTGTGCCATCTTCCCACCCATCAGTCACCTGGGTGCCCTGTGGAGCTGCCTCTGACGGTGCGGCCCGGCTGGTGGAGGAGGCATCCCTGCCACAGTCGGGAGTCGGACGTCCAGCAGGGGTGGCCACATCAACGACTGCACCCCAGCCGGCGGAGGATGTGCAGGCAGCAGGAGGCAGTGCACGGGCAGAGGCACAGCAGCACAGCAACGTGGTGGGAGCCATGAAGGCTCAGGGCCTTCAACATCGGAGGGGCAGGCATCGGCCGGAGAGTAGGAGGACCCAGGACAGAAAGTGTCTTCCGTGTGGCAGCAGTTGGGCCACGCCATAGATGCGGAGAGGCAGCGGGCGGAAGAGGCACGGCTCACGATGGTCAGGGCGGAGAACGCCATGCGGAGGGCCCTGAGGCGGGCCGAGTGCCTCGAGGCAATCCGCAGGGGGTTGGAGGTGGACACGTCGACGGCCCTGCGGACCCTCGGGGCCATGGAGGAGGACCGCCTCCGGGACATTGAGCAGGAGTTTGATGATGCCCTGGCCCGGGACATCCAAAAGTGAGCCGTCAGACTAGCCCGCTGCCCTTGTACATAGTTATGTAGTTAGTGTTAGGTTTCCTTTGTTTTTGAATTTTTTTTGGACCTTTTGGACAATGGGCCACATTTTTGTATATAGTTTTTTTTTTTATTAGTTAGTGTTGTTAGATAGGTTTCATTTCTTTTGTTGGGATAATGGACCCTGGCTTTTTCATCTGTACATAGTTCACTGTTGGATTTTCTTTTTCTTTTACAATTTACCCATGGAGCAATGGCTTTCAATTATAATTTTCCATTGGATTTTCTTTTGTGGACTGTGACTTTGGACACCATTCCTTTGGATTATGATTTTTGGTTTTGCTTTTTTTCACGGACATGCTTCTTTTCATTTTTTTACATTCCCTTTTCTGTTTGTTTATTTTTGATTCAATTTATGTTTCCTTTTATACATATTTTTTGATCAAACTTCAATGTGTAGTATCATCTCATTGGTTTCATGCATATCATGATATGGGTTTTGAGATTCACTGACACCCATTGGGTGTATGTGAGGGACATGTGTTCGTTTCCAAACTTGCAATTGGGGTTCTTTCATGTTATTGCCATTTCTAAGTGGGTGGATGCAATACTCGGGTGGGTGTTTTGCATTTGGAGGCTGACCATAGGGACCAGGGATCTAGATTGTGATGACATGTTGGCTGGGGAACATGATTTGGGGCCTGCTGGCAGGTACCCCACAGTGCTGGGGGTTGGGGGTGCAGGGGAACATGAGTTGGACATGAGTGGGGGCCTGCTGGCAGGTGCCCCACAGTGCTGGGGGTGCAGGGGAACATGAGTTGGACATGAGTGGGGCCTGCTGGCAGGTGCCCCACAGTGCTGGGGGGTGGGGGTGCAGGGGAACATGTGTTGGACATGAGTGGGGGCCTGGTGGAGGCTGTCCCTGCACTGCTGGGGGGTGGGGGTGATGGGAGACATGGGTGGGGGCCTGGTGGAGGCTGCCCCTGCACTGCTGGGGGGCGTGGGTGATGGGAGACATGAGTGGGAGCCTGGTGGAGGCTGCCCCTGGTGGCTGGGGGGTGGGGGAGTTGGGAGACATGGGTGGGGGCCTGGTGGAGGCTGCCCCTGGTGGCTGGGGGGTGGGGGTGATGGGAGACATGAGTGGGGGCCTGGTGGAGGCTGCCCCTGCACTGCTGGGGGGTGTGGGTGGTGGGAGACATGGGTGGGGGCCTGGTGGAGGCTGCCCCTGCACTGCTGGGGGGTGAGGGTGATAGGGGACATGAGTGGGGGCCTGGTGGAGGCTGCCCCTGGTGGCTGGGTGGTGGGGGCTGTGGGAGACATGGGTGGGGGCCTGGTGGAGGGTGCACCACAGTGCTGGGGGTGAGGGTGCAGGGGAACATGAGTTGTACATGGATTGGGGCCTGCTGGCAGGTACCTCACAGTGCTGGGGGATGGGGGTGATGGGAGACATGAGTGGGGGCCTGGTGGAGGCTGCCCATGGTGGCTGGGGGGTGTGGGTGATGGGACACATGGTTGGGGCCTGGTGGAGGCTGCCCCTGCACTGCTGGGGGATGGGGGTGATAGGGGACATGGGTGGGGGCCTGGTGGAGGCTGCCCCTGCACTGCTGGTGGGTGGGGGTGGTGGGAGACATGAGTGGGGGACTGGTGGAGGATGCCCCTGCACTGCTGGGGGGTGGTAGGGGACATGAGTGGGGGCCTGGTGGAGGTTGCCCCTGCACTGCTGGGGGGTGGTGGGAGACATGGGTGAGGGCCTGGTGGAGGCTCCCCTGGTGGCTGGGGGGTGGGGGTGATAGGGGACATGAGTGGGGGCCTGGTGGAGGCTGCCCCTGCACTGCTGCGGGGTGGGGGTCATAAGGGACATGAGTGGGGGCCTGGTGGAGGCTGCCCCTGGTGGCTGGGGGGTGGGGGTGATGGGAGACATGGGTGGGGGCCTGGTGGAGGCTGCCCCTGCACTGCTGGGGGGTGGGGGTGATAGGGGACATGAGTGGGGGCCTGGTGGAGGTTGCCCCTGCACTGCTGGGGGGTGGTGGGAGACATGGGTGAGGGCCTGGTGGAGGCTGCCCCTGGTGGCTGGGGGGTGGGGGTGATGGGAGACATGGGTGGGGGCCTGGTGGAGGCTGCCCCTGCACTGCTGGGGGGTGGGGGTGATAGGGGACATGAGTGGGGGCCTGGTGGAGGTTGCCCCTGCACTGCTGGGGGGTGGTGGGAGACATGGGTGAGGGCCTGGTGGAGGCTGCCCCTGGTGGCTGGGGGGTGGGGGTGATAGGGGACATGAGTGGGGGCCTGGTGGAGGCTGCCCCTGCACTGCTGAGGGGTGGGGGTCATAAGGGACATGAGTGGGGGCCTGGTGGAGGCTGCCCCTGGTGGCTGGGGGTGATGGGAGACACGGGTGGGGGCTTGGTGGAGGCTGCCCCTGCACTGCTGGGGGGTGGGGGTGATAGGGGACATGAGTGGGGGCCTGGTGGAGGCTGCCCCTGCACTGCTGGGGGGTGGGGGTCATAAGGGACATGAGTGGGGGCCTGGTGGAGGCTGCCCCTGGTGGCTGGGGGGTGGGGGTGATGGGAGACATGGGTGGGGGCCTGGTGGAGGCTGCCCCTGCACTGCTGGGGGGTGGGGGTGATGGGAGACATGAGTGGCGCCCTGGTGGAGGATGCCCCTGCACTGCTGGGGGGTGGGGGTGGTGGTAGACATGGGTGGGGGCCTGGTGGAGGCTGCCCCTGCACTGCTGGGGGGTGGGGGTGATAGGGGACATGAGTGGGGGCCTGGTGGAGGCTGCCCCTGGTGGCTGGGGGTGCAGGGGGACATGCGTTGGTGGGCAGTAGGGCAAGGTGACATGTGGGTTGGCTGGGGGCATGGCCATGGTGGATGGGGTGCTTGCAGGACATGTGCAGGGTAGGCCCCTGTGGTGTGGGCCACCTGCAGGGCCCGTGGAGGGTGTAGAGGGAACACGTGGGAGGACCCACACGTGCAATTCACGTGTGGTGCTCCCCGCGCACCCCTGTAATACACGTACCCTGATGGAATTGCGTGTGATACTTTCCGCGCACCCCTGAAATACATGTACCCTGCTGATTTTGCATGTGATACTTCCCGTGCACCCCTGGAATACACGTACCCTGCTGATGTCGCGTGTGAAACTTCCCGCACACCCCGAAATAACGTAGCCAGGACATTCACGTGTGGAACTTCCCGCGCACCCTGATATACACGTACCCTGCTGATATCGCGTGTGAAACTTCCCGTGCACCCCAAGATACACGTAGACAGGAAACTTGCGTGTGGAACTTCCAGCGCACCCTGGAATACACGTACCCTGCTGATATCGCGTGTGAAACTTCCCGTGCACCCCGAAATACACGTAGCCAGGACATTCGCGTGTGGAACTTCCCGCGCACCCCTGATATACACGTACCCTGCTGAATTCACGTGTGAAACTTCCCACGCACCCCTGGTGTACACGTACCCTGATGGAATCGCGTGTGGAACTTCCAGCGCACCCCTGAAATACACGTACCCAGCTGAAATGACGTGAGGTACTTCCCGTGCACCCCAGTGATACACGTAGCCCGCTTGCCGTGCTGGTACAGGGTTAGCGCTGCCCTTTGCGCTGGATTGGGGATTTTGATGGCTTTTCCCTGTGCGAGAGGCATTCTTGGGGGCGTAACTGGCGCTGCTGCAGGGTCGCTGAGCCACTGTGCGCCACGGCTGGTTTTGGTAGCTGGAATCCATGAATACGTTGTGCGCGGAAAAGGATTTTAGCGCACGCGGCTGGCGCAGGGATTCGCACGCGCACACTGTGCGCCAGCCGCGTGCGCCACTTGTGCGCTAAATTCTATGAATTACCCCCATGGTGTTTTCTACTTCTAGCATAGCTAATTCTGCCTCATTTTTTATTAGTGATTCTCCCAGTGGTTCTTGGCTTCCTGCTACAGAAGGTTGACTACTGTCAGGAGTGTCCTTATCTAGTTGGGCTTGGAGTTCTTCTTCGTGTTGATGTTCATTGTGCATCATTGTTTTGTACTGTGTAAAGTTTACATCAGTTATAGTGCTTTCATTTGCTTTGAAAGCATCCTCATATGAGTAACAGTTATCTAGTATTTGTTCTTCTTTTCTCCATGGTTTAAAGAGTTGTAGCAGGGACATGTAATATACTTCTTTATGTTGAGGAGTCTTTAATGAAAATTTGATATGATTAATTAAATTTGGTTTAGTGAGTTTAACTAAGCTGCCTTCACAGTTTGTCACTCTATATTTACCTTTTTTTTTCATCAGGTTTCATATTATTTTTGTATGTGTAGTTTTGGGCTATGTGGTATAGACACATGTTTTCCAAAGCATTACTTCTGTTTGGGTAGTATGTGTCCAATAAATTGTTTTTTAAAATGTCTTGGCTGTTGGGATCATGTTTGGATATTGTTTCTATATCTTCATATGATTTTAAAACTCTTTTTCTAGATTTAGCTGGACCAAGACTTAGCCATACTATATTTTCAGATTCACCATACAATGCAGTACCAGTTAAACGATCAGCTGCTTATTACGATCCACATTCTCTATGGGTGAGCATTTTTATGCCCAAGCTGTATAATTTCTGAGATACTGTTTTATCTGATGACAGGTCATTCCAGAGGTCTTGGAGCTCTGTCTTTTCTGCTTTAGTTAAGTATGCTGTGACATATCGTGCAACTGCAATAGAATTGTCTGCAATGTACTGCACATCTATGTTTGCATTCCATAAGTGGGCAATGATTTCATTATAATCATTGATATATTTTTCTTCCTCTTTTCTTTTTATGTAATATGTATTTTTAGGTGACTTACCTTTAACACTATGTCTAACTGAAGACATGAGGTTGTTCACTTGACCTGCATTTGTAACTGGTCTAGGGAAACCAATTCGGCATTTGGTGTAGTATTTCCCTTTGTTTTTGTATTTGCAACGACAATATTTTCCACATTTGTGTCTTTGAAATTGTAAAATATGTGCATGAAGATCACTATTTGTGGCTTCTGATGAATTTCACTATTGACATATTTTTCAATAAACTGTAAAACAGTGGCATCACTGTCTTGACCATATTTAGGAGCATCTTTAATCCATAAAAGCATGTGGATATGTGCTGCTCCTCTGGCTTGGTATTCTTTTCTCCAAAAGAAGTGTTGCACTTCTCCAAGGGGAGGAACAGTTTTATTACAAATAAAATGTAGCATAGCAATGAAGCGATGGTGAAAATATCTTGAAACATTAACAGGATCCAAAGAACAAAGTTCTCCAGGTGTTAGTATATCTATGTTTGTTTTGTTTTTATTTGATATGCGTAGGAAATCATGTAAAACTTCCCATGCATATTCTGCACAACTTAATGTAACAAACCAAGTGGGTGGGCCAAGGTTTCTGATCATACAACGTACATCTCCATGACGTTGAAACCAGTACTCTTTAGTACCACGCGTATTTGCTAAAAGATTTGTAATATTTGATTGTAAAACCTCATCCTTTTGTTGCACTTTTTCTAATAATTGTGTAGCTGTCATATTTTGAAAGTGTGATCCTGATTTTAATATATGTGCAACTCCGTAACATAAAGTTGCTAGTTCACTTTCAAAGAGTAGGTGGAATATGTATTCCACATTCTGTCTAAATCTGGGATCTTCAGAATACATCCGTAATGAGCGGTATTCTGAAGCTGATATTTGAATTGGTCTATCATCATACCTTCCTCCTTTGCCAGTAGGAAAGAGTAGAGGAAAAGCACATGCTTCAATAATTTTTTCCCATATGCTGATTGGCGATCCTTTTGTTTGACGCCTTTGGTAAGTTTCCAGTGCATCTTCTACGGTGTCATTACAGTGCAAAGGATGAATTGTATAATGGTCTAAAGTATTTGATATTGTCGCAGGATCTAGTAGCTCAAATTGACCAGCTTCTTGTGTTTCTTGAATTATTTCAGTTGTATCTTTCAAGTTTTCTTCAATATTAATTTCTTTGTAATATTCATTATTCTCTTTAAGATATTGGAAGGCTTGTCTAACTTTATATAAATCTACCAGCTGTTGCCATATTTTATTGTCTTTTGTAGGTACTCCATTTACTAAGATAATTAAAGATTGCTGCATTGGACGTTGCACTCCTAGAATATGCACATTTTCTTTTAGATCTAATGGTAAATAAACTACTTTTCCACGAATGCCTTTTACCAATTCAGAAGGAGGTAATTTTGCTGTTTTTGGTTGAAGGCGTATTAAGGGCTCAGTTATTTCGTATTTGTTTTCTGCTACAAGGTAGAGAGCTAATTCAAACCATTTAGAATCTTCATTGTCTTCTATTTGTATGATAGGTCTATAGTTTTTGTGTAATTTTTATAAAAAGTTCTACGGCAACATACACATACATGGTTTGGTACTTCAGCTGATGTACTTTTAAATTTTAGTATTTCTTTTTTGTATGTGTTTAGCAAAAGGTTGCCATGTGTAGAATTGTTGCTTAATTGGTTTAAAGCTATTTCATTCTGTAAATGGCTTTCACTTCTAAAATATTTTTTCTGGATATAGTGAATTTCTTCAAGTAGGTCTTTTGCTGTACCATGTAGAAGGATGTTATTTAACTTTGCTAGTGGTAAAGCAGGACTAATAGCATAGTACAGTTTATAGACTAGATTTCTTATAGTTGAATGATGTGTTGATATCCTTTTGATATTATGGAAAGTGGTTTTACAAGTAGGTCATGTAATGCAGGGCAATGAATGTCCTTGTAGTCCTGTGTACTTGCGCACTGGACAGGTATCCACATTTTGCAGTAATTTAATTTTGATTTTGTCTTTGCTTTTTACATATTTATTGAGGAATTGGCGTAAAGATTTGAAACATTGTTTGGGAATGTTACACATTGACGTGCATGGCCATTTGTACACTAGACGTTCTGATTCAGTTGAATGGAGGGGTAACTCTAAGTTTTCAGGGCATATTTTTGCAAGGAGTACTTCTTGTTCCATTATGGTATTATTCACTTTTTCATAACCTCGACCACTGCTATGTATGGCAATTGTATTTGTTTGCTTTTGTTTGTACGCTTCTTCATTAAAATATGGTTCTGTGCTCGTAGTGTGATTCCATTCTCCTCCGCAGATACTTAAGAAGTTCTTTCTGTTGACATTTAGCTTATTGAGAAGTCTTTTTGTAATTTAGTTATTAGTTTTGTTAGTGGTTTCATTTTGTTTAACAGTAAAATAAATCACTTTCTTTTAAGAAGAATTGCACTGTCCATCAACGCTTCTAAGATTAATTTCCTACGATAGGTTTTAAGCATTAAACCTGATTTCTCTCCTGTTTTTATAAGATTTTGAAGGACTTTGTGACGGTACATTTTGGCTAAAATACTTTTCTTGGTATGCTTACTTTGCACTATATTAAAATTTGAAGAAGTAGTTTTATCTGTAGTGATAGCTGATTTTCTGTTAATTGTTTTTTGGTTTGATAGAGGAGGCAAAGTTTTTGTACTTGAAACTTCTTGTCTTTCACTAAATGAATGTATTAGCTGTTTTGTTTCAACTTTTTTTTTTACAAATTCTGCTAGAGATGGATGCTTATATTGGACACTTTTATTTTCATTTGCTCTACTTTTGCGTTGCTTTCTACGGACTTGACTTCTGGAAGGCATTCTTTAGGGTCTGTTGAAAAAAATAAAGAAGATATGGGTTGGGGTGTTCTGGAATGTATGTGTGCTGTGTGCATGAGTGTTTGAGTAAGATGATAAAGATGTATGTAATGGTGTGTGATTTTGCAATGGGAACTACAACTAGTAGGGATAGGTATTCTTGAATTTATGTGTTACTAAACTGGGGTTCAGATGACAAAAAAAAAGTAAGCTACTGGTGTGGAAAAGTACAAATAGTAAATCTAATGTATACAATTAAAACAATTGTTTGTTCTATAATGTGAAAACTGTAGCGGTTCAGTTGGGTAATTTGTGTGTCCAAAAATAGGAATTTGTGGGCCATTCTGGCTGTAAATCGCTGTTTAAGACATGGAGATTTTTGGACAAAATGGTACACAATCTCTATTTTTAGGCACCAAAATATCTTGTATTAATGTTATAGTATGTTTGATTAATAATACAAAAATTATGGTGATATTCTACTTACTTTTTTTCTTAAATTAACAGGTAACTTCTTAATTCTTCTTTGTTCTTCGAATTCGACTGCTTCTTTTCAGTAGACTGGTCTTCACTGCAATTGTAAAAGCTTCAAATTAGTAACTTTGTTTGTATATAGCGCTGTTTTTAATTTAGATATTGATTTTTTTTATTGAAATCCTCAGTACCTTCTTTAAAACCATTAACCTAATTTATTTACATAAGTTACATTGGATCAGTTCAGTACATATGATATGTTCCTAATGAACAAATTGTATTGAATGACTAACTGTAGCAAAAAATATCTTTACTATGTCTTGTGAAATTTATAATATACCAGTGAATGCTACTATTTCTGTAAGTAAGCTGTTCTAGGTAATAGCGCCTCAATGTTATGTCTAAATTAAAGTAATTAAGTAAATAAATAAATAAAAACAAGAAAAATGAAATTGTATAAGTATTTTTTTTAAAGATTTAAACATAGATTGTGCTTGCATGCAATTTTGTTTGAATATATGTAGTCTATATATTTCATTTGAGTGTGTGTGTATAAAGAAAGTAAATAGTATAAAGGTTTATAAGTGATAGTTGATTTTAGGATATTGAAAAAAATACAGTAAATTCATTTTACAGATTACACAAGCTAAAAGTATGTTTGAAAATGTGTTCATCTACTGTACAGAAAATATGCATACCTGAAGTTTGTGTTCATGCATATGGATATGCATGGAGCTGCAAGTAGAAATCTTGGAGACTTGTACAGTATTTCTGGTAGATAGTGCTTGCCAATGATATGACACTTGTACTCAGAGAGATTCACAGTACATTTGCAGTGCTGATCTATGATGATGCAGTTAGATCTAGAGGTCTTGAATGTGATTGGTGCATGGTCATGTGATTTTTTAGCTACATCCAATGAGGGAATGGCAGAGAGAGTGAAGTGGAAATGGTAGAAGGGCTGTTCATGTTACGATATGTCCGCGGACATGGCGGTAGTTCGTGGACATCGGGAGTTACATCCGGGGATTTTTGGGATCAGAAGTCATGCAAATGAGAATAAGCACTAAAAGGGATTGGTCAGGAAAGTTTATTGGCTGTGTTGTGCCGGGAGAGAGTTTCTCAGATACTCTTTTTGCTGAGAGAACAAAAGATAGCTATGGCTGTGTTTTTCAGAAAACAGACTGTTTGGGTTTTGGGAGATTCGTGGATACATTGGTTGAAGGTGCATGCAGAAAGCTGTGGAGTAGCTGTAGATCTTGGATTCCCACATGTGGAAGTACACTGGCCTGGAGTACGTGGAATTAAGTGGTTGGACTTGCTACCTCTCTGTGCTACCTTGGAGACAGAGCAACATCCAGACATAATTGTAATTCATTGTGGAGGGAACAGTTTAGGACATGTGACTGGAATTTTTTTGCAATTTTCTATGAAAGAAGGACTTGGGAAGGTTATGGACATGTTTCCTAATTCTCAAGTGATATTTTCACGGATTGCGCAGAGACAAATGTGGCTTCGTTCTTCTTCATTTGGTCCACAAATGGAAAAAGCAAGGCGCAATGTTAATAAGGCTGTTTGTGCCTTTCTAAGAGATTTTGGCATGTCCTCTTTTCACAATGACAATATTATGTTTCGTAGGACATACATTTTTCGCAGAGATGGAGTCCATCTTACTTATGCTGGCAATCAGATTTTTCTGAGAAATTTACAAAATGCATTGCAACCTTTTTTGGAATTACAACAACCATTTTGAAGTAGGTGTTAAGCATTTATGATTTTTGACTTACAAACACCACCCAAAGGCTCTTTTCAGAGCCACCACTTCTTCCCAGAGAAAATTGCAATGTTTGTGATGGGTTAGCAACCCAATTTTTTAAATGTTTGCGAACTGTCCGGGGACTTCTAAAAAACACAAAGGGCCCTGCTTCATTTATTTTCACTTCTATTTTTTAACTGTGAAAGGCGGCTCTGAAAAGAGCCTTATTCTTTTTTGATTTTTGATATTTTGTATTTTTTTTTGTGGTTTTCTATAGATGACACACTAGGAGAGGAGGGGAAAGGAAGGTAAAGGGGGGGACACCAACCACAGGGATAAGAAAGGGTGAGCTGAGAGAAGAAGATCTAGAGTGGGTTTTATTTGGGTACTGAGCAGATCTTCTCGTGCTCTGAGACGATAGTCTCAAAAGCACTATGAAGTTGCTCCCCCCTGCAGAGTACTGTGCCACAGTACATACATACAACTGTGACCCTCGAAAGGTAAGGGTCATCAGCATTCTGTATGGCCTGTGAGGCAGCTTGAGGAAGACGCTGTCCCACAGAGGTGGTCCTTGTGGTGACAGGATCAGAAACAGAGGATGAAGTAGAGGAAATCAACCTGCTACGTTCTTCGCAAGGTACAACCCTGCGAATAGCCCCAGAGTGAAATGACCTCAGGTGTCGCTTCATAGTAGTGGTCCCAAAGCTGTACTTACCATGCTACCCATGACTGAGTATCATTTTGCACTCATTGCAGGTAACACGGTTCGCACGAGCCTTAGGAATATTACCATGAATGGTAAATAACAGCCACACCCAAGACTCACGTCTAGTGCGGGTAGTAGGGTTTTCCTCTACCTCATTCTCATCATCCTCTTCTTCCTCCTCTGCATCCTCACTCCTGTTCCCCTCTTCAGGCCCTTGGGGAGGTGGTGGTGGTGGAGGGGGTGGGGGTGGTGCTGAAGCAGGTGCAGCACCAGGTGGCAGTTCAGCAGCTAGGGATGCCATCAAAGATGCGATGGAAATCTGCAGTTGGCAGCAAAAAACGCGGTGTTTCAAAGAATAGCCAGAAACACAATGAGAATAAGCTCTAGGGTGTGGTCTTTTATAGGGGTGCTTGTGCGCGGTCAGATCGAACACAAAAAAAAGTTTGAAAAGTTTCAAAAGGTATGTAGAAACTCAGGATTACTATGTGGGACTTGTGCTATGGTGAGATTTTATTGAAAAATATTATGGATTAATTGAAAATGTACTTTAATTTTGTTCGGGGACCCGAACAGTGTCCGCATTCAGAACACGCGATCAGCGTGGGCGCGGTCATATGATCCATTCGCGAACAAGTCCGCGAAGGAAGCGCATGTCCGCAGGACACCAAATGCACCGAGATTGGCTAGCGCATGCGCGTTGATGTTCTACGGAAACTGTTCCGGTCCTGAACTAATTAAATTTGCGTCACACGTGAAACAAACATTTCAGGACACTGCGTGTGTTCTTAGAACAGTTTAAATTTGCTAGCGAACAGTAAGGACAGATATACTGTTCTTCAGGACACGTTCCCTTTGACAAAGTTTTTTCACTGAATATATATATATATATATATATATATATATATATATAAAACGTTGTTAAAGGGATGTTATGGTTACAAGTAAAACCGAAAAACCTCAGAAATTCACCAGTTATGGTAAGCTAAGCAACCATTACTCACACCACCACTGTGGACTGCTAAGACTAACACCCAGGACATCAAAGATGACATCGCAAATGTTATTGATGACATCATTGATGACATCACATGTGAAAAGTCCCTGCAAGGGGCTGTGTTTATAATGTTGGTAACAAGATGTCAGGGGGGATTGTGCAATGTTAAACATGTAATAACTAGCTAACAATTCAAGACTTACTACACATTTGTGCTACTACAAACAATACATATGAAGATCCACAATGCATACAAATCAGAGGCACATAAAGGGAGTCCAGCCTATTGCCCCAGGTATGTGCACCATGAGCTCAGACCAAACCCAAAGGAAAGTACTTTAAGAACATATGACGAGGTTAACGTCTGGATATACAGCACTTTTTGAATTTTAATATTTTGACTGTCAGTGAACAAAACCACATGGCCTAGATATTTCAGTGAACAAAAAAAAGTGGGCAAGGTATGTGATGTCATCAGTGATGTCATCAATGACATTTGTGATGTTATCTTTGATGTCCTGGGTGTTAGTCTTAGAAGTACACGGTGGTGGCGGGAGTTATGATTTCTTAGCTTGTCATAACTGGCGAACTTCTGAGGTTTTTTGGTTTTATCTGTAACCATAACGTCCCTTTAACAACATTTTTAATTGAATTTCATAGGTTTTTATTAGTGCAACTTAACCATAACATCCCTTTAACAAAGTGCTTTCATTGAATTTCATAGGTTTTTATCCGCGCCACTTAACCATAATGTCCCATTACCAAAGTTTTTTCTTTGAATTTCATGGGTGTTTATTAGTGCAACTTAACCATAAAGTCCCTTTCATAAAGTTTTTTCTTTGAATTTCATAGGTTTTTATTAGTGCAACTTAACCATAAAGTCCCTTTAACAAAGTTCTTTCAGATAATTCCATGGGTTTTTACCGGTGCATGCCTTTTTCCTACAACTTACTAATGTCATACTTACCCCAATATAGCAACATTGGTGTCCAATTTACAATGCTTCACCTTAAAACTCTGCCATTTCCCACCTTCCAGCATCATTTTTAACACTTCTATACTTTTTCCACTGTCTTTGTTTCTGTCGACGTGCGACAAATGACCATGCACTTGCGCGCAGCATGACGTGTCCATGAACGCATTTGCACTTCGCGTTGGGGTCCTAGTTTCGAGGACAGTAAGGAACTGCATTTTAAACTGATCCAGGAACTTTCAAGCTGAAAATGTACCCATGCACAGCTCCTACACCTATTCGTACTCATTATCCATTAACAATCTATTACAAATCACATGAAGAATATTAGCAAAAATGCTATTTAGCTGAAATATGGCATCAGCTATTGCCATCCCTCCTCCCCAAGAACCACCACCACCACCAGCTGGAGGATCCACACAACCAAAAAAAGCAGAGTATTTCCAAAGACAATGAAGAGGACCAAGAAGATGAGGTAGAGGAAGTGCCTACCTCTAGAACCCAGAGAGAATCATGGATGTGGCAGTTCTTTACCATTGTTGGGAATGTACCAAAGGCTAAAGCTACAAAAGTGAAATGCACTGAGTGCAACTTTGTCACGCGAACACCCTGGATGTTCGGGGACAGTCCTGTGATCTTCGCGAACACTTCCGATGTTCGGGGACATCTATGCCTATTTCTGCATTACAGGGTTTGTGAAAAGCAGTTCTTGGATGGCTTATAAGTTTGGCGCCACTTAATGAAAATGCATGAAATTTAGGAATTGTATTATAAACTTGATTCTGAATGGTCCTGAAAATTCTGGAGATGTTTTGTCAAGCAGGAAAATATTTAGATCGAGGGGTCCCAAAATATTGTTAAGGCTTATAAATGTGGTGCCATTTGACGAATCTGCACAAAAGTTTGAAAAACAATTTTAAATCTAGATCTAAATATTATTGTAAAGTTTGGTGGGATTTTCTCAAGAGGGGGCTAAATTAGAGGGGGGTCTCAACATTTTTAGATGGCTTATAACTTTGTTGCTATTTGACGAATGTGGACAAAGGTTTTCAGAAAGATTATAGACCTAACCTTCAATGTTTGTGTAAAGACTGAATGGATTTTGTCAATTGGGGGCTAAGTTATATGACTATTGTATGTACATACATTTTGACACTTTAAAAAAATAAAACATGACGGATTTCAAGAAAACATTAGCAAGGACCTTAAAGCATGGTTTTGCAAATGTGCTTGTGTTTTTTTTCTACAAGTGTCATAATGCAGGTACGCAAAATAGTGATATACCTTTGGTGACTGAGGTATAGCCTGTGGCCATGGGCAGTGGCCATATTGTCCAGGTCATGGTATAAGGTCATGACCCAGACAATCTGGCTACTGGCCATAACTGTGAGGGATGAAAAATGGTGTTAAAATGGCCATGTGCACGTCGGACCGGCTATGTGGTAACGTTATTCGAAAGTAGGATAGGTTTGAAAGGGAAAAGAAATGTGCTTGTGGTAATATGGTCATAGGGTTCTGACTTCACCTTCTGCAGGCTGCTATGGAAAGGGAAAAGGGGCTCTGCACTGAACCCTGCCTTCTCTTTCCATGGTGGCCGTCTTGGTAAAGGATTTTCCTTCCTAAAGCGGGATGCCGCAAGCATCCCGGTGTAGGAAGAAAAATCTATTTTTTAGCACCCCAGGTTCCCACTTTGGGAACCAGGGGTGCTAATGGCCTTTATCCCCATTGCAGGGGCTGCAATGGAGGATAATGGTCTGGAGCCCTTGTTATTTATTTGTTTATTTATTGATTTATAACGAGCCAAAGCCTGCAGGCTTCAGGGCGCACACAGACACACTTCGCTTGGGCTGATAACTTGGGCTACCGGGCCGTTATCCCCCGTTCCAGTCCCTAGGGGATGAATGTCACATATTCCCATTAGCATAAGACAAAATTCTAATGGAAATGTTGGAAAGACGTATTGAGTCTATGTACTTTACTGAGAAAAGTAGATGGGATGGAGTATATAAGAATTATTTTAGTTTTATTTTACAACTGTGAAAGGTGGTTCCTAAAGGAACATTTCTTTTGTTGTTTAAAAAAAAATGTGCAGGAGAGGTTAGAATGTAAGGTGAGGAGGGAAATGAGGGAAGAGGCACCAAGCACTAATATGGAGGGGCAGGTGGAAAGGGGAAGATGTTGTGCCTCTGTTACTTTTAAGGTAGTGGCCAGTGTTTCTCATGCTCCATGATTACAGCTTCAAACACACTACGAAATTGCTTCCCCCTCCAGAGTGGTGTGTTGCAGTATATACAGAGGATTGTTGTCTTCCAAAGATATGGATCAACAACCTCTTTTATTGCTTGCAAGATAGCTGGTGGAGCTTTGTGTCCCACAGAAGTAGGCTGTGTGGTTACAGTATTGGTTGAGGAAAGTGATGGGGAGGAAAACAGCCTACTACTTGGTAAGAAAAGAACAATCTTTCTGAGAGCAGCGCGGTAGTTGGATTTGGTGTGGCGGCACATGGAGGTGGTCCCATAGGAGTAATGTCCAGGTAGTCTGCAACTCTCAGTTAATTTCACTTTTGTAGCTTTAGCCTTTGGTACATTCCCAACAGTGGTAAAGAACTGCCACACTGATGATTCTCTCTGGGTGCTAGAGTTAGGCCCTTCCTCTACCTCATCTTCTTGGTCCTCTTCATTGTCTTTGGAAATACTGCACTTTTTGTTGTTGTGTGGGTCCTCCAGCTGGTGGTGGTGGCTCTTGAGGAGGAGGGATGGCAATAGCTGATGCAATTTTTAAGGTAAATAGCAGTTTTGCTATTGCTAGTATGTGCTTTGTAATAGATTGTGAATTGGTAATGAGTAAAAATAGGTGTAGGAACTGTGCAGGGGTACATTTTGAGCTTGAAAGTTCCTCGATCAGTAGAAAAAGCAGTTCCGAACTGTCCTCGAATCAAGGACCCAAACGTGATGTGCAAACTCATTCATGGACATGTAATAATGCCGCGCACGAACCATGGTCACGTGGCACTGTCCGGAAGTTCGGAAATGACGTCAAATGTTCACAGATGTTGACGGAAGCAAAAACAGTGGAAAAATGATGCTAGAAGGTAGGAAATGGCAGCCTTTTAAGGTGAAACTTTCTAAATTGGACGAAAATGTTGCTATACTGGGGTAAGTATGATATTAGTAAGTTGTAGGAAAATAGCATGCACTCGTAAAAACCCATGAAATTCTCTGAAAAAAACAATAAAGAGACGCTATGGGTAATTTGCACCAATAAAATCCTATACATTTCAATGAAAAAACTTTGATTAAAGGGACATTATAGTTAAGTTACACTAATAAAAACCTATGAAATTCAATCAAAAAACTTTGTTAAAGGGACGTTATGGTTAAATTGGACTCATAAAAATCTATGAAATTCAATGAAAAAATTTTGTTAAAGGGATGTTATGGTTTAGTTGCACTAATAAAAACCTATGAAATTCAATGAAAAAACTTTGTTAAAGGGATGTTATGGTTACAAGTAAAACTGAAAAAACCCTTAAATTCGCCATTTATGGTAAGCTAAGCAACCATAACTCACGCCACCACCGTGCACTTGTAAGACTAACACCCATGACATCAAAGATGATGAAACAAATATGATTGATGACATCATCATCATGACTATATATATTGGGCTCCTATATCACTATATGAAGCTTCATTCCGAAATCCAGCCTCTAAGCACGGGACCGGATTTTGAACTGCATCAATTGGCGTTGTCTTGCTTCCAAAACAATCGTGTGGCCTATTTATTAATTGATTCCTAAAAGCCTCTCCTATACAAGAGGTTTGCTTAAGCGCATCTCTCGTCCATCACACAGCCACACACTGCAAGTATATTTATTTATACATATTTCATTCCCATCTCCTGCAGACATTTCAAAATGTTTCCACTAAATCTTTCTGCACGCCAGATCCATGATCCATGTTGGCAGAGGATCAATATGCATCCAATTTATCACACACATCATTCCTCTACGTTGAACATACCTAACTTCTATTGGGTAGCAAATTCAAGTGTTTGAAACCAAATTGTTTTGTATCAAATGCCGGCTTTGCCTTTGGATGATATTGTGATCCTGTACATATTATATTTTCTCACTGTATAGTACTGTGAAGTCTTTCTTTAAACAGTTTGTCTTTTACTTTTGGTGGTATTGATTACCCCATTGCATGAAAGTTATTTTCATTTAGGTCTATAATTCCAAATGGTCTTCTTCACATCATAAACAAACTGGAAGTCTGTATAAAAAAAACTAAAAAAAAAACTAAAAAAAAAGGTAATCTTATGAGAAGGTTTCTTATAATTGATACGTTTGCATCTTTAAAATAGAGTAGTAAAACTTAGATGACATTTTTTATGGTCACATGAAGTGATATTCTGGTTCTTGTAGATTTCCATTTATGATGGAGAAGGTAACATTGCAATCATTGTCCTTTTACAAGACAAGTTTCTATATATATTTCTATAAATTGTCCTTGGTTTATAAATTGATTTGTGTATTTTTTAAGTCACAAAACTCAAACCATAAAACAGGGCATAATTTGAGATCATGAAAATCAAACTTTCATAAGTATGTTTACCTAGTTGAATGACAAAAATGTGAATCTTATGTAGCAAATTAATAAAATTGTTGATCAGGCTCTTATATCAGCTAAGAGTGATTTAGTTCTCAGAGCATGTTCTTTAAAGTACAAAAAAGATAGTGGGGGCCCCTCTCTAGAAATAACATGGCATGATAACCTGTTCAGTGGTTTTACCCACTTTGAGAGTCCGCAGCCATCGCTTTTTGCTCACTGTACTTTTCACAAAGGAGGAATATCCATTTGCATATCAGTCTTTGTCCCGCCACAAGGGCAGTGCAGCACCGAAATGCCAGGCAAACCTCCTTCGAACAAGAGTACCAACAGCAACCCCAGACACGTGTTTCAGCCTTGTTGGGCCTCATCAGTTAGGTGGAGCTGTGGAGCTGTGTCATCTTTAAAGAACCTTTCCATTTTTAGATGTGGCTTCAACTAGAGCGTAAGACCACTCTCAGCCCAACACCACAAGAGGCACTCATTCCAGCTGCCTGAGGCTGTGTCACGCCACTTACCTGGAGACCGGGGTCCTCTGCTCCAACTTGCTCTCCTCCCTCTTGGCGGATCTACCCGCGCTTCCGCCTGCGGGATGCGCCATGGGGAGAGCTTCTGGGGTTCCCGTCGGGAGTCCTCTGCGCATGCGCGGGAGACCACGGTCTCGATTCCGCGCATGCGCAGTTGATTGGGCTCTCTCCTCAGCAAGTGCTCGCGTTCCGAGCCACGCTTTGGATGTGCCGGCACCCAGTAACGAGGCGGCTTGCGTTTCAAGCCTCTCTTGGGTGCCGGCCATCCTATAAAGCGAGCCTCGATCAGGAGCAAGTCGCGTCTCAACGCGGTTTGCCGTGATCGTGGTTACGCTTGTTACGCTGCTTACCTGTTCTGGCTCTGCTCAGTCTCCAGCTTCAGCCTGAATCCTTCCCTGGGTTCCTGCCCCTGCAGCTTTTCTGGTCCTTCTCCCTTTGGGGTCTTGGGGATCCTGTTGGGCTCCTGAGTTCTCCCTGGGGTTCAGTTTAGTTTTCCCTGGGTTCCCCTTCTCAGTACTTTCCAGTCCTGTTCCTGGGGTTGTCTCCCAGACCTGTTCTTGGGTTGGTTTTCCAGTCCTGTTCTTGGGTTGGTTTCCCAGTCCTGTTCCTGGTTTGGTTTTCCAGTTCAGTTCATGGTTTGGGTTCCCAGTCCTGTTCTGGGGGTCAGGTCCCACACTCTGCCTGAGTCATCGCCTGTTTCCTTTGAAGCATTGAGTCTCCCAGCTGCTTTCAGTCGGATCTACCATCTGCATCCGATCCCTGTTCCTCCAGTGTTTGCAGAAGTTTGACTCTACCACCAACTTCGGACTTCGCAGTCTTTGGACTTACAACATCTGCCTCTCCTGTCAGTGCTTGCACTGTCCTGACGCCACGCAAATCAGGAGAGTGTGTCCCGTGGCGTTGGGAGTCGGTCCATCTTCCACCCTGTTTAAACCTTGGGTGGCGGAGAGGCCGGTTCCTCGCGTCATACGCTTATCGTCAGTCTGGCTGCCACGTCAAGATCTTCTTCCAAGTCTTCAGGTACGCTTCACTCACGAGATACCCAGCTTAACAGGCTGCCTGCAGAGGTCTGGCGACCCACACGAACAAACCAGGGACAATCTACAGGCTAATCACATCACCATTGAAGCAGCAACTGCCATTTTTATGAGAGAACACGGTAAAGGTAGAGCAAGTCACAAGTCCACAGCGCTTGTAAATAAATATAAGAGATCAAAACACAAGGCTGCAGGTATCTGGATGGTGTGGGTACAATGCCGATGTACAACCACAAGGTAAGTTTTAGGAAAACAAAAGTGGTTCCAGTCTCTCTGCGCAAAGAAATTGAAATTTATTGCAGGTACAAGGAAACGCCTTGAAATTTATTGCAGGTACAAGGACACGCCTGACACGTGTTTCAAGCTGAATGCAGCACTTCGTCAGAGGCTTTAATTACAGCGATGTCTTCATAATTATAACGTAGGGCAATGCCAGCTAAATATCTCAGACTGCCTCGCAATTGCGGAAGGCGCGACGAACGTTCAAATGTGTCTGCTCTCGCGTTTCCTTGTACCTGCAATAAATTTCAATTTCTTGGCGCAGAGAGACTGGAACCACTTTTGTTTGCCATTTTTATGAGGTTGTTCCTCCCCAGAATGGGCTTCAACTGGGCTACCAGGAAGACCGATCTCAGCCCAACACCAGTAGAGACACTCATTCCACTGCAGAGGAACAGTGAGCCACAAGAATGAACTAGTGATGAACTACGGGCTGATCACATGACCCCTGACCAAGGGACCATCATCTTTAAAGGGTGATTCCATCCTCAGAAGGGGCATCAACTGGGCTGAGAGGAGGACTGATCTCAGCCCAACATCACCAGAGGCTGCCTAAAGCTGCCTGCAGAGGTCAGGTGAGCCACAAGAGTGAACCAGGGATGATATACAGTTTGATCACATGACCCCTGACAAGCTTTGTTATGAAACTCACTTTTGCATGTGTTTCCCTGGGGCATCCATTATTGGGCGGAAGATAAAGGGCATCATTAATGTAGATCTCCTTTACCATTTAGCCTGTTCACCTGGCTTGTCGCTTGATACTAACCCAAGATAATGTGTATGTTTTCTCCTTTGTATTATCCTGTACCATAACTCCCAGTCCAATGATCCTCACTCCCCCACAATTACCACCATGACCCTCCCCCACTCCCTACCCATACCCAAAATATTTCCTTCAAACGAACCCAGAAATGGCCTACTCGGATAGCTACTACAAAAAATACTCCAAAGAAAAAATAACAAATATCATACAATTTTCTTATCACGTACAATTGGGAAACGTCAATATCCCTGATTCTGAACAACTGCTCTCTTACCAAACAGCAATCTATCACCACCATCAATGGACACATCAAACGAGATTGTAGCACCCCTATCACTATCTACTGTTACATATTAGGAGTAGTCGTATTCCAGGCCAATCAACCTATGCTAAGAAAGTTTTCACAATCTACCCAAAACTACACTCACTAATTCAAACAACTCTGATAGGAAAACTTCCACAAACTTTCATGAGCATCCCATGCAAAAAGTACTCAAACAAACAAGACACAACCATAAACATAATATGCATCCCAACTTACAAGTACCAAACTCATTCCTCCCGCATAGGTCACTCCACAATCAGGCATAACATATAATCCACTACACTCACAACCAAACTGCCAGGCCAAATTCACATCGGTACAGTCAATGCTAGATCAGCAAAGAAAAAAATCATATCATATCTCAGCTCTTGTAGAAGACTTTAGTCTAGATCTACAGACAATTGCATTAAATCTCTTTACAATGGTCTTCCCAATGATAATGATATGATAACGTTGTGCAAGTATTTTCGCCAGTGACTTCACTATCAAAACACTCAACAGGAAACATAAAAAAGATAGAGGCATAGCACTTCTATACCACAAAATATGCACTGCACTTACTGTCACCACCATCCCAATAACCAGTAGTGTAATCAAACTCATTATCAATGCACATAATGCTCTAACATTTATCATCATCTACAGACCTCCCATTCACAAGACACGGTTCCAGATCGAATGGGAGTCCTTACTTTCAAACCTCTCCACCAGCACAGACATATTCCTCATCCTAGGTAATATCAACATCAGACTAGATGATCATGACACTATGTGATGGTCCTTCCAAAACAGCCTATTTGCCCATAGCAAGTCCCCCACACACCAGAAAGGGCATTGCATTGACATCATCTTATTTTCACATCCCCCTCTCCTTAAAGCAACTTCTACTGCACTAGCATGGGCATATAATTTTCATCTCACTACCAACTTTTCACATAACAATCCCTCCATCTCGTACAGAAAACAAAACTCAACCCAGAAAGATTTCTTTAGATCAATGAAAAACCCCAAAAAATGCTGAAATAACTTCAACAATTAATTATTCTACAACTTCAGATCATCCCTCACCATCCCCACTAACTTCTTGTAAAACGTTTACCACTAAATTACCACCACACTTGGCACCCCTTTACATAATAAAACATTGACCCAAACCACCAGAAAAAAAGATCCAACAAATGTTTGACTCTGATCTAAACTTCCATAAACATGCACTTAGAAAAATAGAACACAAATGGAGAAAAACAAGATCAGAAAAGGACAAAAATCCTCTCCATAAGTTATAACTTGATGCTCAAGAGAAAAAAGTATTGCTTCTAGTGTTCCACTATCATCAATGCTCAATCACAAATGGCTGAATGCTTCAAAATGTACTGCCAATTCACAACCCTGAAACCTTGCATATCCTCCCCACTCCTACCAAAGACTAGGCTGGCAATATAGCTCTAGCTTTCCAAAAAGCTTAAGAACATTTAGAACACTATAGACAATTTCAATCTTAACAACCCTTTCATAATCACACCAATCAATGCCAGCATCAGTCCACCTACAGCCAAATTCTTCATATCTACTTCAGCATGGGAAACAGAAACGATAATAATGAACCTGAAGGCATGCTCCACTGAAACCTGCTCAGCCTCCATAATCAAAAGAAATATATCCATATTAGCTTCCGACATAGCATAGCTCTGCCTGCACTGCCTCATTCTCAACTATCTCATACACCACAGATCTAAAAAAAAAAAAACAATAGTTAAGACCAACCCTGAAAAAGACTAATCTTGATGAAAAGAACCCAGACAACTATAGACCAACCTCTAATCAACAATTCATAGCAAAGATTATGGAGAAGCTAGCACCAACCAACTCACCCGATTCTCAGAAACACAGAACCTCCTGCACAACAATCAATCAAAAATCAGACCTTAGAGAATCACCAAAATCACAATTCTATACCTGAGAAAACACGGTATGTTGTAATTAATTACAACACTGATTCAAGAATTGTAATCCCACCTTGGCATACAAGATGCTGTACTAAATGGATGGAGCATTTTCTCCAAAACCCCACCACCACCGAAAAAAACAGAGATTTCCTATTAATCCCCTAGGGAAGATACTCAAAGAGTGCATCAATGACCCACTTTGTACTCATGGCTCTTCAATGCCTTTATGAATCCCCTCATGTACATTATGCTATACCTACATTTCAGGCATATGCAGGTGACAGACAATTTGCTTTATCCATTTCAACAAACATCGAATCCAACAACTGCATCGTCGCTGAGATTTTATGATGACTTCTTTTATTATTATTGGACTTTGTGGTTTTATGCATATTCCTGATTCTGTAGTTATGAAATGTGAATTTTATAAGGATGCCGTTTTAGATTTAATTATATACATGAGGGAGAAAAAGGACATTTACTATCAGACCTCACATCTAATATGTATAATTTTGTATTTGTTGATTTTAGCTTATAGCCACGAGATTGTAAGAATCAATTGATCCTTTCTATGAGTAACCATGCAATTATGTCTTATGATTACAGTTAAATGATATATAGTATGCATATTGCTATGATATTGCACTAAGGATACATGAGTCAGCAGTTGTGATTTATTTATTAATTTTTTCTGTTGTTGCTTTTAAGATCTAAGGATCAAAATAAAGCAGATTGACTGACTGACTGACAACTGTATCAGAATGCCTTACAGCCAGACAAAAATGGATGGATGCCCCAAAACAACTTATGCTTGAGCCCCAGAAAGACAGACGTCATGGTCTTTAGCAGACAATTTCGTTAATATCACTTGTAATCTTCTGTATGTATCCTATGTATGTAACCTAAGCTTAAGTATTCTTATTACTGCTGCGCCCGGCTACCCCTGGGTTTGGAGCGCATTATCAAATAATAAAGTAAAAATAAATAAACTAAACTAAACAATACATTCACCACCTTCCTTTTATATGGCCTGCTAACCTAGGAACACCCCCCTTTCCTACAAAACCTGGAACTTGGGAATCCCAATAGCACTGACCTATCTCTTGAATCACATTTGAAAGAACTCACCAAATAACAAACTACCTCGTAAACATCCTCATAAAGATACCGCCCTACTTGGCACTTCAACAAAATATCATCATCTCCAATGCCTTCATAATCTCCAAACTGGAATACTAATTATTTAATTAATCTTTTATAACATGCATAATACCGGAGACCAGTCTCTAAGTGCAGGGCCAGCATTCAAACCTGTGTTGCTCCGAGTTAATTAGCTTCCAACACAACTGCTTTGCACCTGAGCTATCCTCCTGGCTATAATTCTCTCTCTATATGTCTCTCTTCATAAAACCTAAAATTGCTGAAAAGTATCCAAAATAAAACTGAAAGATGCATACTAAACCTCAAGCCTTACAACTCTAAAACAGTCAACTAGTTACCCATTAATCCTAAATTACTACTCAAAATGCTGAACATTACCCAGGTGGCCACCCAGTATTCTAGCCCCTCATACCTCCAATCATTGCATAAGCTTGACATCCCACGCGGACACCTACGGTCTCCAAATCTTAACTAATTTCTCCCAAAATTCTTTGCAAAAAATAAACACAGAGGTAAATAATTCTCTTGCATTGCCCACACCATATGGACTGGTAAACTGGCAACCTTCAATCACAAACCTAACACACGACCTACTTCAACCTTCATACACCTAACACTTCACTTGAATGACTCTTCTTCAACTGCACACTCCCCTTTTCAACTATAAAAACACTTAGACACCCCAGATGCCTCTACATCTTCCTCCTCCTTCCATTTGGCTAACACTTACCCATCTATCTCTTCTCTACCTACTTACCCCTTTTACCACTATAGCATTTGCGTAATTTGCACTTTGAGTTCCTGTAGCACTTTAAGATCATCAGTAAACTGCATAACTCTTTATTCCAACCATACCCTTCCTCATCGCTCCTCTCCCAAAAGAGTACTTTTCAGAGAAAAAGGGAATAGATGGAAGGCAAAGCCCAAATTGGATACCACATTTATGTAATCCCGTAAGCAGATGCACCATTCACAAACATGGGAAGAAGTAAAAAGATCTTAGGTGCATTGCTCCTAGTACGATCAGAAAAACAGCATACCTCCATGAGTCTGCACAATTACCCCAGAAAATAATTCATTTGTATTTGTGTTTGGGAGTAGGACACCAATCCCTACCACCTTCATGCCAGTGGCACAGAGCAGAGACCCCATTGTGTAAATGCAGTGTTATGGAAGCTTTTGAGCATGGCCCCAATATCACACGTCAAATTACATAAAACACCTTCTTGATGCTAACCTGGATGTAATGTTGGCAACAGATCTTTTGCCATACACATTTATGAAAACCCCTTGATTCTGGCACCTACTGGGAAAAGTCGCTCAACTTTGGGATGTTTGAGAAGTTCTTGAAAAGCAGTATTGTGATTGTACAATGAGCTTATGGCTAGATTTGTACTGGTACTACATCAAGCCGTGGGTTGAAAAGTCTACTCACCATGAACACAATGGCCAAATGTGAGAGCATTGAATGCATGGCTATCAGAGCACATTGGGTGGCCTTTCTTTCAGCCAGCAGCCAAGTGGGGTCCAAGAGTATTTCAAGAGAGCAGCATATTTCTGCTATTTGCCACCAGGTGGCATTGTGCATGCAAGTGTTTTCAAGGCAGAAGCCACTTGGGAGTTAACATCTGGGAGGTGAAGGAGGTGGATGTATAGTGGGTAAGGACTTATAGTTGCAGCAGATAATCCTTCAAATGTCCTTTATGAATTAACACACCAATGCACCCCCGCCACCTGCTTTATGTCCTTTTCCTCATGATCACTTGCTTTATCAGCAATTCTGAGATTGTGAAAGGAATGACCATGCCAAAAATGCGCTGCACTATTATCAAGTGCACCACAATTTGCCACTGCACAACCTGAAGATGTCAGTGTCCATCTCTACTTTGCACATGCTGGACATGCTGTGTTACAGATTACTGTAAAACTCACAGCAGAGCTCTTGGAGAATGTGTAACGTTGTATCATTGGCAGCTGCTGACTAATGTGTGCTCTGGGCTATCACATTTTGAGGTGCCACAAAGGGTGTTAGCTGTCACAATCCATCATTGAGTGGAGCTCTTCCTCTGTTGTACCTGCTTGAGCTCAAACATACCAACATGGTGAGAGCCCATGCCTCTGCGGGTGATGATTTCAACTTTGCATGGAGACCAACAGGTAGTTGAATGTGAAGGTAACATTGAGTACCTGCTGGCTTCCATTGTGGACCAATGCTACAACGTGAAAGTGGTCACTTTTCATCTAGAGAGCTCCGCGGAGGCAGACTCACAGCAATCATCGCAAGGAGGAGACACTGTGCAGGGATGCTTTGCTGCAGTGCTTGCAAACTCAATACGTAATAATACAGGCAGCAGGGGTATCACCAAACTGCCCAAAGGTTTGCCAACTGCACCAAGCATGTCAAGCTCATCTAAGACAGAGGCATCAATGGTCAGAACATCAGTGACACGTGTTGAAAGATTTCTTAGCAGATCAGGCTCAGCTACTGTTATAAGAAACAGTGGGAAGCTTTCCTCTTGGACTGGTGCACTTTAAATAAAGATGTGCCATCAAAAGGAACAAAGTGCGGACCATGAGCTGCACGCTTGGTTGGTGCCATTTAATTTGAGCATGAAGTCCACCCATCCATCAGGGGGCAATCCTTCTGCGAGGAGCATGCCAACTCCTACTCCTTCCCAGCTTTCTGGAAACAAACAATAATTTTCCTAAAACTGCACTAAATTAAAACACTATAAAATTTTAATATGATAGTACAACCACTACAACACTTAACTAAACAGTACACATCAAACACACAGAGAAGAAATGTTTTGAATGTGCTTCTTTTCAGACTACAATCAGGTGTAGAAAACGGAATTTTAGCTTTTTTTAATTGAATTATGGAACACAAAAGGTGAATGCCAGTACCATGTTCAGGTTCTGCGAGGGAAACTAACACAACAAACTTTCAGACACTATACAAATAGTAAGACAAACAGACACAACAATAGCTTTCAATCCCACTGAAAATGAAACTACACAAAGAAGCAAAAACAAAGAGACACCATTTCTCAATACTCCTTAAAACATTTTTCAAAAGCTCCAAAATCCCAACAAGCAGACTTAAAGTTTGATCCTGCCTTGTGCAACACCTTCCCTTACAGACTACCAAAACCCAAAACGGATCAGGAAGTGAGATGGGCCTTATGCAGTGGTATGAACTTCCTTTTGGAGATGTGTGGCCTCTGTTTGGCTGATCAAACTCAAAAGAATCCCTCTTTAGCTAGAAGGATCTGATCAATACACCCATCATTCAACATGAAAATTATTCCGTGATGACTGGATCCCAACTGCAAGTTCATGGAGAATTTGTGGGCATCAAAACCCATCCCATTCTTGTGGCAAGTATGAATTGTTACTAAAGGGTTTGTCTGCTACTGTTGGGTCAATTGTAGGAAGCTTTTCCAGGCCTACTTCCAACCTAATTCTTGTGATAGGATGTATCAGCAAGCTGGGATTTTAGCACTCAAGTTCGAGTTATATAGGGTACTCTGCAAAGACTACAGTAGCCAAAGGAGCTAACAACATCACATGTGGACTCTGCTCCACTGTAATACCTATGGTTTAATATAACATAGTCCTCATTCAGGTAAGGATGGTGTGGTTTACTGTCAGGACTAAGAGCTAAATACCACCAAACCCTATTTGCATGTGTGCCAAATAGACCTACATCTCCCAAAAATACTTTGCTGATCTGCAACATGTTTACCACCGAATTACTACCATTGATAGAGCATTGTCGTCATCAGTCCCCATCACACCAACTTATCACACCAACTAATGGTGGTAATTTACACCCACAATAAGATCAACTCTCAGCTAGTCATAAAATGTTCTTAACAGTTAGAAGCTGCAAGAATCTAAATTGCATGTTCTGGCAATGTGTTTTTAATGCTCATACACATTTTCAACCAATATCCATTGAAATGTATAATTTGGAATCGGAGGCGAATTGGAAGCGGCCTCTGAGGCTCTGTGACATTTGGGAGCGTGAGTGAGGTGCGGCTTGATTCATGTTGGTGCACTGGAGCGTGCTAGTGTGGGCCATCGCGAGGTCCATTCCTCGAATTGACGTAGCTGCCGCAGCTCAGTGTGTTCACTCTGCCGGCTGCGGGACGCGGGACGCGAGACGCGGGTGGCTGCCCCCCCCGAGGAACTTGACCCAGGGCGGAAGGAGATCCAAAGACCTGGAGTCCTGCACAGGCGTGAGAAAGCAAGTCGCCGGTGCTGATAGATGTCAGATTAAGGGGCGCTGAAGTGTGTTGTTTTATTGCATCCAACACGTTTGGCTGGACCCTGCAGCCTTGAGCTCCAGCCAGGAGAGACGGGTAAGGTAGCTGCGTTTGCCCGATCCCCTCCCCTCCCTCGTGCCCTGTGTATTGCCTGATAGGTGACCGTGTGCTACCTTTCGATTACTAGGAGTGAGGATACAGGGCAAGCTCATATCTAAGAGGGAGCTTTCCTCCCTCTCCTCCCCCACTCCCCTTGCACCGTCCACTCCCCTTCCCTGTTTCCCACGGGGGGTGGTGGTATAATACAAGCCTAAAGGGCTTAATTATTAGCCCATAAAGTGCAGCTGTATTTCAGCAATTTACCAGGCACGCCCCTGTGTGGGGTAGCGGACAGAATATGCCTGGGAAAGCCACAAGCCGCAATAAAACGGCAGAAACACAGGGCAAGAAGCCCTACCGCCTGCGCTCTAATACCAAGCTGCCCATATTCAATGATAGTATAGGGCCAAAGGAGCATGGGGAAAGGGCCCAGGCAGCACAATAAGGCACCTTGGATGCTTTTTTCCCCACGAAGACTTCCGAACCTGAAACTGCAGCTGCTAAACAGGACTGTACCATGCCTCAACTGGAGGGAGAGAGCAGTTATGCCCCACTGGACTTGGACAATGATTTGCTCCTGCAATTATGCTATGCCCTGCAGCACCGAGTGATCATGCAGGCTGTAGTACATGTAGAGGAAGCTCTAGTTAATCTCTCTTGTAGAATGCCTCCCACTAAAAGCAGGGGAGGTGGAGAGTGTAAAAAGCCTGGAAGATAAGCTGCCTGGAGAAACTCCACCTGCAGTAACAACTGGAATGCAGGACACACCACCTGAGGGGTCATTGGAACAGCATAATAAATTACCCCAGCCATTGTCTTCGGCGAGGGGTCCCAGACTCTCTGCAAGCCCTAATATGCTATTCGATTCTGCAAACCCCTCACATGAATCCACACAAATTGAGTTCAGTACACATGACACCTCCCACACAAGTCAGGCGGTGCTCAGTTTTGCGGTAAAAATTCTACTTAAACTATGTGGTACTATACACGAAGATCTTATAGATCAGGGGAAAATGATTGCTGCCCTTTATACGCACTCACTCAAGGCAAAAGGGAATACAAGCCCGCCCATTATTGACTTGAGGGGTGATGCACCCCTTATTAAACCTGAGAGCAATAACGAAGGTGAGAAAATCTTGCCTGTCTTGGACAAAGCGCATGCCCCCCATTTGGATGCGGGGAAAAAGGCTGCGGGAGATAAGGGAGTCAACTCGCCCATGGCCCCAGCATCAAGGAAGCAAGTTCGCATGGTGAATAAACGTCTTACAAAGGGCTGCACCTACCCTAAGCCGGCTTTGAAGTGCTTGGAAGTCAGTGTACAAGAAGTGGCCCCACCCCGCCACGAAATTCTACACCATGACCTACGGGCAGCAACATCTCCAAAAAGCAGCGTAAGCGGGTAGCTAGGCGCAAGAGAAGGTCTGCGCAGACTGTCGGAACTTTAACTAGCTGGCTGTGTGACAAACAGCCGCAGCCAGATGGCCCAGTGCCCACGGGGCACGCAACAAGGGGATAAGAGGACCAGACATATATCGCTGGCCGATCCTAATCACTGCCCTCCACTCCAACCTGATATAACACAACAGTTGAATGCTGAGGACTTTTCAGCTTCTGCCTCTCTCACCTGTCGGGGGAGAGAGAGGAGCAGGGAGTACCCATACATAAGGTCGATCCGAGAAAGGTGATAATTATGCCGACAGCCGGCACTAAGGCTGGGTTTCAATTGAACCGCCCTAGCTTGTTCGCCCTGTTTGCTAAAATACCTTCGCTGCGCATACTAAACTCAAGTGATGTGGACTTTGTGGAACCCCTGCGGATACCTGGATCAAAACTTACATCAATCCATTGTTGCTTACCGGAAACTGCAGCTACGATAAGGTCACATCATGCGTCTTTGGGTTATTTAGGATATACCCTAGATCCCACCCTGCCAAAAGCTCCAGTTAGAGATGTATGCAAATGTAATTGCACTGTCGCTCCTGCCTCGGTGAAATTAGGAAATGGAAGAGCAGAAACTAAATTTACAGATGAACAAGGCTGGGAGTGGCTTCAAGAAATGTTTGCCCAAAGGAAAGGAGGGTGAACTTCGACTGTAATAAGCTGGAACACGCAGGGCTTCAGCCATTGGACAAACACTGGTGGCTCCCGAGAATGGCTTTTGGGATCTGATCTTTTTCTCTTACAAGAATCCTGGGTCACTTCGGAAGTGGAATTTGATGGCTTCGTTACTTTCCAGTCACTGGTCACTAAGGGAAATTTGGGCAGACCTAGTGGTGGCTTACTGACCAGTGTTAAATACTCCTATAATCCTAGGTTGATCCATGGGGGCTCCCCGGGTGGTAATCTTTTGGCTATACAGATATCCCCCCCGGGGTTGGGGAGGTTATAATGACATTCTGGTAGTCAATGTGTATGACCCCCCCAGGGGTTACACTCACGGAGGATCTTGGAGACATACTGGATTCAATATTAACTATACGGTCCATGGGAAAAGCTTTTAACCCTCTGCTACTGTGTGGAGACTTTAATGCTAAATGCTTGGACTTGGAAGGTTGTGGGAATTATGCACATGTTACCAACAGATGTAGCCTCCCTGTAGCCAGGAGTACACCGAAAGGAAAAATGTGGCTGGATATCTTTAGGGAATGGAATCTGACACTGCTCAATGGACGCACGTTGGGCGATTCCCCGGGCAACTAACTACACATGGGCTGTTGGGGTAAAACGCTCTGTGCTTGACTATATAGCAGTGGCTGAATGCCTCCTTGGGCATGTCCTGCAATTAAAAATGTCTCTGAATAATTTAAGCGACCATGCGACTCTAAAGCTGAGCATGGAGGGAAGAGGCAGGCTCATTCTCAAGGGAGCATGCCAAGGGGTCACGTCTAACCATGCTGGAACAAGGATACGTTGGACCGAGTGGAAAATTGATAAAATGAACTTTATCTCCTTCCCGAGCCACATTGAAATTAAACAGTTTCTTTGAGGAAAAAATTTCTGAGACGATCGAACAGTGAATAAACTGTACCTGCGAGGCCTTGTTTAAGAATATTCCTCTTCCAGGATAGGATGGAAGTCAGGTGGACAGGTGGCTTTTGATATTAACATACGTGATAAGAAACGGGAGATGAGACGCTCCATCCGGGTACTAAGGAGTCCCCTGGAGACTGGGCTTGCTTGCAGCCCGATAAAGGACCAAATTAAGGAGCTAAAATGCCGATTTCGCTCTTGGTTACGTCACTACTGCCTAACTCAGTGGAGAGAGCAGTGGCAAAAATTCACTGAAATACTTTGCAACAGAAACACCCATGCAATATGGCACTGCTTGGCCAAGTCAAGAGGGGAACAGAAGTTGAAAGTCATGAATCCCATCTCAGGAGAAAATTGGTCCAGTTATATCACCTACAAATTCCATCATGAAGGGACTATAGCTACACGAGTACCTGTAAGTGAAAAACCGTGGCCACTTCATTTTAGACACAATGGGCCTCATTACGACCCAGGCGGTAAGGGGTTAACGCCAGCGTTAGCTGCGCCGACCCCTTACCGCCAACTACGAGGTCCCTTAGCGCCATGGCGCTTTTAACACCTGCTTTTAGCAGGTGTTAAAATCCATGGCGCTAAGGGACCATGGAGTTAATTACGCCACCGTAATTTACGGTGGCGTAATTAACACCTTCCCCACTCCCATTATGCCCTATGGGGCAAAAATGGGAATGGGGAAGGGTAAATGGGGATTGGGGACTTACCGCCCCGCCGACCTCGGAATGGGGCGGTAAGTCCGCCAACCACCATGGCGTAAACGTAGTTTACGCCATGGTGGTAAAGTCACGGCCCAGGCGGTAACTTACCGCCTGGGTCGTAATGAGGCCCAATATCATCAAACAATCTATCCTGAAATTAAAGTCCTCCATGGGCTGGCAAATGCAGTGCTGAAAAAAGATCCTAGCAATTGGGCCCAGGTGCTGCTTACCCTACTCTCCCGTACCTGTAGGACTTGCTGTGTGCCATCTTCTTGGAAAACATCTCTCTTGATACCTGTGCACAAAAAGGATGATAGGGGATCTCCTGCTAACTACAGACAATTGTCTATGCTATATGGAACAAGCTAAATCTTTATGTCTTTGGTGCTGAAGGAAGTCGAAGCCTGGGTAACTGAAAACCAGATTCTTGACTATGCACAATCTGGATTCAGACCTGGGGCCAGTACCACCCACAACATCCGGGTCTTGGACCAGCTGATTAATAACACCTCTAGTAGTCAGGAGAGTACCCTATATATCGCTTTTATTTACTTTAGCAGTGCTTTTGACTTGGTGGTACAGGATACCCTGTGGCGCAAACTTAGAAGTATGAATTGCCCGCCCTGGATTCTCCAGCTATTAATCGAGCTACATAGCGACACCTTGACTAAAGTCCGTCTCAGTGACAATGGTGAGCTATCTACTTCTATACCTATCAATGAAGGGATGAAACAGGGCTGCGTGACGGTGCCCATGCTCTATAATCTATATATTGCAGATCTATTGAAATGCATGTCTACTAAAGCAAACTCCCCCCCCAAGCTGGGCGGTGCCTCCATTACTGGCATGCTCTACGCCGACGATCTAATCATATTCGATCGAACTCTATCCGGCAAAAAGCTTATGCTAAATGAGCTGGCAGAGTACGCAGCCCAATTGGGCTTGATTATTAACCTGGACAAGTCTAAAGTAATGGCTATTGCCCGGAAAAGCCCTACCCGCACTGGCACTAAGCTGGGAACTATAGCAGTGGTAGAATCTTATCCCTACCTGGGGTTGGACTTTAAAGCACCGGCCAATTACGAGGGGATCATTTCTAACAAAAAACGGCGTGGCAAGTTGATAACCCTCCAGGTATGCAAATTTGCCAGGGGCACGGCAGGCTTCAGTATGGCAGGAATACTAAAACTTTACCAATAGTGCTTTGTTCCTGCCATTCACTATGGTCTAGAGGCACTGGCCATGCAAGATTTGAAGTGGTTGAATATCCTTGAGGGCCACTTTTGGCGTGCGGTACTAGGGCTGGGCCCGTCTTGCTCAGTACAGTACCTACGCTTTGAATTGGGCCTCATATCCCTGAGTGGTCTGGCTTTACGCGCAAGAGGAGCTTTCTACCTTAAAGCACAACATAATCCTCCCTGCAGACTCTTGAGGCTGGCTAGGGAGAATTATGAGGTGGAGAAGTATCCTTGGGGATCCAACTATAAAGCTCTAAACAAAGCCCTATTTAAGGAGATCAACTGGTCCCAGGAGAATAAATCCCAGCTACCGTATATCCACATGAAACGCTCATTCGAAGAAAAATTTAACAGCTGGGACTGGTCCATGAATTCCATCCACCTGGCCAAATTAAGAGGGTATGTGGCTGTAGCCCACATAACTTACAGATATCGGAAACCTCATCCCTGTTTGCTCTTGTGCCGGGCGCCTGATGTGAGGCATTTTATATTGAGCCTCAGGACAAATCATCTCCCGGTACTCGCTATCACTGGGGGGTCGCCTGACGATACCAGTGGAGGCAAGAAATTGCAGGATTTGCCAAAATGCAGGAGCGTTGGAAACCAGCGACATGTGTTAACTCTTTGCCCTAAACTTGGCCCTGTATATATGTGCACCTTTTCTAAATGGTTTCACAATTATGAGAATATTATGAGTGTAGATTTTTGGATCAGTTGTTTGAATACTGAGACATTGGGACTCCAACTGTCTCTTTTTAGGACATGGTCTCAAGTAAAACTTCTATTGGCAGCCGAACTTGGACAGTGATGTGCCTACCGCCATTTTCCTTACCTTCTCCTTCTTTCTTTTTCTTTTTATTATTTTTGTTTGATCGATTGTTAGATTGATTTTGTAGTGGTTGATAATTTGATATTTTTATTATCTTTTATCATTATTATCTGTATTATTCTATTTTATTCTTATCTTTTTTGCCATTTTATATTTTATACTTTGATATAATAAGATATGGTATTTGTGGTTATGTTGATGTTGATGTTTATTCTTATGTCTATGTATATGTTTAAGTGTTAGTTGTGTAAAATCCTAATAATTTGGATTATATCACAATAAAGTATTAATAATAATGCTAATTTTTAAGCGCCAAATTTTTCATTTGTAAGTGTTCACCATTTTTAAATTCAGAAAGACATATTTTTGGGCAGGACGCCTATCTCCCATTAACCACTAGCCCCACCACTCATTACAAATAAACCATTCCCCCCTTCTACAAACATACTACTTTTTTCAAATATATATTGATGGAGAAATTCCGTAAATTAGTTTTCTGCACTAGAAAGTGTGTGTGGTCAATATTCTGCCAAGAAATCACAGGATACTGTGTATTGTCATATAACATACACATTGGGAGTCATTACGAGCTTGGAGGTAGCCATGGCGCTCTTAGCGCCATGGCTACCCCCTTACCGCATTCCGGGTCCGTGTTCCCAGAATAGGGACTTACCGGGTAATTCAACCTTTGAGGACCCGGTAAATCCCCATTCCGGGAACCATTCCCCATTCCCATTTGAGCCCCCATAGGGCTCAATGGGAATGGGGATGGAGCTAATAACAGGCCCGCTATCAGCGGGCCCGTTATAAGATCTGAAGTCCTTTAATGGGTCCCTTCCATAATGCTGGTAAAACCAGGCGTTAGGTAGGGACCCGCTAAGGGACCTCGGAATAGGGTGGTAAGGGATTACCAGCACCGGTGCCCTTACCGGTGCCGGTAATCCCTTACCACCTACCTCGTAATGACCCCTATAGTGTTGACATGTGTGTTTGCTGCTGGCATTTCTGGACAAATTATCCATGATGGTTTATGTTTACTGCTGGCAGACTAGATTTGGAAGAAAATACAAAAAAAACAGTGTTATACCGATGGTATATTTACCGTTGCAGTATTTACTAAACACATGATTTACCAAAAGTGGCATTGTGGAGGTATTTCATTAAGCCAGGATTGCATTTAGCGTGTCTTATTTGCGGCAGATCATTCTGAGCAGCAGAGCAGTCTTTTATTTTTATTTTTTATTATTTTTTTTTACTGACAGCTTTATGTCGAGGATGAGGCCTCATGTCTTTTGTTTTTCTGAAGAAAAAAAATGTGAGCACATTTTACTGCACCTACACGTATATCGTTCAAATTCAGACAACACCTCCCAAAGTCTGCCTTGAGCGATAGAGGATCAGGTCTGTTTTCTTTGTTGGGGCCATGCTGCATACCCTTCACCTATCACAGGGCTCATTGTTCGGCTGGTCATGGTTATTTTACAGTAATTTTTAAAAAGGCTCAGATCTTATTTTACATGTTCTAGCTATAGGCTAACAGGTAGCTTTTTTTAAAAAAAAAAAAATATATTTTTTTAAAATTCTATGGCATTTATAAATATTTAAACGGAAATAAAAATGCATGTCAGTGAAACATTCGCTACAGTGTATCGTGACCCCTAAGGATGTTTAAAGTGCTCAGAGCTGCAACATGTTCCAGTGTTGGCCATTAACTAGGTATATCATTCCAGAAACATCTCCTGACAATTTTATTTTTTCTACCTGCTCCCCTCTCTGTGTTAATATCAGGTTTGTTGTGGTTTGCCCCCGTGCAGGCATTCTCCAAGATATATATAGCTCCGCGCGCCCTTTTCCCTGACAGACGCTTAGCAAGGAGGGCGTTTTTGTGTTAGTTTTGCCTCCGCATGTTTACGATTCTTCACAAACTGCAATATGTAGGTAGCGTTCCTTCTGATTGTTTCACTGGAGTTTCACCGCGTGTAAGCTGTCGAGAAACACCCATCACACAGCCGACTCCATGAATTTGGTAGACCTAATGAATCTATGTGCCATTTTATACAATAAACTGAATAACGTTTTCACCATTATCGTTGACAACGTCAGTCTCACTGAATCTAAGGATATAAACTAGACAGTGAACACTATCAACAAATGCATAACCATTTTCTTCACTAGTTCATTGGCTATGCCTTACCTGAAATATTAGAATTGCACTATGTGCGTCCTACCAATGAACATCGTGTGCATAGTGGAAATGCACACAAGACTTATTGAGGTGCCAATTATGCAATGTGAGGAGTGGCATCAATGTGTGCTAAATGTGGCTTGTGCCCATTTTTACATTAGATACATGCAGGCTGTATGCTCTAAGCATGGGCAATTTTGCACCAAAGCTGGCCATTGTCACACTAATATTTGCACAGACCAAAAGTGCAAAATGTTGTTCTTTCACTCATTAGTCAGTTCTGATGCAGTTTGTGCACTGTTTAGTCAGGTGTATGCCGTTTTTTGCACTTGTGTGTTGATGCCAAATTCAGGTAAAAAATGCACGTCAGCTGGGCCAATTTGCCCTATCAACCAGGCTAAATTGGCCATCACTTTTGCAGTTGTGTGAGCAGGGACGCTAATGTTCTTCTGTAATCAAAAATGTACCAAACACCAAGTTTTCACCATTCCAATCACCATATCCATGAGTCCATGAAGGTGTATTTAAACTGCTATGCTCTCCAATTGTTATAAGGATGGAACAAGGCTGTTTAATGGCGGCGACTCCCATCCGCCATACGAAATTCCTCATATCATGGACCTAAATTCCACACAATTGTCCATCGGGAATTCGCACGTGAAATCCTCCCTCTGAAACATATCAACCAAAATATTTGGGACACGCTGTGTCTCTGCCTTGTAGCACACTTTAGCCTCTACCCACTTCACACAGAAGTCCATGAGCGGGAGGATACACTTTCTCCTGCCATGCAAGCCATCCAAAGGCCTCAACTCATGCATGGCCACACATTCCCATCGTATATTTGGCAGTTCTAATGATCTCCAAGGATGTATATATACACTCAACAGCTCATCACTCTCTTGGCACATTGAGCACTCCTTCACAGGTCCCTCCACATCCCCATGTATCTTTCCCGTGGTCTTAGTCGTACCATAATGTCTTCTATAGCACCCCCTCCAGTATCTTTCTGCCAACCACCCAAGGTGGAACAATCAATTGTCCCTTGTACAAATCATCACCATCCACACTCAGTTCATCCCTAACTCTTTGGTAGGGCTGCAGAGGCTGATCAACCTGAATACACCCCCACTAACTCTTACTCACTTCAACAGTTACTTCTCTAAGCAGTACATCTTCATGCCACTCACCCTCCCTGCGCACATGGGAGTACAGCTATTTTGCGCCCAGCCACTAATCGGATGACTCCTCCTCACTCTCAAGTGCCACCTCGTTAGTGTTTTGAGATGAAAAGTCAACAATCATATTTGTTCTCCCTGTTGCGTCTCCATCAATTTATGCTTTGAAGGTTATGGCTTGTGCACCAAGATGAGGATAATGGGGTTGTTAGCTCACCTTGGCAAGCCACGTCTTCTAGTTTTTAAAAAGTTCAGATTATATAGTCTTAGTTTTGGTTTTATGTGGCATATTTTGTGAAGTATATATTATAATGCTACTTTAATGGTGTTTTTGTCACTGAAATAAAGTTTATGATAAAGCGGGTTCTCTGCCTGGCTGCGAGAGTGCAGAGAAGGTGATCAGGTCAAGCAGCACTCTTACAGAGAGACCATAGTTGGTAATTTTTATAACTTCAATATTGGTATCAGGCACTATTAACAGTCAAATGTTTTCAGGAAGGATACAGGCACTGCATTTCAGGGCCCTTTCAAAATTGGTGCAGGTGTTTGAGAGTCTTTCAGGAAATGGATTACTTGAAGACCTTGGTGGAATTAATTCAATGGATTTAACATTGATATTCTGTTCCTGGGTTCAATTTTCGGTATGAAACAACCTGCTTTGTAGCTGGTAACACTGCCCTTTTTGGATAGACTTAGCATGTCAAGGTCAGTAAACTCTATTTGTGATATCCAATGGCAGTGTTTGTTTGTTTGCTAGATATACTCTATAGTTAGATCTTTGAATTTGAACTTCGAACTCAGATCTGTGCAATTGGCTTAGCATCTGATCGCCTGAATGTTGTATAGCGATAATTCACCTGATTCAAGTTTGTTCCAGGTTGATTGGCGTTTATGGTTTAGCCTAAGATTCTATACAGACAAACATGGTGACCTGTCTTGACTGGCTTTGCACAGCACCTTGTTTCCAATGTAAAAGGATCTGCATTGAACAAATATGATTTAAATCAATGGGGATCAGGAATGACGGGGATGCTGGCAGGATGCTAGGTTATCCTCTTTCACATTGGATGAGAGGGATTCATAAACTAGGGTTATGGATAGCTGTGGGAGTCACATATTTGTGTATACTTGACATTGTGTGTGGGTAAAACATGAGGGACGTAGGGAGCATTGTACCACATCCACAGTATCTTTACTTTGGGGTCAGACCTAGGGGCTGTGGGAAAGTGTGGCAGATAGACAATTCGTTTTGGCCACGTACCCTGTGTCCCCTGACTCACCCCCTGTGCTGCTGGACAGTGAGGATCCCTCAATGAGTTATAAGGGATATAGCAGGGAAAACGCACAATGCAGTTGGAGCTGGTTGCTTGTCAGTAAGGAGATATGTTTCCACCTCTGGATTTGGCGTGACATCATACAGAAGTTAAGCTTTGTTCTCATTGTCTGAGATATCGCCGGAAAACATTCTTTGGAAAACACCATCCACGTTTTATTCCATTCTTCTAGAATTGTAATAATGTTTACTTCTACCAGTGCACTCATGTTGGCTTCTACTTAGTATTGCCAAATGTTCTGGAGCCATTGAAAGATAACGCAGGTCTGTAGGAATGCATTATATTCTGTAAGGCTTCTACACAAACACATGTAATTGTGATGAAACTTCACACTCTGAAACTATCAGTTGATGGAGTACTGAATTAGCCAGAAGAGAGTGGCAGTTTGAAAACAAGAGTACACTTGGAAATTGAGCTGGCAGTTCGCTATTAGATAATGAAACACACCAACACACCAAATCTTTTTTTTGTTTATTATTTTTTATTTATAGTGTAATTTGGTTAGTAAAAACCTTAAACACTTTAAGAAAATCACATATACATAGTACCACATAATACATTATACATGAGCCATATGATACTTATAGATCACATAAAAGCTTTTATATAATCATATAGAGTAAAATACAATCTCACTAGTGCAATCAACTTTTATATAATCATTGTATACGTAGAATTTCCTTATATCTCACATATAGAGTGCATTTATACATCTAAAACGACACATAACTAAAAGTCATATATATTCACTAGATATAATTCTCAACTGATCAGTTTATTACACGTTTAACCTATTCTGTAAAACATTCTCTTCCATATGTAAAAAGCAGCCCCTATATACACCAATGGATCTGCCATGCATATACAAGACCAAAACTGGTCTGATTCAATCATTCTACTGTCCCATAATAGATCTTTATGACCCGCTTCATACCAACTGCTCAATTCTTTACATGCCATGAGCAGGTGCCTAGTGGTTTCGACCTCCACTTTGCATAGTCTACAAAGTCTTTTTTTCTTTGGGTATTCTCTTCCAGGAACCCACATACTCTAAACAGGGTAACATGTTAAACCTAAGTAACATCATTAATCTACTAAACTCCTTATTACTCACCTTTAACAACAAGAATTATTGGCCATCATCCCCTGTAGGCTATACGTAGTAAATCTGTTTTTTACTCCCAGAATATCCAAGTTCTTAATGGAATCCCATTGAATGGCGTTCTTAATCAATTTCCTATAACGAAACGTCAGATTGTCATTTTCCTTAGGCAATTTCAAGTTGGTCTCTTGCAGAAAGCTAGATACAGTCTTTGTAAAATCTTTTTAAACCTCATTATTCTGGCCCTCCTTTATCATTTCCTTCCCCAGATTGTTCAGCAGACTATCAGGATAATTAATATCTAATGTCATGTTTATAAGCAACTTACAACATCTTATCTTCCAAAGTGTAGACCACGATGTCAGTCCCAGTTCACACCTTATTGCTTCGATTGGTGTGTAGTTGGCCAGTCTTAATTCTGGGCTCCAAAGTTTAGCCTCTATTTTATCTATATTATTCATATATTTCACACCAAATCAATGTCCAACATTGTGATAGTTAAGGAAGCATGTATGACAAGGCCATATTACTAATTTCCAGCTGTGTAATATTTAGCCTGTAATGTGGCCTGCACTCGGTATCCAGTGATGTTACTGATATGGCTTTACATGAAAAAGAAAATTACTGAAAAAATATTTAAGAATTGTTTTACAGTTCTTTTTACAAAATACATGGGGGGTGGGCTAAAGGGTTAAAAGGGGCACAGGGGTAGTTGGGGTGGGTTTACAACTAGAAAAAAAGAGGTGCTTGGGGGGACCCCCAAAAACAGAAAAAGAAAATACTGAAAAAATAAATCGGAAAAATCAGCTTGGTAAAACAGTTTTCGGTAAAACACATTTGGTAACATCACATGGAACCCTGGATTCCCCACTTATGATATTGCAGCTGCAACTTTCCACCCTATTGACAGCTGAGGAAATCCTGGATTGTCACTATAGAATACCTTTCCAAGACTTTTGACAGAACAATACTAACATTGCCTAAAGTTCCTTTACTCTACAGGGCCCAATTCCTAAAAGTAAAAGAGGTAAGATCACGGAGAGTTTAAACACACTCTGTGTGGAATTTGTTAAAAGACGTATCTCTACGGGCTCAAAATCGTGGCCACTACCTAAACAAGCTATATTGGTACTAGATATGGTAAATATGTCTATGGCGCAGCTGGATTTAACATTGATGAATTTTAACGCTGATCAAGACAGTTCTGTTTGCTGCTTCAGTGCAGAGGAGGATGATTAATAAGATATGTGATCAATCTAAACTTCCACAATAACCTGGAAGAGTGGATCCTGAGAGTCAAACCAACAGACTCCTGTGATCTACCCTGATGCAGCCTATGTCAGGTGAAAAGCTGACTCCTAAAGAGGCACATGTGGTGCAACAGGTTCCAAAACGCAAGAAGAAAAAAAAGGTTCAAAGATTACAGAGTGTAAATGTCCAAGCCAAGCTACTTAGACTGTATACCGTAGTAAAAAGTATCATGGAAAATGTTTAAAATCAACAAAAAGATTTCCAAGAAAAATACTTTTAACTCTTTCAATGAATGCCAATCACCCCTCTCCCTCCAACTAATGTAGTTTCTTAAGACAAACAATTTAAATGTATGGGAAAAGTTAACAAGAAAATTGAAACAATGGGCTATATTATGTCGTGGTTCTATTCAGATGGGGTTTGGCAAACATGTATTTAAACTACAACTGGATTCAAGGCGCCAGCTGGACCTGGTCAGTTAAATGATCTTATCACTTTATTCAGCAAAATCTTCCCCAGAGGGGAACATCCCAAGGCAATATCAGATTAAGGATTCATGAGGTCAGATAGACGTGTCAGGTCCCAGCAGTGAAACAAAAAGTCAATCTGAAAAAAGAAAGAAGTAGGTGAGAGTGCTTCCTGTGCCCAAAGCTTGAGTGAGGAGGCAAGATACTCCAAGTGCCTTCACTCAGTCCGTTCTCTGGATACTGGCCTTCTGGTTCTTCTACCAGCTGTTTATTTGTGAACGCTTTTAGCTGGGCAGGGCTCCACATACATGAACAGATCACAGATGTTCCCACTGTCATCAAGAAAGTCAGGACACAAAGCCGTTGAAGTTCTATCCTGTGTCTGATGTTTGATGCAAGGAATGTGGATGTGTGACTCCCTATGACCCTCTTGATCTCTTCAGCACTGGTGGCAAGCTGTAGCTAGAGAGAGTTTAGCATCCGTGAATACCTTTTCAGGGACCTAGAAGTCAGCTCTCCCCTGGTAGGTGAAAACGCTCTGACTTGCCTAAGCCACTTGCAGTGACCAGTGGGGTTGTCTGTTTTGGGCTGTTCTGACTCACAACCTGCTTCTTCCTGGGAGATGATCCTTAGGGTGTAGGTGATGCATTCAGGATTGAAATTCAGTCCCCACTGGCACCTACCAGCTTTGGGATAGGTGCTTTGAGAAGTGTGAAGTGTTTCCTGGGTAACAACAACACTGGAGGGGATCGGCCTTACTACTACACTTCTCACATAATGATAAAGCAGGTGAGGCTAGTCATTGAGAGATTGATATTCAACTCAATCTCTCACCAATACAAAACAGGCATCACCACTGCCAAAGCCAACGCCTTCAACACACAAATCTCTAATGCCAAATCACACTCTAAAGAGATCTTGACCATTTTCAACGAGCTCATCTCCCCCACCCTAATAAACCGGAGGAAATAACCAAAGAAGAAGCCTGGTGTGCCAGCATTCAAGCTGCCATGTTACACAAAATGTACCTTCTCCAAAAGAAAATCAAAGACCATTGCAAAGCATTACCCCAACAGACAGGAGCCAAGCCTACCAACGCCCCAGCGACCTCGTCCAAGCCCACCATACCTGATTTCTCCTTCAGGGACATCACAGAACCAGAAGTTATCAATCTACTAAAAAATCTCAAACCCTCCCCCTGCAAAGGCGGTATCTGCCCACCAAAACTCATCAAAGACTGCGCAGACTGCTTTGTGCAGCTCTTTACGGCATTCATCAATGCGTATTTTAAAACAGGCATCATCCCAGCGAGCCTCAAAGAGGCCTCGGTCCGGGCCCTCCTAAAAAAACCTACCATCGACCCCCTCCTGAAATTACTGGACAAAGCCGCACACTGCCAAATCCAACACTTTCTGGAAACCCACTCCATCCTCGGGACCAGGTAATCAGGCTTCCGGAAAGGACACGGCACAGAAACAGCCCTAAAGAATCAGATCACTCAAATCATGGACAAGGGCAAGCCAGCCCTTCTGCTCCTTCTAGATCTCTCAGCTGCTTTTGATCTGGTTGACCACAAGACCCTCACATCACACCTCACTCACTCAGCCAACTTCTCGAGAGAAGCAGCTCTCTGGGTCTCTCTTCCTTCCTAGAGGGAAGAGCCATGAAAGTCTTTTCAGACATTGCCAACGCCACCCTGACAATCCATTGCGGGGTCCCTCAAGGATCTTGCACTGCACCCACACTCTACAACTTGTTCACTAAGCCTCTTTTTGACAAACTCGACTCATACGGTATCACATACACGAACTATGCGGACGACACACAAGTACTTCTACCCCTCTCAGGCTCATACCACAAAGACGCCAAGGCACTCCACACGATCGACTCCATTATCCAGGTCTGGATGGCAGTTAATGGCCTCTGCCTCAATGGAGACAAGACTGAAATCATGATATTAGGTCAACAGAGCACCTTAGAGAAACTTGACAAATTGTGCTCTAACTTCTCCATTGACAACTCCACCATCCCCGTATCCTCAGCTGTAAAGACACTGGGAGTATACCTAGACTCCTCACTATCTATGACCAGGCAAGTCAGCACAATAACCTCCTCTTCTGCGCATACCACCAAACTCATACCATCAAGCCATACCTCTCTAAACCCAACTGCCTCTCTACAGCTAGAACAACCATTGGAGCCAAACTGGACTATTGCAATGCGTTCCTAGCAGGCACATCAGCAAAAAACCTAAACAGACTTCAGGTCACTCAGAACAATGCTCTCCGGGCCGCTCTCAGCATCCCAAGAAGAGAGCACATCTCCCATACCAGACACTCAGCCCAATGTCTCCCGGTCAAAGAGCGGATCACGCTCAAAATCCTCACCCTCACACACAAATGCCTCTCTCCGCCCGGTCCTATCTATCAGAGGCAATCTCCAAACTCTCCTCCTTCCGTCCCACCAGAACGCAATAACCAACTTACTCTACATCCCACGCATCAAAAAGCCAAAGCTGGTGGCCTAAGCTTCCCCTACATTGCCGCCAAGACCTGGAATGCCCTTCCTGCAGACATTAGAGCGGAAATCTCACTCCTGAGATTTCATAGGAAACTGAAGACCTCTTTCCTTGCCCTATAAGATATGTCAATCGCCAATCTATGTAAATACACTGCATCGCAAATTTGTACAAAGATCATTACTGCCAGATATGTTTGTAACAAGCGACACGATGCCCCCGGGCTGACGTGCGCTCTAAAAATCCAAATAAATAAATAAATTGTAAACCAAAGAAACTCATCTTCAAAAGTCCAATAACGTATTAAAGCAGTACACCTCCTGATTTAAGAGGGTCAATGCCTTAAATTGGAGAATGCTCTGCTCCTTCAGCTTGTGACTGAACAGAATACGATAATCATGTATCCCCTTATGGAAGGGCTAATGGTAGAGATATAGAAGAGAACTTCCAAATAACTCAGATAATTCCTGGATGCCTGCACTATGAATGTTATCTTCCAAACACATTTATGTTCTACAGATCACTTTATGATAGGGCGAAAGGTGTCCAACATAATTGGTAGTGCCTAAATCGTGGAAACACCATTAGCCATAGCAATTCACCTGATTTTGAACAATGTTGAAGGCTGTTTTACTTCCTTCAAACACATGCAGATGCATAACTGTACAGAACTATCAAATACCACTGAACAAGAATTGTTGGACATCCCTTAAGGATCCATGGGCATATTGATATATATGACTGGGTTTGAACAAGTAGCAGCTGAGTCCCGCTGGCCAGAAACTGCTTTTTTTGTCCTGTTTCAGCAGTGTTTAAATGACAATTTGAAGTATGAATTGGCTTGTGTTCTTCACCCTGCACAATTCTCTGCCCTTGTAACCATGGCATACAAACGTGACTAGTGCTTCTATGAGAGGAACCAAGAGAAGAAGAGAAACTGGTCCTTTGATTCATGTTCTATTCTTTCATTTCAATGTATCCTCACCTCTTTCCCACAACTATACTGAGCTGAGGAAAATTGAATAACAAAATCTGTAGCAATGGGAGCAAGAGCTCTGCATGTACTGCAGGTCCAAAATGAATGTAGTCCATGAAAGCCCACTTGAACCCCCCAGAAGGGGAGGAAAGGCTTCCTCACAGTACAGTTGGGGACAGAGGAGTGAGAGTCATTGCTATGTCCCTCAAAGAAACTCTTGTGACCTCTGACATCTAGTATACTTCAATGTTGGTGCTTTGGGTGTTTTATTTTCTGTGATTTCTAAGATACTTACAACTACAGCTTTGGTTCACTGTGGTGCTGCAGGCGAATTCATGGATGATGATTGGGCTACTTTCTATCCTATTTCTAGAGTCTCCAAAGATGTCTCCCAGTCCATGGAAGGACCCATTAATGACCAGTCTACTCCTGCATTGATGCTGATCAGCAATCAACAGGAAATGCATTTTTTATTACCAATCAAGGCTGCTTATTTTCTAATAATCTTGGCTATTCCTTGGCTAGTATCCATAACCAGGTTGTCACTCGGTCCCCAACAAACTGTTCTTAGGATCCAAGTATTGCACTGATCACTGTATAAGAAAAGAGCAACCAAACCATCTTGAGGTTCTTCGCTTGCCTTCTACTACAGCCAGTCCAGGGAAGCAGGCACCAAAAATATTCTATTACATTCATAATATCCTAAAAAATTCCTTGCACAACAACTTAACACATTTGCAGATTGCAATAAACAAGAGACTACAACAACAGAGACAAATGAAACTTTCCCTATAGCTGTGTGTTTCTGTGCAGAATATTCTGCTGCTAGTTAATACTTTCTTTATAAGAAATAGTTCCTCTAGTGAAACATCATGTGTTAATCAAAAGTATAGCACTGGCATATGAATTCAATTGGAGACAAAAACAGTGGCCCAACTTGTTTCAGATGTTAAAAGCCCTTCATCAGGTAAATCATATGAAAAGTGTAGATAAAACCATACATAAAATTAGCATTAAGCATGACCCCATGCAATTAAACTTATGAAAATAATTTGTCAAGACAAAATCCTACCATACCCGTCTCCTTCACAACTTCTCTTCTGCTGTCAGTCTAGACAAATCTGTAAAGAAAACATAGTTTGTTCTACATTCCTGTGACATTCGGTAGTATCCATTATGATAATGTTAATCAAAAATTATAATAAGCAAAACGTTACCGGTTTTCACACATATGGTCCTATCCAATGTTTGTGAGACTATTGGTCAAAAGAAAAACATGTAAAGAAAAATATCAAAAAAAGAGACACACTATAAACACACTTGCCCAACTATGTTCCAAAAAAATTATAATCACAAAAGCTAAATATTACTTAAATAGATGTGGCAACAAACTAACACCCAGTCACCTGCAGACTTGTGAATACAATGTGGCGAAAAACCTGCATTCAGAAACTCTGATCCAGATAGGTTATGTGGTATGAGCATGTGCGTCCTGACACCGGCTCAGGTCCTAATGATTACGCTACATAACTGTGGACATGCAACAGGGATTAATGTTAAGACTAATGTAAAAAACAAATGATCAACATAAAATGCAGTTATCAGTCATTAACACTAAACAGTAACAATAAACAGACAATTCTGCTGTGCATCAAATGAAAACCTTTTCTTAAACAAACTATACATAGCATAACTGTCCAAATGTCAATGATACGGCCATCTAATCAAACCTAAACTAGAAAGGCAAGTACGTTGTAGATCCACACATGTAGTAGTTATTAGTAATGAACTGACCTACACAAATACTTCAGAGTCTAGACACCCAACATATGATTACTTATAATGTTTAGAATCAATAGGGTTAACCTCTCATTGATGTTCCAAACCAATAGTGATAACTCAGCCATCACTAGAACGTCATGAGTTGTGCAAGCTAATCTATCTAGATCTTGTCTTGTCAAATATCAGGACTTTATGGACATATTCAATAATACATGAAACAGATGTCTTCCTATTCATTGACCAAAAGACTATGTTATTGATTTTCTATCTGCGGCCAACAGTTCATTTGGCCAGATGTCTTCCCTCTCTGTACCTGAATAAATCCCTTCAAGAATTTCTACAGACCGATTTGAAACAGGGTCTTATCACTGAATCCAAACCCCTGAGTGGGAAAGCTCTCTTCCTTGTGCCCTAAAAGGACAGCAGAATTACTTCCATGCCTGGATGTCCACGAGCTTGACAAGGTATCTAAAAAGGAAACGGAAATGTTGCTAATGCTAATTGATATTCTTGAGTTGGTGCAGGGATCTATAATGTACACAAAGCTACACCTGATAGGGGCTTATCATCTCATACAAACTAAGGCTGAGACAGGTGCATTAAGAATACTGAGTTATATTGTATTCCATTCTGTGATTGTCTAAATTAATATTCTCTAAGACGTTTGTGGAACATGAGCAACATATTCATAAAGCGCTTCATTGACATGAGTGCGAAAAAGCTTTTAGCCAAACCAGAAAAATGTGTCTTTGATGCCTCTTCTGTACCCTATTTATGATCCATCTTGTCATGTGTCACGGTAAATGGGATGAGGTACCTGGGAACGTGAACGATGTTCAACACGTCCTACCATGGGCTAATTTCTATAGGCTGTGTATTTGACACTACTCCTACGTTGTACTCCTCATCACTAATCTGCTGGAAAGAGTTGTCAATAATCAATGGACCACGGTACCTGAGGAGTCGTTTTGCATGTAACAAAACGCCTTATCTTCTGTCCCCGTGTTACAGCAACCTGGCACTATGCATCCTCTTATTGTTAAGGCCGATGGACTCAAATGGGATGTGAGTGCCATTTTGAAATCAACATGTGGATGATAATGAAGAATGCCAGTGGCCTTTTCTCTTGAACCACAATGTATAAGAAAAGAGATTACTCCATACTAGAAAAGGCATTTTGGCCAGTAAAAACACATACTCACTGAATATAGTAATTTGCGTATGGGGGAAAAATATAAGGTTGAGATTCAAACCAACACCAAAACCTTTAAGTGCTTCAGCAATTTGAGAGTAGAAACTGTAGTCAAGTCAGGTGGGCCTATTGTATCTCTCTTTATGATTTCTATCTGGCATATATCTCTAGAAATTGTAATGTAGTAGTGAGCACTGTTTTTTGAAGGAGAATAGGCCTGTTTCTGGTCTCATATTTCTGGATAAATTCATGGTGGGTAAGACTTATCTATTTGCAGTTTTGTAATTTCTTTAACTTGTTCAACAGGTGATTAAAGACTATCCACGACAAATAAGTTTACATGATGACTTCCTATTTCGTAACAAGTAGCTTAGCTTATGTGTCAAGCTGAATGGAGCGCTGTCACGTACCTGGTTTGGTTTAGTTTAGTTTATTTATTTGTAACGCGCACTGAACCCTGGGGTAACTGGGTGCCAGAATTTAAGAGAGTGTTACAGGCATACAAAGGATTTACAACAAACAATAAGTGCAGGTCGACCAGTGGTTACAGGCAGGTCAAAGGTTGATACAATACAGGAAAGAATATAGGTAGGCAAAAAGACGAATCGCCGGAGGTTACAGTTTAGCTCTTTACTTTGGCTCTGACACTCCAGAACGAGGGTTCTGATGGTGAGGGGAGGGCATTCCAATATTTGGTGGCTAGTACAGGGAAGCTAGCTCCTCCAGCTCGTTTTGAGTTTGAACCTTGGGATAGTGAAGCATCGCAAATTCAAAGCTCTAGTGGGTCTGGCTGATTGGTGTTTGTTGAATTTGTCTGACAGGTACTTAGGGGCAGAGTTTGTCAGACATTTGTGGGTAATGACTAGTGTACGGAGGGAAATTCTATCACGCACCGGGAGCCAGTGGGCATCCTGTCTGAAGCTCGTGAGATAGTTGGATCTGGGGATGTTCAATGCAGATCTCAAGGAGTTATTTTGTAAGACTTTGAGTCTGTTGAGGTTCTGTTCAGAAGTGCCTAGAAAGAGGGTGTTGCAATAGTCGATCTTGGAAAGTACTAGGGCCCTGGCTAACGTAATGCAGCTGTTTGGTGACAGAAATGATTTGCAGGGTTAAATCAGTTTGTTGGTGTAGGCAGTAGTGGAGGTGGTGGCATTCACTTGCTTCTTGAGTAGGAGGGTGGAATCTATGTAGACCCCCTAGAGTTTTGATTTCCTTGGCAACTTTAATCCAATTCCCATTGATGTTGAAGGATGTGTATCGTGGGTCTAATTTGTTTAAGCGTATTTGGGATCCAACGATCAGGAGCTCAGTCTTCTCATCATTGAGACATAGGCTATGGTCCGCCATCCATGCCTGAATCTCCAGATATATGTCATTAATCTGTTTGGAGTCATCTTCATAGCACCCTGTTAGCATAATGAGAACTTGGGTGTCATCAGCGTAATTCGTATATGTGACACCCAAGTTGTCAAGCCGGTCAAAGAGGAGCTTAGTGAAGATGTTGTAAAGCGTCAGCGAGACACAAGAGCCTTGCGGCATGCCGCAATACATGGCAATTGGGTCAGCTGAGGCTGAGGGTGCGAAAACCCTAGTGGTTTGATTGGACAGGAATGACTGTAGAAAAAACAAGGGCAAAGGCCTTCTTTTTAGTTTTAGGGGGGCCTGGTTCTAAAAGGCAGATTAGGTTAAAGAAACAAAAAGGGGAGTGAACCAGGCTACCCTTCCCTTAGGCGTCAACAAGGTGGGAGGATCTATTAAAACATGGACTAGTAAACAATGTATACTTTATATTTGTACAGAGTCAATTTTCAAGCATATAAAACACATTTTAATAAAGGAACACATTAAAAAAACATTCATCAATGAAGGGCACTGCTTAAATACTTAAATACTGAACTAGCCTACACTTGTGCACCCTGTTCACTGGCCTACTGTCTACATGTTGAACTAGCCTACTTTTGTGCACTTTATAATCTGGACTACTCTTTAAATTCTGAAATTGCCTACTGTGTGCACCCTGTTCACTGGCCTACTGTTTAAATTCTGAACTAGCCTACTTTTGTGCACTTCATACAGTGGCCTACTGTTTAAGTTCTGAACTAGTCTACTTCTGCTCGCCCTGTTCAATGGCCTACTGTTTAAATTCTGAACTAGCCTATTTTTGTGAGCCCTGTTCACTAGCCTACTGACAGCATGCTGAACTAGCCTACTTCTGTGCGCTTTATAGACTGGCCAACTGTTTAAATCCTGAACTAGCCTACTTGTGTGCACCCTGTTCACTGGCCTACTGTCTACATGTTGAACTAGCATACTTTTGTGCGCTCTATACACTGGCCTACTGTTTAAACTCTGAACTCATGGCTGAGGCGGCCCAGGTCCTCCTCTCTCATGGCCCCCCTCCGCAGAGCCACCCTTACCATGGCAACCATCCTCCCTTTGTTCAACTCAACTGCCCCAATCTACTTTCTACCACCTCTGCAATCACCTTCTTCACACACAGGGTCCTCTGTTCTCAGCAACCACAAAATGGGCACCCCACTCAACCCAATCAGCCCCACAGAATGGATCCAACTCTTTGCCTGACCTCGTACACCATGGATTCCTTGTCCAGTGAATGTCAGAAACCTGAGACTAGGTTCTCGCATCCTACATCGTGAGACACCCACCAGGCTGGACTTACAACTCCCACCATCTAAACTCACACCTGCTAGCCGAACCACCTGCCTAGGTAAGACTATGGAAGCCTCTGAAATATCAGGCCTGTCACCACCCTCCTCTCAGCCCCTAGTGGATCCTCATCTGTCTCGCCCTACCATCAGAGGAGCACTCATCAATGCTCAGTCCATGGTCGCCCACGCACTCAACATTGCTGATCTCATCATTAGAATCAGGAGGATAGCTCAGTGGAAACGTGCTCTCCTTTAAAGCAAGATGACACAAAGCAACACAGGTTCGATCCCCGGGTACATGCTTACAAACCTCTGGGTATTTAAGCACATTATAAATATGCAACTAAGACAACAAAAACTAAAAAAAAAATCTGTAACAATGCCTCAATGTCCCCGGGCTGTGTGAGCGCTTTAAAAATGCAAATAAATAAATAATAAATAAATTACCAACAGCCTGGGCTTTCTTGCCATTACTAAAACTTGGTTACATCAGGCAGCAGGCCCAGCACTATCCTTAGCCATTCCAGAGGGCTACTCAATAATAAGGACAGACAGAGACGCCGGCAAAGGAGGGGGAGTAGCATAAATAGCTAAAATGCTCCTGGGGCTTAGAGCCACCTCCCATGCTAGCCCTCCATTGGCGGAACTATTGTCAGTTAAGTTCCCCCTCTAAGCTACCCAAATGATCCTCATGCATCTCATTTACCGGGCACCAGGTCACATCTCCACCTTTGAGGAAGACATCACTGATCTACTACCAAATAGCACCAAACCATGGTCGCAAATTATCTTGATTGGAGATTTCAATTTAGCTATACACGATCCCAATGACCCTAATACCACAGCACTGGAAAACTCCATTTCCCAGCTCGGCTTTAACCACTGCATCACGGGACCCATGCATAATAAAGGTCGAACACTGGACTGGTTGGCAGATCTCAACTGCTCTACCACCATCCTCCAAAATGAGCCCACCGCTTGGTCTGACCATCACTGCATCTCCTTTGCCATCCTGGGGAATGCACTCCCTAAGCTAAATCCAAACATCGCCCCACAAAATCTTCTCTAGAAATAACCGGAACATGACGCTCCAAAACTTACAGCCCCTGATCCATCACATCTTAGACCCATCTAACTAAAAAGACCTAGACTCAAACAATCTAGTTGACCTCTACAAAAACACACTTGACTCTGCCATAAATATAATTTCCCCCATTAAACTAAATAAAACCAACCAATAGCCCATCTTAACACATGGTTCACCCCTGAACTAAAGGTCCTCTGGAATGCCAAAAGAGCAGCTGAATCTACATGGAGAAAATCTCCTACCACTATAAACAAGGCGTTATTCACCTCTGCTGCCTCCACTTACACATCTGCTATCCATAACACTAAGAAAGAGACCTATGACAACAGAATCTTAAACGTCAAATCTAGGTCCAAGAAGCTCTGCAGCATCCTAAGGGTGATTCTCCAGCACCACCCTCGGAAGCCTGCGTAAAAGACGCAGACTGGTGCGCCAAAATACAGAAAGCTCTCTCTGATAAAATTACACTGCTTCAATCTAAAATTGAGTTAAAAAAGAACAGGCTGGTTAAGAATACCAACACTAGCCCCCCCAACCCAACCACATCACCCCCTCTTGCCACCTTTCTCCTTCTCACCAGTCTCACCCAAAGAAGTCAAAAACATCATCAAAGGCTTCAAACCTTCAAGATGCCAAGGAGAACTCTGTCCTGCCACAATGGTTCAGGAAGGCACCAATGACTTTGTCTCCTTCATTACAACCTTGATCAACTACTCTTTCGAGACTAGCTCAGTCAGTCCCTAAGAACCTCAAGGAGGCCTGGGCTATGCCTCTCAAAAAAAAAAACCTAGACCCGAATATACCTACTAACTATAGGCCCATTACCCCTGCCCCTACCTCTTAAAGATACTAGATAGAGTGGCCTATCTACAAATCCAGAAACATCTGAAGGACAACAATTTAATTAATTAATTGGCCTCAGACAATCAGGCTTTAAGCAAAGACATGGCACAGAAACAGCCCTCTTGGACCAAATGGATGAGGCCAAGGACAATGGTAAACTGGCTATGCTCCTGCTGTCAGACCTATCGGCAGCATTTGATCTTGTCGATCACCAGATCCTCACTGATCACCTGTCCACAGCAGTTTCCTTTTCTAGCAACGCCTCTACCTCGATAAAGTCATTCCTGTTTTAGGAAACAAAAAAGGGGGTGAACCAGGCTATTCCTCCTTAGGCGTCAACAAGGCGGGAGGACCTATTCAAAAAATGGACTAGTAAATCATTTATACTAGTTGTACAGAGTCACGCTCAATTTTTAAGCATATTAAACTCATTTTAATAAAGGAACATATTAAAAAAACATTTGTCAATGAACTGCAGTATTCAACATGTAGACAGTAGGCCAGTGATTAGGCCGCACACAAGTAGGCTAGTTCAGAATTTAAACAGGAGGCCTTTGTATAAAGCGCACAGTCAACATCTGTTGAACAGGATCCACCATGATGCACCCTGGTACTGGAACCGTAGATGTGTACTGCATAAGTACAACTCTGCAACAGCCTGCTAGTCAAGAACCTAGTTGGCAGGATAGAGTGTATGTCTTCTTGCACCACTGAAAGGATTCCCCACAATTAACGTGCTGCAAAAACAGTGCAAGGCACTGGTCAGGGGAATCCAGATGGTAAGTAATCCGATGATCCAAAAGAGTAATCCAATAATCCAAAAGGCGTATCCAAGATTTTTTTTGTAGTAATGGAAATAGGTCAGAGGACATAGACCTTGGAATCAGACCTAGTCCCTTCTCCTTTCCATGGTGGCCATTTTTTTGGTTTACAATACAAAATAGAAAAAATGTAAATAATAAAAATGTTCGCCATGGAAAGGAAGAAGGGATTACGTGTAGTCCCTTCTTCCTTTCCATGTCGGCGTGTCACGGATCGGGAGTGGATTCACTGGAAACAGAAGTGTTTATAGTGTGTCTACTTCCGAAGTGGAGTAGATAATTAGGTAAGTGGAGTAAAGGAGTGGAGTGGAGTAAAGGGGGTGGGGGAAAGGGATATATGTGGAGGGGGGGTGAGCACATCACTTACCCGATTCCCCAGAGAGGGGAGATGGCGGCCGCTAGCTCTGAGGTAGCTCAGGGCGGCTGGATTACTATCCGGTAGCGCCCACGTTCTGAGCCTCACCATTGGCTGGGAAGCTGCCACACCCCGCTCTCTGGGTTCAAATTCCAGATAGGATTTGTTTCTCTGGCCTTACATGGGTTCTCTAGGATCTTGGTGGTGTGTGGATGTCATACCACAGGTCCTCAATAGGTCTTCTGTTTGAGCCTAGGTTCTCCACCTGGATCTAGGTCACTGAGGTTTCCTGGATTTGACCAACTCAACTTCTCTGACTCTGGCCCTCTTGATCTGAGTGTTCATGTCTTCCCCTCCTCCTCCTTTTCTTACTCCCATTATAGCTCTTGCTGTGCCACCTCCTCCTTCTGCAGCACCTCTTGTACTCTCACAATACTGCAATGGCACTGGTGTAAAATAGGTGAGCAGTGCTTTTTTTATGGTGTGGCTGACAAGAGGATTGGGACAAAAAGGGCACTATTTGCTTCCCCTATTTTTCCTGTGTTTATTGATTATGATTCGTCTTGATATGCACCAATCTCTCCAACTTGTGGGTAGACCCTCAGACCCGCTATAATAATTATCTGAGCTACTTTACCAGTTTATTTCATGGTAAGGGAAATTGTTGGATAAGGAAGTCTGGCGATTGTGTGGGTTTGTCATCTTCAAATCAGGCACAGGGATTATGGAAGTGTCCTCTTCCGGCATTTCTCCTTCTGATTCATAGAAAATGTGCTTCCCCTCTCAGATCACAGGCAAGGGAATGAAAGCTACCATTTTTAATCCTGTGCCAAGCATAATCTCCTGAGTATTTTCTCTGTGGTATCAATCCATGATCTTTGTTATGCTTTGTTCATCATGTGCTTGGCACATGGGCCTTCAGGCATTGTTCAAGCTACGTGGTGTGTGTTTGTCTCTCTCTTGCTTCAGCTGCGTGTGTGTGTGTATGTGTTTGTGTGTGTGTGAGTGTGTCTGGGATTTCTTTTTTGATAATGGAATCCCTGTTAGATATCATAGCATGCATATATTTTCTATTACTTGCATACCAGGCAAAGTCTGGGGCATCCTGCATTTACTAGCTGTATAGGTTGCATCACAGAGCGGGTGATTCCAACTCACCCCCAGAGGTCCTCAGTCTCTGCTTGCTTTTAGGGCCATTGTGACTCTGGATCTCACTGTGCGTTTAGCAGTGTGGTAACATGTCAGTAGAATGACCACCATTTTTAAATTACCTCCATATCCCAAATCTGAAGGTGGTTTGGAGGAAAAATCTCCAGCAATAGGTTGGAGGATTTTCTTGCAGGAAATGGAGGATTCACTGGAATTGTAGCATTTTCCACCAGTTTTCAGGTGGCAATTATGGTATCATTGGCAGTAAAAGCACTGGAGTTTGGCAGAAGTGCCCCTGGTACTTCAGATGACACCCTTTGTCACACATTAGTAAATGCAGTACTGCCTGGTAGGGTTCTGCCACTCGCTGCAGGTCGAAGCATTTTATAAAAGTGACTTTCAGGTACTCTCACTATTTCCACCATGGATTCAAGGAGAGGTTCAGGTGACAAGTGAATCACTCTGGATTCAGGAGATGAGCCCACAATATATATTATGTATCACTTTTGCATCCAGGCCGGCTCACAAAGATTTGCCCAAGGATGAATAAAATCATGACTTAAGCCAGTGTGCACTATGCTTTCAAATACAGTTACTTGTAGAGTATGCACATCAAAGTGACTTGCTTGTGAGTTCTTTATGCTACAAATGTTTGTTATTCACACGCAAATTACTCCTGGGCATCAAGGAAGTGCCAGGGCAAAGGGCAATGACAGCCAATGTACACGAGGCTATACACCCACAGAGAAGTAAAGGCAGAAGACAAGAAGTACTCTCATTTTTCCATGGAATTTATCACTGATTTTTTCAGAGTGAATGTGTTTCATTTTACCTAGGAAAATGAAGGGGAAGGAATAAGCATCCTTTCTATATTATTCTTTAACATCGGACGACTTTCCTCCATTGAACCAATTTACATATGTCTGTGCATAGAACAAACATACCCAGCATCTTTATCAGGGTCTCAGGCCAAAACGATTTGGTTTTGTGAATAGCAAGCAAATGCACGTGGCACAGCAATTGAGTACACGTCAATGATTGTATATCTTGGGCCTGATTCATGGACTTTTCACTGGTGCAAAGTGACTCTGCACTGCCAACAAACAACCTGATTTGCATGGCAAAAAGACACTTTGCACTGCTCCATGTATCAAGGTGGAGCAGTGCAAAGTGTATTTTTGCAGTGAAGAGTGACTTTGCATGGCAAAAAGACACTTTGGACTATTCTATGAATCGGTGTTTGTAGGCAGTGCAAAATCACTTTGCACTAGTGAAAAACGACTTTGCACAGTACAAAGAAAAACCCTTGTGTTTGTTTTACACGTATTTTTCACCGGTATTTCAAAAGATATCAAGACTAAGTGGCTGGTACGATTATTACAATACTTTGTTTATAGTTATTTTTTCTGCATTCTGATTGTGATTGCCTTTGAATTGCGAGTGTAATACTCTACAGTTTTACAGGGAAATCCATTTTGAACTCTTAAAACCTTTCAATTTATTTTAATCCATCAACTGTATTTACTCGAGTCAGCAGTTAAATCTGCTAAACCAAAGGATACTTGCCAAAAACAGTGTTAACTTATTTCACCTGAATATAAAATAACCTTCTGAAAAGAACCTGGAGCTACGCAAATTGACAAAATGCATCAATTATTTTGTGTTCATTTTATAATTATGCTGCAGTAACTAGAAAGTGAACTTTCGTAAATGGTTGATTAATTATGAGGTGACTTATGCTGAGCAGGTATTTAGAAGCGATAATTTAGGTTAGTTTTTAACTTCATAGTAGAACTAATTGTGGACTAGATCCATGCTTAGGTTCAATGGTGTCTATTCTTTCAGGCAAACAGTCACATTTGGGAGATTTTGCATTTATAACAAGGGGGAAAACTATAATAATGTCTCTCCTAGTGGCTGAAATGCCCTACAGCAAGCTATACATGGCTTGTGTTTCTTATATGCATTCCTAAAAATACATAATGGGCCTCATCACAAGTTGGGCGGTAACGCCGGCGCTAATAGCGCTGGTGCTATCTGCCCTACCGCCAAACCCCCCGGCGCTATTAGCACCGGTTCACGGGTTTGGCGGTATTGGAAGTCCCCATTCCCCATTGAGCCCATTCGGGAATGCCCCATTCCCCATTGGGCTCAATGGGGAAATTTCACGCTCATACCGCGGGCGGATTTACCCGCCGGTGGTATGAGCGCAAATTATCGGCAGATTTCCCCCCACCTCAGAGCTGGGGAGAAATCTGCCAAAGCCCTGATTTGGCGGACCCTTAAATCCGGCGCTAATAGCGCTACTGCCGGATTTAAGGGTTACCGCCAAACTCGTGATGAGGCCCAATGTATCTAGAAAAGTGGTTCTCACCTTGTTTTTTCCTCAACTAAAATGAGATGTGGGAATGATTTTAAAACACACCCATGAATGCAATTGTTATACTTACACAAATGTGCATTAAGAAATCAGAACATCAATGCAGATGTTATGTCACTCTTTTTGCAGTGTGCATATTACTCTGCATCACTCAGTTCATTTACGATGTACACAGTCAAAAAGGACTAAAATGTTTAAAAGTACTACGCTGATTAATTCATCTTTTGTGACATCTTGCTTCTAAAACAAACGCGTTGCCCCTGAGCTATCCTCCCGGCACTCAGTCAGTTCTATAAATTCCTCTCTAGGTTTAGGCAAGCAGGTTAGTGTTTCTTACCCCGCCATGGTTACCAACTTTGTATTGCTCCGGGTAGGTGAGATTATCGTCCCTTCCTAGGTTAATCCCCCATGTTGTGTCCTCCAGCATTCACTCTGCACGCAGCCAACGCTTGGCCTCAGCACTTCTCTCAGCAGGCTTCGCTCCACCAGACCCCTCTCCATTTGCATCAGAAAGGAATTCCTCACAATGTTCGGGTGTAGAATCCTTGACAAATCGTAGGCACTCTTGAGCACCTCTAAAGGTCATAACAAATCCATAACATTCAATATCCATCCCAGGTCCTTTGTTAACTGCCTCCCCCTACTTGTATCCCCTGGTGCACCCCCTTTGTACAGTGCTTTGTTTGTTCCTAGCTAGGTTTTTGCTTAATAAATGCTGCACGTGCGTACAAACATGAACCTGCACCATTACAGCAGTGTTCTAGCAGCTGTCTCCAGGAAAGTTTGCCTGCAACTAATGGTACAGCCTTCTTTCCATGCTAGTTCAAATTTGTTTTCATCAAAACACCTTATAACTGTACATGCATGCCAGTAATCATATATCCCTCTGTTGCATTTCCTTGAACTTACCCCTGTATCTCGTGTCTCTTGCCCTTCCTCAGCCCACCTTTCCCTGTTTCCTGTTCACCCCTCAGATCATGATCTGGAGGTTACCTTGTGCCAGTAACAACTTGCCTTCATTTGGACAAGAATCTTTACTTAAGACTACTACAGTGATGATGTGTGCAATATAAAAGATTGTTAACATACCATTACAAAACAAATGCGTTGCTACCCAACATGCGGTAGCATGAGCCATTAGGAGAATCAAGAATTTCAACCAAATTTCTCTCCACCTAACGGAGTTGCACAGCCTTCCCACTCCAGCCAAAAATGTGTTTAAGTCTGACTTGTGGGCACACAAGAAATCGCGTTAATTTGAAGCAAGATTCTCTATAGCACTTGGTAGTCAAATAAATGCCAATCAGTCCACATGTACTTCCCAACTTTGCACTTTTCATGAAACAGGTTTAATGCATGACAGATAAGCGCGTGCAAAAGTAGGATGTCACTGGCAGAACGGGCACACGACAGTGAGGTGAGGAGGCAGGGGATGGATGGACAAATCACAGAAAGAAGGCTGAGGGGGAGAGAGGCACATGGAAAGGGGCCGAGCCAAGGGAGTGAATGGAGCAGTATGTGGTAAGAGACCGGGCATGGCTCAGGTGACCCCCGCACCAGAGGAGGGCGGAGAGTGGCAGGAGGGGGGCTGGAATTATTATGAGGTTTCAGTGGTGTCCCCCCACATTAGGGGGCGCAGGTTGTGTTTTCCGACAGCACCAATTCCATGCCCCGAAAACTGGGCTTTATGAAAACTAGACTGCAGGAAAACATAGATCCAAAAAACTACAACAATATGTTCATTATTTTGACTGATATGAATCATACTTTCGACAGGAATTCTGCCCTAGCAAACTATTGCCAAATATGAAGCTAGACGAGAAAACGAGGGTAGTCTTACTTTCAGTAGTGCATAGTGGCCATGCTTTAACAATTAAACACATTGGCCCTCATTACGACCCTGGCGGAAAGGAGTTTACGCCGGCGTAAACCATGGCGCACCTTTCCGCCTGAGTACGAGTTCCCGTAGCGCCATGGTGATTTTTACGCCTGCTTTTTGCAGGCGGAAAAATCCATGGCGCTACGGGACTTGTTGTTAATTACGCCACCGTAATTTACGGTGGCGTAATTAACGCCTTCCCCACTCCCATTATACCCTATGGGGCAAAAATGGGAATGGGGAAGGGTAAATGGGGATTGGGGACTTACCGCCCCGCCAAGGTCGGAATGGGGCGGTAAGTCCGCCAACCACCATGGCGGAGTTGGCAGCTTAGCGCCATGGACCATGGTGCAAATTGCACCATGGTTCTCCGCCAGGGTCGTAATGAGGGCCATTGAAGACAGTGTTATCCACCCACTTCTTCTTCTGCATTATACCAATGTGCATTAGAATGCAGATGGCAAACTTGTCTATACGTTACATGCAATTGATCGCATTGCCCTGAAGACCCTTCTGACAAAACACTGGCTAGTCAGCAGCTAAAAATGTTCAAGCACAGATGTAGAGTGGCTTGCTTTTCCATAGTGCAGTACAAATTCAAAGGAGCATCCAAAGTAGTTTTTGTGCAGGTAAGATTCTGACACATACCAAAGTACTGGGACCACCTTGCTGTCAACTAGAACTGTCGCTATCATCACTGTAATCAAGCTCAGTGGTGGCTAGTGAATTGATTAATTTGAGGGGATTACATATTTCCCACAAATATGCCATAGAACATTTTTAAATAATGCTTAAAAAGATGCAATATAGTGAAAAGTGGGAAAAAAGCCAGACTGTTTGCTTTGCTCACACATTTCCATGCTGGCTGCACTAATCTATGCTAATATGCAAATATAAGAACATTCTCATGTTTGCTTTAAGCAAAATGTAAGTGATGATCCGTACGGAAACAGGCCCATGATGTCTCTGCCAATTTTTGGCAGTATTTCCATGTAAGAACATATTCCTGTTGCATTTACCTTTAAAAATAGCATGCGACAATATAAAAATGTGTCCAGGCTAGCAGCACAATATATGCCAGTCTAGATACGTAATAACACTTATCCTGTTTGCTTTAAGCTTTACACCCAGTACAAAATGCCATGTCACAGTAAGCAATATCTAAACTGGCTGCGTCAATATGCCAGTGTAGCCAAGTAATAGCACTTATCATTCTTCCTTTATCATAGATGCCCAGAATAAAATGCTAGGCCACAGTAACAACTAGCTAGACCGGCTGCACAAGAATGCCAGTCTAGCAAGGTAATAACATTTATCTTGCTTGCTTTATCATAGATGCCCAGTAGAAATGCCATAACACAGTAAGAAATGGCTAGACATGCCACACTAAAATACCAGTCTAGCCACATAATACCACTTATCATATTTGATTTATTAAAAATGGCCAGTGAAATAATGGCATGGCACATTAAGACATGGCTAGACTGAATACACCAAAATGCCATTTTAGCTACATAATAATGCCTATCATGCTTGCTTTATAATAGCTGATCAGTAAAGAAATGATATGCATTGTAGGAAATGGCTAGACTGTCTGCACCAAAAATGCCAGTTTAGCCACGTAATAATGCATCTCATCCTTTCTTCATCAACAGCATTTTTTCTCGGCATCTCCTATAGGTGCCCAGTAAACAAGGTATTTTTTTTATTGTGATCGGTTTTATATACAGCATTTCACATACAACATTGTAAAAAGAAAAACTGTTAATTACATGCCATCAACTACTTAAAAGTGTGAACAATATTTCATGAAATCATCTCAAAAGACCTCTACAAATACAAGTAAAACACAGTTAATCAGTTCATCATTATTTAAAAACCTTAAAACAGCAATTGTGAGAGAGGTAATAGTGCTGGAAAACTAATGTTGTCAAAAGAATTCACTGTCGAAAATTCTCATATCATTTATAAATTTGCCAAAAAGCTTCTACCAACTCCTTCTCAAGTGATGGACAATACATCAGTATGTGCATTTGTGCCTCCTTCATCTGATCAAAAATGACATAAAGGGCAAGTTAGATTCAATCTGTCCCTGGTACTCAGTATTTTCCCTGTTAGAGTCAGATTAAATCTAAATGTTAGAAACGGTTGTCTCCATTCTCAGTTTGGAAATATCAATAAGTAAGGGGGCAGTTGTCCCAGTTTATCGTGCTCATTAGCCGAATCCTGATGTAACTGATATTTTACTAATACCTACCGTGTGGTAATCCAATCCTATTTCTAGAGATGCTGTATTAGGCATCTGTACCAACTGGTCCTGTGTGCGTTTAAGATTATCTAACAGTGTGCTCCAAATTGTACACCAGTTCCTGACAACAGCATTCCAATTTTGTAGGATTGCAGTCTGCAGAATAACGTACAAAGTGTCACAGATTTGAGCCAAAGTCTTTCTATATAAGAACAAAGAATTTCATGCAAGACAGTCTTAAAGGGAAGCAAGACCCAATTCAAATTGTATTTCATGGAATAGTAAACAGTTTGGAAGACATAAAGCAGCTTGCCTTAGTCGGGCCTCAAGAAAGGACATTTTATTCCAAACAAGCCAAATAACGGACTTGATGCCATATATTTACTTTTGGGATCACATTCACCTTACAATATTTAATCATTGTGAAAATTGAGAATCTACTATATTTGGTGTGAAGTTTCTTCAGCTTGGGCTTTATTATTTGCACTTTAGCACGCAAGTAGGAGATTATAGCTGTTTTGTTCAAACAATTTAGCATTGGAATGCCAAGGTACATAAAGCTCTCTGTTATCTCAAGTGGTATATTGTCAATAGTCCACCTATATAGTTCATGTGTTTATGTGAGGCCGACCTACGTGTTCAATGTGTATATTTTGAGGTCATTTAATAAGACACAATAGTTTAAAGCACTAAATAGTCATTTCAAATCGACTTGCTTATGGTCTAGAAGAAGAACGTTGTAGGTATACGCAAGACAGAAAAAGGCACTGATTGTTAAGCCATAGGTCTGCAAAGACACAGGCCTCCAGGTGTTCTCCCAAATTGGGCCTATAGATGTAAAGAGGCAGGGCACAACAATGCAGCCCTACCTAAGTCCATTGTTTGTGGTATTTCACTTGGAGATTTCCTTTACGGTCCAGCCTCACTCTAATGTTACTTTCTGAGTTTAAGACCCATTTAGCAAGCTTTCCCCAAAGCTTCAATTGATTGATTGTGCTGGAGATTTACACGGTGCCTATGTTAGATAGTGTGCACAGTGTTCCTCGTTAGTCTATTCAACAGTATGTAAAATCTAAGAGTCATAGATTTTGTTGTTCTTGATTTATTTTCTTGTTACAAACGACACAAGTTTCAACACTTGGTCATTTTCAATGCTGTTATTTTGTACAGTATCGTAACAAAAACATGGTATATAGTTGAAAACAATGAAGATATAAAGTAAATGTACCTACCAAATTGTCACAATGTGTGATTGTCTCTTCAGACTGCTGCTTTTGTTAATCAGTGTCATGAATAGGTGGTGCCACCTGATAGATTGTCTCTGGTGATTCCCCCTTATGGGTTGCCAAAATTAGCTGGGCAAATAAAAGTTAATGGTACTCACCAATGGTCATCTCTTGGTGTTGTCTAAAAGGTAAAGTGGCCAAGGACAGGTATTAACAATTATCTCTTGAATGTAAAAGTTTGAATGTTCTTAATAAACAGAAGTTGGGATGCTTACCCGTGTAGTACGTTATATCATGACTATCTGCTCCAATTATTGATTCCAGTTGTGTTTGTTACTTATAAAATGATCTGACCTCTCAGCTTGATCCCGTAAAAGGCATAGGGCCTCATTCCGAGTCTGGCGCTAACCAATGGCGCTATTAGCGCCTTGGTCGGCGCCGGACCCGTACCGGCACCGCCCTGGTGGAATGGGAAATTACCGCCCTATTCCGAGTTGACCAGGGCGGTAATTTCCCATTCCCCAGGACTCTTCCCCATTTCCAAATGAGCCCCCATAGGGCTCAATGGGAATGGGGAAATTGCAAATAACGGTGACCGTACTTTACTGTCACCGTTATTGGCTTAAAAGCCCCTTTGCGCCCTCGTTCCGAACGCCTGCTAAAAGCAGGCGTTAAGGACGAGGGCGCAAAGGGAACTCGGAATGTGGCGGTAAGGGATTACCAGCACTGTCTCGTTAACGGTGACCGGTATCCCTTACCGCCATACTCGGAATGAGGCCCATAATGTCATGAGCAACCAGCCTCTGTTATCTGTCAAGTTGTGTATACTAAAATGACATAGCATGTACTATTGCCCAAATGACTCTCTTGCCTAAGGAGTAAAAACATTAAACTCCTGAATGGTGATGACGGCAGTGCCTATGATATGCAAAATTGCTAGATACATTCCCGTATATTGATGAAACGTATTTATTTATTTATTTATTTATATTTTATATAGCACGCAAACAGCCCAGGGGCATTGAGGCACTGTTACTTACAAGAGCTTAGTTACAAAGGTACAGGAATGGTAGTCGTTGGCACATTATGAATAGTACAAAACATAATTCTGTTGTTACAGCTAATGCGCTTGGTCATTACATTACAGCTTATGCAGTGGGTCATATATTTAGTATTCATGCTGATGCGAAGGACCTTATGTGAATATGATATGGGTTGGTATTAAATAATGGTTCTTTTCCCATGCAGTGTCTTGAGATACAGTCCTGTAAAGTATAAATGCGTAGCTAGTATATATAGAGATACAAGATTGGTTTATTAAATGCAGAAAAATTAGGTAGGCGTGTCACTTGTCTGCACATTTTTCTTTTTTCCTTTTTTTTATATAAGCGGAGGATGCCAGGATACCACGGCTGCTGTCTTTCTTGTTAGTGAGTACTAGTAACCAAGAAAACTAATTCTGATGCCCTGTGTCTAGTCGTTCTATTATTGGCCTCATCCTTACCTTGACCGGAGTCAGTTTGTCTGATCAATTCTGGGGCCTCTCTCACGCTTGTTTGTTTATTTGTGGGCTCTGTGCGTGTGACATCATGCGCATCATGCGTGTGACGTCACGGTCTAGCCGGTCACTGCTGATCTTGCATTCTCTACAGTAAACTACATGTATTGTGTGTATGTATTTTTTATGTGCCAATTAGGCAAACTGCCCCCATTTAAGCTATATTATCGATCATTTAGTATCCTTGTTAATGTGGAATATTATCAGAGTCATGGATAGGTTCCCAAAATAATAGAGCTTAAAATCAGGTCTTAAGGAATTGTATAGGATAATGTATTGGTTATACCGTTTTTTCCACACACAGATTATGGCGTAGACTACGAAGGTAGTTCTGCAGTTGACAAAGTCTTTAATATTGATCTCTTGATTCCCCAAAGCTTGGTTTGATTAACAAGGTCCAAATGCCAAACTAAAATCGACAAGAGCTAAAGAAATAGCAGGAGAGTTTGCTTCACATGATTTGATCAACAGAATATTTTCCCATTTAATGATGTGCCAATTATTTTTCAGAAGCCGGTCTGAAACATTTTTATATGGACTCGTGTAGTGGCCCATTCTTCTAATTCTTTCAGAAGTAGGCACGCAACGATGTTACAGTCTACATATAAAAGCTTAATGGGACGGTAATTTAAAGGGTCAGCTCTGTTATCTTTTTATGAATTTTCACTACAATAGACGTTTTCCATTAATTCGGGGTCCTTCTTTCAATTATGATATTTAGGATCAAATTGTATAAAACTGAAGTCCAAAGGTCAGGGGCGCATTTTGAAAACTCAATTTCATAGGCCGTTAGGACTTGGGGCTCATTAATTACTGGCTTTCTTAATCAGTGATACAATATCCTCTTGTTCAAAGATTAGGGATCAATGAGCAGAGATTATATTTAACTCTTACCCTGTGGGCATCGCCTTATTTAAGTAAAGAGGCATGAGATTGTCAATACAGGTGGAATCCAGAATAGGATTTATTTGATCTACCTCAAAGCAGCATTCCATTCCATTAATTAATAGCCAAAATTGCCTGTTTAGCAGATAGTATTTTTAATATTAATTCTGCATCTTGATGAATCATTTGATATTTGTGCTGCTTAAGACAGTTTTTTATAACTGTGGTGTATCCTCTTAATTAATTAGACTTTTACCAGGACGGGTTCATGACCCAATTGTATGAATGTAATATTTCTCTTAATTTCCCTTTTTCCTTGTTTGCAACAGGGGATTGAACATGTGAGAATGCATTTCCTTTCTAAGGGTACATTTATACTGTACCATACCAACATTAACCTTTTTAAAAGGGCTATTTACGTAAAATTCCACTGAATATGATTTCCTGCAGAACTAGTTATCACTGTGCCCAGAATCAGAAGCTGGGCACAAAAAAAACAGCAGGCAGCATACTGTGGTCACTATACGAAGAATCTACGTAATGTTCCCGTTTTCACTGTTCGCTTTTCACTGGTCTCCAGTAAATATTTATGATTGAAAGATTAAAGACTGATGGTTTCACATCAATGTGAAATTCAGTGGCTAACAGGCCCTTCTGTGACGAATATGATTTGCCAAGAAACCACCCCAGAGAATTATTTACATCTATTAACAGACCATCAGATGGACAAACATTGGGGCCGCAAATTGCTGCCTGAAAATAAATATTGTAAATGTCAAAAAGTACTAGGTGTAATAACCACGTTTCTTATGATAGAATTATTTAGTTTGTGTTCAACAAATCACATAAAATAACATTTGACAACAGGTTACAATGGCCTTTGATGTTCCATGAGGTGTTTTTTAACGTATGAAATGTGCGAAAGACTGGAGTTTTGCTTTGAATGATGAGACAGAGTTCTCATAAAGGCGGCCTGCAGCCAAGACCATTCATAGTGGTACTCTAAAGCGAGGTTTTTGATCTTCACAGTTCTCTCAATACCTTCTGATCTTCAACTCTTCCGACACGTTAAGTAACTCATCTGCAGGATGAAAGACCTGAACTCTACCTATAATAAGCTGAGTCCTATGATGGATAGGATTGTGTTGGAACCGAGCGATGTCATAGCCCATGGCTCTGATGTTTTCTGCCTCTGAGAATAACATGTCCCCAATGAGTCTTGAAAGGACTGCCAGGGCAACAAAATGATATTGGTTATGGTCCAAGAATTCAACTAATTTGCTATCTTTAGTAGTCACAATCGGGATTTAAATTAAGAGAGCTTGGATATGAATTCTGTTAAGGAGTGGTCTATGTCTATCATATAGTATGACTTCAAGGACTAGCCTATCAGGCTTATTACAAACATTTATGTTTTCTTTACAGCCTAGCCTTTTGTTACAAGATCAGTTTATGTTTATAGGAGGATAGATATTGTCAGTTTGAACCGTCATTGTTGCTTTTTTGGTGAGATTGCATGGCAAAAGGTTGTGTGTACTAAAAATGGTAATTGAATCATGAGAGTGAGCCTCTGCCTCCAAAGAAATATCAACAACAGCTTCAATATCCTGTGTTAACAAGGATTCCGCATGTATCCCAACTTGTGTTTGTTTCTTCTTTATAGATTTATTTGCAACGCAATCTGTGATTTTCTTCTGGATATCGATTTGTGGATGAGTGCTGCAGTCTTTAAAGTGCGTGTTGAGGGTTCTTAAAAAACATTTTTTCCGGTTTCTACTTTTCTTATTTGCCTTGTTAATTATAATCTCCTCTTGCTCTTCGAATACCGGGTTTGGAGAATTTTTTTCATTTCTATATTTCTATATGCAAAGATTCATTCTACTTAAACCCCAGGGAAGTTATTAGTTCAGATGTGGGAACCTCTTTTGACTCAGCAATCTCATATAGTAACATGGAGAGAGATCTCTCTTCTGAAGGAGCATGGCTGGTACAAGCTGGACCATCTGAGGTGGGGTTTTCGGAAGATTTCAAGTTTGTACTGGCATCCCAAGCCTCTAAACATTGGCAAATAGTCTTCAGAAGGACATTGTGTTGTTACATTTCAGCCTGGATATTGTTGTATAAATCATGGAGGTGAGGACCCTGATTAATGCAGATATAGAGGCTGGACCGAGATTGAGATGATCTGGTAAGTGTGTGAGGTCAAGGGCTGATTATTTATAGGTGGAAAGGACAGGTATTAGGAATTTGGATGTGAATTAGATGATAAATAAGCAAAAAAATAGGATGAGTGATTGATAATATGCCTTAGGAGATGGACCGTTTCGTTGAAATAGGTTCTGTTGGACCAGATTTGGAACTTTGTGATTCATACTTCATCATAAGAAGGCTTTCTGGCATTGCGACTGTTCTACTAGGGATCATGACTCCCCCTTCAGGTAAATCAGAAGGAGCAGATTTGAGTAAAGGCAGCTCATTTGCATTTTTGTTATTGAAAATAGTCTGCAGTCTTTTTCATGAATCTTGCCGCCATCCTACCAGACAAACTGATGTTAGGCAGTGTCACTATAGGCAGAGTCTAGAGCGATAATAAGGGTATCACTGGTGATAGTAGATTACATAAGTGGGCTGGGAGCTTTATGCTCTATAGATCCAAGGGCATTGCTTTTCGTGTCTACTGGCTCTTTTAGTAGGGTATTATTTTAAATGTGTATTCACATTTATATAGAAAGTTACCAAACCATCAATGAACATCTCAACGCACCCCATCCCTCCCCCAGAGCACAGATCGATGTCTACCTTCCATAACATCATTCCACTGTTAACTTAACCACTGCTACTTCATAACCCCAGATTTCCACCTCTATCCTACAATTATAATGTTATATGGTTCCTCTACATGTCCCAGTATTCTACAGTTGCAATTAATCAAAATCACAGTGATTTATCATCCAGAGATGATGTCAGTTCATTTAAGAACCTTCCCCAGTCCATGACCAACCCTTCAATCTTCTCCTCCCTCATTTGACTCTTCAGAACAAGTTTTCTCTGCGGTCACCCATTGTAGTACATCATGCAGCCACTGTACGAGGAGGGGCCTGTTAGGATTGATCCAAGATATTATGGCCAGCCAACGTTTTGCCAATAGGACTAGGAAGCCCGCTATTGTCTTTATTTCACTTCTGTTTCTTCCCCCATGGGAGCATACCCATTAAGCACACCCTAGGAGTACAATAAAATGGATCACCCACAATGTTGTTAATGTTCTATACCACATTGTACCAGATCCAACTAATCATTGTGCAGGTCCAGACCATATGCCAGAGCCCTGTTGTCTCCTGTTGGCATTGTGGGCACCTGTGTGAGTTATTGGGTCTTATGGCATGAAACCTCTGGTAGGTGAGATAGACCCTATGTAGAAAATGTAAATGTATTGATTTAGACAATGGATTTAGACAATGTTAGACCACTCTCTCTCTCCTAATGGTTCACCCATGTCCTCTTCCCACTTATATTTAACCCTTAATTGGGTTAGACACTCACTGTCCTGTGGTGCCAATTATAATCCAGATATTGCATGTTTCTCCCTTCCAGTGCTAAGCAAAGTATGAACTATCAGTGTTGCCTGGAGCTCTTCCACTATTAAGGCCAATTTTGACCAAAGGGATCTAACCATCCAAGCAAAATTCAGAAATGTTCCATCCGTGAACAGATCTCCCAGCATAGAGCAACTCATCCCAGCACATTTCTCATCACCAATGTCTCTAATTACAGCCACTAACGGATCATCAACTCGTATAAGGATGCATGGGGTGTACCCCAGTTTCAGACAAAGCCTAACACAAGCACGTTGCCACCCGTTGCACTACCTGTAATATAGAAGATGTATCCAGTATCCTAACATCCCTCCAGAGCAGCTCCATCATCTTGAGACTGCCCCAATCACTATCCCATCCTTCCCACCCATTCGGGGTACAACCTAGTGGCATGTTGGAGTTGAGAAGCAATGAAGTACAATTCATACTCAGGGAGAGCAAGCACCCCGCCACCCTTCTGATATGTCCGTCGTAATGTACTACTCAATGTCTCCCTCGCGACCATAGAAAGTCTGACAGTTTGCTACCCAGGGGCTTAAAAAATGGCAGCTTAATTATGTGTGAAAAGTTCACAAAGAGATATATAAAGCTAGGCAAGATAACCCACACGGGTCAGGATGAATTAGGTGTGCGGTCTCCTTCAACAACCTATCGCCTATAATTTGACCGAGTATCTCAGCGTCCAGATTAATGAGAGATATTGTGCGATATGAAGCACATTGTCTAGGTCCCCTACCTACTATAAGTGCCTCCCTCATTGACAACGGTAGGGTCCCTGAATAAAAACACTAGTCGAACAATTGCTTCAATCTAGTTGACAGTACATCCACATAGGTTTTATAAAATTCCGCAGGAAGCTCACCGGTTCCCAGAGTCTTGCCACCTTTAAGAGATTCAATTGCTAACCTAATTTCATTTTCAGTAATGTGGTCTATCTATGGCTGTTTTTGCAGCCCACTGTAGACTGGGGAAGTCAGCTTGATCAAGAACCTCCTCAAAATCGTCTTCAGTACCTAGTTCTTGGCTCTCATACAACTGGGTATATTATTCATGGAAGACCTCATTAATACCGTGTTGTGATATAGATAAAGAGCCATCATGTTGTTGTATTTGTGTAATAATTTTGTGCAGTTTCTCCTTCTTGGGAACCAGGCTAGGAGACGCATGAATTTGTCTCCCTCACCATGGATCGTTCCAATGTATTTTTTGTTATCATGCTTACCCAGCTTTTTATATGCCTGTTGTCGGTGCACACGTTCCCTGACCAATTCGGCCCCACACTTATGTCCGGTCACTATATCCCCTTGCAGTTTCATTATGGCACAGTCAGTTGTCTTAAGATCACTTAGGAGCATGCTTAAGACACCACTGGTGGTGGTAAGGCATTTTCCCCTAATTGCAACCTTAAAGGCTTCCCATACGACCCCCCTACATTCTCCACTGACCCCTCAATGAATTAATTTATTTTTTTCTATGGCTTGACTGATTGTCTCTTCATATGCTACTTCTAGCAGAGATTCCGCATGTAATCTCCAGGTAGATATGGGTCCTCTATGTCTCCCCAGGTCAGCATTGCTATCATCGGGGAGTGATCAGAAATTGTCTTCCCATGTATTCCACCTCTCAAAGGCCAGGAAATGGATCTTTCCCCACTAAGATATAGTTAATTCTCGAAGGTGTCCGGTATGGGTCTGAATAGTAAGAATATCCCCTGGCCTCCCCCTTATGCTTCTGCCACAGCTCGACCAAGGACAAGTCTTGCATAGTCTGATTCAGAGATCTGGGTGCCAGAGTCTTGTATGCAGTTTTAGTCTCAGATCAATCTAGAAGTGGGTCAAGCAAGCAGTTGAAATCTTTGCCCCAAACAATATCTATATATCCATGACCTCCCATCAACTCAGTAACTCTAGGGAAATAAGTGCTGCTATCCACATTAAGGGCATAGGAGCTGACCAGGCACACTTCCCTTCCATCAAGAACCCCCAGCACCACTATTGTCCTCCCCTCATCATCCTTATTGACCTTAGAGATCTGTAGCAGGATTCTCTTCCCTTAGCGATCCAAATAAGGACCAACTAGGCAAAGGAGTATGCTGTACCATATATCAACTCTCCTCAACTCGCTTTAACCCTCTGCAGTTCAATTACTGCCAGGTGTGTCTCTTGGATAAATGTGACCTGTGCTCCCCACCTTTTTAGTTACTCAATAACCTTTCTTCTTTTGGCCTCTCATCCCATCCCTCTAACATTCCATGTCAGAATTGTGATATGCCCCATTTTTTAGTGTGGAAACCCTCCTTGACCAGTTGCATTGCTTTTCAGTGTGGAGTGATAAGTTCTCATCAGTAAGGGCAAGATTCAATCCGTGTCTCCAAGTATCCCAGCCCTTCTTCCCCTACCCCAACCGACTTCCCCTATCCTAAAACCAATTAACCATGTTATCCAACACAAACCTCAAGCCAACCACAAGTGACTTAAACCAATGTCACTTAAGAGAACAATACCTGCAGTCCGTGTGTGTTAAGTTTGTGTGTGTTTCAACTGGCACATTCCCTTAGGAAGATACCTTGTTGACGCACCCACAAGGATGGAATGCGACCTCTAGGCCAACATATATGTGAATACATCATTTAACCAGTAATATGAAATGTCACCGATGTAGCCCCCTCCTGCATGTAACCTACCTTTAATGATCTATAGCCCAACCTCAGCATATTAGCATAACATTTGTACCCCCATCAGTACTCGCTTAGTGGGACCCTCCCCACCATCCAGTCTAAAAGTCATTCAGGCAATTGCTGCATGTCCTCCTCAGAAGCATCAACACCCCTTACCCACAAATCCATCCCCTTCCTTTCCAGGAAATTGCATAGTGCCGTCTTCTGCTACTGTGACCTTCTGAGGTCCTCTGTTGTACCCCCAGCCTCTCCTCTCTGTTGGCGTTTGTAACATCCTTTCATCACATTTGGGTGCATTTTGTTACGTGTCCCTTTATTGTCAGTCTTCGTGGTCCAGCTGCCGTCTGTTTCCCAGCAGTCCCACGCCTGCTATGGGGAGTTGCAGAACCAATGTCGATCATCACGGATGATATTAAGCCTAGCTGGATGCAACAGCATATATATCTCATTACCCCTAAGAGTGTGTTTAATTTCTTCAGAGTCTTGCGGCTGTTGTTGCACCTTTTTTGTATAAACTGGGAACAGCATGACTGAAGTATTATCCACGTAGATGGGGCCTTTCCTCCCCGCCATCTTTTGGAGTAGTCACGATCAGGGTAGTTAAATATTCTAGCTACAATGGGTCTGGCCCTGGATCACGAAGGTGGTTTCCTTTTTTACTCTTGATTTTCCTTCTCCTTTATTTCTGGTAATCTGTTGCCATTAGTCTACGGCCTCTCATTGCAGCCCCCTCTGTTTACTCTAGTGGTTCCTGCAACTGGTGCATTACAGTTCTTGCAGGGAAGGCCAAGCGGAAATTAAAATATGATCTTCTGGGGCATATCAATCAATTTCTTTCCAGGCTAGCAATTGCTTGTGAAATGTTTCCGAAAAATGTGAAGGGCATGTGCAAAGAAAACAAGATGCATGGTCTTGCTAATTATTCGGGCAACATGGACATTAGACACATTGTGGGCAGCTGGTAATCTGTTCTGTTTGTCATGGGGACTTAGCCACAGTGCCACCACTTACTAACCTTTCGCTAATGTCAACTTTCTTGTACCCTCAAATCGTTGCAATGAAAATACAGCCAGACGCTGAACTCTATGAACGTGCTGCTGATGGATTGTGCTGTGGGTGCCATGTAGTTAATGGCTGGGCCACTGGTTCTCGTATCCATGGTGAAATAGACTTCCCTGCCATTAGACTGATATAGTACATTCCCTGTGTGAAACGTACATAATAGTACAAATATGATACAGCCTTTGTAAAAACTCCCATGATGATGAATGGTTGTCCAGATGAAGTCCCTCATAGAGAAGTGGAATGGTTTGGTAAGTGGGGGCTTGTAGTTGTAAAACCAATAGCTCTAATTACTGTCTATTCTTGATTTGAATGTTATTATGTGATGCCACTAATAATTCTGCTGCTACTGTTTTGTTCTTAAGTCTTGCTCATGCGATTTTAGAGCCAAATTAGTGGAGAGAACAGCCACATTCCAACAGGGAAAAGAGCACATCCTTGAGACTGTATCTCCGCTACACAAGAGCTACAAACAAGATCATTAATCGTTCAGGTGCTCCCTGCTAGACCATAGCCAGAAACAGAGAAATTGTTCAGGTTTCTCTGCTAATTGAGAGATAGCAACTTAATATTCCCCTGATTCATGATTGCCAATTAACTGAGAATCACAACCATAAACATCTTTAGGTTTCCCCAAAACAAGAGAGCTGGACAGATAAACTTTTTTCAAGTTCACTCTTTTGCGAGAGGGCCCCCAACATGACCATGTTTCAAACTCTACCGTCTATGGGAATGTGAACAACCTGGGGTCTTTTCTATGTATCCTTAATGCATCAGCATCACAAAGAAGAGAAGTGGGTCTGTGGTTGTGAAATGGATAGCTCTAGTGACTAAGTGGCAGTGACTTAAATTAGCAACTGTTCTACCACTCTTGTTGTTATTAAGTCCTTCTCCTGCTATTTGAGAACCACAGTTGTGGAGTGGCGATCCACCTACCAGCAGGAAAGAGAGCAAACACTTGAGAATTATACGGGTTCTCACCACTACCTGAAAGCTATGATCATGATAATTAATTTCTCATGTGCTCCCTCTAAAGCTGAGGACTCCGTTGTGCATCATCTCCTCAAAAATCCCTCTGTTGACCCCTGCTGCCCAGCTAACTACCATCCTATATCCATTACCCCCTTCCTTGGTAAATTCCCGGAGAAGCTGGTCATCTCACAACTGATTCAACACACTGAATCTGTTGGTCGTCTCCACGGCCACCAATCTGGCTTCAGAGCAGCCAGAGGCACAGAAACTGCTCTACTGAACAACTCTGAAAATCTGCTCTCAAATCGTGATTCCAACTCTCCATCCATTCTTATCCTTCTGAATCTTTCCTCTGCCTTCGGCACAGTCAATCATGCCACCCTGACAAATCGGCCCTCTGACACCCTTGGCATCGGAATAGGACGAAATGTCAGAAAAAATTTACCAAGCCCACCAAAACACCTAAAACAAACACCACAAAAAGTTCTAACTACCAAAGGTTCGAACTTTTCGTGGTATTTGTTTAGGTGTTTTGGTGGGGTTGGTGTGAAAAAAATAAAAAAAGGCTGCAGGGGGTTTGGAGGGGGTGGTGGGGGTATCCCCCGCAATACCCTGCTCACTGTAGTGATTGGGGGTCACAGGGGACACCCCTGCAACTATCCCGGCAGAACAAAAAGAAAATGTAAAACAGGGGCTGCAGGGGTGTACCCCACAATATCCCTTTGACTATACTACACAGTATAGGGAGAAAGGGTTGTGGGGGACACCCCTGCATGTTCTCATGTGAAATGTACAAACATTTTGTATTCGTGCATTTCCCATGCAAACGTTTCCATCGCAGCAAAATCAGCCGCGGAAAAATCACATAGATCCTTGGCATCACGGGCCTGATACTTGACTGGTTAACCTCATTCCTCTCTGACCATCCTTCCCAGGTTCAACTGGGCCCTTTTCTCTCCTTATCACTCTCTACATCTATGGCGTCCCTCAGGGTGCTATTCTCTCACCGTGGCTCTTCAATATCTACCTTGCCCCTCTGGCCAACCTAATCTCCTCCTTCTCTCCTCACTTCCAGTGTTATGCAGACTACATGCAGCTCATCTTCAAGCCTCCGTCTACTGCCTTTTCTTCCTCCTCTCTCATCCCAGACTGCCTGCCTGCTATTCAGGGATGATGTGGTGCAAATGGTCTCTGCTGTAATGCCAGTAAGACTGAGATTTTTCTGATTGGGACCCCAACTCCCTCTTTTCCTCCTACACTCTTGCCGCACTCTATGAGCCCCCTCCCCTCACCATCTTGTGAGGCAAAAAATCTTGGTGTCATCTTTGACTCCTCTCTCTCCTTCCCCCCTCACATTGCAGACCTTGCCAAGAAGGTCCACTATCACTTCTCAGAGGCATCCTCCCTTTCCTCACCTTCCCCCAGAAACACAATGTCTCCAGAGTTCTGGTCCTCTGTCGGCTTGACTATTGCAGTAACCTCTTCCTCTATCTTCCTTTATCCTCCCTTCACCTCTTCAACTAATCCAGAATAGGACTGTGAGAATTATCCTTGGCCTCACGCCCAGGGACGGCATCTCTCCATCCCTAAAATATCTCCACTTGCTCCCAGTTGTTGCTAGGATCAAGTTTAAAACCGTCTGCATCATCCGCAAGACTTTCTGAGGCTTGGGACCCCGCTACATTTAACTTGCTTTCCCTAAATAGCTCACTGCTAGAGCCATTTAGTCTTCTAGCTCCAACTCTCTGCAGATCAGATGCTTCTCTAAGCAGAGAGTGGGAGGTAGATCTCTCTCCTCTGCAGGAGCATCCCTCTGGAATGGTCTCCCTGCCCCTCTCAGGCTCGAGCCGGATCTCATTATGTTCCGGAAGCTCTTCAAAAACCTCCTTTTCTCTTCCCCCCAGGCTAACTCCCCCGTCTGCCTTAGTGACATTCTGCCTGGTTCCTTCTGAGTTCTGCAGGGCACCCGGCTTCCTTGCCCAGTCCACCCCCTCCTTGCACTTAGCAAGGGGACCCTTATGCATGCAATCCCTGGCACTTGCCCTGATGGACTCCCCTTAGCACTCAACTAGCCACTGTGGCCCTATTCCACCCCCTCCTCCTCTCCCTCTTTCACTTGCATTCTCTCCTCTCTACCCTGAACTTCCCTTACCACCCTAGCACTTAGCAGTTCATGGAGGCGGGCACTCCCTCCAAACTCCCTCACACTTCTTGTTACTGCACTTGCACAATCCTAATGTCACAAGGCCTAGTAGGACGGCTATTGTTATCTTCTCCCCTGTTCCCTCCCCCCGTGTTTGTCTTGTGGAGCCTTGAAACATCATTTGTTGTCCAGGCGCCTGACAAATATCCAATACATTAAATTAAATAAATAAAAAAGGCTGGTTCTCCCCACTGCAAGACTTCGGTCGACTGGTTAGATCTGCTATAAGAGAGGCACCAATATGCATATTTGTCAGCTCTTTCTCTACAGGAGAGCTACTAAAATGACAATGTTTCAGTTTCACCCAGCTGCACAAAGGAGGTTTAGACATAACATTCTTTTCAGGTTTTCCCTTCTTTGCAATACAGATAGTGTTCATGGTCCCTCTATTCATCAGAGTGTCCTTGGTACTGTTTGCCAGGGAATTGCTACTGCTGGTTTGCAAGACATCTTTACTGTGAAACAATAGCAACCACAACTATTTACCGGGGCCCCCATCCTAAATGTTCTGGGAACTATTTTCCATGGTCTACCTGCAATTATTTATTAGGGACTCAATGATATGCAATAGCTGCACCTGTGTATATATTTCACAGGGTGTCCCTAATACATGATAGTTTCTTCCTGCCAATCTCTTCATATAGCGGAGGTTGGCCATGGAGTGAAAATAGGGGACCCGTACCCTGCAAATACTGCCGTAAAGATGGGCAGAGAGGGAAGCCTGGGATCCATGATAGCGGATAGTCCACATGAAGCATTGGTCCTGCCTCTAGGCCAGAGTGAGGTGAGGGACACCCAGGAGCAGCAGCCAAGCTGAACAATTCCACAATTACAAAACACGGGTGCAGCCACTCAATAAGAGACCGGCTCAGGGAAAGAAGTATAAAATCCACGGTGCCCTGTGGGCCAGTGTGTGTTGGAGGAGCAGGAGGAACGAGTTCATTGGTGTCTGCAGACTAGAGAGAGTTGCAGAATAGCACGGTCACTGCAGAAAAGGAGGAGGTTGGAAAGGTGGTAGTAATGGAGAGCAAGAGGAGGTGGTGAGAGCTTAGAGATTTTATGAGGAGTTGGGTGCAGGAGGATGGGGCGATATCAGGAGAAGAAGGTGGAGGTCAGAAGGAGGTTGTAAGCTCAGGGATGCAGGAAGAGTTAACAACAGAAGGAGAAGATGAAACAAAAGGCACACGAAGAGGCGATAATATCAGGGAGCCGAAATTGAAATAGAAGTACAGGATAACATCAGATGGCGGAGGTGGGAATGAGAAAGAGGAAACCAGTCTTATAAAACCCAAGATGGGTGGTTCCAGTGGGTCGGGTAGGCCCTAGACAGGACCAGATGATGGGAAGAAAATGAAAGCAGGCCAGCTAACCTACTTCCGGTCTGCAGGAAACAGAGGGCGCAAGAGGGGCTCTGATTACTGTAAGCGCCAAAAGATACCTCTTTTGCTGTTCTTGCTCGCTACTCCTGGTGACCTGTCTGCTGGCAAGACTACAGGTGAGTGAATTTGGGGAAGTGAACTCTGGCAAGACCACAAGTCTGATGAATTCTGGTCATGCGTTCAGCACATGGGGAGTTCGTACAGCCTTAATTCTAAGCAGGAATAGATCTATAGTGTGTGTTGATGCTTGCAAATGATCTCACTTGCACGTATCAGTACAAACCTACAGCAATACGGAGGCAAATATGCGCATTCTTCTCCGCAAAGGGACGACACAACAAACACTCAAGCAATAGGATGTTGTCTTCCTTCGGCCATTATCATCTATTTCATTGATTCCTTTTAACAAACAGCACTTTGGACACTTCCAAACTCCCTACTCATGTGCCTAAAAGTGCAACACAAGACCACAATTCCTGACCCGATTTCACTGCCTCTTTTGAAGAACAGCCAGGACTGAAAAAGAAAAAAAGAAAACAGTGTGAGGTGTAGAATGCTTTGGTGAAATAAGAGGGGTATAATGATGGAAATGAAGTAGTACAGGGGACTTCATTATGTTGACATACGGTGTGTGTCCTGAAGTCGTGGAAATCGTTTAGCAGAAATCCAGGGCATCTTGCCCAACAGAAATGGGACTGTCCCCTATCAATACGAGGGCGGGTTATAAACATTTCATTATGTATGTCTGTAATACAATATACACGCAAAATGCAACTCTTTAATGATTTAAGCATCAATCACCACTCCATACTTAAGGAACTTTGTAATTGCTCGAGGTTTTTGATAAAGGTAAAAATGACTTGGGCAAATCGTTTTTTTTTCATTTACAGGAATGAGGTGGATGAGCATTTTTTATTTTTTATTTGGTTATTTATAACGCGCTTAATACCCAGAGGTTTCTAAGCAAGCGCGGACCCAGAGATTGAACCGGTGTTGCCCTGTGTCGTCTTGTTTTCAAGGCGAGCACGTTGCCCCTGAGCTATCCTCCCGAGCCTCGCTGAAGGGGTGCAACTATTAGAGTTCCGCATAATATGATGAGCTGTCCTATGAAAGTAGCCCTTTCTTCAACATTAGGCACCATACATTACAAAAACTGGTGCACAGCATAAATTCACTACATCTGTGTAATACATGTTTCAGTTTAAAATGTGCCATAACTCTGATGCCTGCACTCTCTCCACACAATTCAGCAAACTTCTACTGACTCTCAAAGTGTGACTGCATTCTCTCTATTCCTTTTCGTAGGTGGTTGGAGATATGGGAGGCGTCCCCTTTTTGCATAATGATGTGAGCACAGCGGTCCAGGGACATCTTAATGCGATGGACAGTGCAGAGGGAACCTCAACTGTGATAAAGCAATTTAAAAGAAGGCCTAATGCAAGGAGATAAGGTGCGTGGGGCTTATTTTTATACTTACCTGCCTGGATGCAGCTTCCATTAATCAATGCCACATCAGCTGGAATCCATTTTCTATAGAAAAGCAGGTGTGGCCTCATGCAGACATGGCGAGGCTGAAGCGCCACATCACAGGGGCCCCCGCAGCAATGCTATTAGCAAGCCTGGGCGTCCGTCGCCTGGAGCAGAGGACGCGAGTGGGGGCGGCAATGCATCTTTACCAAGTTTCAGCTTCTTGTGAATTTTGTAAACTTGGGAAAAATATGAAAATTACAAACGACGAAATACTTCCTGCTGCGACTTGACAAAATATATCTTTATCAGAAGTGGGGAACGTCTTGTTGCATCAGGATTACAGCGACGTTTAAGAACCATACTCTTCTTCACATAGGCCCACCTGTGGGGAATACTAGCGGTCACATTTTAAATGCGTCAGAGGGGAAAATGGAAGCGTAAAAGCAAAGAGTAATGCTTGTATGCCTCCATGTCGTGCTCTTCGCCATTTTGCAGCAGTGACGAGACGGAGGAGGGCCATGGAGCTGAGGTAAGGGGCCGGATTCATGGAAGCGTTTTGCACTGCCGAAAAGTGACTTTGTGCTTCTGAAAAGGGACTTTGAACGGCCGACACAACCCCAGGTTCATGAAATTGCAAATTGTGTTTTTGCAGGGCAAAGTCGGTGCAAAGTTCATTTTATGCTGCAAAAATGACTTTGAACTGACTTTGAACTGCAAAAATACAATTTGCACAGTTCCATGAATCAGGATTTGTGTCGGCAGTACAAAGTCACTTTTCAGCATTGCTAAGTCACCTTGAACCGTGCAAAGAATTCCATGAATTGGGCCCAAGATCTCTGCCATGCCGTCCTCCTCCCTCTATTCAGTGCACTTTGTTGCACGCCTGCATGAAAACTATGGAATCTGTCTTGCTTTTGCACTTGCTCAAGACCAGGCAAATTGCACCAGCCTCCATTAATAAACAAAGTCAACGTGCAACATTTCCTTGTCCGCGAGGCTTAGAAGAAAATCGAAAGAGTAAAAGCGAGTTTGCCTCTATTTGACTCTTCCCACTCCACTTCATCTAGTGGACCTGTACACTTGAATGGCTGGGATGCCACAGCATGTGAGTCCTAATGTTGACAGACCCCTGCATGCAAGTTTGTTTTTTTGTATAATAAGCACGAAGGTTTTTCCATATGCTAGCATAACATCCACTGAAACGAGAGGGTTTCTATGAATGTGAGTTGTGACCATGAATTGCCTTTTTAGATTAAAATTAATGTAAAGTAAAATTAAATATACAAGGTTGCGCATTCAATTGAGTAATGACCTGATACTTCAATTGCCTAATGTGGTCTAAATTCGTGCTGTCCTATTTTCCCAAATGTTGATGTTTATCTTAACCTCTGTCATGGAGCAGGACATAGATGCTTAAAAGTGTGACATAAAGCCCTTGATACTCCTTTCCCCGCTCTACACAATTTTCCTGCATTCACGGACGATGGGCATTCATCGGAGATAGGATTTCTGTTATGCATTCCTTCTCTTTCATGCAGGCGTAAAATGAATTCATTCATATGGAATCCACCTTGTTTTTAGACCAGGCAGATTCCATAGGAATCCATTAGTAAACACTGTCTGTCAAGCGTAATTTACAGCAAGTGTTTACTTTTTCACAGGATGGAGAGGTGCCTCACGTTAATATTTCCTTCCCCCCTCCACTTTGTTAATATGTATACTTTGTGCAGGGACCCCACAGGACGTATGTGTTAACGCTGGTGTTCCCTGGCATGCAATTTGACTGTATTAGAGAACTACCCTGTGTATTCCATTTTATGCTGATTCTGGACTTGTGCCTATGCTTTTCATTATTCATCATACAATCTACTTTGCAAGCACACATTGCCATGTGCCTATAATTTGTTTTTCATGGGACCATTAGCACATATATACTGTTGTTATAATTTGGGCATTCACATTTCAAAATATGTTGTTTATATTGATAGAGATTGTGCAGTGTTGGAAAACTCAACGTTTCCCCAAAGGTAAGTTTCAATGAATGAGTAGGGGCTCTCTGAAATGGCAGTTTTGTTATGGCTATTTGGCAATGGATCAGCTGTGCATCAGGCAGAGAGCATTAGCGTGTGGCAGGCTCAAAGGCGATTATGGCCTCCCCCCACGCCTTCGGCTGTTGGAGGCTCCCACTGTTGAAATGTTTTCCACTTGTAGGAACGCCAACAGTTACCTATAGGTTAGGTAATGAGAGATAGGGTAATTTTGTAAAAAGGGTCAGTTGCATGCAGGGAGCCGCCAATGTTAGTACTTTCATGTTGTTGGGTACCCTGCGTGTAATTTTCAACTTTGAGAAAATGAAGCGCAAATGTAAAGTGCAAAATCACCATTACTCTTTGTTTTTACACTCCATTTTGCAAAAATATGTAAATGCCACCTGTAAATTACATATTACAGACAGCACTTACAATGTATTCCTATCAAATCTACCTGATTTTAGCAGGTGCTAAAAAGAGGCTGCTTTCATGATAATCAATTATTTTGCGCTAACATGTAAATTGCATCCTATCGTAAAATTGAGAGGTTTTGCAGGCAGATTGCGAAGGGGCTGAGGAAGCGAATTTCACCTGCCATCTCAACCACCACCTGACACCACCAATGTTCATGAAACTGCCCTGGAGCAAGTAAGTGTAAACACTGGTGTAAGAATTTAACACCTTGTGTTCACAGATATGTTATTGCTGCATGGCTTGCATAATTACCCCATTTTGGGCCACATGGAAGTAGCCATGACTACTACTTGAAAGCCTGCACTGTCCATTTCCACAATACCATCCACATTGGTTTCTATTTCATATTCCTATCCATGCCAACTAGTAAAATGTGGCAACGTTCTGTCTCTGAATTTCTTGCTCTTTAGCAGGTACACAACCAAGGTGTCTTCCATGGTAATCCATTGATTTTATGCCTGAATGAAATTCTCAAGAAGACATGAACGGAAGTGCACCGACAAGACAGAGGAGGCCCACCTCCGCCTTGTCACTTCAGGAAAATGGGGAAAAGCAGGAATTGGAAGCATAAAAGCATTGCAGCTCACGTTTCTGTCTCCATTTAATGCACTACCCTATTAAAAATAAGGTTCTGAATCTTTTTGCAGGCAGAGATGGAATGCAACATCGAAACCTATGTTCCATGACACAATGTTGCCTGCAATAGCAATCAAAATTACCCACAGCATTACAAAAAGATGTTAAGAGCGGCTTAACACACTTATGCCTCTCTGTAGTAGCTTTTTATATTGCTATTGGGGACCGTTAGATGAGGTCCATTGTCTCCATTGTTTCCTTAGGAAAAAAGCTTTGATTTTTAAAATATATGAATGTGTTATTGAGTGAAAAGAAGGAAGTGGGCTGTTGAGCGTCCTATCCTTTTAACTTCTGATAGTTTGTCAAAGAGAATATTGACAAACTGAATGTTGTTGTCACGTGGGTATGTTTGAAAGCCAACAACTGTACCAAGTGCTCCATTAACTAGTCCTTGCTCCATGTCAAGGTTACGTTTAAGCATTACTCTATAGTTTAAATATTTTTTTTATTTACTATTTTCTCCAAACTAGCTTGGTTGGAGCTAGAGTTTTCTAAGGTATTTTGTCTTGTTGTGGCTTGTTGACGCATGGGTAGTGTCATACCATGTACATCCAGTTTATCTGTGGAGCAAATTTCAATTATTGGTTGCATTTCTTTTTTCAACATTGTTTCATTGAATTTTGAACAGCTTGCAAGAGTTGGCATCAAGGACATACAATTGACATTTTTGTGTGCTAATTGTTCCATGACATCAATAGCACATGAGTTATCGCCATAGAGTGCATGAATGTGCCTGGTTCTTAAAATTGATTGTGCTTCTTGAGATAGTACACCAACTCCAATACTTTTTAAAATGTTGGCATATGTGAGGTCTGCAGACTGGCACATGTTTTCTGTTAATTCTCTGTATTGGAAATGTTGCCAAAGGTTGACATTTCCAATGCTGCCAAGAGTTTTATGGCAAAGTTTGTTCCCTAAGGATTTAAAAATAGGTTCCCCTTTCACTGGGTTGAATTGAAGAAGATCTCCAAAAACAATAATGTGTTTTCCCCCAAAGAGCTGTTCGTAGTCTGTTTTGAGTACCTCTTGTAATCTGAGGTGAGTCAAAGCCAACATTAGGTTGGAGACTATGCTCACCTCATCTATTAGTAGCATTTTCGTTTGTTTCAAAACTCTGCGTAGTTTCATTGCAGCTTCTGTAGAACGTTTTTAATAGTCTTATTTGTTTTGGTGTTCTACTGGAAGGAGTAGTAATCAGTGTAAAGTGACACCACCTATGTTTTAGGCAGCTAAATCTGTGGGGGCAGTTACAACAGCTGACAGTTTGTTGTTTATCAATTGTTGTAGGAACTTGCTGATGATTTTGATTAGGAATGTTTTTCCTGAACTAGCTTGACCACTCAAGTATAGCAGTATAGGTTTGTAGTCTTGGCAGGTACAGTTTTTATTTTCATGTTGCACACCATTTTTAATTTGTTTTGTTACTTCTTTGAAAATGCTACGCTGTTCATTGTTCAGTTGTGATTTCAGTACAGCAAAGTCTTCTGTAGCTTGTTCATACTGACACATGATGTTTTCTACTTTTGTCATGGCTAATTCTGCCTCATTTGCTATTAGTGACAGTCCTAGTGGTCCTTGGCTTCCTGTTAAAGAAGGTTGACTACTGTCGGGAGTGTCCACCTGGAGGTCTTCTTCGTGTTGCTGTTCATTGTGCAACATTGTTTGGTACTGTGTAAAGTTTACGTCTGTTATAGTGCTTTCATTTGCTTTGAAAGCATCTTCATAGGAGTCATACGTATCCAGTAACTCTTCTTCTTTTTTATTCATGGTTTAAAATGTTTAGCAGGGACATGTAATACAGTTCTTTATGTTGAGGAGTTTTTAATGACAATTTGATATGATTAATTAAGCTGTGATTGGTGACCTTTCTTTTCAACTGGTTTAATATTATGTTTCTATGTGAAGTTTTGGGCGAAATGGTAGAGACACATGGTTTCCAAAGTGGTACTCCTGTTTGGGTAGTATGTGTCTAGTAAATTTTTTTCAAAATGTCTTGGCTGTTGGGATAATATTTGGCTATTGTGTCTATGTCCTCATATGATTTGAGAACTCTTTTTCTAGATTTAGCAGGACCAAGACTTAGCCATATTATATTGTCAGTTTTTCCATACAAGGCAGTACCAGTTAAACGGTCTGCAGCTTCATAGTAGCCACATTCTCTATGAGAGAGCTTTGGTATGCTTAAGCTGTACAATTTCTGTGATAGTGTTTTGTCAGATGATATGTCATCCCAGAGGTCCTGAAGCTCTGTTTTCTCTGCTTTGGTTAAGTAGGCTGTGACATATCATGCAATTGCAGTGGAATTGTCTGCAATGTACTGCACATCTATGTTTGCATTCCATAGGAGGGCAATGAAGTTATTGTAATCATTGATGTGTTTTGATTCTTCTGTTCTTTTTATGTAATATGTGTTCTTAGATGATTTACCTTTGACACTATGTTTCACTGAAGACATGAAGTTGTTTACTTGACCTGTTGCTGAAACTGGTCTACGGAAACCAAAGCGACATTTGGTGTAGTATTTCCCTTTTTTGTTATATTTGCGATGACAATATTTCCCACATTTGTGTCTTTGAAATTGTAAAATGTGTGCATGAAGGTCACTATGTGTTGTTTGTGAAGGGATTTCACAAGTGACATATTTTTGGATGAACTGCAAAACAGTGGCATCACTGTCCTGACCAAATTTAGGAGCATCTTTAATCCATAATAGCATGTGGATGTGTGGTGCTACACTGGCTTGGTATTCTTTTCTCTAAAAGAAGTGTTGAACTTCTCCGAGGGGAGGAAATGTTTTATTACAAATTAAGTGTAGCATAGCAATGAAGCGATGGTGGAAATATCTTGATACACTTACAGGATCTAGAAAGCAGAGTTTTCCTGGTGTTTTTATATCTATGTTTGTTTTGTTTTTGTTTGCTATGCGTAGGAAACTGTGTAAATCGTCCCATGCATATGCTGCACAACTTAATGTAACAAACCAAGTGGGTGGACCAAGGTTTCTTATCTTACAGCGTACATCTCCATGACGTCGGAACCAGTATTCTTTTGTACCAGGCATTTTTGCTAAAAGATTTGTAATACTTGACTGTAAAATGTCATCTTTTTCTTGCCCTTTTGTAATAATTGCATAGCTGACATATTTTGAAAATGGGTACCTGATTTTAATGTGTGTGAAACTCTGCAGCATAGAATTGCTAGTTCACTTTCAAAGGGAAGGTGGAATATGTATTCTACATTTTGTCTGAATCTGGGGACATCAGAATACATTCGTAAAGAGAGATATTCTGATGCTCTTATCTGTGTGGGTCTATCATCATAACTTCCTCCTTTTCCAGTCGGAAAGAGTAGAGGAAAGACCCATGGTTCTATACTTTTTTCTCATATGCTGATTGGCGATCCTTTGGCTTGTCGCATTTGGTACGTTTTCAGTGCATCATCTATAGTGTCTTTAGAGTGTAAAGGATGAATTGTATAATCGTCTAAAATATTGGATTCTGTAGCAGGATTTAGAAGTTGAAATTGACCAGTTTCTGGTGACTCTTGAATTATTTCAAGGTTTCTCTCAGGTTTTCTTGAATATTAATTTGTTTGTAGTATTCATTGTTGTTTTTTAGATATTACAGGCTTGTCTAACTTTATGTAAGTCCACGAGTTGTTGCCAAATTGTTTTGTCTTTTGTAGGTAGGCCATTTACTAAAACAATTAAAGATTGATCTATTGGCCGTTGCACTCCTAGAGTGTGTACATTTTCTTTGAGGTCTAATGGCAAATAAACTACCTTACCACAAATGCCTTTCACTAATTCAGAGGGAGGTAATTTTGCTGTTTTTGGTTGAAGGCGTTTTATTGCTTGAAATGGGTGCACTGTTTGAATTATGATGCTCTCATATAAATTTAGTTGTTACAGGGGTTTTGGTAGTGGGAATAATTCCAAGTTATTTGTGATAGCACGTTTGGTTGTTGTCAAGTTTTGCAGTGCAGTAATTGCAAAGTATTAAGGGGTCAGTAATTTCATATTTGTTTTCTGCTATAAGGTATAGAGCTAATTGGAACAATTTGGAATCTTTATTGTCTTCTATTTTGTACGTTATGTCTACAGTTTTGTGCTACTTTTTTGAAAAGTCCTGCATCAACACACACACATATGTTTTGGTACTTCAGCGGAGGTGCTTTTACAGCCTGATTCATGGATTTATTTGCGCCGAAATCACAGATTTGCGTGCCTTTCTGCCCGAAAATCCCTATTTCAATATGGGGATTTTCTGGCAGAAAGGCACGCAAATCTGCATTTTCCGCGCAAATAATTCCATGAATCAGGCAGTTAAACTTTAGTATTTCTTTTTTGTATGTGTTTAATAGAAGATTGCTATTTGTACAGCAGTTGCTAGTTTGTTGTAAAGCTATTGCATTTTGTAAGTGGCTTTCACTTCCAAAATATTTTCTCTGGATATGCTCTATTTCTTCGAGTACTTGTTTGGCTGTACCATGTAGAAGATTGTTATTTAAATTGGCTAGTGCTAAAGCAGGATTTTTAGCATAGTAGAGTTTTTGGACCAGATTTTTTATAGTCAAATGATGTGTTGATATCATTTTGATATGATGGAAGGTGCTTTTGCAAATAGGTCCTGAAATGCAGGCTAATGAATGTCCTTGTAGTCCTATGTATTTGCTGTCACAAGTCTATCCCCTTCTCACCTGTCTTTCCTGTTTGCTTGCAACCTTCTTTTGTGACTTCTTCCGCACGGTCTGGGATTTGTATAAGCCTGCACACAGGTCTTTGGATTCCAGCGTGCTTGGTTCAGATTGTCCAAGACGGAACCAGGAAGGAACAATGTACACGCGCAGAGGCACAGGACCTGTGGCTCGAGCATGGGCGAAAATTCAGGAAAGTTTTGGGTAAGTTGAGCGATGAAAGGAAAAGGAGAAGGAAACAAGGAACGGGAATAGAGATCAGGAAAACAGCCCCAAGCGAACTCCGGCAGCACACGTCCAGCTACGGCAAGCAGTAGCGTTGAGATGCACAGAGCCACGGGGGCGTGTCTGTTTTGTAGAAAAGTAGAGCGTGTAATGCAAAGACTGGTAAGCAGCGTTCCGCATCAAGCGGCCATGTGTGAAGGATTACTGAGTTCAATCCTCTATGTGTCAGGGACCACGAAGTCCAGAAGGGACGCAGACGGCGGTTCATGACAGTATGCCACCTCTGAAGTCCAGCTCCTCCGGGTTTGCCCGGATGTATAAAATGGTATCTTTGAATCAGCCTGGGAGCATTCATGTTTGACACGGGTTCCCAGGTGCGCTCACTGGGAGGGTACCCTTTCCATTCGACCAAATATTGTAGCTGACCACGTCGGTATCTAGAGTCACAGATTCTGGAAACCTCACATTCGAGTGGGTCATTGATAATCACTGGGGTAGATCTTGGAGCAGTTCGAGAGGGTTGAACATATGGTTTCAATAGAGAGGTGTGGCAGACAGGATGGATCCTTTTCCATGATTCTGGTAGCCGAAGTCGAAAAGGCCACTGGGTTGATGATTTCTTTTATCGAAAAGGGGCCGTAATACCTGGGAGCCAGTTTATTTGGTCGCAGATGTCGAGGAAGGAGTTTCGAGGATAACCAGACTTTATCGCCTACTGAGTAAGAAGGCCCATGTCTTCTTTTGGAGTCGGCATGATGTTTAACCTCTTTTCGGGCCTTTTCTAAGTGTTCCTTTGCTTCTCTATGTACATTAATAAGGGTTTCAATCCAGGAATCTACCATAGGAACTGGGGCAGGGTATGGGAGAATGGAAGGTAGAAATGACGGATGAAAACCTTGACTACAGAAGAAAGGACTCGTGTTGATAGCTGAATGATCCGATTTGTTGTAGGTGAATTCGGCCACAGGTATTAAGAGTGACCAATCATCCTGGACCTTGGTGGTGAAGCAACGAAGATATTCTTCCATAGTTTGGTTTACACGTTCAGTGGCTCCATTGGTCTGTGGGTGATAACCTGAGGACAAGGCACGTTGGATTCCCAGTATACGACATAACTGTTTCCAGAACTGGGATATGTATTGGGGTCCTCGGTCAGAAATGATCTTGGAGGGTAGCCCATGAAGCCGGAATATGTGTTCCAGGAAGATTCTTGCGAGTTCAGATGAGGATGGCTGTTTGTATAAAGGTGTAAAATGAGCCATATGAGTGAACAAATCAATGGTAACCATGATAGTTGTGTATTCCCTGGAAGATGACATTTCCTCGATAAAATCTATGGCGATGAATTCCCGGGGTCTTGTTAGTATTGCTGGTTGAAGCAGCAGACCTGCCGTTTTCTTATTATCATGTTTGTTCTGATTGCAGACTGCACATGCCTGGATATGACTCCGGACATCCTCTTTCATCCTCGGCCACCAAAATTGTCTTTGTATTGAATGGAGGGTGTTGGTGATGCCACGATGTCCTGAATAAAAAGTATCATGACATAGGCTTGTGATCTTTTGCCGCAGTCCAAGAGTGGGGATGACCAAGCGATTGTCCTTGAACAGATATCCGTCCCTTGTCTTGAGTTTCCATTGATTGTTTCTTTTAAACTCCTTCCAGGTTTCAGAGGACTGAGTTTGAATTTGAATATCCTCCAGGAGCGTGATTGCTTGGGCAGCAAATTTTGTGTGGGGAAACATCTTAGGAAAAGTCCGATCTTTAAGGGTTTCGTAATCAGGACGTCTGGATAAGGCATCGGCTATTATGTTGTATTTTCCAGGGACATGATGGATTTGAAACAGGTATTGAGCAAAAAAGAAGGCCCAACGGGCTTGACGACTGTTTCTACATTCTAGGGATTGCAGGACTTGAAGATTTCGATGGTCTGTACGTACCTGTACCGGGTGTTTGGCTCCCAGGAGAAGATGGCGCTAATCAGTGAAAGCCTGGCAGATGGCTAGCAGTTCCTTTTCCAGGACGGAATAATGAGTTTCGCTGGGAGTCAAGGTGCAAGAAAGATATGTGATGGGGTGTTCTAACTTATCATCAAGTTCCTGTTTTGGGACTGCCCCGATGGCGTAGTTGGAGGCATCAGTTTCCACAAGAAAAGGGCGATCAATGTCGGGTTGAGCTAAGATGGGAGCCTGTGTACACTCCGACTTCAAGCATTGGAATGCCGTATCTTGGGCTGAGGTCCACTGAAAGGGGTTATCCTTCTTTAGCAATGCACCAATAGAATGTACAATCTCCAAAAAGGTTGGTATAAATTTCCGATAGAAGTTAGCAAGCCCCAGGAAGGATTGAATTTGTTTTACAGTAGTTGGAACGGGCCAGGATAGAATGGAATCTACTTTTGAGGGTTCCATTCCAATCCCCTTAGGGTAAGAACGAATCCGAGATAGTGAACAGTTGATACATGGAAAAGACACTTCTTGGGTGTGGCCAAGAGCTTATGTTCACGTAGACGTTGTAATACTGCCTTTACGTGTTCTTCATGTTTCAGATGGTCCTTGGAGTAAATCAGTATATCGTCCAGATATACAATGACGAAGAGGAACAGCATGTCAGAAAACACTTGGTCCATAAAACGTGGGAAGACCGCTGGGGCATTGCAAGTCCGAAGGGCATAACCAGATATTCAAAATGGCCAAAAGGTGTTCTAAAGGCTGTTTTCCATTCGTCAGCTTTCTTTATACAAATTCGATGGTAGGCACCCCTGCGATCTAATTTTGTGAATACTACTGCATCTCTTACTGCTTCCAGGCTATCCGAAATGAGAGGCAATGGGTAGCGGTCCTTGAGAGTACACTGGTTAAAGCCACGGTAATCTAGACATGGTCTAAGCTCCTTGGTATCTTTCTTGGGAATAAAAAATAACGAAGCGCCCGCCGGGGACTTAGATGGTCGTATAGTGCCATTTTCCAAGTTAGTAATGGGGTATTCCCGGAGGGCCTTTTTTTCAGGTTCTGATAAAATAATCATTCTTCCGAAAGGGATCACTGCTGAAGGCTCAGTATCGATGGCACAATCCTCAGGTCTGTGAGGGGAAGAGCTTGAACTATGGTAGTCGAAATACATCTTTGTAAGCTTGATAGGCCCTGGGAATTTGGATGATGTTAGAGACAGTGACTGGACTCTGTTGTATTTCGTGTGAGTTTTCAGAGGACTTTGGTAATTAATCTAGGAATAAGCAGTGGGACATTCAGTGTTCAGAACCAAGAAACAAGGAGCCTGCTGCACAATTGATGTAAGGGAATGCCTAGAACCATCGGATAGTGGGCAGATCTTATGATGTCAAATTTGATCCTCTCTTGATGGTGATTTATAGAGAGTAGGATCTCTTTGGTTTGAAGGGTTATGGGTCCTGAAGATAGAGGTCTTCCATCAATTGCCTCTACTGGTTGCATCGTCTCTCGAGTTTCATGTGGAATGTTGTGAGTAGTGACCCAATCATGATCTATGAATATACCCATGGCTCCACAATCCACTAATGCCAGAATGGGGTAAGATTCTTTCTTGGAAGGCGATAGAAAGGCCTGAAGAATCACAAGCTTGTTTGGTCCAGAACAGTTCAAGGAAGGAATTGATGTGGAGCAGACATCTCTCTCGAAACTGTGCCCCATCTAGGATCGGGAGCTGGCGTTTCCCGAACGCTGTAGAGGAGCAATAGGGCACTCTCTGACAAGATGTTTATCGGATGCGCAATACATGCAGAGTCCATTGTGAATAGGGCGCATCCTTTCTTGTGGGGTAATGGGTCCACGGAATGCCCCCAGTTTCATGGGTTCTGGATCTGAGGTCGGAGAAACTGCTGGTTCTGGGCTAGAAGGATGGTCTGTGACAGCTTTTTGGAATGATGATTTCAACTTCTTTTTTCTCTGCCTTTCTTTCCTGGTTTCGAAAATCTATTTGCAAAGAAAGGTCCAAGAGGGCCTGGAAGGAATTAGGGTGAGCTACCCTGGCTAGCTCGTCCTTTATTTCTTCAATCAAGCCTCTGTGAAAGAGAGTGAAGCTAGCCTCTTGGGACAAATCAGCTTCCTTCATAAGTTGTTTGAAACGGGTGGCATAGGTAAGCATACCCTTGGATCCTGCTCAGGATGATCAAACATGGCCTTTAGGGCTTCCACGAATCCATTGTAATCATCCAGGAGGGTGTCGCCCAAATTAAGTATGGGAGTTTCCCAGGTTAATGCGTTGCCAGTGAGGTGTGATATCATAAACCCCACTTTTGCTCTAGGGGTGGAAAAGTAGTAGGGCTTGAAGGTGAAATGCACCAAGCAAGAATCAAGGAAGACACGAAGGGTCTTTGGAGAGCCATCATATTTGTCCACCACTCCTCCCAATAATACACTTTCCTTGGTAGCTGAATCACGAGACAATACCAGGTGCTTTAAGGCAGCGTTCTCAGCCTTAAGGTTTTGAACCTCTGTGGTGAGGTCCTGCATGCCTCGCTTGAGGTCTTGAACCGCGGCTTCTATCCCTGTATCCGTATCAATTTTTAGGCATCTCAATCTGTCACAAGTCTCTCCCCTTCTCACCTGTCTTTCCTGTTTGCTTGCGACCTTCTTTTGTGACTTCTTCCGCACGGTCCGGGATTGATATAAGCCTGCGCGCGGGTCTTTGGATTCCAGCGTGCTTCATTCAGATTGTCCAGGATGGAACCAGGAAGGAACAATGTCCACGCACAGAGGCACGGGACCCGTGGTTCCAGCGCGGGTGAAAATCCAGGAAAGTTTTGGGTAAGTTGAGGGATGAAAGGAAAAGGAGGAGGAAACAAGGAACCGGGAATAGAGATCAGGAAAACAGCCCCGAACGAACTGCGGCAGCACACGTCCAGCTACGGCGAGCAGTAGCGTGGAGACGTGCAGTGCCGCAGGGGCATGTCTGTTTTGTAGAACGTAGAGCGTTTAATGAAAAGACTGGTAAGCAGCTTTCTGCATCAAGCGGCCATGTTGGAAGGATTAATGAGTTCAATACCCTATGTGTTGGGACCACGAAGTCCAGAAGGGACGCAGATGGCGCTTCATGACAAATTTGCACACTGGACAGGCATCCATAGTTTGTAGTAGTTGCATTTTGAATTTGTTTTTGCTTTTTACATACTGATTGAGGAACTGGCGTAAAGATTTGAAAGATTTTTTGGCAATGTTACACATTGATGTGCACGGCCATTTGTTGACTGGACGTTTTGGTTTAGTAGAATGGAGCGGTGATAAAGAGTTTTCTGGGGATATTTTTGTGAGCAGAGTTTCTTGTTCCATAATGGTGTTATTAAATTTGTCATACCCTTGTCCACTGCTATTTATGTTAATAGGGGTTGTTTGCTTTTGTTTATATGCTTCTTCATTAAAACATGGTTCTGTGCTCGTGGTGTGACTCCATTCACCTCCACAGATGTTTAAGAAGCTATTTTTGTTGATATTCCATTTATTGAGAAGTCTTTTTTGTAGTTTAGTGGTTAGGTTTGTTAGTGATTTCATTCTGTTTAAAACTAAAATAAATAGCTTCCTTTTGAGAAGGATTGCATTGTCTGTGAGAGATTCTAGGTTTAATTTTCTTCGGTAGGTTTTAAGGGTTGTGCATGATTGCTCTCCTGGTTTATAAGGTTCTGAAGGACTCTTTGGCAAAACATTTTTTGTAATATATTTTTTTTGGTGTGGTTACTTGCCACTACATCAAGATTTATAGGTGCAGCATTAGCAGTAGTGGTAGCTGAAGTCTTGTTAATCACTTTCTGTTTTGTTTTAAATTTTGATAGAGGAGGCAAAGTTTCTGTACTGGAAGCTTGTTTTGTTTTGCTTAATGACTGTATTAGCTGTTTTGTTTGAACTTTTTGTACAAATTCTGCCAGAGATGGATGATTATTTTGGACACTTTTATTTTGATTTGCTCTACTTCTGCATTGCTTTCTATGGAGTTGCTTTTTGGTAGGCATTCTTTGGGGGTCTGTTGGAGAAAAAAAGAAAATGGTGGTTGGGCTGCTGTGCAGTGTATGCGTGCTTTGTGCATGTGTTACGAGCCGTCGCGGCTATGGCACTGGTCTCTATGGCAACGATGGTGGCGTCGCTCTCCCATTGCCTTCTCCTCACTTTAGATGGCACCTCGAGTGCAAGGCACCATTGTAGCGTTACGGAAGGATCCTGCAATGGGAACTCCTCCTTCCTTCCAGGAAGAAGTACTTCAGGAACTGTCGACATCACAGCGCGTTGCTACTGTTTATAGAAGCCGCGCTCCGTAAATTCGAATTAGGATTTCCTATCTTCTACTAATTCCTAATCTCCTTCCTTTTACCTTCATTGTTACAGCCTTGTTGGTCCTCTTGTTTACTCTCAGATTCCCCGCGCAGTCTTCCTTCCATCCAAACCATTCAGGAGTTCGATATTTCTGCCCTCAAGTAGGTTTACTCTTTCTTCCTTGTTATCGCCCTGCTAACGCCTTGTCGAATCGGAAAGTAACTTCTCGTTCTTACAGCTGCAGAGAATGATTGGTCTATCATGGAACTACAGTTCCCAGTTCGCATCGCGACTACTACCCAACGTTTTCCTTTGGCACCCTGAAAAGACTGTACGTTTGTAGAACGGCATCTTGTTTCCTCCTTACCTTTCAGACTTTCTGCTGAATACTTACCAATCATTCTTTCTCTCTCATTTAAGACCTTTCTCTTAGCAAACAGAACGGGTCTTCTACTCTTCCCTCCGGAATTCAAGACTCTTTAAGAGGTATGTCTTTGGTTCTCACAAGCCCCTCCTCCTAGCATTAATATTGTTCTAACTGTCCTGTCTCTTCTGCAACCTCCTACTATTTCCAGAGTCAGCGCTCCCTCCAGATTGCCACTCCACATCTTCACTTCAGCTTCCATCTGGACAACAGTAACAGCGCTCTCTAGCCACACAGGGTTTTCTCCCCCACAAGGGTTTCCCTGGGGCTTTCTCTCTGTGCCTGTTATCATAGGCATATTGAGGGGGTCTCAGGTGAGCTTTCTTCTCTTCATACACTTCTGAAGAACAGGTCAGTGAATTACATTTTGTTTGTGTTCAGGGTGCAACTGTGGGGACTTGATTATTGTTAATCCGTGCTCCTGGACTTCAATGTGCAAAGAATCATATTGGAGATTTATACCCATTGTGACAGATAGCAACGCCCGAATAGGATTCAGTGGATATTGTTGATTAGGAGCACGAGCCCCGCTAGGTGTGGCTTGGATACAACCGATTTCCGATTGCCCAGCATTATGGAGCAACAAGTACAACAACTATTGGCAGCCGTTCAGGCTCTATCAGCTGAAGTACAGCAGCTCAAACAACAAAATATTATGTTAAGGCTCACAAGTTGGTCGAACTGCTCGAAGCTCTGAGGTTCCTCCAGGACCACTGCCGTCGGGTAAAATCGACGGAAATCCTCATTTAGTAAAATCATTTTTAGAGTCATGTACTGTGCAATTTGCCTTGAAAGGCACAGTGAGTAAAAGCAGTGGCTGCGAACTCTCAAGTGGTTAATAACCACTGAACAGGTTATCAGGCCTTGTTCTGTCGAGAGAGGGGCGCCCGCTACCTTTTCAAACTCAATTTGCCTTTAAGGCTGCATTTTTCCCAACTGATTGGGATATGGTGGGACACATGATAGCACAGATGACCGGAGCTGCATTAGCTTGGGCAACTCCCTTGGTTACAAATAACAATCCCATATTAGACTTATATTCCGCTTTTTGCAATAGCGTGAAGAGTATGTTTGGCTGACAAGAGATCACAATAGCCTCACAAGAACACTTGATGGATATCAAGCAAGCCTCTCACGACTTCCTAACGTATATCACAAAGTTTAAACAGTTGGCAGCTGAGACTGCATGGGCTGATGATGCACTAATCACGATATTTAGACCAGGGTTATCGGAAGAATTAAAGGATGAGGTATCCCGGGTCGGTCGCCCTCATAACTTAACTGAGTATATAGCCTTAGTTATGCAACTAGACTATACACTTCAGGAGAGACATAGAGAGAAAAGGAAGGGACAAACCTTTGAATCTCCTTCAGAAAGGATATTTCCTTCTTCCAAACCAATCAGTACCAAAGAACCTATGCAATTGGGAACCACCCGCGGACCTCTATCCGCAGAAGAAAGATATCATAGAAAGTCTCTCAATTTATGTATGTATTGTGGTGCCAGTACTCATACAGTTAAGGAATGCCCAATAGTTCTTTCAAAGAAGGCGGGAAACGCCAGTGCCCGGCTGTAAGGGGAACAATGGTGCAGGGTTCCAATTTCACTTCTAGTTCCCCATTAAAACCACAGCTTCCGTTACACTCTCTTCCTGTCGATCATACGATGATTGTGTTAGAAATCACTCTGGCATGGAACAACCTTCGCCTAGAGAATGTCAACGTCCTTATTGATAGTGGAGCCGCGGGTAATTTCATCAATGACTTTTGGATAAAGACTCACGGAATTCCTCGGAAGGCAAAGAAGATGGCTAACACAGTGGAAAGTATGGATGGAAGCCCTCTTACTTCCGGTCCCATCAACAGCCATACTTCTTCGCTAATCATGACAATTGCAGCATATCAGGAAAATTTGGAATTAGACATCATAAAGACAGCTCATTATCCAGTCATACTGGGTTTACCTTGGTTAAGGGCCCACAACCCTTATATCAATTGGACTGCCAGAACTTTATTTCTAGGATCTGAACAGTGTATACATCACGGTTTGAATACTAGACTCCCTTCTGCACCCAAAGACAGAATTGACGAAGTTTTTGTTACAAATCACAAAATTCTGAATGAAATGTCTGCTCTTCAATCTTATTATCAAGATTATCAAATGGTCTTCACCCAAACAGAATATTCGGCACTTCCTCCACACAGTAGGGATGATTGTGCCATTGAATTACTACCAGATAGTCCTCTTCCCTTTGGCAGCATGTACATTTTGTCAACAAGAGAAAAGGAGGCTTTAAGAGAATATTTACGTACCCATTCGCAGAATGGCTTGATTATGGAATCGACGTCTCCGGCAGTAGCATTACTTTTCTTTATACCTAAGAAGAACACTACGGAGTTACACCCATGCATTGATTTCAGGGGCTTGAGTAAGATTACTGTACTGGACAAGTACCCTATGCCTCTCATACCGGACATATTGGAAGTGGTTCGTGGCACAAACATCTACACAAAACTAGACTTACGTGGGCCTATCATCTAATCCGAATCAAGTCTGGTGATGAATGGAAGACTGCATTTAGGACCCCATTCGGACATTTCCAGTACAATGTCATGCCTTTTGGTTTATCTAACGCACATGCTGTATTCCAGCGATTTATGGACCACCTCTTTGCCGATATTGCTTTACATTACGTAATAATATACCTTGACGACATTTTGATTTTTTTCCTCTGAAGCTGATCATATTTCTCATGTGAAGGAACTGTTACGACGACTACCAACTAATCATTTATTTTGTAAGTTGGAGAAATGTGAGTTCCATGTGAGCAGAGTTACCTATCTCGGTTATATCCTATCCGAACAAGGCATTGCTATGGACCCTGCTAAAATAAATGCAATTACAGAATGGCCCTGACACAACCCTTCACCTGTCATCTAATGAAGGATACCACATTTTGTTGGTCGAACGAGACTCAGGAAGCCTTTGATAAACTTAAAACCCTTTTTAAAAAGCTCCTATTTTGGCCATGCCGGACCAAGAGCACAGTTTTATCATTGAATCTGATGCATCGGACCGGGCATTGGGGGCAGTTCTACTTCAACCAGATTCAGAAAACTTCGAGCGTCCAGTGGCATATCTATCTAAGACTCTATCTCCCGCTGAGATAAATTATAATGTTTTGGAGAAAGAGCTCCTTGCCATTAAGCGAGCCTTCAAAGAATGGCGTCACCTACTGCTCGGAGCCCAATTCCCGGTGGAAGTCAGAACTGATCATCATAACTTACTATCACTTCAATACGCTCAGACAAGTAATAGTAGACAAGCCCGATGGGCTAATTTCTTTTCACCCTTTCGGATAACATTTACATTCATTTCAGAAACAGCTAACCAGAAGGCGGATGCCTTGTCCAGAAGCGATTCAAAAACACGTTCACCTTTTCAGTCAGAACGTATCTTCCCTAAGGCAATATTCGTGTCGGTGATACGCCAATTTCTACAACAATTGGAGGCTAAGACAAAGGATTGGATGGTCTCACAGCCCGCATTATTGTCCCAGTATGGCCTTCTCAGGGACCAAGATCTATCATTTAAGGGTACTACAGTGTTCATCCCGGAAGGTCCTCTACGCCGGGAAGTGTTGAGACTATGGGCCTCATTACGACCCAGGCGGTAAGTTACCGCCTGGGCCGTGACTTTACCACCATGGCGTAAACTACGTTTACGTCATGGTGGTTGGCGGACTTACCGCCCCATTCCGACCTTGGCGGGGCGGTAAGTCCCCAATCCCCATTTACCCTTCCCCATTCCCATTTTTGCCCCATAGGGTATAATGGGAGTGGGGAAGGCGTTAATTACGCCACCGTAAATTACGGTGGCGTAATTAACTCCATGGTCCCTTAGCGCCATGGATTTTAACACCTGCTAAAAGCAGGTGTTAAAAGCGCCATGGCGCTAAGGGACCTCGTACTCAGGCGGTAAGGGTCGGCGCTGTTAACACTGCCGTTAACCCCTTACCGCCTGGGTCGTAATGAGGCCCTATGTCACGATTCCAGGGCGGCAGGACATAGAGGAGTGAATAATACCATTGAATTAATCTGGAGACATTTCTGGTGGCCCGATCTCCGCCAAGACGTCCAGGATTATGTTCTCTCGTGTCCTACCTGTCTCCAGACTAAGAATCCTCGACAACCTCAAATAGGCCAGTTGGTTCAAATGTCGATTCCCACAAGACCTTGGCAGATAATTTCTACCGATTTTATAGTTGATTTACCAGTATCGGAAGGGTGTAATACCATAATGGTTACTTTGACGAAAATGGCGCATTTCATCCCTCTCCCTACGATACCCTCCGCTTCTCGCATGGCTAGAGTTTTTTTGGAGCGTATTTTTTCACTCCATGGCTTACCTGAGACTATTATTTCGGATAGAGGCCCTCAATACCCTCTAAATACTGGAAACATCTGTGCGACATATTGGGAATTTCTTGTGCATTAAGCTCTGGCTATCACCCTCAAACCAATGGCCGGACAGAACGCCTTAATCAGACCCTAGAAAGTTATCTGAGATGTTACATATCTGATACCCAGGACGATTGGAACAGTCATTTACCCTTGGCTGAATTTGCGTATAACAATGCTGCACATGCGGCTATCAAGACTAGTCCTTTTCATTGCACTTATGGGTTTCACCCTTCTGTATTTCCTGCTGCATTTCCACAGTCTACTCCTTTACCGCATCTGGACAGTATGGTGGACACCATTCAACAAGGACATAGGAAGGCTCTAGAAGCTCTACAGGAGGCCCAGCTCAGGCATAAAAGACTTTCTGATCGCCATCGGTCACAGACTCCCTCAATCCACATAGGGGACAAAGTGTGGTTGGCGAGTAAGTTTCTTCCAAGGCGACTTGTTCCTTCTAAACTGTCGCAAAAATTCTTTGGTCCCTTTCCAGTTATTGCACTGAAAGGTACAGCTGCTTTCAAATTGCAGCTGCCTGAATCCTGGAAGAGCATCCATCCTACCTTTCATGTGTCTCAACTAAAGCCTGACGTCAGAAGCCGTTTTCATCCGTCTCTTGCAGGATTGCCACCTCCAGTTCTGACAGACTTGGGACCTGAATATGAGGTATCAGCCATCTGTGATTCCAGATATAGGAGGGGTGTACTTCAGTTCCTTGTGGACTGGAAAGGCTATTCTCAGGCGATGAGATCCTGGGAACCGACCTCCGCGGTTCACGCTCCTCGTCTGATCCGTTCTTTCTTCCGGTGTCACCCGGGTAAACCGGGTGTTGCCTCCCTTTGGAAGGGGCATACTGTTACGAGCCGTCGCGGCTATGGATCACGGCACTGGTCTCTATGGCAACGATGGCAGCCTCGCTCTCCCATTGCCTTCTCCTCACTCAAGATGGCGCCTCGAGTGCAAGGCACCTTTCTAGCGTTACGGAAGGATCCTGCAATGGAAACTCCTCCTTCCTTCCAGGAAGAAGTACTTCAGGAACTGTCGACAACATCACAGCACGTTGCTACTGTTTATAGAAGCCACGCTCCATAAATTTCAATTAGGATTTCCTATCTTCTACTAATTCCTAATCTCCTTCCTCTTACCTTCATTGTTACAGCATTTTTGGTCCTCTTGTTTACTCTCAGATTCCCCGCGGAGCCTTCCTTCCATCCAAACCGTTCAGGAGTTTGATATTTCTGCCCTCATGTAGGTTTACTCTTTCTTCCTTGTTATCGCCCTGTTAACGTCTTGTCGAATCGGAAAGTAACTTGTTGTTCTTACAGCTGTGGAGAACGATTGGTCTATCACAGAACTACAGTTCTCAGTTTGCATCGCGACTACTACCCAACGTTTTCCTTTGCCGCCCCGAAAATACTGTACGTGTGTAGAACGGCATCTTGTTTCTTCCTTACCTTTCAGACTTTCTGCTAAATTCTTACCAATCATTCTTTCTCTCTCATTTAAGACCTTTCTCTTGGAAAACAGAATGGGTCTTCTACTCTTCCCTCCAGTATTCAAGACTCTTTAAGAGGTATGCCTTTGGTTCTCACAAGCCCCTCCTCCTAGGCTTAATATTGTTCTAACTGTCCTGTCTCTTCTGCAGCCTCCTACCATTTCCAGAGTCAGTGCTCCCTCTAGAATGCCACTCCACATCTTCACTTCAGCTTCCATCTGGACAACAGTAACAGCGCTCTCTAGCCACACAGGGTTGTCTCCCCCACAAGGGTTTCCCTGGGGCTTTCTCTCTGTGCCTGTTATCATAGGCATATTGAGGGGGTCTCAGGTGAGCTTTCCTCTCTTCATACACTTCTGAAGAAAGGTCAGTGATTTACATTTTGTTTGTGTTCAGGGTGCAACTGTGGGGACTTGATTATTGTTAATCCGTGCTCCTGGACTTCAATGTGCAAAGAATCATATTGGAGATTTATACCCATTGTTACAGCATGAGTGTCTGAGTATGATGGTAAGGATGTTTGTGGAGGTGTGTGATTGTGCAATGGGCAGCTACTTTAAGTTGGGAAGGCTATTCTTGTATTTGTGTGTTACTATACTAGGCTTCAGATGACAAAATAAAGTATGTAGCTGGTAAGGGGAAGCACTAATTCTACATCTAATGGTAGAGGGTTAATACACTTGTTTGTTCTACAATACTAAAATGTTAGTGTGTTTGAGTAACAGTTAGAATATTATGTTAGTATTGTACTTACTTTTTGTATGGAAAGAGTAGGTTTCTTCTAAGTTCTTGTTCGTACTTCAGATGCTGCGGCTTTTCAGGAGAGTGGTCTTCACTGCAATTGTAAAAGAAAGAAGTTAGTGAATATGTGTGTTTATAGCACTTTTGTTAATTTAGACATTGATTTTTTTAGTACTATTAGTGTTTTCTTATAGTATGCACATGCACTTTCCTTTGCCTATGTGCATCCTGTATATTTTACTTAGAATCTGTTAGTTGAATATGTTTTACAAATGAGTATAATAGTAAACGAATAGAGCACACTTGTTTTTTTAAGGCTATGTTATTGGATGTTAAGAGATAGAAGAAATAATCATATGCATTTTTAACTATTTTTACAGGGTAAATGGCAGAGATTTTACAGAAAAGCATGCAATGTATGCTTTTGTGAAGGTCTAGGAAATAAAGCACAAGGATTTGATATGGAGGTAGTGGTGTTGTTTCAGCTGGGAGCCTTTCTAATGATATTGGGCCTCATTACGAGTTTGGAGATAGCCATGGCGCTATTAGCGCCATGGCTGCCTCCAAACCCCTGTCCGGGTCCGGGTAATCGGAATGGGGATTTACCGGGTCATTCCAACCTTGGAGGACCCGGTAAGTCCCATTCTCAAAACCATTCCCCATTCCCATTCGAGCCCCCATAGGGCTCAATGGAAATGGGAAAGGAGCTAATTACAGGCCCGCAAAGAGCGGGCCCGTTATTAGCTCCCTGGTCCCTTAGCGACTTCCACTAAGGGCGGCTGGTAAAACTAGCCTGCCTTATTTGGACCTGCGAAGGGACCTCGGAATGCGGCGGTAGGTGGTTAACGGCACCGTCATCCTTACCAGTGCCGTTAACCCCCTACCGACGTACTCGTAACGAGGCCCATTGTCTGTGTGTGTGCATGAATGAAGATGCATGTACTCATCCTGGCTGCGTGTAATTTTATAACACACTAGACAGCCTTTTTCATGATTTTACTTTTATTTCTCACATATTCTAATATGAAATAACATTTATTTAGATAGCTGTGTGTGTAAACAAAAATTTGGAGATCAGACAGGTTTGCACGTGACACTTCATCATAGCAGATGGGAGAAATTACAGTAAGTTTATTTTACAGTTTATACAGGGTAAGTGGCAGTTACTCTGTTTATATGTATTCTTAGAAGAGCTGTACATGTACTGTGTAGATAATATTCATACCTGTAATCTGTGTTCATGCATGTGGATGTGCATGAATCTGCAAGTAGAAATCTTGGGGAGTTTTATAGTAGTTGTTGCTGTAGGTCCTTTGCAGTCACAGCCCAATTGTACTGAGAGTGATCAATAGTACATCTAAAGAGTTGATCTGTGATGATGGAGTTAGATGTCGAGTTCTTGGATGTGATTGGTGGATGATTGTGTGACTGCTTAACGGTAGCCAATGAGGAAATGGTGCGGAGAGTGAAGTGGAAAGGGTAGAAGGGCTACCCCAGTGTTACGCGCTCTGCGGACACCGTAGCTGTCTGTGGACAGGGCGTGTCACATCCGGGGTTTCTCAGCAAATCCAGCATGGAAAGGGGACTGTAGCGATCAGCCAATCAGATGTTGAGGTTGTGGTTTGTGTTGAAAGAGGCTGTGTGTAGTGAAGATGGCAGAGGTAGAGAAAGTCAGGGTGTTGGTGGTTGGAGATATGTTTGCGCATGGTTTGGAGCAGTATGCTAAATGTAGGAATGTGGCAAAAATGTTGATGTTAAAGGAGTGGAGGTGGCGTGGCGCACTGTGCCTGGTTTCAATGTGCAGGGAATTGTATACGTTTGTGGAGATATGGGCAGGGTGAACAGTCCACGTGTAGTTATTTTGCACTGTGGTACTTTACATTTGGGCTATGTCAGTGCCCCTACTTTGTTGGCAGATTTGGAACACTTGGTTCAGGCAGTAATAAAAATACTTCCAAATGCCAAGGTTATTTTTTCTGGTTTAGTACCTAGGGCAATATGGGACAATAGTTCTGTTTTTTGTCCTCAGCAAAATATTGCTAGGTGTGCAATCAACCAAGACATGTTTGCTTTCATGCTTATCGCTGGTATGTTCTTTTGTAATAATGAGAACATTGATTCTGGTAATGTTGTTTATTTTAAAGAAGATGGCATTTCTTTATCATTTATGGGAAATGCCATGCTGTTTTGGAACATAAGGGTTGCTTTGGAGAAGCTAATGTGAAGGTTTTTGGAGGAAAATAAGAACCCCCAAAAAAATACAAAATAAAAGGTGTTTCTGAAGCATCTGCAAAAAAAACAAAAAAAGCTTCTTTTCAGAGCCAACCTTAAAGGGGAAATGGGGCACACTATTTCAATTTTCATTCCATACACTCAGATTTTTCGATTTGTCTGTGGATACCACGGTTGTCCGCGGACAATGTGTATTACATACAGGGATTTTGGGGTTCAGAGGGATGCACATGAGACTTAGCAGAGCAAGGGATTGGTCAATAAGGTTTACTGGGTGTGTTGTGTAAGGAGAGAGTTTGTCAGAAAGTCTTTTTCCTGAGAGAAGAGCAGATAGCTATGGCTGTGTCTTTCAGAAAGCAGATTGTTTGGATTTTGGGAGATTCATGGATAAATTGGTTGGAGGTGCATGCAGATCGCTGTGGAGTGGCTGCACATCTTGGATTCTCTCATGTGGAAGCGCACTGGCATGGAGTGTGTGGAATGAAGTGGCTTGATTTGGTACCTCTCTGTGCTACTTTGGTGACACAACGTTATCCAGACATTATTATTTTTCAATGTGGAGGACATGTGTCTGGAATCTCTTTGCAATTTACAATGAAAGAAGGACTTGCGAAAGTTATGGATATGTATACAAACTCCAGAGTAATTATTTCCCGTATTGCGCAGAGACAAATGTGGCTGCGTTCTTTTTCATTTGGTCCACAAATGGAGAAAGCAAGGCACAATGTTAACAAGGCTGTTTGTGCCTTTTTGAGAGATGTTGATATGTCCTCTTTTCAGAATGAAAAAATTATGTTTTGTAGTACACACATTTTTCGCAGAGATGGCGTACATCTCTTACTTATGCCAGCAATCAGATTTTTCTGCGAAATATACAAAATGCATCGCAACATTTTTAGAATTACAGCAGTCCATTTTGCAGTAGGTGTTGACTATTTGAAGTTTTTGAAACATAAAAAAACACTGCAAAAAGTCTCTTTTCAGAGCCACCACTTCCTCCCATAGAAAATTGCAATGGTTCTGAAAGGGCAGCACTCCCAAAAAAACAAATGTCCGCGGACTGTCCCCGGACTTCTAAAAAATGCACTTCTATTTTTAAACTGTGAAAGGTGGCTCTGAAAAGTGCCTTTTTTTTGGTTTTTGTTGTTTTATATATTTTGGGGATTTTTAAACATGACACACAAGGAAAGGAGGGGAAAGGAGGATAAGGAAGGGACACCAACCATGGAGATAAGAAAGGGCAGGTGGAGAGAGGAAGATGTAGGGTGGGCTTATTGAGGTAGGTCGCAGACCTTCTCATGCTCCTTGACCGCAGTCTTAAAAGCACTCCGAAGGTTCTCCCCCTGCAGAGTACTGTGTCGCAGTGCATGCACCATATTGTGACTCTCTAAAGGTAAGGGTCAACAGTATCATGGATGGCCAGCGAGGCAGCTGGAGGGATGCACTGTCCCACAGGAGTGTCTCTTGTGGTGACAGGAGCGGAAAAGGAGGATGTTGCAGAGGAACTCAACCTACTACGTTTATCGCAAGGTACAACCTTACGAATAGCCCCACCGTGGAACGACTTTAGGTGTCGCTTCATTGATGTAGTACCATAGCTATACGAACCAGTCTTGCCAGGACTCAGCACCATGCGGCACTGAGTGCAGATCACCTTGTTCGCACAATCTTTTGGCTTTCCATCAAGAGGGGTAAATAACCGGTACACCCAAGACTCATGATGAGTGCTAGTAGTAGGGACTTCCACTACCTCATCCTCTTCATCCTCCTCTGCATCCTCAGGCCTGGTCCCCTCTGCAGGCCCTTGGGCAGGTGGTGGTGGTGGAGGGGGTGGCAGTGGTGCTGAGGCAGAAGCAACTGCTGCAGGAACTGCCATAGATGCCATCTTCAAAGTTCTTAGGAACCAGCAAGAACTCAGGACTTGAGGAACACAAAAGAGCAATCCAGCAGTATGGAGTACTGTCTCTCCTGGAAGTCCAAAAACAGGATGACGAGCAGCTCCGGGGTGTGGTCTTTTATAGGGGTGCAGGTGCTCGCTTCGCGGACACCCACGCTGTCCGCGGACAGATCAAACACCAAGAAAGGGCTCAAAAAGTTCCAAAAAATATGTAGATCAGCTGGGACACTATCTCGGACATGTGCAATGGTGAACTTCTACTGTAAAATACCTTGGATTGCTCAAAAAAGCACTTTTTAAATGTTCGAGGGCCTAGAGAGTGTCCGCAAATAAGGACACATGCTCAGCGTGAGTGCGTTTGCATGATGACATTGCGGACACGTTCGCGAATGAGACGGCTGTCCGCAGGACACCAAATGCGTGGGGGCAGTTGTTTGCATGCATGCAGAAGTTCTACAGACAGTTTTTGGGTCCCCGAACTAATTAAAAGTGTGACACATGTGTGGCGGACAGTTACTGACAGGTGCGATCTTCGTAGGACCCAAGGGTGTGATGCGCATGTGCGCGGGTGTTCTACGAACAGTGTTGAAGTCCCTGAATAAAATAAAAGTTCATCAAAACTTTGCAGACAGGCAGATAGGACATGTGTTCTACGGATATATTCATTCTGGTTGCGGACATTACGAACAGGGTGGTGTTCTTAGGACACCCTAATTTGAATAGTTACGGACATGCGGACAGATTTGGTGTCCTGCGGAGACCGTCATTTAACTACAGACAGTGCAAACGGGTATAGTGTTCTTAGAACACCCCCATTTTGTGTCAATTGCGGAGAGGCAGATATCTTGTGCATTCTAAGGACACCGCCATTTTAATTGCGAACATTACAAACAGGTGTATTGTCCTTAGGACACCCCCATTTTGGTTAATTGTGGACAGGCAGATATCTTGTGTGTTCTAAGGACACCTCCATTTTAATTACGAACAGTATGAACAGGTATAGTGTCCTTAAGACACCGCCATTTTGGTTAATTCCGGACATAACGGACAGCCGCACTGTCCGCGGACACCCTAAGTGCCTTTAAAAAAAAAAAATAAGACACAGGCATATACTAAGAAAACACTTAACATTTTATTATTGTATAACAGTATACAGATTATGAAAGAGAGGGGGAAGCAGAAACTGAAACAAATACAGGGTAATTAGTGGTTTGGACATGATGTATGGGAGGGGCGGAAGGGATGGAAGGCTCATCGTTTGTGATTTGTGATGTCATCTTTGATGTCCTGGTTGTTAGTCATAGCAGTGCACGGTGGTGGTGCGAGTTATGATTGCTTAGCTTACCATAACTGCCAAATTTCAAGGGTTTTTCAGTTTTACTTGGAACCATAACATCCCTTTAACAAAGTTTTTTTTACTGAATTTCATAGGTTTTTAGTAGCGCAACTTAACCATAGCGTCCCTTTAACAACGTTTTTTCCACTGAATATATATAAATATATATCTAAAATGTGATTGTAGACCTTCCTGAGTGGAAGAAATTCCATGGAACAGGGTATGTGATGACCCATGTTCGCTCTCAATAGAGGGGCTCCCATACACCTTTTCAAAAAAATAACATATAGGTTGAGCAACAGAGGACCCACAACACAACTCTGCCTGATGTATTGTGTACATTTAAAAGCCAACAGCAGCTCACCGTTACAAGATATACAGACCTTAGCAGTCAGGTTTTCATGAAGGGACACCAAGATGGCAAGAAGGGGTTTGGGCAGGCCTATACTCCACAAAATGTCCCATAGCTGCACTGATTTAACATTGTCAAAAGCTAAACTAAATTAATTAAAACCCAAATATAAGGAAGTACCACACCCTAACACAAATTTGTCCAAAATCAACCATCGATACACTACCTATTTAATAGTCACAACTCCCCTGCGAAAGCCATGCTGCTCACCCTTGCCCAGATTCCAGTGGATTTAACCGACTTGCTTAATTTGTGATAGATAAATTTCCCTTACCATGTTGCCGAGGAATCAATCACAGAGACAGGGTGATAGCAACAAGGGTGTGCCCTGTACCCCTTTGTGAAAAATGGCACAATAATAGCCTTCTTCCATCTTGGTGGAAGGAGATGGCTTCTGCTAAATGCATTAAACAACTTTGTAAATACTGGAATTAACTAGATTTAACTTTAAGATGTACCTCCATACCATATCACTCCCAAGTGCTTTCCCATTAGGCAAGGTTAATAGAGCGTGTCAAGCTTATGGAGGAGAAAACACAATGGGATCATCATCTGTGCAGGACATGATGCATAGAGCTGACAGATAGTTTGTGGGTGACAAGTGCAATGCCAACAGAGGAAAGGTGCACAAGGGCTGTCTTGCCTTCTGCCTCTCTTCTAAGAAATGTTGTACGTTTTGATTCCAGTCACCATCACTAATGTAGGTCGGTTTTTACAAGACTCGAACTGACTCATTACTTATAACCGCTTCACAGCCATCTGCTGCTAACCTTTTTGAAAAAAAGTCCCAATAAAACATATTAAAACTTTTCTGCATCACTAATATTCTGAAATCTACTTATTTTGTAGTGATATCTAGGGATAGCTATAATTACAGCTCCTCATGGGGCTTTTGGACATTGCAGATAGTTATCTAGCAGAGTCTATTCTCATGAAACCCCTGTGCGGTCCTCAACAAACTTGTTCCAATGAACAATTAATAGTTTATCCACTGAAATTCAAGTCAATCACACATATTTGTGGTCATGTGGGACTCCCAATTTACACAACTAACTCATTTCGGGATATTGGCACTTTATCATTTATTTATTGTGTGTGTAATAACCTGGCAAATCCTTTTGTGGTGAGCATGATTCAGCCCCCTCCCCACTTCCCTCAACGGGAATGTAGGGTTTTTATTTTATTTTTGAATTTTCCTTCTTGGGAGTGCAATTGCTTTTTTATATGACCACCTTCTCCATACTTGCTAGAAATGGTATTCCTAAGATTTCTAGAGCGCATCAGAGAGGGTTAACAACAATGCCACAATGGCCAGCGTGTGTTTGCATTTTTGTTGCAAGAATGAAAATAATAAGCAAAATACTCTACTTTCCTGTTGGGACCTTCCCTCTCCTACAGGTTATTAAAAATAAAAAATGTTCTGCCCTCTGAGGGCACGCCCTCCTTCGCACATCTGTTAAGGGAAAACAAGCTGTACACTGCTGCACTGCATAAACATGCTCTCCCACACATGATGTTACATATTTTCTATATATATTTTTTTAAACAATCTCAAATATTTGGTCTTGGAAAGGCAAGCAAATTCGAATCACTCAGAAATTGGACAGATTTCTAATTCCCCAGCATTGGATTTAGATGAACATCAACAATGCTCATATGTAACCTGTGTCTATCATATTTATTGTTATCCTATGCCTGTATGTAACTGCCTCCATTGCATGTATGTAACCTCAAGCTTTCAAGTGCCCTGCTACCGCCGGGTTTGGTGTTCGATACAAATATTAAACAAATACAAATACAAACAAACGCTACGCTACAGAATAGTAATATGTTTTTTTTATTGTTTATTTGTAGAAGGCACAAGAAGGAAAGGGGTTGGGGGATTGATCCCACTAAGTCTTGTACATTCAGATCGTGCAAGTGCAGTTGTTAATAACGTACTTAATACCCATGGTCGTTTTTAAGCACAGACCCGGGATTCAAACCATTGTTGCTCTGCGTGGTCTTGCATCCAATGCCAATATATGCCAATATATCTTTCTTTTGATGTCCAACATTTCTAAAGCATAATATTTGTGAGTGAACTACCCCTTTACAGAGGAAAACAGATCAATCTGAAGGCATGGATCAACATTGTATTTAGCAAAAGAAAGATAAAACATATTCTAAATACAGATTTTCCACAATAAGGTGAATGTTATATTTCACATTCAAAGATGGCCATTAGTTTTAGTTAGGCTTGTTTTGAGAGAGCTTCCTCACAGACAGTCATCCGATTGCTGCCTCCATGGAAGAGCTCAAAGAGTTCTGAGGTGGGCATGCATGGGTTGTCCATATGAAAGCAATCTCCCATTGAAATCAATGGTTGAAGAATGGTAAAAACAAATTCACGTAATTTTATCTGAAACCATCGGCAAGTGTTGGCATTAAAGAAAAAAATATTGGCATAGTATGTTCTTCTGTTATTTTAGGACTGATTGAAATATAAAATAGTGGACTCTATCTGGGGCACACAATTGATTCTTAGCTTGGGCACAGATACAAATGTGTTAACATCCTACAGTGGAAAGAGCTTAGCAGCAGTTGCTCATGGTAGTGAACTATGTGGTGTGGGTAATTTGGATGTGCTACAACATGAAGAAAATGCTTTTCTTTCTCGTCATTTGAGTGTCCGTCCTTCTATGTCCATGTATGTTACACATTTACAAACTTGACTTGGCCACTTTTTGGATAGTCTTCTTCTAAAACCCATTTTATTTTGGCATTTTCTGTGGGCAAGCCAGGATGAGAGTCTAACCAAATTAATGTTAAGACATTTGCTGTCACTAGGCAATGCAATCAAAATTAGCTGGTTGGTCTATATTAGAACATCCCTAAGGACACTGGGCATTGGTCAAAGCTTCAAGAATCCTGACAACCTTAATGGAGTGTAATGGGGAAGCTGGCTACTTAACATTGGTCCCAGATTAATTTAATCTAGCATAGACATTAGGCTAGATTAAACATGTTCCCTGTTAATGCAATGACTGGAAACTGGAGAGGGCCAAGGTTTTGCAGAGGATGTCAGCAGCCTGTTTGGCTCCTGTGAAATTCTGGCACACTTTGTATTATAAAGACCACTATCAGATGATCCAAGGAAATATTATTTGCTTGTCTTCCTAAGGGGTTGTGGTAAAAGACAGTGGACACCTGCCTATTTAGTGCTTCTGTCGATTCCCGATGTGTAAGCTGCTTTTAAATTAGCATGTTTTCTGAAAACTAGTTGGACACATAGACTATTATTCCTAACACTGATCTCAAGATTACCATAGTATTTGTCCGTGCTATATGCTATGTGTAGGGGCCAAATGTTGTTTACTTTTCTTAATACTGATTATCATTGTTTGTATTGACTTAATGAAGTCTGTTTTAGTCTGAAGTTGTTATATTGTCTTTCTGTATGCTATATGTCATATATACATGCTGAAAGGGCTTTCTGGAACAATTATTCATAAAACTAAGAGTTCACACTGTATTTATAGATAGTGCGGTTTGTATTGTATTGTTTCCATGATTTAATTAATCCGTAATAAACTGTTTCAACTGAACTGACCTGTCCAAATATAATGTTATGAGGTTGGCTTGGTTACGATTCTTTTAAAGGCTTGGGTTCAGGAATTCTATTTCTTTTTTGCAATGCTGGGACAACAGCACCTACCTATCTCACTATTCACTAGGAATCAGGCTCACCTTCTGAACACTTCAATTTAATGTGTTCAATAGGAAATAGATTTCAAAAACTTAATTTGATATTAGAAACACCAATCACAAATGTTTGTAATTCCACAATTCAGGATGTCTAATGCTTCCAGAGATCCAAAATTGCTGGAGAAAATAGAAATCTAATCATGGTGACATTTCCCATCACTTAAATTGTGGTTATCAATCAAAAAGCACATGTGTACTGTACTATATTTCCCCTTTCAGTGAGGTAGCTTGTAAGAAGGGTGCTCCCAAACACTTTTAACTAGGACATTTGTCTAAATGCTCTGTGTTTACTGTACTCACTTCTGTTTTTTGTTTCAAAGGCCCAGAACAGGTAGGACATCAGCTGAAAACAGGCATCACCACTATATAGGCTCTTCCTTTCAGTCTGTCCACCTTTCCCAAAATCCCTCTCAGGTAATCTAGTTCTGTATTGGGAAAGGCCTCTGAATTCAGTCACATCTGTAAAAGACCCTATTAAGGGGAATTTCCATCAGCTACATTTAGTTAGAGCCCCAACATGCTTTTCTTCTGTCACATTTCTACTTTCTCAAATCTCTCCTCTTTCCCTATGCTTTTGAGTCAGAATACCAACAAAACTATACCAAAGCAGCATCATTGCACACACTGTTTTTGGCATTGGATAGTGTCTGTAATAGGTTCTCTTTACTTATGCACATCCACTAGGTGTTTTGATTGAATTATCTGTCTCATACAGATATGTGTTAGCAATGATGTTGCTCTCCTCTGAGGAATGTACACTGAAAACTGCATTGGAATAGGTATTTTCCTTAATATTCCTATATGATCATGTGATGTTACTGATAGTTATATGATCAGATTCACTAGAAGGTTCTGAATATGGATACATTGCTTATGTTTTTGTGACTACATGCATAACAGAATAAATAAAACATGCAGGTGTATTAAGAAATCATACTTTTTAATATATTATTTTCATGCATCTGACTCTCCTTTCTCTTAGAATTCAGATCTTTTCAAATTGAACTAATGTTTTGAAAGTTATAGCCAAAACTCTATTTCTGGTTTGACACTTTCAATACATCATTGTGTGCATCACAGTTCACTGTATAATTTAGCTATGTGTTGTTATGGTCCTGATATCAATAGAAGAATCTCCCGTTTTTAAACAAAGAACCATTTTAAAAGGCTCCTTTCGTGACACAGATATGCTGTTCATGAGGACATATTTCCCTTCCTATGTCAGAGTCTAGTGCTTCTGTAGATATCTGCTTATTTCAAGATCACATTAATGAATGAAAATGCATTTATCAATCTATTACCAGGATGGTCTTCCTGCTAACTTTATTAAAAAAAGAGCATTAAACCCTGGGTTTGGAATTCATTTTCACTTACATTTTTGTAGTGTGTTAAGCATTTAATAAAGTGAAAGCTGATGAGCCCTTTGGACATTCCTCATTTTAGCAAGTTGTCACTTGCATAAACATTCCACTTAAGTGAACCAAAGTTCACAGCTTGGGTTCATAGTATGGAAAAGCTGCATTAGATATATTTTTCCCAGATTACATATTATTCTATTTACCTTGTCTTTATTTTTAATAACAATCAATACACATTGTTCAGTTCGTAAATGTACTAAACCTTTCATGTGATTTACAAGTGACATTCTGCCTTTCCTTTCATTGTAGAGTATCAACATACAAGCTGCACAGTATGATGTATTTCTCTTTCACATGCCCGAATACATACAGAAACTCCTCTTTGCATTAGCTACTTTTGTTGTTCAGTAAAGCATTTGGTATTGCTATGTTTAAATTTAATTTGCATAATATTTCAGTGTAAGTGCCAGTTTGTTGATGGATTATTTTATGAAGATTATTCGAAACTGAAGATTGTCCTTTTATACTGAACAGATGTGGGCGTATGTTCAATTGAGCCGTAACATCTATGGAAGGTGTACAGGCCTTGATAATAATCTTGCTTGCAGTGGGTTGCCCAACACAAATAAACTCGAAGACAAGCACCTCTTGTACATCCCCGTGTTTCTTTTCTGTCAACCCCAAAAACCCTCCTGTTAAGTGTGTGTGAATATACGTGTTTGTGTGCACCAAGAAACATTTCTCTGTGAGTTCTTCTTAGTCACTTCTCTGCTTGTTTTATTTGTCAACATGTCTTTTTATCGAAGGGGAAAGTGGGAGGCGCAGATAAGAAAGTAATTTTGCAGTAAATGTAAATTGCATGCTGGGAACCACCAATGTTTGCTCTTATGTGCTGTTCGGTCCCCTGCATGCAATTTCAACATTTACAAAGCGTAGTGCAACAATGAAGAGTAAAACCAGTCGAAGTGCCTTCACTCTTCACTTTTACTCTCGGTTTAAAAAATAAATAAAACACTGCCTGCACATTATGGTTTCAAAAGGATATTCATTTTTGATTTCTATGCAATCCACCTGGTTTTAAGCAAGTGCTAAACCAAGATGTATTTCATAGGAAGCATTTGCTTTCACACCTACATGACAATCTCATACAGGCGTAAAACCAGTGCTTTTTCAAGACAAATGAGGAAAGCAAATCGGGTTTAGTACGGATTACAAATGTGGAATAAATAAATAAAAATAAAACAAAGCAGAGATGCAACACACTTAGCTGTGCTATGATGCCTTAGAACGGCACAACATGAGCTGGATAGGATAATGGGAGAGTAAAAGCTATCCATCATGCTTTTACACTTTCACTTTCATTTTTACTATGCATGTTTTAAAATGACCCCCTAAGAGTTGGAGTTGGCCTCCCTATCGGTCTATGACAAGGGTGCGAATGAGTGTAAGAAGGTGGAATTGTAAGTTATGTCTGGAGAGCTATGCTGCTGGAGGGGGAGTGGTAGAGTGATGTTTGCTGGAGGGCAATGCTTAAAGAGGAGGTAGTTTAGGAGTGAGGCCCTTAAAGGTGGTCATGTTGCAGGACATGAAAGTCGCAATGTTAGGCCAGTCAGAGGTGCCATGCTGGAGGAGCAGCAGTGGTAGTGTCATTCCTAGCAGAGGATGCAACGTGGGAGGATGAAGCAAGAGTCAATCCCATTGAAAGGAGCCAAGAGGAAGGAGGTGGAGGCAGGTAAATCAGGTAATTGGAGGGTATAGTGCAGCATGAGGGGAAGGTGAAGGAGTCAAGCATGTTGTAAAGGACCATGTTGGGAAGGGAGTCCTCTTATCTATATCTGAAATGCCCACAAACCCCCCACCCCAAAATAGTCATAGGTGCCCCTTTGCAAGAACAAACACGGCTAAATGACTTGTTCTTTGGGAAGGTACCCACTCGAGAGTACGCAGCTACACTTTAGCTCACTGTACCTTAGACAGAAGGGAAATTTTCTTTTGCATATCAGTCTTTGTCCCTCCCACATGGGCTGTCCAGCAACAAAATGCTACGGCAATTCTCTTCTGAACAAGAGTACCAACAACAACCCCAGACACGTGTTTCAGCCTGGTTGGGCCTCATCAGTGCGGTGGAGATGTGCCTCTCTGAGCACAGTGAGCAATATGTCCACATCTGGATGACCCCAGGAAACCTAGTGTGACTAAACCTAAATCGCTTAACCAATCAAAAAATAGTATAACTATATTTTTTGTATATCTGAAATGCACATTTCTGACTTCTTTGGACTTCACCCTACCTACAAAATACATGTGTGGTGAACACTTCTTTGGTGTTCTACATCTTCTTAAAAATGCATGTCGAATTCTCATTGCACAAGTCTTCTCTCCTACCCACAAAACACAAGTGGGGTTATAACTGAATTGGCATTCGCCTCGGCCTACCAAATGCATGTCGGCCTAGTACTGCTTTGGCATGCTCCTCTGACTAAAAAACCCACATGATGTTCTCAATACTCTTGCCTTCTACGCTGCCCACTAAACACAAGTGTTTCTGACAATGCTTTAGCATTCTCACTGCTTGCAAATTGCATGTGTTCCTAGCACTGCTTTGGAATTCTTCTCCACCTACAAAAAACATGTGAAGGTCTCACATAGTTGGTCTTCTCTGCTTCTAAACTCAAATGGGTTTCTCACTTCTTTGGATTCCTCCTACACCTACACATACATGTGTGCCTAGCACTGCTTTTTTATTGGAATAGAACATGTATGTATGGTTCTAACTGCTTTGACCTCTCAATAGGAAATGCATACAGGTTCTCACTACTTTGGTGTTCTCCTCTGCCGACAAAACATGAAGGTGCCTAAACACTGGTCTGTCATTCTCCTCTGCATACAAAATGCATTTGGGTTTCTCACTGATTGGCCCTTCACTTTTGCCTATGAAATGCAAGTGTGCCGCACACAACGTGTCTCTCACTTGTTTTGTGTATTCCGCCTGCACTCTAAAATCATGTTCCCCTACCCACCATAGTATTCTACCTTGAATCTCTAAGTCTACTATTGCCCTTTTTCGATATAACTCTACCCTAACATACACTATTGCTATCCCTAAACAACCCCATAGATACAACCCCCTTCCCTAACTAAGCAATGCTGCTCCTTTCGGCAGAAACTACAACCATCATGTGTTCTGAGTTTCTAGAGGTCTGCCTGCGTATATTCCCAAGGTAAAACACAGTTGAAAGACATACTCCAATCCTTCAAAAAATCATGATTATTTTAACATAGTTGAGCAAGTAAAACTTGGGGGTTTCACATTTTGCATGAACTGTTTTACCAATTCCGATTTCTAACTTATTAGCATTTTGCATTATCATTTAGAAAAAAGGCTACCCACCATTTTCTCCAAGTAGTATGTGATTTTGTTCATGAGACTTTATCAAGGAAAGATTCAAGAAACAGAAATGTATATATTTACAGCAAGCCCACAACACCACAATGTTTGTCTACCAATGTATATTAATCACCAGCAAAATGAAATAAACAAAAAGTCATGGAAGCATTAAAATGAGACTTATACTTTAAACAATTCCAAAACGCTATATATTATCCTTCAGAAATGTCAGAAAGTAAAAAGAAAGAACACATTTTCTCCAAATTATCACATTACATGGGGGAATAATTAGAAGTAATTCTTGGATGAGAAAATGTCCTACCTAGGGAAACATGGCTGACAAAATCATATTTGTCCCTCAAATATGTGGGAAGTTGAATGGTAAGTTTTTTCTTGTCCAAAACTGAAACTAATGAATAAAAGGAGAAAGCTCATTTTCGCCCAAACCTTTATAGGTGTAAATACATCCCGGTCCTAACCACCTATTAAATAGACCTGTCAAAAAAAGGACATAAAGGTGAGAATCAGACATTTGCTGTGTGCAGATATCTGCAAGCATGAACACAGGGGAGAAGTAATTTGAAAGCTTTTGGAAAGAACAGGGATATGAGAGCAATGAGTCACAATGAGACTTCAAACACATAATACATCGAGCTTACAAGGATTTTCAGCATGTGTGTATTTTCACATTTCAGTTAAGCTCTACAACAGAGTGGATATAGACATACAGATACTGAATTTAGTGCTCTATGATAGAGACGCATGCACAGAATGATCTTTACTCACTACTGTATTTTATGATTTCTGCATTTTCACTAAATCTCATTTATGTAGCTTCTCTGGAAAATCATAATCATCTAACTCTCACTATGTCACCTGATCTGAATATTGAGGGCATTTGATTGAAAGACGACTGATCAACAACTGATGCATGGGGTGTACAGAGAGGTTTTGCTATTGTGGTTAGGATTTGCTGATATCAATTTCAGTTATTTTGGTTTTACATAGCAATATATTAAAATGTAACGCATGCACAAATCAATGGGATCATCTGATGGGAAGAATGAGCAATGAACACTTTATGCAAAGGATGAACAGGTAATCTGTGATTTCGTGGTTATGATTCATGCTCAAGAACCGTTACTTCAGATTGTACACATGCTTTTATTAAATAATTCACTGGCACATCAATGGGACCACCCTTTGCACTAATGTAGGCACACATTTCTAATTATTAAACTGAGGAGAATGGCATTGTTAATTCCAAAGAAGGGAACAATGGAGGACCTGTGTGACAGGCTTTGAAACAAATTTTAATGATATGAATCCATCCAAAACTGAATACTCACAATAATCTGTTTTAAAATATGATAAACTCATCAATAAAATGAACCATGTCGCACATATTCAAGAGCAGCAATTATTTAATACAGCAGTGAAATTCATGGATGTTAAATTCTGGTCCAATTTACACAAAAGTGTATTAATCATAATAAACTATGTATATATTCTTACCATGGTCCATCATTGAAAGAAATGACAATACACTCAGTTACTTGGAATTCAAAAAAGTATTTGAGAAGAGGAACACTTTAATATGAAAAGCAACAGATGATAGAAATCAGTGCTGAAAAAATCAGATAATGGTACATCCACAAGGACATATTTAACATTCACAGTTTGAAAATGTGACGAATGACAAATTAAGTTGTGAAATTTGAGGCACAGTAAACACAAAACATTTGAATATTGTTTAGTGCACTAAATATTTGGTATGGGTCAAATTCAATTGTTAGCTATATACTTAATTATAAAGTTTCCATAGATCATGCCACATGAAAAGTCATCAACCAAAAATATGTTGTGCAAGGGTAAAGAAAGTAAGCATTTTTGTTAAATAATAGTGACAAATGGAAATGAATGCAATTAACAGTGAAATAATTTCAATTGGCCTAAAGCGATAAATGCAATGAAGAAAACTGAGGAAGCACATGAAAATACGCTTGAGATATATTTGAAAAATCAAGTTTGCCACTTTTGTTTCAAACCATAAAATGAAGAGTCACACCACAGGTTTAAAATGGTGCCACAACCACAGGACCTCCTCCCACTGATACATAACTATCAAGTAGAAATTGATTGGTTCACAACCAATCAATATTACAGTGAAAAGTTGCAACTGTCCAGTTCTCCACTATATTCTGACTTTGAGAGGTAGCATGCAAAGGAGCAGACCTTGAAAATGGAAGGTGTGGATCTGGAGAAAAAAAATCCCCTGGCATCAAACATTTTCTTCTAATCACTATCTATGAAATATAGCAACTAGATCGTCAACATTAATTGTTTTTTTAGACAATCTGTATTCTTCCTGGAAAATATCTTTCAACTGTATGTTCTGATTTTACCATTTGTTTACATTTTTCAAAGCAACAATTACAAGGGCATAATATACAAAATATATGCATATCCAAAGGAAATACAGTCACTATCTTGTCCCTGTTAAAGGTGCCTATATATGGACAAATGTCACCCCTCTTACCGCTTTACGTTAAAAATAATGGCTAGTACATTTAACCCTCAATCTCCATTAAAATCATGGATAGACTTGGGGAATAGATCAGGGGTGGACAGTTAATGTCAACCCTAAACCAGAAATGTGCTAACAAACAAGTTAGGCTTATCTAGTGGAGTCACATCTCAATGTGGGTAAATTAGGAAATTCAGTGCTCTAGGCAGATGTTAGGCTACGCCTCACACAGTGTAAAGAATAGCACAATAATCTAGTGTTTTGTGTGGCATTTATGCCAGTTTAGATATTACTTAAAGGTGTGTCAATATCTGTATTTAACTGTCCCTTTTCAAATAAAATGTATAGAGAGAGTCCCCGAAAGGGTTTGTTGCTCCTGTAGCCTAAATATTAGGCATGATGTGTCTCAAGTAAAGTCATTCATCTAAGTTGCAGCCATTTGGTTTTCATCAGGTATTATTTTTGTTTTACATTTCAAGAAGGTACACGCATATTCCAATTCAAGTGTTTCTTCATCAGTTAGTAACTGAGTCGCTTACATAGTGGCCATGTTAGCATTTATGTACACATCATAGCACAGTAAATATAAACACCTGCATTACTGTTCTTTGAAAAATTGTGTGTGGAGGTGTGAATGCATGTGTGAATGTGTGCGTGCATCTTTGTGTGTATGTTTGTGTGTATGTGCATATTGGAGATCAGACGTTGGCAGAAGAATGAATGGATGCTTGGCATGAAATGTTACTGGTCTATTAGTGCTTCTATCTTTGCTTTTGGTTTCATGTCAAATTGGGCTTATCCCAGGTTCTCTACCACTTTGTCCCAACCTCCACTCTATTATCTTACTTGGTACATGCTACTTCTGTGTTTTTCAATACTATGTTACTTTATGGATTGACATGTGTTAATATGTGTTTGCGCATTGTTACCGGATGGGTGAAACACTTCTGGGGATGATGAACACCTTTGAACGATCCTCTTTGAGAGATATTTTTTAATGTGACCCATGATATTTGTTAGAAAGGATTTCCAATTATATGTAATTTTCCCTCCAGTTGTGAACCCCCCAACTTGTTGCACTTGTGTGACCATTCTAGCCTGACTTTTGCCACTGGAGCCCAGCCTTCTCCTATACTCAGCTGGGTTTTCACACACTTTGTTATGGGGAAACTGACATGCCCTTAAAGACAGTCAGTACTGGGAAACTTTGTTTCCATTAGTCTTTCACTTTGTTGCCAGTTCTTAGCAACATTTTATCAGTGCACAGTGTACCTTAAAGTACAGAGCACAGGGGTCCTCTTTTCATTTTTAAGGCCCTAGACACACTCAGAGGATTTTTCAGTAGAAGTACAGATGTGCCTTGGACAGAGCTGTGGCAGCTGTTATTTTTCTTATATGCAGTGGTCGAAGTGAGTGGGAGAGGTTGGGAGCGGTGCTCCTATACTTTTTTAAAGTACCTTGTACAGCTCCTATACTTTTATTTTAAAATGAAACCGTTCCGGAATGGTTTTCTTTTAAAATAAAAGTGTAGGAAGAAGTTGAAACCTTCACTTTCAGTGCACTTCACTGAACTTTCCCTTAAACATCAGGTGAAAGTGTTTGGGGGATGTATTGTGTGTGGGAGGGGTTGTGGCAATGGGGTTTGTGGGGAGCAGGGGCAGGCCAGCAGGGAACATAGCTCCACTACTTATTTTCGTACACTTCGACCACTGCTTATATGTTTAACCCTTTTGTGTGGTCTATATCGTAATTACCGCATTTGGCCAAGGGCAGTAGCCTGGCCCAAAATGGTCATTCCTTGAGGTCCTTTGTTCTATCCTTTGGCCATCTTGTCCCTTTGCCTTCCCCAGACCCAGGAAAACCCTTATTTGGTCATGCAGATTCCTGCGCAAACCAAGGCTTTCGTGGGTTTCTGCATGCCTTGTGTGTGTGCCACCAGGATGTGGGCTGGACTGTCTTGTTCCAATATACATCCTGCGTGTCAGAGACCTGGTGTGATGGGAATGACTGGGACCACCAGGGTCTGTGATTGGTCCATGTATGGGATGGCTGTATGTGAACAGATCTCTCATTGGGTCCCCTTCATTTCGGCACAAAGAAGATTCTGGATAAGAGAAGGCATCTTACACCCATTCCAGGTCAATCTCTTGAGTTGACACCGAATTTAGGATAGGAGCCAAGTATCCTAAAACCAAGAAGCAGAGCTGAAGAACCACTGGTGACCCACTGGAAAGTTTAGCACCCTGATCCTGCTGTCATCCCATTGGACCCCCTGTTTCTGATCAAACTTAGAAGTTCTGCAAAGGCATTTTGACCCATTTGAATAGTGGGACTAACTACTCACAGCACCTCCAACTTAACCGGTAAGGGATCCTTTTTGAAAGTGTTCCTGGACCGCCCAGTGAACTGACCAGCTTGCACAGGACCTTTTCCCTGGAACCGCCACCGTCTCGAGTGGACACTTCAGCATTTGGAGACTGTAACCTCTGAGAAAAAGGCACTCTCCTGCCGAGATTTGTACACCTAGCATTCCTAGGTCTGGAATTAGGAGAGTATACCTGAACCCGAGCAGATGCAGTCACTGTTTCAGCCCGCTGTGGTGACAAACTTTCTGGGTGCCTTACTGCTGTGCCACCCTGTACCCCCAGACTTACTGCAGTTGAACAGGCCTGATCACTTCATCAGAATCTGAGAAATTGTCACTGTCTTGCCACAGAATCATCCCTGGAATGCAGCCCCTGAAAACCGCAGAACCGCACAATTGTAGGATTTGAATCTGTAACTGAAGTGAACTTGACTGTCAAGTTTGGTCCGGAGTTCGCAGAGGGTCGGTGAGTACTTGCAACCCGTACCAGTGGCCCCTGGTGCATCCATCAATTTTTACACACAAGTGTCCCTTGAGGGCCTCTCATTTTTATAGAGGTAGCCTGTGCTACCGAGCTATTCCCAACTCTTGGATCCTGTTCTGCCCCCTTGGGGAGACCCTTCTTGAATAGTGGGAACTTATTCTTCACTGCCTCACCCACCTTCCTGAGTTGTCACGGCCCCTGCAAGAGACCCCATTGTGGCTCTGCCGCACAATCGCATGCACCTGCACCCAAAGTACTTTGGAGCACAAGGCTCCCCTCATCTTAGAGATTGGACTGCCTCCCAGTTAGAGTTTGATAAGTGAAGGACTGCCTAAAGTATATTTGCACTGTATGCTCCCTTTCTTTACAGGTTGTGTACCCTTACTGTGCACTATTCCTTTAGGCCATTGGTAACTGTACATATGTTTAATAGTAGTGTTGTGTTGGTTTAGTTATTACTGCTGGTATTTGCTTTGTGTTTGATTTAAAAGGCCTTTTATACATTTATATGTATTTTTGATATATACACTTGACTGAGAGTAATGTGTAGTGTTGTTTACTGTGTGTGCTCCTTGTGGGCTTTCAATCACCATCACTCCTCCTGAGACCTCGCTTTGACCTCCACCAAAGCTGCCTGCCTTGATTGGTCTAGCTTGTCCAACAGGTTACCCTGTTTCAAGAAACTAGGCTGGCCTTCTGATCATCTGCCAACCAGGTCAGAGTTCAGAAATCCATTTTAACAAATCGTTGTACACCCAGAGCTACTCCCTTCTTTGGCAGAGGATTTCAAGAATCTGCCCACCTGATCCACAACCAGCTACAGGAAAAAGAGGCGCCAATGATTAACGCTGAGCAGCTCCCGACATCCACCAGCAACACCAAAGAATGTGCCCCCGGGCCAGCACCTGCAGCCACCACAGGACTCTGGTCGCAACCTCTCGGGGGCCTTTCCTCTCCACCACCATCGGGTAGCAATTTTCCCAGATGCTGTTGCTCTATCTCCGCTCTGCAGTGTATGACCCGCTAGCAGCCAATTCCAGAGTCCAGAGACGGTGAACTCATGATATGATATGATATGATATGGCATTTGTAACGCGCCTATACACAGGTGTTTCAAGGCGCGACGAGGCAGGGAGGGAAGGAACAAGGGGAGACAGACAACGATCCTACTAGGCCAGGTGTCATTCAGATCGCGCAAGTGCAGGGGTGTGGGAGGGGGAAAAGTGCAAGGGGAAGGGGAGGGGGGGAAGTGCAGTACAAGGTAGGTGGCGTAAAGTAATAAATAAATAGGGCCAGCTGGTGGCAAGTGCAAGGTAAGTGCAGAACAAGTGCTGGAAAAGGGGGGGGGCTGTAGGGATACAGAGATAGTCCCGCAGTGCAGAGGGGTTCCAGGGCATCAGTGCAAGTGGAGAGTGACTGGGCCCAGGACCGAGGCTGTTAAGAGTGGTCCAGTTGCAGAATCAGTGCAGTTTCAGTGAAGAATATTAGATGTTCAGCAGGGGAGAGGGAGAGAGAAAGCAGAAGCAAAGAGGAAGGTTTTGAGGTGCTTCCGGAACCGGAGATGGTTCTCCTCAAGTTTCAGGGAGGCAGGAAGGCTGTTCCAGAGGGAGGCCCCTGCCGCGGAGAGAGATCTACCCCCAGCTCGTTGCTTCGAGAAGCGGCTGACCCTGAGGGAGTTGGAGGCGGATGAGCGAAGGGCTCGGGAAGGAAGATATTTGGGAAGAGAGAGTTGAAGGTATTTAGGACCCAGGCCCCAGAAGGCCTTGTGGACAATGCAGAGGGTTTTGAACTTTATCCTCGCAGCCACTGGGAGCCAGTGTAGAGATTTCAGTCCTGGAGAGATACGGTCCCTGGGCTTGAGGCCAAGGACAAGTCTCGCAGTTCTGTTCTGGATGAGTTGCAGAGGTCGGAGAGTGGAGGCAGGCAGATTAAGATAGAGGCTATTACAGTAATCCAGCTTCGAGAGAACCAGGGCTCGGGAGACAGTGAGCTTCTGGGGGAAGGAGAGGAAGGGAAGAATACCTCTGAGGAGGTGCAGCTGGTAGTGTGACTTCTTAGCGACGTCAGAAATATGAGGAGAGAAGGAGAGTGTGGAGTCGAAGATGACCCCAAGGTTTTTTGCATTGCAGGTAGGAGCAGGGAGGGGGCCAAGGGAGGCAGGCCAGAGAGCTGCAGGGAAGGAGGGAGTGGGTGTACCGATGAGTAGAATCTCAGTCTTACTGGCATTAAGGCAGAGGTCATTGGCGGCACACCATTCCTGGATAGCAGACAGACAGTCAGAGATGAGGGAAGGAGAGGGGGAGGCTGAGGGTAGCCTGAAAATGAGCTGGGTATCGTCCGCATAGCACTGGAAATTAGGGCAGAGAGCGGCGATGCGGTGGGCAAGGAGTGCCAGATACTGGTTGAACAGCCAGGGAGAAAGATTAGATCCCTGGGGGACACCACAGGTGGAGAAAAAGATGTCGGAGAGGAAGGACCCCAGTTGGACCTGGGAGGGTCGATTTGAAAGGAAAGAGGTCAGCCACGCCAGAGCTTGACCAGTGATACCAAGGTTTTCACGGAGACGGTTGAGCAGGATGGCATGGTTGACAGTGTCAAAGGCAGAGGAGAGATTGAGCAGAATGAGAACACACAGAGTGTTGGAATCGAGGTTCAAGAGCAGGTCTTCACGGATGTTCAGGAGAGCAGTTTCCATGCTTCTGGCAGCTCTGAAACCAGATTGATGGTCATGAAGACTACCAACAGATTCAGCATGGAGGTTAAGCTGGGAGATGGCCAGTTTCTCCAGGAGCTTGCCCAGGAAGGGAGTGATGGAGATAGGGCGATAGTTAGCCGGGCAGGAGGGGTCGGAAGAGGGTTTCTTGAGAAGAGGGTGCACAAGGGAGTGCTTGAGGGGGGGAAGGGAAGACTCCAGAGGCGAAGGAGTGGTTGCAAAAGTCAGCCAGGGCAGGAGCCAGGGAGTCGATGTGGTCCTTGATAGTTTTGGAGGAACAGGGGTGAACCTGTTTAGACGAGACTTTCATAGATCGGACTTGTCTGGAAACCTCGTCAGCAGAGAAAAGTGGAAAGGCAGAGAAAGAGGGAGGAGGGGTGACTGCAGAAGGGCCAGAGGAAGAGCCGGGAAGGGAGGGAGGGAGCTATAGGCAATGCAAGCGCAGAATCTGCATCAAAGTCAAACTTTAGCGGCTCATATTGGGCATAACACGGCTTTCGTGGCCCCTTTTTCCTAGAGCTTCACGCTGGAGCAGCCATCATGCTCGGGCTCTCGAGCGCACCCTGTGTGTTTGTTTTTTAACTGAAAAATTAACTAACCGCATGTATGTGAGTTTGTTGTGCAAAGCGGTCACTCATACACTCTGCACGGTGTGGTAGAACAGGGATTGTTTGCCAAATACTGCCCATGTTACCCCGTCTTACTAAAGGCTTTGAAGTTTAAATATCCAGTGGCGTTTCAAAGGAATTGAGCAGGTGTTTAATACCTCCAGATTACAGGGGGGATTCTCCCATAACGTATTTACATGTTGTTTTTTCTGTTAAAAAGTGAGGCACAAGTTATACCCTTCAATATAGGGAAAAAAACTGTTGTCATGGTGACATTGGAAGGCGGTGAAATAGTGAACATCTCTCCCTACACTATCTTTACCTTTTTCATGTAATCTATAGAAGGACCAGATAGATGCATATGCAGAGTTTAAAAAAAATGTTTGTGGAAATGGATAGAAAAACTAATATCAAACATGGTAAGTGGTATTTTTAGGGTCCCACAGGTAGTATCCCACTAATGCCAATTACCTTACTAATGTGTCCGCTGTAAGGTGGACATGGTTGGATTTGTGAAAATATCAACACTAGTGTTCGTAATTACAATGATGGTATTTGTGCCAAAATGTCCACCTGGACCATGATAATGGGCGTAGTATTAATCATAACCTTGATTTCTGAATAATTATGGCTGAATATCTTGCTCAGAGGCTGGTGGCAATGCGTGTGTCTTTACGGTGAGTCCGGAACAATGTGTGAATCTTGGTAAATTGACCAGACAACATTAAAATATTGTCCCTGTGTTCATTTCTAGTTTTCCATTGTGACCTACACATGAACCAAAATTACAGAAGGCAGCCCTAAACCATGGGGCCGTTTCTGGAGGGAAGAGGGGCTCTTCCCAGACTATATTTGAGAAATATGATCCTGCTTGGCCTAGTCATAAGAGTCTGATAGCTTTTCATTTAAAAAATAAAGATTTACTTTTAAGGAAAGATTAGTACACATTCTAACATTACCTCAGGGATGGGGGTTGAAGTTCTTTAGAAGCCATTGTTCTTGCCTTTCATTTCCATGTTACAGTATTTGCACCAGTTAATTCATTAGCAAGTGGGATGTTCTAATCGTGTGCTTTCCAGAACGTCTCAAGAAATGTGTTTTTTTCCTGATAGCAATTCAAGAACATGTTAATTCTCCCAGGATCATATGCGTTTGTGGCACAAACATATGTAAGACTTATTACCTCTAGCCCATTTGAGTCATAATTGCACAATTCAATATGTCAAAGTAGCTGAATGTGCCCAACTACTTGAGTGTATTGCCTCTAAAGCATTGAAGTTCTGATAATGTTTATATAGATTAAACTTGTTTTCAGAAAGTATTGTCTAGAAATATTCATTGCTTACTATGTGCCAAAATAGGCCTGTGCTTCTGTTTTCTCAGCTTTTAGCAGCTGCATTTTGGCAGGTTAAAAGTCCTCTAGTCCTTGGCACACCACTTTACCCAGTACCTGCCACTTCTGCTCCTTATTCTGGCCCCTGTCCCCCACACTTCACTCCGCTTAACACTCCCACAAGCCCCGCAGATGCCCAGCCAAACTCCCAATGCCAAGACCTTCACTTACCTGTCACCAATATCTCTGCGCTCCATGTCCCAGCTTTCCCCATGTGGCCTTATGCATAGTAAAACGTCTACCAACATTTATCATTACATCTCCGAATTCGGCTATCAGGCAGGCAAAATTCCCATGGAGCCAAATTACTTTAAAAAATAAAATTACTAATAGCACCCTTGATGGACACCTAGTTCGATAATACTGCCAATCACCCCCTTCTGGGGTGATTTTTACTGGAAATGGCCCACATCAAGGCCATTGTGGCATGGCTCAGGATGACAGCTGTTACTGGCCAGGCCAGCTGTTGAATGGAGTGATTAATGCTACATCAGCGCAATGCAGCCAATGGGGGCACAGGCAATCAGGAGGGTTAGAAGCCGGGCTGTACTGTATGGTGAAAGCCTGAGTTCCGAGCTGCCTGTGCAGCCAGCGCCCCCTTCTCCCTCTCACTTAATTTCTTAGCACCCGCATAGTTTTCTACGTGGGTGTTGAAAATGTTTTTGTTGTTGTTTTAAAAAAAAAAGGTTTAACTTAACTTAACTTAGAAGCGCCGCCCGATGCCGTGCAGTCCCGTTTGACAGGATACCCATTTTCAATGCTGATGACGTACAACGTCATCAACATAGAAAACAGACGTCCTGATGTCAAACAGTACTGCCTGGTGTCAGATGCGCATCTAAGGTAAGTTTATATTTCATTTTACATATACTTCATTAGCACTCGTGTAGACAACTACACTGGTGCTAATTGTGATATGCCATTCGGCCCACTGCCCAAGTTAAGCGCCCAAGAGCAACGAGGGTCCCTTAACTTGGGAGGCAGGCCATTTCCTATAGGGCGGCCCGCAACCTCGGAGCATTTCGCCTCATTAGAACATTGGAATATTGGGACTTCTGTTGCAGAAAATGCAGTGTCAGAGGGCAATACTGAGGCGATATGCTCCGAGGTGGCAGGCCCACCACCCAAGCTAAGGGCCCGAATGAAGCAAGGGTTCATTAATGAGGGTGGCAGGCCATTACCCACATAGTGGGCCCAGCCACAGAGGGGCATATCGCCATTAGCACCCACGTTGATCACTGTACGAGTACTAATGGTTTTCTTTTGCTTTGAAATAATGAAAGAAATCCTTGTGGCTGACGCTACGCTGCCTACAAACCAGGGGGTCAGTCTTCAATGTTGATGACTTATCATCAACATTGAAGTGGGGACGGCCTGACTGAAGATGGTGCGGCATAGGGTGACGAGGAAAAGGTACGTTTTTCTGTCAATATTTCGATACAAAAGAAAACTTTAGACCTCGTGCAGTGACCTACAAGGGTGCTAATGGGAACGGTGAGTGGGGATCAGGGATGGGAAGCATCTAACACAAATGAAATTGCTCAGAAAGTAGGCCCGCATGAATATTGCCCATGTTCCTAGCATTTTCATTGGCTCCGGGAGCCTCCCAAGGTGTTCATGGATGGTATGAATCTTCTGTCCAAACATTGCAATGTGTCTCCTTTGTCTTTACTTCTTTTGAACTGAACATTCTACGCTCAATTGGGTTGAATGTTCTAATTGCAATAATGTCCACCTCCTCAGGCCATTCCCTGGTGATAACACCCCTTGCCCTCGTTAGTTATTTTATTTATTTATTGGATATTTGTAAGGCGCCTAAACAAAAGATGGTGTTTCAAGGCGCCACAAGACAAAAAGGTGGAGGGAGGTGGGTAAGCGAGAAAGATACAATAACGCTCCTACTAGGCCCTGAGACATTCGGATTGTGCGAGTGCAGAACAAGAAGCGCAAGGGGGCGTCTGCACAAAGACAAAGTGCTAAGGTGGGAAGGGAAAATGGTGAAGGGGTGAAGTGCAAGTGCTAAGGGTAGGCCAGAGGGCAAGTGACAGGGAATGCAGGTATGTGCAAGGAAAGGGGGGTGGACTGGGCAGGGGGGGTGGAGCCCTGTAGAGGGAACCAGGCAGCCTGTCACTGAGGCAGAAGAAGAAGTTAGCATGGCAGGGGGAGAGTGAATGTGGACGAGTAAAGAAGTGGTTTGAGGAGCATCAGGAACTTACGGAGATCCGGTTCAAGCCTCAGAAGGGCAGGGGGACCATTTTAGAGGGAGGCTCCTGCTGAGGACAGACATCTACCCCCACTCTTTGCTTAGAGAAACGTCTGATTCACAAAGAGTTGGAGCTAGCAGACCGAAGGGCTCTAGCAGGGAGGTATTTAGGGAGAGAGAGTTGGATATAGGTGGGTCGCCGGCCCCAGACAGCCTTGTGGATTATGCAAAAGGTCTTGAATTTGATGCTAGCAGCAACCGGGAGCCTGTGGTGAGAAATTAGGGCTGGAGAAATGAAGTCCATGGGCTTGAGGCCAAGAATAAGGCTTGCAGTCCTATTCTGGATCAGTTGAAGGCGACAAAGGGAGGATGAAGGAAGATTGAGGAAGAGGCTGTTACAGTAGTCAAGCCTAGACAGGAGCAGAGCTCAGTCTTACTGCACTAAGGCAGAGATCCACAGCAGCACACTGTGACTGAATGGCGATCAGACATTCAGGGATGAGAGAGGAGGAAGGGGAGGGACGCTTGAAGGGGAGCTGTGTATCATCTGCATACACTGGACGTGAGGAGAGGAGGAAGAGATCAAGTGAGCCAAGGGGACAAGGTAGATGTTGAAAGGCCATGACGAAAGGATAGAGCCTTGAGGGATGCCAGAGGTGGAGAGAATGATAGGGGAGAGAAGTCAGAAGTGAAAGTGAGCTTAACTGAGATATACACCCTGATTACTATGGCTCCTGATAGGCTGCACCTTCGACCAATGTGCTAAGGATTATTTGCTCAAAGGAGTGCTTTATGATCTTGGGCAATTCGAGCGAACTTCACACCCATTCCCAGCATGCCTAAATTTATAAAGATATTCTTGTTAACGGGCGGTGGTTGTAGCCAGATGGCTTAACTTGAAGAAAAATAATGGAAACAATGCAAAGAAGATAAAACCTGAAAAGTTGACTAAAGACATTCTACTTAAGACTCCATGTATGAGAATCTTTTGAACGCAAATGTGAAAAGCATGTTCATTACTTCTTGACCTGGGCTATTTCTGGCTATTTCTGTGAAATTCATGGAGCCAGGTGAACCATTTCTCTTTCCTTGTGTGTGTGTAGGGGGAATTGAATGAGGTTTAATATTGAAACGTGCATTATTGTCTTGCATTTCAAAACTGGGAAACAAAAGGTGTGTTCTATCATGCTATATTATGCATGGTTTAACACTCTTAATAGTTTCTTGGTGGTTTCAAGTGTGACAGTGAAACAACTGATTTGTCTGTCCTGCTCATTCACTTGGCTTTTCTGATTGTTCTTTTTTTCATATCACATTTTAGGTGATTAGGTTAAGGTCTACACAGCTTGAATGAAAATCAGCAACACAATGGTTTGCAGCTTCTGGAGCTTGACAATCATGGTGTGCAGTGCCCCGAGGCCTCTCAAGTTGTACTATTTGCATGTAAATAAGACTTGATGTGTCTGTACAATGGTGCATTGTATAATGTGTCAATACACTTATGCTCTACTTCCATAAAATAGTGTGTGGCCTTTGCATACCTAAAATGATTGATTGTTAGCTATTTTTCCATGTGCTTGTCGAATTTATTTATTCAATAGTAATTATAAAATGTGCAACAGTGATATTTGATTTCGACGAACTGTGCGATTAGGGATCAATTTAAATACCTCTCAATGTCTAGTGTTACTGGTCCCTTTAAAACCTGAGGAAAGAAAACCTTGCTTTGTGCTTCCAGTTCTAACAAGACTTTTATGCAGCTTCTTTGGGGAGATTCGTCTGTGATATTTTGGCCTGGGTGAAATATTGACGTTCACCATTGTGACATCAGAAGCTGCATTGTCACTTACCTATGCATTCAAGCCTTAATGCAATTGTTTCTAGTGAGAGCCCCAACATGGCTTTTCACACCGTCCTAAGCAGAACATTTGAAACATAACATGATTCTTCTCTTCTATGTGTCCCTAAACGTAGACATTCAGATTTGTTTTGCTTTTCATAGTATCAGAATCAACTTGTCTGAACCTTGCTATTATTAAGAAATTAAAACATTCCAGGTATTCCTTTCAGGTGTGTATTTATTAACTGCTGGCAAACATGTGGGTGTGTGAGCTACAGTATAATGTGCGTGTGTTTGTGTGCGCATATAATAATAAAATATAGTATAATGTACAATATAACATGTATGTTTGCGAGGGAAGCATTTCAGAAAACTCTTCCTTAGGTACTCTGACATGTTTACTCTATGGTGCTATGTACAAACAATGTGTTGCTCACTTTCAGAACGTGTGGATGGATGAAAGCCTGAAATAGGACCAGTCCCTCGCCCAGCATCACCCAGCAGAACTTGTATATATACGCATGGCCTGCTTTACAAGGATTCACGCAAGAGGCTGCGTGCAATTAAAAAGGGTGAACTCTGTATTTCATAGGGGCAGTGTGCCAGCACGTATGAGGCTCTGATCAGCCCCCGTGCCGGTATTTGTGCCGGGTTCATAGCAAACACATAGGGGGTGGGTGCGCGTTTCATCGTGAAATGCCCTTAATCAACCCAATATGATTACCATGGGTGGACTGGCCTATAGGGAACTCTGGAGATTTCCCGGTGGGCCTCTGCACCCTGGGCCTCTTTTGTGTGGTAGTTCCAAATTGCTCATAGGAAAAGCATTGGGCTTGCTGAAAATGTGTCATATGAGGCACCTTTGACCATTATTTCCAGGGCCTCTTTTGCTCCCCAGTAATTATTTCCAGGGCCTCTTTTAGTTCCCAGTCCACCCCTGATGATTACATTTGTGATCAAAACAAAATTGCATTTCTATCTCTGTCTGGTGGATAGAAATGTATGCAGGAGAGACATGTGCCATTCTGTTGCTGTCTTGAGACCATTACAATGCACGGAAAGGCAGTTTCTAGGCGTTGCCCATTACACGGTACCAGGAGTAAACAGTTCCTGAGTAATTCAGGGTTTCCCTAAGCATTTCAATGAGCACCCGCTTTATGAGCATGAGATGCACATTCAAAAGTGTGGCTATGTTGCCTCTACCATCGGATTCACACACATTTGGCATGATGTTTTCCAAACACGATGCACACTTGTGCATAAGAGATAGGACGTGTCTCTCCCACTGTCGTTTACGCAATAAAGGGTAGTGATAGCACCTCCGTTCAACTACAAGAAACAGGTCAAGCAGGTGCAATGGTTAGCCTCTAGCAAGTTTCATGTACAAAAAACAAGTTAGGTATACAAAATTGTATTCATGACAGTAAATAGTTATATGTTCTCACACTGCACAAACTGTGCATACATTGGGCCTCATCACGACTTGGGCGGTAACGGTAACGCTATTAGCGCGGGCGGTATTAGCCCTACCGCTGAACTCCCCAGCGCTAATAGCGCCGGATCATGAGTTTGGCGGTAATGTAAGTCCCTGTTCCCCACTGAGCCCATTCGGGAATGCCCCATTCCCCATTGGGCTCAATGGGGAATCTTCGCACTAATACCGCCGGTGGATTTCCCGCCGGCGGTAATAGCGCGAATCTTCGGCGGATTTCCCCCCAGCTCAGAGCTGGGGCGAAATCCGCCAAAGCCCTGATTCGGCAGACCCTTAAATCCGGTGTTAATAGCGCTACCGCCGGATTTAAGGGTTACCGCCGAAGTTGTGATGAGGCCCATTGTATAATGCGTTTTTCAAATTCACTTTCATATGACAGTATTCTTCGGCCCTGGCGAGTGAGCATAGCCTTTGGTTTTGCCGACTGTGTTTTTTAAAACACAAGGTTTCTTTCAAGACCACTATTCATGGAATGGGACAATGGCCTGTGGCCATGGACTTCTGCCGTGTCCACTGTACGTGATGCAGCAATAGGTTTCTTTGGGACCCACTATATATGGTTTGTGGCCACAGCCTTCTGCTGTGTCCACTGTACATTGCACTACTGGGGTTCTTTGAGGCCCACTAGCCATAGTGTTCTGCCATGGCCAGGGGCCCTAGCCTTCAGCTGAGGCCACTGTAAATGATGCAGCAATAGGTTTCTTTGGGACCCACTTGCAATAACCAGTTGCCACGGCCTTTGAATGTGGCCACTGTACATATTGCACCAATAGGGTTCTTCCGGGCTCACTAGCCATGGCCTGTTTCTTTGGGGCAGACTAGCCATGGTCTCCGGCCATGGCCAGTGGCCACCAATAAGTTTCTTTGGCACCCACTAGCCACTGCCACTGTACTTATTGCACCGATAGTTTTCTTTGGGACCCACTAGCCATGGCCTTCGACCATGGCCACTGTATATTTTGCACCAATAGGTTGCTTTGGGCCTACAAGGTATAACAATTCTTTTTTTTTCACTCTCTCCTGACTCCCGTGGGATTCCACCGATCTTCCTCCACCAATGGCAATGAACTACAGGTACAGTGGCCATTAACTTTATTACCCTTTGCTGTTTGCTCTCATGAGATTTCCCTGGTATTTCCCTGATATGCCATGAACACGTTTGAACTCTAACTAACTCCACAGACCATCTCCAACTCTCCATTTTCACATGGTATCCTCTTTCCACTTTGCCCCTCCCAACCTCGAGCCTGATGCAATTTCCTCCCTATTCCTCTTCCAAATAGCTTTTCGAGCGCTTTTCATTTTCGGTTTCCCCCAGTATTACTGTGGTAATCGCTTGCATCGAGCAAAAAAAATAATGGCTACTTTTAATTTTTGAAAACGCTATCTGCTGCAAAGCATCGTAGGAGATACAGCTATATTTTTTGGAGAAGGGTGCCTCCCCTACCCTATCAAATATTTTAAAACCTACTGGTACGGATTAACCCCAAACCTGTCCCAAAAATTAAGTCAATGCTTAAAGCCCAAGTTGTTCTTTATTTAGTCTAATTCCCGTCAATGTTTTTTGCACTTCGGCTTGATAAAATCTGGGCGTTTCCTATATGGGAAAATTAATGGGGGTGGCCCGAAAACAGTGTTTTTTGCTTTCTTAATAACTTTTTAATTTATTAACACTGTCCCATAATTTCCAGTCTGGGGTTTGCCTGTGACAAACATTTTGTTCAGAAAATATCATCCATTTTAAAATCAAAAGTTATCCCCACTTAGAGGCACTGAGTACATGTCTACTTGTGTTTTGGGAAGGCATCACAAATGTATGACTGACAATGCAATGCCTGTCTATTGCACGAGTGACGATCTGCAGTTATTGTTTTTTTTTCTGAACCAGCATTACATGACTCCCACACAAACACTGTGTTGGAGTCACATATTGTACACGCATATTGTAATTGTAATCCTGACAAACCTGAAAATAATGCACGTCAGTGTTACATATTTAAAGCAGATCGCCTAAAGATTTTGCCTTGGTGGTCATGTGGAAGATAAGGGGTTTCCCAAAGCCACTTACTTATTTGTACAATATTCCAAATTAAAATAGGGTAGTTAGGTGACAGCAATTAAACAGATGGAGCAGATTTAAATTTTCTGAACAGAAAATAACCAAAGCACTGTTTTTTTTATAACATATTTTATTGGTATTTAAACAAATAAACAAATTAACATACAATACAAGCACACTGCTGGTAAGGGTCAATGACTGTATCCCCCCGATACACACATATATTTAGAATTGAGTCCACTTATCCCAACGCGGGATCTACATTGCTTTCTCCTGTCTTGCGAGCACCATGGGTGTCAGGGTGTCAGGTGGTGCTTCGACATATCTTGGTGTCCATTTATCCAAAGTTAGCTTTCATTGGGCATCTTCCCATTTTTGCCATACTTTCTGCGCTTTAGCCGGGTATCCTCTGGCCGAGTATACCCTGCGCTCCATTGCAACACAAACGTCCACATCTGTCCTCCATTGTTCATAACTCGGTGTCAGATCCGATCCCCATTTTTTAGCAATGTTTCTTTTCATAAGTGCAGTAGTGGTGAACAAAAACAGTTTCTCGTATCTAGACAGATCAATTTCATTGTCCATTCCCAACAGTAATAATTTAGGATCTCTAGGAATCGTTTTGCCCATGACTCTGGATAGCTCATTACAGCATGCCTCCCAGAATAGTTGGATGCTTGTGCATTCCCACAGGATGTAGAAAAAAGTACCTTCTTCCATTTTTCATCGCAGACAATTTGGATCATTTATCCTTCCCCATTTGTAGAGGGCAACCCTAGGGTAGTATACTCTGTGTAGTATTTTTAACTGAATCAGCCTAAGTCTTGATGATATGGCTACCTCCCTGGGGAACATCAGTGTCATGACCCATTCCTCCGGTAGTATAGCACCCACGTCGGTCTCCCATTTAGTCCGTAGCGATAGCAGATCTGTCGTGCCAAAAGAATTTATGGCACTGTACAAGACTGATGTCACTTTGTGGGTGATTCGTTCAGGAAATAGGTTCCTCTCTATGGGGGTTTATTCCGGCAGGGAGGTTACCTCGGGGAGGATGCCCTGTAGTGCGTGTTGCAGTTGGGTGTAGTAGTATTGTTCGGTTTGGGGAAGTGCAAAGCGGAGTGCTAGCTCTGTGAATGGGATTATATTGCCTTCTTTCACAACATCAACCAATGTGAGCGATCCATGCTGAGACCAATTCGGCCATTTGGGGAGCGTGTACACACCGGGGAGGTTTCTATTATTCCACAATGCCTGCACCTGCGATAATTTATCGCCCCATCCCACGAATTTATGTGCGTCTGCCCAAATTTGCGTTATATGTGCTAGCAAACTGGAGATGGTTGTTCGGGCCCTTTTTTTATAAAGGCATTTCATGACAGGTTTCTCGGGAGTGTTGGCTTCTAATGATCTGTTATGTGGCGCAGCTGTGTCCCCGTGCAGTTGGTCATTCACTTTCGTCAATTGGCTGGCCCAGTAGTATGTCTGCATTCGGGGCAGCCCTATTCCGCCCTCCCACATGGATCTTTGGAGCGTGGCGAGTGCTATGCGCGGGTGGCCGTCATTCCATAGCAATTTTCAGAGTGTTTGATCTATTTTCCTGAATGCGCTTGGGGGAATATATATAGTGGGGCATTCTGCAATATATATAGGAGTCGGGGCAGGGACATCATTTTAAGGAGTGCTGCTTTACCTAGTAGTGTCAGAGGAAGGGATGACCAGTGTCGGGTGTCCTCCGCGAGTCTTGTCATCACTGGGTACAAGTTTCTGGGAATATAATCGTTCAGATTATTCGTCATTAGTATACCTAGGTATTTGAATTGTTCCCTTTCCACCTGGTAGGGACATTGGGGCGGAATCGATTCTTCCTCCTGCCTTAGTGGGAACAGAGTGGATTTAGCCCAGTTAACCCTTAGGCCACTGAAGGAGCCGTATTTCTGCAGTAAGTCGGTCACTATGGGACAGGATCTGACCGGATCACTCAGGTATACCAGCAAATCATCTGCATATAAGGACACTTTGTCTTCCCAGGTTTCTGACCATCGGAATCCCTTCCATGTTTCATTGGTTTTTAACATTATCGCGAGTGGTTCGATTGCTATCGCAAATATCATAGCTGACAGTGGGCATCCTTGTCTGGTCCCTTTACCTATTCCGAAGGGGCTCGATACGTGACCATTTACTTTTGTGACTGCTAATGGAGATGTATACAGTAGTTTAACCCAACTCATGAATTGGGGCCAAAATCCCATTCTTCGCATTATTTCCCAGATCGCTTCCCAGTTGACCGAATCAAATGCTTTTTCAAAGTCCACCGCCAGCAGGGCTAGTGGGCCCTGGATGGTGGTCGCATTTTCTATTGCTGTGTATAATCGATGTATGTTCATCCGCGTGGATCTTTGCGGCATGAAACCACATTAATCCGGATGGATTAAGTAGGGTATGATTTGGAAATGTTGACATTCTATCTATTAAGATAGCTCTCTCGCCTAACAGCACTATAAATGTCCACACAATATATCGTCCTCCGGGCCCCTCCACTAACTTCCATGGTCAAGTTAATCACCTCCTAGGAAACAATATTAAAAATTCCACTAAATCACTCCTTATAGGAGATCTTAACTTAGGACTCAACGACCCCAAGGACAAAGCTGCCATATCCCTAGCCAAAGACCTCCATAACCTAGGCTTCTCTCAAAAAGTCACAGCACCCACACACGCCAAAGGTCGCACCCTAGACTGGATTACAGACCACAATTGCAACATAAGTATCACCGCCAACACTAGCCTCCCATGGACAGACCATAACCTCATCCTTTTGGATATCCATGTCACCTCGAGCTCTAAAGTGCCTACCACAGCTGCAGCCACCCTAGCTAGAAGCTCCAAAAAACTCACGGCAGCCAATATCAGTGCACTCCTAAATGTGCCATGTCTAAAACACCCATTCTCATCAGACCCTAATATCCTCGCTGAAATATTCAAAGACTCCATCACAAGGGCCGTCAACACCGCTGCCCCCCTAGAGAACAAGAAAGAGAACAAATCCTTCCACTCTAACTCCTGGTTCACAGAGGATCTCCAATCTCTGCGTACAGACAAACGCCAAGTGCTCAAAAACTGGCAACGTAAACCCTGTGATAACACAAAAGAGATATTCAAAGCCATAACTAAAAAATACAAAGATGCCATCTTCCTTGCAAAATCTGAAGCCTACAATCACCGCATCACCACTGCTAACTCCCAATCTAAAGACATTTTCAGTATCTTTAAAGAACTAACCGTACCACCAACATGCCCTGATGAGATCATCAAAGACGAGGCATGGTGCACAGCCATACAATCAGCCATGCTTGAAAAAATCAACCTCCTCCAAAAAAAGATATCCCACCACTACAACACTCTACCCAAGCTAAATACACACGTACAGATGAAACACAGTGTTGAAGATAGCAACCAACCTAAATTCACCTTCACGGAAATCTCCGATTTCTCCCAATCTAAAGAAATTTTCAGTATCTTTAAAGAACTAACCGTACCACCAACATGCCCTGATGAGATCATCAAAGACGAGGCATGGTGCACAGCCATACAATCAGCCATGCTTGAAAAAATCAACCTCCTCCAAAAAAAGATATCCCACCACTACAACACTCTACCCAAGCTAAATACACACGTACAGATGAAACACAGTGTTGAAGATAGCAACCGACCTAAATTCACCTTCACGGAAATCTCCGATTTCTCCCAATCTAAAGAAATTTTCAGTATCTTTAAAGAACTAACCGTACCACCAACATGCCCTGATGAGATCATCAAAGACGAGGCATGGTGCACAGCCATACAATCAGCCATGCTTGAAAAAATCAACCTCCTCCAAAAAAAGATATCCCACCACTACAACACTCTACCCAAGCTAAATACACACGTACAGATGAAACACAGTGTTGAAGATAGCAACCGACCTAAATTCACCTTCACGGAAATCTCCGATTTCTCCCAATCTAAAGAAATTTTCAGTATCTTTAAAGAACTAACCGTACCACCAACATGCCCTGATGAGATCATCAAAGACGAGGCATGGTGCACAGCCATACAATCAGCCATGCTTGAAAAAATCAACCTCCTCCAAAAAAAGATATCCCACCACTACAACACTCTACCCATGCTAAATACACACGTACAGATGAAACACAGTGTTGAAGATAGCAACCGACCTAAATTCACCTTCACGGAAATCTCCGAAACCAAGGTCATTAACATTCTTAGACATCTGAAACCCTCACAGTGTAAGGGGGATGTATGCCCCCCAAAAATCATCAAAGACTGTGCAGAGCAGCTTGCCCCTCTCCTCACAGCATTCATCAATGCTTCATTCAAGTCAGGCATAGTCCCAGACAGCCTCAAAGAGGCCTGGGTGCGCCCCCTCCTAAAAAAGCCCACACTAGACCCTGCCAACCCCAACAATTACCGACCCATAACCACAGTCCCTTTCCTTCTAAAATGACTTGACAAGGCCGCCCACATACAGATCCAACACTACCTTGAATACAAATGCAATCCTAGATAAAAGACAATCTGGGTTCTGTAAGGGACACAGAACTGAAACCACCCTCCTAGAGCTCAAGAACGAAATCACAAACATCTTAGACAAAGGTAAGCCCGCACTGCTCCTTCTCCTCGACCTCTCAGCGGCTTTTGATCTAGTAGATCACACCACACTCACTAGCCACCTGACGCATGCAGCACACTTCTCCATGGACGCTGCATCCTGGATAACCTCTTTCCTACAAGGCAGAGCAAAGAAAGTTTTCTCCAACACAGCTCATGCCGCACCTTCCATCATTCACTGTGGGGTGCCTCAAGGCTCTTGTACCGCCCCCACTCTATATAACCTTTTCACCAAGCCACTATTTGACAAGCTAGACACCATGGGGATCACCTGCACCAATTACGCTGATGACACACAGATACTTCTTCCCTTGACAGGAAACTACCACCAAGACGCCGCTGCCCTTCAATTAATCTACTCCACCATTCAAGCATGGATGGCCACCAACGGCCTCTGCTTGAATGGGGATAAAACCGAAATCCTCATCCTAGGCCAGAAACCCACCCTCTCCAACCTCGACCCTCTTTACATCAACTTTAACATAGACAATTGCGTCATCCCAGTCTTATCCTCAGTCAAAACGCTAGGAGTACACATAGACGCCACCCTATCCATGGATAAACAAGTGAGCTCCATAGTCTCAGCCTCGGCGCTAAGCACCAAACTCATCAACACAATAAAACCCTTCCTGATGAAAGATAACTGCCTGTCCATCGCAAGAGCCACCATAGGAGCTAAATTGGATTACTGTAATGCTCTCCTAGCAGGCACCTCCAAGAATAACATATCCAGGCTCCAAACCACTCAAAACAACGCTCTCAGAGCAGCCCTCAGCATACAAAAAAGAGAGCACATCACTCAAGCTAAGAAGGCTGTCCACTGGCTCCCAGTCAAAGACAGGATCGCCTTCAAAATTCTCACCACCACACATAAATGCGTTAACCACACAGCACCACCCGACCTATCCGAAACCCTGTATAGATCACAATCTACAAGACCAATCAGATCCACATACACTAACCTACTTACAATTCCTTGCATCAATAGAACTAAGGCTGGAGGTATAGGCTTCCCCTACCTTGCACCTAAGCTCTGGAATGCGCTACCCACATACCTAAGAGCCGAAACATCACTGCTCTCCTTCCGCAAACAACTTAAAACAACCCTCTTCAACTAACATGTTCACTGCACCTCTCTCGTCCTCAATGAATGTATGTCATAAAAGCACAATCACTGCCCAATGTAACCACGGGCATATTCTGTATGTAACTAAGTTTAAGAAACACCGTAACAAGCGCCATGATGCCTTCGGTCTGCTGCGCGCTCAACAAATGTGAATAAATAAATAAATAAATAAATAAATAAATAAATAAATAAGTAAATAAATAAATAAATAAATAAATTTGGTGGAGCCTGTTGGCTAGTGTTTTTACTAGGATTTTGGTTTCGGTGTTAATGAGGGAAATAGGTCTATATTGGGTATTACCACTGTGGTGGCCTGTCTCAGGTCTTGTGGGAGGGTCCCTTCACTGCGGCAGTTTCATACATTCTCAGTAAGTGTAGTGTAATTACATTTGTGTCTATTTTCTTCCACACCTCTACGGGGAAACCGTTGGGTGCCGGGGTTTTCCCGGCTTGGAGGTCTGCCATGGCTGCAGACAGTTCATCTTCCGTAACGTCAGTTTCTTGCAGGGCTCTCTGATCGGGAGTAAAAAAGAGGGGAGGGTGATTCCCGATATAGCTCTGGTATCAATGGGGGAGGTTGGTGCTTTATAAAGTTCCTTATAGTAGGCTGCGAACCCTTCCGCGATGTCCCGATCCGCCGTAATTAGTGTGTCCTCCTGCGATCTAATCGCTGTGACATGTCGGAGCCCCTCATCTCGCTTCTCCAGCCATGCCAGCATTTTGCCCGCTTTATCCCCGGTCTCGTACACTCTGGCACGCATCGCTGTGTGTGCCTGTTTGGCATTGTCCAGGGCAACATTCTATAGTTGTTTTAGTGCTAGCTATAGCGCACGGTGAGATTCTGGGAGACCCTGGGATAGATGAGTTATCTCTGCACTTCAGCTGCCCGGATTGATTCAATCTGTTTTCTCTTATGGGCTGTGATCCGGGAGATGAGTTCCCCCCTCAGTACTGGTTTATATGCCTCCCACAGTGTTACTGGGCTATCCACGGAAGTTATATTGAATTCAAAGTACGATTCTGTGGCGTTCTGGGCATGCTCTACTAGATCGGGAAAGCCGAGGTAGTAACTATTTAGCCTCCATGTGGGCGGGGGGACCGGTCTATGGGTATTAAGCTCTAGCATGAGCGGGGAGTGATCTGATATGCCTCTGGGTAGGAGCTGTGCATCATTTGCTAGGTGCAGTTCGGATGCCGGGAAAAAAAGGTAGTCAAGCCTTGACAATGAGGCATTTGCTCCGGAGAGAAACGAGTATTCTCTTGTGCCAGGGTGTAGATGTCTCCACACATCCTCTAGTTCCATCGCGTCAACAAATGTGGCCAGTTTGGTATGCATGGAGGGATTTCCCGTACGGATATGCGTGCGATCAAGCTCCTGATTCATGACTTCATTGAAGTCTCCCCCTACCACTACCAAGTTCGAGGGATCTGCCACGATTATAGGCGTTATGTCATTAATTAGGGCGGTAAGTAAGGTTGGTGGTGCGTAAATGGCTAGCATGGATATGGACCGCTCCCAGAGAGTCCCGGTTATATGTACAAATCTACCCCTATGTCCTGTGTAATGGATAGGAGATTCAGTGGGAGTCGCTTATGTATTAGGAACAATACTCCCCGGGCTCCCATGTAGAAGCCCGAATGTAATGCTATTCGGTAATTGGTTCGCTTAAAGAGGTTGCAGTTTGTGCCTGCCAGATGCGTTTCCGTTAAGAAAGCTGCATCGGGCGCATATCGATTCAGATGTTGTAGTACAAGGCGCCTCTTAATATTGCTGCCCAGCCCATTCACATTCCAGGTCATAATCTTAATGGTGTTGGTCTTACTTTCGTTGGTAGATTTTGTCATGTTGGTTGGAAATTGGGTGTGTCGAGTGGTGCTGTATGTGTCTCGGAATGGTGACCTTTGTCTGCCCGGTGGGAGCCAGACCCAGACCCAAAGTGTGCATTAATTCCTGTGCCCTAGTAAAGCCCATGGCCATCCTAAAACAATGAACTAAAAAAGCAAATTCTGGCGCAAAACCAAACTCCCCCGTCCCCTGCCCATACTCTGCCCCAACTTGAAGTACCTGTCACCCGAACATCAGTCCGAGCTAGACTAGGGTCTGCTCAGACTGTACTTAACAACCCCTACAACTTTTACAACAATTCCCAAGGAACTGGGGGCATGTGTGCGTCCAAAACGGGCGCTAAATGTCTGCATCCATGTCAAATACCTTGCTCCGTTGATTTCGATCGTTGCCGATCCCACGTCAGTTCAGCGCCGCTGCCTGGATAGTCGCTGCTGCGTTGTTCGCTATCCTAGCCCTCCCCCTCGAGTGGCGGCAAGATGTCATCCCGATCCGGTGGTCGGTAGGGGCGGGGTTCTCTGGCCGGTGGGTTGCCAGGGTGCACATTTCTGTTTCTCCGGTTCGGTCTCCAGTGGCCATCTATGTGTAATTCAGCCCACTTCATGCCTCTTTTGGGTCAGTGAAGTGGACCGTTGTCCCTTTATGGAAGATCTTCAGCTGGGCTGGGAAGATTAGACCGTATTTAACATTCAGAGCACACAGGTGTTTCTTGATTTGCTCAAAAGATTGCCTTGCCTTTTGCACTTCTCTTGTATAGTCCGGGAAGAAGGCAATCCTGGAGCCATTATGTGTTATGGTGCCTTTCGTGCCCGCCATCTGGAGCAAAGCGTCTCTATCTCTGTAGTTTAGAAATTTAGCCACTACCGTGCATGGTGGGGACCCTGGTGGTGGGCATCCGGTGGGTACTCGGTGGGCCCTTTCTATCGAGAAGAATTTAGAGAAACTCTCTTGGTCGAACAGGTCGGTGAGCCACTGTTCCAGAAACAATTCCATACAGTCGCCTTCGGCTCTTTCGGGCAAGCCTAGGATCCGCACATTGCTCCGTCTCGATCTGCCCTCTCCCTCATCTACTCTCGCTTCCAGTACCTTTAGACGGGAAGTAGCTCTGTTTAGCTTCTGCTCCAGGTTCCTCAGCCCATCCTCCGTCCCAGAAATGCGCTGCTGGACATCTCCGGTGCGGGAAGTTAACTTTTGGGGATCGTTGCGTAGTAGTGAGACATCCACACTTATTCCATCTATTTTTTGCTCCATGGAAGCTCGTGAGTCGGCGATTGCCCCCATAATGTCTTTCAGGGATATCACTTCTCTTTCCTCTTCCATTGCTTCCCTTTGCTCATGCACCGTCGGTGCATTTGTTGCGGCCGTAGTGAACTGGTCGATTTTGCTCTGTGTTCCCGCTTTTTTTGGTTTTTCTTTTCCCATGTCAGAGGCCTGTGAGTGCGACCAGCGGGTGTAGTCCCACCCGAGTCCGGATTGGGATTCTGTGTTTTGTTGTCACCTATCTCTGGCGATTAATAGTGTCTTGCTACCCTACACGGAAAGTCGTTGCATATCATGTGTTGCCGGTGCATCCGGCCCGTCCTAATGCTTCCAGCAGGTCCGATGGGCCGCACTTGTCGTGGTCTTTGGTGTGGTTTGTTGTCGGTGCCCAGTTTCCCTGCTCTGGGGTGCTTGATCCTGGCGTCCCTTGACCCTTCGTTATGATCGAGTGTGCACTGTGATTTGAGCGTGCACCCACTATGATAGCTTGTGGCGGCAGCCCTCTGAGGTAGAAGATGTTGCCGTATGAAGGCGGTTTCCCCTTTCTGATTGTGTGGCAGCTAGGGCTTGTGGCCTGGCTTGGGGGTAAACGTTGGTTCCAGGCACCACCTCTGGGATGCTCGGTCTTGGCGCTTGGCGTCCCCTGCCCCCTCGTTACGTTCGAGCGTGCACCATGTTTTGAGCTTGCAGCCACTATGTTCGATTGTAGCGGTGGCCCTCGGTGGTAGGAGATGTTGTCGTATGAAGGCTTTCCCCCCTTCTGACTGTATGCCAGCTAGGGCTTATGACCTGGCTTGAGAGTGAACATTGGTTCCAGGCACCTCCGACCCCACACCAAGTGCTTCCCCACCGGTTTCAGCATAGTGGATGTCCGTGTGCTCGAGCCTGGTCGGCGAGTTTGCTGAAGGAGGCGTCTCTACCTCTGCTCGGTTTGTGTGCCCTCCACGGCAATGGGAGGGGTTGTGGTACCGGCTTTGGCCGGCTCTGGATGGAGCCGGAGGCAATCTCTGCCGCATCCGCGGCCCCCTCCACCAGGGCTGTCTTCTTTGGCGCCCGCCTCAGGTGTGGCACCACCTCTGTCTCATGAGTCCTTGGCGGGCAGGGGAGGAAACGCCACTCCGCTCAGCGGGGCGGGTGTCGGCCAGAGGTGAAGTTGCTCGCCGTACCCAACTGGTCTCCACGCAGCTCCGCCCTGTGTTCCGCCGTGTACTACGCCCGATTGCACCCATCTCTCACCTGGGGTGGCCCCGGGTACTCACTTCCCAGTTCTCGCCCTCTCCACCGAGGCCACCTCCCGAGCGGGTCCTTCCGAAGCGTCGGACGGCTCACACCCGCGTCGCGTAGTGCGGCGCCATCTTGGTAGCGCTTCCCGGGATTGCCTCGGGTAGTTCTTTGTCCTATCTCCGCCTCAATATTCCACTATTTGATGCGATATTGTCCCGTAATGTGCGGCGGCGGTTCCTCTCTTCGTGGATCTGATTATTTTGGGAATTTGACATGGTTCACAGGGTTTTTTAGACAGGATGTATACAGCGGGCCTGGGAGCTCGAAGGCTCACGTCTGCATCATTCCGTAGCTGGCCACGCCCCCTACCAAAACACTGTTGAGTGCATGCATATATATAGAGCCCCACCTGTTGGGTTTGTCAATTCACATTAATACAGCTTTGTATCTCTGGTCAGGATCACCTTTCCTTGCCTTTTTAATGCTTTCGTGTATGTGTTTTGACTGCAAATGTGCACCTAACTGTGTAAATGCAGGCTCACTTCACATCGTACCGTAGTGTGTTAAATGTACAGTGACGTTGGAAATTCAGGAACTACCCATCCCTACTTCTAAGACAGGCCCTGACATTATGGACTGAATGAATGGTGGATGAACCTCAGCTTAACCCTGACATTAGTGAGGTGCCATAAACCCCTGCAAAATGTGTTGAGAATATTTAGAAGAGAACTATGGCCCTCATTATAACTTTGCTGGTCCGGAAACAACAGTGCCTGTAGGTTTGTTGCCAACATGACATTCACAACCACTTGTAGGGACTTATCAATAATATTTGTGATGTCATCTTTGATGTCATGGGTGTTAGTCTTAGCAGTGCACAGTGGTGGCATGAGTTATGGTTCCTTAGCTTACCATACATTGCACATTTCTGGGGGGTTTCCGTTTTACTTGTAAACATAGTATGGATAGGTTGTTGTTATTGCAAAGTAACTGCTGAACCCATATGCATGCATTAGTATTGGCCGAACCCCAAACCCTCTCCCGTAATGATAGGCTCACAACTTGTATCAAGTGTTGGCAATAAAGGGCCGTAGGATTTTATTGTACAGATATGAGTTAAGGCAATAACAATATCACATATCATGATGGTATACTTTTGGGCACCGGGTCCTGAGGTTACCCCCTCGGACCCGTGCCGCCTTCTTGTGTCCCACGACTTGTTGTGGGCACCATACAGTGCCTTGTACTACTTTTTGTTCTTCTCCCCTTTTTGTAGGGTGGGCGGGTTCTGTGGTAAATAAGTAAGAAGATTTGGAAGACACTGAGTAAACAGTGAACCTCCTGTTTGCTTGGGTCCCCGTTAAGGGTCCACAAACAGATTGTGTTTACTCTGAGCATGCTGCTCTCATTTATAGGACCCAGGGAGGCCCTGGGTCTTTGTTGTGTATGTGGTGGGGGCTGCTGTTGTCGCAGCCCCTGGCCGGATAGCCAACTGTCTGACCCCCTGGTGGGGGCAGATCTTTTGAACCTGGGCCCTGCCTGACGGTTGTTTTCCTTATGGCGCTTAGCACCTTGCTGTTTGGAGGAAGGGTGAGATGACTGTTCGCACCTTACCCTTCCGTGGCTTTGTGTTGCCGAGACTGCATGTCTCCGTAGTTGGGGGGAGGAGAGGAGCAGGCACGGGGAGGTTGGGGCTCCCCCTGCCTCGCTTGTGGGATGCCCATGCAGCATTGCCCATAACTGTAACGTCCCTGTAACAAAAGTTTTTGCACTGAATTTGCTAGGTTGTTCTTAGGGCAACTGAAGCGTAACGCCCCTTTACCAATGTTTTTTCACTGAATTTGATAGGTTTTTAGTAGGGCACTGTAACCAGAACCTTCCTTTAGAATAATGTTTTGAGTAAAGGGGATAGGTTTTTAGTAACGCAACTTAACCATAACGTCCCTTTAACAATGTTTTTTGTTAATGAATTTGATAGGTTTTTAGTAGGGCACTGTAACCAGAACGTTGCTTTAGCATAGTGTTTTCTGTAAAGGTGATAGGTTTTTGGTACCGCAACTGAACCATAACGTCCCGTTAACAATGTTTTGTCACAAATTCCTTGGCTGCCCTCATGACAAACTTGTTGAAAGCCCAAATTCCCCTGTGTATGTATCCATTTGTGGTACCCCTTCCCTTTGCTAATAGTGTTGGTGTACCTTAGAAATGAAAGGTGTACATGTTAAGTGTTAGTGAGTGTGTGATTGTTTTTCTTTTTTGTGTTAACATTGCATGGTGAGTCTGTGCCACACATTACTGCCATAGATGAGTGTAGGTAAGCAGTTTCCTAGGGAGACTGCACCTGGCCGGCGTATGTGCAATCACAAGGCAGGTATCCATAGGACTCCAGTACTGGCCATATGGATGCATCTTCTAATGCAGTTTTAATTAGTTGTGGGACTACAGTCTGTCCTTTGCACAGCTATGCGCAATGCAGAGGGCATCCTCTCTGTGCTGGTAACACCGCCCCTGTCAACAGCCCTATGGATTCATACAGTAGGCTACCGCATTTCAAGTAGTCCTGGCAAATACTTGTGTTGCTCTGTGCCAACCTACCAATTTATGGCTGCAGCATGCCTGACTGTATGAGGCCCACTGGAAAACAAGGAACAGCAACCTCCAATGTATGGTGGGCGTGTTAAATGTTGCATTACTTTGATTGATGTGCTGCTTGCCTTTCCATGACCTGTGAAACAGACACACCGTCTCTGCACAGAGCACTGTGATGGAAAGTGTGAAGGGTTCGCATACAGGTCATAGAGTTGGAGAAAACATTTATCTGCAGGTGTCACAGTTTGTAGTGAGTGTGCAAAATGGCAAAGCTGGTGCAGCGTGGGCACTCACATACTAGTGCATGTAAAGAGAAGTAAGCAAACAGCAGATTCTTCATAGTGCAAAGAATATCATTGGTGGTTAGAAAAGTACTGTAGCCACATGGGTCTCGCAGAATAATTATCTTCCTACTCCACGTAATGAAGCTGCATTTCTCGTTCTTGTAAGCATTCTTGTATTTCAGAATGTATTCATCGCTGTGAATGCTGGTCCTACAGATAATGCCGTACCATGAATTGTCTGTATTGCATGTGATGAGAACTGAAATCGAAACACAAGGGACCAGTGGCAGGGTACTGCCCTTCCAATAATGCAGTAGGGTATTTTGATGTACAGCATTCTCCACATCTGCTGCGGCCAACAACAGAGACGCTCCTGTATGGCAGAAGATCTTTAAAACATCCTTGCAGCCAATATGCTGCACTACAGACCCTTACCAGGCAAAGGGCATTGTATTGTGCATGTACTGCGATGTACTACTGTATAGAGCGAAGGTACTTGGAAGTGCTTGGGAACGGTCGGTCCGGGAGCATGAAAATGAATGCCGTCGATTTAAGTGAGGGCCACCCAACATTTACCTATCTCTGCATGTCCCCTATGTTATCCCTGTAGGTGCTGCCCCTTCCATACCGGCCCTTGCCTTCCGTTCCTTCTGTGTCATGTGTTACAAAACCAAAATAAATAGAAATCAACTCGAAAAGGAAAAATGTTAACTAAAGAAAGCTCCTTTCAAAGTTGACCAATGGAATTTCCAATAAACGGATGCAGGGCACTGCGCACCATATACGCTCCACAGAATGTGTGCTAAAGGGAGGCATGGCACTGTGGAAAACACTGTGGTGGAATCGGGAAGAAAGGGCTAGCTGTAAAAAGAGGTGTTTGTACATGTTGCAGTGCGTTTTGAAGAGTTTAAGTGCACAAGACCTACAACATAAATTCTTCCTGTACTTCCAAGAAGGGCAGCAAGGCGTTTTGGATAGTGTGTGCAGAAATCGGAATGGCAGGAATAGTAAGATAAATGCTATTTCTGGGAAAAACTCTTCAAGCTGTGAATCGTCATTTTCCCAATTTGTATACGATTCAGTACGACAGTGGCACATGTCGTAAAAAGGCAGAGATAGACTTCTTGACAATGTACTGCACTTTCTGCATTTCTGGAGCAAATTAAAAATAATGCAGCCACATCTGCCTCTGCGTAATGCAATAAACAATTACGCAGGAGATCGGAAACAGATACATGACCTCGCAAGTGCCTCCTTCATTGCAAACAGCATTGAAACTAGTGTAACATGTTGTGAAATTTTCAACAATGAAGAACAATAATGTCGTCATGATCACGTGTCACCAAAGTCTCACAAAGACAAACCAAAATAAGTCACTTCATTATAGGTACTCCATAGCAGTACAAATCCACATGATACAATCCAAATGAGCAGCCACTGCAGTGTTTTCCGTTCACTTTCAATCAATATATTCAGAACTCCCCCAAAAGCGTACACTGTGGCTGCTGAAACACACAGCCATAACTGCACCTTCTGCATGTCTGTGGACTAATACACCATGTACCACATTCTGTGTGTACAAACCACACCCAGAAAACTTATTGAGCAATCCCGTAGCCTCCACAAGCCCATTTCTATGGCCGCATCTGGAAAAGGGGCGTATGTGACACGTGCAACCCTGCAACTGTCACAATGTCCGCAGACATTTCGTGCTGTGTGTGCGCAGGAGTGGGGGACTTCGTTAGTAGAGGTGGCTCTGAAAAGAGCCTATTTGTTTTTAAAGGTGCTTCCATAGAAAGAACTTTTTTTCAGTTTTTATAAATATTTTTGTGTTTTCTAGTTCAGCTCACATTCTTACAATAGGGTCTTCAGTGCAGCCTGTAGATTGGCAAACAAAATATAATTGCCACTGGTCAACAAAGACATGCCATTTGCCTTGAAAAGGTGTATACATCGAGAACCAATGTTATCATTGCCAGGAGAACATACCAGCAGCACTCAAGAAGTCACACATGCTTCTATTGATAAGACTCCTTTCGACCTCTGGCTGGCGACAACAATCATTGGAATAGTCCCATACTATTCTTGGTGATATACATGAGAAAAGCACCTTGGCAATAGGAAAAATGTGCTTCACTACTTTCATCAATTTCTTCAGGTGACAGCACACATGAGAACAAGCCATGGAACTCAAATGCAACACTCCATAGTGCACGACAACACCATGTTCAGTAGCGAAAGTGGCTACTCGTCGACATTCTGCAAGCACAGCGCAGAAACTGCAAACATCGCCACAGCACCACAAAGCCTCCACTCTGTCCAAATCGAAATTGCCATAAAAGCCTTTTTTGACGGCATACTGGAACAGATCTTCCACAAAGGTATCACCGACTATCAAGACAGTGCATCTCTCCATCTCTGTCTTCCGCCCTCACTACACAGAGTAATGAAAAATAATATTGCCGCCCTTTCCTGTGAGGCATACCCTGAGCACCTGATTGGACAATCTCCACATTCCCATTTCCATTGGCCAGCATGGTGAGAAGCGCAGAATGTGGCATGTGCGCTTCCCCAAGTACCACAAATGCCGCGCCCCAATAAAGCAGGAGGAGTCCTTCTTTCCTGTCCAGTATTTTTTGTTCATCACCACCTCATTGTACTGTTAAGTGGTCACACACGCATCCGCCAATGCCATCTAAGACGTTAGCATCTAACACTGTCACTTCTGTACAACACTTCATATATACCGTTGCACATTAAGCCTTCAAGTGGCTTGTCATTGGAAAGCACGTCCAGTAGAAAGTTCAGCAAAAGAATGCAAGATTTGTGCATCAACATTCATCCACATGAGCACCCATATCCACAAAGTGGACGTAGGAAAACGTTTTCTGCAGTATGTTCACAACTCCGTTGTATGTGCCTGTGCCAACGGTATCTGCCAGTGAGTGTCCATTACATTCTTAAAAATTTTACTGTTTTTTCTCTCATCCACTACCATAAACTGGCACTTCAGTTGTATATGCTTGCAACGTTTCCATTTACCTGTATCACCCATTGTAATATCAAAACAGGAACTCTCTTCTTTCCTTCCGACAATACTACAAGTTTGTTTCCCCACTAACACATCTCCTACATACATCGTAAAAATATGGCACCAAAACCAGCACTCAATGCATGTTACCAACCTAAAGCAACATCCGGAAAGCTCACTGTCTCCACAGCTGGGGATCTCTCTATGCTAGACTATTGCAACAGCCTTGTTCTAAATCTGACTGCTTCTACTTTCTGACCTCTGGAACCCATCCAGAAAAAGACTGCGTGCCTTAAACTTGACCTCAAGCCCAGTTATCGTATCTCTCTGGGACTGAAATGTATGCATTGGCTCCCAGTAGCTGCGAAGAATAAGGTCAATACCCTCTTCATTATGCACAAGGCCATCTGGACCCTGGTGGCCTCAACACCTCCGACTCTCACTTCCTAAATATCTCTGTGCTCGAGCTCTTCCCTCATCCTCCTCCAGCTCCCTCGGGGTCACTCGCTTCATCAAGCAACCAGTTGGGAAGGAGGGGGACAAGTGTGAAACAGGTTGGGGGATTGGGTCTTCATTGGTCCCTCGGAAAAGATGTTTTTTTTTACATGCTGACAAAGAACCTTTTTTGGTTTTGATCTTTATCAGAGTTTCTCTTTTGTTTGCTTCCTTACATTGTCACAGGATTGTCTTCAACACTTTTTGCACAGTGTAAAACAAAACAGCATTGTCAATGTTGGTCAAAAAGATGCCATTTTCATGGAACCACTGCACATTTCGCTCATTGATGATGTCATAGTCAGTGGAGAACATCCCAGCAGTGGACATAAATTGACACATGTTTCTGTTAATGAAACACCTTCCGACCTCTAGCTGGGGACAGATTACACCGGCATGGTACCATGCTCCTCTTGGTGGTATGCTTGAGAAAAACACATTGGCAGTGGGAAAAATCCACATCACTTCTTCCATCACCTTTTTTAGGAGATGGAGCAAACAGCCACACAACATGTACCCCAAATGTAGAGCTCCATAATGCAGGACGACAACATCAACAGTACCAACAAAGGCCACACATCTGCAAAGGTCAACCATACAGCCAAAACTGCCCTCATTGACAGTGCCCCAGAAATCCTCCCCTCCTTCCAACGCAAAATTAACAGCCATGCTTCTTTGTGGGCATAGCTGTGTAGAGGTCCTAAGCCCGATCCACACTCAAATCACCCATTTTGAAGTTCCAGGAACTTTCACGCCGAAGTATGTGACGTATGATGAGCAAATAAACCAGCAGAGAGCTGCAGTGGGGCTCTGCCCGGTACCTCTCAGACTGACAGCACCTATTGAAGTACCTGCACTTAAGAAACCTTGGACAGTAAGGTACCCATTGAGAAAACCATAGCGACAAGTAAGACCAACTGACAATTGCCAAAACACAACGCCTGAAGAAGCCAAGAAAGTCCTAAAGGAAGATGAATGGTGATGTCACAAGAATCCGGACTGAAGAAGATATGACAACCTGCGAATGACAAAAAGAGACGAAACACCATGGATAAGTGACATCCTGAGTTTAAAGTGAAATGAGTGATGTCAAATGTAAGAAGCTTATGCCATAAGCGTGATGAAGATATGCAGCCAGTTTACACGTGTACATATGATTGGAACCGCAAGAAAGCTGAGAAAACCATGCAGCTTGCTATGCTTAGTAGTAAGATAGATTGCGACAAGCACCACCTATACATATCTAACTCAAAAAGGAACATGTTATATAAGTATACTTCCACTGTGCACAAGAGCAGAATCAACCAAACGTTACTAAAGGCCACAGGGGAGCAGCCCCACAACACGAGAATCGAAAGCTAAAAGACAAGAAACGAAACTCAGATGCATGCAACCCCTACCAAGAAGCCAAGGCCACATCGGCTGACATACACGAACCGTAGATACGATTTATGAAGCAAAGAGCGGAGTATCCTGTTCAAAGAAGTCAAGATAAGCAGCAGAAGGCAGGTGGTGGGCAGAAACATAAATCAAAGACACAAATTGCATGGAAAATGAGACAATTTCACAGTGACTGAATCACATGACCTGCCAAGTAAGAATAGTTGGGGTCTTCACACTTACGCACGGCCTTGTGCCATGCACAGATATGTGAACTCTTCCAGGCAGAGATGCAGTCTTGAGGCCAACCAACAATAAATAACTGACACATGGCCATTGGGGAAGTGATTGATGATGGCAATGGTTGGGGGAAGTCTATGAGAGAGGGCAAGCACCCTGCACTGGCCGATCATTCTGCATGCTGCCAAGCCAGTGGAAAAGTATCAGGGGGTTTGGTGCCAACCCAATCATAATGGACCAAGTAATCTAGGATCCTATAGTTTGTAGAACCAATGAGACATCATACTTTTAGTGAAATCCACAATAGCTATTCTGAAGGAAGGGCTTAGACGCCCCAACTGACACAGGTTACCCAATCCGGTCACCCCGTTACCATATACAGATATAGTACCTATAGTAAAGTTACCTTCCTATAACCAATAGAATTGCATGCAACATTTTAAGCATTACACATCAGTGATGACGGGTTTTTAGTATAAAAGATGTGTTTTCTATGAAGTTCGTTGGAGTTTAAGCGAGAAGGAAGGTCGAGCGGTTGCTGATGTTCACTGAACTCCCTGTTTTTTGTACTTGTCATTAAATGGACTACCTTTGCCAAACCATTGAGTTGTCATTATCGATTCAATGCTAGAGTACGAGTCTGCATCCCCATCCATCTCACGTGAGCTGCTGCCTCATCTTAAAGTGCTAATGGGCAATCCCCAGCTTTATGGGCCGGTTGGGGTCCTGGTGTGCACTTGGTAGCAGAGAGAGCATTATTTATCGATTATCGATTATATAAGACACCCATTGACCATCGACATAAAGTAACTCTAGGTCCTTGGCAATATCACAAGTCCTTTTGCCATCCGGCAAAGTGGACTGAGAAGCTTCCCGTAGATAGTGGTTTATTTAAGTAAAAACCATGCAGGTCAAGGTCTGAAGGAACCTGTGTTTTGCCCACGAACCCCTTCCCACTTCTATGAGCAGCCGATCGAGTGAACAGCAGGAGAGGCGGTAACGAAGGCGGTGATCCCGAGGATCCAGAGAGGAAACATGCGAATGGTGAGTGAACAAGACTGAACGCTTTGGCAAAAAGTTGCATGCCTTAGAACAAGTAAGGGAAGGTAACGGTGGGAGGTGGGACAAAAAGTAAAGGTAGAGATAGAGTAGAATGTATATATGTATAAGGGGAAGGAAATAATGACTCGAGGGTGACTAACACATAGAGGTTACCGGGAGGATACCCGAGCATAGAGGAGGATACCAGGAGAATACCTGAGCAGAGAGAGGATACACCCAAATACCTATGCTTAATATAGCGGCTAGAAGAATCCTGCATCCACAGTCCTGAATTAAATAGGACAAATTAGGAGACCAAAGCGGTTAAAGACGCTTTTGAAAGGGATGGGCTTTCACTACATGTTGGGGTAACTCATAGGGGCAGAGATCTGTGTAGCTGGCAGGAGTCTGTCTAGTCTGTCATATTTGTCTTATGTTTTTCTCTTTCTTTTTCTTCTTTCTCTCTGATGTCATAATAAATAAGGACATGTTTGAGGAATGAGCATGTAAATTATGCTATTTTGTAGCCAAGACACTGTATATTATGAATCGATGATTATTGTTTGAAAAGGAAAACATTAATTTTGTGGAAAAAATGGGATTGGAGTTTGCGACGATTGGTGCACGCTCATATTGTTGATATTGTTTAAGTAACGTAAAATTTTACTAAGTGTTGTGGGAGGAAGAAAAGAGATCATTTTAAGTATGGAAGATGTTACACCATTGATACACTTGTGCAAACAGTTGCCAAAATATGCACCTAAGCTGAAAAAGTACAGTGCAGAAAGGGTTAAGGGAACCGCCAACAAAATGTTTATGCCATGGTCCCAGGGTGGATCACTTATCTAAAATGGTCCTGCAACACATGATGACATATTTGCACGCCACATACATGGGCAAGAGGTTAGAGAAACCCCTAGCGAGTTTAGAACTTTGGAAGATGTACCAAGAGGACAAGGAGGAAGAGCCGCCCTTAGATTGGATACTTAACGGATGCAAAGAGGGGGGGTGAGATGCCTTCCCTGCCACCTGCCCCACCTGAAACAAAAGGTGAAGTTAGTAAAGACGAAGGCTTATACCCGCTAAGGGAACTTAAAGCAGCCACGGAATATAGCAACCTGGCATATGAGTCACCTATGCAAAGAAGTGACGAAAACCGAGACAAAGATAGAGATAGAGATATCACCTCCAAAGTCCTTAGGGACAAGGAGAGGTGCAAAAAGGACAAAGGAGACCAGGCACAAGAAAGTACATCTCTGGATACCAAGAGAGAGGGCAAAAATGGAAAGGAGATGAGGATAGAACTGATGAGATAGCATTCACACAGAACAAATGGGTGTGAGGTCAGATTCTGTTGAAACCCGATGGTAAAGGCATTGAAGAAGTGAGACAAACAGGAGAGCTAGACAATTTTCAAAGAAGGAAAAGGAAAAAGGATTGATAGACAAAAGGATCACGAGAAGAGACAGGGAGAGAGGAGAACAGTTGTATCACGAGGAACAAGAAAGGAAACTCAGTCACAAGCAGAGAATAGCCGACTAACAGAGTAGACAGGAACTATGGAAGATAGAAGAAGAAGAACAAAATATCTGGGAAAGGAGAATAAAATAGATGAAGGGATGAGTAAATACGAAGGGCAAATGAACAGAGAGACGCAAGAAAACGGGAAGAAGATAGAGTCAGGGAGGAAACGCAGAGGCGCATAGAGTTTGATGACAACATGTAACGCAAGTGAAGACAGAGAGAACGAGATCTTGAATATCTGGAAAGAGAGGTTAAAAAACCAGATCCAGTGATAAGCTGGGAGCACATAGAAGAATTCTTTCCCGAGTACGATTCAGTACCAGACACGTCTAGGGCAAATATCGAGTATGACTTTGACACCCGAAGCATCGGAGAAACGTTTGATAGAATATATGATGAAATGGGGCTAGAACAAGTACCCCAAGGGACAGGAGAGGATGAGCGTGTTGAGAGCATTCAGTTGTATGATACTGAGAATGCCCCCAGAAGTAGTAGAAACAGAGAGATATTCCTAGATAGGTTGACACTAAATCGGAACGGGGGTGATGAGAGGAGTTGCACGAGTTGGGCAAAGACAATATTAGATGCAGAAAGAGAGGAATATGAGGGAAAGGAGGATGAGAGAAAGCACGAAAAAATCTTCTCAAGGGGAATAAGATGGTTGGATTCTGTTGAATCTGCACGTAAGCCATCAGAGTCAGCTACCAATCAGGCCAACACAAAGGAGTTTCTTCCGGTCAGAGGGGGATGTCTCCACCGCCTTATGTGAGCCGACTAAGAACATTGCCAGGTAGATGGCGATGCGGGACTATCACCCCTGCAGGAGATAGAAAAATGATGAGAGAGGAAGAGGAGTGTCATGCATCACAATTCCCGTAGCTCGAGAAAGGAGGAACGAGGCCCCAGTATATCCCATGATCACACATGGATCGAGAAAACCTGAAAAATAAACTTCCAATGTTAACATCGGGAGCCGGAAAATGGATTCATGAGCTAGAAAAAATGACGGGAGGGAACACGTTGGCTATTGGAGACATTAAGGATCTTTTAATCGCCATACGTGGTGATCGATCTGACCATGTGTGGACACGTGCAGGTTACCCTGTCGTGACTACAGTTAATACTGAACTCGACGGCGCTCCATTTAACAATTGCAGAGCTGCGGTATGGAATGCTTTATATTCAGAACTTCCAAGACGCATGGGTGTTGGAAACGCGCGAATCTTGGGGGAAATCTATACCTGTGTTTTACCATATATTATGCCAAGTGCTGCCAGATCAGGTACAGAAGCAGCTCAAGAAATTGGTAGGAATCGAGGCCAAACCAATCTCTGAAATACAGTTGACCATAGCTCATTATTGCAGGCTACTGCAAGAAAAGAATCGCAAAAAAGAGGCTGCACGAAAAGTTGAGGAGGCAAAATTAGTGCAGAAGAAATTGTCAAAATATGCCATTGAAGAGGCAATGATAACTAGCACAGACGGACAGAACATGCAGCAGGTCAATAATCAACAGCAAATTAGGCAGGGCAATAGTGGGTTTCACCCCAGAGGGAGAGGCTTTCGGGGAAGAGGATGGCAGAGTAATCAGGGAGGTTTTCAAACCATGCAAAATGGCAATCAGGATATGCCAAATGGGCAAATAATCACACCACCGCCAATATGTTGGATGTGTGATATGTCAGGACATCCAGCATGCACATGCACAAGTCAAGGCATGGTGCAAAGCGACCAGGGGACAAGAAAAGGAATGGTGAATCCACCTGTGTTTTTACAGCAGGGTGGAAATGGATTTGCACAAAATCACACAGTGCAACAGCAAGTGCCAGGAGCACAGCAAAGCTCACAACCTCAGAACTTGATATGTTATCCACAAGGTCAGTCTCAACATTCACCAATTCAACTGTCGCAGACAACAAGTGCAGGACAGACATCGAACTCTGGAATGAGAGCCAACACTGGTGATGGAAGAAGTCCATTCATGCAACATGGGACAAAGTTTAGGATTAGGAGAACTCACTGGGATGCCTGATGTATTATATCCTATCAGTGACACCAGACCCTCATGAGGAACCAAGCGTAGATGTCCTTATAGGGGGATAAAGAATATTCCTTCTTAGTTGACACAGGTGCAACACGTTTGTGTATATGTGAAGGCAAGTTTTCCGTCTCTGGCGATACTGTTAATACTTAGGGCTTCACAGGAGCAACAAGTCATGTTCCTTTTACAAAAGATCTTCCAGTTTCTATAGGAGAATGTGACACAAATGTGCCACTGTTATATTCAAGGCAAACCCCAGTAAATATGTTGGGACAAGACCTAATGACAAAGTTAAACATGACTATCTCTTTCACGGAGAAGGGCATAGTATGTTCGACTCCAGGAATGCATTATTTGAACGTATGCAAAATGATTAGAGCATACGCAGGACAATCAGCTAATAGAGCTGTCCCATTGGAACCAGAAATATTTGTATATGGGATATGCATATTAATGGCAGGGATACTAGGCTTTGCAGACAAAACCATGAGAACCCCAGATGAATTTCTATTTAGGCCACAAATACCTTTGCACGAGGAAAAGGGACAAGTCTTTCCCTTGGTAATACACACAGCAATAGTGCAGGGGAGAATGGCACTGATCGATGGTTGTGATGATGAAGGCAGACAATGGTGCACAGTAATCACCATTGAAGAAGGGTACAGACTTACTGACATCACTGATGATGATGACATGGCCCAGGTGCCTGTCTCAGTATGAACCAAAGGCCCCTATGATGTAGGCTTATTGAAAGGAGTCAGAGAAGTAAGGATTAAACTGAAGCCAGTAGCAATTTTGCCATGAGCATGGTAGTATCCCATGTCTACGGAAGCAGATGAAGGGATTTTCAAGACAATTTCTGCTGTGATGGAGCAGGGAATCTTAGTGACGTCAGAGTCATCATGCAATACAGTGGTTTACTCTGTCAAGAAATCAAAGGGAGGGTCCTGGAGACTAGTCAAGATTCACGGCCGATAAATGATATTGTTGAGTCTGAGTTCCCTCTAGTCCCTAACCCGTCCACGATCCTATGTAACATACCTGTTGAGGCTCAATATTTCACGGTGATTGACTTGAAAAATGCATTTTTCTCAATCCCATTACACAAAGACTCACAAGATTTTACGTCATTTACATTCAGACGGATATGTCTGAAGAGACAAGGCTATCCCAGGGGCACTGTGAGTATCCTTCAATTTTCAACAGAGTCCTACAAATGGACTTAAGCAACATTGCATTAGAGAGTGTTGTCTTGCAATATGTGGATGACATTTTAATCTGCAGCACAACAGAGGAACGAAGCAGACACGATTCTATTCAGCTATTGATTATACTGGTTGAGTAAGGATATAAAGTTGACAAAGAAAAGTTACAAAACTGTCACCAAGAAGTGCTGTATATAGGCCAGCTGATCTTGCATTAGGGGAAACGGATTACACCTGTAAGGGCTGAAGCCATACTGAACACAGCCAAGCCACGCATGATAAAACAGATGCAGAGTTGTCTAGGCCTTCAGCCATGCACCCAACAGCCTAGGCCTTGCCCACATTCACCATAACGTAACAGAGCAATGCAGGCGAACACGTCGGCATGTGCCAGAATTCACAAAGGCAACATAGGCACAAGCACTTCCACCCAACCTCCGCACCATAAAGCAGTGATGCAAGCACACATGCTCCACTTACCATAATGCACAAACATACCACAGTGTTTGGCACCGCTACCCACTTCCATTCACAAAGCATTGTAATAAGGCCAACCAAACAGCACAATATTCACAACATTGGTCCTGCTCCCATCACTCTAGTACGTGCATACCAATACTGCATAGTGCACTGCAACACTTACTAATCTGTGCATGCAGACTACCCAGGCACATATAAGAACCATTTGAACCGTAACCTCCCAGTGGACACACTGCAGGACTGCTCACTGCAGAATCTCCACCCATACACTGACAACTGTAGGATGTTCTAACAATCACCACGCCCATGCAACCAACAATGTGTGCAATGCAGCCAAACCGCACACACAAAGCAACAATGTGACACCTACTTGCAACCAGTTGACATACCTTTTGAACCAGTGGACATACATTTCTGTGTAAGGGCTCCAGCCATGCATCAAAGGGGCTACAGACTTACCACAAACAACACACCATATTACATGCTATGTTTACATGTTCGTGTAATGTGGAATGCACTCCCCTTTTGCAATTCAGACTGCCACTACTCATCAAAGAAAGAGATTGCAGCTGGAGCTGTCATGCCATAATGAAAGCTGCCTGCAATCACCACACAAGATTTTTGCCTGTTGAGGTAACCGCAAATTGGCGTAGTATGCACGGATACCACTGCACACCACCATCTTCTTCTAGCGAGATATATGATTTCAGTTATTTGCAACAAAAGTACTGGCCAGATTTCCACCAAACAGACAAATGCACACTTTCTGACCCAAGCCGCCGCTCCTGTCTCAAATTTGGTGAAAATCCATCCAGCCATTCGACCTGTAGCCGTGCACAAAGTTTTCCCCATTCAGTCTATGGAAAAAAATGGGGACCACCCTATAACATTGCCCCCCTGTATGAAACCTCACCAAACTTGCCGAAAAAATTCAGAGCAGGCCATATACATTTTTTGCATAGTTTGGTCAGGATTCCTCCAGGGGGAGCGAAGTTATAAGCTGCCGAAAAAGTGATCTTCCTATGGGTTTAGCAACTTAACCATAACTACACGCCCGCTACCGCAGGCTGTGTAATATCAAGGAAAACACTTTAGTTGCAGGGACGTTAAGATGAGAACTTAATTCAACAAAACCCCTGAAATTCAGCTAAAGGCACCTTAACTTCACACCCCCTGTTGCTCAGCCTATGACGACAATGATGACATCACAGATCACATCACTGATGATATCACTAATTACATGTTGCATGAGAACACTGATGACATTACAAATCATTTCACTGATGTCATCACTGTTGACAACACTAATTACATTGAATATAAATGATTACATCAAAAATGGAATTAGACATAACATCATTTGAAAGTTAGCTCATGAAAAGTTTGATTACCATAATAACAATTTAGGCCATGGACATAGCCATAACAAAGGCTGGGCTCACTGGCCAGTACCAAAGACCATAGCTAGTGGTCAGTTACTGTAAAAAAAAAAATGTGCATGGTTAAAAGCCATGCCTAGTAGCCCATCACTGCTTTCAAATATACAGCGGGCAACATTCAAAGCTGTAGTCAGTGGCCATGGCTAAAGGCCTTAGCTAGTGCCCATTAATATGTTAGAATATACCACCCGCTTAGCTCAAAACCGTGGCCACTGGCTATTATTGTGTTGAAGACCATGGCTAGTGGCTGGTTAGTGTAAATGATATACAGTGGGCATGGCTGAAGGCCATAGCTAGTGGTTGGTTATTATTGTATAATACACAGTGGGCATAGCCGAAAACCATTGCTTATTGCATTTTATTATTGTAAAATATACAGAGGCCATGGCCAAAAGATGTACATACTGCTCAAGGTCAAAGGCAATGGCTAGTGGCCCATTTATATGTTAGAATATATAGTGGGCACAGCCAAAGATAGTAGCCACTGGCCTGTATTGTGCTAATGTCCATGGCTAGTGCCTGACCATTGTATATAATATACAGTGGACACGGTTGGAAGCTGTACCACTGTCACTGTCAAAATCTAAAGTTGGTAGACTGTTGGTGTTTTAAAATATTCAGTGCACATGGGTGAAGTTTGTCACCACTGTTAACTGAAGGCCTTGACTACTACCCATTCATGGTTTGAAATCTATTTGGCCATACAAACTGACCATGGCTAAAGGCAATGCTTAGGGCCAGTTATTGTTGTAATTTAATTAGTTTTGCTCTGCCATGCGGCATCTCTGTGTTCTGATAGTGCCAGAAACATCAAAATGGACGCCAAAACCTTGTGCGCGCCAAAACCTCTGAAAATCGCGCTTTGCAAAGCACAAAAAGATGACTGCCCAATCTGCCATGCATGTTGTCAGCGGTGGAACAGAGATCTCACTCCTGAAACAGTCACTGGGCTCCACAAAATGTGAAGATGGAGTACAGAAAGAAAAGCAGTGCTTTGATAAAGGAAACCCCAAAATCTTGCTTTAAATTCTTTTTTCTTTGTTGCTGAAACTGCAAAATGTTGGTACAAAACACCCTCAAACATCCAAAATTCTTACTAGGTGCTACAATTCACTTAGCATAAGAAATCATTGTGAACTTACAATGTACTGAAAAGCTGAAAGCATCAAGGGATTTCCACAGCAAAAGTGGCCTGTCTGTGGATCTGTCAACATCTGGGTGCAGTAGCCTGGGCCGCCTGAATGACAGTTGTCAGGGGCCTGCAGGATAAATCTTTAAACATGTATAAACTAAAATCAAATGTTTGCAATCTAAGAGGCCTGTTATTGCGAGTAACCCATCTTGAAATTGTTTTGATTCTATGGTTTAAAATCTTGAATAAGTATTTAGCTGTTTGCTGTATGTTAAAGGAAAATTCAACAGAATTAACAGTTAAAATAAGCTGGCTAAAAGCTACCAAACTCGAATAACAGCTTTCCTCACAGAGGCAAGGCCTCTCCCTCCAGCTCCCTCCACCAGGAAATCACACCAAAGTGATAATTATAGGGTGGGGAAGAACCTGGTCTGCAGTGGGGAAGGAAACTATGAACAGCTGCAAAGCAGGAAAGGCTAGGTGTGAGGACTGTCATAAATGGACTCTGCCAAGAGCCAACAGGGAGTAGATGCTTCTGGACTGAAGGGAGAGAAAAAGAGGCAGACCCAAACAGCCATCTGTGGCTGAACATTCACAAGGAACATTTTGTTTAAATACATATAACTTGCCACTTAAAATGTTCAAAAACACAAAAGTAACAGAATTGTAAATCTAAATTATGGCTGCACATTTCAAGAGGCAGCAAAATCGTGTGACATATTTTGGAAGGAAACAGCAGAAAATGTGATTTTACACCAAATGTATTTCTGCCAGAAGTATGAAACTTTATACACTTATGCCAGGTTATATGTACACGCTTGTAGAAATTTGCAGATGAAGTGGACATTGTGTTCCGGATGAAAAGGGCAAAATTCTGTGAAAAGCAGACACAAGATCCCACAGCTTCGGAGTTTGGAGGAGTAGCTGCTGTACAAAATATGTAATCTGTATATGTGGTTGTTATAGAGGTTGCACATGTGTAAATATGTATAGTGTCAAAAGTAGATTTTGTGTTCAAGAGGCTAGGGGTGGACTCTAAGCCTATAAACCCACACCATAAAGGTGACACCCTGTTTCTCTCCTCCTATCAAGGCAGAGAGGAGACTCTGAACCAATCCCTGCCAAAGGGGCGAGCTTAGGATAGACCAGCACACATACCCCCTTTATCATATCATAAATAGAGTCAGCAGAGGGCAAATAAACACAGACAGATTCACCCACTATCCGAATGCTGGCGGAGCACCCTGCTGCAGAACTTTCCATCTTCCTTGCTCCAGACTCCAGAAACTTGGCAAAGCAGAACCCATTCAATAGCTGAACCAGTTGCAGCTAGGCCTCGATTTCCAGAACCAGAACCAACCCCACAAACCTAAGGGTAAGCATCATACTCCAGCCGGGCTGCACTGTACTGCTTGCCTGCTGAAATAATTTTCATCAGAACCAAAAAGGGCAGATCCGATCCAGTCCTGTGCTGTGCTGTGACCAGAGTGCCTTGCCGATTGCCGACCCAATCCAATCCAATGTGCCCAGCTGTCTGTCCCAGAACCAGATTCCCTTCCCAAAACCAGAATCTTGACAGACCAGAATTCTAACTGTTCTGTTTAAAAACATATCTAGTGAGTATCTATAGATAGAACTGTATCACTAGCATATGTACTGTCCATAGTCAATCCCTATCTTAAATCCATCCTATCTTGTCTTCAGAACCTGCATTGTTAGGAGTACTTTTGAATTGTCTGAACTCTCTATCCTATCCCTTCTATCTTCCTCCTATATTAGTATTGCTAAAACTATCTTTGGGCTGATCTTTTCTCATCTGAAGAAGGCGAGTCCCGGGCAGGCAGTCATTCAGATCAAGTGGCTGTGTTCTTGTGGGGATTTGTTTTTTTCATAGTCATCCTCTAGTGTTAGACATCCCATTTGTCATTTTAAAAGCGCATTCCTGTTTTTAATTCTTGCACGTATCTCAAAAAAGTGACCTCCACTAAAACATCTATTACTTCCTCAGTTTCTGTGCTAGAAACAAAATTACAATTAGCTAACATCCACAGCTTTAAATCACATCTAAAACTGCATCCCAAATCCATACAGTTATTCCATTATCGCTTTTATCGCACAGTGAAAAGTTTGCAGCAAATTTCATTTTTGGGAAATTCTGACACGTGTAAAGCAGCTTTTGATTGCTCCCGACTTGACTTTTAGGATTTCAAATTGTTTCTTGGTATTGAATCATTGCTTGTGTTTGTGTGCAACCATCTAAACTGACTCCCATAAGAATTGAAAGCAATTTCAGCAATTTTGACCATATTAGTGTTTTTGCCCAATCCATTCTCAAGATAACTTTTAAAGCCATTCAGACAGCTTGACAGTCAATTCTGCTTTCTCTTGTGTTTGCTGGGGGAAAGTGGGATTGTTATTTTGTTTGAATTCTGTCATTCCTGAAAACATGTTCTCTCACCTCCTATCTTTTTACATTGCCTATTGGGGGGTTGAGGGTGTGCAGGGGGGACCTCTAACCACAGTGCTATCTGTTCTGAACACTCACACAAAAGTATTATTTCTGTGCTCAATTGTTTTGCTCACTATTACTCCTTGTGTATTAAAGAGACTATTCGGTGTGACATCACCCCATTGGTGATTATTGTGCACCCATTACAACTTAGTGTGATTAAATTGTAAATACATAAATAAATATTTTAACTTGGTTTCAGTTTGAGTGTGATATTCAACTTTGCAAACCAGCCTGATTCCTGGTTCAGAGTGACCAGGGACGTTTCGGGAGAGGGGCGTGATATGAGTGGTACATCATTCAGAATAAAATAACTTTTAGACAAAAATAAATAAGGATTTCAGTTGTGCATTACATGCTAGGCGTTGAGTTAGGTGTGTGCCGGATTGAAATAACTCACATGTTGTCACCAGTGATGGCATCAGTGATGTGATTTGCTTAACAACCTCAGAAAAACAAAAGGGGTTGCATCTGTTACGCTGTCCACCCACATGTGTCCTTTACTGGTGCCGTGAAAAGCAACCACAATCAGGGGAAATAACTGCACCAGTGTCCAGGATTGAAAACTCTCTTGCCACATTGTTGGCAAATACTCATGAATTACTTGCCCTTTCACCATTTCCCCTTCTCACCCCCATGCCTGTCTTTCAACAATGCTCTGCTTTATAATGCTAACTTCGAAAGTACACATACCATAGTGTCACTCAAATATATAAATCCTTAAAGAACTATGTTCGGCAAAAGTTTACAATTGTGGCTTTATTCCCCCCATCTTGATTGTGAGAGTACAAATACCAAAATGCAATTTAGCAGAAGGCACAAAAATTGTCTCTGAGTGCAAAATGTTCAAGGAATGACAGTAGCACGGTTTAAAAAAAAGAATAATGCGGATGCCATGTGTTATGAGATATTTAAAACTTTGAGAACACACAATGTTTTTAGGCAATGCGCAATGAGATTACATTATTTGCCATGGAGCAAACACTTTGCTTAAGCAGCATTCTCCAAGTGGTACACCCCTTTTAGGCACCAACATTTTGGCAGGGGGACGTTTGAAAGTGGCTCACTTTGCAGCCACGCCCTCATGCTAAATAAGATCATATGACTGCACTGCAACAAACCTCGCCACCTCCCACTTTCATGGCTTTTCTTTTAATTAAATTAAATAAGTTAAATAAAGAAAAATACATACAGCCTTGAACCCTGGTCTCCCAGATTCCAAGGCCCAGCATTTAACCACTAGGCCACAATGTTTTGCTGCTTCATGGGGCATACATTTCATACTTAGCCTATAATTTAGTATGTTCAATGATTAAAGGCTAAGGGCCTCATTACACGTAGTGCGGTAAACCATGGTGCTATTAGCACCATGGTTCATGCCGGTAATTTACTGGTACCGCCTTGGAGGAAAGGGGAATTACCACCCTATTCCAAGGTTGGGACGGCGGTAATTCCACCTTCCTCCATTGCCCTTCCCCATTCCCATTTTTGCCCCATAGGGCTCTATGGGAATGGGGAAAGCGCTAATTACGGTACCGCAAATTGCGGTACCGTAATTAGCACCCTGGTCCCTTTGCGGGTTGGTTTTTAACTCCTGCTAAAAAGCAAGCGTTAAAGCACCAACCCGCAAAGGGACCTCATAGTAAGGCGGTAAGGGTTTACCGGTACCGGTGCCCTTACCGGTAAACCCTTACCGCACTACGTGTAATGAGGCCCTAAGTATGAAACTTTTGAAAATCCAAACAATAACATCATTGTAGCATAATGGTAAAGTGCTGCATCTTAAACCCCTTAAGGTCAGGGTTCTCTGATAGCAGTGTACAACATAAATGTGATTTTTGTAATAATAGTTCCTGTTTTATAAAAATGTGTATGTCGTGTTTTATGAGATATTTAAAACACACGACATTCAGGACAGTGGACTGTCTGCCATCCATGCAGTAACCCGGCACCAGCCTGCTTAGTTTTAAAGCGAGGAAGGATCCAGCCCCCTTATGACATGTTTCTCTAAGTGTTCTTCCAAGAGGGGGCCCATATATTAGGCAACATGACCTTAGGGGGCTGACCCTTTCCTCACTTTGAAGCTCAGCAGCATTCATCCCAGTTACTGCAGGGATGGGAAACCCACCATTTCTGTAAAAATACCTTTTTTAATTTTATTTTATTGACTGTAAGACTGCAAATACCAGAATGCAATTGAGCAAAAGGCCAACAATTGTTTGTGAGTACAAAATCTTCAAGTACCGACAGTAGCACAGTTTAAAAAAAGTAAATAATTCAGGTGCCCATTCGGTCGCCGATCCATGCAGTAACCAGATCTGACCCTGCTTAGCTTCAAAGTAAGAAAAAAGCTTGCTCATTCATTTAAGTGGTCTTGTAAGTTTGGTTCTTTTATTAGGCAACATGACCTGAGGAAGGAGGCTCCTTCCTCACTTTGAAAGTAAGCAGAATCTGCCCTGCTTACTGCATGAATGGGAGATCTGGATGGTAATTGAGTCACTGGCCATGGTCTTCCATGGCCAGTTATTTTTCACCCCTGACACCCTCATTTGTGGCAGCTCCTGCCACTCCCCAGATGGCCTCCTCACCTCCCCTTCCCTCTTCCTTTAAACCCAGAGCACACTCTGCTTCTGTAACATAGTTTGCTTTCAGATGTTGGCTATTCGCAGCTATAGCCAAGGCTACAGAAAGCTTTGTGTTGCAAACTCAGTCCCTGGATCCCCTACAGCTGCCATATTTCACACAATGCTTTCCAGCCATCCCTCACCTCTACCCTGATGGCATTTGTATGTTTTCTGAACTGCAAATAGCTTTTTACTGCATTTCATTTTCCAATAACCTCGGCTATAGACTCAAATATCTCTTGCATTGAGGGAAAAACAAGATGGTGGTTGTTTCATTTCTGGAAACCATGATCCTGCAATGCACCATGGGAGATATAACTATAATTTTTGGAGAAGGGGGCACCCCCTTCTCCATCAAATTTTAAAATAACCACAGCACGGAATAACCCCAAACCACAGATGGCGTGCGAGTCAACGCTTCGTGTCCAAGTTGTTTTCGACCTTGTCCAAATCCATCCAGCGGTTTGGGCTGTGCGCTTTGGCAAAAATGGACCTTTTTTGTCTATCGGAAAATGAATGGGAAGTAAGCCGGACTTTTGATGCTTAATAACTAAACTGAATTTTTAACAAATCTTTACGAAAGTCTGTGTTCTGGGGGTGCCCACAGAGTTTTAATCACGTTTTAAATTTCGGCCAAATCCGTTACTCACATCAAAGTTTATTAACAATAGAATTTTGAGCGGTTCCTATGTGTCTCTGACTCACCTTAACTATAGGGCGGCTATCGCGTCCCTATAATATATATGACTTTTTTCGGATGTCTGTGCATTTGAAATTGAACATGTGCACAGACATCCCTAGACTGAGACACAGAGGGAAAAAAAGGAAATATTATCTCCAAACATCCCTTGAACCACAGTGTAGTGATAGAAGTCACAGCCATGTTATTTTCACTCTTCACATCAAAGTTCTGAGCTAACCAAATCGGCATACATGGTTCATGGTTACATAGACCAAGATCAATTTGACTAAAAGAAATTTTGACTGACCATGGAAATAGCAATATGAAAGATGTGCTACATGTGCTACATTTTCTCTTAACAAATCACACAGAACATGTACTTTATGCTAGTTTAAATAAAATCATAGGTTGCAAGATGCAAAGTTTTACTTAATTCGTAGACTTTGATGAATGTATTATGATTCATTTTTATTGATGTTTGGTATACATTGGGCCTCATTACGACCCTGGCGGAAGACCATGGTGCTATTAGCACCATGGTCCATGCCGGTGTCCGCCATGGCGGAATGGGGAATTACCACCCCATTCCGAGGTTGGCGGGGGGTTATTCCCCCTTCTTCCATGGCCCTTCTCCATTCCCATTTTTGCCCCATAGGGCTCAATGGGAATGGGGAAGGCGCTAAGTACGGTGCCGCAAAATGCGGCACCGTACTTAGCACCAAGGTCCCTTTGCGGGTCCCTACTTTAACAGCTGGTAAAACCAGCCGTTAAGGTCGAGTCCCTCAAAGGGACCTCGTAATTAGGCGCTAATAGGTTAACGGCGCCGCAGCCTTTTAAGGCGCCGTTAACCCATTAGCTCCTGGGTCGTAATGAGGCCCATTATGTGGAAAGAATTGCTTTTATGGATTCGGAAGAAATAAATCTCATCAGGAGTGACAAACCACTTTTTTTTGGATGAGTTTGTGAAAAATGAAATGATCACCAAAACCAGTGTGCATTATTTTCTTAATGATTCAACATCACTCTGCATTGTCACAGAAAAGTCTATGGGCCTCATTACACGGAAGGCGGTAAGGGTTAACGGTCACCGGTAATGGTACCGGTGACCGTTAACCCTTATCGCCTTACTACGAGGTCCCTTTGCGGGTTGGTACTTTAACGCCTGCTTTTTAGCAGGCATTTAAAACCAACTCGCAAAGGGACCAGGGTGCTAATTACGGTACCGCAATTTGCGGTACCGTAATTAGCAACTTCCCCATTCCCATTATGCCCTATGGGGATAAAATGGGAATGGGGAAGGGCAATGGGGGAAGGGGGAATTACCGCCCCGCCAACCTTGGAATAGGGCGGTAATTCCCCTTTCCTCCAAGGCGGTGCCGGTATTTTACCAGCATTGACCAAGGTGCTAATAGCACCTTGGTCCACCGCCTACCGTGTAATGAGGCCCTATAAACTGCAAAGATCTGTAGTTATTTTTATCCTCCCAAAATGTTCTTGATTTTATGCAAAACAGGCTAAAAGCCTCACTGGGGTTATTTGTCCCCTCTGCTTTGTCCTAGAGATATTTCAAAAGAGTATAATCACAGTGTACTGGACTGTTCGTCTTGGAACCATAAACTTCTATAAGAAAATAATGTAAACTTCTGTGATTTGATAATGTACTTTGTTCAGCGAGGCAAGTGTACCTTTCAGATTATGACTAAAATATATCCTGAAAGTGAACATTAGCAATTCATTTTTTATTCATTTTATTTTAAAACAGCTAGTTTAAAATGTTTGTATAATTATTATTTTTTTCTCTTCCTTTCTTGAGAATTAACACCATTCTGCGTGTCAAAAGGACTTTCCTTCTTGCAAGTATCACACTCAAACTGAAACCAATGACCTGTTTCTTGTTTGAGTAGCAAGGCAATGTGTACTTTTGGATGGTGGCTCCCAATTGGTTGGTATCGAAGTTGAACAAGTGCATTTAATGCCAAAATAGATGCAACACTTAACATCTGCGACACTTGCATATGCAAATTTGCATCATTTGGATTCATATGCATACAACTTTTGTTGGCTGCCCTTTAAAATGTAACAACACCCGATGGGATACCAGTGAATGGGTGCATTATTTATTTTTAGTTGTTCAATATTCACAATTTAATTTATCCCCTCCTTTTTTACAATATTATTATTATTGTGTCTATTATTTTTAGCTATGAGCTACATACTCTTGTAGCTGCATTGATGTTATTTCTAAAATTAGAAGATTACATGTACCAGAAAGCAAGGGCCATATTGGTATCTTCCATTTACAGCAAGGAGACAAACAGTTTGCATTTATTTTTTGTTTATGTTTTATTTACTGTAAATATTGTGAATACTCTATATGATGCAGCCTGAAAATCATGTAATAGTAGATAATTACAAATCAGTTGTGGATATCCAAAGACATAAATAGAGCATGTAATAAAATATATTTAAAATGCACAAACATTACATATTTGTTACAGCCTCATTCCTTTCAATAACAACTGGTTGCACCAGCAAATATGTTGTATAAATACTTGATAGCAAAACCTGTAGATATGCCTTATGCATGACCTCTGCCTTATTCGTTGGTCTTTAAACCACATTAAATATCCATAGAGCACCCACACCATCCTATCGGATTTTTGTCCAGGGACTCAAATACAGTCTGAACCACAAACACACCCTAACTTTCTATAAGACCTACAGCAGGGGACTTTTTGGGATAATTGTCCTAGAGTATTCTTAATGTGTGCATGTCCTGGGCACAAACACTGTTCGCATGATGGCTCATCACCTCAAATACAATGTCCTCCTTGAACACAACTGAATCTATTAGGCCACCAAAAACTATGATGAGGATTGGGACATACTTGGGGATGCTCATCGCCATATATCAGGTTTTGGTGTTTGTGTCGGTGGTGGTTTGCGCAACAGATGCCCTCACTTGAAAAACACCATCCCAAGCACGATGGATGTCTAGTTGTCAAAAAGCATTTCATGAAAGTCCTACCCTTTCTTGGTCCACTGTCTGTCATGGAGCTCTGCTTTTCCTTGTGTCATGTATTTATAGGTCTTGAATGTGATAGTAACATAACGATGGTGGACTGTTCACACACAAAAATAGCATGCTCTAGCATGTAAAAACCATATAGAATATTCAGTTTTCCTGCACCTCATTTTATAGCCTCATCCACCAGGTTGCAAAGTTTCACATTAAAATTAAAGGATTCCAAGTACTAGAATGCACAGTAAATGCCAGAACTTGATGAGTGCAAAAATCTTTCAATGGAATGGATCATCTTTGCAGTACAATAACAGCACAGCCCACCTTGTCCATCCCCATTAGTACAGGGCAACTGTCTAGCACATGTCTTTCTCCACCATTTGTAACTATAAACTCGCTGGGAATGCTAAATGGCTCCACTGGTAACTTTGCTCATCATCTTCTTTAATCAGTGCATCAGTGATCTGACACAACCATTTAAGCATACTGAAAAAAGGTTGTCTACTGGAAAGATATTATTTAGAAGCATGCAAACATTCTTTGGCGGTTTTGGGAAGATAAATGTGAGAACCAAATATACTGATTGACTTGCATTGGGGTGAGTGATATTTCAAAGGGTGTAGGAATGGAGAAAGTCTGCAAAATCTGCAAGGAGCTGGCTAATCCTGCTGCAGTCTCTACCTCTCCTGTCCCCTCCCAGGCCATCTGCATGGCCCTGGTTTCTCATTTCATCTCTAAAACCGAGGACATCATATCCACCCTCTAGTCCCCTCCTCCTCCTCCTCACTCTACTCTATCCTCTACCTCCGGCCCTCCTGTGGCCACCTCTCCTGCCTCTTTTTCTTCCTTTCCTCTGTTCTCCTCTTATACAGTTCCTAGACAAGTCTGATCTATGAAAGTCTCATCAAAACAGGTTCTTCCCTGTTCTCCCAGAACCATCAAGGATCACATTGAAACCCTTGCTCCTGCCATGGATGACTTCTGCAACCACTCCTTTGCACACTGAAGCACCTTGTGTGCACCCTCTTCTCAAGAAACCATCAGCCGACCCATCCTGCCTGGCTAACTATAGCCTGATCTCCATCACTCCTTTCCTGGGCAAACTCCTGGGAAGGCTGGCCATCTCCCAGCCTAATCTTCACACTGAATCTGTTTGTTGTTTCCTTAACCATCAGTCTGGCTTCAGAGGAGCCAGAAGCATGGAAACTGTTCTCCTGAACATCCACAAAGACCTGCTCTCTAACCTAATCTCCCCTCTGTCCTCATCTTACTCGATCAATCTTCTGCCTTTGACATGGTCAACCATGCCATCCTGCTCAAATGTCTCTGTGATAACCTGGGTTCACCGATCAGGCCCTGGCCTGGCTGACCTTATTCCTCTCTGGTTTACCCTCCCAGGTCCAACTTGGGTCCTTCCTTTCATCTATCTCACTCTCCACCTGTGGTGTTCCCCAGGGGTCTAACCTTTCTCCCTGACTGTTCAACCAATACCTGTCACCTCTTGCCTAGCGCATTGCCACTCTCTTCTCCAACTTTCAATGATAGGCGGATGACAGTCATCTTGATTTCAGGCTCCCCTCTGCCACCTCTTCTCCTTCTCTCATCTCTGACTGTCTGTCTGCTATCCAGTAGTGATGTGCCGCCAGCGCTTTCTGCCTTAATGCCAGTAAAATGGAGATTCTCCTCATCGGCACACCTGCACCCTCCTTTCCTGTCACTCTCTGACCGGCTCCCTTGGCCCTCTTCGTGCCCCCTCCTGTGAGGCTAAGAACCTCTGGGTTATCTTTGACTTCATGGTCTACATTTCTCCTGACATCTCTGATGTCTCTAAGAAATCAAACTACCAACTGCACCTCCTCAGAGGTAATCTTCCTTTCCTCTCCCCAGAAGCTCACTGTCTCTAGAGCTCTGTTTCTCTCAAGGCTGGACTACTGCAACAGCCTCTTTCTAAATCTTCCTGCTTCTACTCTCCACCCTCTGCAACTCATCCAGAACAGGACTGAGAGACTTGTCCTTGGCCTCAACCCCAGGTATCGTATCTTCCCAGCACTGAAATCAAGTTCAGGACCCTCTGCATTGTCACCAGGGCCTTTTGGGGCCTGAGTCCTCAACACCTCTAACTCTCTCTTTGTAAAAATCCCTTCCTACTCGAGCTCTACGCTTCTCCACCTCCAACTACCTCAGGGTCAGCCACTTCTCCAAGCAACGAGTTGGTGGTAGATCTCTGCCTTCGACTGGGGCCTCCCTCTGGAACAGCCTCCCTGCCTCTCTGAAACTTGAGAAGAACCATTTCCGGTTCCGGAAGCACCTCAAGACCTTCCTCTTTGCTTCTGCCTTCTATCTTCCTCTCTCCTTCTGATTACATGTCTGATACTGCACTGGCCACCCTCTGATTTCGGGCCAGGTCCCTGCCCACCCAGTTGCACACCCACACTGCCTCCCGGCAACCCTTGCACTTGGGTCTGTATCTGTAACCCTACAGTCCCCCTACCTGCACTTTTTGACACCTGCTGTCTTCACTTACCCTTGTTCCTGCCACCCGCAAGCCACACTTCTTGTTATTGGTTTATTCCCATGTACTGCACTGTCCCCTCCCCTTTCCCCTGACACTTTTCCCCTCCGCCCTCCCCCACACTTGTGTGATCTCATTGTCACTTGGCCTAGTAAGATCGGTGTCTCTGTCCTCCCTCTGTTCTCGCTTCTTTGCCTCATTGTTCATTTAAACACTTGTGTATAGGCGTGTTACAAATGCCATATAATATCATATCATATAATAAAGAACCAATCAGGAGTCCACCTCCTGCAGTGTACCCTGCATTACCCTAGATCAGCGTCACCTGTAACCATATACAGTACAGCACTCACTCATCCGGAAGTGTATCCTCTTCTTTCAGTGCACTTTCTAATTACTGTGGCAGTAGATGGGAGACAGTGTGAGGGAGGGAAATCCCAAGAAATGAGAATCATTGTAGGATTTGATGAATGGAATGCCCGCCACCAAAGAGATCATTCAACTTGGCTTTCACCTCTGGGTTTGTGATGTTAATGTTGCAGGTATAGCAGGAACTGCAAAGCAGGTGAAGTAGCTCAATTGCAAAGCAATATTACAACTTGTTAATGAGGTAGGATAGAAGGATGGGTAGTACACTAGTGCATACATGTTTGCATTTTATTTATTACAGAGTCTACTTTCTTAGTGAACTCTTACTCCTAAGAGCCCTTTAAGACTAGTTAGCAATACTCAGAGGCGGATGGGGATACAGAAGTTACTCAAACATCAATAATCAAAATGACTCAGGAAGTTTGGCAAAGTGTGTTTCTGTTTTAATATCAATTATCTAAAACAGGGAGTGCAATGGGCATCATCCGACGCTGCACAGCTCGATCTCGGAACATTTCATTAAAAAACAACTCTTTTATAACAATAATGACTCTTCAATACACGGCCCACTATGATTGGTTTGGAACCCTTGCACCCCTCTGGAATATTCCACATGCTTGCAGCACGCAGGCTACCATCCCAGGTGCATGGAATCTCAGTGTGATCATGCCTCCCCTCCAATCAACCCACTATATATCAACACTCCTTCAGCCTGTCAGACAATTAGCTTTTGGACTTGGCCTTGTAACTGTTGACTTTGTCTCAGAGTACAGCTTCACTCCATCCTTTAGTTTCGTCACAGCCTGACCCAAGCTATTTCTATCTCACCCATGTGACTTGAAGACCACTAGTTCTCAAGCCTTTTGCAGCATGTAATCCTATTAAATGATGAATTGTAGAAATCTTAAGTTTTTTTTCACATTGTTTCAAACAGAAGTGTATTCCTTTTTCACATTAGTTGTAGCCTTCTTGACAGGCATCGGTTTTACTGTGGTCTTATCTACTTGTTACTTGGTCCTGTGCCAGCCCCATCTTCTATGAAACTTGCCTTGCCATCAGTAAGTTTCAGGGCCTGGATGTGTTGTGGAACATCCAGGTTATATACATTCCTATGTATATACAATGGAACATTGTGTCAATGTAATTCACTATGTAGCCAGCCTTATGAATATGAATACTCTTCCCTACTTCTGTTTCAGCAACTGTACACGTGTAAACTAATTTATATATTCTTCAGCAGTTCTGTAGCATGAGCATCTTCATCTGAGACCCAATTGTTGCTCATCTGTACATCTGTTCTTCAAGCCTTTGGAGAATACTGTTACGTTTCTTCTCTCCATCCAACCTCTACAAATGTCAACTCCCATTTCATGTGACGTCATCAGGCTCCTTTCTTTGTTCAAATGCACATTTCTTCCGGTACTTCATCCAAAAGAATGCTATGTCTCTGGGCATTTAGGTTGGGTTTTCTCAATGGATATCTTGTCTTGAAGGTTCTCCGCGGTATTGGTACATATAGGCAGCATAGAGGCAGAGCTTGGAGTGAGGATTTCTGACTGTACCTCTACACCCCGCCCCCCTCTAGGCGATTCATCAACCACTTCTTTAACAATCTTTACATCAAGACATCCTCGTCTGAAAAATTGTTTATTTGGGACCCACATTTTCACAACTCCTTTCAGGCCTCCTGCTGAATTCACATGCTCATCAACGCTCCAAGTCATACGTGTCCTGTAGGGCTACAGTAGATCCATCTTCCCATGTACTTCTTTCGATGTCTTGGATACAGGAACTTTGTACCTTCAGGTGAGTGTATTCTGGCTTTCACGTAGTCTCTGATTTCTTCATCTGTCAATTCCTTAGTCTTCCATACTAATTCAACTTCAATCATGATCTTATTTCCTACAGCTTTCTTTGCAGTCTTCTTGCAAAGAGCTTTTATAATTTTGATCACACAAAATCCAAACATGACCAGGGCTCCAAGAAACTTGAACATATCTGCCATCCACTGTGAAACCCATGAGAAAACTTCTCCAAACCATTAAACATAAGCAATCTCTTCCACTTCATCAATCATCGGGACGTGTAGGTCTGTCAACATGGATATGGCCTCTGTCAAGGTGCCATTCTTGTTGCCATGAGAAGGTATAAATGTGCAACATGATTCTCTAATTTTGGCACAAACACCACCATCCATAGCTGTAATCATGTCTAGACATATCTGTTCTGGAGAGTCATCAGTCTTATGGCTCTCAGCTCCTCCGTTATTGTATTGAATCCTTTTATGGTAGTGATGATAGTTTGCAGAAGATCCCATTTGGCTATTTGCAAACATTTAGTATTTGCATCCATCTAGATCCTGGGCATGAAGATTATTATGAAAATTGATGAGGTCTTGCTAAACAGTCTGTGTTCATATGGAATAGAATCAAAAGCTTCTATTGATTGTGCTGAGAAATAGTTCTCCATCTTCAATCAACTCAAAAGCCATGCAGACCTCTTTTTCCTCAGATGTGCATCTGCTTTCGAGAATTCACCAATTTTCAAACAAATTTTCGGATTCACCAATGCTGGAACATGAACATTCACTATGGAACACAGTCCTCCCAAATCCTTGGGCAGTTTCATATAAGCTCTGGATCCACAAGCCCAGTAGTAATCCTTTATCACTGCTGTCCCAACACTCATTCCTTGTGCATCAAAGATTCGTCCACAATTCTGATTTTTTCCAATTTTACTTGTGCCATTATTTCTGAAAAACAGCTTTGCACTTTCCAAGGGCTCTATCTGCAAGGGCCCTCCTTTGTCTTCGACCCATGTCAGTAGTTTAGCAAGTTTTGACCATAATGATGTGCACAGCTTTTCTACATTGTCAACAGTTGGCTGGAAGTTTCCCATCACTAACCAAGCTCTACAGATTACTACACCTTCTTCCCAGCCGTCCGGTGAGAGTAATGAACCCCAGATCTGCATTGGACCTCTTTCTTTCTATCTTCGAATCTCCTCTTTAATTTTGCCTGGACTCTCAAGTCTTCTATTTATTTCCCATCTGATTCCTGCTCCTTTCACATCAGGCCATTCATACCTTATCACTTGATTCTTAGTGTGGGCTCTTTCTCTTGTCTTTGTGTCTTGCACATAGTCATCTTCATCCAGATCTGTCCAGTCAGTTGCCCATTTTAGGTAAGCTGTTCAGCCCACAAACTGGCCTCTTGTTTGACAGAATTCTATGTGAGATAGGCAATGTGCTGTTTGGACATCTATTTCAATAGCTATGAAGACCTTAGATTTTCCCATGCTATAAGGCAGGAGTGCACATACATAGCAGTCCTCCTCAGATGTTTTCTTGCCAACCTCTTTCATATGCTAATACCAAATATTGTTTCCCAAGTGTGCTGTGCTATCTAGATAATTATTCAATTCATAGTCATCCTCAGGTGCAGATCTCTTAGGTCTTCTCCTTGCCACATGAGGCTCAATGAATATGTCATACATTATATAAGAATAACTATTTCTTACTAGAGGGATAATAGGAACATTAGTCAGTACAATTGGTGTTTTTACATGTACTACTGGTGTAGGGTTAGTTACAAAAGACCTCTTTTGTTGCTTTTCCTTAAAAATATGTATCTGATGCTCAGCAAGAATTCCCAAAAGGTTCTGTCCCGAATAAGGATGTTTAGTGACATCTGCCACAATGCCAGGGTTCCCAATATAAGCTACTGGAGTAGGAACAATCACATAAGGCCTAGGATCTCTTGCAATTTGATCTTCTCCCTTACCTTCAGGAGTAGGGTTAATAAAAGGGACTCTCTCTTTTTTCAGATCCATAAAATATGCAGCATGTATTACTAGGGTAAAAATGACAACAACACATATTAAGCAGGCATAGATCATGCACCAATAAAAGATGCCCCACCAATGTGAAGATGCTGATCGTCCTCGTCTCTCACCTTCTGCAATAACTAAGTGACTTATGGACCACATGATTTGCCTGTAATTAACTTTAAGTAAATAAAAAAATGCTTTATTCAGGCAATCTCATAACCATTTGAATAGCTGCTGTATCTTTTCCACATGTTCCATAAGAAACTGGGTGATTGCTGGGCAGAAAACAAGGTTCTTGACAGAGGCCAAGTGTCGCCCTTTCACCAAATGAGGTAGAGATGTGCTTTGAGTAGATAACAAAAGATCAAGGCCAACAAGTCTTGACTGTCCTCTCCTGTGACAACACCATTCATTAGTTCCTGAAGAAACGTACAAACGATAAATCTGCTCCATTATGTCATGTAGCAATTGATTAAGGGCAAGCTGATTCCGTGAATCTCTCAGAAATGTACGAACATCACTTTGCCTAACAACAAGATGTGGGTTTTTTTCAATAAGGAAACAGAATACCATTCCGCATAGTTTATGAGAGTCATCATTGGATAAAATCATTAATTCATTCACAAAAATGCACCAAGCGATGAACAAGCTTGTTTGAAAAGTTCACGTATCAGCCAATTTATTGCAGATTGATTTCTCTGATCCCTCAGAAATGCACAAGTGCTTGTGCACCATCCAACAAGATGAGGATGCTTGCGAATCAAAAGGTAAAAAATGAACCCAAGTAATTTATGAAAATCTTTGTCAAACAGAACCATCTGTATGCTCAAAGAAAAGTTCAGGCAACAGTCTGATCTGGTCTAGAATTGCTGCCAAAAGTCATCTAATCGCTGGACCATTCTTAGGATACTGGAGGAAAGTACAAATATCACCACGACGGCCAACAAGAACAGGGTAAGCTCTGAGAAACTCTCTTTGGAAAGATTAGGGAACTGCTCCCTCTTCCAATCGTCAAACAAGAAATAAAAATGTGGCATTTCTCTGCCTTTTCTGCAGTCCAAAGTTAAAATGTCAACACACTTCTGTGTCTCAAGAACAATGATTTTTCCACTCCCTGCTGTAGCAAATGTAAAGACTGCTTTCCAGGAAAGCCATGGTCCAAAGTTCTCTTTGTCTACCCTTAGATAGTCTCTGCGTCCTTCTTCCTCATCATCGATCTTGCCTGCATGTGCTGAACTGCTTCTCCTTGACTTGCTTCCGAATGGGGTGAGGGTGCAGGGGTCGCACTGGTGTAGACTTTCACATCACCTTGATGAATCCACGCTCTTCTTCCTACCACTTTTACAGCTGATGGTGTGGTGTCTTCCACAATGAAGGGACCACCGAATCTGGGTTCATGCCACTTTCTGGTAAAATTGTGAATCAGTAACTGGTCTCCTGGAAAGACCTTTGGTACAAGTACTTCTTGCACTCGAGTTGCTGATGGTCTTCATCTGTCTTCTGAGCCCGACACACCGTCTGCTTGACTTGGTCTGAAATGACAGAGATACTTGTGGTCATGCATGTTAAATATTCTTGCAGCTCAGTTCCTATCAATTCTGCTGTTGTCTGGGCATCACTCCTAATCCTCGATGTAGGAGTTAGAGGTGTTCTCATTTGCCTTCCAGTGACTAGTTTGTGGGGTGTGACGTTGCGGTCTGAGCCAGGTTGATTTCTAAGTGCATATAATGCAAGGGGTAAGCAATGTAGCCACCCCTTCTTCAGGGTCAATTTGAGCTTGGCTATTCTTTGTTTTAACAGGCCTTTGAGCCTCTCACATATCCCATTTCCTTGTGGATGATAAAATGAAGAAAACTTGTGTATTATGCCAAGCAGCAAACTAATTTGCTTGTATACTTCATTAACAAAATGGGGGCCGTTATCTGATCTCAGCACCTCACATTCTCCCCATCTAGAAAAGACTTCTTGAACTAAACATCTTGCCGTGCAAGTGGCATCAGGGTGTGTGCAGGGGCCAGCCTTGACCCACCTCGAGAAAGGGCACACTACCACTATCATACACCTATAAACATTACAGACTTGCAGCATATGCACATAATCTATGTGTAGGTGCTGAAAAGGACCATTTGGTCGAGAGATAACTCCTCTGACTGTTCGCAGTGTGTGCCCAGTAGTAAACTTTTGACATACAGTGCAATTTACTTCATAAAATGCAACGTGTTCTCACAGGTTGGGCAAAAACTAATCCTCTGCAATGGTAGCTGTGAGGCTCTCCCTAGTGACATGCGCAGGGTAGTGTAGCTGTTCCAATGCCACCCTTAATTAGGCTACAGGCATTACCGGTTTAACAGTGCTTTCCTTTCACCACAATGCTTCGGTGGGGGATACAAAACACCCCCTCTGTATCCACAGATCTTTTTCTTCCTGTGAAACACCACCCTGTATTTCTATAATCTGTGTCTTCGAGAAATTAATTAAACTTTCATTCACACTCATCATCACCACAATCTTCTCTTTCCCATCAGGCATATCAAAAGTCATGATGTCTAATGAATATGCAACTCTTTTTGCCTCTTCATCTGCAGCTTGATATCCAGACGAGATAATGTCTGTTCTTTTAGTGTGCAATGCGCATCTAACTATTGAAATGGCTACTGGGAACTGTAGTGATTTAATAAGCCTATCCAATAGAGTGGCATGTTGCATTGGAGTGGCATTCGCTCGGGGGTAGCCCCTCCTTTTCCAGTGTGCCAATCCTACATGCAAGGTCGACGTAATGTAGGCGGAGTCACTATGCACCATCACTTCCTGGTCTGTGTTTTTCTCAAATGCAACAACAAGCGCCACCAATTCTGCAGCCTGTGCTGAGAAATGTGATGGTAGTCTTGCACTCGTCATTACTTCAGACTCGCCATTAGCTTTATGCTTTACTACAGCAGCACCTGTATATCTTTGTCCACCAGTTTGATTGATTCTTGAGGAACCATCAATAAAAACAATTTCTCCCACAGTGAGAGCATTTTCTTTCACTCTTGGGATATGATCCTTGAGCACTTCATAATTCAAGCAATCATGTACTTGCTCACCGTTTGCCAATGGTTCGGCGACAAACATGGCAGGGTTCACCATTTTGCATCTGACTATTTTGATCGTTGGATTCAATATTACCACTTCATAAGCGAAAGCTCTCGGAGATGTCAAGTTACCCTTAGGTTTTGCTAAAACAGCAAATAGAGCATGCTCAACAACTAACATCATAGAACAGCCCATCATTATATTAGTAGACTTCTCAATGGCGAACGTGGTGGCTGCCAATGACGGTTTGCATGTGAAGTGACCCCTCATAACTGGATCTAGAATCCCACTGTAATACGCCAGGGGCTTATACCCTAACGTGGTTCTCTGCGTAAATACTGCTGTCATAACTCTTCCATTTGTGTGTGAAAATAAAAATAATTCCTCTGCATAATAGGGAATTACTAAAACTGGAGCTGTACAAATTGCTTTTTTCAACTCATCAAATCCTTCCTCCATTTCCTCAGTCCATTCAATCTTTTTCATGCTCTGCTGTGCTTTTTTCATGGCTTGCAGCAATGGCTTTGTATATGAACTGCAATCAAATACCCATGCTCTAACATAATTACACTGTCCTAAAAATTGCTGCATTTGCTTTATGGTGTGTGGTTTTGCTGTTTTCAAAATTGCCTAAGCCCTTTAAAGTGTAACTTTCTTTCCTTCATGTGAGATTAACGGTCTCATATTCAATACTTCCTTTCGACAATACTGCAATTTCTCTTTGTCCACTTGATATCTTTTCTTTGCAAGAATAATCATCAATTCAATCGAGTCACATATACACTTTTCCACAGACATGCTGCAAACTAAAATGTCATCAATGTACTGCAAAACAATACTCAGCAAATATACATTGCTTAAGTCCATCTGCAGGACTCTGTTAAAAATTGATGGAGACTCAGAATACCCTTGGGGCAACCTTGTGCTTTTCAATTTAGTCTGACGGAATATAAACAATGTAAGATCTTGGGAGTCTTTATGCAACAGGATTGAGAAAAATGCATTTTTCAAGTCAATCACCGTGAAATATAATGCTTCGACCGGGATATTACATAAAATTGTCACCGGGTTAAGAACTAGAGGAAACTCTGCCTCTGCAATCTGGTTAATCGGGCGCATGTCCTGAATTAAATATCATACCCCCCTTATTAATCCGATACACCGCAGTATTACACAGTGACTCTGACATCACTAGAATGCCTTGATCCATCATAGCTGATATAGGGCCTCATTACGACCCAGGCGGAGGACTATGGTGCTGTTAGCTTTCATCAACACTCTTAGGTCCTCTTTCCCAATGTAATCGGTATCCGTCAGGGGAAAGTTCTCAGGGTCCTCAATGTGTTGGTAAAACTTACCAATTATTGGGTCCCCCTTCTGAGCTGTAATCAAATCAGCATCAGGGGTCTCCTTACTCCATTGTGCAGTTGAAAGATCATTGTGAGCATTTGTCTGGGACCTAGTGATAGTAGTGACCTGGATTTCCCCCAACAGGGACTCTATTTCTATTAGATCCCCTTGGATGGCCCCAGTTTTGGCCAGCTGATCAGCTAAGTCATTTCCAGTTTTGTCTGGTCCCTCTACTTTGGAATGACCCTTGATCTTTTTCCAGTAGATGGTCATCCCATTCGAGGTGACCAGATCATCAATGTTTTGGATTAACTTCCCATGTTTCAAGGGTTTGTTATTAGCACATAACATGCCTCTGGTTTTCCAATTAACCAGGTGCTCCACAAACCCGTTCCGTACATAATCCGAATCTGTGATTATGACCAGTTCGAGGAGTTGATGTTGTACAGCAGTGAGGATGGCCTGATGCACAGCGATCAATTCTGCCACCTGACTACTTCAGGGACCAATTTTGTATCCAGCGGAGGGTTCTGGGGACTCATTCACCAATGCATTCCCTACGCCGGCCACCAGTTCTTTCTCCCCGTTATTGTCAACATGGTAAGAGCATCCATCCACATAGACAGTGGGCATTCCCTCACACTTGTCTTCTTCAAAGACTTTGTGTGGGAAATTAAGGTATGCCTCCATGTTGTCCTTGATTTTTAGACTTTCGTCCTCGAGACAGTTTTCTCTGGCACAATCATGCAAGTCAGCCAGACCTTGCGCGAGGGGACTCTTCTTGTTTTGGCCATATCTGACCTCCACAGGAAAGCCTTGCATTGACAGAATCCAGGAAGTAATTCGGGAATTACTCACATTTCCGGCCCGGATTCTGTCACTTTGGAGGTATTGCAGAGGCTGGTGTGGAGTCTCCACTATGATGTGTTCCCCCTGGATGAACGGGCGGTAATTCTTCAATGCCCACACCGTTGCCAGGAGTGCCTTTTCACAATCGTTGAATTTTTCCTCCACAGAGGATAAAGTTTTGCTCGCATAGGAGATTACTTTATTGACCTTGTCATGCTTTTGGAATAATACTACCGTCAAGCACGTACTGGAGAACCCTGTCTCCAGGAAGAACTCCTTGTTTCTGACAGGGTAAGCTAGGCAAGGCGCTTGTGAGAGGCTTCTTTTGAGTTGTCTTACTGCCTCGGATTGTTCTGGACCCCATTCCCACTTGACCCCCCCTTCAAAAGATGAATCAGGGGTCTGGTGATCTCTGCGTAGCCCTCAATGAACTTTCTGCTGTAATTAGTCAGTCCAAAGAGGCTCCTTAGTTCCCGCAGAGTTGTGGGATCCTTCAGTTTCTGGAGTACTTCCACTTTCTTTTCTTGGGGACAGAGACCCTGAGGAGTAATCTCATGCCCCAAGAAATTAACACGGGTTCTACACCACTGTGCTTTCTGAAAGGAAAGTTTTGCTCCGGCGGCCCTCAACTGTGTCAGAACATAACGGATCTCCGCTATGTGTTCCTCCACAGATGAACTTTTGATGAGGACATCATCTACATAAGTCAGGTTACCCCTCGCACCCAGGTCGGGCATTGCCTTATGTAGGAAAATGTTGAATTAATTGCCGGAGTTGAGGTATCCGAAGGGAGTCCGGGTCCATGTGTACTGCTGGCCCCCAAAGGTAAAAGCCAGTTTGTATTGGTCCTCCCTACTGACAGGCAAGGTCCAGTATCCATTGGTCAGGTCTATTGCTGTGAATACCTGTGAACCCTGAATCTGGGCCAGCCCTTGGTCAATGTAGGGCAGAGGCCATCGGGAAGTATGGACCCGTTTGTTGAGCTCCCTAAGGTCGGCGCAGAGTCTCCACTGGCCGTTTGGCTTCAATATTCCCAGCACCAGCTTATTGAAGGTGCTGTGTACTGGACGGATTATTCCCCGGGACTCAAGGTTCTTAATTATTTCAGTAAGGGACTCCATGGATGCGAGAGGCAAATGATATTGCTTCACAAACACTGGAGTCATTCCATGGACCGTGGGAATTGTTGTGGTGTGGATGTCGGTGCAACCACAGTCATATGAGTCTACCGCAAAGAGATCTTGGAAATCCAAGAAAACTTGTTTCAACTTTTGCTTCTGTTCCAGAGTCACACAGGCATCAGCTAGCTAGACTCTCTCTTCCACCATCTGCCTGAAGCCTGGAAAGACTTCTGGTTTGGCTATCTCAGCGGCCTCCTCCAGCTGGGTGGAGAAGTCCCTGGTCAGAGTGCTGATTTGGACTGGAGGCTTCAGGTGGGAAAGGCAGCCCTCATGGACCTGGAAAATCACCTCATCCCTCTGAAGTCACAAGTCACATCTTCCTTACCATAAGGGCAAGAAGTGTACACCAGGAAGTTCCCCCCATGCCGGGTGGAAATCCTGTCTGGTGTTGTATTGTCATCACTGTCACTGTCAAAACAGTCCTTGGGGATTGGTCCTAACAGTTCATTTCCTAAATCAATGGAGAAATGTCGGTCATCAACCGCCATTCCAATGATGGTGCCTGCGGCTAGAGTAATACTCTGTAAGTCGCTGTTATCCACCTCTATTGGAATGGTGTCATGTTCTATGTTGACTAATGGTGTTGGGTTTACCCCTAACCCTTGCTGTTGGAGAGAGATGAATATAAGCATCAGGGTTTTTCAATGTTTGTCCTCTTTTAACTTTCACTTCCAGGGAGAATTGTCGGGTCCTTTCTGGGATGGTGACTTCCTCTTTAATCTGAATTTCAACTGCATAAGGTAGCAATTGAGCTGACCTAAATGCTTTTTCTGGATCATCAAAGCCCATTGGATTATCCGCTAATCGGGACCAAGCTTTGAAGTTTATTAGGTCCAAACTAATGGCAAAGCGATTGAGAATGTCACTGCCTAAGTAAAAGGCGGCAGTGACGTCTCACACGACCCAACAATTATGGACTATGCTCTTGTTGCCAATGGAGATTTTGAGCATACACCTGCTTGGCAGGAGATGTTTCAAATTGGGTGTTTCCAGGTCCATTTCCCATTTGTCTATCAGTTTGAATGTGGGAATGGCTGGATCTTTTGGGAGTTGGCGGAACATGGCTTCGCTGAAGAAGCTCTTACCGTTGTTCACACACACTTGGGCGAGAACAGAGTCCTTCCCATCATTTAACTGAACAGGGATGAACAACTGCTCTCCAATTTGCTGAATATCAGCCAGGCTCTGAGCTGATTTCACATCTTTCTGGACTATAGGAGTGGGAGTGTCTGACTGTGGATTGGTAAAGAATTTCAGAGTGTTTCCTTCCAGTGTGGAATACCACCTTAAACTGGAAGGAAGGTTGATTTTCAGAAATAGAGAGGAGCCCCCATCACCAGTCTGTTGACCTACTGCTATTACTGTCACGTCTGGAATTTGGTTGTTCTGGAAGTGAAATTCTACTTGGTCAGATTTTTGTTCAACCATGTGGCAGGTGCCATTTAAACTAACATGGTTGACACTCTGTTTTAATTTTATTGGTTGGCTAGTCTGGGTCCAGAGGAGCTTGTTTACGCAATCTATTAGGGGTGACAACCTTCTCAGGAGGTCATTCCCTAGTAAACAAGGGGTGCCCTCTGGAGTCACTACTATGACCGGGTGTTTCATGTTGTGTCGCCCAATTTTGATGTCCAAATCTGCAGTCCCCTCGACAGGAATTTCCTTCCCGTCAAAGTTCTGCAGTTGTCCAGGAAGAGAGGTGAGAGGAATACGGTAATTTTCCCCCTTCCTGCATTTAGTTCATCAAAGGCCCTTTTGGACAGAAGGGTAGCTTGGGATCCAGTGTCAACCAGTGCCAAAATTGTACCCTGTCCCTGTACTTGTACTAGGGCATAATATCTTACCTCCTTCTCCTCAAGGGGGCACAGATAATGCACATTTTTAGACAACTGGTGGGCTAACTTTCTGGTTTTGGACATGGCGAGAGAAGAGATTTGGGCAGAATTCTGTGGAGAGCCTGGGGAATCTAAAAGAAAAAGTTGGCAACTGGAAATGGTTTCGTGTTCTGTGCCGCCCCCCCTTTTTGGAGGCAGTCATCAGGATGGGTTTGACCCATGGGATTTTAGTATTGTTGGTTCTGGGATAGAATGATGGGCGGCGACAGCTCAATCCCCACATCTACCCAGTCTATTGATTCGGTTTTAGGTTCCCCTGGTTCCGGTTCTGGGCCGGCCCTGCCTTTTGGGAGGCAGTCACCAGGATGGGTTTGAACCAGGGGTTTTTGGTTTTGTTGGTTCTGGGATAGGATGATGGGCGGCGACAGCTCAATCCCCACATCTACCCAGTCTGGATTGGAATCTCTCTGGACCCATTTTTCCTTGGGAGGAGTTCCCCCATCTCTGAAGGAGACGATCCTTTTCCCAGGATCCTCTGAGGATCCCTCTCCCTCAAATTGGAAGACCTGTACCTCCTCCACAAAGTGGGTCTGTTTGGGTACTTTGTTTCTCCTACCCCCTCTCTGCTCCTTGGGTGGCAGACTTTCAGGGGTAGGAGATTTTGTTTCCGGTTCCTGGGTTTCCAGGGGCTGTTTACAAGTTGGGAAGGAAGCTTCCTCCAAGGCTTTACACCCCCTATCCCCTTGTGCCTCCTCCCTGGGAACCAGTGGGTTATCGGGGTGCTGCCCCCATCATTGTTCTGGAGCACCAGGTCCAGAGTTTGGGACATTCTGTGGTGGCATGCTCATCGGAGGGTTCTGTTGAGCCCTCAGTATGTGACCCAGATCCCGTGCCATATTTTGGACCTGGCGCTCTAACTGTGAAACCCGCTCAGGCTGATACGGTTCCTGTTTTCTCCCCTGGGCTGATCCCGGGAAGGGTAGCTATCCCTTCTCTGGTAATACCCTGGGTTGGGAAGATTTGGGTACCCCTCCATCCTTGGCCTCCCCTCTCCTGGATTAGGTTGTCTGGGCTCAGGGAATTGGGGAAAGGAGGATGGATGGTTTTGGGGTTGGAAATTGGGTGGATACCTTGGAAAAAAGTTCTGCCCAGTGTTTGGGGAGTTTCTGCCCTCCTGTGGGAAGTTAGGAGGGAAGTTTCCTGGGTCAGGTGCTTGGCTGGATCCCCCCCCCTGGGCTAGAGGAGTCCACACATAACCCAGGATTGGTCGGTTTCCCTTGTAGCGGGGACTTACATAGTCAGGGAAGCGGGGGACCCCATTTGTGGGACTACCTCCTCGACTCCCTGTCTGTGACTGGCCCGAGGGCCTTCTGGGCTGTGAATTATTTGGTGCAGGCAGGTTTTTAGGCCCCCATATCTCCAAATCTTAAACGGGGGCAACCTTTACCTCTGCCACCTTGGCAGCAGTAGGGGTGCTGTTGGTTTTGGGGTTTTTCTGCGCATTACTTTTATGTTCTATGGGCTTCTGCACCTATTAGATCCGGGTGGCTTGCTCAATGACCCAGTCTAAAGATCTTTTCTCGTGAAAATCTCTCACGAGCTGGGTCATTATGTACTTGGGAAGAGCATGGAAAAATGTGTTGATGAATTCTCTGCTGTCCGTGCACACCCTTCTGGTGGTCTGCGCAAAGGCACGCTTCAATTCTTGCACGAATCCTTGTGGGGCCTGATCCTCCTCACATTGCAAATTGTAGGCTGCCTTGCGGGCCTCTTGAGGATTTCTATGTACAGAAAAATGTTTCAAGATCGCCGCCCTATATGTGGACCATCTTAATGGTTTTGGTCCTCCAGCCCCGCAAAGAAACTGGAGTATTCAGGGGAGAATGTCCATTTGACGTACTGGATGCAGCTACTGCTGTCCTTCAAATGGAAAGTCTCCATCATTTGCTCATAGAGCTCCAAGTGTTCCCAAACAGAATACTTGGCGTTCTTATGATAAGGCGTGATGCCACTCCTGATTGCCTTAATCTGTTTTAAGGGGTCCTTAAGCAAGGCCCTTTTCACCTTATTGGCCTTTTTGGTTCGGGTAACCCTGGTCCATTCATCCTCTGATTCAGAAGCACTGCTCCCAGAGGTGCCCGTCTGATCTTCCAGGTTTTCCCGGATTCTGCGAGCCTGGGAATAGCTGGCAGAATGTGGGGACCTGGTCTCCTGTGTCCTGTGACGCTCAGAGGAGTCTTCAGATCCCTCCTTGCTACCAGGATTTGATGGGTACTCCCCCCCCTACTGACCTAACTGGGCAGAGGTTTTCAGGATGCCCTTAGTGGGCCTACTCTCCTGGGGTTCCCCACTAAATTGCACTGTACTTAGGTGCCCATACCCGGATGCCCGCCCATCCATTCCTGGGTGGTACTGGCCTATGAGCCCCATACTTTTGGCTGGATAGTAATCTGCCATCCCTGTGGCCCTGTGCTCATGTGCGCCAGGGGACATGGGGATGGCAGAGTCCAGGGACTGGGAGAGATGAAGGCCTCTGGTACTAGGGCTCCTGAGGTTATGCTCAGGCGTTTCCCTTTCCCAGCGAACCTCATTTCTATCAGCCCCTGCTCCCTGTTGCCATGCAAGAGCCTGCGCTTTCAGTTCCTCAGTTAAGGCCTTACTAGACTCTATCAGTCTCTCCTGCATGGCTACCTGTTGCTGGAGCCTATCATTGTGCTGGCAAAGAGCCTCATTCTCTCTCTGTTCCTCCTGATTGGTCCTGGAGTACTGGGCCAGTCTTTGCTGCAGGAGGGTTACCTCCTGAGTCCCATCCCTAATGGCCTGCTCCTTTCTTGCCAGAGCCTCTTCCACCCTCCTGGTGTGCTCTAACAGGTTCTGATGCTCTTTTTGGAGGTCACCCAGCCCCTGGAGGGCCAAGTGATTTTCTTCAGTTTTTCTTTTTAAATGGCAGACTTCCTGGCCTAAGGTGTCCCTTTCCTGACTAAGAGTCTGCATCTGTGCTGCCAGGTCGTCCCTTTGCCTTTGAAGGGCACCAGCTTTCTGGCGCTCCTGATCAAACTCTGCCTGGGTATCCAGGTCTTTCAGGATCAGTTTATTGCTCTCTGCCTTTTCCCTATCTAGGTGGCTTTGCAGGGTGACAACCTGCTCAGCACATGCCCTATTGAAATCTAATTGTTGCTCCAGCTTTTTCTGGCTCTGCAGTAGGGAGTCCAAACCTTCTTGTTACTCCTTCTGTAAGGCCAGAAATCTGGTATCCTGGTCAGACTTTTCCTGTTGCAGGATACACATGTCCTCTTTGATTTCAATGAGATACTGTCTGCTCTAATTTTCTGACTCCTGGCTTCTGTGCATCCTCTGCTCAGAAGAGACCAGGTCAGATTGGGCCTTCTCTAACGCGATCTGTTGCCTATTTGCCAGATCTTGACCTTCAGCACATTTGTCCTGCATGGCTCCCATATATAGATACAAATATGCCGCTATCCTAACCATCTTGTCGTGTTCAACTTTAGCTTTAGGAGCCATGTATAGTTCACTCCGGGCCACATGTAAGGGACCCTGATCTCTCCAGATATCTAACGCAGTTGCCGTGACCTGTTGTGTGATTGCCTGCAACCACGCATCCTGGCCCTGCTCAGTCCATTCACCTCTCACAAATAGCTTATGTAAGAAGTGCTCTCTGGCTATTTTGATGTCTACCAGTGTCGTCATTCTGTAATTTGAGTTCCTTCCTGACTTACAGAAGTTTGTATTTTATTTTGCCAAACAGACTTTTTCCTTATAGCGTTCCTTTGAGGGGTGCTTTCACAGTGTAAAACAGCGTGGTGATCTAACCGCATATGTGTATCCGGTCAGTTGGCACACTGTATTAAGCTGCACAAGTGGTAAATCTAACCCAGAATATCCCGGCTCCGAGCCCCCACTTTGTAAGCGGATTCAATTCAACACTACAGCTAAGTCAATGCCTAGTCTGGGATGCTGAGGGAAACCCTTATTGATATATTTTTATGTCAAGTTCGTTTACTCTGGATGACAGCCCTTATATAACACCCCTCTCTTAGAATCCCCCTGACCCCACTGAGCCAAGAAGTAGGTTTGTTTTGCAAATTAAAAGGTTTATTTGAAAATTAAACAATATATATCTATCACACTTTTATAGTAAATTAATATTTGATATCACACTTGAGAATATGATGTTGATCAACAATGGATAATGTTATAGTGGTACACTCTTTTTAATGGCTTAGAAGTTGATATAGAGAGGATAAAGTAGCTGAGAATGCTTTTATGGCTTCAAGGACAATGCAATGATGAATGAAAATGCAGTACAGAAAATAAACTTGATATGAATTCAACCAAAACAATGCAATCACTTTTCCCCCTGGTAGCAATTCACCCCCTCCGTATGCAATGTAAAGAGATGGAAGAAAAGCACACAGTTCTCAGGAATGCAATAAAATATAATTCAGTTCCCCCCCTAGCAAGCTTAGAGCAACAGGGATGATTTTAAACACAGGCAAAGTACTTTAAAGGTGGTATGCAAAGAAGTGAAAAATATGCTAAAATGATTTTAATTCCCTCTAGAGGTTCAGGGTGGGTGACAGCTACTTTGTATTAGTTAAGGATCACTTTAGCAATGCTCTATGAATGATTGTCTGGTTGCAAACGAATTTTAGCAAAGGAAAGCAAGGACAAATATTTTTACACGTGGCTGAGATTAAGCAAAATGTAAAATCGCGGCAAATTTAGTTGCGTGCATCGAGCGCAATTATGAAGGCGCTATAAGGGGTAGCAAGGGGTAGGTGCATTGGAAAGCTTAGAATCTTAGCTTTAAGATGACAGTTAAAACTCGCTCCTAGCACAAACGGTTCCAGAGATAGGGCTGATTTAGTAAAGGTAGTTTTTCAGATTTTAAATTTTAAAGCTCAGAATGACAGATGACAGTTTTCAGGTTTAAGGATGACAGAATGACACGATTCTAGGAGGCAGTTCTAATAGGCTAAAATAGTTTGGATTAGATTATTTTAAACTAAGAGATTGGTTTTGGCACAGTGCTAGCTGGGTACTCACACTAGATTTTGGACAGGAATGCGACTTTGTCACGGATCGGATCAGGATTGTACTGCGGTTCCCTCACCACGGACGGTCTCTGCCTGGTTCTGCTCACTGGATCTGGGTCAGCTCTGCTAGTGGCACTGCACAGCGATCTGGTCTGTGTCTGGTCTCTCTGGGTAATTCTGCCTCTGGGTCTCTGGTTCTGGCAGAAGTTCTTGGCAAAAATTCAAACAGCTCGCCCGGCTGTTGAATAGTTTGATTGGTTTTGAGGCCTGCTGAAGAGAACTCAGCTTGTGGGTTAGGCCTTTGCTTTGAGTTCTGGAGTCAGAGTTCTAAGTTCTGGTCTCTGTCTTGCTGGAGTCAGTCTAGGTCTCTGGAGTTCTGGATGTGAATTCGTTCGTCAGCGTGCTCCACAGAAAATGGGAATTGAGTGTCTCTACCTGTCCTAGCAGTCTCTTTTTATGTGTTTAGAAAGTGGATGGGTCGGCTAATTCTGCATGCGTAACCCTCTCAACTTATCATTGGCCAGTTCCTCCTCTCTTCCTTGATTGGGGAGCTGGGTTGTGTGTCATCTTTATGGCTTACAGAAAGACACTCCCCTTGTCAATGTGCACACAAATCTATTTCTGATCCAAATACATATTTCCCAGATACACAATTTGTTGAAATTACATGTACATATTACAGATTCCTTATGATCCATGCTTGTCCGACTCTGATCTTCCTGGGGGCTTGCATTAAAAAATGACAACTAAATTTCATTTTTAATTGGTTTACCAATGTTAAATCTGTATCAAAAATTACACCAATGTACACCCTCCTTCTACACACATTCCAGTAATTTACTAGGTTTCTAGCATAAACCCGGTCTCTGTAATATCAATAAATAGCGGGGTTTCACCTCAGAACATGGTACAGAGTTGAATCAAGTCTTGAATTGTGGGTACATTTCTTGGATTAAGGTTCTCCAAATTGCACCTTTTTGTGAGCTTAATACAATATTTTAGAAGCATTTAACTTAAACATATATTTGCTGCAATAGGAATCCACACTAAAGTTTGGCCCGCCCCTCGAAGCTGGGTGGGTCAGCTCACATGTCGCTGCTCCCAGGCAGAGCTCTGTTTACAGTCCACATCCAAAATTAACATACTTCATTCAAGGGAAAGAGTCTATTGTGTGGTGCCCGGCAGGCTGAAGGGAAAACCCCTCCTTCCCAATCACCAGGGTCATGTGATATCCTGGGCTGTTGTGTGGGTCTCCGGGGTGAGAAGGTTTCCCAGCCTCTTGGCCTGTTAATTGAATCAGATTGTCTCTGGGAACAGCAGGTGGTTAAGAATTTTAATTAACCAACAGGCTTTGAAGTCCCAGTTAGGCTGGATCCTCTTGCACTCCTGAGATACAGTCCTACTGTCCGAGTTTAGACCGCTAGCGCCGGTTTGTGGACAAAGCTGGTACTGCACCCATTTTTGGGATCTGTCTTGAATTAATGCATTTCAATAGAGTGGTCTTTTGCTTGATAGTATATGATCCTTGCTTAACATTGTTTTGATGGCATCCTTACATTAGAGTGGTGATGTGGAACCCCCCACAAGAAGGTTGTATCTTTAGAGTGGTCTTGTGCCCATGATTTTAGGAACTTTTTGACATCAATAAAAACGGATTTTGAACAGAACCACCTTTCTTTGCACTGGTGGGTGGCAGATTAGGTGACCATTTTGGTGTGCGCAAACTGCGCAGTTCTCCTGGATTCTGGCATGAATGTCGGCGGCGACTGCTCATCCCCACATCTACCCAGTCTTTTGATTCAACATGGGTCAAAAACCTTGACACCTCCCATGCTGCTTCTGATTCAGGTTCCTTAATTCTTTCTCAATATGATCGATGTTGTGTGCTCTCTGTCTCCTTTTCCGTTCCATTTCTTCATCAAATGCCCTTTGATTCTTTGCATCATCCCTAATTCATTCTTCTGCTTGCCTCTAGATCTCTTTTCTCTCATTAGCCCTACATATTTCATCATTTTTTCATGTTTGCATTCTCTCTTCTCTTAACTTCTCTTCCTCTTATTCTTCTCTCTTCTTGTCTAATCTATTCTGTTCTTCAATTGCTCTCTGTCCTTTATCACATTCCCTATGTGGCAAACAACAAAACTCATGAGCACCTGTGCTTGGCTCTCAGTGAACATCTATGTATACGTTCTATATGGCCACTGTTTATGATTGGGTACTTAAGTCAGGTGGGCATCAAAACCCACCCCCAATAACTGGTCATCCTTATCGTCACTAAATGTACGATGATCAATTGGTTCTTCAAACTATAAGGCGAGTGTTCATTTGTATGGGCAAACTGATCCTGTTTTAAATGATTTTTTTATGAGGATATGTAAACATTTCTTAATTTAGTCTGAAATTTCTCTGGATCTTCCCCTTGCTAAAATAAAGCAAAATCTTAGATTGTGGGATAGGAACCTAAATTAGGACCACTTTTGTGGCTTGACTCGTTTTAAGGAATATACAAAGAATATGGCGGGCATAAAGGGATCATGTGGCCCCAAGCAATATATGATCAAAGCCCCTTCACGGTCTATTGGAACATCGCTGCTGCAATTCAGGGTAAATTCTCTGCACATGCTGAAGGTCATTGGCCTTCGTGTTGGATTAGAGCATGCTAAAAGACTATGTAGACTTTGTAAACTCAACAAGGAGAGTGAAACTCTGAAACATCTATTTTGATATTGTGAAGCTCTATTACCAAGGAGACTGTTTTATGCTTCATGTTTCATTTACACAACTTCAGCTATCTTTTTAGAAGACCTGTGAAGTCACTTAATGAATGTAAATCATTTCTCTCCATCAATAGCATTGGCTGCTTTTTAACAGAAATAATTTTAGGTGATATTCCTGCAATGACAAAAGGGTAGGTATTTTTTTTGTTTTTATCCTTTTTTCTCTTCAATTGTGTTTTAATCATGTTTTACTGGAAAATGTCTGATTTTTTAATGTGATAATGTTGCACGAGTATATATGCATGACTCAAACTGTATGACCAAGCTTGAGCAACATTTCACCTAAATATCATATGTGCTTCCCTGCTGAGTGAGCTTCAGTTAGCCCTCAAACTCAAATGTTTTTGGCTTTGATGTACCACAGACAGGAATAGTGAAATAATGTCCATGAGTAAAACTCTCATTTAACAGGGAGAGCATAACTAGTTGTTAGGGGTACTATGACTGTCTGCCCCATTAATGGTGGCTATCTGTGGATTATTGTGGCTGTAAAATAGCAGGATCAGGACTCAAGAACAGACAGGGAAGTAAAGGCACAAACCCTAAAGGGTCAAGAGGAGTAATAGGCTGAGGCTGCTGCAGCTGCACACTATTACAGTCAATCACCACTGCAGCCATGTAGTTATAATTATAATTGTTATTTTATAACATGCTTAATACCAGTGAGTGGTTCTAAGCGCGGGATCAGGATTCAAACCTATGTTGCACTGCATTGTCTCACTCCCAGACAAACATGTTGCCCCTGAGCTATCCTTTCTCCCATGGTACAATATCAATATATTCTGGGAAGACAATATAGACTAAGGTGATGTGGTGAATGGCTGGTGGTGGAAGGAATGCAGGACAGGTCTTCTTTCCTGTGCATTGTATTGCATCATATTCCATATCAAAGTTTTGGTTGCCAATTTGGCCTATGTTTTTCCCCGGGCACACATCTTTCTTGGATAGATTGCTGCTGGTGGGATGCTTTGTCCAAGAGCACAATGAACGTACACAATTTGAATGTTCAAGTAGAATGAAGAAGACATACTCTCCCATGCTCATCTGGCAGTGAATGTGGTGGTGGTGCAGTTGTGTTCAATGCTGAAACCTTATCTCTGAAAACTGGGACCAGTGTTTTCATTTGTGCTGATAAATTCATATTTAGGGGAGCATATTATAAGGTGTATTTGTGACTCTACAAAGCTCGGAAATAATGGTCAAAATGTATTTGTGATATCTCAGCGCCACCATCTCTGCATAACAGAATTAATATTAAGAACATTCAAGAAACTCTAGTTATTCTTAATCAGTGTTTGATGAATGGAAAACACCCTGGATACTCCTGAGTACCATGTGGCAATAAAATGATGTCCAGTTGTCCTTTGGATGGTTTAAGAACCTCCCATTCTTCGGAAACAATTATCAAGGTTCTCTGTGGAAGGATCAGTGTTAACCAGCGGAGGGGGAGTGAATAATCAAGATACACAGCAGGTACAACCAAAGGCTAGTGGAAAGTTTGCATGAAGAGGAGAACATAATTTTTTCCTGTGAGTAAGAGGAGGTGCACCCAGAGGCAGATGGTTAGGATTTCAGAGTGCACAGCGAGTAAGATTTAATGCGGGACAACCTAGGTTTGGGGGATAGGCCTAGCAGTGCCAAACATGTGGAATATGGGGCACATTTCCCGACCGTGTAGAAGGAGGGAAGGGAAGCAGCAGAACTGGCAAGATCATAGAGGGGGTCAGCATATCCCTACCATACAGCATAGAACTACTGGAATATTATGTCCAAGATCACACACAGTATCAAACACAAGCACAACAAATGCAACATGCACAACAGGGAAGTTCAATGCAATTGCAACAAGCACCAATGCAAACACAGCAAGCCCCCATGCAGACACAGCAAATAACGATGCAACCACAAGCACCCGTACAACTGAATATAATGACATAATGGAACGCAAATGCAGTGGTCCTGATTCCTACACCAGGAATAGCGAGTGAGACCGTGGTGGGATGAAACCCTTTCGCCATCACAGGGATTAACCTATACCTTCAATAAGACTTCCCCCACAAAGACTTGATTTGTTCCATCCTAGCAGTCACACCAGACCCACAAGAGGAACCAAGAGTTAGGGTAACCATAGGTGGCAAAACGTTTTCCTTCTTTGTAGATACAGGGGCGATTAGGTCCTGTGCTAGAGGGGGAAGATACCCAATGTCAGACATTGCCATGAATGTACAAGGTTTTTCTGGGCTGACAAATACAGTTCCTTTTAATGACGACTTACCTATTACTTTAGTAGGCATGACCTTTCCATGCCGTTATTGTATTCTCACAGGATACCAGTCAATTTACTAGCGAGGGATTTTATGAGCAAGCTGAACATGACCATATTGTTCACTGACCAAGGAATCATATTTTCTATTCCAGGGATTCATTATGTAAATGCACACGAATTCATATCAACATTTTATGGCCAGAAGGCACAAAGGTGCATGCCATTAGACACAGAGGTTTTCCGTTATGGAGTACACATACTGTCAGCATGGCTACTAAGAATAAGAGGCAGAATGTTGTGACTACCCACACAGCTTTTGTTCAGAACAGAAGTACCTGTAGATGAGGAAGAAGGGCAAGTGATTACAATAGATCTAGAAGCAGCAATAGTGAGAGAAGACAGGGTGAGTCTACACAGAATTGATGATGAGAAATAAACTGGAGGACAGTCATAGCCCTTGATGAGGGACAGAGCCTGACTGATTTGACAGATGAAGACTTGTTTATAGATGACTCCGATTATGAGGTAGTGTTTAACATAAGCCTTACTTATCAGTTAAAAATTGCAAACAGAGAAGAGTTGCAGAGAATGTCATTGATACAAAAGATATCATCTTATCTCCAGGAAGATTTGGCACAGGTACCACATGTATTGGGGACCAGCAGCCCTTATGATGTTAGCTTATTAAAAGGAGTAGAGGCACTCAAAATTAAATTAAAGCCAGGAGCTATTTTACCACAGGTGAGACAGTTCCCATTGTCAAGATAAGCAGATGAAGATATTTATGATACCATTTCTGCTCTAGTGCAATAAGGAACACTAGTATCATCAGAATCCCCATGTAACATGGCGGATTCCCCAGTAAAAAAGGCGATGGGGGATCATGGCGATATATTCAGGATTTACACTGTCTGAACAAAAAATTGTTGAATCAGCGTTCCCATTAGTGCCGAACCCAGACACTATATTGTGTAATATCCCACCCAGAGCTTAATATTTCACTGTTATTGATTTAAAGAATGCATTCTTTTCAATCCCCCACCATGAACAGACTCAAGACTTGTTTTCATTTTCCTATCAAGGGATCAATTGGAAACATTCAACGCTACCTCAGGGGTACTGTGAGTCCCACTCAATCTTCAACCGAGTACTCAGACCTAGGAAATGAACACCTTGACAGTATAGTGATACAATATGTAGGTAACATTTTGGTGTGCAGCGAGACAGAGGAGCAGTGCAGGTAAGACTCTATATAGTTGATGACAGTCTTAGCAGAGAAGGGGTACAAAGTAGACAGGGAGAAATTACAACAGTGTCAGAAATAAGTCCTGTATATCGGTCAGTTAATGTATCAAGAAGAAGCAAAGTGGTCCCTGAGAGAGAAGAAGCGATTATAAAAACTGCCAAACCAAAAACAGTGAGAGAGATGCAGCAAATTCTGGGCATTTGCAAATACTGCAGGGCATGGGTTTTTGACTACAGTACATATATCGGCCCACTCTTGAAAGTACTCAAGGAAGCACAGAACGATAAAAGTGACCTAGCTTGTACAAGCTAAATGATAAACACCTTTGATGGTTTAAAAATGGCAATACCCACAGCAACCGTGTTAGGGATCTCAGATTACAGTGCAGATTTGTTCTTATTCTCCCATTCAAATGAAGTAGTAATTATAGCAGTCCGCACACAAAAAGATTACCTCGGGACAGAAACCACTAGCATTCTACAGTGTGATTCTAGATCCAGTAATGAGAGGTCATTATCCATGTGAACAAGCATTGCTGCAGCAACCTTTGCAATTGAGAAATCTGTGAGTATCACAATGGGCTGTACAGTAACATTATGGGAGTAATTCATAGAATTCAGCGCACAAGTGGCGCACGCGGCTGGCGCACAGTGTGCGCGTGCGAATCCCTGCGCCTGGATTCCAGCCACCAAAACCAGCCGTGGCGCACAGTGGCGCAGCGACCCTGCAGCAGCGCCAGTTACGCCCCCAGGAACGCCTCTCGCGCAGGGAAAAGCCATCAATATATCCAATCCAGCGCAAAGGGCTGCGCTAACCCTGTACCAGCACGGCAAGCGGGCTACGTGTATCACTGGGGTGCACTGGAAGTACCTCACGCGATTGGCCCCGTGCAAGCAGGGTACGCGTATTTCAGGGGTGCGCGGGAAGTTCCACACGCGATTTCCGCAGGGTACGCGTATCTCAGGGGTGCGCGGGAAGTGCCACACGGGATTTCATCATGGTACGTGTATTTCAGGGGTGCGCGGGAATTTCCACACGCGATTGGGCCCGTGCGAGCACGGTACGCGTATCTCAGGGGTGCGCGGGAAGTGCCACACGCGATTGCAGCAGGGTACGTGAATTTCAGGGGTGCGCGGGAATTTCCACACGCGATTTCATCATGGTACGTGTATTTCGGGGTGCGTGGGAAGTTTCACACGTAACATCAGCAGGGCACGTGTATTTCAGGGGTGCGCGGGAAGTTCCACACGCGAATTCATCAGGGTACGTGTATTTCGTGGTGCGGGGGAAGTTTCACACGCGACATTAGCAGGGTACGTGTATTCCAGGGGTGCGCGGGAAGTTCCACATGCGATTCCATCAGGGTACGTGTATTTCAGGGGTGCGCGGGAAGTTCCACACGCGATTGGGCCCGTGCGAGCAGGGTACGCGCATTTCAGGGGTGCGCGGGAAGTTCCACACGCGATTCCATCAGGGTACATGTATTACAGGGGTGCGCGGGGAGCACCACACGTGAATTGCACGTGTGGGTCCTCCCAGGTGTTCCCTCTACACCCTCCACGGCCCCTGCAGGTGGCTCACACCACAGGGGCCTACCCTGCACATGTCCTGCAGGCACCCCATCCACCATGGCCATGACCCCCAGCCAACCCACATGTAAACTTGCACTACTGCCCACCAATGCATGTCCCCCTGCACCCCCAGCCACCAGGGGCACCCTCCACCAGGCCCCCACCCATGTCCCCCACCCCCCCAGCAGTGCAGGGGCAGCCTCCACCAGGCCCCCACCCATGTCTCCCACCACCCCCACCCCCCAGCCACCAGGGGCAGCCTCCACCAAGCCCCCACCCATGTCTCCCACCACCCCCACCCCCCAGCAGTGCAGGGGCACCCTCCACCAGGCCCCCACCCATGTCTCCCACCACCCCCACCCCCCAGCACTGTGGGGCACCTGCCAGCAGGCCCCCACCCATGTCCAACTCATGTCTCCCACCACCCCCACCCCCCAGCACTGTGGGGCACCCTCCACCAGGCCCCCACCCATGTCTCCCACCACCCCCACCCCCCAGCACTGTGGGGCACCTGCCAGCAGGCCCCCACCCATGTCTCCCACCACCCCCACCCCCCAGCAGTGCAGGGGCACCTCCACCAGGCCCCCACCCATGTCTCCCACCCCCCCACCCCCCAGCACTGTGGGGCACCTGCCAGCAGGCCCCCACCCATGTCCAACTCATGTCTCCCACCACCCCCACCCCCCAGCACTGTGGGGCACCCTCCACCAGGCCCCCACCCATGTCTCCCACCACCCCCACCCCCCAGCACTGTGGGGCACCTGCCAGCAGGCCCCCACCCATGACTCCCACCACCCCCACCCCCCAGCAGTGCAGGGGCACCCACCACCAGGCCCCCACCCATGTAACCCAGCACCCCCACCCCCCAGCCACCAGGGGCAGCCTCCACCAGGCCCCCACCCATGTCTCCCACCACCCCCACCCCCCAGCCACCAGGGGCAGCCTCCACCAGGCCCCCACCCATGTCTCCCACCACCCCCACCCCCCAGCAGTGTAGGGGCACCCTCCACCAGGCCCCCACCCATGTCTCCCACCACCCCCACCCCCAGCACTGTGGGGCAGCCTCCACCAGGCCTCCACCCATGTCTCCCACCACCCCCACCCCCCAGCCACCAGGGGCAGCCTCCACCAGGCCCCCACCCATGTCTCCCACCACCCCCACCCCCCAGCAGTGTAGGGGCACCCTCCACCAGGCCCCCACCCATGTCTCCCACCACCCCCACCCCCAGCACTGTGGGGCACCTGCCAGCAGGCCCCCACCCATGTCCAACTCATGTCTCCCACCACCCCCACCCCCCAGCAGTGCAGGGGCACCCTCCACCAGGCCCGCACCCATGTCTCCCACCACCCCCACCCCCAGCACTGTGGGGCACCTGCCAGCAGGCCCCCACCCATGTCCAACTCATGTCTCCCACCACCCCCACCCCCCAGCAGTGCAGGGGCACCCTCCACCAGGCCCCCACCCATGTCTCCCACCACCCCCACCCCCCAGCACTGTGGGGCACCTGCCAGCAGGCCCCCACCCATGTCCAATTCATGTTCCCCACCACCCCTACCCCCAGCACTGTGGGGCACCTGCCAGCAGGCCCCCAACCATGACTCCCACCACCCCCACCCCCCAGCAGTGCAGGGGCACCCACCACCAGGCCCCCACCCATGTCTCCCAGCACCCCCACCCCCCAGTCACCAGGGGCAGCCTCCACCAGGCCCCCACCCATGTCTCCCAGCACCCCCACCCCCCAGCCACCAGGGGCAGCCTCCACCAGGCCCCCACCCATGTCTCCCACCACCCCCACCCCCCAGCCACCAGGGGCAGCCTCCACCAGGCCCCCACCCATGTCTCCCACCACCCCCACCCCCCAGCAGTGCAGGGGCACCCTCCACCAGGCCCCCACCCATGTCTCCCACCACCCCCACCCCCCAGCAGTGCAGGGGCAGCCTCCACCAGGCCCTCACTCATGTCTACCACCAGCCCACCCCCCAGCACTGTGGGGCACCTGCCAGCAGGCCCCCACCCATGTCCAACTCATGTTCCCCACCACCCCCATCCCCCAACAGAGTGGGACACCTGCCAGCAGGCCCCCACCCATGACTCCCACCACCCCCACCCCCCAGCAGTGCAGGGGCACCCACCACCAGGCCCCCACCCATGTCTCCCAGCACCCCCACCCCCCCAGCCACCAGGGGCAGCCTCCACCAGGCCCCCACCCATGTCTCCCAGCACCCCACCCCCCAGCCACCAGGGGCAGCCTCCACCAGGCCCCCACCCATGTTTCCCACCACCCTCACCCTCCACCAGGCCCCCACCCATGTCTCCCACCACCCCCACCCCACAGCACTGTGGGGCACCTGCCAGCAGGCCCCCACCCATGTGCAACTCATGTTCCCCAGCTAACATGTCATCACAATCTAGATCCCTGGTCCCTATGGTCAGCCTCCAAATGCAAAACACCCACCCGAGTATTGCATCCACCCACTCATAATTTGCAATTACATCACAGAACACCAATTGCAAGTTCCGAAACAAACACATTTCCCTCCCAATGGGTGTCAGTGAATCTCAAAACCCATATCATGAAATGCATGAAACCAATGAGATACCACACATTGAAGTTCACCAAAAAAAATATGTATTAAAGGAAACATAAATAGAATCAAAAATAAAGAAACAGAAATGTGAATGTACAAAAATTAAAAGAAGCATGTCCGTGAAAAAAAGCAAAACCAAAAATAAAATTCCAAAGTAATGATGTCCAAAGTCAGTGTCCACAAAACAAAATCCAATGGGAAATAAAAAAGAAAGCCATTGCTCCATGGTTAAAATGTGAAAAAAAAATACAATCCAACAGTGAACTATGTACATGGGAACAAGCCAGGGTCCATTATCCCAACAAAAGAAAGGAAACCTATCTAACTACACTAACTAATAAAATAAACTATATACATAAATGTGGCCAATGTCCGAAAGGTCCAAATAAAATCAAAACTAAAATGAAACCTAACACTACCTACATAACTATGTACAAGGGCAGCGGGCTAGTTTGACGGCTCACTTGTGGATGTCCCGGGCCAGGGCATCATCGAACTCCTGCTCAATGTCCTGGAGGCGGTCCTCCTCCATGGCCCAGAGGGTCCGCAGGGCCGTCGCCGTGTCCACCTCCAAACCCCTGCGGATTGCCTCGAGGCACTCGGCCCGCCTCAGGGCCCTCCGCATGGAGTTCCCCGCCCTGACCATTGTGAGCCATGCTTCTTCCGCCCGCTGCCGCTCCGCATCTATGGCGTGGCCCAACCGCTGCCACACGGAAGACACTCTCAGTCCTGGGTCCTCCTGCCCTCCGGCCGATGCCTGCCCCTCCGATGTTGAAGGCCCCGAGCCTTCATGGCTCCCATCACATTGCTGCTGCTGCTGCACTTGCCTCTGCCCGTGCACTGCTCCTGCTGCCTGCACATCCTCCGCCGGCTGGGGTTAAGTCGTTGATGTGGCCACCCCTGCTGGACGTCCGACTCCCGACTGTGGCAGGGATGCTTCCTCCACCAGCCTGGCCGCACTGTCAGAGGCAGCTCCACAGGGCACCCAGGTGACTGATGGGTGGGAAGATGGCACGGAGGACGACTGGCGCGTAGGGGGTCCAGTTGAGGAGGGGTTCGTAGCAAGCCCCATCATACGGAGGAATCCGGCCTGGGTGACGTGGTCAATGAGCCATCCGAGATGACGTGCACTCTCCTCATAAAAAGACTGCAGGTCACCTCGCATGGCCCGTTGACGCAACGCCACACCAGTCAGGACAGGCTCAACCCGGACCCGGATAGCCACCCGGACCCGGATAGCCACGTCCGCAGGCAGAGGAAGGCCAGTTGACGTGAGCTCATCCCCTGCCTGAAAACGGGTCTGGACGTAGGCATCCCTGCTGGTGCAAGATGATGCAGGGACAGGATCAGGGAAAGGATTGCACACAGGCACCTCCGCGGCGGCCTGTGCTGCCTCCTGTCCCTGGTCCTGCACTGCACCACTAGCACCAGTGGGATCCCCACCTCCAGACCCCATCTCTGGTGCTTGCACGGCCTCCTCCTCCACCAAACCCCCCACCAACCTGGATGACTCTGTGCCATCTTCCCCTGTTGGGCCCTGTGGGGTCCCAGCTGCCCCTTCTGCTGCCGAGGAGTCCAACTCCAACCTCCGCCTCTTGGACCTCCCCCCGGCAGCTGCGGCCTGGGACGCGGCACCAGACTCCTCACTCCCCGACGAGATCACAACATGGGAGGGGAGCCGGGCCTTGCGTCTCCGGCTGGCGGTGGGATCCCCGCCGCTGTGCTCCACAGCACCTTCTCCGCCCTCTTCACCAATTGACGCTGCAGACAGGGAGAAACAAAACACAGGCATCAGGGCACTGTACAATGGACACATACAAACATGACAATTGTACATGAGTGGCATTGGCAAACCTCAGACATGTCATCACAATCCCCAACACACATGTCATTTCAACTCGCACACATGAGCCATACTACAGCCATATCGCAACTGCCAGCACCATCCATACACATACAACAGCATGAGCAGGCAAAGGTGAGCCAGACATCACATGCAAAACAGGAAGTGCACCACACATGTACACACACCACCACACTTGCATGCATGTGTACACCTCTGCCAAGTGTCGCAGTGTTCAGACGGGCATCCATGTCACATCTGCCAATCAGGCTTCCACATACCGCTGTCACATGCATCCATGTTGCATCACTGTTGCACCCTTGTCAAATACACACACATGCACATGTACACAGTGCTGATACATGCAGCCGAAAACAACATACATGCGTGACATCACGGACATGTCTACTTACATACACATTCATCCAAACATGTGTGCCCACACAACTGCATTTGGCATGCAAGCCTACACACACAAGCACCATCCATGTCTCACACATTCCAGCCCTCGCATGTGTTAGCCCCACGGCCCTGTACACCCCCACCCATACTCGACCCCATACAAACAGATGTGCAACCTGCACACTACTGAAAAATCACCACACGCACTGCTCACAATCAGGATGCATGTACACTTACCGCTCGACTCCAGACGGGTCTGCCTCTCAAGGACCTGGACGTGGAGCGCTGGGGATATGCGTTCCAGGACCCTCATCTGTTTTTCCGACAAGTGGCCCCGGCGCCCCTTGGCATCCGCTGCCTTCAAGAGGTGCCGGGCCTTGTTCAAGGTCCTGGACCTGAAGTCCTCCCAGCGCTTCTTGACATATTGGAAGTCGCAGACTGCCACCCCCTCCGCGTTGATGGCAGTCACGATGTCAGTCCAGATCCGGTCCGTCCTTCCTTGTCGGCGCGGGAACTTCCGAAGAGGGCATCATACTGCCTCAGGACTTGCTCCACCAGGACACCAACTTCGGTGGCACTGAAGCTGGTGCCCCTCTGCCTCTCTGGCCGGGGGTTGTCAGTGGTCTCAGATGGTGTTTGCCCCGACATGACAACCCCAGAGGCAGGAGTGGGTGGGCAACTGGGTCCTGGGGCTGTGGAGCGATGGAATCCCAGTCGGGAGTCTTCGGTTCCAGCAGGGGTGGTCACAGCAACAGCACCCCTGGCTGATGTGCAAGGCAGCAAATGGCAGGGCACGTGGGCAGCAGGCAGTCAGGCAGCAGCAGATGGCAGACGAGGAAAGGGCCCATGAGCGTAAGCGCGTGTGGAAAACTGCACGTCCGCGTGTAATACGAGGAAAGGGCCCATGCGCGTAAGTGACGTGACGCGCGCGTGCGTTTCCCTCTGCACGGGTTAAAGGTGAGCGGGCCCAGCAGTTCGCTGTACGTGCCTTTCGTGGAGACCGACGTGTGTTGCTGCTTCCTGTTGTTTCGCGCGCCATCACAACTTCACAGCTATCAAGGACGTATCTCTTCTTTTGGCAGGGGTATTGGCTACGCGTGTTTTTCTGCATCGCGCTAGTCAGACGGTGAGTCGCACACGCTCTTTTTCCCACTGCGGGTGCCCCTGTGTATCGCACCCATTTTAGATGTCATAGTAGCCTGCGTGTCCCACGCGTACGCGTTATTCGTGTTACTGGGTGCCACTGCATACTGCGGGAGGTTGAATCCACGCACGTAGGCTGCAGGGTTGCGTGCACGGTTTTACTGCAGTTTTGGGGTGCCTGAGCGTTGCGTGACACGTCACCACATCACCGGGGTCACATACAGCCTTGCAGGTGCAGGGGGGCTGTTAACATCTTGCTTCCCACCCCCTTCACCCCAATTGCCCAGGTCAATTGTGGTGTACACCTCCCATTGGCACCACTCCATCTGTGCCAGCACTACTACATCTGTGCCATGGTTGGGAGGCCACCAAAGGTGAGGGGCGCCTCAGCTGGGTGTCCTCCTCGTGGTGGGCGTGGTCGGGGACGTGGCCGTGGTGACCAGGGAGTAGGGGGACTCCAGGGTGTCCAGGGCAGCCACAGAGGGGGAAGAGGCAGGGGTGCGCCACTTGAGCACATTGTTGTGCCATGTGTCGGTGCAGCCATGCCACCACCCCCTGTGGTTCCGGGGGATGCAGCTCCTGCATCTGGCACTGGCACCCGTACGACCCGGCAGTCCGTTCCATCGACTGCCATGGGCCCAAGGGTAGTGGTAGCTGTAGGTGCAGCTGTGGACACCGCCACCCAGGCTCAGGGTCTGCCAGCGCAGGCTGCGTTGGCACTTGAAGAGCCCTTGGTAGATCTCCAACAGGCCAGGGGGGAAACCATAGGGGCACGCCGGGCTGCTCAGACCAGGACACATGTCCCTGGGGCAGTCATGTCATCTGCTGCCCCGAACAGCCGGGTGTTGGCAAGTGCAGGGGCAGATGCACCCAACAGCACCCCGGTTGTGAGTCTGCCAACCAGGACCGTTGCGGTCAATGACCCTGCCACAGCTGATGTTGCTGCGCAGGGTCCATTAGTGGGCACCCAGTTCCACTGACACAAGTCAGGCCTTTGGTCATCCCTCCACCTGCCACTCCCTTGGCTCAATATACCGAACCCACTGGCCATACTGGTCAGGGCGGCATTAGCCAGCCAGGGTCTGCGCCACAGTCCAAGAGGAGGAAGGTTGCACCTGCAGCACAGGCTTGGACCCCACACACAGCCACGACCTCCTGCACGTCGAGGAAGAAGCCTTTCTGTAAGCAGGAACTGGACTTCCTCGTGGACTACGTGCGGGGCCACAGCCGTGACATGCTAGTGGGTGCCAATAGTCAGACTACGGCTGCCCAACGTGACACCCACTGGAAGCATGTTGCGGAACATGTCAGTTCATTCGGCCATGAGGTGCGCACGGCGCAGGAGTGCAAAAAGCGTTGGAATGACATCAAGCGCAGCACTAAGCCTAAGCATGCCTCTAATTACAACTTGACTCTGGTGACTGGCAGGAGCCTGCACCAGAGGAGGAAGAACTCACTCCGCATGAGGCTCTCGTTGCGGAGTTCATACCACCTGAATTGGTCGAAGGAGTGGGAGAGATGCTGGACTTTGATGCCCAGTCCAGTGAGTGTTGATGCGTGTTTGTTGAGGACGTGTGTGTTTCACTTGTGGGATGTGTTGTGCATGATTGCTGCTACATGTGACGTGTCCATGGCTCTGATGTGTAAGTAATACAATGCTTCCGTCATGCATGTCTCCTCTGCCTGCATGCGGGACTCCATGTGGGCATGCTCCCTTGCCCCTCCTCCGACACTCTGCACCCCAGTTCCACCTTTGCACTTGTCTGCTTCAATCTTGCCAATGTGTAGTTTCTTGTTCATGTGTCCTGTGTAGATGCTAACTTCCAGCGTAGAAACTGCCAGACATATGCCGTGTGGTACAGCCTTAGTACTCGATGCAGGGTATCTCACTTGTACTGTGCATGGGTCAGATGTCCCACAGGGACATGAGTGCCCATTCATGCTCCATGTGCATTGCACGCACCCCCCTATGTGTCCTTGACTGGATGATCACTGTAATATGAGTCCTTGGTTACATACATTGCCTGCCATCTCATCTGCCTCCCCATGTGAACTGTGGCTCAGTCCTGCGTTGCACACATGTTTAGGCTCTAACAATCTGTGTGGCTCACAGGCCTCAGCCTGTTCAATGGCCAATGACTCTGTCCAACTCTTGTTGTGTCTTTTTCATACGTGGGCGGCCTCCGGAGTTTTCATCATGTGTCCTGCCTACTGTCCGAGCATCATTTGCAGTGTTGTAATTTGAATCACATTAAGCTGTTGATGCCAGTCAACACTGGCTGTCAATACACAGGTGTATGGTCAGCCTTGTGATACCATGCTAGGCATCCCTGCTTTGGTACTGGGGTGGAGGGGTGCTTGGCTTCTAGACATGGAACACATTGAATGCACAATGCACGTGATGTGTGAATTTGACATTGCACTGCCTTCACATTTCCTGGCACACACCATGGAGTGCTTGTACATGTAGGTAGTGAGTGGCGTACACATTTTCTACACTGCATAGACCCACTTCCATGGAAACTGCCACCTTTCAACAGGTCTGATCACAGAAGCTATTCAAAGTAGACCCAGCATGCATGCCAGGTCATATGTTGTGTGTCACATGTCTGCCGGATGCCTTTGCTGTTGGTGTGTGTGTGTGTCGTGTGCTTCTGACATGTGTAGTGAACTTTTTTCTCTCTATTTTTCAGGTGATGACGCAATGGAGGCGGAGGATGGTGTTGTCATGCCAGACACAGGGTTGGTAACACCACATCAACCCGGCACTAGTGGGGGTCGTGGGGTGGTAGGCCACGAAAACCCCCAAGTGCTGCAGTCCATCTTGTCTCTGGCTGCCTATGAGTCCAGCCTTGATGACGACTCTGACGTCCATGTTGAGTTGGATGAGCATCAAGTCCATGTGTCAGGGGTGAGTGATTCTGATGTGGACACTCCTCTGTCTGCGACACCTGCACTGAGGGATCAGACAGTCTTGGTTCCTCCGCCCGTGGTGGATCGGGACGCAGGGTCACCCTCCACACCAGTCACTGATGTGCCTGGGACATCACGTCGACGGGGGCATGTAGTCGTGCAGCTGCAGGTGGTGCCAACACAGCGAGGACCCCCGGTCCTTGGGTCCCGCAGGGGTCAAGCCCGGCAACGCGGTCGCCGCGCCCAACCGCTGTATACTGAGTGGGAGCAAGACATGACTGCCAATTCCGAACGGCAGGGGGCAGCAATGGAGAACATTGCTTAGAGCATGGTGCGTGTGGCCCGATCTGTGCTCCCCCCTGCTAGGCAGGTGCTTCTCCACCAGCAGGCGGCACGGTCCACGGCCCGCTCGCTCAGGCTGGGCATGGCGGCCTCAGACAGGGCACGCCAGGCTGAAATGTCACCTCTGCATCAAGCAATTGCTGCTCACGCAGAGGCGCACATGGATGCCCTGAGGGAGGAGTATGCTTCCCTCAGATCCACTCTGGGTGTCCTTATGATGTCCCAGAGGCAGCAGGCAGAGGAGAGGTTTGCACAGCTTGAGCGTACCATCTCGGCTGAGCTACAGGCTTGCCGGGAGGTGCAGCGGTCGTCCAGCCAGGCCTTGCAGAAGGAACTCTGTGTTACATGTGCTACCTTGCAAGAGGAAGCACGTGTATCACGTGAGGTTCTGCATGCAGACCTATGTCACATCGCCACACAGAACCAGGCTCACCCGTCCGGCAGACTTGCTGCCGACGAGGGGCAAGCTGCAGCTAGGCGTGGCCAGGCTACTGTGCCACGTCCTCCTTTACAGGATGAGCCAGACTCGGACGACCATCTATCTCCCACATAGGTCGGGCTGTGCAGGCGTTGAAACCATGGAGGTTTTTTATTTGGCTCAGCATCATCGCATGTGGATGTTGAGCAGCACCCTGTACCTCCCCCCTCCTGGGTGCCTCCCCTCCCCCCGGGTCGTATGTGGCCATTTTTGAATTTTCTTTTAGTTTAGTTAGTTAAGTTTCTGTTTGATAGTTAGTTTAAATAGGTAATGTAGGTTTTCCATTGTTAGTGCAATTAGTTAACAGTTGATTTAGTTTAAAATTGCTAGTCTATTGTGCTTTCATGTGACGGTTCGGTGCTTTGTGGCTTTTGAAGGCATCCACTGTCTGTTCCAGCTGGGCCCTTCAGGCTTGTCTTGTGTATGTGTTTGCTGCTTGGGGTCCTTGACTCACATATGCCACTCCTGCCTCCCTTATCCATGGGCTCGCAAGGATGGTTCGATGTTACAGAATATTACACAAGGGCTTTGGACTGTCATATCTGTGGCATGTCTGGTGCTGTGTGACTTGTGTTGACACCCCTAGTGGGGATGATTTTGGTGTCATTGTCCACTGTTCGGCTTTTGCTAGATGGGGTGTGTCATGAATAATGTGTACATTGATTGCTATGCATTGTGTAGTATGTTTCATATCTTTCCTGTACAAGTGTTTGTTGCAATTCATGCTGTAGATAGTGTACCACACTTTGGATGTGAAAGACGGACTGATGGTGTGATTTGTGATGTGACTCTCTGACATGGTCAAGTAATGAGATGCCTGATGAGACACACACAGATGACTTTGAAGCATTAATCATGTGTTTCATGCCCTTTCTGCAGGGCGATGAGCCTCCAGAGCACCTTTGCCAGCAGACATGGCCCATTGGATGACGGAAATCTGGACCCGTTTGTTGGTGCCCACATGCACATGTGTGCACAAGCAGAGGCACAGTGATTGCAGACCCACATCCTAGAACTGCTGACATGTTCCAAGGAACTCCAGGCAAGGTGAGCATCACAGGGGGGCCACGACACAGCAAAGCTTGCACCAGGCGAGTTGCACATGCAGGCTTAGTCACAGCACTTAGGATGAGCTTAGACGAATATTGGTGTTGAAGCACACAATGCAGCTCAGATGTGTTTGTGGACTGATGGCTGTTGATAGTAGGGTTGTCTGGGACACATGCAGGGGCAGTGGCACATACCCTCCGGTACACCAAGGTCCATTGAGGCACTTGTATCAACCATGTAGCCTTCCGAGACATGGAAAGGGGCAGCTCACAGGGACATACAGCAAGGGACATACTCGGGTGCAGTGCATTTCATTTCCATGTACTTTATGATAAATGCACTGCCAACTTTGTTTCGGTCATGGTGGTACGCAACTTGCACTGAAGTCATGGCTTGCTATATGGGTCTGTCTGCTTACCCAGGGAACATTGCATGTTGTGTGAATTGTGACACATTGGTGTTCCATTTGCCACGCACCCACCGGTGGCTGACTTACTGCATTGACTGTGTATGACCCGTCACAGGGGTACTGATATATATGGGTACGAAGCATCTACACCAGATTCTCTGTTTGTAGAGTAGTTTGTTGCTATGGGGCATGTTTGGTGGTATGTTTTTGTGTAATTGGCACGTACAGGTTGTTCACTGTGGCTCTCTTTGCAGCATTGCAGTGCTCCTGTAACCAGACCTGAGAGTGCGCAGGCAGGAGGCCAGCACTCAAAACCAGAGCTAAGTGTCTTGTTGTTTTTCATTCAAACTGCTCTGCATAGGCTTGCTGGGGGGGTGCACTAATGCATGGATGTATGTGTGATTCAATTTGGTATGTTTTTTTCCCCCCTAATCACCCGGAATCCTATGCAATTTTGAACCCTGTACCCTCTACCCGGTGTTCCTGCTTCCCGTACCTATCCAAGCAACGTTCCCTAACCCTCTTTCCCCGCTGGGGTTGCGGATGCCTGTGTAAGCCCCGAACTTGCAGGCGCCAAAACCCTAGAGGGTGTGGTTGGTTCGTACCACTCCTAAGCCTGGACTACAGAAGGCCATAACAATGATGTCCAAGTTTGTTTGGATTGTGTATGTGTTCATGCAGGTAGTACATTTTCGTTCATTCCCTACTTTCATGTGTCATTCCTCCTCCCCTCTCCTGCCACTCATTCCAGTTATCCAGTGTGCCAACACCTGTCCCGACTGCATATCCCTGAACCTCCTTCCCCACCAGGGTCTCAGGGGCCTGTGTGAGTTTGACCTTGCAGGCACCCGGGACACGGTGGGGGTGGTTGTTTCGTGACACTCCCGCGCCTGTACACGGGACCTGTGACAATACACATCCGTTCATGATGCATCATCCTATGTTATGTACCACACATGGTTCACATCCTGTTGTGACATTGTTTTACTGTGCTACCTTGGTTGTTGCATCATTGTGGTAGTACTTGGCCTTTGTGAGGTACTGCTACGTCAAGTCATCTACTGGAGGGTGTTCGGGTTCGTTTTTATGCCTTGGATTTTGGGATTTTGGAAATGAGTGTGGATTCTGAGGGTTCAGGCATCTTTTTACACACAAAGTGGGAGATGGTGACGAAGGGTAAAGGTGATCCTGTGGCCAGGTGGAATTGAGGGTTGAAGGCTCCATGACCCAGGTGCAGTTGTTCAGTGGGTCATGGTCATTTGTGAGGGAGGGGGGGGTTGTTGTTGATAGTTGCCTTGCCCTGCAGTGTGATGGGAACTCTGACATTGTAATGGTGGTATCCTATGTACATGTTGTGTTCTGCTGATCAATGCCTGTTCATGTGTTGTGTTTTCCTTTCAGGTGCGAGGGGTTAGTTGTGGTTTGACATGCTGGGGTGTACACATGGTGAATGTTCACATGTGATGTGTAGGGAACACTGATGGTCACTTGAGTGCACATGCATATGTGGAGTGCATGTCCTTGCAGAACCACACACTTGCACTCTGATGCACTACATGTATTCCCACCCTTGCATATCCACGTGTACACTGTTTGCCTTCTGGTGCCCACTGTGTCCCTGCAGCACATGTTCTGTGACCGATTATGGATCCAGTACATGCCTAATTTGATGTTTGATGTGGTCTGTCACTTAGATGTGATGCTCAGGGTGTGCATCACACACAATGGCTGTTCACTGTGCTGTGCGCTGAGCAGTGTGTTGCAGGGGTAGGACACTGCACACATGAGCTACAGTGTTGATTTTGCAATGCATAATGTGCATGTAGACAGGCATTCATTGTTATGTTACGTCTACGACTGTTGTAATGCATTTGGAAATGACTTATTTTGGGTGGGAGATTTTGTTGGTCTGTCATTTCATCTGATTCCGGGTCAGGCATCATTGTCTGATGCCACTGTGCATTTAGGACATGGCAATGTGTACCTTATTGTTACTGTGTTGGTGTATGGGTATTGCTTGCCATGTCATGTTGATGTTTGGGAGGGTTTGAGAGACATGACAGTGATGGCCATGGCCTGTTTTGCAGGTGTGTGTGATGCACACCTTGCATGTCAGGGTCATCCGCTTCTCAGAGCAACTAGCTGGGGGTAGATTTCTCTCCGCGGCAGGGCCCTCCCCCTGGAACAGACTTCCTGCCTGACTTGAACTTGAGGGGAACCATCTCCAGTTCTGGAAGCACCTCAAGACCTTCCTCTTTGCTTCTGCTTACTCTCTGCCTCTCCCTTGCAGAATTCTTCACTGGAACTGCACAGGAGCTGCAACTGGGCCACTCTCACTGACCTCAGTCCCTGGCCCAGCCACTCTCCACTTGCACTGCCTCCCTGGCAACCCCTGCACTGCAGTACTGTCTCTCTATCCCTACAGCCCTCCCTTCCCAGCACTTGTCTGCACTTATCTTTGCAGTTGCCACCAGCCGACCTATGTATTATTTTTTTGGGCTACTTCCCCTGTACTGGGCTCCCCCCCCCACCCTTCCCCTTGCACTTTTCCCTTCCCCCTACCCCTGCACTTGCACGATCTCAATGACACCTGGCCTAGTAGTACCGTTGTCTGTCTTCCCTTGTTCCCCCCTCCCTGCCTCATTGCGCCTTGAAATACTTGTGTATGGGCCATATCATGTCATATGTCATATGTGTGCCTTTTGGTCACACAGGATAGCTTGTGTTTAAGTAGCTAGGGATGCAGACGATGTGGCACTTCCATGGCAACTATCTCAGGGTGGTAGGGTTGTGACAGTTGACTGTCTCTTTGTCATCATCGATTGTCACCTGGTATGTGCCAGGCCTGTGTGCACTCCGCAGGGGTGGGAGTTTAGGTGAAAAATGTGGCCACAAGCTGGGTCCGGGCTTCCTCGCCACGTGCCCTGTCCCCTCCCATGGGCAGCGCCTGTGCCTGTGGTTGGGGATGTGGGGGCACCACCATGTCCACCGGGACGCCCTGCCGTGTTGCAACATTGTGCAGGACACATGCTGCCACAATGATCCTGCACACTACTGGTGGTGCATAGAGTAGTTGCCCACCAGAGCGGTCAAGGGAGCGGAAACGTGACTTGAGCACTCCGAATGTGCGCTCCACTATGCCCCTGGTTGCAATATGGGCGGCGTTGTATCTTACCTGGGGTGGTGTAGTGGGGTTCCGGATTAGCGTCATCATGTGGTTGCTCAGAGGGTAGGCACTGTCCCCTGGGGAGGTGATAATAGTTGAGATTATTAGGGTTTGGATATTTGTCTGTGTGTGACTTGCATGCATGTGCAAGGGCATTTGTACTGACCTAGGAGCCATGTGTCACCATGCTGCCCAGCTTCCAGGGCCCGGCTCAGGGTGGACATTCTGTATATGAAACTGTCATGGGTGGAGCCAGGGTAGTTTGCATAGACAGAGGTGATGATTCCCTTTGCATCACATACCACCTGTACATTGATGGAATGCCAGTGCTTCCGGTTTCGGTAGATGTGCTCAGTGGCCCTATGTGGACGTAGGGCCACATGGGTGCAATCTATGGCACCGAGCACTTTGGGGAAGTGTGCCACCCTGAAAAAATCCAGGACAACGGCCTGCCTTTCTGCGGGTGTTCTGGGCATGTATATGTGCCTGCGGACTGAGGGGCGCGCTGTCATGATTGCCAGTACCTGGTGTAGGCAGCGTGACTGCGTGGCCTGTGAGACCCCCCCCACTATGGCAGTGGTCCGCTGAAATGACCCAGTGGCCAAAAAATGCAGGACATTGAGCAGCTTCTCCAAGGGGCTCAATGCTTGGGAGCAAAGGGTGGGGGTTGTAAGGTCATCTTCCCACTCCCTGACCAGGTCTAGGATGATATGGGGTGGAAACCTTTACGTGCCGTAGACCTGGTCGTCAGGCATCCCAAAAAGGCTTGTCCGTGGTGCGAAAATGCGTGCGCTGGCTATTCTCCTCCTCCTGCGGTGTCCCACGATCAGTGCAGCGACAAATGGGGCATTCATCGTAGCTGTATATACGCGTTTGTTGTTTGCGCGCACTTTTATGCTGTGCGCGGGGACGCCTCCGCCTGCCTTCGTGTGGGCGGGCGCGTTGACGCCTGTGCACGTCTTTTGCCGTGCGCGGGTTTCCCGTATTCGGATACGTGGTAAGACTGTAGGTCCGAGTGTCATCGCGTGTGATCGGAGGGGAGTGAGCGTACACGCGATTGGCCTGGGTACGTGTGTTTCAGGGTGCGCGGGAAGTTCCACACGCGATTAGCCTGGGTACGTGTGTTCCGGGGTGCGCGGGAACTTTCACACGCGATTGGTGGAAATCCACGTGTGTTCTGTCATCACGTGCAATGAGGGAAACACCCGCGCGCGTCACGTCACAGACGCGCTCACGCGCTAAGGGCCTTTGGTGTTAGGGAGAATTCTCTGTTTAGGCTGAATTTCCTAACCTAGTGAGTCCCCCAGCAGCTTTGCTGGATTTCTGGAGTTTGTTTTTTCCATCCTGCCAAGAGTGAGACTCTTTTCTCCCACTCTTGGACATGTATGTGTGTATAATTCCTTTGAAATGTCAATGTGTTCGATGGGCTATGGGGTCATTTACTCCATAGGGTCTCATATGTTTTTCTATGTGTGTTACACCGCACTCTACGTGCCGTAACACTGGGACGTCCTAGCGGACCCCGACCATAGACTCCATACCCGGGAACTGACTACTGTCTCCCCGGGCATGTAAAGTCACCATTGGCTTTACTAGACCTAAATTTACTAACAGGACTAGTACAAACCATCTTATTGTGGACGTACTAGTAGGGGTAATTTGATTACTCCTAGACCTGTTACTTGATGGGGCACTGTCCCGTCCCCCCTCGTCGAGTTTTGGCTGGTGGCAGTGGAAACTACTTGTTATGTTCGACCCCGAGCATAACCCTATGGGATTCGTCCCATTGTTGGAGATTGATACTTTTTCTCGTTAATCTCTAACGTACCACCGATCTACTTATCGTAAATATGTTTATCGGATGGTATTTTCTGCCAGAACTCGGTTTGTAAAATGGCATCTGTGTTCGTCTCTGTGACTCCTAAACCAAAGGTTCCCGCTCACCACTTAGCATGTGTTGATTGACAGCTAGGCTGAATGACTGGGGGTTTTCTGCATAAAAGCAGGGCTTGGGGACTGGATCTTCAGAAGTCGCCACAGGACCTAAGAATCCGACGAGGGTAACGCTGAGCCGACCTGCACGACGACACCTCCGGTGGAGCCCTGCGGAACCGACTCACCACTTCCCGACGACAGGGGAGATCTCCCTGCCGGAGAGTCTCTTCCCCTGGCTGGTGGGAACAACCAGTCTCCTTTGCTTTTTATTCACCTCAGGACGCAGTGGTCGAATTGCCCGTGCAGAGCACCCCGGCAACCGGATAGCCACTATCCCTGAACCGTGACCAAAAGGTGGTGCCTTGTGACGGAGCACTCCGCGGCTGGTCTCTTCCCTGGTGGTGCACCGGACTTCATTTTCTTCGACGACGAGATCATCTCTACTCTTGGCAAAGACCCGCCGTGCATCCACCACCAGGAACAACTGCCCCCGCCGGAGCTGCCCTCCACAACAAGGTACCGTGTCTGCCTGGCTTCCCTTTCGATCGGTTCGAGTGAGGTGTCTTAATCCTCTCCGTTCCGTTGGGTCGCCTCCAAGCTTTTCTCATCCTTTGTTCTGAACTGGTTCAACCTGCCAATGACAATTTGCTATACAGACTTGAATGCATCTCCACTAGAGACTTTTTGGGACATCGCGCCTTGCCTCTCTCCGAGTGGGCCTGGCTTCTGAACTTTACGATCTATTGTGATTCTTGCCTTCTTGCCTTGCATTTTATCTGCGTAGGATTGAACTGTGTTGATTTCATGACCTGCCTATCTTTTTCTCTCCCGTCCTAACTAATCTTCGAGTGTCATCTGGGTTGAGGTATACACCTCTGTCTGAAAATAAGTGATACCGGTAGAACCTAGAGTTGTCGAAATATTGCTAGGGGGATTGATCGTTTTCGACTTCGTAGAGTAATTGTGTTTGATTTGTTTGCCGTGATTTGCCTTAGTGTTTTTCGTATATGTTCTGTTATAAATAAATGCCTTAATATCTTTACACTAAGCCTCGTTGCGTGTTTGCTTGTCTTGTTGTGAAGAATTGCCCTATTTTGTATACTCCACATACTGCTCAACTTTTCTTGAGAGAAGTCTGACTGCTAAGCCACAGCTACCACGTGAATCTGTCTGGTGCAGACTGCTACCAAGTGGGTTCACCGCCAACGCCTGTAGTCCTAAATCTTTTGCAGTGGTCCCAGAGGGAACTGCACAGGTTTCCGCCTAACACTGGTGTACAGCGGTGGGATTTGTATCGAGTATACAGTTTAGAGTGCTTTTCGACACTGTAGGATAACTAACCACAAAACTTTGCACAAAAAGCAACTTTCAAAAACATGACTACGATGGAAACTTACAGTCAAGAGTCTTTGTCAGGTGAAAATACTGAGAGTTTGCAAGCTCTCTGTAGGCAAGAGAATCTTCCTGTAAGAGGCAAGAAGTTAGAACTAATCGAGAGATTGCTGGCGAACCAAAGTCTGGGTACTGGTTCAGAGGAACCAATCTCTCCAGCAACTGTAGATAACAGTGATGGTGTTGATCTGAATCGTAATTCTGATGATAGCGATGAAGAGGCTGACGAGGACGGAGAGGCTAACGAAACTTTCTCCCCTGCTCCTCTACCCGCCTTACCAGCTGTGCCTACGGGGCCCATACCAGGTCCCACAAGTAACCCTGCTTATTTTGAACTTGAAAAAATGAAGCTCGAACTAGAATACAAACGGTTCTTGGCTCAATCTGAACGAAACCAAGAGCTCGAATTCAGACGGATGAATGCCCAGGCTGAGCAGAAGCAAGCTGAGTTAAGACTCAGGGAAATAGAACTTAATCACGAGTTAGAGATGAAAAAGTTGTCTCTGGAAAATGATTCTCTCTCCTCTGGTTCCTCTAGGAGCTCCAGTCCCAAAAGACCCCGGATGTCGAAGGAATTAGTGGGTATGTATGAACCGAGATTGGATGTGTTGGATTGGTTGAAACTGTTTGAATACAATCATGGGCTCCAGGACATCACCGGGAATTGTTTGCTTCCCTGGTTGTTCTCTAGGCTCCCTCCTGTTGCGACTGATGTGGTAATGGAGTTGGGGGAGGCGGATAAGACGGATTACGAAAGTGTGAAACTAGCTTTAATAGCTAGATTCGGGAAGACCCCTTCCCAGTATCTTAAGAGGTTTAGAACCCTCAAAAAGCATGATGGTGCCCCTTGGGCTACCTGGGTGAGTGAAGGGTTGAAAAACTTAGAGGGATGGATTAAGGGTTACAAAGTGAACACTTATGAGGGTATGAGAAATCTTTTTATGTTGGAGTCTATTTATGATGCCTGTTCTCCTGAGCTCAGACAGCACTTGGCTGATTCGAAGGAATTAGATTCCAGGGAGCTAGCTAAGGCTGCTGACTTGTGGGTTGCCAACAGGGCTACTCATAAGGATTCTGGGGCAACTCAGAAAAAGGATGAGGGAAAACAGCCTAAAAAAGACTCAAAAGAGAGTTCGAATAACTCACATTCCAAAGAGGGCCCCAAACCAAACCAGAAGGGTAAGCCACCGGGAAAACTACAGCAGAATAGTATGCCTTCTGGTGCCAAACCGGAAGGAGGGCAGAACAAGCCACCATTCCAGAAAGCATTTGGTAAATGCTTTGTTTGTGGCTCGACTGACCACGTGAAAGGAGATCCCAGATGTAAGGGTAAACCTTCAGGGGTCCAGCTTGTCTCCTTAGCCTTCGCTCCAGAGGAGGAAGTCCAAATGGCAAGTGGAAACTTTCTACTGCTAGCTGACAAACCCATTGGAGTCTCAGCCAGCGTTTCTTTAGTATCTCTGGGGTTGTGGGAACAACAGAATTTAGATGTCTATAATTCTATCCCCGATAATACTAAAGAGTATTATAAGGACAGTGTCCAGGTGAATGGTCAGGAGACTCCTGCCATTAGGGACACTGGGGCCAGCATAACTGTGGTGGATAAATCGTTTTTTCAGGCCGAGGATGTTGCTAAGGCACCCAAACGCCTCACCAAGTTAGCTGGAGGGCCTGTGCAGATGCTTCCCCAATTACCAGTTCTCATCCAGTGTAACGACATGACTGTGAAGATACCTGTCAGCATACAGAGTGAGGTACCAGGACGCGTACTGTTGGGTAACGATTTGAAAACTCTCGGAGTTGTATCGCATACTCCCAGACCTCCTAGTAAACGATTACAGGAGCTAACCAGACCTGCAAGAGAGAGGACCATGCGCGGAACTCTCCAGGAGATGATGAAGAAAGATATCACTCCTGCTCCACTGGAATTGTCGGCCACTGTCTCCAAGAAATCAGAAGCGAAAGGGAAACCTAAGACTTCTATCCCGAAACGAGACGCCAGCATTCCAGTGCAGCCGACACGGACTTCCCCGCGGTTGTCCAAAGTCACACCCGTAACTCCACCTCCAGCCGAGGCTGAGAGGGAGGTACAACCCTGCGTGGTAGAATTAGACTCTGAGGAAGAGCTAATGGAAGGCCAAGAACTCATTGGAGATCTGGATCCTGTTGACCATCCTGAGCTGCAGTCGTTACTGGCAGAAGGTGGACCCAGCAGGGCGGACTTCAGTAAGGGACAGAGAGAATGTCCAACTCTGGAAGGTCTTCGCCACCAGGCAGAAGCTCAGGCTGAAGGGCAAGAGCCTGGGAAACACAGGTTGCACTGGGAAGATGGCCTCTTCTACAGTGAACCGACCGAGTCTGCACCTGGAGAGTACAAACGACTTGTAGTACCCCAAGAGAACAGACCACAGTTCTTGCAGTTAGCCCACGAGATTCCTTTGGCTGGTCACTTGAGTTTCAAGAAGACTAAGGAAAGGCTCTCTCTCTACTTCTATTGGCCAAAGATGGGGGCCGAAGTAGAAAAACACTGCAGGAGCTGCCACACCTGCCAGACCTCTGGTAAGGTTGGCTCCAGGAATGTGGCACCGTTAGTGCCTCTCCCAGTTGTGGGAGTCCCATTTGAGAGAGTAGGGATTGACATCATTGGTCCCCTTGATCCTCCAACCTCCTCAGGCAACAGGTTTATACTTGTTGTAGTAGACCATGCTACTAGGTATCCTGAGGCAATTTCTATGAGGACTGTTACAGCCCCGGCTTTGGCTAAGGCCCTCCTTGGTATTTTTACTAGGGTCGGGTTTCCTAAGGAAGTAATCTCTGACAGGGGGTCAAACTTTATGTCCCACTACATGAAAGCCATGTGGAAAACCTGTGGAGTTACTTACAAGTTCTCAACAGCTTACCACCCACAAACCAATGGGTTGGTGGAATGGTTCAACCGAACCATGAAGAGCATGATAGGTGCTTTAGAGGAACCCCTTAAGCGTAAGTGGGACCTTCTACTGCCATGCCTTCTCTTTGCTTATAGAGAAGTCCCTCAGGAGGGAGTCGGTTACTCTCCCTTCGAACTACTCTATGGTCATCCCGTCAGAGGTCCATTGGCCCTGATTAAGGAGGGGTTGGAGAGTGCTCCTTCCCCCAAGCCAGTCAGAGTGACTGACTACGTGATAGGTCTCCCGAGGAGAATGTCACACCTGATGACGGAAGCAAGCGATAACTTGAAAGCTGGACAAGCATTGGTCAAGCACTGGCACGATCAAAAGGCTAACATGGTTGAGTTCGCTCAAGACCAACTCGTTCTCGTTATGATCCCAACAAGGCAGAGGGCCTTGCAAGATAAGTGGATGGGACCCTTCCGAGTAGTGGGCAAACTCGGAGAGGTTAACTATCTGGTGGACTTGGGCAATCCCAAGGAGGCTCCGACAGTCTTTCACACCAACCGACTTAAAGCGTATGTCTCGCGACCTGATGTAGGAGCGTTGCTTCTAGCATCATCCGAGGAAGAAGAAGAGAGTGAAGCTCTTCCGGATCTCCTCAGAGGCTTACCTTTAGATGAAAAAATTGAAGGAGTAAATCTCTCCTCCAATCTGACACCCGAGCAACAAGAAGAGTGCAAATCTATGTTGAATCAGTTTGCCTCTCTGTTCTCGCTTTCACCAGGCTTGACCCCTTGGGGCCAGCACGACATACTCACTGGTGACTGTCTGCCTGTCAAGAACAGAGGATACAGAATGTCAGAGAACGTACGAACCCACATCAAAGGTGAGGTCAGCAAGATGCTCGATCTCGGGGTAATAGAGCCCTCTACTAGTCCATGGTCTAGCCCAGTTGTGTTAGTACCAAAGGCCGGATCTAAAGAACTTAGATTCTGCGTGGATTATAGAGCTCTTAATGCAGTCACCAAGACTGATGCCCACCCTTTGCCAAGAACAGATGAGTTGGTGGATAAACTTGGCGCCGCCAAGTTCCTCAGCACATTTGACTTGACGTCAGGCTATTGGCAAATAGATTTGACAGACCATGCCAAGGAGAAAACTGCATTTTCTACCCCCGCTGGCTTATACCAGTTTAAGGTAATGCCATTCGGATTGAAAAATGCACCTGCTACGTTTCAACGGATGGTAAACCAGGTTCTGAATGGGATGGAGGACTTCTGCATGGCATACTTGGATGACATCGCAGTGTTTAGCAATTCCTGGTAAGAACATGCAACCCACCTGAGAGATGTTTTGCAGGCTCTTGGATGAGCCAATCTGACCATAAAGGCGAGTAAATGCCAAATTGGACAGAGTAAGGTAGTCTATCTTGGGCATGAGGTAGGCGGTGGAGAAATAAGGCCTTTGCTCAGTAAGATTGAAGCTGTGCAAAATTGGACAACACCGACTACTCAAACCCAGGTGAGAGCCTTCCTAGGCCTCACCGGGTATTACAGGAATTTCATAGAGAACTATGGGACCATAGCTTCTCCACTGAATGTCATCTCCTCGCCCAAATTCCCTAAAAAGGTTAAATGGAACGAGGAGTGCAATCAGGCTTTTGAAAACCTGAAAAAGGCTCTTTGCCAAGCCCCAGTACTCAGGGCTCCTGATTACCGCCAACACTTCATTGTGCAGACAGATGCTTCCAATGTAGGGATAGGTGCCGTACTCAGTCAACTGGATGGGAAAGGTAGGGAGCACCCCGTTTGCTTCATCAGCCGCAAGCTGAAGGATCCTGAAACAAGGTGGGCAACAATCGAAAGAGAGTGCTTTGCTATCGTGTGGGCTCTGAAGATGTTTAGGCCGTACTTGTATGGTTCTACTTTCGTCATTCAGACTGACCACCAACCCTTGAGATGGTTAATGCAAATGAAAGGGGAAAACCCAAAACTATTGAGATGGTCGATCTGCCTGCAAGGGTTTGATTTCACCATTGAGCACAGGTCAGGGTGTCACCACCAAAATGCTGATGGTCTCTCTAGGATGTATGTCATCGACTAGAGGTATGAGATTCATCCAGGAGTGGATTAAATCCTCCTGTCCCTTAGTCTGGGGGGGGCGAGTGTTAGGGAGAATTCTCTGTTTAGGCTGAATTTCCTAACCTAGTGAGTCCCCCAGCAGCTTTGCTGGATTTCTGGAGTTTGTTTTTTCCATCCTGCCAAGAGTGAGACTCTTTTCTCCCACTCTTGGACATGTATGTGTGTGTAATTCCTTTGAAATGTCAATGTGTTCGATGGGCTATGGGGTCTTTTACTCCATAGGGTCTCATATGTTTTTCTATGTGTGTTACACCGCACCCTACGTGCCGTAACACTGGGACGTCCTAGCGGACCCCCACCATAGACTCCATACCCGGGGACTGACTACTGTCTCCCCGGGCATGTAAAGTCACCATTGGCTTTACTAGACCTAAATTTACTAACAGGACTAGTACAAACCATCTTATTGTGGACGTACTAGTAGGGGTAATTCGATTACTCCTAGACCTGTTACTCGAGGGGGCACTGTCCCGTCCCCCCTCGTCGAGTTTTGGCTGGTGGCAGTGGAAACTACTTGTTATGTTTGACCCCGAGCATAACCCTATGGGATTCGTCCCATTGTTGGAGATTGATACTTTTTCTCGTTAATCTCTAACGTACCACCGATCTACTTATCGTAAATAAGTTTATCGGATGGTATTTTCTGCCAGAACTCGGTTTGTAAAATGGCGTCTGTGTTCGTCTCTGTGACTCCTAAACCAAAGTTTGAGCCCTTTGTTCCACTTTTGGCAGGCCTCTGTACAGAGACCCTCCAAAGTGGTGCCATTCTGTCTGGGTTACCTCAGGGGTGTGGGAGGGGGTTTAGGCACCCTGGACCGAGTTGCCTTGCCAACTCAGGTCGCACTCTGGAGTGATTGGCCCAAGTGGTGAGCGTTCCCGCTCACCACTTAGCATGTGTTGATTGACAGCTAGGCTGAATGACTGGGGGTTTTCTGCATAAAAGCAGGGCTTTTGGGACTGGATCTTCAGAAGTCGCCACAGGACCTAAGAATCTGACGAGGGTAACGCTGAGCCGACCTGCACGACGACACCTCCGGTGTAGCCCTGCGGAACCGACTCACCACTTCCCGACGACAGAGGAGATCTCCCTTGCTGAGAGTCTCTTCCCCTTGCTGGTGGGAACAACCAGTCTCCTTTGCTTTTTATTCGCCTCAGGACGCAGTGGTTGAATTGCCCGTGCAGAGCAGCCCGGCAACCGGATAGCCACTACCCCTGAACCGCGACCAAAAGGTGGTGCCTTGTGACGGAGCACTCCGCGGCTGGTCTCTTCCCTGGTGGTGCACCGGACTTCATTTTCCTCGACGACGAGATCATCTCTACTCTTGGCAAAGACCCGCCGTGCATCCACCACCAGGAACAACTGCCCCCGCCGGAGCTGCCCTCCACAACAAGGTACTGTGTCCGCCTGGCTTCCCTTTCGATCGGTTCGAGTGAGGTGTCTTAATATTCTCCGTTCCGTTGGGTCGCCTCCATGCTTTTCTCATCCTTTGTTCTGAACTGGTTCAACCCGCCAATGACAATTTGCTATACAGACTTGAATGCATCTCCACTAGAGACTTTTTGGGACATCGCGCCTTTCCTCTCTCCGAGTGGGCCTGGCCTCTGAACTTTACGATCTATTGTGATTCTTGCCTTCTTGCCTTGCATTTTATCCACGTAGGATTGAACTGTGTTGATTTCATGACCTGCCTATCTTTTTCTCTCCTGTCCTAACTAATCTTCAAGTGTCATCTGGGTTGAGGTATACACATCTGTCTGAAAATAAGTGATACCGGTAGAACCTAGAGTTGTCGAAATATTGCTAGGGGGATTGATCGTTTTCGACTTCGTAGAGTAATTGTGTTTGATTTGTTTGCCGTGATGTGCCTTAGTGTTTTTCGTAGATGTTCTGTTATAAATAAATGCCTTAATATCTTTACACTAAGCCTCGTTGCGTGTTTGCTTGCCTTGTTGTGAAGAATTGCCCTATTTTGAATACTCCACATACTGCTCAACTTTTCTTGAGAGAAGTCTGACTGCTCAGCCACAGCTACCACGTGAATCTGTGTGGTGCAGACTGCTACCAAGTGGGTTCACCGCCAACGCCTGTAGTCCTAAATCTTTTGCAGTGGTCCCAGAGGGAACTGCACAGGTTTCCGCCTAACATTTGGTCCAATGAAATCGCATATGCGTGCTGCCGTGCATACGCGCTAAGGGCCTTTCCTCGAATTACACGCTGACGTGCAGATTTTTCACGTGCCAAATCACTCTGTATCAAGCTGGCCACGCGTAAGCACACGGAAGACCACGCTCCTGCCCAGAAGGCCGAACTACTGCCCCCCAGAGCCCCGAGCACGCTCCCACCTGCCATCTGCTGCTGCCTGACTGCCTGCTGCCCACGTGCCCTGCCATTTGCTGCCTGCACATCAGCCAGGGGTGCTGTTGCTGTGACCACCCCTGCTGGAACCGAAGACTCCCGACTGGGATTCCATCGCTCCACAGCCCAGCCCCAGGACCCAGTTGCCCACCCACTCCTGCCTCTGGGGTTGTCGTGTCGGGGCAAACACCATCTGAGACCACTGACAACCCCCGGCCAGAGAGGCAGAAGGGCACCAGCTTCAGTGCCACCGAAGTTGGTGTCCTGGTGGAGCAAGTCCTGGGGCAGTATGATGCCCTCTTCGGAAGTTCCCGCGCCGACAAGGAAGGACGGACTTGGATCTGGACTGACATCGTGACTGCCATCAACGCGGAGGGGGTGGCAGTCCCCGACTTCCAAAATGTCAAGAAGCGCTGGGAGGACTTCAGGTCCAGGACCCTGAACAAGGCCCGGCGCCTCTTGAAGGCAGCGGATGCCAAGGGGCGCCGGGGCCACTTGTCAGAAGAACAGATGAGGGTCCTGGAACGCATATCCCCAGCGCTCCACGTCCAGGTCCTTGAGAGGCAGACCCGTCTGGAGTCGAGCGGTAAGTGTACATGCATCCTGATTGTGAGCAGTGCGTGTGGTGATTTTTCAGTAGTGTGCAGGTTGCACATCTGTTTGTATGGGGTCGAGTATGGGTGGGGGTGTACAGGGTCGTGGGGCTAACACATGCGAGGGCTGGAATGTGTGAGACATGGATGGTGCTTGTGTGTGTAGGCTTGCATGCCAAATGCAGTTGTGTGGGCACACATGTTTGGATGAATGTGTATGTAAGTAGACATGTCCGTGATGTCACGCATGTATGTTGTTTTCGGCTGCATGTATCAGCACTGTGTACATGTGCATGTGTGTGTATTTGACAAGGGTGCAACAGTGATGCAACATGGATGCATGTGACAGCGGTATGTGGAAGCCTGATTGGCAGATGTGACATGGATGCCCATCTGAACACTGCAACACTTGGCAGAGGTGTACACATGCATGCAAGTGTGGTGGTGTGTGTACATGTGTGGTGCACTTCCTGTGTTGCATGTGATGTCTGGCTCACCTTTGCCTGCTCATGCTGTTGTATGTGTATGGATGGTGCTGGCAGTTGCGATATGGCTGTGGTATGGCTCATGTGTGCGAGTTGAAATGACATGTGTGTTGGGGATTGTGATGACATGTCTGAGGTTTGCCAATGCCACTCATGTACAACTGTCATGTGTGTATGTGTCCATTGTACAGTGCCCTGATGCCTGTGTTTTGTTTCTCCCTGTCTGCAGCGTCAACTGATGAAGAGGGCGGAGAAGGTTCTGTGGAGCACAGCGGCGGGGATCCCACCGCCAGCCGGAGACGCAAGGCCCGGCTCCCCTCCCATGTTTGATCTCGTCGGGGAGTGAGGAGTCCGGTGCCGCATCCCAGGCCGCAGCTGCCGGGGGGGGGTCCAAGAGGGGGAGGTTGGAGTTGGACTCCTCGGCAGCAGAAGGGGCAGCTGGGACCCCACAGGGCCCAACAGGGGAAGATGGCACGGAGTCATCCAGGTTGGTGGGGGGTTTGGTGGAGGAGGAGGCCGTGCAAGCACCAGAGACGGGGTCTGGAGGTGGGGATCCCACTGGTGCTAGTGGTGCAGTGCAGGACCAGGGACAGGAGGCAGCACAGGCCGCCGCAGAGGTGCCTGTGTGCATTCCTGTCCCTGATCCTGTCCAGCATCATCTTGCACCAGCAGGGATGCCTACGTCCAGACCCGTTTTCAGGCAGGGGATGAGCTCACGTCAACTGGCCTTCCTCTGCCTGCGGACGTGGCTATCCAGGTCCGGGTTGAGCCTGTCCTGACTGGTGTGGCGTTGCGTCAACGGGCCATGCGAGGTGACCTGCAGTCTTTTCATGAGGAGACTGCACGTCATCTCGAATGGCTCGTTGACCACGTCAGCTTGCTGGGACAGGTCACCCAGGCCGGATTCCTCCGTGTGATGGGGCTTGCTACGACCCCCTCCTCAACTGGACCCCCTACGCGCCAGTCGTCCTCCGTGCCATCTTCCCACCCATCAGCCACCTGGGTGCCCTGTGGAGCTGCCTCTGACGGTGCAGCCAGGCTGGTGGAGGAGGCATCCCTGCCACAGTCGGGAGTCGGACGTCCAGCAGGGGTGGCCACATCAACGACTGCACCCCAGCCGGTGGAGGATGTGCAGGCAGCAGGAGGCAGTGCACGGGCAGAGGCACAGCAGCAGCAGCAACGTGGTGGGAGCCATGAAGGCTCGGGGCCTTCAACATCGGAGGGGCAGGCATCGGCTGGAGGGCAGGAGGACCCAGGACAGAGAGTGTCTTCCATGTGGCAGCGGTTGGGCCACGCCATAGATGCGGAGCAGCAGCGGGCGGAAGAGGCACGGCTCACCGTACGTCAGGGCGGAGAACTCCATCCGGAGGGCACTGGGGCGGGCCGAGTGCCTCGAGGCAATCCGCAGTGGTTTGGAGGTGGACATGGCGACGGCCCTGCGGACCCTCGGGGCCATGGAGGAGGACCGCCTTCGGGACATTGAGCAGGAGTTCGATGATGCCCTGGCCCGGGACATCCACAAGTGAGCTGTCAAAATAGCCCGCTGCCCTTGTACATAGTTATGTAGGTAGTGTTAGGTTTCATTTTAGTTTTGATTTTATTTGGACCTTTCGGACATTGGCCACATTTTTGTATATAGTTTATTTTATTAGTTAGTGTAGTTAGATAGGTTTCCTTTCTTTTGTTGGGATAATGGACCCTGGCTTGTTCCCATGTACATAGTTCAGTGTTGGATTGTATTTTTTGTTCACATTTTAACCATGGAGCAATGGCTTTCTTTTTTATTTCTCATTGGATTTTGTTTTGTGGACAGTGACTTTGGACACCATTACTTTGGAATTTTATTTTTGGTTTTGCTTTTTTTCACGGACATGCTTCTTTTCATTTTTGTACATTCACATTTCTGTTTCTTTATTTTTGATTCTATTTATGTTTCCTTTAATACATATTTTTTTTAGTGAACTTCAATGTGTGGTATCTCATTGGTTTCACAAAAAGCCAAAGACCAAGTCGGATGCAAGGTCACACAGCCGCTCTCTTAGAAGACCCAATCAGGGTATGTAAGTTATGTAAACTCTATAAAGCTTGATAGACTCCAAAGTAAAATTGTTTACATATTCAAAAAATAATGATAATAATGAAAGTTCAGTGGTATTTCATAAAGATTTTTATCAATCACTGGTTTTGTGAAAAAATACGTCCCTTGGTATGAGGCGTCACTAATATCTTCTTAGTGAGGAAGAAAAAAGCCAATAATATTTTATGTCAGACCAAAACAATCTTTTGCCAATGCATTTCGGATTTACAAATCCTTCGTCAGGGCAAGTCTGTAGTTAACATGTATATTTACATAACATCCAAAAGAAAGTGTATCACAATGCACATTCACAAAAAAATATATAAATAACATACCAATCGTTGTAGTGGTAGAAAGATCGATTGATACATAAAAGAAAAAATAGAAAAAGAGAAAGAAAGAGCAATAAGAAGTCTGTAAGTAAGGAGGTTAGCGATGACAAGATATACAGAACGCGTTTACCTGAGAAAATGGCAGAATGCTTGCATGGACAGTGGCTTGGAGAACCAGAACCATGTGGTGGGCAGAAAGCTGCCCGGACAAAATCGGCGCCAAGGCGCAGATAAGCTGAAATGTAAGAGAGACGTTGTAAGGAACCCGGGTGGGATCCGTGTAAGCAGTACGTGTCATAACATCAGGGGAGCTTACCATGAGACTAGCGAGGAGTCGGACTGTTCCTCTCGCTTGCCGGCGTGTAACTGCGTTGTTCACATCGGAGCGTTGCCCAGACAACGCTCCTTAAATAAACCACGTGATCGCGGCCTAGCGAGGCGCGCGCTCTGGGACAAATGACAGCAAATAGGTTTCTAAGTGATTATTTAGAGCTATAAACTAATTATACGCCTTAATTGGAATATGTCAAGAATTGTGGAAACAAAAAAATGTAAAAACCAGGAAACTGAAAGCATAGAGATAAAAGAAATACTCCAATACAAGACAAAGTAACAGGGGTAGAACTAGTGAAAGAGGATAAGAGAGTCATAAAAGAGAAATAGCAAATACAAAAGAGCCCTAAAGAATGCTGGGCTAATAAAAGAAAGTTGCAAAGTAAAATATCTATATCAACATTATTATATATACATATATATATATATGACCACACTGGATCATGTCATCAAACGGCGGCATCTGAGGCTATTTTATGTATTCATAGGAAAAATCATAGGAGAAATCAGATGCATGAGTAATGCTGTAAGTACCAACCCACTGTAATGGTGTCGTCGCCAGACGGCACCTTGGGTCCCAGACCGAAGTCCAGGAAACACAGCGGGGTGGTCTAAGTCCATAAGATATATCACAGTAAATAGTTGCTAGAAATTATACCTTGAAGGAAAAGAGATTACACAATTAAAGAAAACAGTGATAATTAATCTCCTCGTTAATCCCATTGGGAACCAGACTCCCAAGTTTGTCAATCCAGAATGACTCTCTGCGATTCAACCGTTGGTTAAGGTCTTCGTGTGGGTTGTTTCTTGTGAGTACCTCTAAAACCACAAATCTAATCTGAGTCAAATTATGTCCATTCTCCAACCAGTGCCGTGCTACGGCAGAGTTGGTGTTAGCATTACGAATACATGAACGATGCTCATTCCACCTTGTTTTGGCCATTCTTGTGGATTGGCCCACATAAAATTTTCCACACTGGCATTTGATGCCATAAATTATGTTGGTGCTGTCACAGGTTCCATAATTTTTTAGCAAAATCTTTTTCCCTGTTCTGGGATGGTTAATGGAATCTCCCTTGATAACTAAGTTGTAGTTAGTACAGTTCAGACAGGGGTATGTACCCGTCCGTTGGGTTATCGGTCCTTAAGTGGTGGTCTTGTGTGTACAAGTTCATCTCTCAGATTCCTGCTACGTTGGTAAGCAAACACCGGTAATTCAGTGAATAAATGTTGTACTCTGATGTCATTTTTAAAGATCCCCCAGTGCTTACTGATGGTCTTCTTAATTCTGTTGCTCTGGATAGAGAATTTTGATACAAAGACAGGTGTTTTAAGTTCTCTCTTTTTTATAGGATTTTGGGTAGATAACAAGGTCTCTCGTGTCAGACTGTTGACCCTGACTGATGCTGTGTCCAATTCTGCTTGTTTATAGCCCCGGGCTAAAAACTTCTCTTTCATAATCTGTTGTTGGGCTAAACAATCATTGGGGTCGCTGACAATCTTCTTAACCCTTAGGAGTTGACTATATGGGAGATTTTTGAGTAAACTGGGCTGGTGAAAACTCAGACGATGTAGAAGGTTGTTGCGATCAGTAGGTTTACGGAAGATTGAAGTGCTGTAACACGTGGTCTCTTTTTTGATGGAAACGTCCAAGAAGGTGATAGTGTCATAAGAAATTTCTCTCGTGAATTGGATCCGTTTATCTATGTTGTTTAGATATTCAAAGAAAGTATCGAAGGATATCCTTGTGCCTCTCCACACCCCAAAAATATCGTCAATGTACCGGGTCCAAAGGTGAATGTCATTCTTCCAACGTTGGTTATTAAGCACATTATCGGTCTCAAACTTATACATAAAGCTGTTGGCATATGAGGGTGCCATTGTCGCTCCCATAGATGTCCCCGAGGTTTGGAGGTAAAACTGATTGCGATATTGGAAGTAAGAATTTTCTGAAATGAATTGTAGGAGAGCCAGTATGAACTCTTTCTGTGCTCGAATTTCTGATGCTTGTAGCAATAGCCATTCTACTGATTCTATACCGAGGTCATGTGGTATAGACGTATATAGGCTTTTGACGTCTATGGTGAACATCAAATCATCCTGTGTAGGAGTTATACAATTAAGTTTCTGTAGAAAATGTGTGGTATCACGAGTATATGTCGAAGTTTTTTGAATTCTGCATCATAGTCAGCCGTATTCTGGATGACCAACGCTCCACCTTTATCCGCTGGACGGATAGTTATGTTCTTGTCACTATACAAGTCTTTGATGAGTCTCATCTCGTGAGGTTTCAGATTTTTATGTGGATCGCAACAACCTCCTACATCGTCTGAGTTTTCACCAGCCCAGTTTACTGAAAAATCTCCCATATAGTCAACTCCTAAGGGTTAAGAAGATTGTCAGCGACCCCAATGATTGTTTAGCCCAACAACAGATTATGAAAGAGAAGTTTTTAGCCCGGGGCTATAAACAAGCAGAATTGGACACAGCATCAGTCAGGGTCAACAGTCTGACACGAGAGACCTTGTTATCTACCCAAAATCCTATAAAAAAGAGAGAACTTAAAACACCTGTCTTTGTATCAAAATTCTCTATCCAGAGCAACAGAATTAAGAAGACCATCAGTAAGCACTGGGGTATCTTTAAAAATGACATCAGAGTACAAAATGTATTCACTGAATTACCGGTGTTTGCTTACCAACGTAGCAGGAATCTGAGAGATGAACTTGTACACACAAGACCACCACTTAAGGAACCGATAACCCAACGGACGGGTACATACCCCTGTCTGAACTGTACTAACTGCAACTTAGTTATCAAGGGAGATTCCATTAACCATCCCAGAACAGGGAAAAAGATCTTGCTAAAAAATTATGGAACCTGTGACAGCACCAACATAATTTATGGCATCAAATGCCCGTGTGGAAAATTTTATGTGGGCCAATCCACAAGAATGGCCAAAACAAGGTGGAATGAGCATCGTTCATGTATTCATAATGCTAACACCAACTCTGCCGTAGCACGGCACTGGTTGGAGAATGGACATAATTTGACTCAGATTAGATTTGTGGTTTTAGAGGTACTCACAAGAAACAACCCACACGAAGACCTTAACCAACGGTTGAATCGCAGAGAGTCATTCTGGATTGACAAACTTGGGAGTCTGGTTCCCAATGGAATTAACGAGGAGATTAATTATCACTGTTTTCTTTAATTGTGTAATCTCTTTTCCTTCAAGGTATAATTTCTAGCAACTATTTACTGTGATATATCTTATGGACTTAGACCACCCCGCTGTGTTTCCTGGACTTCGGTCTGGGACCCAAGGTGCCGTCTGGCGACGACACCATTACAGTGGGTTGGTACTTGCAGCATTACTCATGCATCTGATTTCTCCTATGATTTTTCCTATGACTACATAAAATAGCCTCAGATGCCGCCGTTTGATGACATGATCCAGTGTGGTCATATATATATATGTATATATAATAATGTTGATATAGATGTTTTACTTTGCAACTTTCTTTTATTAGCCCAGCATTCTTTAGGGCTCTTTTGTATTTGCTATTTCTCTTTTATGACTCTCTTATCCTCTTTCACTAGTTCTACCCCTGTTACTTTGTCTTGTATTGGAGTATTTCTTTTATCTCTATGCTTTCAGTTTCCTGGTTTTTACATTTTTTTGTTTCCACAATTCTTGACATATTCCAATTAAGGCGTATAATTAGTTTATAGCTCTAAATAATCACTTAGAAACCTATTTGCTGTCATTTGTCCGAGAGCGCGCGCCTCGCTAGGCCGCGATCACGTGGTTTATTTAAGGAGCGTTGTCTGGGCAACGCTCCGATGCGAACAACGCAGTTACACGCCGACAAGCGAGAGGAACAGTCCGACTCCTCGCTGGTCTCATGGTAAGCTCCCCTGATGTTATGACACGTACTGCTTACACGGATCCTACCCGGGTTCCTTACAACGTCTCTCTTACATTTCAGCTTATCTGCGCCTTGGCGCCGATTTTGTCCGGGCAGCTTTCTGCCCACCACATGGTTCTGGTTCTCCAAGCCACTGTCCATGCAAGTATTCTGCCATTTTCTCAGGTAAACGCGTTCTGTATATCTTGTCATCGCTAACCTCCTTACTTACAGACTTCTTATTGCTCTTTCTTTCTCTTTTTCTATTTTTTCTTTTATGTATCAATCGATCTTTCTACCACTACAACGATTGGTATGTTATTTATATATTTTTTTGTGAATGTGCATTGTGATACACTTTCTTTTGGATGTTATGTAAATATACATGTTAACTACAGACTTGCCCTGACGAAGGATTTGTAAATCCGAAATGCATTGGCAAAAGATTGTTTTGGTCTGACATAAAATATTATTGGCTTTTTTCTCCCTCACTAAGAAGATATTAGTGACGCCTCATACCAAGAGACATATTTTTTCACAAAACCAGTGATTGATAAAAATCTTTATGAAATACCACTGAACTTTCATTATTATCATTATTTTTTGAATATGTAAACAATTTTACTTTGGAGTCTATCAAGCTTTATAGAGTTTACATAACTTACATACCCTGATTGGGTCTTCTAAGAGAGCGGCTGTGTGACCTTGCATCCGACTTGGTCTTTGGCTTTTTGTGTATTTTTGAATTAGGGTGTCTCCTTATTCGTCACAGCCAGCTCCTTTTTATAATTTGACAACAAGGAATCTTCAAGCAACGAAACTTCTACATAGAAACAATTATTTGATAAATGTGAATATCGTATAGTGGTGCCCACTCTTTTTGCTTCCATCTCATTGGTTTCATGCATTTCATGATATGGGTTTTGAGATTCACTGACACCCATTGGGTGTATGTGAGGGAAATGTGTTTGTTTCGGAACTTGCAATTGGTGTTCTGTGATGTAATTGCCAATTATGAGTGGGTGGATGCAATACTCGGGTGAGTGTTTTGCATTTGGAGGCTGACCATAGGGACCAGGGATCTAGATTGTGATGACATGTTGGCTGGGGAACATAAGTTGCACATGGGTGGGGGCCTGCTGGCAGGTGCCCCACCGTGCTGGGGGGTGGGGGTGGTGGGAGACATCGGTGGGGGCCTGGTGGAGGCTGCCCCTGCACTGCTGGGGGGTGGGGGGGTGGGAGACATGGGTGGGGGCCTGGTGGAGGGTGCCCCTGCACTGCTGGGGGGGGGTGGGAGACATGGGTGGGGGCCTGCTGGCAGGTGCCCCACAGTGCTGGGGGGTGGGGGTGGTGGGGAACATGAGTTGGACATGGGTGGGGGCCTGCTGGCAGGTGCCCCACAGTGCTGGGGGGTGGGGGTGGTGGGGAACATGAGTTGGACATGGGTGGGGGCCTGCTGGCAGGTGCCCCACAGTGCTGGGGGGTGGGGGTGGTGGGGAACATGTGTTGTACATGGGTGGGGGCCTGCTGGCAGGTGCCCCACAGTGCTGGGGGGTGGGGGTGGTGGGAGACATGAGTTGGACATGGGTGGGGGCCTGCTGGCAGGTGCCCCACAGTGCTGGGTGGTGGGGGTGGTGGGAGACATGGGTGGGGGCCTGGTGGAGGCTGCCCCTGCACTGCTGGGGGGTGGGGGGGTGGGAGACATGGGTGGGGGCCTGGTGGAGGGTGCCCCTGCACTGCTGGGGGGTGGGGGGGTGGGAGACATGGGTGGGGGCCTGCTGGCAGGTGCCCCTGCACTGCTGGAGGGTGGGGGTGGTGGGAGACATGGGTAGGGGCCTGGTGGAGGCTGCCCCTGGTGGCTGGGGGGTGGGGGTGGTGGGAGACATGGGTGGGGGCCTGGTGGAGGCTGCCCCTGGTGGCTGGGGGGCGGGGGTGCTGGCAGACATGGGTGGGGGCCTGGTGGAGGCTGCCCCTGCACTGCTGGGGGGTGGGGGGGTGGGAGACATGGGTGGGGGCCTGCTGGCAGGTGCCCCACAGTGCTGGGGGGTGGGCGTGGTGGGGAACATGAGTTGGACATGGGTGGGGGCCTGCTGGCAGGTGCCCCACAGTGCTGGGGGGTGGGGGTGGTGGGAGACATGGGTGGGGGCCTGGTGGAGGCTGCCCCTGGTGGCTGGGGGGTGGGGGTGGTGGGAGACATGGGTGGGGGCCTGGTGGAGGGTGCCCCTGCACTGCTGGGGGGTGGGGGTGATGGGAGACATGGGTGGGGGCCTGGTGGAGGCTGCCCCTGGTGGCTGGGGGGTGGGGGTGCTGGGAGACATGGGTGGGGGCCTAGTGGAGGCTGCCCCTGCACTGCTGGGGGGTGGGGGGGTGGGAGACATGGGTGGGGGCCTGCTGGCAGGTGCCCCACAGTGCTGGGGGGTGGGGGTGGTGGGGAACATGAGTTGGACATGGGTGGGGGCCTGCTGGCAGGTGCCACACAGTGCTGGGGGGAGGGGGTGGTGGGGAACATGAGTTGGACATGGGTGGGGGCCTGCTGGCAGGTGCCCCACAGTGCTGGGGGGTGGGGGTGGTGGGGAACATGAGTTGGTCATGGGTGGGGGCCTGCTGGCAGGTTCCCCACAGTGCTGGGGGGTGGGGGTGGTGGGAGACATGGGTGGGGGCCTGGTGGAGGCTGCCCCTGCACTGCTGGGGGGTGAGGGGGTGGGAGACATGGGTGGGGGCCTGGTGGAGGGTGCCCCTGGTGGCTGGAGGTGCAGGGGGACATGTGTTGGTGGGCAGTTGTGCAAGTTGACATGTGGGTTGGCTGGGGGGCATGGCCATGGTGGATGGGGTGCCTGCAGGACATGTGCAGGGTAGGCCCCTGTGGTGTGAGCCACCTGCAGGGGCTGTGGAGGGTGTAGAGGGAACACCTGGGAGGACCCACACGTGCAATTCACGTGTGGTGCTCCCCGCGCACCCCTGTAATACACATACCATGATGAGATCACGTGTGGAACTTCCCGCGCACCCCTGTAATACACGTACCCTGATGGAATTGCGTGTGGAACTTCCCGCGCACCCCTGGAATACACGTACCCTGCTGATGTTGCGTGTGATACTTCCCCCGCACCCTGAAATACACGTACCCTGATGAGATCGCGTGTGTAACTTCCCGCAAACCCCCGAAATACACGTACCCTGATGAGATTGCGTGTGTAACTTCCCACGCACCCCCGAAATACACGTACCCTGATGTGATCGCGTGTGTAACTTCCCGCGCACCCCCGAAATACACGTACCCCGCTCAATCGCGTGTGTAACTTCCCGCGCACCACCGAAATACACGTACCCCGCTCAAGCACGTGTGTAACTTCCCACGCACCCCCGAAATACACATACCCCGCTCAATCGCGTGTGTAACTTCCCGTGCACCCCCAAAATACACGTACCCCGCTCAATCGCGTGTGTGACTTCCCGCGCACCCCTGAAATACACGTACCCCGCTCAATCGCGTGTGTAACTTCCCGCGCGCCCCCGAAATACACGTACCCCGCTCAATCGCGTGTGTAACTTCCCGCGCACCCCCGATGTACACATACCCCGTTCAATCTCGTGTGTAACTTCCCGCGCACCCCCGCAATACACGTGCCCCGCTCGCACAGGCCCAATTGCTGTATGTTGCCACTTTTGTGATGCGCTGGGACTCTACCGCCTGCCTTCGTGTGGCGGACGTGTTTCAGCTTGTGCGTGTCTTTGGCTATGCGTGGCTTTGCCCTATTCGTTTCCATGAATACGTGTGGTTCGAGTGCGTGTGGGCGTTCCGTCTGCTTCCCTGCAGTACATCCCCAGTTACGCCCTTATTTTCGCGCGTTGTGCCCCATTCCGCGCGTTACGCCCCGTGTCCCGCCCACTTTCTGGTGTATGCGCCGAGGTTGTGCGCTTTCACTGTGCGCGTCGCGCACGCCTTTCGGGATGTTGCAGTGACTTGTGCGCCATGCACGGGTTTGGCGCACATCCCTAGGTAAACACGCGCAGGGACTTCCATGAATCACACGCGTGCGCGTGCGGTGGTTTTTTGCGCTTGCGCCTGCTTGCACCTGCTTGCGCAAAGATTTTCGGCGCACGTTTGTTCCATGAATTGGCCCCTAAATATGTTGTGCATGCCCTCTTTACCATCCATGAAAAGACTAAAATCACATTGACCACACAGAGAGCCTTTGGTTATGAGGTAATTATATAAAATCCAGCAATTTAAATTGTCAGGTGCAGAGTAGTGAATCTGCCAAGTTTCATAGCAGAGCCAATAGAGGAAGGAGACAACGTGCATGATTGCACTCATTATTCTGAATATCATGATGAGATACTACTTGTTAAAGAAAATACTGTAGGAGGGCGGGCAGTCCTCTTCATGGATGGGTCATCCTCAATTGATCAAAGCACAGGTAAAAGGCACACAGGGATTGCAGTGATAACAGTAAAACTGAATTACAACTTTTAGATAGTGGCAAGTGTGAGATTACCTTTGCATTTCTCAGTGCAAGGAGCAGAATTGGGAGCGCTCATTTTGGAAGGGAAGGGGGTGCTCATTGTCCCAGCACAGGGAAACCAGTTATTCACCTGGGATTTCTTCAAGTAGCATTAGATCAACTACACTACCCAACGCATACAACACAAGAGTGTCTTGCAGCTTTGATCTCGGAAGACTGGTTTATACCCAATGTGGCAGAACATGTTGCCTCCTTTATTGTGAATTGCTTGACTTGTCAACAGTATACTGCAGGGCACATGCTGCAAACAGTGAGAGGAGCAATACCCCATCCTACTGGACCCTTCTAGCATTTGCAGTTTGTCATGTCTACATATATATTCTAGTAGTCGTATGTCCTTTTTCTCAATGGATCAGAGCTGGTCCATGCACACATCCTGATGCAAAATGTGTTATGAAGTTCCTCATACATGAGGTCTTCCCAATGTAGGGAGTGTGCAAAGTGCTGTGGTTTGACAATGGACCACATTTAGTAAATTATGTCTTTGAGCACATCACAATCCTATTGGGTACTAAGCACAAATTCTCTCCCGCTTACCACCTGCAAGCAGTGTCTGTGGGTGCCTCAGTGGCCTCCTCAAGGAATGCATTGCCAAATGAAAAGTGACCCTGAAAAAAGGATTGCTCCATTGCCTACCTTTAAACTTATTTGAATTATCTAATCAGCCCGGCTCAGACCATCACCTGACTCCTCACGAGCTGGTGACGGGATGCCATATGCGTGTACCTCTTGCTCCTCCCACTTAAGTGCCAACTGACACCCATAATGTTTCCAATGTACTTGAAAATTAAATGCATGATTATTTGGATGCTATGATGGTGAGTGTTGCTTTTATGTCTGAACAGCATTGTGCATGGCAGGGGAGATCTAAGAAGACAAATGAAGAAAGCAAACAAATTGATATCACGACAGTTTTAAAATAACCTGCTTTGCATGCCAGAGTTAGGGTGCTTTGTTAGAGTTTCAACAGGTGCTGCCACAAGCCATGCTTTGAAGTGCCTTACATAGTGGAGGAGGTGACGCCAACAGGCATGAAGCTACAAGGTAGGCGTTCCTGGCTACATCTCACTGACATCAAACCCTACAAAGGAGAAACTCCCCTGCCACAGATCCCTGAATACAAATGTGAAGAAGAGATAAGACACAGCCAAACAAGGTCTACCACCCGAGCCAACCAACAGCCAAAAATGTGAGAGAGAGAGACAATGTTTGTTTGGCTTTAAATAACAACAAAAGTAACTTAGAGACATTTTCTTCTAAAAAAGGATATCTGCATACAACAAAGAATAGCACTTTAATGAGAGGAAAGGTGTGCATACTAAATTCTTTCACTCCAAATCATTCTTTTTATGGCTGTGTCTTATTTTGCTGTTATTTCAATGAATCCCAAAATGTGTTTTATTTTTGAAAGAATCTTTCTTGCTATATTAAAACAATTTATTTTGTAAGCAATGACATTTTGGAGAAAACTTTCTGAAAGAAGAAAATTGGACTTTTTAAATTTTCTTAGATACTTTTGGCTTTTAGATGAAAAAATGCATGTGGTTTTTATAAAGAGTAGGTATTTTGCAGCCTCTATTTTATTATTCTTATTGTATTAAGAGGGTTTGTCCTTTATAATGTATCTAAACCAGTGTACAACAATATAACCTCCATTACCATGACAAATGGAATGACCACCCAAGAAAATCCTGTAGTAACTACGCAAGTTAAAAGGTTTAAAGGAAGTGTGATGAATAACTTTGATCACATGGACTTGTTCATGACCGACTCCACCCAAGTAACTAATAATTTGTGGTATCAGCACATGACACGAGTGGGGGAGAGAGACATCTGATGAGAGCTGTTATGTATGTGCTGTTATCCCCAATGCCATGAGCATGTCCAGTATTTTAATCGCAACAGACGTGCCCGCACACACAGCATATTTCCTAACGCACCTTGCACTTTGTCTGACTAGAGGACAATTCCAGTGTCAGACTGCTTCACTAGTATGGGCAAACAAAGCAAAATCTGAAGGGAAGATAATTATATACAAGAGATGGAAATGATGATGAAGTCTGAAACACAGAAGAAGGCGATAAGGTATATGCCATCGGAAACAAATGGAGCAGGGATTAGAACAGAAGAAAAAAAGATGCTCCAGTGAAACAATGAGAATGGGAAGGAAATACTTGGATGTTGGGCAAGAGGCCAATTGCAAATGAAGGGAACTGTGCTCACACCTGAGAGGTGGACTTAAGGACTAGTAATATGCAGAGCACTAGCACTCTTGGGATGGTGGGATAATTAGTGTTGAATTCAAATAAATGATGTCTCGACCTATGGCCCAAAATCACAAGGTTGCTCACATGGGCCAGTAATGAGTACCAGTATAGATACTACCCATAAAAATACCACCCTACGCTTTTGAAATAATGATACAATAGACATTGGAAAAAATCCAGGTGCAAATGCATGTTTTATGTACCAGGTATGGAAACAGGAAAAGATGTTGGACCACTATTGGGCTTGTGGTCCGTGACCACATATGCAGTTGCCCCCAAACTGGTGAAGTCTATGTTCCATAGTACTGTTAAGTACACCAGTGTTGGTGGTACCACAGAGTGACTTACAAATTGGTGATTTACCTCAGGTGAATGCTCATTTAAGAAAGAAAAGGTCCCTTACCCTTGAGCACAGTAAAATTGAAAACTATTTTTCGGCTATTTTAATGAAAGTCTATGATGATGTGCTAGATGAGCATACATTGTTCCATAGAACAGCAGTGTTCTTCACTTTCCTCTTTATTCCCAGTTTGCAGGCATCCAGGAATTGAAAATTGCTGCAAATAACATGATGGGAGTTGTTGCAACCAATTAATGCAACTGTGAAAGGCTTTAATGCCATTAGGGTCATCAGGCTTATGACCCTGCAGAACAGGAATGTCCTTGACTTAATAACGCCATGGAGGGTGGCATATGTGCAAAGATAGGACTGCCTTGCTGTACATACAAACCTGCTAATGATGGAAAAAATGGGGCCCTCACAGAGGTCATGGCCACCATAACAGAATTACACAGAAAGATGGTGGAGGAAGTGGGTAAGCCTGAAAATGATGACTGATTCAGATAGCTGTTCTCCGGAATACTCACATGCCTGGCTAATGCATTTAAAATATTAATTGCTATAGAGGTGTTCATACTACTGGAATGCTGCATTCAATGAATAACAATAAATGGGTGTAAACACATGGCCAAATGAGCAGTTGGAATGGAAATATTATTAGACATGAATGCTCCAGCTCATGAATATACCCAAACAGGGGACCCACTCCATGCCCAAGTGAGAGAAAGTCCTATTACACTTGCAGAATAAACATTATTGTATCCCAGACACCTACGCAATTACATTGGATGCTGGGTATTCTGCAACCCAGATGGGGAGTGCTGCTATATGGCATGGAGTGTGGATGAGCACATAAGACATGCAGGTAACCTTAGGGGGTGACCAAGATATGCCCTCTCAAGATACCTTATTAGGGGGAGGGCCAAAAAAAAGGTGTGTTCAAGGACTCGAACAGAGGGGAATGTTGACATGCATATGAATATATAATTCATAGCTGTGGCCCCTCCCCAGCACCAATGCCACATAGATGAGCAAAGATATGCACTAAGGCAACCATATCAACTGTATCCTAGACAGATACAGAAAGAGATGGACTTGATGTAATTAAAGATGGCGAGACTAAGCAAACTTGCTTGCTGTTAACTAACACATTTGCATGTGATAGACATGAAGCAAATATGCATTCACCATGAAGAAACAAAGACACTAGGTCAAACATGCATTTATACACAGAGAATATCACCTGCAAACATAAAGACACAAAGAACATAAAACAAGCAAGGGTGAAAAGCAACACAAAAAATATGTGGTACATATTAAAATGAATAAAGGCCTCAAGGCCTCATGAAAACTGAAACTGCTGAATTCCCAAAATACAGATCGTGCAGAGCACAGACGATAGCTGCACAAACCTTGCCAAGGTTACAGAGACATTAGAGAGTGTGAGGACAGTCCAGGAAGGAGCATGTGTTAATAATTCCCAAGACTCAAGACACATTTTTTCTCAGATTAATCAAAGAACAACCAGCCCGTGACTGCCAGATGCCAACTAATTATAAGCTAAAACTTCTTAATGAATGGATCGACCCAGTTCCCAGTGGTCAGAAAAGTAATAACACTTGCATTCATATTAACTAAAATCACAATAAATGCAGGGTGAAATAATTCAGAACATGCTCTTCTCACACGTGACCCACAATTCAAGAACAGTGTATATTCATTAGGGACAGACACAGACAGGCAGCTGCTTTGACTCCCCACATATTCTCAGACCCAAAGCAACTAGCCAGGTCAGCTACAAAAGGTTACTCTGGCTTGTGGACTAGGGATAAGGGATTGTATCTTATTTAATTGGAAGAAAAGCAGTTCCTGGGTATCTCTCCTCATACTCCCATTTTTGCTCATGCGTTGATGACCAGTCAATTGCTCAAGGTTGATAAAGAAGGTGGCAACCAATTTAAACTTTCAATGCTGTGCCACCCGTACATGGTACATTAACCAATCAAGTGGTGGATCACAACACACTTTGTCACCACCTCTCCATAGAGGCCAACTTATCCCCTAAGGCATGTGCTTGGGTCACCTTGTTTCTACAGGAAAGGGCCATGTAAGTTTTTTTTCTGACTAGCCCTGTGCCACTCCAAGCCACATTAAATGTGGAGTCCTCCAGGGCTCTTGCATTGTTCCTACCCTTTATAACCTGTTCATTAGACCTATATTCAACATTCTGGATGCACTGGGAATCTCATACACTAACTATGCTGATGACACCCAGGTGCCTATCCCCCTCACAGGTAATTATGAGGCTGACAGGAACACCCTGAACTCCATATACTCTACGATCCAATCCTGGTTGGCAGAAAACTGGTTATGCCTTAACAGCGAGAAAACTGAACTTCTGTTAATTGGGTCACCATCCACTCTGGGTAACCTGGACAAACAAAACACCTCCTTCACCATTGATAACATACCTATCGTGGTGTCCCAAACAGTCAAGACCATGGGTGTCTATTTGGACTCCAACCTAACTATGACTAGGCAGGTCAATGCCATTGCCTCCTCTTCGCTTACTTCTCTAAACTTCTCAATGCAGCAAGACCCTTCATATCCCTACAGAACTGCCCAACCAATGCTAGGGCAACTCCCAGATCAAAATTGAATTACTGCAATGCCCTCCTTGTAGGGGCCTCTGGCAAAAACATTGCTAAACTCCAGCTGGTTCAAAACAATGCCTTGAGGGCCACCACAGGACTCTCTGAGAAGGATCACATATCTGAGGTAAGGAGGCAAGTTCATTGATTGGCCATCAAAGAGAGAATTGTCTTTAAAACCGTTACTCTCACGCATAAATGCCTCCATGACTTGGCCCCCCCTTACTTGGCCCAGAGAATAACAAAGCCAACTTCTTCTAGGCCTATGAGATCGTCCTACAGTAACATGATCTCCACGCCCAAGACCTGGAGAGTGCGTGCAGGTGGCACTAGCTTCCCCACTTTGGCGGCTTCATACTCGAACACTCTACCCACGCACCTTAAGATGATTGACTCCCATTTTGCCTTCCGCAAAGCTATTAAAACATTGCTATTTTTGTGACCTGTAAGATTCGCACCTGCTCCGACTGCTCATCTCGCCGTATTGTGGCCGAATGTTCAGCACCTTTGTCCTTGAAACCTTCCTAAAAAAATTATTATTTGCCAATCTTGTAAGTAAGCTTTCACTGTTTCGCCACTGCTGTAACTACCTTTTTGCTACCAACTATATTTTTAACCAAAAAACCCTACTTGTTTCTGCCTCCAATGTAACTTGAATCATGCCTACTTACAATCACATGTAACAGCGCCTCGATGCCTTTGGGCTGTAGTGGGATCTACAAATGTAAAAAAAAAGAAAAAAAGAGTTATAATGAAATGACATGTATTCACCATTATCAATTTAGAGGTGGTCTCAGGTGGAGCCATCAGATAGAGTATAAACAATGAGAAGACTAACCCCTATATCTTCCATATGTAAACAATTTCCTTAACCAATCCCTGTACCTCATAGTTTTTTTTAACCAAGATTGTAGCATGATGTCAGTTATGACGTATTTCTAACATATAACCCATGGTTGTGCGTGCAAAAGACTGAGAGCTCCAAGATTGTATTGCTCGTATGCAGTCCCTGCTTTATGTGGATTATTAATAATGTGAGTTTTGGCATTTAACTTGACTATTTCTGTTAAAGAGTTTGTGATTTCCCGGCCTGTCATTTCTGCTTAAACTGGGGTTTTCAAGACCATCATAACAAAGTGTTACTATGGGTCTAGCCTACATCGTGCAGCCATTTTTTATATGATTTATCATGGTGAATTGCAGTTTTAATAGCAAAGTGGTAATATAGCTCAGCGGGTTGAGTGCTTGCTGCTGTGATCTGTGTGTGATCTGCAGGTTGCAGGTTTAAATCCTGGCAAGGCCAACTCAGCCGTTCGTTCTTCCAAGGTTGAAAAATTAGCACCATCTTTGTTTGGGATGATAATTGTTTGTAAATATGATCTGACTTGTATCTATTGGATTTGTGGATACTGTATTATCGCAGCAACTCGCAATGTAGGGGAAACTTTTCATATAATGACAATACCCAGCATGCAGCTATAACTGGCATAATATGGAAGTTTCTACCCATACAATGCTGAAGTGGTATATCTATGGACATGACTCGACCTAGTTATTTGTGTGTTTATAGTTTATTAAAAATGTTAGCACATTTTTAATCATATACTTCACAACTCTTAGTTCATTTCAAATGGCAATACATTACTTCAGTCACAATATTTTAAAACAGATATTACAGACATTAATTCATTCAACACAATGCAATATAACATCATATTTTATATACCTATCAGGGCCTCCCTTTCTAACCCTCAAGATTACATTTTCCACCTATTTGACAAATTACTCCCTTCCCTAATTCACTATGGTGGACTAATTCTCCCCCAACTGTTTGTGTTTCACTATTAAAATATTCACTAAAGCAATGGTTAGTGAGATAGAGTATCCATACAAGAGCCTAGGCCTCTTGACTTCAATGTTTAAATCCTCTAATCTCCGTATGACCTTTTCAAACCACATTTTCCTCAGCCCTACTGTTGCCCTACAGCCAATCAGCCAATGTGTTTTGTTTCTGCCTCCCCCAGCTTTTTACAGAGCTGTCTTGTCATGGGATCCCTCTTATTGTACCCCACCTTTGTAGGTAGTCTAGTAAGTTAAGATGAAAGCAAATGCAAATGTAACGCTATTTTGGTTGTGGGAATCTCATCACGGACGGTCGCATCTCCTGATGTGTCCTCAGCTGTGTAGTTAGCCACTTTTGTAGTTCATACAGTGTCATTCTCTGTATAGTTTTCCCCTATTTTAAAATTTTCATTTTGTGGTACACCTTCAATCCATCAATAGAAGCTTGTCTGAGTCCATTTCAGCAAGAATCATGCCACAACACTACCTAGAATTGCTCAATGCTTTGTCATAATTATTTCCTAAAGATATATTCAAATCTTCAAATAGCAAACCCGATGATGGAACCAATATTGCCTTGGAATATATTGTACTGTTGGGTCCTACCCTATTATTTCATGACTCCATCCATGGCATATGAAGGCAGCATCCTTGTTAAAATATGGTTCGTATCTCAAATATTCTTGTCTGCTTCAGTATGAATTTTTGTTGAACTTTTATGTACTTTGTGTACTCCCGCAAGCCACTTTCGGTAATTTCACCAGGGTTAAAGAGGAACTGATATCATCCGGGTCAAAGGTCAAGTGATATCACTTCCTGTGATGTCCTCAGATCTGTGATGGCACTTCCGCCACACCTGGCATTTTGGTAAATTGATTTCCCTGAATGTATCTACCTATGGATCTCAGATTACAAATTACAGATGGCGTATTACAAATCACACAATAGGCATTATTACACATTACACATATTCACGATCAGAGTTCGTATGTTCTACAATACAAAGCTATGCACATTCCAATGCACTGTCACAGCACCCTACTTTTAGAGAAACATTGTATGTTCTTTAATGAAATTATAAACTACCAATGTTCTGCTTATTTGTATGCTTCTGTTTGTTCATAATGTTGCATATTACCGTTTTTTGTTATTTATATGCTCATGCTTGTTTTTAATATTACAAACTACAAGTGTGCTGCATGTTTCCTCATTTTTAATATTAAACATGGCATGGCAAGTGTTCTGTTTATTTGTATATGCACGCTTGCTTGTAATTGAATACATTTTGAGAATTCTGCTTGTTCATATGTTTGTTCTTCTCCACCATATTACAAATTAGAAGTGTTTTGCTTATTCACATGCTAGTGGTTGTTCATATTATCAGACAGCACCCTGGGAGGGAGAGCTGGCCAATCAGAAGGCATGGAACGTGGGCCGTACTGTATGGGCAATCTGAGCTGCCTGGACAGCCAGCGCCACCTTCCCTTCCCCAATCCCCCAACCCCCTCATCTATGAGCACCCGCGTAGGTTCCTACATGGGTGCTAATAGTGCTTGTTCCATCCAAAAAAGAAACATACTTTTGCAGTGTGGGCTGGTGCCACGCAGTGCTGATGTTCAGGCAGTCCCTCTTCAATTTGATGACGTTAGTCATCAATATTAAAAACGTACTGTCTGGATGACATCACTGCACGGTATCGGGTCACGCCACAAAAATACGTTTCTTTTTTTTCTTTAAATAAACAACTCCATTAGCATCCATTTGGAGAACTGCATGGGTTCTAATGGCGATATACAATGAAGCAGAAGGTAACAGTACTGCTGTCCACATTAAAGGACCCTTGCTGCACTCTGGCCTTTTACTTGGTAGGCGGGACGTTACTGACAGTGTCAGCCCACCACCTCGTTTAATATCGACTCATTACTCTTTGCACATATTCACTACAACTGATCTTATATTTTCTGCAGAAGGAAGCTATGTGTCTTTCTTTGTGCAGACAGGCGCTGCTATTTTTAGCTAACATTTGTATGTTTCTGCATGATATTACACATTACTAGTGTTCTGCTTATTCATATTCGTCTGCTTGTTCATAATGTTCCTTCTTTGTAATATTACACATTACAGGTTTTCTGCTTATTTGTTAATTTTCTTTGTAATACTAAACATTAACAGCAATCTGCTTATATGCATGCTTTTGTTTGCATGCAATATTATACATTAAGGGCCTGATTAATGGAATTATCTGCGTGGAAATTCGATACTTTGCATGCCAAACTGCATGTAAAATCCTGTTTGTGGATTCATGGAATCAAATTGGCTGCACTTTTTTGTACTTAGCGTGGACTTCGCGAAGGCTCCGCACGTCACTGCGAGAGGCTGAGTGCCTTGTATGAGACACCACACAGAGCTTGGCGTGGCTTGCACAGTAGGCAGGTTAGGGGGCGGAACATGAAAAATGAGGAAGAACAAGGGAAAATGTGGTGCTAGGAGGGACGGCCGGTAGGCAGTCCATCGCACACCCACTATTGCGTGGAACAATACGTATTCATGGATCCGAGAGTGCAATCTTCCAGTGGGGAAATGGCCATGCAAAGCCCTCATACAATCTGCCACCGGAAGGCAGGTGTACAGACATTTCCGCATAGGAATCACCCTGGACAGGTAGGATCGGTGTCGGATTTAGACGTGCATGCATGCAGCCGTGGTTCTGATCTGACTTACGGGGGTTTGCACGCAGATTTTCCAAGGTTTACCCGAGACAAGAAATATTGTACGCATGTTGTCGGGTGCCAGTAACAGTTACGCGGGATCAGACCTGCTTGAAGGGCACCTCACACACTGTTTGAAGGATGCATGTATCACTGCCTGGGTGAGCATGCAAAGGTGGCTGTTCTGGCTCTTTTTGCTTTGTGTGGGGGCCTATCAGGGGCATTCCGGCAGAGACTTGCATATATGGTTACTTTGCGCGAACAATTATTATTCTGCGTGCAGGTTCACGCAGTGTCGTTCTCGGCACATGTGCCCTTGCGGGATAAATGCACACTTTTCCATGAATAGGGCTGTAAGAGTGATGTGCTAATTACATGGGCAAAAATAAAAATAAAAAACATTTTCAATGGATTTTTTCACCAGGGCAATCTTTGCCCTAGTGTTAATGCAGCATGGTATTAGCTCTAGGGCAATTTTGCCTGCTGCAAAAATGCATTGAAAATGTATGTTTTTTGCACTACGACAATGTTTGAATGCTTTTACCATGAAAAATTGCACTTTTCACGTTGCAAAGGTTTTCTAATATGGCCCCAATATTTTTGCACTAGTGCAAACTATTCCCTATTGCTAATACTGTACAACTTTCCACTGGAACCGGTGCAACCTTTCTGTAATCTGGCCACATATATAACAAAAACACGATTTTACTAGATTGACATATTTCCTAAAACCTTTGTGCAAAATAATAGGAATAGTGTCTATATTTAGAGATTTGATCTAAGTTCCTTTGGTCTGCATTCTAAAAACAATATACAGACACGTTATGAACGTAACCCACAAAACACTTTAGGGTGTGTCATGCAACTAAACTGCTCTCTGGAGGGATGGACAACGATTTTCAAAATAAATACATATTCTTCTCATTTAAAAACAACATATTTTAATGTATAAAACATATTTCTCTCCAGGTATGTCAATTGTGACACCTGCTACTTTAGCAGCGCGTATTCCAACTAATGCAATTTATTTCCACGTTAATAGCGAATTATCAAGTGATTGATAACTGTATGAGTAAAAAAAGCACAGGGCAACTTCAATGAGTAGCAATAAACACTCCTTGTTAGGTCCTAGTCGTTGCCCCTGTTCCATGAAAAATATAGATGCTCTAATCCTCTGCTCTGAACTGCCCATAAAATATTTTAAATATGCTCCCATTACGCTGGCTAATATGCAGGCTGCCTGATTTGTATTGAATATGTGTCGCGTGGCTGGAACCCACTGTAATGAACTGCGCCACAAATCACGGCTTAATGGGAATCTACTTATACATATTGCTTAATTAAAAGTTGTGAGCTTATTAACATGTGTCTTCGGCACTGAGAGAGTGGGGAAGGGATCTCCGCACAAATATGACTGGGTAGTAAAAGTTTTATAGATGGGGAATGATAGTAAGGACCGCACCTTAATAAGCCACCTTATCTGGAGAGGAAGGCAGACTGTTTGCGTTTTGCAAACGGTCATTATTGTTTTTTTCCTAACCGCCTTGAATGTGACCGTTTATTTTCGAGGGAATGCAACGGCGGAGGCGTGGGCCTCCCCGTCTGTGCATATGCAACTGCTTGGGGGTGGAATTGGATGAGTACCCGCGTATTCATGACAATATATCAGCATTTGAAATTACATTTATTCAGAATTAAATATGTGTAGCTTAAACACGTGTTCGAATATAATTTACCCAGCGTTCGTGCAGTTTCAATTTAAAACACATCCTTGTGGCTAACTATTTACTCTACTCGAACCAAGTATAAATGAAAAATAGTTTATTATGATATGCTATGGAAAGCAGTTGAATCTGTTCTGGTTATAACTGCTGAACCCATATGCATGCATTAGTATTGGCCGAACCCCAAACCCTCTCCCGTAATGATAGGCTCACAACTTGTGTCAAGTGTTGGCAATAAAAGGCCGTAGGATTTTATTGTACAGATATGAGTTATGGCAATAACAATATCACATATCATGATGGTATCATACTTTTGGGCACCGGGTCCTGAGGTTACCCCCTCTGACCCGTGCCGCCACACACGGGCAGGTTGCCGGCTGACCGTGTTCCCCCAAGAGTATGCCCTAGAGACATACCTGTGAGCAAGTGTTGCATTGATTTCCCGAAAGAAATGCTCCATGCCCTGGTTAGACAAATGGGTGCCGTCACGGAGAAAGAGGTCTGGGTTGCCTAGTGTAATGGCTGGGTGTTTTATGAAACCCAGTCCTCTTGTCATACAGAATCTTTCTATCGTCCTGTTCAATTTTCTTCTGGATATGTCTATAGATTTGTAGCAGTTGGCCCCTTGCCAATTCTTTCTTGGTAAAATGGCTGAGAAGTATATTTCAGTGCCCCTCCAGTTGTGCGAAATGCCTGCTAGGGAGGAGCAGATTTCTTCGCATAGGATGCGTCTAGCCGTGTTGACTAGGTCGTTGCCCCCTACATGAATGATCAGGAATTCTGGGGGGTCCCTGTATGCCACCAATTCTGCTAGTGTGTCGTGGACGTCGGCCCAACGTAGGCCTCTGTATCCCCACCATGAAGTAATGGTGTTTCTGAAAGGTGGCCCTTCTTTAGTCTCTTCTGCCCATCTGCCTGTCCTGAAAACGAATGAGTGGCCAACTATCCATGCTGATCGTAGTGTGGTCCTTGATTCGCCTGTTGTTTCTGTGGTGGTGGGAGGGAGGGAAAAGAAAGAACATTTTAGGGAGGATGGCTATATCAGTTGTGGTCTGATATATCTTTTATAACAGTCTGACTTCCATCCCCCTATGTGTTTTAGTTGTTGCGGTGCTAAGCCTCCCTGCCATGCTGCAGTGGCGGCACCTATCCTGAAGGAATGAGTGCCAAACTGTTTGGGATCCCACTCTGCTTTGCTGATTGCTTTCATCAGCACTCCTTTTAAATTGGTAGCAGTTTAGGGCCAATGCATCCTTGTGGATTAAAAAATTCCCCCCACTATGGGTCGTAGTGCGTAATAGAGGTTAGTGATGCAAACCGGGCCGTTTGTTGCTTCATCAATGCAACAAATGTTGATGGTTCTTTTTGCACCCGTTTTCAACTGTTGCATTTCTATGTTAACACTCTCCTGTCTCACCCTGATTTCCCTGACACCCAGGCTGTTTGTGGACTTGGTGCTGGAAGCGATGAGTTCTCCTACCCGGAAAGCCCCGAAGTTGGCTAGGAAAAAGGCTGTTTTAAATAACATTATCTCTTATGGGTGCCCACATATGGCTTCCAACTGGCTTGCTATCTGCACCAGTTTGCTGAAATCAAGGGGTCGGCGGGTGTCCACTTGGGCACCCTCTATTCTGCCCCATCCCTTCATTGCATAAGAGATGAGGGCGTTCTGGGTGGGGTCTGAATCGCCCTGTATTTTTGTAAAATATGAAATTGCCACCAGGTGTCTTTTAGCCCAATCCCTTTTGAAACCTTGTTCCCGTGCCCATTTTAAAAATACTTCTATATCTTTAATCGTTATTAATTCTATGTGGCTTACACCTGTGGCCTTAAATACTGTTTGCAAACACTTACTGTACTGTGTTGCAGTAGTGCTTGCCACTGCCCTCTCTGCCATCTCCGTTAGGAAGCCTGTGAGGTTGTTGGCACCCGTTGTTGATGTGCCTGATTCTTGTTGGGCATCCCGGCCTGGGCTCTCTGGCGCTGGTGTTGATGCCAATGTGTTGTTGGCACCCGTTTTAGAGGTGCCTGCTTTGTATTGGTCATCCCGTCCTGCACTCTCTGGTGCTGGCGTTGATTCCAATGTGTTGTTGGCACCCGTTTTAGAGGTGCCTGCTTTGTATTGGTCATCACGGCCTGCACTCTCTGGTGCCGGTGTTGATGCCAATATGTTGTTGTCACCCGTTTTAGAGGTGCCTGGTTTTCGTTGGGCATCCCGGCCTGTGCTCTCTGGCGTTGGCGTTGATGCCGTTATTCTTGTCTTCCCATTATTGCCCAGCATTCTGCTGGTATTGGCGTCATCTGTTCTTGGGTGTGCGGCGCTAGCTCTCGGAATCTTGTCCACTGGAAGCGAGATAAGGCATCAGCAATTTTATTATCTGCCCCTGAAATGTGCTTCGATTTGAGTACAATGTTTACTTGTAGTGTGACTGTTGTAATGGCTCGTAATACTTTCAGTACTAAAGGGCATTTCGTAGACCTTCTGTTTATGGAGCCCACTACAGCCATGTTGTCGCACCGGATCAAAAGTTCCGTATTCGCTAGTCGCCTGCCCCAGATGTGTAATGTTAGCCAGATGGGAAATATTTCTAGTAGGGTGATGTTTTTTGTCCACCCTGCTGCTTGCCATGAATTGGGCCAGTGTCCTGCCACCCATTCGGAGTCTAGTATGGCTCCAAACCCCTTGCTCCCAGCTGCGTCGGTGTATAGGACCCTGTTTGACCGGGTATTTAAAGGCGTTTGCCAAAGTAAAGACCCGTTGAAATCTCTGAGGAATTTTCCCCATGTTTCCAGGTCTTGTTTCACCTCTCTGCCTAGCCGGATATGCAAGTGTGGTTTGGTGAGTGATTTGATTTTGAACTCTAGGCTTCTGGAAAATATCCTCTCTTGAGGTATTATTCTGGATGCGAAATTGAGGCTGTCTGCTAAGGATTGTATTTCCTTTACTGTCCCCTTTTCTTTCGTTATCAGGTTTTGTATTTTAGACAGGAGTTCTGATATTTTTTATTTTGGGGATTCTGCAGAGCCCCTTTGCTGTGTCTATTTCGATGCCCAGGAAAATTATGTTTGTGTCTGGTTTGGTGGTTTTTTCCCTCGCTAGGGGAATTCCCCACTGTGCGGCCATGTGCTCAAGTTTTGCTAAAGCCCTGCTGCATTCCCCGGAGTTTGGTGGCCCTATGACCATGAAATCTACTAGGATATGCACTATTTTTGTCCCTGGTCTCTGCTTTAGGAAGCCCATTGGAAAAAGGAACTGAATTGCTCAAATAGTGCACATGATACTGCACACCCCATGGGGAGGCATCTAACTACATAGAATTTGTTGTTAAAAGTGAAACCTAGCCGCTGCTGTGACTCTGGGTGGTCTGGCAAAAGTCTGAAAGCAGATTTGATGTCCAGCTTGGCCATCAAGGCGTTTCTGCCGCACTCTTGTATGAGCCTTACCGCCTCTTGGAAATGCATGTAAGATACGGCGGATTCTGTGTGTGGGATGCCGTTGTTTAAAGACTGGCCTTTAGGGTAGGAGAGGTGATGGATTAGCCTCATTTTCCCAGGTTCTTTTTTGGGGACCAGGTCTAGTGGAGATATTAAATAGTTCTTTAAAGGCATGGCCTCCCAGGGACCTGCTACCCTGCCTAGTTGCAGTTCTTTCTTGATTTTGGTTTCTACTATCTGGGGGTTGTCCCTGGCTGACTTTAGGTTCATCGGGATGGTATGTGACCCAGTGCCCTTAAATGGGATGGAAAAACCTTTGGTGAAACCCTGCCATAGTATCCTGCTGGTTTCCTTGTCTGGGTAGTTGTTTAGGGCATCCCTAAAGTTGCCCAGGTTGATGGGTGTTCGTCCTGGTTCTAAAATTGGGATATCATTCTTTCTTGGCTGGTAGTCTGGTGCAGTTGCTTGCTGCATGGTCGTCGTTGCAGTTTGTGCAGGCGTGTTTGTACCAGCATTCTTTGCCCCATGTACACTGGTTTTTCCCAAAATTTCTGCATGGGATGTTGGATTTGGCAGCCTGCTGTTTGTTCTGTCTGTGGGCATTATTTTTAGCCGCCCAAGGCTGGTTCCTCTGAAAGGGGTGCTCCCATTTTTTGGATTTATAATTGTCATGGGATTTGCTTTCTTGCGAATTTTTGCTATTTTTGGAAGAAGAATGCATAGTATCTTCTTCCTGGGGAGGTTCGGCGTTGAGGGTGTATAAATCGTTCTGGACTTCATCCCACTCAATGGCCGGCCTTTCTGACATGCTCCGCCTAAATCTGATGTCGTATGCTAGCCATGTCTTCCCCCTCTGTGTTACTTTTACTTCCCTTATTTTATCAACGTATGCCCAGATCTTCCTACCATCCATGGGGAATTTTTCTTCATATATTGTTGCTAAAATGGCAAAGGCCTGTAACCAGTTGTCCCAGTTTTGTTCGACCTGGGCGTTCCTGGCAATAGCTTTTTCTTCTATCTTTTTGGGGTCTCTGAAAGCGTCTTTACCTTTGCGTTGGGCTTCTATTAGGGAAAAGATTTCTATAAATTCCTTGGCCCATATGGCTTCTTTGATTGTGGTATCAATGTTCCATGCCAGGCATCTTTTGTATCTATTTAATATCTCTGTTTGGAAAGATTTCATTTTTTGGTCTAACTGTGCATTACAGATTGTTACAATGTCAGTTGTATTGCTGCGGGTGTCCCTGTCACGCCCGTGTTGTCTATGCTGGGGGTTGCCCATGCTTTTAGAGCACCTGCTGAATCTGTTGCTGGAGTTGTGGAGGCTGTTGTATTTATAGCTGTGGGTGCTACTGGCAACTGCTGTACCTGTTGTGGCGGGATTGCTGTAGGTAGTGTTACGGGTGGGTTGACAACCGTTATTGTAGGTTCTACTGCGATGGTAGGGTTTGAGGCCCCAGGTTCCTTTGTGGGCGGTGTCTGTTTCCCCCTTATTTCTACTATTAGTTGCTCTAATTCCACTACATTCTCGCATAGTTTTGACAATTTCTTGGTACCTTTTTTGGCGCATTCGGATACTTTTCTCCTTTTTAATGGTGCAGAAACCTCCTCTTGGCTGGGTGGGCTAGTAATTCCTTCCCTGGGTAGGCCGTACATGTTTTCTCTAACCCATGCCCATCCGTAGTGCTCTGGCGCTTCAATGGCTGCTAAGAATTGTGGTGATTTTAACTTCTGCACCAGTGTTGAGGGTGCCCGTGCTTTCCGTTTGGGCCCCATGTTCTTCTATGCCTGTAAGTTGTTGAATAGGCCGCCGTCCGCGCTGGGCTGCTCGGGTGCCTCTCTCTCCTTCGTTCGCACTGGTTTTGGGATGATTCCACAGCACGCGTCTTTGTTTGTTTTGTTTTGGACAGGCTCGCTTTTTCCTCTATGCCGAGATGTTGAGATTGACGCAGTCCGCACTTGCTGTTCGGTTGCCTCTTCTTCCTTCGTTAAGGCTGCAATGCAATTGCTTTGAACAGTACAATGTTCAGGAAGGAAAAAAGACGCTGCGATGTACAGCGAACTTCAAGAATTGCTAAAGAAGCAAGAAGATTTGGAAGACACTGAGTAAACAGTGAACTTCCTGTTTGCTTGGGTCCCCGTTCAGGGTCCACAAACAGATTGTGTTTACTCTGAGCATGCTGCTCATATTTATAGGACCCAGGGAGGCCCTCAGTCTTTGTTGTGTATGTGGTGGGGGCTGCTGTTGTCACAGCCCCCGGCCGGATAGCCGACTGTCTGGCCCCCTGGTGGGGGCAGATCTTTTGAACCTGGGCCTTGCCTGACGGTTGTTTTCCTTATGGCGCTTAGCACCTTGCTGTTTGGAGGAAGGGTGAGGTGACTGTTCGCACCTTACCCTTCCGTGGCTTTGTGCTGCCGAGACTGCGTGTCTCCGTAGCTGGGGGAGGAGAGGAGCAGGCACGGGGAGGTTGGGGCTGCTCCTCTCCCAGCTAGCGATGGTAACAGCAGTTACCCTGCCCCGCTTGTGGGATGCCCATGCAGCATTGCCCATTTTAGTGAGCGTTTCTGGGAATCCAGGTCGCCAACTGTACCATCATCACATAAGCTAAAAGTTAATGGAACCTGCATTTCTCCGAGGAATTGAGGACAAAGTACATGTATTCACGGTCATTTCATGCGTTGCGTCTCAGGGCAATGTTGCTGGGTTGATAATAGAGGGACTGTCACGTGGTGTGATGCAGGGTAAAATGGGTTGTCTTACCATGTAAGATGAGCTACGTTTGTGGCCCCTCTGCTGGGAGTTGCTGTTAGTGGTGAAATCAATTCCGGGCCGTGGGTTTTTGATAAAGGTATTTCAGATACTTCATAAGTGTGTTTTTAAAAAGGTGGCCACAAAGAGGTTGGGCAGAGCTTTGAGCAACCCCAGCAGAGGGGCAAACTGGGTGCCATTTTGGGCATAAAACTATCCAATCTGGGATCATTGTTAGTATAGAGTGAGAGCACCAAACGGGCACATTTTATGCGGCAGCATAAAAGCTTGCATCTTTCCTCGGGTTCACACTTACGTTGCTGCTTTTAGTGTACATGTGACACTTCCGGCTAATTATGAGTCCCTTGGACTTTGCACATTCTGCATGCCAAAATTACCATTACAGAATAATTCCGGCTTTACCTGCATGCTGGCTGGAGTCTGCATGCTATATTAGTATTTATTTTATTTTTTTAACTTTTATTTAACGTACTGTGGGTACAGAAAAGAGTATGAATGACAGGCACAGTTCACACACTTCTGTCGACAAAGGACTATGCAAACCAAATGTGGGACCATAGTAAAACAAGACCTAGCTTCCACCGCACACAATATCAACCCATTCACCACCCCAAAGATCAGGCGGTCTTACAGTGATGAAAAGTGCCAAAACAAGGGGGGCTAAGTAATGATTGCAGGATAAGTCTCTGCAAAGTCAATGAATAAGCTCCAGATAAAGACATATTTGGCAAAGCATCTTTCACACACGCAGTAATTTTGTCAGCCACCAAAATGTCCCAAATCTTAACACACCACATCTGGACCACCGGGCCATCAGCAGATTTCCAGTTTCGGGCAATGGTCAGTTTCGCTGTGAGGAGAAATGCCCAATTAGAGTGGTCTTTGTGCCACTAAGGAGGAACAATCCAGCAACCTTATCCTGCAGCATTACCATCCGTGGGTCCATGGGGAGTGACAGTCCTGTAATATCTTTTATTTTAGAGAGCAGCCCATTCCAGAAAAGGCCTACCTTTTGACAAGACCACACCATATGGAGAAGAGAACCCGCAACTTCACAACTCCGAGAATAATCTCTAACAATGTGGTGCAACCTTTCTGGAGTGATATACCCCCTGTAACAAAATATATAGGTACATTCCGTGTCTGTGACACGCCTGGAAGATTTAAGCATCCTGCCCCATATTCTCAGACACTCCTTATCTTCAATAGGCCCACCTAGATCAACCTCCCATCTAGCCCTATATTGTAGGAGCACAACTGGGTCCCCTGACCAATAATTTGTAAGGCTTCGAGATCCGACGTTGCGAGACAAAAAAACCTGTTTTGATAACTCAAGGATGGACAATGTTCTATTAGCCCCCTTCTTTGTGATTGGGTGAGAAGCCCAATGTGGCAGCTGTGCATAGTGGAACAGTTTAGTTTCTGGCAGGATAAAGGTGCCGAGATAGCTCCTATCCATATAATATCTCTTATCCGGTAGCTGAGATAGGCTGACCACCGACTGGGCTTGCTCGATTAGTTTCCATTTTGGTTGCAAGCTGGGCTCACCCCAGGAAAAAACATGAGAAAGCTGCGCAGCTAGGATATAGCGGAAGACATTGGGGATCCCCAGGCCACCCACTGACCTCAAAAGCACCTCCCTATATATCCTAGCTCGTTTGTTCCCCCAAATAAACATGAAGATCTTCCACTGAAGTGTCCGGAGATCTGAGTCCGGGATCCTCACCAGCAATGCCGAGCACAGGTAAAGCAGGCGCGGGATCATATTCATTTTGACCGCCGCAATACGCCCAACCAAGATATCTCCTAGCACCCCCACCTGAGTAAATCTTCAGCGAATTCCTGAAACAGCGATGGGAAATTAGCCTGAAAGACCTCTGAGATCCCCCTAGGGATACGCACTCCCAGATAGGGGATGGACTCCTGGGTATATTGTATTGGGGCAAGAGCCCCAATCACCCTCCTCTCCTGCAGGGTCAACGAAACATCCAGCCCGTGCAATTTGTCATAGTTTACCTTGAAGCCAGAGAGCCGGCCAAAACCACCCAACTCCCGGAGCACCTTGGCTAGAGAGGAACGGGAATTACTCAGGGTGAGCAAAACATCATCTGCATAAAGGGGCACCTTATAGTTCATCTCCCCAACCCGGATGCCTTCTATTGCCCCATTATCTCTAATTCAGCTAGCAAGCAGCTCCATACACAAGGCAAAAATCAACAGAGATAGCGGCCAGCCCCATTTCGAGTCCCTGGTAATTGACAGTCTGGACGACAATGCCCTGTTAACCCTAAGGCATGTAAATTGCTGTTGGTAGATTTCCATTACCCAACTGATAAACCCTGGCCCAAACCCAAACTGCACCAAAACCTCACAGAGATACCCCCAGTCCACCCTTTCAAAGGCCTTATGGGCATCCAGTGCAATAATGCCAAAATCTATACCTGAGCGCCACCCCACTTCCAGCTCAGAACTCGCCACACATTATCATGGGCGCTCCAGCCCACAATGAAACCTGTCTGATCATTGTCTATGAGTCCGAGAAGGACCTCCACCATACGACGGGATAACATTTTGGATAAAAGCTTTGAGTCAATGTTAATGAGGGTAATGGGGAGATATGAGTCACAAAGTAGCAGATCCTTACCTGGCTTGTGAATCAGGACAGTTGTAGAGACCCCCATCGAAGGAGCTACCCTTCCAGAGGAAATAAAGGAATTAAAGAGATTTACCAGAGAGGAACCAGTTCGCAAAATGTCTTGTAAAATGGTGACGTAAATGCGTCGGTACCCGCAGCCTTGTTCTTCAGGTTCTTGATTGGCCATTCCACTTCCCCCGGCAAGATGGGTGCTTCCAGAGATTCCCTATCCTCACAAGATGATATGGGCAGATGCTCACCTCCCAAATACTGGGCCTGGGCTTCTGTCAGGGGGGCTCACCCTTGAATACAGATTTAAAATGGGACTCAAAAATCCCAAATCGTATTGACACCCCCTGCTGTACCACCACTTACTCAAGGCAAAGCTACAGTTCTGATTTTGGAGCTTGTGCAGCTTGCCCACCAGAAGGCGACCAGCTTGGTTCCCATGTCCGTATTAATACTGGTTAGTTTTCAACATTGCCTGAGCTGTCCTGTCAGCAAGGTGTGCCTCCAATTTTTTCTGTGCTATTCTGAGTTCACGTAATGCCTTACAAGACTGCAACCTTGTGTGCTCTTTTTCAGCCCGTGTAACATCACTTTCCAAACTCACCCTAATAAGCTGCCTCTCTGTAGTGTAAGCCGCTGATTTACTGTTGAGCTCCCCAGTAACCATGGCCTTCATAGCATCCCACACAATGTCCCGTGAGGGACCAGAGTTTTTATTTTCTGTAAAGTAATTGAAGAGGACCTCCTCCAGCTCTCTAGTCAACCCAGGGTCTCTAAGCACCGTGTCATATAATTCCCATGGGTGTCTGGGCCAGTTGGGCCTATCCAGCACTGGCGGAGACACTGACACAGGGGTCAGACAGGGTGTGTGTAGCTATTTCAACCCTTCGAACTCACGGATACAACGCACTAGAAATAAGGATGAGATCTAGTCTATAGAAGCCCCCATGAACATATGAGTAAAAAGCAAAGTCCCTGTTCTCCCCATGAGCAAGCCTCCATGTGTCAACCAACCCCAATTCACGGAGGAATAGGCCAAAAGCTTTTGAAATGTTTAAAGTCTAATTTGGTATTAGGGACAGTCTTGTCCACCAGGGGGTTGGGCACCCGATTAAAATACCTGCCTAATAGGATTTGCCCATCAGCAAAGGGGAGCACCTTGAGTATAAAGCTTACCAAAAATACATCTTGACCCACATTAGGAACATATATGGACACCAACGTGAGCATCCGATCCCACAACCAGCCTTTAACACAAACATAACGCCCTGCGGGTGTCGAAGGACCTTAACTTTCAAGATTGAGGCCTGCTCACCCACCAAAATGGCCAGCCCCGCACCCATTTTTTATCGCCTCCAGAGGTGCTAAACTGGCACAGGAATGCCTTGCTTTTCATGCGCTTCTCATCCTGTACAAGCAGGTGGGTTTCCTGTAGGAACACAATGGAGGGAGACATATCCCTCAGTTTGCCTAACACAGAAATCCTTTTCACTGGGGAATTCAAGCCCTATACATTCCATGTGCCCATCAACATTAGGTCCTCCCCCGCAGCGTCAATCGCTACATCAGCCAACATTGTTCCACAAATAAAGTTTTGCCACCCTGTCACCACACCCCGAACAGGCCACAGACTAGTTTTGTAGAACAACCGTCCATCTCACAGTCAAAAATGTTGAAAAGATCCCCCCACACCCCTTACCCCAACCACAAACTATGCTCAAACATGAGCGATTTCCAGACATCTGGAAACTCTGTTGGGAACCGGACTTGGAGGGTGGAAAAGAACCATAAGCCCAAGAAACTCTCCTTCCGAGCACAGCTCCTACCATCAAATACAAACCTCACTCCCCGGACCACCGCAACTCAATCGGGAGGACACCCCATCAGACTAAGCTCCAGAGGAGACATCACCCCAGCAAACAAGCTACCACTCATGACCCTAAATTATTGAAGTCTTTCTGGGTGGACCTTTCAACCGCCTCCCCCTGCCCAACTTGTGCCATTTCTGCGAGGAGACCGGATCAGAACCCTGAATCGAATCCTGCACACCCTCCAGATCCCGCCCACCCCCTCCAGATTCAGTAAATTCTCCACTTCCTTCAGTGTTTAGACCACCCAGCGTCTCCCTTGATGAGTGAAATGGAGTGCAGTAGGAAGGCCCCACCTATAGGGCACTTCCCTTGCCTGTAGCCACCCAGTCAGTGGGCCCAGTGCCTTTCGATTTACCAAAGTCTTTGACGCCGAATTCTGATACAAGGAGAGTGACATGTTGCGAAACGAGATGGACGGCAAGGCTCCAGCTGCAGCCATTATGCGTTCCTTGAGTTTAAAGAAGTGAACCCAGTACAGCACATCAGCAGGCCTGTCCTTGGTCAGGGCAGCACAAGATCTACTCCGTTGAGTTTAATCAAGTTCAATCTCATTATCTACAGGCAGTTCAAGAATGGAATGAATGAGGTCAGCCACAAAGTTGGATAGGTCTTCATCTCGCACTATTGAGGAAACGCCCCGGATCCAGATATTATTTCTGCGGGAGAGATTTTCCCCATCTTCCTGCTTGCCTTCCAGTGCCCCACAGCAGGCACGGGGCCTCAAGTCGATTGGAGCATTCCACACTTCATAGGACTGCTCACAGAGGTTATCATCCACCTGTGCCACCCTTTGCTCAGTCTTTGAAACTCTTTTTATCTAATGCCAGGATCTTGTGAGAGAGTTCCTCTGTGCTCTTGTGGATTTCTTTGCCAACATATCCTGCAGGTGAGACTTGGTAGACATCAGCGTGAGCATAGCTGGAAGTGGGTCAACCGCATGAGCCTGTGCTGCAATGACCTATAAACGTTCATGCTCCTCTGAAAACTGCAGCATTGTGGAGATATCCCCTTGCTTCCCTGGATTAGGAGTTTTAACCATATCGGACCTAGAAGGCAGCTGCCGGTCAGACCCACACCACTGCAATGCCTGCACCACCAAAGAACCTGGGGCTATACTTCCAAGTCGGCGCCCACAATATTCACTGCTATTCCAAAAAAGCGCAAAACAAAACACAGCTCACCCTGGCAGGCGATCAATCCCCAGTACAGGCACACCCAATGCCTATCCCAGAACCGCTCCAGTAGGTGTAGGGCAGACCGCTGTGGAAACTAGACTGAGAATGCGGGTGTACTAGTATCAGTACCACCCCCTCAGCAAGGACCGGGGAATGAGTGCCAATACATTTGAAGAGGCCGCAAACTGAATATAGAAACCTCTGCAAACAAGGAGACTAGTGAGCTTGGAGGCAACGCCTTCCTCTTCTTGTGGTAGCATCACTGGCCACTCGAGGGGCTGCATCAGCAAATCTTAAAACAGTACCCACTTCAAAAATCCAACTGGGCATGGGGAACCCAATGCAGCAAACCTCTAAACCTGCTTCACCTCAAATACTCTTGGCCCTTTGCAGTGTAGGAGCAGAATTCAGCAAAAGACTCCCAATCTAATGCAGGGGGAGCAGTGAGTGCATAGACAGTGTTAGCAAAGTGGGTGTCTTCCAACACCATCATCACCCACAGCCCTCTGGAGCATTCCCATTCACTTCAATGTAATCATTATGGATTTTCCCAGACTTTTTTTTTCCTAGGTAGCACACGGTGGATGGTGCAGTTTAGGAGACAGCATAAAGGAGAGTCACAAGCAAGTCAGCAGGCCCCGGGGCACCTCCATCCCACAGCGACATCCAGCATATCAGAGAGGCTCAGGGACCTCCTCCCAGAGCCTCAGTCACAGCTTCACAGTGTCGCCAAGCCCTCAAGTGTGAAGCAGCCCACCCCCAAATCACTGTGCGCTGCACCAGCGGTCTCAGGATCACCGCCGCCAAAGCCTGGATCACCGCCGCCAAAGCCTGGGTCTGTTCCGGGCAGGGTGTACTTGGCGCAGGAGGCAACAACCACACCTATGCCAGCCCCAGAGCCTCCAAGTCTGCGCACTGTTGTGCAGGAAAAAGGACACGGGCCCGTTAAGTAAAGGAGAGGGAAAGAGGGAGGGGGTCGGGGCAAGAAGGAGGGCGAAGCGGGAAAGTTGGGGGGCCGCAGTTACCGTTGAATAAAGGAGATGTAAAGACGTATACCCATCTCGGTGCTTGATTTGTAGGAAAGAGGCCCCACAACAACTGGCGACGAAGACAGCCGGACCACGCGCATAAAGAAGACAGCCGGAGTTGCGGAGGGACCCGGTGCCGACAGCGGTCCATGCAGAGAGAACGCGAGGCAAGGAGGAGCCAACGCGCCTGAAGAAGGTATCCGAAGTAGCGGAAGGACCCGGTGCCGACAACAACCCCGAGGACAGAACGCGAGGTGACGAGGAGCCAACGCGCATGAAGAGAGCAGCCGGAGTCGTGGAGGGACCAGGTGCCGACTGCAGCCCACGAGGAGAGAACGCGCCGAGAAGAGAAGTCAGAAGGCACGCGCTAACGCAGGAGCCGAGGAGGAGCCCTGCAGCCCGTGGAGGAAAGGAAAGAAGACGCGCACCCGCCGAGCAACGCCCAGGAGATTGAGAGGTGCCAGGCGCACATGCAGGTACCGAACAGACCCCATACGCCCAGGGGAGGGAGTGAAAGGCACGACAACGTATAACAAGCCACTTGAAAGCGAGGAACTTTATGCATGTGCGAGTGCTTTAATGAGCCACTTGAAAGCGAGGAACTTTATGCACGTGCGAGTGCTAGCCACAAACCAGGGAGCCAGAGAAAGGTGCGACGGTGCGGAACGGCCCACTTGTGAGAAACGTGAAACACACGCGAGCACTAGCCATGAGCCACTTGAAAACGAGGAGTCACTGGCACACGCCGGAGCCAGCCACATACCACGTGATAGCGAGGAGCAATAGGCACGAACTAGTGCTAGGACACTTGAAAGCGAGGAATACTATGTGCACACCCGTGCCAAGTCACGACGAAACAAAGATCCACACGCGCACACAGGGACACACACCGCACGCAAGTGAAGAACAACCCACAAGCAACGTGACACCCGATATCAGTGATCATGTCACAATCAGGGAGTGGAGGGAGCGCAGCAGTAGACACCACGGCACCTGCCACGCCTGGTGTGACTCCCACCAATCCAGTCTCCTTCCTACACCGCCCAAACCCATTCTCGGTAGAACCACGAGAAAACCAAGGGCAAAGGTGGCAAGAATGGATGGACGAGTTTGAGGAATTCATCAGGGCAGTAGGAAACCAAGACGCCCGAACAAACTAGACATGTTCACAAACTTAGTGGGGAAAGACATAAAAAGTGTCATCAAGACCATCCCAGCAGCAGAAAGGAATAGATACTAAAGACTCATTGAAGCCATCAACGGTTGCCTGATACTGGTCCCGAACAGAGACTACGAGCGCTACATCTTTAATCAGTGCACCCAGCTACCCCAAGAAACAATCGGCCAATTTATATTGCGCCTGCAAAGGAAAATAGCGTACTGTGATTTCGCCAACTTCAACGACGACGAGGCCATCCGTCTGAGAGTGATAGAGGGATGCCTGTCATCAATATTCCGCAAACATCTAATGAAAAAACCACTTCCTCTAAACGAAATAGCTGAACTCGCCAGAGTATACGAAAGAGTGGACGTTCAGGCCGCCCACATGGAGAACCCGAAAAAGATAGACTCTGTCGCAACCATCCCCGCCAATCAAACGGGCCGCCAATACAACAACACATACAGACAAGATCAGTGGAACAACGCAAGTCGCCCACCACCCGAAAGACAATGCTACTGGTGCGGGTTTGAATTCCCCACAGAGGCCAGTGCCCCGCAATTGGCCAAATGTGCATGAGGTGCGGACAAGAGAATCACTTTCAGAGCATGTGCCGGGAGAAGACACCCCCGCTATCAGCGTATAGACTACACAACCAGCAAATAACAACAAGGAGGTTCGAGCCGCGGCCCGAGCCACAGAGACCTCTTAACCCAAGACCATACTTGGAACGAGAATACGCCAAGCCCGCCGGCAACCCCAGAACACCAAACAATCCTGGATTCATCAGAGCGGTCGAAAACCTGCAGGCGGACCAAACTGACGCAACATACGCCAACCAAGAACAAATATATCTCATGCAAGCATACCCTGAAGAGGAACGCCAAAGAGAAGATAACACCAGAGACCCATACGAAAACCCACCAGTTGAAGAACACCCAACAGAACACATACCCTATGCGGAATACGACTGATACAGCAGGGAATATGTTCGACTTATCTCAGAGGCCTCCGATGACAGCACGGCACCCAGAGTGATGGTACACATGGGAGGAATAGACACACCATTCCTGGTGGACACATGCGCAACTGTTAATGTCATGAGTCACCTGACATACGAGCATCTAGCAAACAAGTTCCCCCTACAACCGTCTTACGCCCACATATTCCAATGGGGCGCAACACAGCCACTGACCTCAAAGGGACAATTCACATGTGATCTCATACACAGGGGCAAGAGAGCACCGACCGCGATACACGTCATTCACAGCCCGGCAATGGGCAGATGCCTTTTGAACCACAAGACTGGCACGGCTCTATGCCTCATCGACATCCACTACGACGAATCTGAAGTGATCCAGGGCATACCACCCAACTCCCACTTCATACAGGCCATCCACCACAGCGCCCCAAACATAGAAAACCTGAAATCTGCCTACCCGGCCCTATTTGAAGGTGTGGGCAAGCTAAAGAACAACGTCATCAAGCTACACATCGACCCGAAGATACAGCCAGTACCACAGCACCCCAGGAGAGTAGGGTTCCACCTACAGGCGAAAGTATCCCATGAGTTGCAGACGCTACTGGACAATGACATCATAGAAAGGGCAACAGGACCCACGCCGTGGATTTCTCCACTCGTAGTCGTCCCCAAAGCAGATGGACGTCTCCGCCTCTGCGTGGACATGAGGATCCCCAATACCGCCATCCAACGGGAAAGGCACCCCGGCCCGAACATCGAGGACATGTTGATCAGACTCAACCAAGCCACTAAATTCTCAAAATTGGATCTCAACCAGGGGTACCACCAGCTAGTCATTGACCCCGCATCAAGGCCCATCACAACATTTACCACTCACGAGGGTCTGTTCCGTTACAAACGACTCAACTTCGGAATCTTGTCCGCCGCCGAGATATTCCAGGAAACGATCCACAGACTAATTTGCTCCGTCACCAACGCATTCAATTACAGTGATGACATCCTCATCTTTGGTGTCACCCAGGATCAACATGACACAGCCCTACACCAAGTGTGCCGCATTTTACAGGACGCCGGACTGACACTTAACAGCCAGAAATGCGAAATCAACACACGCACTCTATGCTTCTTCGGCCACATTTTCTCGGACCAAGGAATCAAGGCAGACCCAGACAAGATCCGTGTCATAACTAACTTGCCCAGCCCACAGGACGCCTCCGAGCTCCGCTCGTTCCTGGCCATGGCGGGATACTGCGCCCGCTACCTCCCACAATATGCCTCACTTACATGCCCACTGTGGCAGCTACTGAAAAAAGACCAGCCCTTCCAGTGGACGGACCAATGCCAACAGGCCTTCGCCACAATAAAACGAGAGCTAGCTGCCAATCGCCAACTGGCATATTTCAATCCGAAATGGCAAACAGAAATCATCACGGACGCCAGCCCAGTGGGGCTTGGTGCAATCCTAGCTCAAACAGACCCACAAGAGAACTCCAAAACCCATATCGTGGCATACGCCAGCCGCGCGCTCAACCCCACCAGACAAGCATACTCACAGGCAGAGCGGGAGAGCATAGCAGCAGTATGGGCGTGCGAAAAATGCCATCATTTTGTCATCGGACAAACGTTCACCCTCGTTATGGACCACCAAGCCCTGCTGGCCCTCTTTGGCAACCCGAGAATAAAGATGCCTCCACGCATCGACCGATGGGGCATCCGCCTCCAGGAATATCACTATACCATCATTCACAAACCTGGGGGCGACGCAAACCCAGCAGACTATCTGTCACGACACCCGGAGGAAGCACCCGACACCGCAATGCAAGGAGAAGCCGATGGATACATCGCATATCTATCACACAACGCCCTTCCTCCAGCCATCACTGCCGAACTATTTGCGGAAAAGAGCAGAGCTGACCCCACCATCAAGGCAGCCGTCCATCTCACCAACACCAACAAGTGGCGACAGGCGGCCAATGAACACTTTGAGCCAGGAGAGGGGGGGGAAGTCGACAGAAGAGACTTGGCCAGAATGGAAAAAATACACAATGAACTGGCCACAACAAGCCAAGGCACACTGCTCAGAGGGAACCGCCTGGTAGCACCCAAAAGCCTTAGAAAGGCACTAGTCATGATCGCACACGAAGGCCATCGAGGTGTGGCGAACACAAAAAAGATATTGAGAAACCAGGTGTGGTTCCCCCACATGGACACCATTGTGAACGACATACTAAGACACTGCAACCCTTGCCAAGTAAATGCGGCCGGCTCACCACCCTGCCCCCTGCGCATAGTTCCACTCCCTGATGGACCTTGGCAGCGAGTAGCACTTGACTTCTACGGCCCACTCGAAGAAGGAGGTCACCTGCTGGTTGCCATAGACGAGTACTCCCGATTCCCACTGGTAAAGCACGTTCAGTCCACGGCCTTCCACCACGTGGTAGGCACAATAGACAAACTATTTAGCGAATGGGGCATCCCCAACGTAGTGAAAACGAACAATGGATCCCCATTCCAAGGACAAGAGTTTAGGAAATTTGCGGCACACCTCGGATTCCACCACCAGAAGATCACACCACTATGGCCCCGGGCCAATGTGATGGTGGAGCGATTCATGGCGAACATTAAGCGCACACGCCAAAAAGCAGCGACAGACCAAGCCTCGATGCCACAAGCCATCTCACAAATGCTACGAAGCTACTGACATACCCCCCACGAGGCAACTGGGTACACCCCAGCCGAGCTTATGATTAAATACAAACCATGATCCAGGCTTCCCCAACTCGAGGACTACACGCCGGAGGAGGACGACGAGATACAACAACGAGAAGCGGAGAAAAGACAAAAAGCCAAAGAATGGACTGACCGGAAGCGGAAGGCCAAGGAACCCCTGATCCCCGTAGGAGAAACAGTGCTGTTCAGGCAGGCCCAACGCCGGAAAACGGACTCGAAACATCGGCCTGAGCCCATGATAGTGACAGAAGTGAAAGGACCCATGATCACTGCCCAGGGAGACCAGGGTGAAATAACCCGAAATGCGTCATACTTCAGACGAATGTTCCAAGAAGACGGAACTGAAGACATGCCTCTAGAGGAAGAAGACCCCATGGACCTAGAGACCCCTCCAGACCCGCCCGAGGCGCCGTCGCCGGCAGGCCAGGGGGACGAAAGGGAAGAGCGAGCAGAACGACCACCCAGGCTGGCCAGACGGCCCACTCGGATCATCGAAGAAATGTGAAGACGGACTTCGGCGATAAGTAAGGGGGGGGTGTTGTGCAGGAAAAAGGACACAGGCCCTTTAAGTAAAGGAGAGGGAAAGAGGGAGGGGGGCGGGGCAAGAAGGAGGGCGAAACGGGAAAGTTGGGGGGCCGCAGTTACCGTTGAATGAAGGAGATGTAAAGACATATACCCATCTCGGTGCTTGATTTGTAGGAAAGAGGCCCCACAACACGCACCTGGACCCCTCCTCCCCCGGGCCAGTGCTGCACTCTGCGGACTGCGGCAGAAGCACACGAACAAGGCGGCAACATGTTGACAGAGCAACGATCTGCTGCGCACAGTCTGCGTGGAAGGCGGCTCCGAAACAGGACACTAGTCAGAGCCGCATAGGAGGCGCCATGCCCCTTCACGGCCGGGGCCGCCATCTCACCAAAGGGCTATGAACCTGCCATCAAAGGCAACTTTCAGTACGCCGGCCTCCTCAGGACTCCGAACTTCACCCAGCAATAGGGACAGGGCTCAGGAGGGGACCTGCACCATTTTCACACAGTTTAGAGCGCCAGGAGAGGGCACGCCAACTGTATTAGTAATTATAATTTTTAAAAACAAAGAAATCCTTATTTGTACGCAGTATATGGCTTTTGTGTACAGCAGTGCCTCATGCCACTACTGCCTCTCAAGCAATGTTTACTAATGTCAGTTCTGACCCTTCTGTGCAGTATAGTTTGAAAAGAAGCTGAGAATATGGGCGTCTGAGATTTTCACACTATGGACACATTTACGGCCTGATTCATGGAATTTTGTGCACGGTGCAAAGTGACTTTTCACCGGTGCAAAGTGAATTTGCACTGCCAACACCCCGATTCATTGAACAGTGCAAAGCGTTTTTTTGCTGTGCAAAGTCACTTTGCACTTTAATAATACACTTTGCACAGTTCCACGAATCAGGGTTTGTGTCGGCAGTGCAAAGTCACTCTTCAGCAGTGCAAAGTCAGTTTTTACCATGCAAAAAATTCCATGAATCAGGCCTTGGGGTTCCCCAGCAAAACCTTGACCCTTCACTTCCAAGCTTGTGTAAGTGCACCCCGTTTATGCTAAGGGAAAAACATATATAACGCTATTTCTATGACCTTTTGGGAGATCTTTGCCTAATCACGCAGAATTTCCTGCATGCGCTTTTCTTCTTTAATACCACATGTGTCAAACACTGCATGACCTATCGCATTGGAAATGCCTCCTCTGTTTGAGGTGACTGTCATGATAAGGACTGAGCAATATTTTACAGCATTCCTTTGCGCCTACTTCACGTGTCCAGTGGGATACCAACCTGGGTCGGAGTGAATAACAGCTATTGAAGGCAAATGGGGAGAATGTAAACAGGGGGGACGTTTCATACTTACACCTGCATAGGAGTTTACGAAAAGCATGACAGCCATCGATTTCGTATATCACATGCACGATGACAAGAGCATTTTACCACCTACAGTACATGCTTTCCTGTAACCCAACTCGATAGAAATAATTTTCTTGAGCTCAGAAAAATGAAAGACGAAGGCAGTCATTTTAAAAGCAGCGGTTATAGTGCAGCTTTCCTGAGGTGTGCAAGGGCAAAAACAGCATCTCTCAGGAGAGCATTTCTTTTACGCCTGCTTGAAATTTTCAAACAGGTATAAAACTAATGGATTCCAATGGAATACGCCTTACAGTACCACTTGCTAATGAGCAGCCAGATTCGATTGCAATCCATTATGAAACGTGCCGCTTGCACAGGCTATTTGCAGGCAGTGCAAAGCGGTGAGTAAAAATGAAGAGTTATGGCGATTTTGACTTTCTTTGCTCTCACTTTTCCACTCAGCTTAGAGAGTCACGAAAATTGCATGCAGCGTACAGGCAGCACATATGTCTGAGCGCTGGTGCCCCCCTGCATGTCATTACCATATGTTACAAAATAAGCCCCTAAACATGCGTGCAACTTTTCAGTCTTGCTAACACGTTGTTTAAGCAGGTCCCTGCAGTGGCTAGATGAGCCCTCTGCTCTATCCGACTGAAGGATGGGGAAGAACATATTGGCGCACACACAGTTGTGAACACACAGTACAGATTAAAATAAGCACTGGCAACACCAACAGTGTTGTTTTTATGCATGAGCTAGTCATTTGCCAGGTACTGCCATCATGGTATTACCTGGCTATAAAATGAGACAGTAGCAGGAAAACAATGTGAATACTTGACCATATGATGGACATTTTGGCATACGGATGTCTAATGTGAATACAGCAGCCACAACTGCTGCCTTTGCCAACGCTTTTTGTTAACATGAATTTAGTACAAGGAATAACTGTGACGGCCCAAAATGTATGCCAACAAAGCCCACAGGCGGAATATGTACACACATCGTTTTCCCCCATATACTGGTAACGTATGCAAGCCAAATGTGTGTGTGTGCGCACGCGCACGTGCACGCGCGCACCACTATTAATTGATTCTATCCACCTCTTGCATGCATGAGGTGCAATAAAATGTATGATTTTAGGTACACACATATTTCACCAGTAGGTGCATTAACCACCACTAAGTATATGCTACTTATAATTTAGGACAAGCATACTACAAGTTCTGAGAATGCAAACAGCTGTTGGCTGAAAATCCAGAACCAGGTTTGGCTTTGTGGCAAAATAAACATACTTATCTAGTAAGAACTCTGCAACATTGCACAATTTTAAAAAAGAAACAGAAAAAGATAGAGTTTCTTAGGTGGGTGTTGTTCTTTGAAGCTTTTCTATTTTTTTATGGTGTGCTTTATAGTTGTGATGGTAATGATATTTTCCAGAAGGACGATGAATGTTAACAGTTTGAAATGAGAATTTGTGATTTGATTTGATTTTCATTGTAGACATTGAATTTGTTGGTCAGACGCTTCTCCAAGCAACAAGTTGGGGGTAGATCTCTTTCTTCAGCTGGGGCCTCCCTCTGGAACTACCTCCTTGCCTCTCTTGAGGAGAACCATCTCCGGAAAGCACCTCAAGACCTTCCTCTTTGCTTCTGCCTTCTCTCTTCCTCTCCCCTGCTGATCTCCTGTCTGATACTGCACTGGTCACCTGGTTACCCTTTGATTATAGGCACATATCCCTGCCAGCCCAGTTGCACACCTGCAGTGCCTCGTGGCAACCCTTGCACTTGGGTCTGTATATGTAACCCTACAGTCTCCCTACCTGCACTTATTGGACACCCGTTGTCAGCACTTACCCTTGCACCTGCCACCTGCTGGCCACACTTCTTGTTATTGTTTGATCCCATGTACAGCACTACCCCCCGCCCCCCCTTGGCACTTTTCCCCTCCCCTCTCCCCTGCACTTGCAAGATCTCAATGTCACCTGACCAAGAAAGATCGTTGCCTTTGTCCTCCCTCTGTTTCCCCTCCCTTGCCTCGTCGCGCCTTGAAACACTTGTGTATAGGCACGTTATAAATGCCATATCATATCATTTATTGTCTTTGTTGCTGCTTATATGGCTAATCATCGAAAAAATGCATATTATATTGAATTGCATATTGAACAAATATTTCAATGTGCAATTTTTGGAGTAAAACGTTAACATGAGATCTATTTACATACAACAAGTACACAACTGCAGCTAGGAGCTACAACCACTTATAAGGACATGTGGTTGGTGAAGTTTTCACAATCTACCCCTTAAGTGAGAAGGGCGTGTATGTGTGTCCTGAATCCCCACAGGAAATGATTGTAGGCTATGCCCACTCCCGGAGTTAAAACTCAAACACTGAATCCTCAGAGGAAGAGAAAAAGAGAACTTCTATGCACACATATAAAATGACACAGGGTCAGTTGAACACGTTTCTTCCAGTGATTCGCACATCACACCAGGAGCCAGCTTTGACTCTGCAGAAGAGGAAAAGAGGAAACATTGTTGGGACATGTGTAATATAATGAATGCAAATGTCAGATGTTCTTATTGCATTTATGCACATCGCGCGACCACAGGGGCAGACTGCTAATGGGGATAGAGGGGCAATTGCTCCCCAGGTTGGCTGGGCTGTTGCCCATGTGCCAGTGTTCCAGAATGCAAAAAGAAAGAATTGAAAAAGATGATATTCTCTAGAATCTAGACTGCCACAAAGTAACAGAGTGTTGCAAAGTCTGCTCAGATTCTGTATAACTGGGGCAAGGCAGTTTTGATTTCAGCAATGTTGTAGATGTGCCCGTCTGCCCTCCACACATGGGCCTCCACAGTGAGTGACAGGCAGAGGGGTCTAGTCTGCAGGGACATGTTCATACTGCCCACTGTTCATACTGCCCACTGGCAATGTATGCATTTAAATACCAGATTCTGTGACCCTCGATGGTAATGTTGGCACTATAGGTCTGTTACAATCCACAGCAACCTATCACAATGCCCACTTGCCAACAAAGTAAGGGTCCATATATATATATATATATATATATATATATATATATATATATATATATATATATATATATCTCTTTTTTTTAATTATTTTTATCTTGCTTTTGGATTATAAAATAAACCTTTCACAAATACAATTCACAATTTATAGAATAAAAAGATTTCACAGTTAAATATTCCGACAAATTACAAAACAGTACATTAGTACAGTACATTAGTATTTTAAAAATCATCAATTCTTATCCCAAATTTTCCGTGTTGGACTGTTTGTGATAATTAGTTTTTGATAAAGTTTTGGATTAAATTGAAAAACACATAAAAAGATGTAATGTTTAGGTATTAATTATTAGAAGACTACAAACTAAGGAGGTCATTGAGAGTTGGGTGGATTTTTTAATAACACTGAAGAATGTTACCAGCTTCACCGGCAGTATTTCTGAAAACTTGCCCTACTCAACGTTTACCACCAGCAGACGTGTTATTTCTGGAATGCCTCCAGTGCTCTTTCAGAAATACGAACACCAATGGCGGTGATGTGAAAAAGGTATTTTTAATTTTGTTTTCATTCCATTTTCACCATCAAAGTGAAAGGAGAAATTGATTATGTACCGTAGTTGCTCATAACACTACTGTTGATTTTCTTTATGCACAGAAGGGTCAATTCTGGTCCTTTTATGTATGGTATGGGTAAGGTGGTGAGAGGAGGAAATCCGAGATGTCCACCTTTTTACCCACCCAGCTATTGAAGGGAAGCACTTGTGTTTCTGTTCTGTACAGTGAAAAGAAAGAGTGAAAAGGAACCTGTTACTGTTGTTTTTGTTCTCCCCTGTTCCCCTTCCCTTGCCTTGTTGCGCTCGGAAACACTTGTGTATGAGCGTGATAGAAATAAAATATCAATATCAATAACTTGCTCGCCATGACAATCAAAGCCAGGCCAATTCTGGATATCTTCAAAGTTTGATTTAAACTTCACTTAGTAGCTAAAGAGGGAGGCTCCCCTGCCCTCTCCCCAATCCTCCCTACCCGAGCCCACCACTCCCTCGTGATGATTAATAATGTCATTTTGTTTATTTAATTAGTACTCCTCTTTAGTTTGAAGCACTTGCCCCATTAGGTTAATGTTAACTTTGAAAGTGACCCGTTTTCTTATATACAGATGTTTTCTGTTTGTTGTGTCCCTGGTATATCTCCTAATGTTTGAAACCCTCATAAATGGGGTCTCTACTTGTTCTCACCTTTATTTTATTGGACATGTACCCTTTTTCTGAATGCTTCCGCCATCTGTAAATGTATTATTGCAAGTCATTTCTGATTGAAATTGACATCCCTTGTTCTTCAAATAAATACAAATACAAACATGAATACAAATCTAACAAAACTAGCAACACATGTACCTGACACGTTACCCTGGTGTTGAGTGCACTTAGCGAGCAGAGCTCTATAACATGGCAAAGAAGTGGCTGCAGGCTCAAAACTATGACTGAAGCTGAGAAGCACCAATTTGCTATATCCCCCTGTGGCTGTGATCATGTATTTATGCATGTATTGCTGTATTTATTTTACAGATGTATAATGTGCTGACTCTGAAGAATAGCAGAGTGCAGTACATTAAGAATCACATGAAAGAGATACTAAAAAAGTAGATAGAAAAGATGAGAAACCCTAATAACATACATTACACAACAAAATGTCTCTTTATTTACCTTTATTCTCTGCCTATAAAAAAGGGACTAGTAAAATACCTTTAATCATGTATTGTTTGGGAGCTAAATACTGAGAAATTGAATAACGTTCTAGTGAAGTGCAGAGACATCAGTAATTCATTCCACAACATTGGTGCACAGTGCAAGCACAGTTTCCTTGTTTTTTTCTTTTCCAGCACAGGGAATCTCTAGCCATAAATAATTAGGACTACAGGTTGTTCTATTTCCTCTTGATATTTTAAAAGTTTCTGCCACATAAAAAGGTTTCCCACTGTGCATTACTTTATAAGTAAGGCAGACAATCGTAAAATAAATACAAACGTCTTCAGGCAGCCTGTGAAGGCGTGTCCTGTTCTCTTATACAGACCCAACATAACAAGCATTTATACCATTTATACCAACAAACCAAGTTTGTAAATAAGCTGTCTTTGAACCTTTACAAGCTCAGTGTTTGTCTATACCCCAAAATTGATATATTGACAGAGTGCTTCAGAGATAACTCTTGTGTGGTCTAAGAAAGACATGGGTTGTGTTGTAGTAGGTAGGGTGTGGATGGAAATAGGTAAGCTTGCATTAAGGTTTTCCATAAATTCACAGGAGTTCACAGGAAGATTGTCGAGATACTAGTTTGAAGTATTAGATACTTGTGAATATTAACAACAGGCAAAATACAGAAGGTCTATGGATCCGCAAGAACCCTGGCTTGTAGCCCTGTTTACTTATGCCTGATGTATATCATTATCAATTGAGTGAGCAGAGGCAGTCATTAAAATACAAGCCAGTAACGGATTTATGTGTGAAGTGAATGGAGGAAGGGAACATATAGTACCATGTAGGCAGACAATATGGATACGTTGAAAAGAAGAAAAAGGCAAATTGAGGAAAGGTTATGACAAAGTGCAACCATGAGCCACTACAGATATTACACAAACTGCCCATTTCCCAGTGTGCATTATTAAGGATCATTTGTTCCAATTTCTTTAACTTAAAGACAGAAGTAGGAAGTAGGAATCTGAGGTATATCCCACCATTATGGAGTATATGATGCTAGAGCTTGAAAGAGTCTAGTAGAGTTACTGTAGTTGGAGGTATTGCAAAATGCCACAGATGCACAGGCATTGGCAGGCTATAAACTCCGCCCAGTATTATACTTGAAGAGCAGGAATACTTGTCCTCATATTTCTGCACAGGTGTATACTAGTACATAGGACAAGTTACAACAGATAAGTCATGATGCTGAGAATGGAGCATGCACCCTGACCAAGGTGCAACAGAGGAGACAATCAACCTTAAATCCACGTGTCGAACTTTAAGTGTTATTGGAAGAGCAGCAATATGTGACGATGTGTTAACTTTGTTAAAGGGACGTTATGGTTCCAAGTAAAACGGAAAAACCCTTGAAATTTGCCAGTTATGGTAAGCTAAGCAACCATAACTCGCGCCACCACCGTGCACTGCTAAAACTAACACCCAGGACATCAAAGATGACATCACAAATTTCATTGATGACATCACTGATGACATCACATGTGTATATACTTTTCATGAAATATGTGTACAAGGGATTCTTATTATAATGTTGCGAAACAAGTGTCAAGGATCATTGCAATAAATATCATACCCTAATTAGTGCATTGAACGATGCATTGATATAAATAGCATTCTATTATGGGGTTCTATCTAGTATACTAAGCTACTCATACAGAAACATAACATTGTGTGCAGCGTACAAGGTGAAGGTATACTATTCGTAATGTTAATATGTTGAATAATGAAATGATAATTGCTTTCTTAATAGCTTTTTGTGTACTGTGAAATATGTAATAAGTAGCTAATAAAAAACATGTATTACATAATTGCATTACTATAGACAAAACACAAAGAAACAAGAACACATACCAATATGGGTATATATAGGGAAAGTGAAGTTAGCAAAAAAGCCCAAGTAGTAGCAGAAACAATTCATAAGTTAACTGATTATTTTCATGCAAATAAATGATTGCTCTGTTTCAAAGCTGCTATTTACCATATGTATATGTATCACTTGATGTGGTTGGACCCTAAGGAAAGTAGTGTGAGTACAATGTATACAAATATGACCATATACAGGGAAAGTACAGCCATAAAAAAAACAACAGAACTATCAGAAAGTGCTCATAAGTCTATTGATTATCTTTATGCAGAAAAAGGATTGCTGTCTTTCAAGCTTGTGTCTTCCTGTATGTATATGTTTCATATGATGTGACTGGACTCTAAGGGAATTACTGTAAGAACCTACTTGAAGGATACGTCTACAAATAAAATAAAATGTTTTGTTTCTGACTGTTACTGAAGAAAACCTGGCCCAGATATGTCAGCAAAAGAAAAAAGAGTGAGCCAGACATGTGATGTCATCAGTGATGTCATCAATGACATTTGTGATGTCATCTTTAATGTCCTGGGTGTTAGTCTTAGCAGTGCACGGTGGTGTCGTGAGTTATGGTTGCTTAGCTTACCATAACTCGCGAATTTCAAGGGTTTTTCGGTTTTACTTGGAACCATAACGTCCCTTTGACAACGTTTTTTCACTGAATTTCATAGGTTTTTAGTAGCGCAACTTAACCTTAACGTCCCTTTAACAAAGTTTTTTCACTGAATTTCATAGGTTTTTAGTAGCGCAACTTAACCATAACGTCCCTTTAACAAAGTTTTTTCATTGAATTTCATAGGTTTTTATTAGTGCAACTTAACCATAACGTCTCTGTAACACATTTTGTTTTACTGAATTTTATAGGTTTTTATTAGTGCAACGTCACCATAACATCCTTTAAAATAGATGAAGACCACTAGCATTTTAGGTCCTCAAAGTGGGAAACCCGGGAAAAAAAAAAAAAGATTTTCCTTTCTACACCGGGATAGCCTGCAGCATCCCGGTGTAGGAAGGAAAATCTTTTACCAAGATGGCCACCATGGAAAGGGAAGGCGGGGTGTATAAAGAGAACACAACAGGGCATGAGCGGGGGGTTGGTGGGGGACAGGGGAGACACATGGGCATGAGCGGGGGGTGAGAGGGAACAGGGCACAAACGGGGCATGAGCAGAGGGTGGGGAGGAAAGGAAGGAAACACCGGGCATGAGCAGGGGTGGGGGGAACACGAGAGAGACACGGGGCATGAGCATCGGGTGTGGGGGAACAGGGGAGACATGGGGCATGAGCAGGGGGTGGGGGGAACACGAGGGAGACACGGGCATGAGGGGGGGTGGGGAGGAACATGAGGGAGACACGGGGCATGAACGGGGGTGGGGAGGAACACGAGGGAGACACGGGGCATGAGTGGGGGGTGCGGGGAACACGAGGGAGACACGGGGCATGGGTGGGGGGTGGGGGGAACATGGGAGACACGGGGCATGAGCGGGGGTTCAGGGAAACAGGGCACACACGGGGCATGAGCGGGGGGTGGAGGAACAGGGCACACACGGGGCATGAGCGGGGGTGGGGGGAACAGGGCACACACGGGGCATGAGCTGTGGCTGGGGGGACCAGGGCACACACGGGGCATGAGCGGGGGTGGGGGAAACAGGGCGCACACGGGGCATGAGCAGGGGTGGGGGAACAGGGCACACACGGGGCATGAGCGGGGGTGGGGGGAACAGGGCACACACGGGGCATGAGCGGGGGGTGGGGGGAACAGGGCACACACGGGGCATGAGCGGGGGTGGGGGCAACAGGAGACACATAGGGCATGAACAGAGGGTGAGGGGGTACACGATGGAGACACAGGGCATGAGCGGGGGTGGGGGGAACACGAGGGAGACACAGGGCATGAGCGGGGGCAACAGGAGACACACGGGGCATGAGCGGGGGGTGAAGGGGTACACGAGTGTGACACGGGGCATGAGCGGGGTCTGGGGGGAACGCAAGGGAGACACGGGGCATGAGCGAGGGTGGGGGGAAAAGGGCCCACATGGGGCATGAGCAGGGGTGGGGGAAACAGGGCGCACACGGGGCATGAGCGGGGGTGGGGGAACAGGGCACACACGGGGCATGAGCGGGGGTGGGGGAACAGGGCACACGGGGCATGTGCGGGGGGTGGGGGAAAGGAGAGAGACACGGGGCATGAGCGGGTGGTGGGGGAACACGAGGGGGACACAGGGCATGAGCGGGAGGGGGTGGGGGGTAACACGAGGGAACACGAGGCATGTGCGGGGATGGGGGGAACACGAGGGAGACACGGGGCATGACGGGGGTTGGGGGCAACAGGAGACACAGGGCATGAGCGGGGTGTGGGTGGAACACGAGGGGGACACGGGGCATGAGCGGGGGGTTGGGGAGGGAGGGTAGAGAGACACAGGGCATGAGCAGGCGGTGGAGGGAGGGGAGAGACACGGGGCATGAGCGGGGAGTGGGGGGGAAGAGGAGAGAGACACGGGGCATGAGCAGGTGGTGGGGGGAAGGGGAGAGACACACGGGGCATGAGCGATGAGCGGGAAGTGGGGGAAGGGGACAGACACACGGGGGATGAGCGGGGGGTGGGGGGAAGGGGACAGACACACGGGGCATGAGCGGGGAGTGGGGGAGAAGGGGAGAGACACACAGGGCTTGAGCTGGGGGGTGGGTGGAACAGTAGGGAGACACAGGGCATGAGCGGGGGGTGGGGGGAACAGTAGGGAGACACGGGGCATGAGCGGGGGGTGGGGGGAAGTGGAGAGACACACGGGGCATGAGCAGGGGTGGGGGGAAGGGGACAGACACACGGGGCATGAGCGGGGGGTGGGGGGAAGAGTAGAGACACACGGGCCATGAGCAGGGGGTGGGGGGAAGGGGAGAGACACACGGGGCATGAGCGGGGGTGGGGGGACAGTAGGGAGACACGGGGTATGAGCGGGGGCGGGGGGAAGGGGAGAGATACACGGGGCATGAGCGGGGGGTGGGGGGAACAATAGGGAGACACGGGGTATGAGCGGGGGGTGGGGGAAAGGGAGAGACACACGGGGCATGAGCAGGGGTGGGGGAAGGGGTGAGACACACTGGGCATGAGCGGGGGTGGGGGGAACACGAGGGAGACACAGGGCATGAGCGGGGGCAACAGGAGACACACGAGGCATGAGCGGGGGGTGAGGGGGTACACGAGTGAGACACGAGGCATGAGCGGGGGTGGGGGGAACGCGAGGGAGACACAGGGCATGAGCGGGGGTGGGGGGAACAGAGCGCACACGGGGCATGAGCGGGGGTGGGGGAAACAGGGTGCACATGGGGCATGAGCGGGGGTGGGGGAACAGAGCACACACGGGGCATGAGCGGGGGTGGGGGATCAGGGCACACGGGGCATGTGCGAGGGGTGGGGGAAAGGAGAGAGAGACACGGGCATGAGCGGGGGGTGGGGGGAAGGGGAGAGAGACATGGGGCATTAGCAGAGGTTGGGGGGAGGGGAGAGACACAAGGGGTATTAGCGGAGGGTGGGGGGAGGGGAGAGACACAAGGGGCATGAGCGGGGGGTGGGGGCAACAGGAGACACACAGGGCATGAGCGGGGGGTGAGGGGGTACACAATGGAGACACAGGGCATGAGCGGGGGGTGGGGGGAACACGAGGGAGATACAGGGCATGAGCGGGGGCAACAGGAGACACACGGGGCATGAGCGGGGGTGAGGGGGTACACGAGTGAGACAAGGGGCATGAGCGGGGGGTGGGGGGAACGCGAGGGAGACACGGGGCATGAGCGGGTGTGGGGGGAACAGGGCGCACACGGGGCATGAGCGGGGGTGGGGGAGAAGAGGAGAGACACACGGGGCATGAGCGGGGGGTGGGGGGAAGGGGACCTACGCACCGGGCATGAGCGGGGGGTGGGGGGAAGGGGACAGACACACGGGGCATGAGCGGGGGGTGGGGGGGAGGTGAGAGACACCGGGGCATGAGCGGGGGGTGGGGGGAAAGGAGGGAGACACGGACCATGAGCGGGGAGTGGGGGGGAAGGGGAGAGACACACAGGGCATGAGCTGGGGGTGGGAGGGAAGGGGAGAGACACATGGGGCATGAGTGGGGGGTGGGGGAAGGGGAGAGACACACGGGGCATGAGCGGGGGGTGGGGGGAAGGGAAAGAGACACACGGGCCATGAGCAGGGGGTGGGGGGAAGGGGAGAGACACACGGGGCATGAGCAGGGGGTGGGGGGAAGGGGAGAGACACACGGGGCATGAGCAGGGGTGGGGGGAAGGGGAGAGACACACGGGGCATGAGTGGGGGGTGGGGGGAAGGGAAAGAGACACACGAGCCATGAGCAGGGGGTGGGGGGAAGGGGAGAGACACACTGGGCATGAGCGGGGGGTGGGGGGGACAGTAGGGAGACACGGGGTATGAGCGGGGGGTGGGGGGAAGGGGAGAGACACACGGGGCATGAGCGGGGGGTGGGGGCAACAGTAGGGAGACACAGGGTTTGAGCGGGGGGTGGGGGGAAAGGGAGAGACACACGGGGCATGAGCGGGGGTGGCGGAAGGGGTGAGATACACTGGGCATGAGCGGGGGGTGAGGGGAAGGGGAGAGACACACGGGGCATGAGTGGGGTTGGGGGGAAGGAGAGAGAGCCACGGGGCATGAGCGGGGGGTGGGGGGAAGGGGACAGACACACAGGGCATGAGCTGGGGGTGGGGGGGAAGGGGAGAGACACATGGGGCATGAGTGGGGGGTGGGGAAAGGGGAGAGAGACACAGGGCATGAGTGGGGGGAAGGGGTGAGACACACGGGCATGAGCGGGGGGTGGGGGGAAGGGGAGAGACACACAGGGCATGAGCGGGGGGTGGGGGGGGAGGGGAGAGACACATGGGGCATGAGTGGGGGGTGGGGAAAGGGGAGAGAGACACAGGGCATGAGTGGGGGGAAGGGGTGAGACACACGGGCATGAGCGGGGGGTGGGGGGAAGGGGAGAGACACGGGGCATGAGCGGGGAGTGGGGGGGAAGAGGAGAGAGACACGGGGCATGAGCAGGTGGTGGGGGGAAGGGGAGAGACACACGGGGCATGAGCGATGAGCGGGAAGTGGGGGAAGGGGACAGACACACGGGGGATGAGCGGGGGGTGGGGGGAAGGGGACAGACACACGGGGCATGAGCGGGGAGTGGGGGAGAAGGGGAGAGACACACAGGGCTTGAGCTGGGGGGTGGGTGGAACAGTAGGGAGACACAGGGCATGAGCGGGGGGTGGGGGGAACAGTAGGGAGACACGGGGCATGAGCGGGGGGTGGGGGGAAGTGGAGAGACACACGGGGCATGAGCAGGGGTGGGGGGAAGGGGACAGACACACGGGGCATGAGCGGGGGGTGGGGGGAAGAGTAGAGACACACGGGCCATGAGCAGGGGGTGGGGGGAAGGGGAGAGACACACGGGGCATGAGCGGGGGTGGGGGGACAGTAGGGAGACACGGGGTATGAGCGGGGGCGGGGGGAAGGGGAGAGATACACGGGGCATGAGCGGGGGGTGGGGGGAACAATAGGGAGACACGGGGTATGAGCGGGGGGTGGGGGAAAGGGAGAGACACACGGGGCATGAGCAGGGGTGGGGGAAGGGGTGAGACACACTGGGCATGAGCGGGGGTGGGGGGAACACGAGGGAGACACAGGGCATGAGCGGGGGCAACAGGAGACACACGAGGCATGAGCGGGGGGTGAGGGGGTACACGAGTGAGACACGAGGCATGAGCGGGGGTGGGGGGAACGCGAGGGAGACACAGGGCATGAGCGGGGGTGGGGGGAACAGAGCGCACACGGGGCATGAGCGGGGGTGGGGGAAACAGGGTGCACATGGGGCATGAGCGGGGGTGGGGGAACAGAGCACACACGGGGCATGAGCGGGGGTGGGGGATCAGGGCACACGGGGCATGTGCGAGGGGTGGGGGAAAGGAGAGAGAGACACGGGCATGAGCGGGGGGTGGGGGGAAGGGGAGAGAGACATGGGGCATTAGCAGAGGTTGGGGGGAGGGGAGAGACACAAGGGGTATTAGCGGAGGGTGGGGGGAGGGGAGAGACACAAGGGGCATGAGCGGGGGGTGGGGGCAACAGGAGACACACAGGGCATGAGCGGGGGGTGAGGGGGTACACAATGGAGACACAGGGCATGAGCGGGGGGTGGGGGGAACACGAGGGAGATACAGGGCATGAGCGGGGGCAACAGGAGACACACGGGGCATGAGCGGGGGTGAGGGGGTACACGAGTGAGACAAGGGGCATGAGCGGGGGGTGGGGGGAACGCGAGGGAGACACGGGGCATGAGCGGGTGTGGGGGGAACAGGGCGCACACGGGGCATGAGCGGGGGTGGGGGAGAAGAGGAGAGACACACGGGGCATGAGCGGTGGCTGGAGGGAACAGGGCACACACGGGGCATGAGCGGGGTGGGGGCAACAGGAGACACACAGGGCATGAAAGGGGGGTGAAGGGGTACACGATGGAGACACAGGGCATGAGCGGGGGGTGGGGGGAACACGAGGGAGACACAGGGCATGAGCGGGGACAACCGGAGACATACGGGGCATGAGCGGGCGGTGAGGGGGTACATGAGTGAGACACGGGGCATGAGCGGGGGGTGGGGGGAACGCGAGGGAGACACGGGGCATGAGCGGGGGTGGGGGGAACAGGGCGCACATGGGGCATGAGCGGGGGTGGGGGAAACAGGGCGCCCACGGGGCATGACCAGGGGTGGGGGAACAGGGCACACACAGGGCATGAGCGGGGGTGGGGGGAACAGGGCACACACGGGGCATGAGCAGGGGTGGGGCAACAGGAGACACACAGGGCATGAACGGGGGGTGAGGGGGTACACGATGGAGACACAGGGCATGAGCGGGGGGTGGGGGGAACACGAGGGAGACACAGGGTATGAGCGGGGGCAACAGGAGACACATGGGGCATGAGCGGGGGGTGAAGGGGTACACGAGTGTGACACGGGGCATGAGCGGGGGTGGGGGAACGCGAGGGAGACATGGGGCATGAGCGAGGGTGGGGGGAAAAGGGCGCACACGGGGCATGAGCGGGGGTGGGGGAAACAGGGCGCACACGGGGCATGAGCGGGGGTGGGGGAACAGGGCACACACGGGGCATGAGCGGGGGTGGGGGAACAGAGCACACGGGGCATGTGCGGGGGGTGGGGGAAAAGAGAGAGACACGGGGCATGAGCGGGTGGTGGGGGGAACACGAGGGGGACACAGGGCATGAGCGGGCGGGGGTGGGGGGTAACATGAGGGAACACGAGGCATGTGCGGGGATGGGGGGAACACGAGGGAGACACGGGGCATGAGCGGGGGTGGGGGCAACAGGAGACACAGGGCATGAGCGGGGTGTGGGTGGAACACGAGGGGGACACGGGGCATGAGCGGGGGGTTGGGGGGGAGGGGAGAGAGACACGGGGCATGAGCGGGGGGTGGGGGAAGGGGAGAAACACGGGGCATGAGCGGGGAGTGGGGGGGAAGGGGACAGACACACGGGGCATGAGCGGGGAGTGGGGGAGAAGGGGAGAGACACACAGGGCTTGAGCTGGGGGGTGGGTGGAACAGTAGGGAGACACAGGGCATGAGCGGGGGGTGGGGGGAAGGGGAGAGACACACGGGGCATGAGCGGGGGGTGTGGGGGAAGGGGTGAGACACACGGGGCATGAGCGGAGGGTGGGGAGAAGGGGAGAGACACATGGGGCATGAGCGGGGGGTGGGGGGGAACAGTAGGGAGACACGGGGCATGAGCGGGGGGTGGGGGGAAGGGGAGAGACACACGGGGCATGAGCAGGGGTGGGGGGAAGGGGAGAGACACACGGGGCATGAGCGGGGGGTGGTGGCAAGAGGAGAGACACACGGGCCATGAGCAGGGTGTGGGGGGAAGGGGAGAGACACACGGGGCATGAGCGGGGGGTGGGGGGGACAGTAGGGAGACACGGGGTATGAGCGGGGGTGGGGGGGAAGGGGAGAGACACACGGGGCATGAGCGGGGGGTGGGGGGAACAGTAGGGAGACACGGGGTATGAGCGGGGGGTAGGGGGAAAGGGAGAGACACACGGGGCATGAGCGGGGGTGTGGGAAGGGGTGAGACACACTGGGCATGAGCGGGGGTTGGGGGGAACACGAGGGAGACACAGGGCATGAGCGGGGGCAATAGGAGACACACGAGGCATGAGCGGGTGGTGAGGGGGTACACGAGTGAAACACGGGGCATGAGCGGGGGTGGGGGGAACGCGAGGGAGACACAGGGCATGAGCGGGGTGGGGGGAACAGGGCACACACGGGGCATGAGCGGGGGTGGGGGAAACAGGGTGCACATGGGGCATGAGCGGGGGTGGGGGAACAGGGCACACACGGGGCATGAGCCGTGGTGGGGGATCAGGGCACACGGGGCATGTGCGAGGGGTGGGGGAAGGGGAGAGACATGGGGCATGAGCGGGGAGTGGGGGGGAAGGGTAGAGAGACACTGGGCATGAGCAGGTGGTGGGGGGAAGGGGAGAGACACACGGGGCATGAGCGATGAGCGGGGGGTGGGGGAAGGGGACAGACACACGGGGCATGAGCGGGGGGTGGGGGGAAGGGGACAGACACACAGGGCATGAGCGGGGAGTGGGGGAGAAGGGGAGAGACACACAGGGCTTGAGCTGGGGGGTGGGTGGAGCAGTAGGGAGACACAGGGCATGAGTGGGGGTGGGGGGAAGGGGAGAGACACACGGGGCATGGGCGGGGGGTGGGGGGGAAGGGGTGAGACACACGGGGCATGAGCGGAGGGTGGGGGAGAAGGGGAGAGACACATGGGGCATGAGCGGGGGGTGGGGGGGAACAGTAGGGAAACACGGGGCATGAGCGGGGGGTGGGGGGAAGGGGAGAGACACACGGGGCATGAGCGGGGGTGGGGGGAAGGGGAGAGGCACACGGGGCATGAGCGGGGGGTGGGGGGAAGAGGAGAGACACACGGGCCATGAGCAGGGGGTGGGGGGAAGGGGAGAGACACACGGGGCATGAGCGGGGGGTGGGGGGGACAGTAGGGAGACAGGGGGTATGAGCGGGGGTGGGGGGAAGGGGAGAGACACACTGGGCATGAGCGGGGGGTGGGGGGAACAGTAGGGAGACACAGGGTATGAGCGGGGGGTGGGGGAAAGGGAGAGACACACGGGGCATGAGCGGGGGTGTGGGAAGGGGTGAGACACACTGGGCATGAGCGGGGGTGGGGGGAACACGAGGGAGACACAGGGCATGAGCGGGGGCAACAGGAGACACACGAGGCATGAACGGGGTGTGAGGGGGTACACGAGTGAAACACGGGGCATGAGCGGGGGTGGGGGAAACGCGAGGGAGACACAGGGCATGAGCAGGGGTGGGGGGAACAGGGCGCACACGGGGCATGAGCAGGGGTGGGGGAAACAGGGTGCACACAGGGCATGAGCGAGGGTGGGGGAACAGGGCACACACGGGGCATGAGCGGGGGTGGGGGATCAGGGCACACGGGGCATGTGCGAGGGGTGGGGGAAAGGAGAGAGAGACACGGGCATGAGCGGGGGGTGGGGGTGGGAGGAAGGGGAGAGAGACATGGGGCATTAGCAGAGGTTGGGGGGAGGGGAGAGACACAAGGGGTATTAGCGGAGGGTGGGGGAGGGAAGAGACACACGGGGCATGAGCGGGTGGTGGGGGCAACAGGAGACACACAGGGCATGAGCGGGGGGTGAGGGGGTGCACGATGGAGACACAGGGCATGAGCGGGGGGTGGGGGGAACACGAGGGAGATACAGGGCATGAGCGGGGGCAACAGGAGACACACGGGGCATGAGCGGGCGGTGAGGGGGTACACGAGTGAGACACGGGGCATGAGCGGGGGGTGGGGCGAACGCGAGGGAGACACGGGGCATGAGTGGGGGTGGGGGGAACAGGGCGCACATGGGGCATGAGCGGGGGTGGGGGAGAAAAGGAGAGACACACGGGACATGAGCGGGGGGTGGGGGGAAGGGGACCTACGCACGGGGTATGAGCGGGGGGTGGGGGGAAGGGGACAGACACACGGGGCATGAGCGGGGTGTGGGGGGAGGTGAGAGACACTGGGGCATGAGCGTGGGGTGGGGGGAACACGAGGGAGACACAGGGCATGAGCGGGGGCAACAGGAGACACACGAGGCTTGAGCTGGGGGGTGGGTGGAGCGGTAGGGAGACACAGGGCATGAGCGGGGGGTGGGGGGAACGCGAGGGAGACACAGGGGGCATGAGCGGGGGGTGGGGGGGAAGGGGTGAGACACACGGGACATGAGCGGTGGGTGGGGGAGAAGGGGAGAGACACATGGGGCATGAGCGGGGGGTGGGGGGGAACAGTAGGGAGACACGGGGCATGAGCGGGGGGTGGGGGGAAGGGGAGAGACACACGGGCATGAGCGGGGGTGGGGGGGAAGAGGAGAGACACACAGGACATGAGCTGGGGGTGGGGGGGAAGGGGAGAGACACACGGGGCATGAGTGGGGGGTGGGGGAAGGGGAGAGAGACACGGGGCATGAGCGGGGGAAGGGGTGAGACACACGGGCATGAGCGGGGGGTGGGGGGAAGGGGAGAGACACACAGGGCATGAGCGGGGGGTGGGGGAGAAGAGGAGAGACACACGGGGAATGCGGGGAATGAGCGGGGGGTGGGGGAAGGGGACAGACGCACGGGGCATGAGCGGGGGGTGGGGGGGAAGGGGACAGGCACACGGGGCATGAGCAGGGGGTGGGGGGGAGGTGAGAGACAGCGGGGCATGAGCGGGGGGTGGGGAGAAAGGAGGGAGACACGGGCCATGAGCGGGGAGTGGGGGGGAAGGGGAGAGACACACAGGGCATGAGCTGGGGGTGGGGGGAAGGGGAGAGACACACGGGGCATGAGCGGGGGTTGGGACGAAGGGGAGAGAGACAAGGGGCATGAGCAGGGGGAAGGGGTGAGACACACGGGTATGAGCGGGGGGTGGCGGGAAGGAGAGATTCACACAGGGCATGAGTGGGGGGTGGGGGGAAGGGGAGAGAGACATGGGGCATGAGCGGGGGGTGGGGGAAGGGGAGAGACACGGGGCATGAGCGGGGGGTGGGGGGAAGGGTAGAGACACAAGGGGCATGAAGGGATGAAGGGGGTGGGGGAAGGGGAGAGACACACGGGGCATGAGCGGGGGTGGGGGGAAGGGGAGAGACACGCGGCATGAGCGGGGAGTGGGGGGAAAGGGGAGAGAGACACGGGGCATGAGCAGGGGTGGGTGGGAAGGGGAGAGACACACGGGGCATGAGCCTGGGGTGGGGGGAAGGGGACAGACACACGGGGCGTGAGCGGGGAGTGGGGGGGAAGGGGACAGACACACAGGGCATGAGCGGGGGGCGGGGGGAGGTGAGAGACACACGGGGCATGAGCGGGGGGTGGGGGTAAAGAAGGGAGACACGGGCCATGAGCAGGGAGTGGGGGGTAAGGGGAGAGACACACAAGGCATGAGCAGGGGGTGGGGGGAAGGGGAGAGAGACACTGGGCATGAGCGGGGGGGAAGGGGTGAGACACACGGGGCATGAGCGGGGGTGGGGGGAAGGGGACAGACACACAGGGCATGAGCGGGGGGAGGTGAGAGACACACGGGGCATGAGCGGGGGGTGGGGGTAAAGAAGGGAGACACGGGCCATGAGCAGGGAGTGGGGGGTAAGGGGAGAGACACACAAGGCATGAGCAGGGGGTGGGGGGAAGGGGAGAGAGACACTGGGCATGAGCGGGGGGAAGGGGTGAGACACACGGGGCATGAGCGGGCGTGGGGGGAAGGGGTGAGACACACGGCGCATGAGCGGGGGGTGGGGGGAAGGGGAGAGAAACACGGGGCATGAGCAGGGGGTGGGGGAAGGGGAGAGACACGGGGCATGAGTGGGGGGTGGGGGTTAAGGGGAAGAGACACACGGGGCATGAGCGGGGGGTGGGGGGAACAGTAGGGAGACAAGGGGTATGAGCGGGGGGTGGGGGGAAAGGGAGAGACACACGGGGCATGAGCGTGGAGTGGGGGAAAGGAATGAGACACTGGGCATGAGCGGGGGGGTGGGGGGAAGGGGAGAGAAACATGGGGCATGAGTGGGGGTGGGGGGGATGGGGAAAGACACACGGGGCTTGAGCGTGGGGTGGGGGGAAGGGGAGAGAGACACGGGGCATGAGCGGGGGGTGGGGGGAAGGGGAGAGAGACACCGGGCATGAGCGGGGGTGGGGGGGAAGGGGAGATAGACACGGGGCATGAGCGGGGGGTGGGGGGGAAGGGGAGAGAAACACAGGGCATGAGCGGGGGGTGAGGGGGAAGGGGAGAGATGCGGGGCATGAGCGGGGGGTGGGGGAAGGGGAGAGAGACACGGGGCATGAGTGGGGGGTGGGGGGTAAGGGGAGAGAGACACGGGGCATGAGCGGGGGGTGGAGGGGAAGGGGCGAGAGACATGGGCATGAGCGGGGGGCGGGGGGAAGGGGAGAGACACATGGGCATGAGCGGGGGGTGGGGGTGGAGGGAAGGGGAGAGAGACACAGGGCATTAGCGGAGGTTGGGGGGAGGGGAGAGACACAAGGGGTATTAGCGGAGGGTGGGGGGGAGGGGAGAGACACATGGGGCATGAGCGGGGGTTGGGGGGAAGGGGAGAGAGACACAGGGCATTAGCGGATAGTGGGGGAGGGGAGAGACACAAGGGGCATTAGCGAAGGGTGGGGGGGAGGGGAGAGACACAAGGGGCATAAGCGGGGGGTGGGGGGAGGGGAGAGACACACGGGGCTTGAGCAGGGGGGTGGGAGGTAAGGAGGGAGACACACGGGGCATGAGCGGGGAGTGGGGGAGAAGGGGAGAGACACACGGGGCATGAGCGGGGGTGGGGGGAAGGGGAGAGACACACGGGGCATGAGCGGGGTGTCAGGGGGAAGGGGAGAGAGACATGGGGCATTAGCGGGTGTGGGGGGAAGGGGAGAGAGACACGGGGCATGAGCGGGGGGTGGGGGGAAAGGGAGAGAGACATGGGGCATGAGCGGGGGGTGGGGGAAAGGGGAGAGACACATGGGGCATGAGCGGGGGGTGGGGGTGAAGGGGAGAGACACGGGGTATGAGCGGGGGGTGGAGGGGAAGGGGATAGACACACGGGGCATGAGCGGGGGTGGGGGGAAGGGGAGAGACACACAGGGCATGAGCGGGGATGGGGGGAAGGGGAGACACTTGGGAATGAGCGGGGGTGGTGGGAAGGGGAGAGACACACGGGGCATGAGCGGGGGGTGGGGGTTAAGGAGAGAGACACACGGGGCATGAGCGGGGGGTGGGGGGAACAGTAGGGAGACACGGGGTATGAGCGGGGGGTGGGGGGGAAGGGGAGAGACACACGGGGCATGAGCAGGGGCGTGGGGGGTAAGAAGGGAGACACACGGGGCATGAGCGGGGAGTGGGGGAGAAGGGGAGAGACACACAGGGCTTGAGCTGGGGGGTGGGAGGAACAGTAGGGAGACACAGGGCATGAGCGGGGGTGGGGGGAAGGGGAGAGACACACGGGGCATGAGCGGGGGGTGGGGGAAGAGGTGAGACACACGGGGCATGAGCGGAGGGTGGGGGAGAAGGGGAGAGACACATGGGGCATGAGCGGGGGGTGGGGGGGAACAGTAGGGAGACACGGGGCATGAGCGGGGGCGTGGGGGCTAAGGAGGGAGACACACGGGGCATGAGCGGGGAGTGGGGGAGAAGGGGAGAGACACACAGGGCTTGAGCTGGGGGGTGGGTGGAACAGTAGGGAGACACAGGGCATGAGCGGGGGTGGGGGGAAGGGGAGAGACACACGGGGCATGAGCGGGGGTGGGGGGGAAGTGGAGAGACACACGGGGCATGAGTGGGGGTGGGGGGAAGGGGAGAGACACACGGGGCATGAGCAGGGGGTGGGGGGGAAGGGGAGAGACACACGGGCCATGAGCAGGGGGTGGGGGGAAAGGGAGAGACACACGGGGCATGAGCGGGGGGTGGGGGGACAGTAGGGAGACACGGGGTATGAGCAGGGGGTGGGGGGAAGGGGAGAGACACACGGGGCATGCGCGGGGGGTGGGGGAACAGTAGGGAGACACGGGGTATGAGCGGGGGGTGGGGGGAAAGGGAGAGACACACGGGGCATGAGCGGGGGTGGGGGAAGGGGTGAGATACACTGGGCATGAGCAGGGGGGGGGAAGGGGAGAGACACATGGGGCATGAGTGGGGTTGGGGGGAAGGAGAGAGAGCCACGGGGCATGAGCGGGGGTGGGGGGGAAGGGGAGAGACACACGGGGCACGAGCAGGGGGTGGTGGGAACAGTAGGGAGACACGTGGCATGAGTGGGGGGTCGGGGGAAGGAGGGAGACACGGGACATGAGCGGAGGGAATGGGAAAGAGAAACAGAGCATGAGCGGGGGGGTGGGAGGAACACACGGAGAATCAGCGAGGGTGGGAGACATGGGAGACACGGGCCATGAACGGGGGGTGGGGGAACAAGAGAGAGACACGAGGGCCTGTGCCTCACCGCCTTTTCGTGGCCGATGCAGAGCCGACCCAGCCCACATCTACACTGTGCAGGCAGCCGCAGCAGCAGATCCCGCTCGATAAACAAAGATGGCGGGCGTCTCTGAAAATGGACGCACTGCACGCATCACGGCAGCCAATAGAAAAGCACGTCAGATGTCCGCAGACATCATGCAAGCTGCTTGCCCAATCACTGCCCTGTCCGCAGAGCGAACAGGGAAGTGTGTCCGCGAAGCAGACACAGATATCACTAATTTTTTCTGACCTACTTTTTGGTCATTTAAAAATAAAACTACTGGACCGATCTTCACCAAATTTGCAAAAGCACGCTTTCGGTACCAAGCCGCTGCTCCTGGTCCAAATTTGGTGAAAATCGTCCAGCGGTTTGGGCTGTAGGCGCGAGCACATTTTTTTCCCCTTCAGTCTATGGGAAAAAAAAACGTTTTGGGACCCCCCCTATAACTTTGCCCCCCCTGGACGAATCCTCACCAAACTTTGCAAGAAAATTCAGAGTCAGACATATACTTTTTTGCAAAGTTTGGTGAGGATTCGTCCAGGGGGAGCGAAGTTATAAGCCGCCCAAAAAGTGCTCTTCCTATGGAAACACCAACTTTACCATAACTACATGGCCACTGCCATGGCCATGTATATATATATTCAATGAAAAAACTTTGTTAAAGGGACATTATGGTTAAGTTGCGCTATTAAAAACCTATGAAATTCAGGGAAAAAACTTTGTTAAAGGGACCTTATGGTAAAGTTGCGCTACTAAAAACCTATGAAATTCAGTGAAAAAACTTTGTCAAAGGAACGTCATGGTTCCAAGTAAAACCGAAAAACCCTTGAAATTCGCCAGTTATGGTAAGCTAAGCAACCATAACTCGCGCCACCACCGTGCACTGCTAAGACTAACACCCAGGACATCAAAGATGACATCACAAATGTCATTGATGACATCACTGATGACATCACATGTGTATGTACTTTTCATGAAATATGTGTACAAGGGATTCTTATTATAATGTTGCGAAACAAGTGTCAAGGATCATTGCAATAAATATCATACCCTAATTAGTGCATTGAACGATGCATTGATATAAATAGCATTCTATTATGGGGTTCTATCTAGTATACTAAGCTACTGATACAGAAACATAACATGGTGTGCAGTGTACAAGATGAAGGTATAATATTCGTAATGTTAATATGTTGAATAATGAAATGATAATTGTTTTCTTAATAGATTTTTGTGTACTGTGAAATATGTAATAGGTAGCTTATAAAACATTACTATAGACAAAACACAAAGACACAAGAACACATACCAATATGGGTATACACAGGGAAAGTGAAGTTAGCAAAAAAGCACAAGTAGTAGCAGAAACAATTCATAACTTAACTGATTATTTTCATGCAAATAAATGATTGCTCTGTTTCAAAGCTGCTATTCACCCTATGTATATGTATCACTTGATGTGATTGGACCCACAGGGAAAGTACAGCCATAAAAAAAAAAACAACAGAACTATCAGAAAGTGCTCATAAGTCTATTGATTATCTTTATGCACAAAAAGGATTGCTGTCTTTCAAGCTTGTGTCTTCCCGTATGTATATGTTTCATATGATGTGACTGGACTCTAACAGAATTACTGTAAGAACCTACTTGAAGGATACATCTACAAATAAAATAAAATGTTTAGTTTCTGACTGTTACTGAAGAAAACCATGTGGCCTAGATATGTCAGCAAAAGAAAAAAGAGTGAGCCAGACATGTGATGTCATCAGTGATGTCATCAATGACATTTGTGATGTCATCTTTGATGTCCTGGGTGTTAGTCTTAGCAATGCACGGTGGTGGCGCGAGTTATGGTTGCTTAGCTTACCATAACTGGCGAATTTCAAGGGTTTTTCGGTTTTACTTGGAACCATAACGTTCCTTTGACAAAGTTTTTTCACTGAATTTCATAGGTTTTTAGTAGCGCAACTTTACCATAACGTCCCTTTAACAAAGTTTTTTCCGTGAATTTCATAGGTTTTTAGTAGCGCAACTTAACCATAACGTCCCTTTAACAAAGTTTTTTCATTGAATTTCATAGGTTTTTATTAGTGCAACTTAACCATAACGTCCCTGTAACATTTTTTTTAACTAAATTTTAAAGGTTTTTATTAGTACAACGTGACCATAGCATCCTTTTCAATAGATGAAGACCACTAACATCTTATGTCCTCAAAGTGGGAATGCCGGGTGGTAAAAAAAACAAAAAGATTTCCCTTCCTACGCCGGGACGCCTGCGGCGTCTCGGCGTAGGAAGGAAAATCTTTTACCAAGATGGCCACCATGGAAAGGGAAGGCGGGGTGTATAAAGAACACAACGGCGCATGAGCGGGGTTGGGGGGGCACAGGGGAGACACATGGGCATGAGCGGGGGGTGAGAGGGAACAGGGTACAAACGGGGCATGAGCAGGGGGTGGGGGGGAAAAGGAAGGAAACAGGGCATGAGTGGTGGTGGGGGGAACACGAGAGAGACACGGGGCATGAGCAGCAGGTGGGGAGGAACATGAGGGAGACACGGGGTATGAGCAGGGGGTGGGGAGGAACACGAGGGAGACACAGGGCATGAGCGGGGGGTACAGGGCACATACGGGACATGAGCAGGGGTGGGGAGGAAAGGAGAGAGACAAGGGGCATGAGCAGGGGGTGGGTGGAACACGAGGGAGACACGGAGCATGAGCGGAGGGGCGGGGGGTAACACGAGGGAAACACGGGGCATGAGCGGGGGTGGGGGGAACACGAGGGAGACACGGGGCATGAGCGGGGGGTGGGGGGCAACAGGAGACAGACACGGGGCATGAGCAGGGGGTGGGGGGCAACAGGAGACAGACACGGGGCATGGGTGGGAGCAAGAGGAGACAGACACGGGGCATGAGCGGGGGTGGGGGGAACAGGAGACAGACACGGGGCATGAGCGGGGGGTGGGGGGTACACAAGACAGACACGGGGCATGAGCGGGGTAGTGGGGGGCAACAGGAGAGAGACATGGGGCATGAGCAGGGGGTGGGGGGTACAGTAGACAGACACGAGCATGAGCGGGGGGTGGGCGGGTACAGGAGACAGACACAGGGCATGAGCGGGGGGTGGGGGGCAACAGGAGAGAGACACGGGACATGAGCGGGTGGGGGGCAACAGGAGACAGACATGGGGCATGAGTGGAGGGGTGGGGGGTACAGGAGACAGACACGAGCATGAGCGGGGGGTGGGCGGGTACAGGAGACAGACACGGGGCATGAGCAGGGGGTGGGGGGCAACAGGAGAGAGACACGGGGCATGAGCGGGGGGTGGGGGGAACAGGAGACAGACACAGGGCATGAGCGGGGGGTGGGGGAACAAAAGAGACAGACACGGGGCATGAGCGGGGGGTGGGGGGCAACAGGAGAGAGACACAGGGCAGGAGCGGGGGGTGGGGGGCAACAGGAGACAGACATGGGGCATGAGCGGGGGGTGAGGGCAACAGGAGACAGACACGGGGCATGAGCAGGGGGTGGGGGGGAACAGGAGACAGACACGGAGCATGAGTGGGGGGTGGGGAGAACAGGAGACAGACACGGGGCATGAGAGGGGGCTGGGGGGCAACAGGAGACATACACGGGGCATGAGCGGGGGGTGGGGGGCAACAGGAGAGAGACACGGGACATGAGCGGGTGGGGGAACTGGAGACAGACACGGGGCATGAGCGGGGGGCAACAGGAGACAGACACGGGGCATGAGCGGGCGGTGGGGGGTACAGGAGACAGACATGGGGCATGAGCAGGGGGTGGGGGGCAACAGGAGAGAGACAGGGGCATGACCGGGGGGTGGGGGGAACAGGAGACAGACACGGGGCATGAGCGGGGGGTGGGGGAACAACAGAGACAGACACGGGGCAGGAGCGGGGGGTGGAGGGCAACAGGAGACAGACACGGGGCATGAGCGGGGGGTGGGGGGCAACAGGAGACAGACACAGGGCATGAGCGGGGGGTGAGGGGCAACAGGAGACAGACACAGGGCATGAGCGGGGGGTGGGGGCAACAGGAGACAGACACGGGGCATGAGCGGGGGGTGGGGGGCAACAGGAGACAGACACGGGGCATGAGCGCAGGGTGGGGGCAACAGGAGAGACACGGGGCATGAGCGGGGGGTGTGGGGGAACAGGAGAGACATGGGGCATGAGCGGGGGGTGGGGGGAACACGAGGGAGACACGGGGCATGAGCGGGGGGTGGGGGGAAGGGGAGAGACACACAGGGCATGAGCGGGGGGTGGGGGAGAAGAGGAGAGACACACGGGGAATGCGGGGAATGAGCGGGGGGTGGGGGGAAGGGGACAGACGCACGGGGCATGAGCGGGGTGTGGGGGGGAAGGGGACAGCATTATTGTAGTTTTGGAAATCCAAAATGTACATATTTGTAGCAATTTGAGCTTGAACGTTATGCGTTCAAATGCCTAAACTGTAGATTGGGCTACAATCCCAGTGTTACTGTTTAACCAAATTGTGTGATCCTGGGCAAATAATGTAATCTCTTCATGTATAGTGGACTGACCCCAGCAGAGGAGAAATGCCTGGACAGATCCCAGATGAGCTGCACAAGCTAGAACTTCAAGATACCAGCCTATATATATAGGCGCCAGTAATCCACGGCGCACAGAGGCACCGCATGAGAGGGACACCGCATTCCTTCTCCCAACCTGTGGCATCCAAGAAATCGGCTCAGATTTGTTATCTACGATGCAATTCAAGTGACAAACCCCAAGATGGCACTAGAACATCCACTCGAACAGTTCTTGCTAGAAACACCAAATGTGTCGACCAGATAGATGTTTGGTTAGGGAAACCAGACTCTTAGTCACCACCACCACTAAGGTCTCACTGTGCAAAGACTCAATTACAAATTGTTATGATATGAAAGTTGAATATGATAAAAAATGTGTAATGATACGCAAAATTGATGTGGCTAAACATGGCCACACATGTATAACGGCCTGAGTTGACTTTTTAAGAAGCATTTGAAAATAAATATGTTATGTATATAAATGAAATGTTGGTGATCTCTAACTTGTGTACAGACTAAATCACATGATCTGTTATTGTGTGCAGTGAAAAACTACCGACCAGTGCCAATCAGGTGGGGTAGCCTAAGTTCCCTTGCTATATATACTGACCTCAGCAGAGCCAATCATTATTTCCCCCTCTATTGTTGCCAGCCACCAAAATGTTATGGCCCATGCGTAGTATGGCCCCACAGGAGAATGAGTGAAACATTTTGCTGTGCTCTGTCAAGCTATGTTATCGAGTTTTGTATAGTACACATTCCACCGTTTTCACGGTTTCTTGGGTTTTTAGGGAATTTCTTTGGTGGTATGTGTTCTATTGTGTAATTCGTATTCATTGTGCGAGGAGTTGTATATGAGGATGGGTTGTTTGTTAGGGGTGTAGATTGATTTTCAGGTAGTTACTGTTACCATGCATTGCTCAGCAGACCACCTGATAAGAACTGGGAGCAACCTTTTTCTCTTTGGAAACGTCACAGTCATTTATTTGCTTATATGAATGGACAACATCATTATGAGGCTTAGGCTCTGGTGTTGTTGGGTAAAGGATGACCCATTTGGGGCTTGTGTTCTGGCCTCTTGCTGTTGAGGAGACAGTATTCCAGGTGTGGGGCTTGGGTTCTGGTGGTGGGACAGCAGAATGGCAGCTATGGGACCTGGGTTATGCTGAGGGGGAGGCAGTATGCCATGTAGGGACTGGACTATGGTGGTGGGGAGGCAGGATGCCAGGAATGAATCTCGGGTTATAGCCTATAGCTGTTGAGGAGGCAGGATGCCAGATAAGGGGCTTGGGCTCTGGTGGTGAGGAGGTAGGATGCCTGGTATGGTGCTTGGGGTCTAGTTGTTGGGGAAAGAATGCCAGGTATGGGACTTGGGCTCTGATGTTGTGGAGGCAGGATGCCAGGTATAGGGCTTGCATTCTGGCTTTTGGTTGTTGAGGAGGCAGGATGCTGGGTGAGGCCAGGTCTGTGGCAGTGGGAAAGCACAATGGCCCTCATTACGACCCTGGCGGATTTTTTCCGCCATCGGCGGACTTTTCCGCCATGGCGCAAAGTCCCTTTACGCCATGGCGGATGGCGGACTTACCGCCCCATTCCGAGGTCGGCGGGGCGGTAAGTCCCCATTGACCCATTTACCCTTCCCCATTCCCATTTCGGCCCCATAGGGCTCAATGGGAGTGGGGAAGGAGTTAATTACGCCACCGTAAAGTACGGTGGCGTAATTAACACCAAGGTCCCAGAGCGCCATGGATTTTTCCGCCCGCAAAAAGCGGGCGGAAAAATGACCATGGCGCTCCGGGAACTCGTAGTTGGCGGTAAGGGGTCCGCGCAGCTAACGCTGGCGCAGACCCCTTAGCGCCAGGGTCGTAATGAGGCCCAATGACAGGTATGGGGCATGTGCCCTGGGTATTCGGGGGAGGGGCAAATAGACCAGGTATGGGGCTTAGGTTCTGGTGGTGGGGATGCAGAATGCCAGGTATGGGGCCTGGTCTCTAGGTGGTGGGGGTGATAGGATGCTAGGTATGAGGCCAGGGATCTATGGAAGCTGTATGCCAGGGGCCTGGGCTCTGCATGGTGGGGGTAGAAGAATGCCAGGTAAGGGGTCTGAGCTGTGGCGGTCACAAGGCAGGATGCCAGGTATGGTGCTTGGGTTCTGGTGGTGGGGAGGCAGGATGCTATGTATGGGGCCTGGGTTCTGATGGTAGGGCGGCAGTATGCCAGGTATGGGCCTGGGCTCTGGTGGAGGGGAGGCAGGATGCCAGGTATGGTGCTGGGGTTCTGGTGGTGGGGAGGCAGGATACCAGGTATGGTGCTGGGGTTTTGGCGGTAGGGAGGCAGGATGCCAGGTATTGTGCCTTGGTTCTAGTGGTAGGGGGGTAGGATGCCAGGCAAGGGGCATGGGCTCTGGCGTTGGGGAGGCAGGAGGCCAGGCATGGGGCCTGGGCTCTGGTGCAGGGGATGCAGGATGCCAGGTAAAGGGCCTGGTTTCTGGGTGGTGGGCAGAAGAATGCCAGTTGTGGGGCCCATGTCAGTTTGGGAAAGCATACTAATAGCCCTTTTATAGGCGTCCCCCCTACTTTTTCCTGTGGCCCCTTCTGTGCCTCCACACCCCCAAAATTTGATTCCTAGAGACACCACTGGCTGTCGGATAATTGAGCAAGCTTTTACTGCACTATGTGAATATGTGTTCTAATGGTATGTGGCCCCATGGATGGACACTCTGCTACATTTACAGCATGTTGAGAATAACACATATTTGTATCCTGGGGTGTGCTGCTTTCACTTATTACATCAGCATTTGTTTGTGTTTCTGGGATAATGGAGGTGATCAGGGATTGAATGCATCTGGCATGGAGGATAGGCGCTTTGATGTGCGTGGGTCTGTTGGTATAAGCAAACTGTTTTACGTCGCCCGCATTTGATTGAGTATGCATTTTGTGTCATCTCTGGGACACAAGACAGACCCATAGCTTCAACATCTGAGGCGGCCTGTCTGACTGCGTCCATCTTTCCATCACATCCTCAACATGCAGCTACAGTTCTATAAACCTCATGCAATTGTCTGTTAATATAAACCATCGTCATGCTGTAAAATATCCAGTTCGCACTGAACTCAAATGTCCATTGTATTATTCTTTTTTATGAGGCCACCATGCTCCAATTGCTCTTGGTTTCCTGCATTTTGTTAAATCCTTGCAAAGAGGGGACTCATTTTCGGGTCGTTTTCACCCGAGTTAGCTAGTTCCTTTTTTAAAAACAACTGCCCAGTAGCCACCGTACAGTGTTTGTTTACATGGACTGATGTTCTGAGAATTAGCTCCTTAATTTCACCCAGAAGGCATCAATACTGGCTCTGCTGTGTGACACTACACATGGAATTCTCTGTAATGTAATGTTTTCCCTTTGACTTCAAAGTTATGTGTGTTAAGGGAGCGTGAAGAGGGAATGGCTGGAGGTGGTGGCAGGGGTGCCTCTACCTCCTATCCTGTTGCACACCCTGAGCTACTGAGATGCACATTTAGGCATCAGCAGCCTGACTTATCTGTCTCCAATCGAGTTTATGATACCCAGTGAACTAGTTACACCAAGCATGCTTAGCAAAAGCGTGTGATGAGAATTGCTGATCTCTATTCGCTATCTGTACCACCTGATAGGAGCATTCCTCAGCTATACCACAACCTGCAGTAACCTGCCTTCTGGGAGATATAAGTATCACATTTTATTGTGACTTATTTATTGATTTTCTTGTATAAAATTAAGGGACATGAGCATCTTCCAATTCGACCCTCCCTTAAATCGACAGTTTGAAAACTGGGCTAGTCCCTCAATAACTTTAGCCCTTTTTCACAGCTCAATTTCTTTTTCCTTTTGTTCTTAGACTGAGGCCACTGTTTCTCTCACGTTTAAGGATCACATGTCTGCTTAAATCCTGACTTCCTCCTTTGCCTGCAGAGTTTTGCTGCCCTCAGGTCCACGTGGCTTTCATTCCTCTGAGCTCTGTGTTCTCTATTTATTTTATTTAATTTGGCATTTATTTACAGCGCACACAACCCTGAGGCATCTACGCGCTAGTTGCATTAAGAGCTTGAAGCAAGCATATGCAGAATATACATACTGGTAAAGCCTCTCCATATGTTACGGGAAGCTACATCAGACACGCATACATAGGGTGTAGTAGGTACAAGTAGCATTCTGGAGGGGAGGAGGAGAAACAGATGCAGGAAGTAGAGGCAGCAAGAGAGCACATCTAAAATCGGATTTCAGGCCATATAGGAAGAACACAGGCAACAGGTGATCTCATCTAGATTCGAAATTCAGGCAGTATTGGAAAACACAGGCAACACATGATCTCATCTAGATCTGAAATTCAGGCAGTATTGGAAAACACAGTCAGCAATGGAGTATATTTAAATAAGTGAATGTCCAGGTGCGGAGGAAGAGGGTTGAATGCGTTCATAGAGGGTACTGACCTTGAAATAACATAGAAGTGCCATGAGCCAGTAAATCAAATTAGTGTAGAGGTTGTCTCAGCCTCCAATGAGTGGGGGGGGGCTCATAACAGTCCCCAGACATAGCCAGGCACCAGACAGGGGAACAGACAGGGCCTTAGAACAAGGGCCTTTGAGGAGGGGGTTGGCTAAAGCCTGCCGGTCCCCAATTGGCCCATTTACCTTCCTCGATGCCCAATGAGAGTTGGAGGGAGGTAGGTGGGAGGCTCTACTACCAGCCTTCACAGGCTGTGAGGGTGGTGGCCATCTTAGAATTGCTACGGGGACACTGAAAATTGGTAAAAAAAACAGAAGGCAGCCTTCACCCTAGTCGGGCCAGGAGTTGTTGGGCTCAGAACGAGGTGCCAGACAGCGCAGTAAACAATGTGCAATGGTTAGGGATTATGTTCAAAGTAAAATTAGTATTTTCTTTTTGTTTCTTTTTCTTTTCTTGTTTTTTCAGATTTCAAAGGAAGGTTGCACAATCACTCTGGAGTGGAATCCTACCTTTTGTAGCGATGGTGAGGAAGTGTATCACACCTCCCAGTGTGCAGTCAGGCAGGAGGGGAGCATACATCATCGAGGCTCCGGAGATAAGGAGTGGGTGGTGGCCAGTGGATGAAAGACGTCCTGGGTGTAGGCCTCCAAAACCACTGTTTCTATGGAATACTCTCCTAAGTTCTTGTAGCTGTTTTCTCTGTTTGCTGGTACTTGCAGTACCAGGGCATTGTCCCTACACCACTTGTTCAGTTGTGGAGTTTCATCATCTTATCATGGACACTCCTCCCTTCTCACACCACCCAGGTTGATCCACAGAAACCCACTCCATCTTCAGAAAATGTAACAGGGAGCTTTGACACCTCAGGATTATGTTATCGGCCTGTATGTCTACCCTGCAAAGAAAAAAGGTGATGGCTTGAAGGTTTAGAATTAATCTAAATTATCTGGCAATTGCTCTGGGCAACCCACCATACCATCGTTCTTCTCATGCCAAGCCATTACATAAAGGGGAAAGACCGTAGGCAAATCTAGCCTGGCCCCACCCCCAAAGGGGTAGTTCAGTCTGAACTGCTAGGTCACATCCCTTCTGCACAAAACCACAAGCATCCCCAGGAATGTTTCAGCCTGTATGTCTGCACTTGCAGCTTCCTTCACCTAAGCTCATAATATTAGAGGGAAGGGAATAAAGTTCCAAGCAATAACTCTGCCAAAGATATTTGCCCAGCATCAAACAACTTTATGGGCAACAGAGTGGAGTCATTCCCCTCCTTTAAGTATGTTTTGTTCAACCTACTATATTTCATTGGTAGATGCTACTAGATTCACACAAAGATGCCCTACAATTTTTCACAATTAGGGTGCCAAAGCTTGCACCACCATCAGAAAGACAGAGTTCTTCTACCATTGCCTTTCCACATTTTTCTGGTCACTATCCGCTATCATACAGTCTGTCCTGGACATGTATGCTCCTGGCCTCCTGGTTTGTCAGTCTGAGAATTGCTATGCTGGTGTGGGGTTAGTTGGAGAGATTATTTGTATTCTCAGACATCAAAAGCATCCATGCTTCCAGAAGTCATTTGAGCACTTCTGAAATCCATCATGCATCCGTACTCTGGAAGAATACAGGGACTGTGGTAGTGACTCTGTAATTATGGTTAAGATGCCTTTCCCGTGGCAAGAGCAGTTTTTGGGTGACTTAAAATGTGGTGCCGTTTGACAAAACCACACAAAACTTTGGAAAAATAATATAGACCTGACTTTTTGGGGAACGTTTGGTGAAGTTTTGTCACAGGGGTGGCAAAGTTATGGGAGGGGTTTGACATTTTTTGAAATAAATGGAAACATATGGTGCCCGTCGCTACAGTCTAAACCACTAGACAGATCAGCAACTAAGGAGGAGCAGCGGACTGGTAACGAAAGCATGCTTATGCAAATTTATTGTTAATCCATCCAGCCGATTTTTTTTAAATGCTCAAAAAGTATGTCCCAAATAATTAGTGATATGCCGGTTCGGTCCACAGACTCACTACCTGATTTGCTGTCCCCAGACGCCTCTGAGCTAATCAGTGAGCCGTGTAACATTTGCAGACATCGTATGTGACGTTTCAAACGAATACCCTGTTGGATTCAGGAACTGTGCTGTAATCCATGAACATTGTGGTAAAAAAACGTATTAAAAACACACATTCATTAAGCTCATCACACAAATGAATATATGGTGAGGTGAGTGGTGATGAGGATGGGATTGGATATGGCCAGAAAAAGCCACAAATCAGGTGTTTTTTCTTCTGCGATGTCCATGGACATCTCAGACGTTTGGCGATATTGCTGTGATGCTCACGTATGATGCCATTTGTGATGCCCTCTTTGATTTCCAGGGTGTTAGTCTGAGCAGCGCAGGGGCATACGTTGTGGTTGCACAGCCTACCATAACTGGTACATTTCTTTGGTTTTTTGATTTTCCCTTTATGAAGTTGAATTTGAAAGTTTTTTATCAGAGTAACTTAACCATAATTAATATAATATTCTATATTAAAAATGCATATAAGTACATCATCCCTTATGTTCAGACACCTTTGAATGTTTTCTATTTTTGTATTCAGAATATTTATTGAGAAAAACACACACCAAATGACATGTAAACACATTTTACAAATACATAAGAACCCTCACAGGTATAGCGAACAGTACAACTACATATAGTTTCCTGAATCAAACCCCTGCAAAATCATTCATGAAGGTTGCTCACTTGTTCCTGTATGTCACTTCCTTTAACCGTCAGCACCTTTGTTGTAGAACGACACCCACATGTATAGATGGCATTTCAAAATGTTCATTTTCCACTCTCATAATGCAATCTTCTTAGCAGACAATGACGCCCTGAGGAACCAACACCTTTGCGGGTATGACAAATCTGCTATTCATTCCTCCTCCCGCAATATGATGGTCATAAAATTGTAATCGATTTCTAGCATAAACATTTTATTCATAGTTGATGTTATTTCATTCCAGTATACCCTTAGCCTGCTGCACTCCCACAACATATCTTCTAGTGTACCCACTCTGTGTTTACATCTCCAACTTGCCTCTGAGTCTAGCAAACCCCTTTCAAAGAGTTTAAGCGGAGTCCAGTATACTCTGTTCAGAATTTTGATCTGTCTTGACCTTTCTCCAAGGTTTAATGACGTCATGTTCACGTTCCTGCATATATTGTCCCATCTACATACACTAATTTCAGATCCAACTGCTTCAGACTATTTGCCAAGTAGATCTGTATTAACTACCTTGAACTTCGCTAAGTGTTTATAAACCTTTGAAGCAATATGACAATCCAGTTTAAAATCCTTCAACCAGTCGGCAAAGTCTCTTCTCTCTTCAGGAATACTCTCACCAACATCCCTCTTTATTCTCCGGTATTCTGCATTTCTCTAGACCCCTTTACGCTTTCAGGCCACTAAATGTGAGTCCCCAACTGTTTGTAAGAAAGCAATCTTGGAAGTTATTAACACAGAAGGAGGCTCATATTGGGTGTAGCTAAAACCTGGTAAGCTGATCCTTACACTTAAAACCATGTAGGCACATTGTTTTCCCAGTTGGTAAAGACAACATGTTTTCTTAACCTTCTGCACAATCATTTCCCGCTCCATGCTTATGAGAGTACCACATACTAATGCTTTCATGTATTAACTTCTAGTTTACGCCTTCGCTTGTTTATCCTTTATTTGAGGCCTTTTTCATTCCATCTAATCATTCACTTTTCCTGTTGTGACAGATTAGGTTCCAGAAACCCAGTTGGGGGAATAATGTCCCTTTTTTATCAAGACTAGCTCCTCTGTGACAACTCCAATGGTGATTTGGCGCGTGATACAATCTTTGTAACATCAAATAATCCCACCAATATTCCATGATTTGCAGGAAGATCTACCATTCCTTCTGCTAGCAGCAGGCCCGCCTACACGCTGTCTTCTATAAGCCTCCACTTTAGTGAATGGAAGAAGATGATTGCAGAGGGATGGTAATAAAGCTATCACCAGTTGTGGGCCAGCACACGTCCTCTTCCCTCCTCTTTCAAAGTTGCAGGGAATGCTAAGAGATTACACCCCAGGTAGACATATCACAACCCTTAGTCAATCTAAGGTGTCCAATAGTGGTCTCCTAGAAGTGTAAGTAGAGTACCCTTTCTGCACTGCTGTGGGCAGACCAATATCTTCATCCCTAGAGAACTGGATAAAGTGCCGCTTCCACAAGGTCTCTAATTAGAGGACTAATTGTGTCCTAATCAAAAGTTTTTAACAGGGATTGTTCACAGCACAGGACAGTGGAGGGGGAGTTAACACAAGAAAATTGTGTAATGTTCAAAAATGCAGTGTTGTATCTCCACAATGTGTTACTGGTAAAATGTGAGTTGTTAGACTTAGCCACTCAGGGTCATGTGGGATGTACGCTGACCAAAGAATATTGAGGGAGAACTTTCTGTGGCCTTCTATGATGGGGGGGAGGGGGGTGATAATGTCCTATCTGAATGTTTCCCTGTTAGTGCCAGGATACCCCCAGGTGGCAGAGCGCTTTACAGCAAACATTAACATAACAAAACAGGAGGAGTACAGGCATGGAGAAGTAAAAGTGTCAAAGACAGTGCATGACAAGGTGAATGCAGGCAAAATAAATACATACACATTTTTTAAAGGGCCAGGTCCTCAGTCCTTTCCTAAATGGAAGTAGATTTGGAGCAGTACCGATTGCCACCGGAATGGGCGTTCAGCAGAGGACAAGAATATTGTAAAGGTATTCAAGGATCCAGTGAAATAGAGTGAAGCCACGTGGGAACATTCCAACAGGACCACTGGTCAATTACTGTGGGGACTGCAGATCAACAATATATTTACTAAAGTACTCCACCACCAATGCAGGGCAGAGGAATCTGGAATGTATCTACAACACTTCAAACATTAAACTATTGCTTGTGTTGGACTGAGTTGACAGTGGATATTAAGCTATTTATTTTTCAATTTCTGCATATAAATGGATCAAACATTGTGAGCAATCTTCATTTACCTGGTGCTGAGACAAACTATAAAAAAAAATACTAATTATTATAATTCACTGGCCTGTTAATGAAATGAGTGTTGTAATTCAATTGTCCTTCAGCACCAAAGAACATATGTTAGTCTGCTACTGCTTCCAGACGAAGTTTACTGTGACAAATCCAGGGAATGTGTCTTTTCTCCCCAAGGGGAGACCCCCCATTTCATTCTAAGGATGTGAGCCTGCTAAGCTTAACACAACAAAGGGAACAGGTCTAGTGGGATCCCACGGGGGATACCCCCACTTCATGAGCAAGGAAACCCCAGAAAGGGATTTTATTCACCCTCCCTCAGCTAAAAGCTCCCATGTGTTTGTTGGGCATATGGGGATTGAGCAGTCTAGTTGCACTTGTGAACCTGAAGAGATGGTTTGGCGTGGTTTCTGACACTTCGATTGAAGACCCAGTATGAGAAACACAGAATCAATGGAACATCAATTCTTTTTTCAGCTTGAATTGTAAAGACAATGGTGGAATGGGAAGAAGAAGTTCCATGGAGCAAGACACCAGAGGGGACAGCCTCTTGGAGGGTGGAGCTAAGCAGCAGACTGACATGGAAGGCAAGTGGTATGGAGCAGAGGAGGAGCCTAAAGAAGGCTTTCATTGCCATATCCATCTGGAGCCATTCGGTCTTGCCCACGCAAATGGAGAAGCACCACCCGAGCGTGAGACAGCTTTCCAGCGCCCATAGTCCACAGAACAAATAAACCTGTGAAACCTGTAGCCGAAGAGGAGGGCAATGCACAGAACTGACACAGCAAACACAGGGAGAGGCTGACCCAGGGTCCCACATCAGTCGGAGATAGTCCCTATTCCTGGGAATGTCACCACAACATGGAATGTACAAGGATGCTCCTGGGAGCTGAGAGGAGGGTGCGAAGACTCGGAAACCCCCCCACAGTAGGGTGATAAAACATAAAGCTTTTGACAGGGTGACAGCCAAGAAACCCCAAGAAGGGGTGAGAGATACAGAAGGCCACAGTGGGGTGAGGAGACAAAGGAACCTTGGCAGGGTGAACTCCATTTGACCACAAGATGCGGCAAAAGACACACAAATGCAGGAACAAGTGAAAGAAACCATATTGTAGAGTTAAGGACTCACCCTCCTGGTAGCAAAGTCAAAGGGCCTCATTATGACCCAGGCGCTAAGTGTTTAACGGCGCCGTAAAAGGCTGCGGCGCCGTAAAACACCTAGCGCCTAATTACGAGGTCCCTTTGCGGGACCCGACCTTAACGGCTGGTTTTACCAGCCGTTAAAGTAGGGACCCGCAAAGGGACCTTGGTGCTAATTAAGGTACCGCAATTTGTGGTACCGTAATTAGCGCCTTCCCCATTCCCATTGAGCCCTATGGGGCAAAAAGGGGAATGGGGAAGGGCCATGGCGGCATGTGGAATTACCGCCCCACCAACCTCGGAATGGGGTGGTAATTCCCCATTCCGCCATGGCGGACTCCGGCATGGACCATGGTGCTAATAGCACCATGGTTTAGCGCCGGAGTCCGAATGAGGGCCAAACACTGTTATACACAAAAACTTGAAAGATGCAAAAGACATTCTTATCACAATTCTGAACTATCCAGTCGGACGCAATGCATGGGAATTCATAGATGGGCAATGTGGGGGTCAGAAGTTAACCAATATTTCAACCATTAAGGAAGAAACACTGTAGAAGAGCTGTGCTGGTCCACTTCACATTAGACTTTTATATTATCGATAGACTCAGCGCAGGGGACGGTGTTGGGTTTTTAAGACTTACTGATGAGCAGAGCACTTGCTATTCTTCTTTGTTTAGCTATGGCCAACCCACATTTTAGAGTTAGGGAAAGAGTAGGCCATCGTTTTGATTTAAATTACAGTCACAGTTGAACAATGCTCTCTTGTCGAACTTAGGTACCACATTACCTAAAATTGAAAAACATTGATGTGCAATAAAAACACATTTAAAATAAAATACTTCAGTTTAAATAGAATTGCTTAATAAGATCAGTTGTTCATAGACAGTTCAAGCCAGGTACCTCCTGCCTCATAGCTCTGTAATAACAGGTGTTATTGTTATCCAATTTATTTCGTTCATAATTTATCGATCTCTGAAGGATGAGGGCTTGAATGGGCGTTGCCAAATTCAAACTTGTGATGACAGAATTCAAACATGTGATGTTGGGGTTGCCCCTGTCTAAGATGAACGCTTGCAACGAAAGCTGCCCTCCAAATAGGACTATGAATGGCAAAATGATCAGAAGCAAATCACTGACTTATTTATTGAAGTAATAGTTTCAATCAGTGAAAATCATTAGGATGATTACAAAATCCTATTCCCCTTGGAAGAGATTAAAACTAAACTTAAAGTTCACAGCTTGTCTCGTGAAGGTTCACCTACAGCCTGAATCGGCCCAAAGATGTTAACAAACCAACAGTGAAACACTTCTGGTTTCCTATTTTTTCACTTATCCTGAACTATCTGCCATTGGTGGAAGGTGAAGCAAAGAGTCGGAAAGTAAGGGAATGGCAGAGAGAGCAAGGCATTGAAAGAGGAAGCGAGAGAGAGAGATAGAGGGAAAGAGGGGAAGCAAGAGAAAGAGAGAAAGGGAGGGAGAAAGAGAGTGTGAGATAGAGAAATATATATGGGTGTGTGGGGGGAGGTGTGTGTGTGTGTGTGTGTGTGTGCATAGACACATCTATATGCGTGTATGACGGAGAGAGAGTGAAAGAAAAGACAAAGGAATGTAGTGGGGAGGGCGTGTTTTAAACGGATGCAATTCCCTCTTCCCCTAAGGGAACCTATTTCCTAGGGACCCCAAAGCGGAAGCCCTTACCACCCAGGTTGCAAATCAGCATTCCAAGCTGAAACAGCTGAGCATTGGTAGCATCAGAAGGTAGAGCGCTAAGTTGCTAACAGTGCCACACACGCAACCTAAAATGTGAGAAGGCACATGCTAGAGCTCCTCACCGCACTGCAACAAACATGGCCACTTCTGTGGCTGTTTCCTTGTCATGGTACCAGCCTTGATGCCATACTCCAACAATACCCTCCGAGGTATAAGGGTCCTAGTGGTATGAGGCACCCAGGGTCATTTAGGTGTAGTGCTTGGTAATGGAATAGCATGGGACAGTGTTGCTCATGACAGGTATCCTTACAGGGTTATATATGGCAGTGTGGACTGAGAGCAAAGCAGAACATGTGCAATAGAGAAGACCACAGATGCTCCTGTTACCGCAAGCAGTTAAGCAATACGAAACAAGGCAGGGTAAAACCCAAAAGCATGTCCTACAAAGGAACGCACCTCAACCGTATACCACGCGAACATAGACGCTGAATTGCCATAGCTACGAGGTGAAAAGTCTGGGCTAAAGAAGTACATACAGTACAGAAAATAACTTTTTACAGTATGTGAAGTTGTTGTTGGAAGTCTGACCTTGATGCTTTTTAGTGAATGACATAACTGGAGGTGCAGGTACGTTTGTAGGTAAGTCCTCTTATTATGTGACATCTTCATGTATTATCATAGTACATGTAAGACACACCGGTCCCCACCACCCAGGTAGCTCTGCTCAAGGGTCACTGCTGAAACACCACAGAGTGGGACATTCCACATAAACTCAGTGGCAGCATGAACTGGCATCACACACAGGCACCCACACATGCATACAGACATAGGGGAAGCCAGATACTGCACACCTCTACACCCCAATTGTTTACCAAAACAAACAAACACACAATACAACTTTTGCTATCCTTTGCGGAAAGAAAGTAAATTCAGCAAGTAGGAGCAAAACAATCAAACCACCACTGCATAGACAACAGGGAGCCAATAGAAACTTGCTGTAAGCACAAATGCCTCCAGCGAGCGACTGGTACCGAGAGACCACAAAGTCAACCAGACCATCCTCCACACCCAGCCACCAGTGGACAGATTACCTGATACTTACACACACTCATCGTACACATAAGCATAACATGACTTGCTACCGTCGCGGCTGCTGGAAGATCCCAAGGTTCTTTCATTTAACTTCTGACATTGTACGTGACTCCAATCAAGCAATCCCACTAAGTCAGTGCCTTGTCTGGGATGCCCAAGGGAAGCCCTTATTTATGTATTTTTATGGCAAGTTATAATCTGGATGATGAACCCTTGTATAACACCCCTCTCTTAGAATCCCCCTTGACCCCACTGAGCCAAGAAGTAGGCTTGTTTTGCAAATTTAAAAGGTTTATTTGAAAAATTAAACAATATATATATATCACACTTCTATAAATAAATTGATAATGGATAGCACACTTGTGAATATGAGCAGTAATCAGCAATAGGTAACCCTACAGTAGCACAGTTCTTGGTTACTTATGAATAGGAAAAGAAGAATAAGGTGGCAGAGAATGCTTTATATGGTTCAAGGAAATGCAATGATGAATGAAATGCAGTACAGAAAATAACTTGATATGGCTTCAACTAAAGACAATGTAATCACTTTTCCTTGACAATTCACTCCCCTCTTTATGCAATATAAGGAGATGGAAAGAGGAGCACACAGTTCTCAGGAATGCAATCAAATACAATACGAAATTCAGTTCCCCCCCCCCAGCAAGCTTAGAGGAAAACAGGTAGAAGTTTGAAACACAGGCCCAAAATGCTTTGAATGTGATGACAATGAAGTGAGAAATGTGCTAAAAATGCTTTTAATTCCCTCTAGAGGTTCAGGGTGGGTGATATCTAGTTTATATTAGTTCAGGCTCACTTTAGCAATGCTCTATGAGTACCTAGCAGGTTAAAACGAATTTTAGCAAAGGAAAGCAAGGAGCTGCTGATTTTTACACATGGCTGAAATTGTGCAAAATGTCAAATCGCGGCAAATTTAATCGTGTGCGTCGAGCGTAATTACGGAGGCCCTATAAGTCGGTTCTAGGTTCGTTGGAAAGCCTAGAATCTTAGCTTTAAGATAAAAATGTCGGTCCTAGCACAAACGGTTCCGGAGATACGGACGATTTTGTGAAGGTAGTTTTTCGGATTTGAAATTTAAAAGTTCAAAATGACAGGTACTCACACTATCTTTTGGACAGGAATGGCTTCGTCACCAATCGGGTCAGGATTGGCTGGACTTCTGCTAGCGGTTCTTCACAGCGGTCTGGTCTCTGGTTCTGCTCTTAGCACTGCACAGTTCTGGTCTCTCTGGATCTCTGGTCTCTCTGGATCTCTGGTCTCTGGAGGTTGATGGATTTGAAGTCTGGAGTCTCCCAGCAAAGCGTCCCGCAAGAAAGTGGAAAGTGAATGTCCCCACCTGTCCTGCACTGTCTGCTTTTATGTGTTTAGAACGTGGGTGTGTGCGTTGGTCATAACTAAACCTGCCCCTCTCACTTATCATTGGCCAATTCCTCCTCTCTCCCTTGATTGGGGGAAGGAAATGTGAGTCAGAGTGATGCTGTAGGTTTTATGGTCCGAGGATCCTTCCCCTGTCAAATTGCACACAAATCTATATTTGATCCAAACACACATTTATCTATATACCATTTTTCTAATATTATAGGTCCAGTTAACATATTTTCTGTAGTACCAAACCATCCGATCCCTGTCTTTGTACGATGTTGTGTCCACTTTTGACAGAATTCTGCTCCTTTTCATCCAGATAACGACCTTTAAACCTTTCCAGATTTGACACAACTGTACACCCCCCTTCTACAAACATTCCAGTACATTTTCATTTGTCTAGCTTAAACACAGTGTCTGCAATATCAATAAATAGCGGGGTTCTGCCTCAGAACATGGTAAGACTCCTAACGCCTTTTAAAATGTGTACGAAAAAATCCCAAGAATAATGATATTATTTATATCATTTTGACCAGTCCGCACTATGAGTTATCTATCTTTTTAAAATTATGCCCTGGTCAAAAAGGGGTGTGGCTTCCCACATCACATGGTGGAATAACTGGTTTATCCACTTCCCCCAAGCTCAGTTGGCTCTCACAGGCACTGCCCCTCCCAGTTTCTCCCAAGAGGAAGCCATTTTACCCCCCCCCAATATAACATTTGCCTGAGCCCAGGACAGGGCTTTGTTCAACTTCCTGCAGTCTGCAGGTACCCCTCCCTTAATTCAACCAGAGAGGTGTGATCTCCTTTTGGTGGGGGCAGCAGGATGCAGCCAGGCCTGGGAAGAGTTGTTGAGCCAGTTCAACTCCTGTCAGGGGTAGTTGTCAGGCAGAATTCAATTTCTTTAAGCCAAGCTTCAGCTAAATGTCCTGTTTGTTCCTAGTTTAAATCAAACTTACAATTTTTACACATGCAGCTAGAATGCTGATTCTAAGTTCAAAACCATGGCATTTAACAGTTGCAAACTATGTGACACTCAAAAGTAGGTCACTCATTTAATTTAAACATTTCGATTTTAGTGGTTTTAGTCCATTTTCACTTAAGCTGCTGACATCCACAGCTCAAACAGTTTTGTTATAAACATTGTTTTGGGCTCTTCATCTTCCCAGATTTTGTATGCACACAAGAATACATTCTGCCAAATGTCTGCTGGTGTTCATTGAGATTTTTGAATATCTTGTGATGTTTAAAATAGGCATTTTGAGCTTGCATTCAGGGAAACAAAGGTGATTTTAAAGCGCTTTTAAGCTAACAGGCCTGTTATTTTTCCTTTGACACCACCTTTCACCCCTGGTGCTTCCGGTCCATCATGCTGGCACTGGTGGGTGGCAGGTTAGACAACCATTTTGGTGTGCGCACAACCGCACGGTTTTCCTGGTTCTGGGATGGAATGATGGGCGGCGACAGCTCATCCCCACATCCACCCAGTCTATTGATTTAGTTTTGTTCTGGGATAGAATGATGGGCGGCGACAGCTCATCCCCACATCTACCCCGTCTAATAATTCAACATGGGTCAAAACCCTTGACAAACCCCCCCGCCCGACTGCACTTTGAATTTGAGTCGAGGGGGAGTCGGGTGCAAAGAATGTTTTGATCCACACGCTGGTATGTCCGCATCATCTTCTCCCAATTCTGTAGATGGCACAGTTCTGCATCTTTTCCTCCATCCGGTTGGATCGATCGGTTCTCCTCGCCGGTCCTGATGGGAATATTGGGCGGTACCCCGGGCCCCTCGGATCTTCGCTCCGGGTCCCCAGGTCGCCTTCCGTGGTCAGTCTCCATGGTTTCATCTCTCCTAGAATGATATAGCAAAGCGGCAATACACATTCCTAGACATTTTTCCACCACTATTAATGGTGTGGCGAACATATACATTTTATAAATCAGAAGATATGAACATATACATTTTTTTTTTTTTTAAATTAGGAGACAAGAACATATATATTCAAGAATCACAGAATTTTATATGCTATATGTGGAATATTTTAGGGTTGGAACTGAATTACTCTGGAGCGGCCCCCTCTGGGATTCCATTGGATTCCTCCAATTGTTGCAGAGTGTGCCTGGGGTGGCAACACTTCAGCTGATTAATATGGACCCACTTATCTTCCCCTTCTGCCAAATTACCTTTGGGGATGCGGGTCTTATATGCTACAGGGGAGATTTTGTCTATAATTTCAAACGGTCCCTTCCACGTAGGCAAACATTTTCGCTGTTTGGCCTGGTTTCTTTGGAAATTGTATAGATAGACCCGGTCCCCCACCTCGTATTCCTTCCTGGTGGTTTTCAAATCATAGTGCGTTTTCATACTCTCAGCTGATCTTTCTAGATTCCGCTGAGTTTAGGCAAAAGCATGTTGGAGGTGTTTCCTTAAATTCTCCACATACTCATGAGTTGTGGAGGCATTTATCAGTGTCTGCTCTTGGGTCCTGTAGAGCAAATGCTGAGGAAGCACCATCTTGCGTCCAGTCATCAACTCAAATGGTGACAGTTTAGTTGCAGATGAAGGGGTAGATCTGATGGCCATTAGGACCAGAGGTAGTCGGATATCCCAACTTGGCCCAGAATCTGCCACAAACTTTTTTAAAATGCTCACAATGGTTCGGTTGTAGCGTTCTACTGCCCCAGAGGAAGCTGGCCGGTAAGCAATATGTAACTTCCTTTTCACCCCCAGTATCTCCCACATCTTTGTCATTACCTCGCTGGTGAAATGGCTACCTCTGTCTGACTCAATCCTTTGAGGTAGACCAAAACGGGAAAAGATGTGGTTAATCAACAGGGCAGCTGCTGTTTCTGCCTTGCAGTTTGGGGCCGGGAGACATTCCACCCACTTGGTAAACAAGCATGTAACGGTCAACATGTACTTGTTTCCTCTAGACGAGCGAATTACAGGGCCTACAAAGTCGATTTGCAAATCTGACCATGGCAGTGTCATCCCCCTCTTTTGGAGAGGCGCACGGTGTGTGAGGGATGATGGCTGAAACTGTGCACACACAAGACACCCCTTCAAGTATTGGTCGAGGTCCTGCCCCATGTGTGGCCAGTATGCAATCTCTCTTAAGATCTCAAGTGTTGTGTGAAACCCCCTATGACCGGCGGTGGCTGCATCATGGGCGTGACTTAACATCAGGCTTCGGAATGAGGTAGGAACCACCCACTGATCATGGCCAGCTTGGGATTTCCTTACCAACAAACCATCTTGGATTCGGAACCTTTTTGGACATTTCATCAACACTCTTGGGTCCTCTTTCCCAATGTAATCGGTATCCGTCAGGGGAAAGTTCTCAGGGTCCTCAATGTGTTGGTGAAATTTACCAATTATTGGATCCCCTTTCTGAGCTGTAATCAAATCAGCATCAGGGGTCTCCTTACTCCATTGTGCAGTTGAAAGATCATTGTGAGCATTTGTTTGGGACCTAGTGATAGCAGTGACCTGGATTTCCCCCAACAGGGACTCTATTTCTATTAGATCCCCTTGGATGGCCCCGGTTTTGGCCCGCTGATCAGCTAAGTCATTTCCAGTTTTGTCTGGTCCCTCTACTTTGGAATGACCCTTGATCTTTTTCCAGTAGATGGTCATCCCATTCGATGTGACCAGATCATCAATATTTTGGATTAACTTCCCATGTTTCAGGGGTTTGTTATTAGCACATAACATGCCTCTGGTTTTCCAATTAACCAGGTGCTCCACGAACCCGTTCCGAACATAATCCGAATGTGTGATTATGACCAGTTCGTGGAGTTGATGTTGGACAGCAGTGAGGATGGCCTGATGCACAGCCATCAACTCTGCCACCTGACTACTTCGGGGACCAATTTTGTATCCAGTGGAGGGTTCTGGAAACGCCTTCACCCATGCATTCCCTACGCCGGCCACCAGTTCTTTCTCCCTGTTGTTGTCAACATGGTACGAGCATCCATCCACATAGACAGTGGGCATTCCCTCACACTTGTCTTCTTCAAAGACTTTGTGTAGGGAATTAAGGTATGCCTCCATGTTGTCCTTGATTTTTAGACTTTCGTCCTCGAGACAGTTTTCTCTGGCACAATCATGCAAGTCAGCCAGACCTTGCGCGAGGGGACTCTTCTTGTTTTGGCCATATCTGACCTCCACAGGAAAGCCTTGCATTGACAGAATCCAGGAAGTAATTCGGTAATTACTCACATTTCCTGCCCGGATTCTGTCACTTTGGAGATATTGCAGAGGCTGGTGTGGAGTCTCCACTATGATGTGTTCCCCCTGGATAAACGGGCGGTAATTCTTCAATGCCCACACGGTTGCCAGGAGTGCCTTCTCACAATCGTTGAATTTTTCCTCCACAGAGGATAAAGTTTTGCTCGCATAGGAGATTACTTTATTGACCTTGTCATGCTTTTGGTATAATACTGCCGTCAAGCACGTATTAGAAAACCCTGTCTCCAGGAAGAACTCCTTGCTTCTGACAGGGTAAGCTAGGCAAGGCGCTTGTGAGAGGCTTCTCTTGAGTTGTCTTACTGCCTCGGATTGTTCTGGACCCTTTTCCCACTTGACCCCCCCCTTCAAGAGATGAATCAGGGGTCTGGTGATCTCTGCGTAGCCCTCAATGAACTTTCTGCTGTAATTAGTCAGTCCAAGGAGGCTCCTTAGTTCCCGCAGAGTTGTGGGATCCTTCAGTTTCTGGAGTGCTTCCACTTTCTTTTCTTGGGGACAGAGACCCTGAGGAGTAATCTCATAGCCCAAGAAATTAACACTGGTTCTACACCACTGTGCTTTCTGAAAGGAAAGTTTTGCTCCAGCGGCCCTCAACTGTGTCAGAACATAACGGATCTCCGCTATGTGTTCTTCCACAGATGAACTTTTGATGAGGACATCGTCTACATAAGCCAGGTTACCCCTCGCACCCACATCGGGCATGGCCTTATGTAGGAAAATGTTGAATTCATTCCCGGAGTTGAGATATCCGAAGGGAGTCCGGGTTCATGTGTACTGCTGGCCCCCAAAGGTAAAAGCCAGTTTGTATTGGTCCTCCCTACTGACAGGCACAGTCCAGTATCCATTGGTCAGGTCTATTGCTGTGAATACCTGTGACCCCTGAATCTGGGCCAGCCCTTGGTCGATGTAAGGCAGAGGCCATCGGGAACTATAGACCCGTTTGTTGAGCTCCCTAAGGTCGGCACAGAGTCTCCACTGGCCGTTTGGCTTCAATATTCCCAGCACCGGATTATTGAAGTTGCTGTGTACTGGACGGATTATTCCCCGGGACTCAAGGTTCTTAATTATTTCAGTAAGGGACTACATGGATGCGAGAGGCAAACGATATTGCTTCACAAACACTGGAGTCATACCAGGGTCCGTGGGAATTGTTGTGGTGTGGATGTCGGTGCGACCACAGTCATATGAGTCTACCGCAAAGAGATCCTGGAAATCCAAGAAAACTTGTTTCAACTTTTGATTCTGTTCCAGAGTCACGCAGGCATCAGCTAGGTTGACTCTCTCTTCCACCATCTGCCTGAAACCTGGAAAGACTTCTGGTTTTGCTATCTCAGCGGCCTCCTCCAGCTGGGTGGAGAAGTCCCTGGTCAGAGTGCTGATTTGGACCGGAGGCTTCAGGTGGGAAAGGCAGCCCTCATGGACCTGGAAAATCACCTCATCCCCTCTGAAGTCACAAGTCACATCTTCCTTACCATAAGGGCAAGAAGTGTACACCAGGAAGTTCCCCCCATGCCGGGTGAAAATCCTGTCTGGTGTTGTATTGTCCTCACTGTCACCCCCAAAACAGTCCTTGGGGATCGGTCGTAACAGTTCATTTCCTAAATCAATGGAGAAATGTCGGTCATCAACCGCCATTCCAATGATGGTGCCTGCGGCTAGAGTAATACTCTGTAAGTCGCTGTTATCCACCTCTATTGGAATGGTGTCATGTTCTATGTTGACTGATGGTGTTGGGTTTACCCCTAACCCTTGTTGTTGGAGAGAAGCATTTAGATGAATATAAGCATCAGGGTTTTTAAATTTTTGTCCTCTTTTAACTTTCACTTCCAGGGAGAATTGTCGGGTCCTTTCTGGGATGGTGACTTCCTCTTTAATCTGAATTTCAACTGCATAAGGTAGCAATTGAGCTGACCTAAATGCTTTTTCTGGATCATCAAAGCCCATGGGATTATCCGCTAATCGGGACCAAGCTTTGAAGTTTATTAGGTCCAAACTAATGGCGAAGCGATTGAGAATGTCACTGCCTAAGTAAAAGGCGGCAGTGACGTCTCGCACAACCCAACAATTATGGACTATGCTCTTGTTGCCAATGGAGATTTTGAGCATACACCTGCTTGGCAGGAGATGTTTGGAATTGGGTGTTTCCAGATCCATTTCCCATTTGTCTATCAGTTTGAATGTGGGAATGGCTGGATCTTTTGGGAGTTGGCGGAACATGGCTTCGCTGATGAAGCTCTTACCGTTGTTCACACACACTCGGGCAAGAACAGAGTCCTTCCCATCATTTAACTGAACAGGGATGAACAACTGCTCTCCAATTTGCTGAATATCAGCCAGGCTCTGAGCTGATTTCACATCTTTCTGGACTATAGGAGTGGGAGTGTCTGATTGTGGATTGGTAAAGAATTTCAGAGTGTTTTCTTCCAGTGTGGAATACCACCTTAAACAGGAAGGAAGGTTGATTTTCAGAAATAGGGAGGACCCCCCATTACCAGTCTGTTATCCTACTGCTATTACTGTCACATCTGGAATCTGGTTGTTCTGGAAGTGAAATTCTACTTGGTCAGATTTTTGTTCAACCATGTGGCAGGTGCCATTTATACTAACATGGTTGACACTCTGTTTTAATTTTATTGGTCGGCTAGTCTGGGTCCAGAGGACCTTGTTTACGCAATCTATTAGGGGTGACAACCTTCTCAGGAGGTCCTTCCCTAGTAAACAAGGGGTGCCCTCTGGAGTCACTACTATGACCGGGTGTTTCACCTTGTGTCGCCCAATTTTGATGTCCAAATCTGCAGTCCCCTCGACAGGAATTTCCTTCCCGTCAAAGTTCTGCAGTTGTCCAGGAAGAGAGGTGAGAGGAATACGGTAATTCTCCCCCCTTCCTGCATTTAGTTCATCAAAGGCCCTTTTGGACAGAAAGGTAGCTTGGGATCCAGTGTCTGTAGTGCCAAAATTGTACCCTGCCCCTGTACGTGTACCGGGGCATAGTATCTTCCCTCATTCTCCTCAAGGGGGCACAGATAATGCACATTTTTGGACAACTGGTGGGCTAATTTTCTGGTTTTGGACATTGTTAGCGAAGAGATTTGGGCAGAATTCTGTGGAGAGCCTGGGGAATCTGAAAGAAAAAGTTGGCAACTGGAAATGGTTTCGGGTTCTGGGCCGCCCCCCCCTTTTTGGAGGCAGTCATCAGGATGGGTTTGACCCATGGGATTTTGGTATTGTTGGTTCTGGGATAGAATGATGGGCGGCGACAGCTCAATCCCCACATCTACCCAGTCTGTCGATTCGGTTTTAGGTTCCCCTCGTCCCGGTTCTGGGCCGCCCCTGCCTTTTGGGAGGCAGTCACCAGGATGGGTTTGAACCAGGGGTTTTTGGTTTTGTTGGTTCTGGGATAGGATGATGGGCGGCGACAGCTCAATCCCCACATCTACCCAGTCTGGATTGGAATCTCTTGGGAGCCATTTTTCCTTGGGAGGAGTTCCCCCATCTCTGAAGGAGAAGATCCTTTTCCCAGCGTCCTCTGAGCATCCCTCTCCCTCAAATTGGAAGACCTGTACCTCCTCCACAAAATGGGTCTGTTTGGGTCCTTTGTTTCTCCTACCTCATCTCTGCTCCTTGGGTGGCAGACTTTCAGGGGTAGGAGATTTTGTTTCCGGTTCCTGGTTTTCCAGGGGCTGTTTACAAGTTGGGAAGGAAGCTTCCTCCAAGGCTTTACACCCCCTTCCCCTTGTGCCTCCTCCCTGGGAACCGGTGGGTTATCGGGGTGCTGCCCCCGTCATTGTTCTGGAGCACCAGGCCCAGAGTTTGGGGCATTCTGCGGTGGCATGCTCATCTGAGGGTTCTGTTGAGCCCTCAGTATGTGACCCAGATCCCGTGCCATATTTTGGACCTGGCGCTCAAGTTGTGAAACCCGCTCAGGCTGATACGGGGCTCTATTTTCTCCCCTGGGTAGATCCCGGGAAGGGTAGCTATCCCTTCTCTGGTAATACCCCGGATTGGGAAGATTTGGGTAACCCTCCACCCTTGGCCTCCCCTCTCCCGGATTAGGTTGTCTGGGTTCAGGGAATTGGGGAAAGAAGGATGGATGATTTTGGGGCTGGAAATTGGGTGGATACCTGGGAAAAAAGTTCTGCCCAGGATTTGGTGAATTTCTGCCCTCCTGGGGGAAGTTAGGAGGGAAGTTCCCTGGGTCAGGTGCTTGGCTGGATCCCCCCCCTTGGGCTGGAGGAGTCCACACATAACCCAGGATGGGTCGGTTTCCCTTGTAGCGGGGACTTACATAATCAGGGGAGCGGGGGACCCCATTTGTGGGACTACCTCCTCGACTCCCTGTCTGTGACTGGCCCGAGGGCCTTCTGGACTGTGAATTATTTGGTGCAGGCAGGTTTTTAGGCCCCCCCATCTCCAAATCTAAAACGGGGGCAACCTTTACCTCCGCCACCTTGGCAGCAGCAGGGGTGCTGTTGGTTTTGGGGTTTTTCTGCACATTACTTTTATTTTCTATGGGCTTCTGCACCTCATAGATCCGGGTAGCCTGTTCAATGACCCAGTCTAGTGACCTCTTCTCGTGAAAATCTCTCACTAGCTGGGTCATGATGTATTTGGGCAAGGCATGGAAAAAAGTATTGACAAATTCTCTGCTGTCCATGCGCACCCTTCTGGTGGTCTGCGCAAAGGCACGCTTCAATTCTTGCATGAATTCTTGTGGGGCCTGATCCTCCCCACATTGCAAACTGTAGGCTGCCTTGCGAGCCTCTTGAGGATTTCTATGAACAGAAAAATGTTTCAAGATGGCCGCCCTATATGCGGACCATCTTGAATGGTTTTGGTCCTCCAGCCCTGCAAAGAAACTGGAGTATTCTGGGCAGAATGTCCATTTGACGTACTGGATGCAGCTACTGCTGTCCTTCAAATGGAAAGTCTCCATCATTTGCTCATAGAGCTCCAAGTGTTCCCAAGCAGAATACTTGGCGTTCTTATGATAAGACACTCCTTATTGCCTTTATTTGTTTCAATGGGTCCTTAAGCAAGGCCCTTTTTGCCTTATTGGCCTTTTTGGTTCGGGTCACCCTGGTCCATTCATCCTCTGACTCCGAAGCACTGCTCCCAGAGGTGCCTGTCTGATCTTCCAGGTTTTCCCGGATTCTGCGAGCCTGGGAATGGCTGGTAGAATGTGGGGACCTGGTCTCCTGTGTCCTGTAACGCTCAGAGGAGTCTTCAGATCCCTCCTTGCTGCCAGGATTTGATGGGTACCCCCCCCACTGACCTAACTGGGCAGAGGTTTCCAGGATGCCCTTAATGGGCCTACTCTCCTGGGGTTCCCCACTAAATTGCAATGTGCTTGGGTGCCCATACCCGGATGCCTGCCCCTCCATTCCTGGGTAGTACTGGCCTATGAGCCCCATACTTTTGGCTGGATAGTAATCTGCCATCCCTGTGGCCCTGTGCTCATGTGCGCCAGGGGACATGGGGGTGGCAGAGTCCAGGGACTGAGAGAGATGAAGGCCTCCGGTACTAGGGCTCCTGAGGTTATGCTCAGGCGTTTCCCTTTCCCAGCGAACTTCATCTCTGTCAGCCCCTGCTCCCTGTTGCAATGCAAGAGCCTGCGCCTTCAGTTCCTCAGTTAAGGCCTTACTAGACTCTATCAGTCTCTCCTGCATCGCTACCTGTTGCTGGAGCCTATCATTGTGCTGGCAGAGAGCCTCATTCTCTCTCTGTGCCTCCTGATTGGTCCTGGAGTACTGGGCCAGTCTTTGCTGCAGGAGGGTTACCTCCTGAGTCCCATCCCTACTGGCCTGCTCCTTTCTTGCCAGAGCCTCTTCCACCCTCCTGGTGTGCTCTAACAAGTTCTGATGCTCTTTTTGGAGGTCACCCAGCCCCTGGAGGGCCACGTGATTTTCTGCAGTTTTTCTTTTTAAATGGCAGACTTCCTGGCCTAAGGTGTCCCTTTCCTGACTAAGAGTCTGCATCTGTGCCGCCAGGTCGTCCCTTTGCCTTTGGAAGGCACCAGCTTTCTGGCGCTCCTGATCAAACTCTGCCTGGGTATCCAGGTCTTTCAGAATCAATTTATTGCTTTCCTCTTTCTCTCTGTCTAATCAAATTTGCAGGGTGTCTACCTGCTCTGTGCATGCCCTGTTGAAGTCCAGTTGTTGCTCCAGCTTTTTCTGGCTCTGCAGTAGGGAGTCCAAACCTTCTTGGTACTCCTTCTGCAAGGCCAGAAATCTGGTATCCTGGTCAGCCTTTTCCTGTTGCAGCATATCCATATCCTCCTTTATTTTAGTGATGTACTGTCTGCTGTCATTTTCTGACTCCTGGCTCCTGAGCAGCCTCTGCTCAGAAGAGTCCAGATCAGATTGGGCCTTCTCTAACGCAATCTGTCGCCTATTTGCCAGATCTTGGCCTTCAGCACATTTATCCTGCAGGGCTCCCATATATAGATACAAATATGCCGCTATCCTAACAATCTTATTGTGTTCATCTTTGGCTTTAGGGGCCATATATAATTCACTCAGGGCCACATGTAATGGACCCTGATCTCTCCATGTGTCTGCCCCTGTTTCAGTGACCTGTTGCGCGATTGCCTGCAACCAGACCGTCATTCGCCTCTCACAAATAGCTTATGTAAGAGGTGTTCCCTGGCTATTTTGATGTCTACCAGTGACGTCATTCTGGAATTTGATTTCCTTCCTGACGCCTTAAGTTTGTATTTTATTTTGCAAAACAGACCGTCTCCTTAGAGCGTTCCTTTGAGGAGTGCTTTACAGCGTACCACAGCGTGGTGATCCGACCGGATGTATGTATCCCGTCAGATAGCACACTGTATTAAGCTGCACAAGTGGTAAATCTAACCCAGAATATCCCGGACGAGCCCCCACTCTGTAATTGACTCCAATCAAGCAATCCCACTAAGTCAGTGCCTTGTCTGGGGTGCCCAAGGGAAGCCCTTATTTATGTATTTTATGGCAAGTTATAATCTGGATGATGAACCCTTGTATAACACCCCTCTCTTAGAATCCCCCTTGACCCCACTGAGCCAAGAAGTAGGCTTGTTTTGCAAATTTAAAAGGTTTATTTGAAAAATTAAACAATATATATATATATGACACTTCTATAAATAAATTGATAATGGATAGCACACTTGTGAATATGAGCAGTAATCAGCAATAGGTAACCCTACAGTAGCACAGTTCTTGGTTACTTATGAATAGGAAAAGAAGAATAAGGTGGCAGAGAATGCTTTATATGGTTCAAGGAAATGCAATGATGAATGAAATGCAGTACAGAAAATAACTTGATATGGCTTCAACAAAAGACAATGTAATCACTTTTCCTTGACAATTCACTCCCCCCCCCTTTATGCAATATAAGGAGATGGAAAGAGGAGCACACAGTTCTCAGGAATGCAATCAAATACAATACGAAATTCAGTTCCCCCCAGCAACCTTAGAGGAAAACAGGTAGAAGTTTGAAACACAGGCCCAAAATCCTATGAATGTGATGACAATGAAGTGAGAAATGTGCTAAAAATGCTTTTAATTCCCTCTAGAGGTTCAGGGTGGGTGATATCTAGTTTATATTAGTTCAGGCTCACTTTAGCAATGCTCTATGAGTAACTAGCAGGTTAAAACGAATTTTAACAAAGGAAAGCAAGGAGCTGCTGATTTTTACACGTGGCTGAAATTGTGCAAAATGTCAAATCGCGGCAAATTTAATCGCGTGCGTCGAGCGTAATTACGGAGGCCCTATAAGGAGTAGGAAGTAAATTTCGTACCTAGCACAAACGGTTCCGGAGATACGGACGATTTTGTGAAGGTAGTTTTTCGGATTTGAAATTTAAAAGTTCAAAATGACAGGTGACAGTTTTCAGCTTTAAAAAGGACAGAATGATACACACGATTCCTATGAGGTAGTTCTAAATAGGTTAAAATAGTTTTAATTAGATTATTTTAAACTAAGAGATTAGTCTGGCACAGTCCTAGAGTACTCACACTATCTTTTGGACAAGAATGGCTTTGTCACCGATCGGGTTAGGATTGGCTGGACTTCTGCTAGTGGTTCTTCACAGCGGTCTGGTCTCTGGTTCTGCTCTCAGCACTGCACAGTTCTGGTCTCTCTGGTCTCTCTGGATCTCTGGTCTCTCTGGATCTCTGGTCTCTGGAGGTTGATGGATTTGAAGTCTGGAGTCTCCCGGCAAAGCGTCCCGCAAGAAAGTGGAAAGTGAATGTCCCCACCTGTCCTGCACTGTCTGCTTTTATGTGTTTAGAAAGTGGGTGTGTGCGTTGGTCATAACTAAACCTGCCCCTCTCACTTATCATTGGCCAATTCCTCCTCTCTCCCTTGATTGGGGAAGGACATGTGAGTCAGAGTGATGCTGTAGGTTTTATGGTCCGAGGATCCTTCCCCTGTCAAATTGCACACAAATCTATATTTGATCCAAACACACATTTATCTATGTACCATTTTTCTAATATTATAGGTCCAGTTAACATATTTTCTGTAGTACCAAACCATCCGATCCCTGTCTTTGTACGATGTCCTGTCCACTTTTGACAGAATTCTGCCCCTTTTCATCCAGATAACGACCTTTAAACCTTTCCAGGTTTGACACAACTGTACACCCCCCTTCTACACACATTCCAGTAAATTTTCATTTGTCTAGCTTAAACACAGTGTCTGCAATATCAATAAATAGCGGGGTTCTGCCTCAGAACATGGTACAGACTCCTAATGCCTTTTAAAATGTGCACGGAAAAAACCCAAGAATAATTATATTATTTATATAATTTTGACCAGTCCGCACTATGAGTTATCTATCTTTTTAAAATTATGCCCTGGTCAAAAAGGGGTGTGGCTTCCCACATCACATGGTGGAATAACTGGTTTATCCACTTCCCCCAAGCTCAGCTGGCTCTCACAGGCACTGCCCCTCCCAGTTTCTCCCAAGAGGAAGCCATTTTATGACCCCCCCAATATAACATTTGCCTGAGCCCAGGACAGGGCTTTGTTCAACTTCCTGCAGTCTGCAGGTACCCCTCCCTTAATTCAATCAGAGAGGTGTGATCTCCTTTTGGTGGGGGCAGCAGGATGCAGCCAGGCCTGGGAAGAGTTGTTGAGCCAGTTCAACTCCTGTCAGGGGTAGTTGTCAGGCAGAATTCAATTTCTTTAAGCCAAGCTTCAGCTAAATGTCCTGTTTGTTCCCAGTTTAAATCAAATTTACAATTTTTACACATGCAGCTAGAATGCTGATTCTAAGTTCAAAACCATGACATTTAACAGTTGCAAACTATGTGACACTCAAAAGTAGGTCACTCATTTAATTTAAACATTTCGATTTTAGTGGTTTTAGTCCAATTTCACTTAAGCTGCTGACATCCACAGCTCAGCCAGTTTTGTTATAAACATTGTTTTGGGCTCTTCATCTTCCCAGATTTTGTATGCACACAAGAATACATTCTGCCAAATGTCTGCTGGTGTTCATTGAGATTTTTGAATATCTTGTGATGTTTAAAATAGGCATTTTGAGCTTGCATACAGGGAAACAAAGGTGATTTTAAAGCGCTTTTAAGCTAACAGGCCTGTTATTTTTCCTTTGACACCACCTTTCACCTCTGGCGCTTCCGGTCCAACATGCTGGCACTGGTGGGTGGCAGGTTAGACAACCATTTTGGTGTGCGCACAACCGCGCGGTTTTCCTGGTTCTGGGATGGAATGATGGGCGGCGACAGCTCATCCCCACATTAACCCAGTCTATTGATTTAGTTTTGTTCTGGGATAGAATGATGGGCGGCGACAGCTCATCCCCACATCTACCCCGTCTAATAATTCAACATGGGTCAAAACCCTTGACAAAATGTAATGTACTCTTCATTTTGTATAGGTTACTCTCCCATGTCATAGCTCGTATGCAACCACCATTGTTGTCCTGACACATTTATTTACTTTTTCTCTTTTCGTACTCATCACAACATTAGTGCAATGTTCCTGTTGCCTAAACCTTTATACTCAACTGACATAAACACTAAGTACATCAACAATTCACTTTTATCAATATTCACAACCAACACCTACAAAACATATTGTTGCAGGAAAATCATCCCATCCTCATCACCAATTTGTAGTGAATAACATAACTGGAGCCACACGTACGTTTGTGGGTACGTCCTTTTATTATGCATCTTTATGTACTATCATAGTACATGTAGGCCCACCCTTGCCTGCCACCCAGGTAGCTCTGCCCAACGGTCCCATGTTTTACACCAGCGACATGGGCATTCCGCACACACTTAGTGACATCAAACACTCTGACACCACACACAGAGTCATCCACACATGCATGCAGATACAGGGGAAGCAAGCTACCACACACTAACGAGTATAGTTCTGACGAAGAGCCAAACTGCTGAATGAAGAAGTCGTTCTCACAGATGGAATCGTTGGACAACTGACAGTTGAGGGGTAATTAGGCACAGGTGCATTCTGCCTCCTACAAAGGATTCAAAGGGATCACAGGAAGTCAACACGCACCACAGCTCAACATTCGGAGTGCTTGGGCAATGCACCTGCACATACATGTTGGATGTTTTGCGATCAGGCAGCTGGAGCTACAAGAGGATAAGAGAGAAGTGAAACAGCAGAGAAGGAGGAGAAAAACTGTTTGCATGGTCAGACCATGAACATATGTTCACACACGAGCAACTCATCATTCTCAGTTCCCTAGACCCTAGCTAGAGCCGACATCACCTTCACAGTCCAGTCAGAAAAGGGGTAAATGCAAAGCAGCAGCTATATTACGACTGTCATGACATTACTCATGAAGAGGGTGGGGGGGGGGGTCTTTTGCATTTCCGTGCCACTGAGTCAATCCCTCACACAGAGGAAATTCTGCATCTGATGTCACATCTCGCCTTCTCAGTTGTCCATATTCAAAAGTTACATCCCAAGTTGTTCCATGTGCATAAGCACATCCTCCCCCTATTCACCATCCACCATGAGTACCGATTTCGGTTGGGTGATATTGTATGTAAATATGTGCTCTGTAAAGCGCTTTGGATAAAGGCGCTATATAAATAACACATCATTATCACATCATTATCCAGGATACTGGCAATGCTGCAAAAGCAAGGGTCTACTCAGTTCTCACTTATACTTGTGCAGCGCTCCCCCAGGCAAGGGACCTAAATAAGCAGCACACCGTAAATGTACAGAAGACATGACATGCACGTCTCAATACAATGGCTGGTAGCCAAGCATCACAAATAAAGATATAGGGCCTCATCACAAGTCCAGCAATAATCCAGCGCAATTACCACTGGGTGGCAATATCATTGCCGCTGGGTCATGGGGCAGATTTAGCACCACATCACACCCTAGCGTGAATGTGCCTCTGATTCCGGCGGTAATGCAATAAGCGCCTGGAGGTAACAGGGCTACATCGGAGAAAGCAGCGCTAATAGGGCTACAGGCGCGGATCCTGGCAGTATTAGCACCCGTTTTCAGTGCTATATGGACTTGTGAAGCGGCTGTGTTTGCGCCTCATGTGGCCTGCTGTAATAGCGCCGGCCATAATGCGTTGGCTGATTTTATCGATAGCGGTATTTGAGTCAGCTGAAGATCCAGCAAAGCGGTATTGGCGGCACTAATTCCGATACCGCTACTTTTAAGGGTTACCGCCAGACTTGTGATGAGGACCTATAGTCCTATAGAATAGCAACATCCCAGGTTTTATGGAGTCTCACAAAGGCAGGTGGACATGGCTGCCACGTATGTTATAATCTCCCTCTGCTGAACCCTGGAAACACCTCCTATTCATGTCCTTTTAACAACAACCAATGGTGTGGGCTGGTAGCAGCCGTGGAATGCAGGCACATGGATTAAGTTGACTACCAATTTGAATTTACCATGTACCATTTATCCAATGTACCTGAAGAAGAACATACATATTGTACCTTATCTATCGACTTCTGACATGTGCAAGTGGCTCAGTATATTCTCTGCTAATGACAACTCATGACCACCAGACAGAAGAAGAGATGCAGTACAAGGCCAGGAAATAGACTCAGAGCACACTAGCTTTCTCAGGGCAATATGTTCGTGTCTGTACAGAACAGAACTTACCCTATAAACAGTTATATAAAGGTAAGAAAATGTACGTATAGAGCTGCTGTGATGAAATAGCACGGGTCATCACATGTGTGTCATTGCGTGGGGTCTTTATGGCCAAGGGAGACCCGGAGAAGGTATGTGGACATTTTCCCAGATCCCGCCACCTATCTCAGGTCATCACGTTCCCCAGTGCCTGAGAGGGAGACAGGGTCATCAGTACTGTTAACATAACCCAGATGTCCATATCACCTTAGGAACACCATACACTCCACAAATTCATACAGTCCAGAGACTGGGGCTGTTCCCATTGGTGGCTGCACTTGGCTGATTTGCATATATCTGGACCACTTTTGCAATGGCGCAGATGGGCTAAAAAAAACAGTTGCATGGAAGGTTGCCCGGAGCAGGGCCAGTGGTTCTGATTAATTCAAAACATTCCAGTCATCACTTTTTTTGGTTTCTGCTTATAGATTGCCCTGTTCCAGTGTGACTGAACCGATTTTTCCAAAATACAAACGTTGCCTGGCACCTCGGGCAGGTCCTGCACTGGTAGATGCAAATGCTCCCCATGCAGTATGTGAGTTCAGCATACACCCTCCGACTGACTTCTGAGGGAAGAGATTTGGGGAAGCGGCAGCCTACCATTTCTCTTGGAGTTCACCAATAGACCTGCATACTTCCATTCTCACAGGCCCACCAGTCATCCTGCCACTTGTGCCTGACGTTGAGGATGGATAATTGTTACAACGTCCTTTTATCACGTGTAAAGAATAATGAAAGAGTGAATCGAATTTAATTTTTGGGGTTGGGGGCAGATAAGGGGTTGTGGGGGTCAGGTAAAATTGAAAATAGTTGGGGGAAGGAGTGTTTGCGGGAGACAGCATCCCGAAAAAAATAATTCGATGAACCTTTTCGCTATATTATACACGTTTAAAATGCAGGCTTTGAAATGCCTGGCGATGAAAGGACATAGAACCGGATAATGAAAATCCTCAAATTCCACCATACACAAAGCAATCCGCTGTAAATCGAAAGAAGAGCAACATAATTGCAAACAGCTAAACCCGCTCAGCAGGAGAAAGGATACACTGGGCAAACCACCCATACACATGGGACACATACAATAGAGAGGGAAGGAGGAAGCTAAGGGATGGCCAATCAGATATTTTATTAATTAAGTATAAGCCCCTGTTTGCTGCAGAGAGGGGAAGTGACTTGGCTGCCAACCTTGGGGCAGGAGGAAGGCATCAGGAGCCAGTAGGGGAAATCCGGAGCCCTTGAGAGAAAGCTGAACTCATGCTGAGAGATATTTCTCAGACACAGGCAGAGACCAGATCCCAGATTTAGAGAGAGTAGAAAGAGGACATGCAGAAAGAAAGAGATAGTGAGAGAGACTAGAGATGGAAATCTGCTGGGGCTATAACTCAGACACTGGTCAAGACCAGACTCAGAGGGAGAGAGAAAGCTGAAAGCCTACAGAGCTTATAGCAGCATATTTGTAGATAGGCCTTCTAGGCCTTGGCTTAGGTCAACAGAAGTTAAAGGGCTGTATGTTTTAAGATGTTATGTTTATCCCAGCAATTACTTTATTTGGAGACAATCAGTGCTGACCTGACTGCTAAAACAAATGTTCACTGTGCAGGCTCAGCAAAATATGTTCTTGCTGTTAATGCTGACTCACTCATGCTGTTGCACTTTTGTGAGCACCTGCCTCAAATTATGCCTGAGTCACGCTGTTATCTGGGCACATCTCAGAGCAGCTTCCTTTGAAATGCAGGGGCTTTCATGAGTATGCTGTCTTTGCAATGAAAACCATGTTATGCATCTTGTAAGAATGGGTTCTATTTAACGTTGAACATAAAACACATATTTGGTTAAGACTATAAATAATAATGATGGGTATATCTTAGAAACCGGCAGGGACCAGGCCGAGTGGGAAAGAGAAAACCAAAAGTCTGCTGAAGCTGCAGCAACATATTTATGTTTAAACCTACTGTGCCTTCGCCGCAAGCCACAGAATTTTCGTGGGGTGGAAAATGGAAAGTGGTGGCAAGTGGGAGTGGCAAGTAATAACTGTATTCAAGGGCAAGCAGCGCTGAATTGGCTGCTAAAAATAAACACCCACTTTGTAGGAGCAACAACCTTTCTTTTTAGCTAAAGTTTACTGACTCATGTTGAAGGTAAACTCCCACTTTTCCAAACACCCGCCTCAGACACTGTGGCCAGCAGCCACCTGGGGACAACAGGAACATGCACCAAAAACTGTATTTTGAAAGAAGAACCATTGTCTAAAACCAGTTTGAAAGGAGCCTACATAATGTTCTTTATGTCTTTTTGAGATGTAAAATATATATTTTGTTGAATTGAAGATTTCATTTTATCATACAGTTTTTGGGGGTTCTAAATCCCTTACTGAGCCCCTTTCCCTACCTTTGCTTTATCCCACCCTGTAGGGGGCCTTTTGGGTTGGTGTCAATGGCCACATAACATGGCATAAGGAAGGGTTTGACTAGGTGAAGGACATGCTACATGAAGCATTTGTAGCATTATTCTCAGAAGTTTCAGACATGGTAATCAATTCACACTCCACTTCCATAAATACATGTTTAGTTCTCACTCCTTTGGTCTTCTTCACAAACAAGATGTATATTGAGTTCACAGTGATTTGTGCCTCTGCCTACAAAATAGCTGTATGATTCTCAGTGACTTTTTATTTTGCCTATTAAAATTCTCATGGAGTGAAGCCCGCTTGGGCGCATGGAGGAAGATGGCTGTAATAGTGGAGCGAGGCAGTGGAGTGGGGTGTCCCCAGACACCCATGCAGCTGGAGAGCCTGGGGCCAATGGGTACTAGGTGAGAGGGTCCCAAGTGATTGGGCACTGCACTGGAGAGCCACGAGGCTGGAGGGAGGCTCCCTGGAGAAACTGTGGCTGCAGATCCCAAGACCCCTGGAGGTGAGGGGTATGAGGTTTGGACCAGGTGTGAAGGCCCAGCCCAGAAGAGGCAGCTTCTGTGGATTGGCCATGATAGGACAATTGGTGGGGAGTACTGACGTGGGGTAAGCCATGCAAATTGAAGGGGTGAGCTGGATGGTGATGGCCAGGGGACATCAGGTCTTGCACAATGCCGTGCACCTAACAGCCTGGAGAGTTTGTGGAAACGGCTCATACCTGTGGACCCCGGTCGGGTGGGCTTGTGCATTTGGGACTGCCCTACCTCCGTGGTCGACTGTTAGAGTTGAGCCTGTGGCGGTGGGGAGCCAATTGCAGGCTGGTGAAGATAGTGGGTTTGATTGTTCTGGTGACTGCTGTGAGGCCTTGTGTGGAGTTGTAAATCAAATCTCTGAAGGTGAGTGCGCTTTCTTCCATGTTTTCCAAAGGTGGTGAGATCCGTGTCTTCAGGGTGCCTTCCATTTGGATAAAGGGCCAGGCCCGGGGGAAGTACGCAGCAGTGACTGGAGGTGCATTTTGGGAAAGGTGCTGGGGGACTCCTTCTCTCAGCATGGCTGGCACAAAGCAGGCTGGCGGATTAGAGTCTTTGCAGTCCAACATCCACTGTGTCCTGGCAAAAATTAATGCCTTCAGGATGGAAGTCCAATCTTCTAAGTCAGTGATTAAGGAGAGAGCAGAGAAGGTTAAAGATAGGGTGGAGGTCCTGGAGATCAACCAGCTCTCTGCAGAGATCCTTGCAGCGAATTTGAAGTAACAGATTAAAGAGTTGGACGCTCAGGAATGGGATGTTAGGAACAAGGTCCATAATATTGTTGGGAGGCAGATGAATGCATCATCCATAGCTTTTGCCCATCTCCCGCACTAATACCGCGAAGGTGAGAGACGTTACTCACTGAGGCAGCCATTCCCCCCTTATCCCCCACACATACAGCAGGGCTTCCAGACAATGTGAGCTTAAGATGATAAAAGCATTCAAACCTACGTAAAAGTGAAAAAGCATGCAATAGACAAAAAGCAAACATGGGCTCAATAGCATGCAATAGGTAATATATGCATTGAGACATGATGGAAATTAACAGGACCAATGTATAAAGTGAATAAAACATAAATGACACACAAATGTAGCTCACTAAACACAGAAGCAAGAGTGAAATTGCGCTGCTATCTTCTTAAAAATGGACACATGTCTTTGAGTGATCAGATGCCTCAGACCCAGAGAAAGCTCAAAAGGCTGAATCCACAGAAATACGGATCTGTGCAGAGCTCTGACAGTAGCTGGCAACTAGTGCCAAGGTTAAAGTGAAATAAAGGAGGATTGGAACGAGGGTACAAAGGTACAACATAGCAATTCCCAAGACGGAAGCAGTATACTTACAGATTAATTAAGGTTTTATAAGAGTGCAACCAGCCTTTGTTAGCCAAGTGCAGTACAACAGTAAGAATCTGTGAAGAATAACTCTAGAGTGCCCCTGGTGGCAACAGAAAACACAACATGCACATTAATATTAGTTAAAATCTCAATAAATAGGTGTTAAATCTTTTCCAAACACAGTCCCATCTCATGTGACCCATAAATGGAGAGCTCTGGCCATTCATTAGAAGCAAACACAGACATGGCACCTACGATACTCCCATATGTCACACATAGTCACAAATCACCAAACAAGGCCAATTACAAAGCGATTGCCTGATGTCATGGCCTGGTAATAAGGGATGGTCCCTTTTAATTGAAGGAAGAACCTTCCATGGACCTCTCTCACCATACTCTTTGTCTGGCTCATAGCTTGACGACCTTCCAAATGTCCAAGGTTGGTTAGTAAGGAGCCTACCAATGAAAATACTTGGTGTCACACCACCCATGAAATAGTATGCCAACCAATTATTTGTTTTAAAGATGATATGTTTAAACCTTTATAAATATAAGGCTGGTTCCAAGTCGAGCCATCAGATACTTGTAACCCAACAAAATGTTTAAACCAAATGGAATTTATATGTGAATCTATATGGACTCACAACACCTTGATGCCCAAGGGCTTACTGTGCAATACAAATGGAAAAATAAATAAATAAATGCATAAATATGTAGCCAAATCTATTTACCTATCTCCACGCTGCATACATTCTGTGAATTGGCTGTGATGTAATTTATGATGTGTTTTAATAATTAAGCAATTCTTTTTGAGTAACATGTTGAGAGCGACAAGATTTCAATACTTGTATGTTGCCCGGCTTTGTCTTGATGTGAATAAGTTCAGTTGTGCTGTGTACTTTGTCTACTTCATCATTGAGACTTGTTTGAACTGAACTTATTCCTCTGGGTCTATTTGGGATTTTGAGACCACATTAGCAATATCAAAAACGGAGAAGGGGAAACAACATAGAGTGCTGGGACTATCCTCAGATGGATGAAGAGACTCCCAGCAACCTTGAGAACCAAATGGGTGCGTATTACCCAATTTGATCAATTTTAATTGAGTAATCTATACTGAACATGGAGAGCAGGGGTTGCAGGGGTGATTGGCTCCCTGTGTTCAGTGTTGATTACCTAGGGAAGTTGCGGAGGTGTCCCCCGCTTCCTGAGGATTGGCGGAGGGGGATGGAAAAAAATTTAAAAAAAGGGGACCCTGAGCCGTTGGTTCTGACATGCCTAAAAGGGACGGAATTGACACTGCAAGGTCAGGAGAAGGAAGTGGCCATGGAAAAGGTAAGTGGGGAGGGGGAGGAATGTATTGGGGGCATAGACTTGGCCACAACAAAATTGTTTTCTGCCGTGAACAATTCTGCCATGGCCAAATCACGTAGATCCAGTGGGTGACATGTTAAAAGAAATCCTGGGAGCAGACAACTCAAGGACGTTCGTTTTTGACAAAATTCAAAAAGAGCAGCAGGATATGGTACAGGCCCCAGGTCGGTGGTGGTCAAATGCTATTTTAGGGACAAGGGTGACATTCTGAGGATGGGGCGAGAGACCTGAGGGCTTTATAATGGGACGGGGCTCATGGCAAGCCTTTCAGTTCACACTTTGGTCTGAAGACGGAAATTCAGACATCTTGGTTGCAATTGGAAGGCATTAGATACTGCTGGAGATATTATTTTTTACAGTTTTTTAAAGTCCATGATGAACAGTATGACATAAAAGAGGGAGACCTGGCTGTACAACTACTGCAGGAAATTCAGGGTGCTGATTGGCAACCTGATATTAAGGGTCAGCTGCAGATGAGGGACAACTATAAAAAGGCCATCTCCCAGCCTGGTGTGAAGAGTAAAGTATTTGGGCGTGGAAGTTTCCAAAAATGAACGCCTCCTTGCCAAAGAAGCTTGGGTGATGAGCGTCTGTCAGTGGAGACTGTGCTGGGAATGGGTGTTGGTGATATGCAAGCGTTGGAGATGGGAATGTGTTCATGGTTAATTGTTCAATGTTTTGGAAGTGGAGGAGCATTTCAGATTATGCTAATTATGGAACATGTGGGGTGGTGGCTTGTTTTCCTTAGTGGCTCTGATACATCTGGGAATCTTTTCGGTTTGGGGACACTTGAACCCATGATGATGTTGTGTGTGTTTTTTTAGGTTTGGTACCGGTTCGGACTGAGACAAGAAATGGGCCCTCACCTAAAAAAGTGGCCCTCAAACCCTCATCCGTGAATCATGTCAATTCACAACTTTACAGAAAATGCTATTTAGGGAGGGTTAATGGTGTTTGTTGGGTGCAATGTTTTATGTAAACGCTTGAGAAAATGAGTGATAACATTCCTTTTCCATGGCCCCGGCATTTGATAATGATTTGTTATTTAAATAGCGTGTTTGCCAAAGCACTGTACATAGCACATATTTACATACCATCATTCCCAACCTCTGATTAATGAAAGGCCGAGTTGGCCTTGCCAGGATTGGAACTGGCTACCTGCAGATCATGCAGAGATCGCAGCAGTGCGAGCGCTCAACCTGCTGGTCTATATTACTGGAATAAGCTAGGAGGAGCAAGCAGTTCCTACTTTCTTCACTCCCATCATCCATCACTCCCTTATCCCTCCCTCCCTTCCTCTTGATTTTCTTCTTTCTTTTTTCTTTTGTCTATTTGTTCTTGCTTCCCCATCCATTCTCCCCTTTTCTTTCATGGGCATCTTTCCTCTCCTCCTTTCCTTCCTCTCTCACATTGTTTCCTTCTTGTCTCCCTACCATTTTTCCTCTTAACTTTCCTGCATCCTTCTACCCTCCTTGTTTTTGTCTCTTCTACCATTCATACTTATTTCTTTCCTTCCTCACTCTCTGTAATTCCTACCACATTGTTATAATGGAAAATAGCAGTTAAATATAAATTATTGTGCATGTGTCAACAAGCTAGTGTGCAATCGAGTCCAGTACAATGATGGGCTCTGCAGCATTCTTGAATCACAGCTGATAGCAAAGGGCAGCTGCATCACCAAGCCTTTAGTCGAGACAACATGAGAGTGTGATAAATCCATGTTCAGAGAGAAGCATTTAATCTAAGCATGCCTGAACCCCACATCTGGGTCTGTCTAGGTATAGATCTCTTACGGGATTAGGGACCAGGATTTACAATGCATGTACCTTTTGTCTAGTCCTGCGGGTAAGGTGTCAGAAAAGGATAATGTCCTCAAGCATGCAGTTTCAGTTACAACTTAACAATGCCACAATTTACCACAACCATGGTGCCACTACACACCTCATGCCGCTCAGACAATCCCCATTGTAAAGCAATGTCACACTATGGTTACCACCTCCCCAATTCTACAGTGTTAGAACCATCACTTGTCAAATCAGGGTAATGCACCTAAACTACTGAGGTGCGATTGCTGGCTGGAAAATTAGAAAAACCTGTCCTCAGCACACCACTTGATGCTCATACCAGTATGTTATGTTATATGGGGCCTCATTACGACCCTGGCGGAACGGGTTAAATGGCGCCGTAAAAGGCTGCGGCGCCGTTCAACCCGCTCCGCCACAATTACGAGGTCCCCTCGCGGTACACGTTAAGCACGCCTGGGAAAACCAGGCGTGCATACCGGGTCCCGCGAGGGGAAGAGGGAGCAAACAACGGGCCATCTCGTTATGGCCCGTTGTTTGCTCCCTCTCCCATTCCCATTCAGCCCTATGGGGGCTGAAATGGGAATGGGGATGAACCGTGTCCGTGTCCTCAAGTGAGGAATTACCGGGCCATCCGAACTCGGAATGGTCCGGTAAGTCCTCATTCCGAGGACACGGACACGGATGCGGTTTTGCAGGCAGCCATGCCGCAAATAGCGGCATGGCTACCGGCATACCTCATAATGAGGCCCATTATGTTATGTTCTTTGGCATTTATATAGCGCTCTGTATATCATTGATATGTCCTCAAAGCACAGGTAGGTGCAACGCCCTCGAGGACTGTAGTCCAGGTCAGTTGAGAGAGGAAGGTGTAGTAGGGTGCATGGGGGCACCAGTTATGTGTCCAGCTGATGTAATTTCCTGATGATAGCTACATCCTAGCACTAGGTGTGGTGGTTTTGACAACAGTTGAATGTGTGCAGTCTGGCTGGTTGACATCCAGTCTGGTTCTGACTGTGTTAGGCCTGAAGGATGATTATGTGAGCAGCTAGGCCGGTTTGTCATGGGATATAGCTACATATTATTAGAGTGATGAGGTGTCCATGGGGTAGTGTTCGTAAGTGAACAGCTAGATCGAATTGATCGAGGGGTATAGCTGCACTCTAATTGTGTGATGGTGTAGAGCAGAGAGTAAGCATAGTGTTATGCAGAGAGAGTGCTTGGGTGGAGTTAGTATCTAAGGAGATCGATTTTCCAGATTTCAGGTGTGGGTCGCTTGTAGCAAGTCAGCAGGCGTATTCTGTGACGACATTGCTCGGGATCGTATCGAGTAGTTATCGGATGCTCAGTTAGTCGCTACACAATGATTATGGTTGGTATTATGGAAAGAGCCATGTCTTTAGAGCTTTGTGGAACGTAATATAGTCTTGGGTGTGTCGAATATGGGAGGGGAAGCGAGTTCCACAAAGTTGGGGCCAAGGTTGACAAAGGCCGATCCTCCCATCCTGACAGAGTTAGCGTCTGGAATTATTAGAAGGAGGGCAGTGCTTGATCTTAGGTGGCGAGATGGGAGATATGGTTTTTACTTCTCTTTTAGGTATAATGGGCCAGACTTGTGCACAGCTCGGTGGGTGATGCATAGGTCTTCACCTGACTGGGAGCCAGGGGTGGAGGGTTCGGAGAGCTGGAGTGATGTGGTCTCTACGACCTAGGTCAAGGAGTAGTTTTGCAGCAGCGGTTTGGGTTCTTCGAAGTTTGTTGAGTTGGTATGCCGGGGCTCCTAGGTATAGGGAGTTGGCATAGTCCAGTCTCGACATCACAATAGACATAACTGCGGCAGGTCTGTTCGGGAAGGAGAGGTAGGGAAAGATGTGTCGGAGAAGTTTGAGGTGGTAGTGACAGCCTTTTGACACATTGTTGATCTGTCGGGAGAGGGTTAAGCCGGAGTACATAGTGCAGCCTAGGTTTGTTACTGTGTCAGAGGGGGTGGGGAGTTGGATCAGGGAAGGGGGCCAAGGAAGAGGATGACATAGAAGTGCAGAGTTGCCACACACCATGATTTCGGTTCTTGTGGGGTTTAAGAGGAGGTGGTTTATTGTCATCCATCTGTCAATATCTCAAAGGCAGGCTTCGAGGTCGGGCTGGGGGTTGGTGCCTGAAATGGGGATTCTTATAATGATTTGCGTATCGTCAGCATAGTTGTGGCACAAGATGTTTTGCATGCGGATGATTCCAGGAAGGGTGGTCATATAGAGGTTGAACAGGAGAGCAGATAGGCATTCGCATGCGGTACTCCAGTGTTCACCGAGCGAGCAGCTGAGACAAATGGGGAGAGGTGGGTTATTTGTTTCCTATTACTGAGGAAGGAGGATATCCACTTGAGAGCAGTGCCATGGATTCAATGACACACAGCATGCTAGATCGCTGTATTTAGACTTTAGTGAAGTGAGAAGCTCTCACATTCCACAACTTCCTGTTTTTGTTGAAAACCCTCAGCAAACATGCCCTACACCAGAAAACACATATTTAAAGTAAACATGGTGCAATCATTTGTATGTCCCTTGGGCTCCCTCCCAGGCACACACATGGCCCAAGAAAACAGGTCTTGATACAACTTCAGAAAGGGTCCTCAATGCAGCCACTGAAACTGAACCATACACAGCCTCTGAGGTCCCTTACTGAGGGGCCAGTAAAAAAACTTCCATTGCACAGGGAAGTACAGAGAAAACATAGTTTCATGTCATTTTGTGCAGTGGGGTTCAACTGTGCATGTGCACAGGCACAATAAAAGGTAGTATCTGTACATTCAACCATATACCCAATATATATTAAAGCAGGCTGTTTGGAATAAAGGCCAGCGTTTAGATGCCAGAGACCGTGACTAATGTAAGAATAAACAAAACAGAGCTTTTAAGAGAGAATAATTATTTTACGCCTCAGGCATCACAAAATGCAACCGTTTGCCAGCACAAATGTTCTTTTTATTTCACCCACCATTGACGTGCAAAGGTAAGGAGGAAGCAGTGTGCAAGGCATTCTGGGAAAACATATTTTAAAATTAAATTAGTTTTGCTGATTGCCTTAATCGCCATATTTTGGATATATAGTACATTCTGAAATACAATCCTACGGTTTACAGAAAGCGACAGACGTATGCTGTAAACCTTTACAATTAACTGCCTTCACCGTGCTTTTTTAACTCTGACACACTGAGTGACATCAAATGCACTTACCACTGGGCAGCACTGAGCGTTTTCACCACAGAATTCCATCACATTCACATGCTTTTAACACAAAGCAGCACTGACGGGAGCGTAGTACATTTGACAGCAGCCTAAACATCTCTTTTGCTGAGTAGCATCACAGAGCACCATTCATGTTTTATACATTAGGCTGCACATTTAGTAACTCTGTCCTGACTGTGCCGCAGCAGATAACCACTTCAGAACCAGTCCCTCCTAATTCACCTAAACTGTAGTTGGACCTCCTCCATTGTGAAGCCTTCCCACTGCGTAGCACCCCAAAAGAAGTGAGGGACCGGACCCAGCCTGGGCTATCTTAAAATGGATAGACAAGTGCAGATTGTCTCGAACTTGTGACCAGAAACCCAGCGCCCACTAGCGAGCATCAGTGGGGCTGCCTCCAAAAAACCAACTGAGCTGCACCATAAACACCTTATGCACAGACAAGCAACATGGACAGCCAGGTCCCTAATACCCACTGGGCCCACATTATGAGAAATTGGATTCAATTAAATACTTGGGGCCAGGCTTGATAGAATATGGAGGGTGGAGACAGGAAGATAAAGGTAAAAGAGGAATGGGAATTTGGAGCAGGTCGACGCTTCAATTAGTAGACTGAAAGACTGCACAATGATACTATTTCCGAAAACTTTACATCAACCAGAATACCTAGGCCCTGCATGCGCCACCAGGATAGGTCCTTTCACCTTTTCCTGCACCAGGTATGTCCAGAAAATCTCTTCCATGTGGGCCGAGTCCACACTACTTTAAGCGTGTTGTTCTGGCATTCATTCAAATTGACAATCCTGCATGCGCGCATTTATGTACACACAACTGGGTCGCTTTAGGATTTGGTATTGCCCTATCCCATGGTGCACTTTTGTAAGGACTAGGACTACTACAAAAGCTGGCCCTCCACCACTGTCTAGCCCACACTCAGCCAGGTGTTGCAAGCAATGACCCACGCAGACCACGACACAGCTTTCTTACGCACAAGCTCCAGATACAGCACCAGGAACAGCATCAAGTTTAAGTCATCTCATGCTCCCACCACCATATGCCATGGATGGGAGGGATGCTGCTGCCTGCAACAGGTGTTTGAGAAAACCTGATCTTCATTCAAAAGACACTAATTTAGTCTGATTGGAAATGTGATTTCTTTTCTTCATATTTGTATTTGTCTTTGCTCAAACATCCCCTTGTGTTTTGAGTTGCATGTGTTGGTAGTCATTGTAAAGATGCCGGTGGGCGGTGTCTGTACTTCCGCTCTCTATATGGTAGAGGAGAGGCACAGAGGACCCCAGCCAAGATTCTCTATTATTGGTACGTGGTCGAGCAATCAAGGCCGTGATGCAAGCTGGTTCTTAAGTACAGTGTAGTCCCCAAGCACCCACAAAGGAATGTCCACACACTGTAGTGGTTAAAACACAGTCTTTATATAACTAATATTCAAGGTCACATACACTATCACGATAACTCACTTTGTACTCCGAGAATCAACAATGGAAAATATATACAGTTCTAAAGTGGTACCACTAACGTTATCAGATCTCATTAAAGTGCATACGGTCAGAATGACACACAGATCAAAATAAAGAGGAAACCAGCAGTAGCGAGAGGAAGGAAAGCAAGATGGTTGAACAATTGGCAGAATACTGGTCCCGCTACCTAGACACAGTTCTGTGTGGAGATCCCCCACCTGGGCAATCTGTAAAGCAAAGATGTATCAAAAGCGAGTCCATATATTGTTCCCACTAGGCTTTCCAATAGTTCAGCAACCCCAAAGTACCTTGGCGTTGTAGCGTTCCACGTTGGGGAATCGACGGACCTTCTTGAGTGTCCTCCCTTTCAGGCAGGAGTCACGGGTCATTGAACGTCCGACGAAGAACAGGTCGAGCTACGACGCTGAAGTGGCCGCGTCGTTCCTAGCGGTGCTCGTTGATGGGGAAGAGTAAACGTCCTGCAAGGCAGAGCTGTGCGGGGTACCTTGGTGTCGATAGTTCTGGACTGCAAAGAGTTTGAAGAACACTGCCCAGCAAGGGTGTCGAGTCGTCAGCGTCTCTGTGGTCCTTGGGTGGTGGGAAACCTACCGGCGGATGCTCCTTGGCCCGTTGACGGTCAGGCCTTCTCCAGCAGGATACAGTGGCGACGATGCGGATGAGAGCGTCCTTGGATCAATGAAGTTCTTAGGCAAAATGGGAGCACGGCGGCTCTAGTCGGCGACGGCGGTCGTCGACAGTGGCGGACAACAGTCCGGCGCTTCTCTTTGGATTCCGCAGCAGTCCCCGTATCGGGCCGGCAGCCTGTTGAAGGTCTGTCTACCAGGGAGCTTAGGCAAAGATCAGCTGGTGCACGATGGTCCCTCGTAGCTCGGGAAGAGGGCGCCTTAGCAGGTCCTCTCTGGGTCAGTCCTTGTAGACACAGCAGCTTTCAGATAGTGAAGGAGAGCAACAGCAATTCTTCTCGTCCAGCAGGGCTTCAAGGTCAAGCTTCACTCCAGTTACTCGTCGTAGTGGACTTCAGCTTCTGAACATGATTCCTAGCAGTGAGAGGTCCCCAGATATATTGTTGATCTCCCATTAATTCCGCTGGGTCATACTCAAGCATCCAATCACGACTAAGGGAATTCATGCAGGCAGGCAGCCAATCAGGCACACAGTGCATTCAGGCCATTCACTTCTCTCCAGACACTCAAAACAAGTTATGTGTATTGGGACAAGTACCGAGCCATTCAACACTCCACACTGCATTCATACCGGTTTCGGGCAGGGCTGTCTCAGTCATTGTGTCAAACACCAGATACTAGACACCCACAACATAGAATGCATATTCGTCACACACCCCATTCACCCAGGTCCCACCCACAGGCGTACCCTCAAAATACGGTCGTTGACAAGGCTCCCGCCAGTCTGGTCAGCACTTCCCCACACTACCATATATGGAACTTCTACCCAAAAGCCAGTCAGGGGGAAGGGACAGAGTCAGGGCTTCCCGGGACTTCGGGAAGATCAAGGTAACAGGCGATGGAAGGCAAGAGGCCATCTACCGATTCCAATGACAGTGCCTAGGCATCCCAAAATGGAGGATGCTCAGGGCACCAGTCAATTCAGCACGGAGCTGTCACCAGCCCGTACCCTGCTCTGTGGGTCACAATCAGGTGCCCAAAAACATACACTAGGGGCACAGGATTGCATCACTACCCATGGGTGCAATAAGGGTATCCCATGGGTCTGTTCACCAAAACCAAAGGAATGAGCTGCACCGCCAGGAGTCCCACATGAACTCCTGCGTGGAAAACACGACAGACCACATGATAAAAAGCAGTAAAGGACAAGGATACGGAGGCCCTGTCCCTCCGATGCATTTCCAGCATCGCAGTCATGATGACACAATGATTGCACAGCCGTGATACACAATGACTGAGCGGCAGTGCTCTCGCACTTTCTCGACTGACAGAGATAGTAACAATTAATTACAAACACTTAACTTGACTGTTCCCCTTCAGAGTGACTGCCTCTTCTCTGACTCCCGACCCCCACTGGCCCATTCAATTTTATGTTTTTATTACTTACTGTGCGTAACCCACGTGTACAAATTCTGTCTCCAGAGACTCTCCACTGCAATTTATGGCTGGGCCAGGCAGCTCGAATAGGCCCCTCGTCGTTGTTGGGTGTGCTTTGCTTGAGGCCTGTTCCCTCCTTTGTCATCAGCACTTCCTTTTGTATATCTGCACATTGTGCTAGGTGTGGCACCCAGCAACACACCAATGCCCATGACAGCCCACACATTTTGAGCATGATTGGCTGCCACTGCCAGCCTGCTACATATCAACAGGCCCCTGACCCTGCCCTAAGAGGGCAAGGCTCAAGAGTCATCTCCGGGTCAACCCCACCCTGCCCCGACCCAAGGCAGGCACAAGCAAACTTGATGTAGAGCCTATCCTCATCCTTTAGAGCAGGATTTGCTGGTGCTCTCTGAGAGAACGTGAAGCTGCCTGGTGCCAAGTCAGTGGATGGCTGGGGCACTGGCAGCCCCATAACTCATGCTATTGGTGCATCATCAAATCAAAGTAACTAAGTGTTGACTTTTCTTTGATGATGTTCTCCGAATAACACTGTGTGCATTTTAATCATAAATATATCTGTTTGCCGCTGTACGGCGATCTGGCGGCAGGCTGTGTGAGGCAACGTAACAAGTATAATTTCAATTACAAAAATCCAGCCCAGCTTCATGGATATTAATCTGGCTCATAAAACCAGCCCCAGAGTGGCTTATAAAATCATCCCAAGGGCCATCTAAAGTCCATTTTGATTCAGCCAGTGGCAGAATGGCAGATAGGCCAGTCCACCCCTGGTTTGGGGATAGAGGATAACGTTTTGGTTGTGGGCGCAGCAGAGTTGCAGGAGGTTTTTCTTCTTCCCAGAACAAGTTTTCGAAAGAGCAGAGGAATATACTGTGGATGTGGAGTTGGTGCATTTGACGGTTGCCACCTGGGATTATAGATGACTTCAAAATAGCTATGCTGAATGTGAAAGGGTTACATTTACAACTTAAATGATCTCTTTTTCTCAGGGAATTTAAGAAGCTGCATCTGTCTGTCCTGTTTGTTCAAGAGATACAATTTAGAAGGGGAGAGTAGTTCTGCTTGGTTGGATGGAACATAGGACAGATCCTATGGGCTTCAGAAGGGGGAAAGAAGGAAGGGTGGACTAGACATTGTCTTGGTGAAAGCTTTGCTGCTGAAAGAGGTGCTAAATAGGAAGGCACTTGATGGGCGGGTGCTTTGATTAAGGGTTCTCTAGGGGGACGCTGTGCTACGTTGGTTGTTCTCTATGCACCCAACATGGATCAAATATCGTTTCTCAGGTTGGCACTTAAGGCTGTCTAACAGTGGTCAGAGGGGTTCACAGAGTTGGGAGGTGATTTTAATATGATCCTGAAGCCTGCACTGTACTGGAGGTTGGTTAGGATTCAAACCCAGAACACAGCCACTAGGGATATTGTACAGTTCTCTTGCCTTATCCTAGATCATTTATTGGGTTGATGCTTGGAGATGTGTACATTGTTGACCCGGGGTATACCTTTTTCTTACCACTGCATAACACTTTACACTAGAATAGACTTGCTCTTGCTACCTAGTGAATTCCAGGGGTCCATAGGATTGGTGCATTTGAAAATGATAGCCTGGTCGGATCCCGATATGGTGTTTACATTTGGTCTGGGTGATGGTATATATGTGTTCTTCCGGTGGTGCTGCAATGACTCCCTTCTTAGAGACGTGGGGGGTAATTCATAGAATTTAGCGCACAAGTGGCGCACGCGGCTGGCGCACAGTGCGCGTGTGCGAATCCCTGCGCCAGCCTCGTGCGCTAAAATACATTTCCGCGCACAGCGTATTCATGGATTCCAGCCACCAAAACCAGCCGTGGCGCACAGTGGGGCAGCGACGCAGCGACCCTGCAGCAGCGCCATTTACTCCCCTAAGAACGCCCCTTGCGCAGGGAAAAGCCATCAAAATCCCCAATCCAGCGTGAAGGGCTGCGCTAACCCTGTACCAGCACAGCAAGCGGGAACGCGTATCACTGGGGATCGCGGGAAGTTTCACACGAGTTTGGCCCTGTGCGAGCGGGGTACGTGTATTACTGGGGTGCGCGGGAAGTTTCACACGCGGTTTCAACAGGGTACGTGTATTACTGGGGTGCGCAGGAAGTTCCACACGCGATTTCAGCAGGGTACGTGTATTACTGGGGTGCGCGGGAAGTTTCAAACGCGATTTCAGCTGGATACGTGTATTACTGGGGTGCGCGGGAAGTTCCACACGCGATTTCAGCAGGGTATGTGTATTACTGGGGTGTGCGGGAAGTTTCACACGCGATTTCAGCTGGGTACGTGTATTACTGGGGTGCGCGGGAAGTTTCACACGCGATTTCAGCAGGGTACGTGTATTACTGGGGTGCGCGGGAAGTTTCACACGCGATTGGCCCTGTGCTAGTGGGGTACGTGGGAAAACCATGCGTGCATACCGGGTCCTGCGAGGGGAAGAGGGAGCAAACAACGGGCCATCTCGTTATGGCCCGTTGTTTGCTCCCTCTCCCATTCCCATTCTGCCCTATGGGGGCTGAAATGGGAATGGGATGAACCGTGTCCGTGTCCTCAAGTGAGGAATTACCGGGCCATCCGAACTCGGAATGGTCCGGTAAGTCCTCATTCCGAGGACACGGACACGGATGCGGTTTTGCCGGCATACCTTGTAATGAGGCCCATTATGTTATGTTCTTTGGCATTTATATAGCGCTCTGTGTATCATTGATATGTCCTCAAAGCACAGGTAGGTTCAACGCCCTCGGGGACTGTAGTCCAGGTCAGTTGAGAGAGGAAGGTGTAGTAGTGTGCATGGGTGCACCAGTTATGTGTCCAGCTGATGTAATTTCCTGATGGTAGCTGCATCCTAGCACTAGGTGTGGTGGTTTTGACAACAGTTGAATGTGTGCAGTCTGGCTGGTTGACATCCAGTCTGGTTCTGACTGTGTTAGGCCTGAAGGATGATTATGTGAGCAGCTAGGCCGGTTTGTCATGGGATATAGCTGCATATTATTAGAGTGATGAGGTGTCCATGGGGTAGTGTTCGTAAGTGAACAGCTAGATCGAATTGATCGAGGGGTATAGCTGCACTCTAATTGTGTGATGGTGTAGAGCAGAGAGTAAGCATAGTGTTATGCAGAGAGAGTGCTTGGGTGGAGTTAGTATCTAAGGAGATCGAGTTTCCAGATTTCAAGTGTGGGTCGCTTGTAGCAAGTCAACAGGCGTATTCTGTGACGACATTGCTCGGGATCGTATCGAGTAGTTATCGGATGCTCAGTTAGTCGCTACACAATGATTATGGTTGGTATTATGGAAAGAGCCATGTCCTTAGAGCTTTGTGGAACGTAATATAGTCTTGGGTTTGTCGAATATGGGAGGGGAAGCGAGTTCCACAAAGTTGGGGCCAAGGTTGACAAAGGCCGATCCTCCAATCCTGATAGAGTTAGCGTCTGGAATTATTAGAAGGAGGGCAGTGCTTGATCTTAGGTGGCGAGATGGGAGATATGGTTTTTACTTCTCTTTTAGGTATAATGGGCCAGACTTGTGCACAGCTCGGTGGGTGATGCATAGGTCTTCACCTGACTGGGAGCCAGGGGTGGAGGGTTCGGAGAGCTGGAGTGATGTGGTCTCTACGACCTAGGTCAAGGAGTAGTTTTGCAGCAGCGGTTTGGGTTCTTCGAAGTTTGTTGAGTTGGTATGCCGGGGCTCCTAGGTATATGGAGTTGGCATAGTCCAGTCTCGACATCACAATAGACATAACTGCGGCAGGTCTGTTCGGGAAGGAGAGGTAGGGAAAGATGTGTCGGAGAAGTTTGAGGTGGTAGTGACAGCCTTTTGACACATTGTTGATCTGTCGGGAGAGGGTTAAGCCGGAGTACATAGTGCAGCCTAGGTTTGTTACTGTGTCAGAGGGGGTGGGGAGTTGGATCAGGGAAGGGGGCCAAGGAAGAGGATGACATAGAAGTGCAGAGTTGCCACACACCATGATTTCGGTTCTTCTGGGGTTTAAGAGGAGGTGGTTTATTGTCATCCATCTGTCAATATCTCAAAGGCAGGCTTCGAGGTCGGGCTGGGGGTTGGTGCCTGAAATGGGGATTCTTAGAATGATTTGGGTATCGTCAGCATAGTTGTGGCACAAGATGTTTTGCATGCGGATGATTCCAGGAAGGGTGGTCATATAGAGGTTGAACAGGAGAGCAGATAGGCATTCGCATGCGGTACTCCAGTGTTCACCGAGCGAGCAGCTGAGACAAATGGGGAGAGGTGGGTTATTTGTTTCCTGTTACTGAGGAAGGAGGATATCCACTTGAGAGCAGTGCCATGGATTCCAATGACACACAGCGTGCTAGATCGCTGTATTTAGACTTTAGTGAAGTGAGAAGCTCTCACATTCCACAACTTCCTGTTTTTGTTGAAAACCCTCAGCAAACATGCCCTACACCAGAAAACACATATTTAAAGTAAACATAGTGCAATCATTTGTATGTCCCTTGGGCTCCCTCCCAGGCACACACATGGCCCAAGAAAACAGGTCTTGATACAACTTCAGAAAGGGTCCTCAATGCAGCCACTGAAACTAAACCATACACAGCCTCTGAGGTCCCTTTCTGAGGGGCCAGTAAAAAAACTTCCAATGCACAGGGAAGTACAGAGAAAACAGTTTCATGTCATTTTGTGCAGTGGGGTTCAACTGTGCATGTGCACAGGCACAATAAAAGGTAGTATCTGTACATTCAACCATATACCCAATATATATTAAAGCAGGCTGTTTGGAATAAAGGCCAGCGTTTAGATGCCAGAGACCGTGACTAATGTAAGAATAAACAAAACAGAGCTTTTAAGAGAGAATAATTATTGTACGCCTCAGGTATCAGCAAATGCAACCGTTTGCCAGCACAAATGTTCTTTTTATTTCACCCACCATTGACGTGCAAAGGTAAGGAGGAAGCAGTGTGCAAGGCATTCTGGGAAAACGTATTTCAAAATTAAATTAGTTTTGCTGATTGCCTTAATCGCCATATTCTGGATATATAGTACATTCTGAAATACAATCCTACGGTTTACAGAAAGCGACATACGTATGTTGTAAACCTTTACAATTAACTGCCTTCACCGTGCTTCTTTAACTCTGACACACTGAGTGACATCAAATGCACTTACCACTGGGCAGCACTGAGCGTTTTCACCACAGAATACCATCACATTCACATGCTTTTAACACAAAGCAGCACTGACGGGAGCGTAGTACATTTGACAGCAGCCTAAACATCTCTTTTGCTGAGTAGCATCACAGAGCACCATTCATGTTTTATACATTAGGCTGCACATTTAGTAACTCTGTCCTGACTGTGCCGCAGCAGATAACCACTTCAGAACCAGTCCCTCCTAATTCACCTAAACTGTAGTTGGACCTCCTCCATTGTGAAGCCTTCCCACTGCGTAGCACCCCAAAAGAAGTGAGGGACCGGACCCAGCCTGGGCTACCTTAAAATGGATAGACAAGCGCAGATTGTCTCGAACTTGTGACCAGAAACCCAGCGCCCACTAGCGAGCATCAGTGGGGCTGCCTCCAACAAACCAACTGAGCTGCACCATAAACACCTTATGCACAGACAAGCAACATGGACAGCCAGGTCCCTAATACCCACTGGGCCCACATTATGAGAAATTGGATTCAATTAAATACTTGGGGCCAGGCTTGATAGAATATGGAGGGTGGAGACAGGAAGATAAAGGTAAAAGGGGAATGGGAATTTGGAGCAGGTCGAAGCTTCAATTAGTAGACTGAAAGACTGCACAATGATACTATTTCCGAAAACTTTACATCAACCAGAATACCTAGGCCCTGCATGCGCCACCAGGATAGGTCCTTTCACCTTTCCCTGCACCCGGTATGTCCAGAAAATCTCTTCCATGTGGGCCGAGTCCACACTACTTTAAGCGTGTTGTTCTGGCATTCATTCAAATTGACAATCCTGCATGCGCGCATTTATGTACACACAACTGGGTCGCTTTAGGATTTGGTATTGCCCTATCCCATGGTGCACTTTTGTAAGGACTAGGACTACTACAAAAGCTGGCCCTCCACCGCTGTCTAGCCCTCACTCAGCCAGGTGTTGCAAGCAATGACCCACCCAGACCACGACACAGCTTCCTTACGCACAAGCTCCAGATACAGCACCAGGAACAGCATCAGGTTTAAGTCATCTCATGCTCCCACCACCATATGCCATGGATGGGAGGGATGCTGCTGCCTGCAACAGGTGTTTGAGAAAACCTGATCTTCATTCAAAAGACACTCATTTAGTCTGATTGGAAATGTGATTTCTTTTCTTCATATTTGTATTTGTCTTTGCTCAAACATGCCCTTGTGTTTTGAGTTGCATGTGTTGGTAGTCATTGTAAAGATGCCGGTGGGGGGTGTCTGTACTTCCGCTCTCTATATGGTAGAGGAGAGGCACAGAGGACCCCAGCCAAGATTCTCTATTATTGGTACGTGGTCGAGCAATCAAGGCCGTGATGCGAGCTGGTTCTTAAGTACAGTGTAGTCCCCAAGCACCCACAAAGGAATGTCCGCACACTGTATTGGTTAAAACACAGTCTTTATATAACTAATATTCAAGGTCACATACACTATCACGATAACTCACTTTGTACTCCGAGAATTATTATTATTATTATTATTATTATTAATCAACAATGGAAAATATATACAGTTCTAAAGTGGTACCACTAACGTTATCAGATCTCATTAAAGTGCATACGGTCAGAATGACACACAGATCAAAATAAAGAGGAAACCAGCAGTAGCGAGAGGAAGGAAAGCAAGATGGTTGAACAATTGGCAGAATACTGGTCCCGCTACCTAGACACAGTTCTGTGTGGAGATCCCCCACCTGGGCAATCTGTAAAGCAAGAATGTATCAAAAGCGAGTCCATCTATTGTTCCCACTAGACTTTCCAATAGTTCAGCAACCCCAAAGTACCTTGGCGTTGTAGCGTTCCACGTTGGGGAATTGACGGACCTTCTTGAGTGTCCTCCCTTTCAGGCAGGAGTCACGGGTCATTGAACGTCCGACGAAGAACAGGTCGAGCTACGACGCTGAAGTGTCTGCGTCCTTCCTAGCGGTGCTCGTTGATGGGGAAGAGTAAACGTCCTGCAAGGCAGAGCCGTGCGAGGTACCTTGGTGTCGATAGTTCTGGACTGCAAAGAGTTTGAAGAACACTGCCCAGCAAGGGTGTCGAGTCGTCAGCGTCTCTGTGGTCCTTGGGTGGTGGGAAACCTACCGGTGGATGCTCCTCGGCCCGTTGACGGTCAGGCCTTCTCCAGCAGGATACAGTGGCGACGATGCGGATGAGAACGTCCTTGGATCAATGAAGTTCTTAGGCAAAATGGGAGCACAGCGGCTCTAGTCGGCGACGGCGGTCGTCGACAGTGGCGGACAACAGTCCGGCGCTTCTCTTTGGAGTTCCGCAGCAGTCGCCGTATCGGGTCGGCAGCCTGTCGAAGGTCTGTCTACCAGGGAGCTTAGGCAAAGATCAGCTGGTGCACGATGGTCCCTCGTAGCTCGGGAAGAGGGCGCCTTAGCAGGTCCTCTCTGGGTCAGTCCTTGTAGACACAGCAGCTTTCAGATAGTGAAGGAGAGCAACAGCAATTATTCTCGTCCAGCAGGGCTTCAAGGTCAAGCTTCACTCCAGTTACTCGTTGTAGTGGACTTCAGCTTCTGAACATGATTCCTAGCAGTGAGAGGTCCCCAGATATATTGTTGATCTCCCATTAATTCCGCTGGGTCATACTCAAGCATCCAATCACGACTAAGGGAATTCATGCAGGCAGGCAGCCAATCAGGCACACAGTGCATTCAGGCCATGCACTTCTCTCCAGACACTCAAAACAAGTTATGTGTATTGGGACAAGTACCGAGCCATTCAACACTCCACACTGCATTCATACCGGTTTCGGGCAGGGCTGTCTCAGTCATTGTGTCAAACACCAGATACTAGACACCCACAACATAGAATGCATATTCGTCACACACCCCATTCACCCAGGTCCCACCCACAGGCGTACCCTCAAAATACAGTCGTTTACAAGGCTCCCGCCAGTCTGGTCAGCACTTCCCCACACTACCATATATGGAACTTCTACCCAAAAGCCATTCAGGGGGAAGGGACAGAGTCAGGGCTTCCCAGGACTTCGGGAAGATCAAGGTAACAGGCGATGGAAGGCAAGAGGCCATCTACCAATTCCAATGACAGTGCCTAGGCATCCCAAAATGGAGGATGCTCAGGGCACCAGTCAATTCAGCACGGAGCTGCCACCAGCCCGTACCCTGCTCTGTGGGTCACACTCAGGTGCCCAAAAACATACACTAGGGGCACAGGATTGCATCCCTACCCATGGGTGCAATAAGGGTATCCCATGGGTCTGTTCACCAAAACCAAAGGAATGAGCTGCACCGCCAGGAGTCCCACATGAACTCCTGCGCGGAAAACACGACAGACCACATGATAAAAAGCAGTAAAGGACAAGGATACAGAGGCCCTGTCCCTCCGATGCATTTCCAGCATCACAGTCATGATGACACAATGATTGCACAGCCGTGATACACAATGACTGAGCGGCAGTGCTCTCGCACTTTCTCGACTGACAGAGATAGTAACAATTAATTACAAACACTTAACTTGACTGTTCCCCTTCAGAGTGACTGCCTCTTCTCTGACTCCCGACCCCCACTGGCCCATTCAATTTTATGTTTTTATTACTTACTGTGCGTAACCCACGTGTACAAATTCTGTCTCCAGAGACTCTCCACTGCAATTTATGGCTGGGCCAGGCAGCTCGAATAGGCCCCTCGTCGTTGTTGGGTGTGTTTTGCTTGAGGCCTGTTCCCTCCTTTGTCATCAGCACTTCCTTTTGTATATCTGCACATTGTGCTAGGTGTGGCACCCAGCAACACACCAATGCCCATGACAGCCCACACATTTTGAGCATGATTGGCTGCCACTGCCAGCCTGCTACATATCAACAGGCCCCTGACCCTGCCCTAAGAGGGCAAGGCTCAAGAGTCATCTCCGGGTCAACCCCACCCTGCCCCGACCCAAGGCAGGCACAAGCAAACTTGATGTAGAGCCTATCCTCATCCTTCAGAGCAGGATTTGCTGGTGCTCTCTGAGAGAACGTGAAGCTGCCTGGTGCCAAGTCAGTGGATGGCTGGGGCACTGGCAGCCCCATAACTCATGCTATTGGTGCATCTTCAAATCAAAGTAACTAAATGTTGACTTTTCTTTGATGATGTTCTCCGAATAACACTGTGTGCATTTTAATCATAAATATATCTGTTTGCCGCTGTACGGCGATCTGGCGGCAGGCTGTGTGAGGCAACGTAACAAGTATAATTTCAATTACAAAAATCCAGCCCAGCTTCATGGATATTAATCTGGCTCATAAAACCAGCCCCAGAGTGGCTTATAAAATCATCCCAAGGGCCATCTAAAGTCCATTTTGATTCAGCCAGTGGCAGAATGGCAGATAGGCCAGTCCACCCCTGGTTTGGGGATAGAGGATAACGTTTTGGTTGTGGGCGCAGCAGAGTTGCAGGAGGTTTTTCTTCTTCCCAGAACAAGTTTTCAAAAGAGCAGAGGAATGTACTGTGGATGTGAGGTTGGTGCATTTTACGGTTGCCACCTGGGATTATAGATGACTTCAAAGTAGCTATGCTGAATGTGAAAGGGTTACATTTACAACTTAAATTATCTCTTTTTCTCAGGGAATTTAAGAAGCTGCATCTGTCTGTCCTGTTTGTTCAAGAGATACAATTTAGAAGGGGAGAGTAGTTCTGCTTGGTTGGATGGAACATAGGACAGATCCTATGGGCTTCAGAAGGGGGAAAGAAGGAAGGGTGGACTAGACATTGTCTTGGTGGAAGCTTTGCTGCTGAAAGAGGTGCTAAATAGGAAGGCGCTTGATGGGCGGGTGCTTTGATTAAGGGTTCTCTAGGGGGACGCTGTGCTACGTTGGTTGTTCTCTATGCACCCAAAATGGATCAAATATCGTTTCTCAGGTTGGCACTTAAGGCTGTCTAACAGTGGTCAGAGGGGTTCACAGAGTTGGGAGGTGATTTTAATATGATCCTGAAGCCTGCACTGTACTGGAGGTTGGTTAGGATTCAAACCCAGAACACAGCCACTAGGGATATTGTACAGTTCTCTTGCCTTATCCTAGATCATTTATTGGGTTGATGCTTGGAGATGTGTACATGGTTGATCCGGGGTATACATTTTTCTTACCACTGCATAACACTTTACACTAGAATAGACTTGCTCTTGCTACCTAGTGAATTCCAGGGGTCCATAGGATTGGTGCATTTGAAAATGATAGCCTGGTCGGATCCCGATATGGTGTTTACATTTGGTCTGGGTGATGGTAGATACGTGTTCTTCCGGTGGTGCTGCAATGACTCCCTTCTTAGAGACGTGGGGGGTAATTCATAGAATTTAGCGCACAAGTGGCCCACGCGGCTGGCGCACAGTGCGCGTGTGCGAATCCCTGCGCCAGCCTCGTGCGCTAAAATACATTTCCGCGCACAGCGTATTCATGGATTCCAGCCACCAAAACCAGCCGTGGCGCACAGTGGGGCAGCGACGCAGCGACCCTGCAGCAGCGCCATTTACTCCCCCAAGAACGCCCCTTGCGCAGGGAAAAGCCATCAAAATCCCCAATCCAGCGCGAAGGGCTGCGCTAACCCTGTACCAGCACAGCAAGTGGGAACGCGTATCACTGGGGATCGCGGGAAGTTTCACACGCGATTGGCCCTGTGCGAGCGGGGTACGTGTATTACTGGGGTGCGCGGGAAGTTTCACACGTGGTTTCAGCAGGGTACGTGTATTACTGGGGTGCGCAGGAAGTTCCACACGCGATTTCAGCAGGGTACGTGTATTACTGGGGTGCGCGGGAAGTTTCAAACGCAATTTCAGCTGGATACGTGTATTACTGGGGTGCACGGGAAGGTCCACACGCGATTTCAGCAGGGTATGTGTATTACTGGGGTGTGCGGGAAGTTTCACACGCGATTTCAGCTGGGTACGTGTATTAATGGGGTGCGCGGGAAGTTTCACACGTGATTTCAGCAGGGTACGTGTATTACTGGGGTGCGCGGGAAGTTTCACACGCGATTGGCCCTGTGCTAGTGGGGTACGTGTATTACTGGGGTGCACGTGAAGTTACACACACAATTTCAGCTGGGTACGTGTATTACTGGGGTGTGTGCGAAGTTCCACACGCGATTTCAGCCGGGTACGTGTATTACTGGGGTGCGCGGGAAGTTTCACACGCGATTGGCCCTGTGCGAGTGGGGTACGTGTATTACTGGGGTGCGCGGGAAGTTTCACACGCGGTTTCAGCAGGGTACGTGTATTACTGGGGTGCGTGGGAAGTTCCACACGCAATTTCAGCAGGGTACGTGTATTACTGGGGTGCGCGGGAAGTTTCACACACAATTTCAGCTGGGTATGTGTATTACTGGGGTGCGCGGGAAGTTCCACACACGATTTCAGCAGGGTACGTGTATTACTGGGGTGCGCGGGAAGTTTCACACGTGATTTCAGCTGGGTACGTGTAGTACTGGGGTGCGCGGGAAGTTTCACACGCGATTTCAGCAGGGTACATGTATTACTGGGGTGCGCGTGAAGTATCACATGCAATTGGCCCTGTGCGAGCGGGGTACGTGTATTACTGGGGTGCGCGGGAAGTTTCACACGCAATTTCAGCTGAGTACGTGTATTACTGGGGTGCGCGGGAAGTTCCACACGCGATTTCAGCAGGGTACGTGTATTACTGGGGTGCGCAGGAAGTTTCACACGCGATTGGCCCTGTGCGAGCCGGGTATGTGTATTACTGGTGTGCGCGGGAAGTTTCACAGGCGATTTCAGCAGGGTACGTGTATTACTGGGGTGCGCAGGAAGTTTCACACGCGATTGGCCCTGTGCGAGCCGGGTATGTGTATTACTGGGGTGCGTGGGAAATTTCACACGCGGTTCAGCTGGGTACGTGTATTACTGGGGTGCGTGGGAAGTTTCACACGCGATTGGCCCTGTGCGAGTGGGGTACGTGTATTACTGGGTGCGCGGGAAGTTTCACACTCGATTTAAGCTGGGTACGTGTATTACTGGGGTGCACGGGAAGTTTCACACGCGATTTCAGCAGGGTACGTGTATTACTGGGATGCGCGGGAAGTTTCAAACGCGATTGGCCCTGTGCGAGCGGGGTACGTGTATTACTGGTGTGCGCGGGAAGTTTCACACGCGATTTCAGCAGGCTACGTGTATTACTGGGGTGCGCGGGAAGTTTCACACGCGATTTCAGCAGGGTACGTGTATTTCGGGGGTGCCGGGGAGTCCCACACGTGATTTGGCAGTGTGGCTCCTCACAGGTGTTCCCTGTACACCCTCCACGGCCCCTGCAGGAAGCCCACACCACAGGGGACTACCCTGCATCCCTGGTCATGTCCCGCAGGCACCCACCCAACATGGCCATGCCCCCCAGCAAAGGCACATGTCCCCTTGCACTACTGATCACCAACTCATGTCCCCTTGCACCCCCACCCCTCAGCATTGCGAGGCACCTGCCAGCAGGCCCCCACTCATGTCCCACTCATGTCCCCCTGCACCCTCACCCCCCAGCATTGCGGGGCACCTGCCAGCAGGCTCCCACTCATGTCCCACTCATGTCCCCCTGCACCCTCACCCCCCAGCATTGCGGGGCACCTGCCAGCAGGCCCCCACTCATGTCCCACTCATGTCCCCCTGCACCCCCACCCCCCAGCATTGCGGGGCACCTGCCAGCAGGCCCCCACTCATGTCCCACTCATGTCCCCCTGCACCCCGATCCCCCAGCATTGCGGGGCACCCGCCAGCAGGCCCCCACTCATGTCCCACTCATGTTCCCCTGCACTCCCACCCCCCAGCATTGCGGGGCACCCGCCAGCAGGCCCCCACTCATGTCCCACTCATGTCCCCCAGCACCCCCACCCCCCAGCATTGCGGGGCACCTGCCAGCAGGCCCCCACTCATGTCCCACTCGTGTCCCCCTGCACCCCCACCCCCCAGCATTGCGAGGCACCTGCCAGCAGGCCCCCACTCATGTCCCACTCGTGTCCCCCTGCACCCCCACCCCCCAGCATTGCGAGGCACCTGCCAGCAGGCCCCCACTCATGTCCCACTCGTGTCCCCCTGCACCCCCACCCCCCAGCATTGCGAGGCACCTGCCAGCAGGCCCCCATTCATGTCCCACTCATGTCCCCCTGCACCCCCACCCCCCAGCATTGCGGGGCACCTGCCAGCAGGCCCCCACTCATGTCCCACTCATGTCCCCCTGCACCCCCACCCCCCAGCATTGCGGGGCACCTGCCAGCAGGCCCCCACTCATGTCCCACTCATGTCCCCCTGCACCCCCACCCCCAGCATTGCGAGGCACCTGCCAGCAGGCCCCCACTCATGTCCCACTCATGTCCCCCTGCACCTCCACCCCCCAGCATTGCGAGGCACCTGCCAGCAGGCCCCCACTCATGTCCCGCTCATGTTCTCCTGCACCCCCACCCCCCAGCATTGCGAGGCACCTGTCAGCTGGCCCCCACTCATGTCCCCCTGCACCCCCACCCCCCAGCATTGCGGGGCACCTGCCAGCAGGCCCCCACTCATGTCCCACTCATGTCCCCCTGCACCCCCACCCCCCAGCATTGCGGGGCACCTGCCAGCAGGCCCCCACTCATGTCCCACTCATGTCCCCCTGCACCCCCACCCCCCAGCATTGCGAGGCACCTGCCAGCAGGCCCCCACTCATGTCCCACTCATGTCCCCCTGCACCCCCACCCCCCAGCTTTGCGGGGCACCTGCCAAGAGGCCCCCATTCAAGTCCCACTCATGTCCCCCTGCACCCCCACCCCCCAGCATTGCGAGGCACCTGCCAGCAGGCCCCCATTCATGTCCCACTCATGTCCCCCTGAACCACCACCCCCCAACATTGTGGGGCACCTGCCAGCAGGCCCTGACACATGTCCCCCAGCCAACACGTCATCACAATCTAGATCCCTGGCCCTTATGGGCAGCCTCCACATGCCAAACACCCACCCAAGTATTGCATCCACCCACTCAGAAATGCCAATTACATGATACAACCCCAATGTGAAATATGTAAATGAACACAAGTCCCTCACATACACACAATGGGTGTAAGTGAATGTCAAAACCCATATCATGATATGCATGAAACCAATGAGATGATACTACACATTGAAGTTTGATGAAAAAAATGTATTAAAAGCAACATATATGGAATTAAAAATAAACAAACGACAATGGGAATTAAAAACAAAAAGCAGCATGTCTGTAAAATAATGAAAAACCACAAATCATAATCCAAAGGAAAGGTGTCCAAAGTCACAGTTCCAAAAAGTACATCCAAGGGAAAAACAAAACCGAAAACCATTGCTCCATGGGTAAATCCAAAATAAAAACATAATCCAACAGTCAACTATATACAGATAAACAATTCAGGGTCCATGATCTCAACTGAAGAAATGAAACCTATCTAAAAATACTACCTAATAAAAAAACTATATACAAAAATGTGGTCCATTGTCCAAAAGGTCCAAAATCAATAAAAAAGCAAAGGAAACCTAACACTAACTACATAACTATTTACAAGGGCAGCAGGCTAGTCCAACGGCTCACTGGTTGTTGCCATGGGCCAGGGCATCATCGAACTCCTGTTCAATGGCTTGGAGGCGGGCATTTTCCCTGGCCCCGAGGTCTCGCAGGGATAATGCAGTGTCCAGCTCCAACTCCCTGTGAATACCCTTGAGGCACTCAGCCCGCCTCAGCGCCCTCCGCATGGAGTTCTCCGCCCTGACCATTGTGAGCCGTTCCTTCTCTACCCGCTGCCGCTCCACACCTATCTGCTGGCCCAACCGCTCCCACATGGAAGCCACTCCCATTACAGGGTTCTCCTGCCCTCCGGCCGATGCCTGCACCCCTGATGTTGATGGCCCGAGCCATGATGCCTCCCACGTCGAGCCTGCCGCTGCCTCCGACGCAACTGCCTGTGCCAGCACAACGGCATCCAGGCTGATGGAATCCACCGACGCCGTCGTGCACGTGCCCTGCTCGATGATGCCGTCACATCCTCCATCTGCTGGGGTCCAGTTGCTGGTGTGTCCACCCCTGCTGGACCTCCGACTCCCGACTGTGGCAGGGATGGGATCCCCAACGAATTGGCTGCATTGGTCGGGGCAGGTCCACAGGGGGCCCTGGTGGCATCTGGGCCGGAAGACGGCATGGAGAATGACTGGCGCATAGCCTCCACAGAGGAGGAGAGGGTCGCCAGAGTGCCCGACACATGTACGAAACCCCACGACCACGACCGCTCCCAACTGGGCCACGTTGGCACGGTGCTCTTCATGATGACGTGCATGCTCCCCCCGGGAAGCACGCACCTCATCACGAATGACACCCGTGCGCAACGCAACACCAATCAGGACCTTCTCCATACGCCCAGGGGTCCCCTCGTCCGCAGGTGGAGGGGAGTCAGATAACATGGACATCCCCCCTACCTGCGGAAGGGCCTGGGATGGGACATCCCTGCTGGTGCATGGTGGTGCAGTCACAGTGTCAGGGACAGTGACATGCACAGGTACCTCCATGGCGACCTGTGCTGCCTCCTGCCCCTACCCCTGGACTGCACCACTTGCACCAACAGGGATGCCCCCACCAGGCCCCATGTGCGCTTCAGTAGCGGCCTCCTCCTCTGTGGAAACCACCAACCTGGATGGCTCCACCCCGTCTTCCACCATTGCAAGCCCCTGTGGGGGCTCACCCACCCCTTCCGCTGCAGCCGTGGGGGCATCCCGCCGCTTTGATCAACAGCTCCGTCTCCGCCCTCTTCTTCACTTTGCGCTGTGTAGAGGGAGACATAGAACACAAGCATCAGGGTACTGTACAATGGTCCCCTAGACAGGAAGCAATAGCAGATGAGTGGCACTGTCAAAGATCACTTCCATCATGTCCCTCCACAACACATGGTTCAGTGCAGGCAAAACACATGCAGTAACAGGCATGGCGCATGCTATGGTCATAAGCAAACATGTCCAAGGGACTCTTGAAACATACAAAGTTGTTTCTGAACTCACATGCATCATGGGTCATGCCTATCACATTCACACACTTCACCGTACTTTCATCCATCTGGACTCGTACACCCCAGACACAGTGGATGCAAGGATAGCTAGGCTGCATCAGTGAATCTGAACATTGACACAGACATGTGTCATGCATCCATGGCATTCACAAGTCACAGACACGCAGGTCAGACATACAGACATGGACACCATACATGTACATGGCATCATCACCCATCCCTCACCCCCACCCATGTCCAGGAACAGAGAATGGCATGCTCTCATGTGTCCATTCCGCATAGGGCTCCCCATGTAGCATTTAAACACATACACCAACCATGTGCTTCACACATTACTGGTCTCACATGCATGACCATGATGTCCCTGCACACACACACGCGTACATGGCCTATGTCACACATACAGGCAAGTATCAGACAACCAGCACACTGCAACATGCCCTGTCTCACACAGCAATGCTTGGCCACTTTGCGCTCGACTCCAGATGGGTCTGCCTCTCAAGGACCTGGACGTGGAGCGCTGGGGATATGCGTTCCAGGACCCTCATCTGATCTTCCGACAAGTGGCCCCGGCGCCCCTTAGCATTCGCTGCCTTCAAGAGGCGCCGGGCCTTGTTGAGGGTCCTGGACCTGAAGTCCTCCCAGCACTTCTTGACATGATGGAATAGTCGGACTGCCACCCCCTCCGCATTAATGGCAGTCACGATGTCCGTCCAGATCCTGTCCCGTCCTTCCTTGTCGGCGCGTGATGATCCGAAGAGGGCATCATAATACCCCAGGACATGCTCCACCAGGACACCAACTTCCTTCTGACTGAAGCGGTGGCCCTCTGCCCCTCTGGCTGGGGGTCGCCAGTGGTCTCGGATGGTGTTTGCCCCAACATGGCGACCCCCGAGGCAGGCGTGGGTGGGCAACTGGGTCCTGGGGCTGGGCTGTGGAGCGATGGTATCCCAGTCGGGAGTCTTCTGTTCCAGCAGGGGTGGACACAGCAACTGGACCCCTGCAGATGGCTGATGTGCAGGCACCAAATGGCAGGGCACGGTGGCATCAGGCAGGCAGGCAGCAGCAGATGGCTCGTGGGAGGCTGCTCGTGGCTCTGGGGGGTAGTAATTCGGCCTTTTGGGCAAGAGCGTGGTCTTCCGTGTGCTTTCGCGTGGCCAGCTTGATATGGAGTGATTTGGCACGTGAAAATTCTGCACGCCAGCGTGTAATTCGAGGAAAGGCCCTTAGCGCATAAGCGCGTCTGCACGCATACGCGATTTCATTGGACCGAAGGACCTTCAAACGCAAGCGCCTCTGTGACGTGACGCGCTTCGGCGTGCACGGGCGTTTCAGCGTGCGTGAAAAACTGCATGTCCGCGTGGGAATGCGTGTAATCCGAGGAAAGGGCCCATGCGCGTAAGTGACGTGATGCGCGCGGGCGTTTTCCTCAGCACGGGTTAAAGGTGAGCGGGGGCAGCAGTTCGCTGTACGTGCCTTTCGTGGAGACCGACGTGTGTTGCTGCTTCCTGTTGTTTCGCACGCCATCACAACTTCACAGCTATCAAGGACGTATCTCTTCTTTTGGCGGGGGTATTGGCTACGCGTGTTTTTGTGCATCGCGCTAGTCAGACAGTGAGTCGCACACGCTATTTTTGCCACTGCGGGTGCCCCTGTGTATCGCACCCATTTTTGAGGGCATAGTAGCCTGCGTGTCCCACGCATATGCGTTATTCGTGTTACTGGGTGCCACTGCGTACTGCGGGAGGTTGATTCCACGCACGTAGGCTGCAGGGTTGCGTGCACGGTTTTACTGCAGTTTTGGGGTGCCTGAGCGTTGCGTGACCCGTCACTACATCACTGGGGTCACATACAGCCTTGCAGGTGCAGGGGGGCTGTTAACTTCTTGCTTCCCACCCCCTTCACCCCAATTGCCCAGGTCAATTGTGGTGTACACCTCCCATTGGCACTACTCCATCTGTGCCGGCACTACTACATCTGTGCCATGGTTGGGAGGACACCAAAGGTGAGGGGCGCCTCAGCTGGGCGTACTCCTCGTGGCGGGCGTGGTCAGGGACGTGGCCGTGGTGACCAGGGAGTAGGGGGACTCCAGGGTGTCCAGGGCGGCCACAGAGGGGGAAGAGGCAGGGGTGCGCCACTTGAGCACAATGTTGTGCCATGTGTCGGTGCAGTCATGCCACCACCCCCTGTGGTTCCGGGGGATGCAGCTTCTGCATCTGGCACTGGCGCCCGTGTGACCCGGCAGTCCATTCCATCGACTGCCACGGGCCCAAGGGTAGTGGTAGCTGCAGGTGCAGCTGTGGACACCGGCACCCAGGCTCAGGGTCTGCCAGCGCAGGCTGCGTTGGCACTTGAGGAGCCCTTGGTAGATTTCCAACAGGCCAGCAGGGAAACCATAGGGGCACGCAGGGCTGCTCTGACCAAGACACGTGTCCCTGGGGCAGTTATGTCATCTGCTGCCCCGAACAGCCGGGTGTTGGCAAGTGCAGGGGCAGATGCACCCAACAACACCCTGGTTGTGAGTCTGCCAACCAAGACCATTGCGGTCAATGACCCTGCCACAGCGGATGTTGCTGCGCAGGGTCCATTAGAGGGCACCCAGATGCCACTGACACAAGTCAGGCCTTTGGTCGTCCCTCCACCTGCCACTCCCTTGGCTCAATCCACCGAACCCACTGGCCCTACTGGTCAGGGCGGCATTAGCCAGCCAGGGTCTGCGCCACAGTCCAAGAGGAGGAAGATTGCACCTGCAGCACAGGCAGGGACCCCACACACAGCCACGACCTCCTGCACGTCGAGGAAGAAGCCTTTCTGCAAGCAGGAACTGGACTTCCTCGTGGACTACCTGCGGGGCCACAGCCGTGACATGGTAGTGGGTGCCAATAGTCAGACTACGGCTGCTCACCGTGACACCCACTGGAAGCATGTTGCGGAACATGTCAGTTCATTCGGCCATGAGGTGTGCACGGTGCAAGAGTGCAAAAAGCGTTGGAATGACCTCAGACGTAGCGCTAAGGCTAAGCGTGCCTCTAATTACAACTTGACTCTGGTGTCTGGCGGTGGGCCTGCACCAGAGGAGGAAGAGCTCACACTGCATGAGGCACTCGTTGAGGAGTTCATACCACCTGAATTGGTCGAAGGAGTGGGAGAGATGCTGGACTTTGATGCCCAGTCCAGTGAGTGTTGATGCGTGTTTGTTGAGGACATGTGTGTTTCACTTGTGGGATGTGTTGTGCATGATTGCCACTACATGTGACGTGTACATGGTTCTGATGTGTAAGTAATGCAATGCTTCCATGATGCATGTCTGCTCTGCTGGATGGTGGACATGTGGAGCAGACGGGGACTGTCCGCATCACCACTATTGCATCCTACTGACATGCTGGTTACAAGTATGCCCCTCCGGTCCATGTTCCAGCTCACGGGCCCTTCTGCATGTGGCGTGGGGTGACCTTCCTCTCAGCCCAGGCACAATGTCATTGCATGACTGACGTGCATGTCTCCTCTGCCTGCATGCGGGGACTCCATGTAGGCATGCTCCCTTGCCCCTCCTTCGCCACTCTGCACCCCAGTTCCACCTTTGCACTGGTCTGCTTCAATCTTGCCAATGTGTACTTTCCTGTTCATGCGTCCTGTGTAGATGCTAACTTCCAGCGTACAATCTGCCAGACATATGCCGTGTGGTACAGCCTTAGTACTTGATGCAGGGTATCTCACTTGTACTGTGCATAGGTCAGATGTCCCGCAGGGACATGAGTGCCCATTCATGCTCCATGTGCATTGCACGCATGCCCCTATGTGTCCTTGACTGGATGATCACTGTAATACAAGTCCTGGTGACATACATTGCATGGCATCTCATCAGCCTTCCCATGTCAACTATGGCTCAGTACTGCATTGCACACATGTTTAGGGTCTGACAATCTGTGTGTCTCACAGGCCTCAGCCTGTTTAATGGCCAATGACTCTGTCCGACTGTTGTAGTGTCTTCTTCACACGTGGGCGGCCACCAGAGTTTTCATCATGTGTCCTGCTTACTGTCCCATCATCATTTGCAGTGTTGTCACTTAAATCACATTAAGCTGTTGATGCCAGTCAATACTGCCTGTCAATACACAGGTGTATGGTCAGCCTTTTGATACCATGCTAGGCATCCCTGCTTTTGTACTTGGGTGGAGGGGTGCTTGGCTTGTAGGTATGCTACACGTTGAATGCACAGTGCACGTGATGCCTGAATTTGACCTTGCACTGCCTTCACATTTCCTGACACACACCATGGAGTCCTTGTACATGAAGGTAGTGAGTGGCGTACACATTTTCTGCACTGCATAGACCCACTTGCATGGAAACTGCCACCTTTCAACAGGTCTGATCACAGAAGCAATTCAAAGTTGACCCAGCATGCATGCCAGGTTATATGTTGTGTGTCACATGTCTGCCTGATGTGTTTGTTGTTGGTGTGTGTGTGTTGTGTGCTTCTGACATGTGTAGTGACCTTTTTTCTCTATATTTTTCAGGTGATGACGCAATGGAGGCGGAGGATGGTGTTGTCATGCCAGACACAGGGTTGTTACCACTACATCAACCCGGCACAAGTGGGGGTCGTGGGGTGGTAGGCCATGAAAACCCCCAGGTGCTACAGTCCATCTTGTCTCTGGCTGCCTATGAGTCCAGCCTTGATGACGACTCTGACTTCCATGTCGAGTTGGATGAGCATCAAGTCCATGTGTCAGGGGTGAGTAATTCTGATGTGGACACTCCTCTGTCCGCGACACCTGCACTGAGGGATCAGACAGTCTTGGTTCCTCCGCCCGTGGTGGATCGGGACACAGGGTCACCCTCCACACCAGTCACTGATGTGCCTGGGACATCACGTCGACGGGGGCAGGAAGTCGTGCAGCCGCAGGCGGTGCCAACACAGCGAGGACACCCGGTCCTTGGGTCCCGCAGGGGTCAAGCCCAGCAACGCGGTCGCCGCGCGCAACCGCAGTATACTGAGTGGGAGCAAGACATGACTGCCAATTCAGAATGGCAGGGGGCAGCAATGGAGAACATTGCTGAGAGCATGGAGCGTGTGGCCCGATCTGTGCTCCCCCCTGCTAGGCAGGTGCTTCTCCAGCAGCAGGCGGCACGGTCCACAGCCCGCTCGCTCAGGCTGGGCCTGGCGGCCTCAGACAGGGCACGCCAGGCTGAAATGTCGTCTCTGCGTAAAGCAATTGCTGCTCACGCAGAGGCGCACATGGATGCCCTGAGGGAGGAGTATGCTTCCCTCAAATCCACTCTGGGTGTCCTTATGATGACCCAGAGGCAGCGGGCAGAGGAGAGGTTTGCACAGTTTGAGCGTACCATCTCAGCTGAGCTACAGGCCTGCCGGGAGGTGCAGCGGTTGTCCAGCCAGGCCTTGCAAGAGGAAGCACGTGTATCACGTGAGGTTCTGCATGCACACCTACGTCACATCGCCACACAGAACCAGGCTCACCAGTCCGGCAGACTTGCTGCCAACGAGGAGCAAGCTGCGGCTAGGCGTGGCCAGGCTACTGTGCCACGTCCTCCTTTCCAGGATGAGCCAGACTCGGACGACCATCTATCTCCCACATAGGTCGGGCTGTGCAGGCGTTGAGCCCATGGAGGTTTTTTTTTTTGGCTCAGCATCATCGCATGTGGGTGTTGAGCAGCACCCTGTACCTCCCCCCTCCTGGGTGCCACCCCTCCCCCCCCGGGTCGTATGTGGCCATTTTTGATTTTTCTTTTAGTTTAGTTAGTTAAGTTTCTGTTTGATAGTTAGTTTAATTAGGTAATGTAGGTTTTTCATAGTTAGTGTAATTAGTTAATATAGTTTAAAAATACTTGTCTATTGTGCTTTCATGTGACGGTGCGGTGCTTTGTGGCTTTTGAAGGCATCCACTGTCTGTTCCAGCTGGGACCTTCAGGCTTGTCTTTTGTATGTGTTTGCTGCTTGGGGTCCTTGACTCACATATGCCACTCCTGCCTCCCTTATCCATGGGCTCGCAAGGATGGTTCGGTGTGACAGCCTATTACACAAGGGCTTTGGACTGTCATATCTGTGGCATGTCTGGTGCTGTGTAACTTGTGTTGACACCCCTAGTGGGGATGATTGCGGTGTTACTGACCACTGTTCTGCTTTTGCTAGATGGGGTGTTTCATGATTAATGTGTAAATTCATTGCTATGCATTGTGTAGTATGTTTCTTATCTTTACTGTACACGTGCTTGTTGCAATTCATGCCGTAGATAGTGTGTTCCACACTTTAGATGTGAAAGACGGACTGATGGTGTGATTTCTGATGTAAGTCTCTGACATGGTCCAGTAATGAGATGCCTGAAGAGACACACACAGATGACTTTAAAGCATTAATCATGTGTTTCATGCCATTTCTGCAGGGGGATGAGCCTCCAGACCACCTTCGCCAGCAGACATGGCCCATTGGACGTCTGAATTCTGGACAAGTTTGTTGGTGCCCACATGCACATGTGTGCGCAAGCAGAGGCACAGGGATTGCAGACCTACATCCTAGAACTGCTGACGTGTTCCAAGGAACTCCAGGCAAGGTGAGCAGCACAGACGGGCCACAACACAGCAAAGCTTCCACCAGGCCAGTTGCACATGCAGGCTTAGTAACAGCACTGAGGGTGAGCTTGGACGAATATTGGTGTTGAAGCACACAATACAGCTCAGATGTGTTGGTGGACTGATGGCTGTTGATTGTAAGGTTGTCTGGGGAACCTGCAGGGGCAGTGGCACATACCCTCCGGTACACCAAGGTCCATTGAGGCACTTGTATCAACCATGTAGCCTTCCGAGACATGGAAAGGAGCAGCTCACAGGGACATACAGCAAGGGACATACTCGGGTGCAGTGCATTTCATTTCCATGTACATTTTGAAACATGCACTGCCTACTTTGTTTTGGTCATGGTGGAACACGACTTGTTCTGAAGTCATGCCTTGCTATATGGGTCTGTCTGCTTACCCAGGGAACATTGCATGTTGTGTGAATTGTGACATATTGGTGTTCCATTTGCCACGCACCCACCGGCGGCTGACTTACTGCATTGACTGTGTATGACCCATCACAGGGGTAATGTTACATATGGGTATGAAGCATCCACACCAGATTGTCTGTTTGTAGAGTAGTTTGTTGCTATGGGGCATATTTGGTGGTGTGTTTTTGTGTTATGGGCATGCACAGATTATTAACTGTGGCTCTCTTTGCAGCATTGAAGTGCTCCTGTAACCGGACCTGAGAGTGTGCAGGCAGGAGGCCAGCACTCAAATCCAGAGCTAAGTGTCTTGTTGTTTTTCTTTCAAACTGCTCTGCATAGGCTTGCTGGGAGGTGCACTAATGCATGGATGAATGTGTAATTCAATTTGGTATGTTTTTTTTTCCCCTAATCATCCGGAGTCATATCCAATTCTAAACCCTGTACCCTCTACCCAGTGTTCCTGCTTCCCATACCTATCCAACCAACGTTCCCTAACCCTCTTTCCCCGCTGAGGTTGCGGATGCCTGTGTAAGCCCCAAACTTGCAGGCGCCAAAACCCTGGAGTGGGTGGTTGGTTCGTGCCACTCCTAAGCCTGGACTCCAGAAGGCCATGACAATGATGTCCAAGTTTGTTCGGATTGTGTATGTGTTCATGCAGGTAGTACATTTTCGTGCATTCCCTACTTTCATGTGTCATTCCTCCTCCCCTCTCCTGCCACTCATTCCAGTTATCCAGTGTGCCAATGCCTGTCCCGACTGCATATCCCTGACCCTCCTTCCCCACCAGGGTCTCAGAGGCCTGTGTGAGTTTGACCTTGCAGGCACCCGGGCCACGGTGGGGGTGGTTGGTTTGTGCCACTCCTGCGCCTGTACACGGGACCTGTGACAGTACACATCCGTTCGTGGTGCATCATTGTATGTTATGTACCAAACATGGTTCACATCCTGTTGTGACATTGTTTTACTGTGCTACCTTGGTTGTTACATCATTGTGGTAGTACTTGGCCTTTGTGAGGTACTGCTACGTCAAGTTATCTACTGGAGGCTGTTCTGGTTCGTTTTTCTGCCTTGGATTTTGTGATTTTGCAAATAAAGGTGGACTCTGAGGGTGCAGGCACCTTTTTACACACAAGGTGGGAGATGGTGACGAAGGGGAAGGGTGATCCTGTGGCCAGGTGAAATTGAGGGTTGAAGGCTCCATGACCCAGGTACAGTTGTTCAGTGGGTCATGGTCATTTTTGAGGGAGGCGGGGTGTTTTGTTGTTGATAGTTGCCTTGCCCTGCAGTGTGATTGGAACCCTGACATTGTAATTGTGGTATCCTATGTACATGTTGTGTTCTGCTCATCAATGCCTGTTCATGTGTTGTGTTTACCTTTCAGGTGTGAGGGGATAGTTGTGGTTTGACATGCTGGGGTGTACACATGGTGAATGTTCACATGTGATGTGTAGAGGACACTGATGGGCTCTTGATTGCACATGCATATGTTGAGTGCATGTCCTTACTGACCCACACACCCGCACTATGATGCACTACATGTACAACCGCCCTTGGATATCCACGTGTACACTCTGTTTGCCTTCTGGTGCCCACTGTGTCCCTGCAGCACATGTTCTGTGACCAATTATGGATCCTGTACATGCCTAATTTGCTTTTTGATGTGGTTTGTCGCTTAGATGTGATGCTCAGGGTGTGCATCACACACAATAGCCGTTCACTGTGCTGTGCGCTGAGCAGTGTGTTGCAGGAGTTGGACACAGCACACAGAAGCTGCAGTGTTGATTTTGCAATGCACAATGTGCATGTAGACAGGCATTCATTGTTATGTTATGTCTACAACTTTTGTAATGCATTTGGGAATGACTTATTTTGGGTGGGAGGTTGTTGGTCAGTCATTTCATCTGATTCCATGTCAGGCATCATTGTCTGATGCCACTGTACATTTTTGACATGGCAATGTGTACCTTATTGGTACTGTGTTGGTGTATGGCTATTGCTTGCCATGTCATGGTGTGGTTTGGGAGGGTTTGAGTGACATAACAGTGATGGTCATGGCCTGTTTTGCAGGTGTGTGTGATTCACACCTTGCATGTCAGGGTCAGCTGCTTCTCGAAGCTATGAGCTGGGGGTAGATCTCTCTCCACGGCAGGACCCTCCCTCTGCCTCCCCGGAAGCACCTCAAGACCTTCCTATTTGCTTCTGCTTTCTCTCTCCCTGTTCCTTGCTAGATTCTTCATTGAAACTGCACTGGATCTGCAACTGGGCCACTCTCACTGACCTCGGTCCCTGGCCCAGCCATTCTCCACTTGCACTGCCTCCCTGGCAACCCCTGCACTGCGGGACTGTCTCTCTATCCCTACAGCCCCCCCTTCCCAGCACTTGTCTGCACTTACCTTTGCAGTTGCCACCAGCTGGCCTATTTATTTGTTTTTTATTCTACTTACCCTGTACTGCACTCCCCCCCTCACCTTCCCCTTGCACTTTTCCCTTCCTCCTACCCCTGCACTTGCACAATCTAAATGACACCTGGCCTAGTAGTATCGTTGTCTGTCTTCCCTTGTTCCTCCCTCCCTGCCTCGTCGCACCTTAACACACTTGTGTATAGGCACGTTACAAATGCCATACCATGTCATGTCATATGTCATATGTGTGCCTTTTGGTCACACAGGATAGCTTGTGTTTAAGTAGCTAGGGATGCAGACAATGTGGCACTTCCATGGCAACAATCTCAGGGTGGTAAGGTTGCGACAGTTGACTGTCTCTTTGTCATCATCGATTGTCACCTGGTATGTGCCAGGCCTGTGTGCACTCCGCAGGGGTGGGAGTTTAGGTGAAAAATGTGGCCACAAGCTGGGTCTGGGCTTCCTCGCCACGTGCCCTGTCCCCTCCCATGGGCAGCGCCTGTGCCTGTGGTTGGGGATGTGGGGGCACCACCATGTCCACGGTACGCCCTGCCGTGTTGCAACATTGTGCAGGACACATGCTGCCACAATGATCCTGCACACTACTGGGGGTGCATAGAGTAGCTGCCCGCCAGAGCGGTCAAGGGAGCGGAAACGTGACTTCAGCACTCCGAATGTGGGCTCCACTATGGCCCTGGTTGCAATATGGGCGGCGTTGTATCTTACCTGGGGTGGTGTGGTGGGGTTCCGGATTGGCGTCATCATGTGGTTGCTCAGAGGGTAGGCACTGTCCCCTGGCGAGGTGTAAATGGTTGTGATTATTGGGGTTTGTGTATTTGTGTGTGTGTGTGTGACATGCATGCATGTGCAAGGGCATTTGTACTCACCTAGGAGCCAGGTGTCGCCATGCTGCCCAGCTTCCAGGGCCCGGCTCAGGGCGGACATTCTGTATATGAAACTGTCATGGGTGGAGCCAGGGTAGTTTGCATAGACAGAGGTGATGATTCCCTTTGCATCGCATACCACCTGTACATTGATGGAATGCCAGTGCTTGCGGTTTCGGTAGATGTGCTCAGTGGCCCTAGGTGGACGTAGGGCCACATGGGTGCAATCTATGGCACCAAGCACTTTGGGGAAGTGTGCCACCCTGTAAAAATCCAGGACAACGGCCTGACTTTCTGCGGGGGTTCTGGGCATGTATATGTGCCTGCGGACTGAGGGGCGCGCTGTCATGATTGCCAGTACCTGGTGTAGGCAGCGTGACTGCGTGGCCTGTGAGACCCCCCCCCCACTATGGCAGTAGTCCGCTGAAATGACCCAGTGGCCAAGAAATGCAGGACATTGAGCACCTTCTCCAAGGGCTTCAATGCTTGGGAGCAAAGGGTGGGGGATGTAAGGTCATTTTCCCACTCCCTGACCAGGTCTAGGATGATATGGGGTGGAAACCTATAGCTGCCGTAGACCTGGTCGTCAGGCATCCCAAAAAGGCTTGTCCGTGGTGCGAAAATGCGTGCCCTGGCTATTCTCCTCCTCCTGCGGTGTCCCACGATCAGTGCTGCGACAAATGGGGCATTCATCGTAGCTGTATATACGTGTTTGTTGTTTGCGTGCACTTTTATACTGTGCGAGGGGACGCTTCCGCCTGCCTTCCTGTGGCGGACGCGTTGACGCCTGTGTGCGTCTTTTGCCGTGCGCGGGTTTCCCGTATTCAAATCCATGAATACGGGTTGTTCGCGTGTGTGTGGGCGTTCCGTGTAGTTCCCTGCGGTACTTCCCCAGTTATGCCTTCTTTTTCACGCGTTATTCCCCATTCTGCGTGTTACGCCCACTGTTCCGCCCACTTTGGTTGTGTGCGCTGCGCTATGTGTGCTTTTGCTGTGCACGTAGCGCACGCCGTGTGTGCCCGCGTGCGCCATGGCAGGATTTGGCGCACGGACAGCGGGAAACATGCGCAGCGTCTTCCTTGAATCGTACGTGTGTGCGTGCGCTGGGTTTCTCACGCTTGCGCCACCTTGCGCCTGCTTGCGCTGGGATTTTCGGCGCACGTTTGCTCCATGAATCGACCCCGTGGTCTTTAGATATTGGAAAAGGACAGTAGGAGCTTGTTGGAGGTGAACAACACAGGGGAGGCCTGGCATAGGCATTTGTGGAAAGCTGCAAAGGTCACATTTCAAGGGCTCCTCATTGTGGAAGGAGCAAGGAAATAGAAAGAGAGGAGTCTGATAGAGAGCAGGTTGAAGGAGGATATTGCAAGGCTCCAGGCTAGTTTGCACACAACCCATGGTGATACTAAAGCAACGCTGCAGTTCACTTGGGAAAAGAGGCATGCTTTACTTTCACTTCTACTGGGTGAAGTACATATGCAAATGAAATTCAGGAAGCAGAGGCATTATGAAAAGGGGGACCGAGTGGAGACCATACTTGCCAACAAATTACGGGCTGTAAGAAATGATATGAGGGTAAAACAGATAAGGGGCGCACCGGGAGATGACTTACAGCTGTTTACAGAATTTTACAAAAGCCGGTACAGTGAGTTAGGGGCATCATCGGTCTCGAGATACAGAGTTACTTTACTGACCTGGTGCATCCATCCCCAAAGCCAGGGGAAAGAGAGGGTTTGGAGGCTGAGATCTTGTGGGGGACGTTAAGGTGGCCATCAAGCATCTGGATACTAGAAAGGCTCAGAGAGAGGATGGATTTACATCTGACTTTTGCAAGTTGTATGTAGACATGCTTGCCCCAGATTTGCCCATGGCATTTTACAGTATCAAAGGCAGGGCTAATACACCCCCTTCCTTGGTGCCCTCATCATAGTGATTCCAAAGGAGGGTAAGAATCCGACACAGTGCTCGGCATACAGGCCGATTTAGCTCCTGAATATTGGCTCCAAGTTATTCATACTGGTAACAAAGTTGTACGTGGTTCTGACGAAATTGCTCCATCTGGACCAAGCGGGATTCGTGAGGAAGAGGCAAGAGTCAGATAACCTTTGAAAGACACTGTATCTATCTTGCTTCTGAGGAGTTGCTAGACAGGGGGCCATGGTCATCTCCTTGGATACTGAGTAGGCATTTGATCAGGTGACTTGGCGTTTCATGGTGGCTGTATTGAAGGAAATGGGTTTGGGTGAGGTATGGCTGGGCTAGTTGGGAACGCTCAACTCGGTTCCCTCATCCAACGTGATGGTCAATGGAGGAGTGTTGGTCCCTTCCCGTTGCGTAGGGGCCCCAGACAGGAATGTCCCTTCTCTGCGCTTATGTATGCACTGGTGATGGAACCATGGGCCACAAGTGCGAGGGAAGAACAGGCCAGAAAGGGCATCTCAGTTCAGGAAAAGATGTATGAAATTATTCTCTTTGTGGATGATGCTTTGCTGTATGTGACTGGTCCGAGAGACTGGATCCCACCACTTTATCAGGGATTGGAGGCCCATGGAGTTGTATCAGGGTTAAAAATAAATCTTAATCTGTCTGTGGGTTTCCCGGTGGGCACCCTTGTAGAAAGCGAATTTGGAGTTTATGGTGACCCTGCTGTTTGTAGTTGAAGAAAGGGCATTTCAGTATTTTGAGGTGCAGGCACTGAGGGACTCTGGTGGCTTATTTGATGTCAACTATCTCCCTCTCTAGGAGAAGGTAAGGAAGGATATGGATGGATGGAGGAAATCACAGCTTTCATGGATGGAGTTATGATTCTGGGCAATCCGTCCCTTCTCCCCAGGGGGGAGCCACCGCCTTTGAGGCTAGGGAGGATGAGGCCAAAAAAGGAAGACCCACAATAGGGGTCTAGGAAAGTGGGACATCTCTGGAAGTGACTCCCCTCTAGGGAACAAGGTTTCCTATTCTTACCAGGAACTCCCTATAAAAACAGCGTGTCTGCCTATATGGTAATTGAAAAAAACAGATATTATTGCTGGGGATTGGCATACCGAACATATTAACATTACTCCCAGATATTTGGCTGTAGGCAATGTGGGATAATTGTGAAGTCAACAGCTGAAGCAGATCAACACGTCCTGTGGAAATACTGCAGCGAGTATAAAGAAACAAGGAAGCTGGAAGGTGAAAAGTAGAATATTATGCTAATACAAGCCTCTGACGTGAGAACGTCCTGGAGGGGTGGAGCCACGCTACACCCTGGGGTCAGCGTTAGCATGGAGATAGAGCAGACAAGAGAGAGAGAGAGAGAGAGAGAGAAACAGAGAGAGAGACAGAGAGAGAGAGAGAGAGAGAGACGCTGGAGGCTGGTGTTGCAAAGGCGACAATGCTGAAATGGAGACGGGGATGCTAGAGAGATGGCACGATCACAAAGAAGCTTTGTTGGGCCTGTTGGCCTGGGGCCCGTTAACTGACACAGAGACCAGACCACAATGGAGAAACCAAATGCTTGATCTCTGTAAGAGAAGTGTAACAACTGCCGAGCCAGGCAGCCAGGCAGAGAGACGGGCGCCCTGAGTTAAGCAAATCCGAAAGCCAAAGGGGCTTGACTAAAGAGAGTGAGACACAGAGCTTGAGAAGTCAAAAGGGCTATGGGATGCTGGGAAACCTGATTGCTGGACACGGGCAGACGCCCAAGAGAGAACCTGCTGAGTTGAGCAGATCAGAGGGCCAGAAGTCTTTGGCGATCCCTAGAATAATAGGCAAAGTTTTTTCAACACTTGGAAAAAAGGTAACATGGATGTTTACTAAATTGAGTTGGAGAAGCCAAAAGGGTTATGGGAGTGAGAAACCTGATGGACGGAATCCCAATTGAGATCTTGCTCACATGAGCAAATCAGACGGCCAGAAGTCTTTAGTGACCGCTAGAAAAATAAGTCAAAATTGTTCACACTTGGAAAACAGGGAACCTTGAGGATTCAATTACTCAATCTTAAATCAAGAACAATTTGAAAGACAGTGAACTGGAACCATTGGATGTGTTTAAAGACTTAAAACGTGTTATAAAGAAGCTGATGAGACAATGGAAAACCTTTTATTGATACATTAATGAAAACCCACGTTAGACTGATGAACAGTACATGTGATCAACCCAAGTAGCTTTGGCTAGAAGAAGGTCAAGTGGAAAGACTATTGCTCTGGATAGTTTTCATGTTAAAATGTTTCTAAAAGTGCTAGGGCCAGATAGGTGTTAGGTCTTGGACTGAGGTCTATTTTGGATAATTAACGAGCACCCTTAGTTTCGTTTTTAGACAGGGAAAATCTCTCCTAGCACTAGGGATGGGTAGAAATGTTCTCTTCATTTCAAATAAACCCCCTTGAAATGTCAAGCTTTAGTCCAACTTCTTCTTCTGGTTTACCACAATGGCCATATTGAATTGAATGAAAATTGTGATCTCACCTAAGTTCTTGTTTCTATTCCAGATGTTGCCTAGTGACAGAAGCCTTTCCCCTTAATAGGACAGGTGCAGAAGGCCTGTTGAAGTTCCTATGAAACGGGGTGAGGCTGAGGATTGCCTATGAGATGCTGATACCCCCTAGAGAGGCGGGGGGGGCCATTTCCCTATTTGTTGGAGTACTATAAGGCGGCAAATTCCAAGTGATGGTGGACCATCTTAAACAACAGGTGTGTAAACAATGGGTTGATTTGGAGAATGTGATTTTAGACCCAGTGTCTCCGAAATGCATGTGTGTTATACTGCCCCTCCACCCACAATTAACGCCCACCCACTCACAGATCGTGTGCCACACACCCCTAAGAAAGATTCCAACCTAATTCTTTAACTCTTCTTAGGCCCTGTTATCAATGTAATTCTACTCTAACTAAGCTGTTCTACATATCTCATCCTTTAAAAGCCTGCACTGTTTCTGCCGCCACAAATACCAACCATCGGTTGTCCAGAGTTTCTACCCACCTGTCTTCATAGAGACACAATGTGAAACCCTCCTATCTAGAAAAACAGGGACAACCTGTTAAGTTCGACCTGGGAAAATCCATGGAAATTCTAATGGCTTGCATTTGTCATGCACAATCCCACTCATGTCTAGTAAATACAATGCATTATGGAAAAAGTGTACGACAGAAGTGTGACTTGCTTCTATATCAAATCCGTTTCCATAATGAAAATGTGGAAATTCATTTTTTAAATAATATATGGATTTCCTGAAATAGAGCACATGTTTTTCAGGAAATCTGCTTGGGTTGCTGCCGAATTGGTGATATACCAATAATCAGACAGATTCCCTGAACCCCTCTTAAGTTAAGGGGCACCAACCAGATGATCCCTATAACTAATTACTTGGTCTCTTGAAACAAACGATTTTCATATCATGCACTGTTGCCGCCTGAGTGGTATGTTGACGCTCTTGAATGAACTACAACTGCACAGTTTTTTTTTTTTTTTTTATCCCTGATGCATCAACTTCTTTCATAGTCAGTGCGGACAAACCATCCAGATGTAATTGAATTCGTACCACTCCAGGGATAGTGAGAGCTTTTTTGAGGGACAATAATCCCTGTTTGTCTCATGAATAGAAAATGAGTGGCAGCCATTCGTTACATAATCTAAAAAACGCATGGACTCTTTGTGATCCCTTCTAATTGTAATTTCAAACATGGCGTCTTCAGGATCTATGATTCGCTGCAGGTGCGGTCTTGTGATGGCAGGAGCCAGTTTGTGGCACGAGGCACGTGCTGCTGGTTGCGTCTCTGCGGGAGGCTTCCTGTGTCAGCAGTTCAAGTTCCTTTCTGCAGCACTCAGAGCTTGAAGGCGCATGCCCTGCGCCCGATGCCCTGGGCTATCTCTTCAAGCCACGCTGGCTGTTGTGCAGTTCAGTGAACTGGCTCATTTCATCTTTCACTTAGTTTCATCTGGTAAATCGCAAATGAAGAACACTCATTGTCATGCACATTGTTCATGCTTTTCAGTTTGAACTAATTTCCTTCCATTTGGAGTTCACTGATGTGGTCGTCTTTTCTCATTCCATGCTCTTTAATTGCAAGCGTTTTACACGGATTTGTGCACCATATGTGGCTCCAACATCGCCAAGAGAAAGATGAAACAATTTGAAATGAAGTAAGGAAGTAGTGGGTAATTGATTATGTGTTTCCCAGGGAGAGATGCAGAAGGACAGTCTCAAAATAAAGTTTTGCAATCAGGGGTGGCCTATGTAAAGGCAAATGCCTATATAAAGGCAATTCCAGACATGTCCCTAAGACACCACCAACAAAGGGGCAGCGAGGGTGACGTAAATAGCCTAAAATGTCAAATTCGTATGCAGGCAGTACTTTAAGTGGGCTAAGAAATCGTCTGTGTGGGCAGGTTAACAAGTCACACACCACCATTTGGCTAATAAGTGCCTCTGGGGCAGTCTAATAATCACACTTTGCTATTTAATCTTTTAAAGACATTTTTAGTTTAGTTTATTTGCTTCCTGAGATAACTAGGCGCTTGACTTAAGATTGTTACAGACATGGTATATAGACCAAAATGCAGGTGTAATTAGAAATAATATACAGATACAGAGCGTTTACAATGATGATAGCACAGGATTACAGTTTGTAGGTAGGGCAGGGAATAATTTACAAACTTAAGGAATTTACAATGTTAAAAGCAACAGAGTACTGTTATAAACAATTTACAAAATAAACAGGATGTACATAGTCACGGTACTAGGTGACTGGTGTTTTACTTTGCTGGGATCATGGAGGAAAGCCAGGTTTTGACTTTGAAGCGGAAGGCTGGGAAGGAATGTTCGTCTCTAAGCGCTGGAGGCGTGGAGCTCCATGTTTTAGCAGCCAGGACTGGGAAGCTGGCTCCACCTGAGTTTTGGAGTCTGCATTTGGGAATGCTGAGGCAGTGGGCATTGTTGGTTCTGGTGGTCTGAAGATAGACTTTGTGCAGAATTTATCGGCCAGGTATTTGGGAGCAGTGTTTTTGAGACATTTTTGTGTAATCATGAGAGTTCTGAAGGTGATTCTGTCTTTTATGGGGAGCCATTTGACAATCTGTCTGGATTGGGAGATATGGTCAGAACGTGGAATGTTTAGGGCTGCACAGAGGGCATTATTTTGCAGGATTTGGAGTTTGTGGAGGTTTTGTTTGCTTGTGCCCAGGTAGAGGGAATTGCAATACTCTTATTTTTTAGAGTAAAAGAGCTCTGTCTAGTATGATACAATTCTGGGTGGATAAGAATGGTCTACAGGCAGTTATTAATTTGCGGTGTAGGCGGAGGAGGATACTGTAGCATTAACTTGTCTTGAAAGTGAAAGGGTTGAGTCGAGGTAAACTCCTAGCTTTTTGTCATCTTTGGAGACCTTGATAAGGTTACTGTTGATGTTAAAGGACTTGTATTGAGGGTTGAGTTTATTGAGGCGTTGTCTGGAGCCAATGAGTAGGAGCTCAGTTTTGTCATCATTTAGACAAAGACTGTGCTTGGCCATCAAAACTTGTATTTTGCTGTAAATTTCATTTAGGCGGGAGGAATCCTTCTCGTAGGAGCCTGAAATCGTGATGAGGATCTGAGTATCATCAGCGTAGTTGGTATAAGGGACTTCCATGTCATCCAGGAGGTCGAATAGCATCTTAGTAAAGATGTTATACAGTGTAGGGGAGACACATGAGCCTAGAGGGACTCCACACGTAATGGGAGGCGGCTCTGCTGAGGCAGTGGCTTAGAAAACCCTCATGGATCTGTCAGAGGAAGGATTGGATCCATTTGGCTGCGTTAGGGGAAAAGGAGGCTGATGGGGTTAGGTGAGAGGGTAAAATACTGTGGTCAACCAAATCAAAGTCAGCAGAGAGGTCCAGGAGTAAGAGAATGGAAGGGTGGCCCTTATCTTTGGCCTCGTCCATCTGGATCTTCAAGTCTAGCAGGGCTGTCTCAGTGCCGTGTCTAGGTCTGAAGCCTGATTGGCGGAGGCCTAGCAGGTTGTGAGTTTCGAGGTGGTTCTGAATTTGAATATATGCTGCTTTATATAGAATTTCTAGCATAAATGGGATGGTGGTGATTGGGCGGTAGTTTTTAGGAATATTTGGGTCTAGTGATGGATTTTTGATAAGGGGCTTGACCCATGCGTCTGTAAGATTCAAAAGAGTGAGCAAACAGACAAAGCCCAGTTTGTGTGCTTGGCATGAAAGGGAGCACACGCTATAATAAAAAGGTACTTTAAATATGATGTACATGGTTAGCGTTCAAAATGGCAAATAAATAACTGTAATTTGATAAAGGAATGACATTTAAATGTATCAAACCAGGTTCCAATACCTTGGTTCTTTTGAAAGAAATCCATGAATCTGATTGATTAATTAATTGCACTCAATCATTTAAGTAGCAGGGTTTTCGGAATCATTTGCAAAAATAATATATTTCCTATATTTACTTTTTTAATTCAGATCAATGATGCAGACACGTGCAGATTTGAAATCTACTGCTGCAATAAGGAAAGGACCAGAAGACAAGCCTTCTCTGCCTATGCCCCAAGACTATGGAAGCTCCTCGCCATCAGCATCAAACTCGCCCCACACTCCTACAATACAGAAAAGAACTGAAGACCCACCTCTTCAAGGAGTGTCTCCTCCTCAACACCTAGGCCATCACGTCGCCCTCACGATACCTCCCGCCCCCTCGTCCCTGCCACCCGCTACAGCTGTACCCCTCCTCTGTGCCTCTCTGTATCCTACCCCCTGCTGTATATCTGTTCTGTTGTTAAACTCTGAAAAGCACTCTGTTATGCATATCTACTGTTGTATACCTCTGTAAAGCGCTCTGTTATATAGCTGTATTGCTGTATACCTCTGTAAAGCACTCTGCCACTTCTCAAAGCTAGGTCATGCTCAATAAATACAATAATAATAATAATAATAATAATAATAATAGTAATAATAATAATAATAGTAATAATAATAATATGTCACCAGCAAACGCAATGGCCAGCTCCTATCTTCGTCTATCCCCATTCAGGGCCTAAACTACCATGTTGTGAAACCATCACCAATGCCGGAATGGCCACCGACCCCCTAGTGGAAGCTGATCATATGTCTAGGGGATGCAACTGCAAGTGTAACCAAGTGTTGGCTGAGTTAGCAGTAATTAGAGATATACTCTCAACCCTCATAGATTCTCGTGGGAGGGAGAAGAAGAAGGGGGAGCCCTCTACCATTCCAAATATGTGTAAGGGGCCCATTGACTCTCCTCTGGCCCCTAAAATTGTATGTCTGAGCCTGAAGCATGGGAACTTTCAACCGGCCAACGGCAATAACTCCTGTGTAATGAGTGCCATGATCAGTGAGCCTAATAGAGTGCCTAACCCTAAGGCAACGTCTTCCTCTCCTGCAGACTTTGCCACAAGTCAAGCAGACCCAAGATGCCACAGCTCAGGGGAGAAGAGAGCTTTCACCCCACGGTGCGAGAGGATATATCCCAGCCCCAGGCTCAAGGGCTGGCAAGACGTGCCATGGTGTATCTTCACGGGGTACCCAAATTGGCAAGGGGTATGCTGGAATCTCGGGATGGCCTCTTAAATAAAAGTCTATACTGGTTAAGGTCCATAAGAGGTTTTTTTTGTCGACAGCTTTTTTGGTGGCAATTTTTTGGCGGGTGTAGATTGTGTAAATTGATCTGCGACTACTTCAGAGCTATCTTCAATACATCCAGTATCATGTTGTTGCGGTTGCGCGGTCGTACTGTAGCAATGGTCCAATACAACATTCCCGGATTCTCCGGACACATTGATTTCATTTTCTGTACATTGGACATGAGCATCCCGAGTCTCAACACGCCGCGTCTGAATTAATAGTTCCTCCGTAGCCTCCATAGTGTAAATAGTCTGGCAAGCAACATCTCTCATTCGCTTCACTGTCTGTGTATGTATAGTTTGTAGACCCATGGGTAACTAGAGGACAGATTGGAAAAGGGATGTTCAGTTTAAACACAAGATAAAGTGTAGTACAATTGACTTGAAAGAAACATAAAATAGTCCCCAGCACAAAAAAAATTCTAAAGTTATGAACTGTTTGTAACTAACCTTATTTTTGATTCTTTTCTTTGCAACTTTTTTGACTCGACCATCAACATCTGCACACTGTTGCTCCAATACATATCCGCATGTCTCCCCTTCTTCTTGCGCTGCAATGACTATATTTTCTGTATCCGCATAGACAGCACGGAATGAGGCTCCATCAACTCCCTGTAACATAGTATTTTCATTCTGTCTATCAAAATACTGTATTGTTTTAAAACACACGTGAGGACGAACACACATGTACATCTCAATAGCCAAACACGATTTAAACATTGTGTGGAACAATCAAACGACAAGTATTCGAGCTCTGATGACCTAGTTCGATGGAGCTGTCAGTATCCATACCTCTGGCTCTGCATGGACTGCCACAAATGATTGTATTGAAGAGGAGGCATCAGCAACTCCCTGAAACACAGTACTTGCATTAGTATGGTTTTCAATATTGTAAACATAACACACACTTGGGGTCGACGGCACAGGTACATATAAAGAGATAACCACACATGTTGCATTGTCTAAAAGAATCAAGGAATATTTAAATATGATCAGATTTAATCGACTTATTTCTCCGATTTCTTTACATCTGCATCATCTAAATGGGATCTTGTGATTGTAGTGGAAGCTCTGTCTCCCTGAAACACAGTACTTGCGTTAATAGGGAAGAAAGTATAGCAAATGGAATCACGTTATATGATCACGCTCGATGAAGCTGCCAGTATCCATACCTCGTGCTGCTGAAGAATATCTAGGGCTGTTGTCAATGTGGTGCGCACTTCCGAAAGCTGTTGCTCCGATTCGTATCCGCATGGTCCCGCTTCCACCGGAATTACTTGAATGTCAGGCTCCTCATCAAGTGCATGGGTTGACGATTCAACAACTGCCTGAAACATAGTATTTGCATTAGTAAGGATTACAATATTGAAAACACAACACACGCTTGGGGTCGACCGCACAGGTACATATCAATGGCTAACCACGAATGAAACATGGTGTAGAACAATCAAACGACAAGTGTTCCAGTCCTGATGATCACGGTTGATTGAGCTGTCAGTATCCATATCTCGTGCTGCTGAAGAACATCTAGGGGTGTTGTCAATGTGGTGGATGCTTCAGCATCTCCCTGAAAGACAGTACTTGCATTAGTATGGATAACACTAATTATAACTGAAAACAAACACCAGGGGACGACAACTAAGGTGTATATCAATTGGAAAGCACTAACCAAACAATTGGTAAAATAATCAAACGATATATACAAACTATTACTTGACATGCATAAAACAAGTCTGTAGCGGAATATCCAAGTATGATTACCTGATACGCGCTAGAAGTGGTTGATAACTGCGAGCACGTGACGGAAGTAGAATGTTCTTGCTTCAGATTCAAGGAATATTCAAGAAGTTGTAAAGGTAAATTATTGTTTGATAATGAAATGCCAATATTTAAAATTGCCATGTAAGGAGATAGAATACTTGAGTAATGCGCAATATAGCACAGTTCCCTGTGCCCATGTATAGATTTCGTTTGTGGGTTATGAAATCTAAAAATAATATATTGATAAATGTCATTATTCAAAAAGCTATACACTCATATCAATGTCAAAAGTATTACAAATTGGCAACAACACCTAAAATATCAATGAATCCATTCGGCTACCTACACACTACCGCAAGGCCTAAAGCTAAAAACGGACACTTGACTCACCAGTGACGGATTGTGGACGAATAGAGTGGGAATAGCGTTTGCGAGCAATTTTCGTGTCGATCGCCGTTTATTCTTCTTTGTTACCCAAGATGTGGTGTACATGTTCGAGGGAAAGTGCCGGCTGCAGATGCGGTATCGATCACCCCTCTTGTCCTCAAAGACTTGTTGGACTCTACTTTCCAGCTCATCCAGTGGATATCTGCAATGTCTGACCCATTCTCTTATTCGATCAACAGTTTTCAGGAATACATGCATTGTAGTGCCTTCAGATTTAGCATGGGTCTTCGAAGGGCAACCGCTAATCGAACAGGCAGGCATTGTTGACAATTCTGAAAAGTAAATATCAAGATTATTATAAAATCTTGATGAATAAAAATGTCATAAAAAAGTAAATGAACCATACCATGCTCAATGCAAGGTTTGTTTTGGTCGCCGGAACTATACCAGTTCATCATGTGCGGCTTAGTATTTGCATAAGTTACAGAAATTTTTAAAATTATGTGACTAAACTCTGAACATGTGACTCGTCCCTTGGATGTTTTGACTTGCACGAAAAGGAACCATGCTTACATTATAGACTGGACCCCCGAAGGATGCAATTCGATGACAATTGGCACAGATGAAAATAAATAGATCTATTGATAGCATAGCAATGGAAACTCAAGTCAATAGCAATGAGACCAATGACCATAGCTCTATTGGGTACTGTAATAGCAAGTAGATTGAAATGTAAAAATGACCGAAATATGACTAGGATACATGGCCTTACCTTGACCAACAAACAGTTGGATTCAGCAGGCCGAGCAGTATGTTGCAGGAGAACAGGTAGATGGCCACAGGTGGCACACTGATGAGTTTGCTCGAAGCGGTCACAGATAGCACGGCGACGAGCAGATTAGCATAGATCTCAGTGCTTCTCAGGTAGAAGGTTCAGGAGTTGACTTGCAAAGCACAAAGATGTTCTCATGAGACATATCAAGTGGTTTATAAAGTATTAGAAACAGGGGCGTGTTTGTGAATGAATGACGTGTGTATGTCGTGGTATTATGTTTATTGCAGGAGGGTGGCCTGCCTCGGGGGAGGCCTGCCTGGAGACACGGGGTCTGAGGAGGCCATGTAAGCGATGGCCCCTGGGCGTGGGATACATTTTGAAGTGTACATGCTGTTTGGCACCTTGGCCGTTTGCGCCCGTGACAACCCCCCATGCCAGCGCTCATCCCCGGGTGCGAACCGCCTTTGATAGAGGGGGTGGGATGGATGGGCCTGGGGCGTGCAGATAAGGCACAGGAAGACTGCTGAATGGAGATACACTTATGTGGATTGCAGGGGGGCGGCCTGCCTCAGGGAAGGCCTGCCTGGAGACACGGGGTCTGAGGAGGCCATGTGAGCGATGGCCCCTGGGCGTGGGATACCTTTTGAAGTGTACATGCTGTTTGGCACCTTGGCCGTTTGCGCCCGTGCCAGCCCCCCATGCCAGCGCTCATCCCCGGGTGCGAACTGCCTTTGATAGAGGGGGTGAGATGGATGGGCCTGGGGCGTGTAGATAAGGCACAGGAAGACTGCTGAATGGAGACACACTTATGTGGATTGGAGTGGGGCAGCCTGCCTCAGGGGAGGCCTGCCTGGAGACACGGGGTCTGAGGAGGCCATGTAAGCGATGGCCCCTGGGCGTGGGATACCTTTTGAAGTGTACATGCTGTTTGGCACCTTGGCCGTTTGCGCCCGTGACAGCCCCCCATGCCAGCGCTCATCCTCGGGTGCGAACCGCCTTTGATAGAGGGGGTGGGATGGATGGGCCTGGGGCGTGCAGATAAGGCACAGGAAGACTGCTGAATGGAGACACACTTATGTGGATTGCAGGGGGGCGGCCTGCCTCAGGGAAGGCCTGCCTGGAGACACAGGGTCTGAGGAGGCCATGTGAGCGATGGCCCCTGGGCGTGGGATACCTTTTGAAGTGTACATGCTGTTTGGCACCTTGGCCGCTTGCGCCCGTGACAGCCCCCCATGCCAGCGCTCATCCCCGGGTGCGAACCGCCTTTGATAGAGGGGGTGGGATGGATGGGCCTGGGGCATGCAGGCAAGTGTGTGGGAGCGAGGGGCCATCAGGGCCCTCTCATCCTTTACTTCTCAGTAGAAACTCGTACCAAGTGCCTCCAGTAGTGGGTTCGCCCCTTGCCCTTTTGTGATGTTAACTTTGGATGACATTCGCGTAGATGGGAACACTGAGCAGGACACGGGGCATCCATTTTTGTACCCCCTTTCCACTCCATCTTGGTGACCAGGCCTGACTGCGATAGTACAGCGCGCAGAGCACATGGCCCACACCCTCGTTCCCACTCTGACTGGAAAACTCCAGAGGTATTTGCAACAGCTAATAAATGTAACACATCACTCTTCCTATGAGATCACGGTCCTGCATGTGAACCAGCCTGAACCAAGCACATAGCTCGTTCATCTCCACAAACGTGTCCTTGCCCACGCACCCTCGCCAGTGGAAACTTACTGCCATTCTGACCCTGTGTCCCTGCAAGGTATTCTCTTCATGTGCCAGACCACTGACCACGCCATGATGCCCACCTAGCAGATCCCCAACTAACATTAGACCCCTACTGCAGTATATCGTTGCCTATCAATAACAAATGCCACATACCAGAGATTCTTGTGAGCACAGACCCACACTTCAAACAGTGTATTATAGTGGTGAAGACCCTTGACCTAAGGCCTGTATAATCCAATGTTAATTGATAGTATAGATATATGTGTGACTTTTATAGAGACATAACCGACTGAAAGACTTTGAACAAGTGTTATTTAGTGCATGCATTATTGATAATATATTATGTTAGCTTAGATAGTGACCACCCCGCTTCACAGCGACCTGACCTTCACCCATTCCGAGCACAGATGTCTGACGTCCATCCTTGAATGGAGACACACTTGATTCATTTAAAAAATCGAAACAACCGTTGTTAAAATATATGTGGTGTTTTATTTTGTATCTTATTTTGATGACACAAAAATACAAGACTTTAAACATTGTACAGTTCAGGTTGCAGCACAGCGAGAGAAAATCCCCTGTACTGACCGCTGTCACTCAGGAACGTTTCTCTTATGGCATGAACGGCACAGGCGGGTATCACTCTTCGAACGCGGTGTCCAAGCCTCCCGTGAAGCCACCATTTAAAGGAACGATAGGCCACCAGCCTGTACCACCTGTGAAAAGGAATGAAACAAACTGTTTATAAATCACCAACATAAGTTTAATAAACGTTTGTTGTCAATGACAATTATTGTAACTAATGGCATTCTGCTCGGACAAATGCTATCTAGACACTGCACACTATTGAACGACTTTCGTGCGTTAGAATGATATGTATATGTAATTTTGGATATAGTAGAAGACCATGAAATAGGAGTGGCATGACAAGCAGAGTATACTTACTCGTTACTCGGATTACGACGACGAACAGTTGCGCGAAGTTCGTGCATAAGCACCATCATTATCCTCAACACGGACCGTGTGAGGCAGGCTGCCCTGAAGTCTGGCAGCTCGGTGATGCATTGCGGTCGTGGCTCGCCTTCCGAAATGTAGGCCACGCATCCCGAGTTTTCACAGCAGCAGGAGTTCTCGTCCTCAGTTGGCATTAGCTCGCACCGATTGCATGTGCACCAGGTGGAAACACCGTCCATGCGACTAGGTCCAGGCTCTTCAGCTGTTGAAGCAGATAGAGGAATGGAATCAAAAATCTGCTGCTGTGTGTTGTGAAACGGTCTGTTTATACTTATTGAGGAAAGAGGCGTCCTGCCATTTCCATTGCGACACGTCATTAGCTGAAGCGCAGCGAATGTTGACACGAGACGTGCTTTGGCGTTGTGAAATGGGCAGTACGCGTCTGCTGATGACAGGCTCAGGGGTGGGGGATATGATTTAGTGCCACAAAAGCAGGTCAGCCAGGGCGATGGGGGAAATGATAGGATTATCACAAAATGGCGGCTCCCTGATGCCTGTTTTCGTGTGTGTTTAATGGACGAAAACTTGGGTAAGGTCCATAGGAAATTTTTCTAAAATCGAGCGACTTAGGCTTAAAAACACATGGCCGACCCATAGGGGCAATAACATTTTTTGACCGAACCATTCCTTTAAACACTCCTCTGACATCTGCCGTCTCTGGGAAGAACTCGATTTGGGTGCACTCAGTCTGACTAAGTTCTTGGAGTTTTCCATACGTTAGTGTGGTGAGTGTGCTGCAAAGAGTCTCGCCAGCACATCACTTGCAGTGCATCACTGGCCCTTGGAACTGCTCAGGTCTCCTTTGTGAATAAGATGACCTATGAATTTCCAAAAACGGGGCATAAAAAAAAAATCTGCTGCTTTTAAATATCCCATTCTTTGAAATGTGGGTCCTTTTTGTCTGTGGCAGTCTTAAAATTGTATTTTTGCATGGACAAAGTGTTTCTGCAGACCTGAGTGACATCTACTGGATGCAGGTGCTGTGACAGAGCTGGACACTTGGATACTATCCTGGGACTATTCATGCCACCCTTCCTTGACTGTACACAGCAGAGCAGTTATACACTGTCCCAGAAGTGTGTCACTGCATTTAAATGACCGACACAAGCACACTGCATTTGTGACTTGAGTAGTCTTTTGTTTGTTTCAGTTTATAAAACCAGCTCCAAAAATTCAAGAAATCCAGTCTTGGAATTTCATTAATTTAGAGGTATTTTAGTTAGAAGGATCACATAATATAATACTTTGGCATTATTCGCGCCCAGGAGAGACAGATTGACCAATCACCATCAACTTTTCCCGGGTATGTTTGTGCATTCACTGGCCGCGACAGAGAAAAATAAAGTCAAAAGAAATGCCTGCCGCTATTCAAATAGAAAAGGGACTATGTCCCTTTCGGATAAATGTGTGCATTTTGAAACATGTTTTCTATGGCAGCCGTCAATCGACAGCATTTTAAGGCGGTGGTCATTTCTTTGCTCATTTTTTCTTCTCCAACGCAAAATTGACTTGTGCTGAGCTCTTCTCTGAGGGACGGAAAAAAAAGAAAATGATCTGCACCCTGGTTAGTCCTGGGGTGCTAATAGCTTTCATGTCCTGGCTGGAGGGCAGACATGAGGTTTAACGCACTCAGCCCAAGCTGATGCCCTTGCTTCGTTAGGGCCTACCAAAGCTCAGGCATAGCAGGCCGTTAAAACCCATGTCCTCAACTCAGGGAAAGCTATAGTCTGCTTTTCTTTACGACATACTGACTGGACAGTTTAGACATCGGGCCTTTGCATTTTCAAGGTTCAAGGCCATCCTGTGTGACACACACACAAAAAAACCAACATAGAAAATAAGTTGACAATATCTAAGTATAATTGCCCTTGAAGTGTATACATTAAGTAATTTCTGATAACATCTACAACATTTGTATGTACACATTTTATAGCAATAATCATTGTGATTTGCACACTATTTAATAGGCATAGCCAAAACATGTCTGTTCCAAAAGTCTGTGGGTAACTTGAAAAAAACAACCAAAGATATTCATTGTAATTGGGAACGCATGAGGAAAAAATCAATACATAAATAACTAATCGTTTCCATTTGATTTTCACGTTTGCACAGTTTACAGCGAAAATGTATTTTCATTCTCGCTCCTACAATCTCTAAGATTTCAAGAGCAATTTAGTGACAAAACTCGAAAGGAAATACCTCATGTACCTGTCTGGAATTATGTCAACGTAAACTAGGCATGTCTTAAGTATTCTGTGAACAATATCTTTGTCGTTAAATAGCTGCAGTTATTTGCTGTATCCCATTTATAATTCCTTTATTTTACTTACTTATGTTTTTCCTCTAATGTTGACTCATTATTCTGATCACACGTAATTTCTTTGAGAAAACGTTCATATTTCCAAGCTTTTATATGGTTGAGTGTTTCAAGTCTAAAGCTTTATGTATAACATTTAATATAGTGTTAGCTTCCGTAAAACACATTCACTGATGTTTGAAATGAGCTTTACCTCGAATGCTGCATTTATTCTGTTGTTTTATTTTATTGACGTTTGGTTTCTTTGGGTCTTCACAGTACCTTGTTTGCCTCTAGGCAGGGTGGATGTATGTCCTCCATAGTTCTTAGATACATTTAGTTCATTTATTTTTTTAATTAATGTTTTATTTTACGTTAATTTTCTCTCTTTTTAGAAGTGTAACCCTTTGAGTGTGCCTGGGATCTATGTCTATTTCATTTTCTGCCTTTGTGCATTTTTCTTTACTTGTTTTCTTTTTGGCAGGTTGTGGTGGCCATTTGCCTTCTCTGGGCAGGGTCATCCATTAGCCTTTGCTGATTGGGCAAACAGAATCTCATGAGTTGCACTGCTCTAAAGTAAGCGGGAGGCACAGCTCTTACATCAAGTGGATGGGCTCAGCACCCCCTAGATCCGGTCTAAACCTAAGACCAATCATGGTGCCTCTGCACCTCTTGTATGCAGGAAATAAACCACCAATCAGTTAGACATCCCTACAGCTGTGTGTGCTGAAGAAGGATTAGCTGCTTTCTTCACAAAATCAGGCCACCGTTACAGTAATGGTTAGTGATGGCTTGGCCACTTACATCTTGGCTGAGACTGGGTACACAATTAACTCTAATACCAGCCAAGTAGTATTTTGCTTAGCCTTACCTTTCTCTAATATCTCTTCTGGCTTGCCAGTTAATACATTTTACTGCAAGGCATTTCTTTTAAATGAACGCCCAACAATCATAAACCACTGTCTGATTCACAATCCTTTTATGGATTTTGATCTTGATTTATTATTTCTTAACGAAATGCGGTTTTTGGATTATAATATTTTGTCATTAAGTTCTATTACTATATACTATCAAGTTACTGTGATATTACACATAACTGCCCTATTTGTAAAAGAGGCAGTGTTTAAATAATTTTGAAAGATCACTCATATTTTGACAGAAGCAACTTTTACCATTGAAATGTCAGACTTTATGTAACAAAATGCTATCTATGATGGCAGGATAGCATTAGCTGTTTTGATTTGTAATATAAAGTGATATTGGATAAACTTTCTCTGAAAGTGTGGCCTGCTGATCAGACATAGTTTAAAAATGCTCTATGGCAAGAAGTATAGTGCTGAACACTGCTCGCACCTGCCTTGTAGTTTGACAACATGGCGTTTGCAAAGTAACAATATGCATTCCTGCCAAACGCATGATGGAACCCACGGTTCCAACAGGCAGGGCTTGCCTTTAAACTTGAGTGCTCTAATCCCACATTCTGTAATTATTAATTATTGGTCTATCGACATCTACAAAAATAGAGAATAAACCTATTGCTGCAATTCTATTGCCAGCTTGTTTGCTAGTGACACATTTCACTCACAGGGCCTTATGTGTATCAGCGTCCACAACTGAGTTTTGCTCGAAATGACAATTTGGCACCAAACTAGGAAGGGATACCGGGCACCGTTAAGGAGACCGGTGCCGGTAATCCCTTACTGCCCTACTACGAGGTCCCTTAGCGGGAGCCGCAAAGGGACCAGGGAGCAAATAACTGTACCGCAAATTGCGGTACCGTTATTAGCTCCCTCCCCATTCCCATTGAGCCCTATGGAGGCTCAAATGGGAATGGGGATTGCCTTTTTCAATGGGGCCTTACCGGTCCCGCAAAGGTCGGACTACACCGGTAAATCCCCATTGAACCAGGTCGGAGTCAGTACCGGTATGGGAGGTAGTCATGGCGCAAATAGCGCCATGACTACCACCATACTCGGAATGAGGCAGATCTTTGTCTCGGGAGGACAGCCCAGGGGCAATGTGCTCGCCTTGCAAGCAAGACTACATGGAGCAACACGGGTTCAATCCCTGGGTCCGTGCTTAGAAACCTCTGCGTATTTAGCGCGTTATAAATAACCTATCATATCTCTCTGGGAAGTCTTGTTATCATCTCCAGAGGACAGGAAATCTCTGCAGGACATTAGTTGGGAACCTCTGCTTTAAACGTGAGCCACATTAGGACAATAGAGAGTTCACACACCAGGGTGGTACCTACCAGACACTCCTTGATGCAGTGCATACAGAAGAGGTGGCCTGAGATAAAGTAATCAAGGGAGAATTACCAGTAAACAGAAGGATCCTACCATCTTTGATTCTCCAAGGGCTCCGACACTTCCAGTGCCCTTTCCCTTCTTCCTTTAGACAAAGTACTATGGCACTAACATCCACAGGCAAAAGACTCTGAACACATCAGCTAGAATTGGACCCCTTACAAAAGGCTGGAAGGTGACCAATCTACTGTGTCAGATTGCCTATTTAAGGGGGTGATATCACTCCTTCCGTTGAATTATCTTTGGAATTCAGAAGAAGGATTTCACCTTGAACTTTCCTGGATGAACAGTCTGCCCCAAAGTAATCTTCTGTAGAGGCAAATACAAAGATATACAATAAAAAGGATCATTTTGAGATGATCTGCTGGCTGGACAACGTTGCTGGCAAGCTGAGACCACTGATACCCAGGAACGTGCACACAGTAGATGATGGTCCCTGCAAGTTGTCTCTGGAATATTTTCTGCCTGTGTGGGTCCTCCTTCAACAACACATCAATCAAAACTTGATATGTGCTCTCTTTTCTCACTTCATTGAATTTTTAAGCTAGACTGACCACTGGGCTGCCTTGAAGGCTCCTAGAGACTAGTATGAACCCACACTCTAAGTTTTGAAAATATATATTCAGGAAACCTGACTTTGCTGCTTAAATGATTGCCTGTGAACCCTTGTCATTAGATCCATAGGACCCCTTTTCATTACAAATTCTTTATATTCTGTGTTTTTTAGTTTAATTAAAGTATTCAATTTCTTGCTACTATAGTTGGACATTCTTTTACTGTGGTACTTGAACTATTGTTATGTGCACCACTTATTTGCTTGCTCACATCCTTCCTGAAGTGTATAGCATGCCCTCTGGCCACATTACCCCAGGAGTCAATGGAGGTATACATGTCTGATTGCTTTGCTCACCTTCATTATTTGGATCCCTCCTGGTTTAATAGTACTTTGGGGCTGAGAAGGTGGTTCATCCATCACTCATCCTTGTACTCCTGCAGATAAGTAGTCATTTAGTGGCACTGTTTGCATATAAAATATAAATGTACCTTTTCTGAATCAAATTTGTTTGATTTGATTTTAGTTTATCAGCACCCATAGTGTCCTTATAATTGTATTGCCACTTTCATGGATTATGTGGCACAATGTGTTCTAATTTAATGATTTTGGGTGACACACATATTTGGCTGAACCTATAGATGTCGTCCTAATTTTAAAGCCTTTGCTGTTTTCCTTACTGTTTTTGGACTACTTTAATGTGCTGTTCACATTGCAGGCCATACCCTAGACTGTGTTGTTAACCACATAGATCTGCTTCATGTGAGAATTCCCTATTTATTTCCATGGCTTGACCATTTTGGAGCTCTCTCTCTTATTTTAGTTGCTCGACTTTTCCCAAAAGCTTTGGTAGTATTTGCCTTCCTATTATACGTATATGGTCGTTCTCTCAGTCTGGCCAAGCAAGGAAACCAAACATTCAACAACAACAAAAAAACTTATCAGATCCCCCATTCCAATCTACTTTTATCCGAAATTGACAAAGGTGGCAAAAAGCACAATTTAATAAACCCTGATACTTGGATTTTAGGGCAACAAACAATCACTAAGACAAATGACATTTTCCTGGAGGAAGAATTCCAACTCTGAAGTCAAATGCCAATTTCTGTTAGCTCTTTATACCTATAAGAAACACATGCTTAATTAGAATAAAATAAGCATTATTCATAACATATTTTCTGTTGTATGAATATTCCACAAAAGCTGTTCTAAGAATCTTTTGGAATTTCAGAGCATACCCTTTTACTAGCCACCAGTTTTTACCTGTGCAAGAGGAATATGACAATCTCATGGAGTTTGTTTTTTTATCAGATTTGAATGATCAAATAGATTTGATTACCAAAGCACCAACTAATATCAACTCTTGCTCCTGATGTATGTGTCATTATAAATGCATCCTTCTCTGTTGTATATATTCTAGTTGCACCAAAATCTGCTGCTGTGATACCCTTATTGAAAAAAACCTCCCTTGACACTGATGAACCAGCAAATGCCCACCCTTTATCTCTACTTCCTGTAAGAAATATTTATTGCCATCTCTCTGTTACTACACTTTTATTATGGGATCCTTGGCTCAACACTGGAAAGGCTTGGTGCTGTACCAGGTACTAGGAAAGAACCATCACACCTTTTTCAGAAACCAAAATAAAGTTCTGAAGCAATGATAACCACAACACTCTTTTGCGATTGATTTTCTATTATATCATGATTCATCAAACAAAACAGCCAACACTTAAGAAACACCTATTAAACATGGGCACACATGCAAAGTAACATTTCTTATTTAGCACAAAAGGAAAATAAAGATATGCAAGAAAAACAGCTTTCACGATTCAACATTACATTTGTAATTACATTGGGCCTCATTACGACCCAGGCGGTAAGTTACCGCCTGGGCCGTGATTTTACCACCATGGCGTAAACGTAGCCATGGTGGTTGGCGGATTTACCGCCCCATTCCAACCTTGGCGGGGCGGTAAATCCCCATTTTCCCATTTTCCCTTCCCCATTCCCATTTTGCCCCATAGGGCATAATGGGAGTGGGGAAGGCGTTAATTACGCCACCGTAAATTACGGTGGCGTAATTAACATCAAGGTCCCTTAGCGCCATGGATTTTAACACCTGCTAAAAGCAGGTGTTAAAACCTCCATGGCGCTAAGGGACCTCGGAATCAGGCGGTAAGGGTCGGCGCTGTTTACGCCGCCGTAAAACCCTTACCGCCTGAGTCGTAATGAGGCCCATTGTGTAAACATTGGCAGTTTTTCATATCCAAACCTCTTTAAGGCTCATTCACAATCCCCACCCCAGAACAGTGATTTCTCATTAATTTGAGTGAACCCAGCTAGTATTCATTAGCAAAATTGGCTGAACGACATGCATTCCACAGCACTCCGTGTGACCAAAACAGCCCCCCTTTTTCAAAATTTACAATTTACACACAGGCAAACTCAATTGTCAGTTGGTAGCTCAAGGACAAATGAGTTGTCCTTTTGTGTTCAATTTGACACTTCCCTAATTAGACCATGGGGGTGCTCTAATGAATTATGCTTTTTACCTATACTCACCAAGATCTTATTGCTCGATGCCTCTGCCTGCTTCGTAATTAACCCCAGAGCCAATCACCCTCCCCTCACAGCTACTGTCTCTCGCTGCCAAGATCTGGCTCCGGCTACAGGGTCACAGCGGCCCAGCACACTGACAACTCAGAGCAGCCCCCATCTAGGCAGCTCTGGCCTGCCCCCAGCACCTTTCTCTCATATTTCAAATCTCAATAGCATATACTGAAATCCCCAGCCAAGCCAGGAACAATGACCCAATTTTCTTTTTTTATCTTGCCTTATATCCTTGTTCTCCTTTATCGCATCTCTTACACACGTTTTTCTCCTTCCCTCATCTTTAAAAGCATCTTCCATTCATCTGCCTCCTACCTATATGAATTCCTTACTGTTTCCACTCCTATTCCCAGATGCCACTTGTGATGTCACACGTCAGTCCCTTGTCAGTCAACACTCTCTTTCAGTCACCACCCCAAGTAGCTTTCCTGTCTTTTCTAGTCTTTTCTTCAATGACCCCGACACAGTAATTTTGTCCAACACACCACCCGAGCCCAGCTGAATTTGAAACAAATGACCTTTCCTTCCTGCAGCATGAAAAATGAAAGTGTTCTTTCCAAAGCATATTCTGCTGTATCATCTCGCTCTGAATCCAACATCTGCAAGACACACCGCTGTTCAGCTTTTCAATTTTGTCCTTATTTTCTAAATTACCATTGGAGTGTGAATGTTTGGTCACCTGCAACACAGCCTATGGCCTTAGCAAGCAAACTCACTCTGGCCCCTAAAACGAACTCCTAATGTCAGCAGTGTTAAAGTTAATATGGTTAACAGTTAGTAATGTTAAAGTTGTTAACACTAACATCCTCCGATGCACTATGCTGCACAACTGCTAACTTCCCTACATAATCCCCCTTTTTCTACAGAGCACTGAATAAACATGACTACTCTGCAGAAAGCTAATCTCCTGGTTTAAAAGACATGTGCTCCATGCCATTGACACACTTACGACCATCAATCCCTTCTCCGTCCAAGTGAACATCTCTGTCTGTCGTGGTATTATTTTGATGGACATTCCTTTTTATATTCAGTACTCCATTTTTACTTACATTACAGAGACATGAATCGTAGCTAAAATAAAGTCTAAGCAATTACACATTTCATTAAATTGTGTGTTTTTCGTGCAACCATGTGAGCATGTGTTTTCTTAATACTGAAGTGTCAGCAAATTATTTTTTTTGTTTAATTGTTCATCAGAATTTCCAACAATTGTCCACAGCAAGGAGAAAATAGAAAACAGAAAATATAGAAATTAAGATACAATAAAATAATCATAGTGAAAAAATAGGCAAAATAAATTAAAAAAATCAAAATCATCTTTAGGATTTGGTAGTAACACTTTCTTCACAAAGCCTACTGCTGGCCGCATCTTGAATATAACTTGTTCCCGGAGAGGCCTGTGTCCATGTCAAAGAGTATATCACAAGAAGACTTCAGACTCCCATCTCATCATCTGGATCCCTCTTCCTCGCTTGCAAGTCTCTTTTCTTCTATTCCCCCATTTTAGTCCGTTGGACTCTGCCTTTCTCTGCCCCACTGCCCTCTCTATGGACATCATTCTCCAGGTATCCCCACAGATTACTGATGAAAGCAAACAAGCTAAAACATCTGAATTATAAGAGAGAGATGGACAGGTTTAGTATTAAGAAAAGTTACTTTTCATTTAAAATTTGCCTTGTCTTACAATTGCCTGGAAATAAACATTGTATATATACATGTTACACATTTATTATTCTTAACTCTCATTCATACCTTCAGGCACACCACATCCAACACACATACTTACATGATACGATGGACTCCTGTCATTCCTTGTGTGATTTACTTACCTGACTGCCATTCACTGACTTACTCACCTTGATTTTAACATGACTGTTACACCACCCACTCCCTACTGGTTTCTCCAAACTGCTCTATCCTCTTACTTTCATGGTTTGGGTGAAATGGCTTGATTTGGTTTGTGTTAAACCCTTGACTGGGAATAAGGTCAGTGATGAAATCGAGGGAAAGAGTGTGCCATGGAGTGGGAGGAATGTCCAAAGGTTGCAGAAGACCGGATGGTTTTTGTTTTTGCGACTTATTTTGTGCGCAGACTCCGCAGGACTGAATATATTGGATGACATCTTTACGCCAGGCAGGCCACCAGAAGTTCTGTTTTACCTTGGCTAGAGTCTTGGTGATTCCAGGGTGCCCTTCGATCAGAGAATCGTGATAACCTGAAATGATTTGTTGTTGTAAGTTCTTGGTGGGTATGTACAGATGATCCTTAAAAAAGGGTAAGTGATCTTTGATGGAATATTGTTCCCCCTGCGCTTGCCATGCAAGGAAAGTATCTGGATTCATGTTTCGTTGAATCTCGTTTCTGAGTTCTACTTGGGTTAAGGCCGTAGTGAGGCCCAAGAGTTTGTCTTCCGGTATGATGGGGACTGGGGTCGTATATACTATGTCATCAGTGCCTGTACGAGAGAGTGCGTCAGCTTTTCCATTCTTGACCCCTGGGCGAAATGTGATGAAATAATCATATTTGGCGAAGAAAAGGTCCCACCGCAATTGGCATGAAGACTGGGCTTTAGCTGTTTTAAGATATCGCAGGTTTTGGTGGTCCCTGATAACTGTAATGGTGTGTCTGGCCCCCAGAAGGTAGCGCCGCCAGGCTTTAAAGGCGGATTTGATCGCCTAGAGTTCTTTGTCCGTGATGGTGTAATTAATCTCCGGAGGTGAGAATTTTTTCGACCAGAAGGCCTCTGGATGTAGCTAGCCGGTTTCTGGATCTCTTTGTGAGAGGACAGCTCCCATTGCTATACTGCAAGCGTCCATTACCACGATATAAGGAAGATCTGGGTGAGGATGTTGCAGGATTGGCGTGGAGGTGAACCTTTTCTTCAGTTCCTGAAAAGCTTTTTCTGCTTCTTCGGTCCAGGCAAATTTTTGGTTGTTTTTTCGTAGCAATACAGTGATCAGGTGTACGACCTGAGAGAAGTCTGGTATGAAGCGGCGATAGAAGTTCGCAAAGCCCCAGATACTTTGTACCCCTTTTACTGACATTGGTGATGGCCATTTCAAAACGGCATCTACTTTATGCAGGTCCATTCTGATGCCTCCTGGAGTAAGAATAAAACCCAGAAACTCAACTTCGGTGATGTGAAAAAAACACTTTTCAAGTTTTGCATATAAACAATGTTCACAGAGCTTGGTGAGGACTGAACGGACGGGCTTGATATGATCCTATTTTGAGGTTGAGTACACTAGGATATCATCTATGTACACTAGGGCGCAGACATCAATTAACTCTCTCAAGACGTCATTCATGAAATATTGAAAGGCTGCGGGAGCATTGCATAACCCAAAGGGCATGACTTGATATTCGTACAAACTGTATTTAGTACGGTAAGCAGTTTTCCATTCTTCTCCACTTCTGACCTGAACCAGGTGGTACGCTCCTCAAAGGTCCAATTTGGTATAAATCTGGCCATCTTTGACCTGGTCCAGCATTTCAAGGATAAGTGGCAAGGGGTAACGGTTCTTCACGGTGATCTGGTTTAATGCGTCAATAAAGGTTTTTAAGTCTCCTTTCTTTTTAGGTACCAAGAACAAAGGACTGGCTGCAGGGGACTTTGATGGACGGATGAATCTGGTTGCAAGGCACTGGTCTAAATAAGACTTCAGATGAAGGTTTTCAGGTTCCGTAACAGCATAGATTCTACCACAAGGGACTTCAGCACCTGGTACAAGGTCGATCTGACAGTGATAGGGCCTGTGCGGCGGCAGCGTGTTTGCTTGGTCCTTCTGGAATACATCCCAGAAATCATGGTATTCCTCAGGCAAGGTATTAGTTACTCCCAGGGTTGATGCTGTCGCTCCGGGAGTCGTAGAGATACTGAAAGCAGGTTTCTGTTCTTGATACTAACAGGCTGGAGAGCAGTCACTGGGGAAGGTCAATTTCCTTGCCTGCCAGTTAATCAAAGGGTTGTGAGCGACTAACCATGGCATCCCTAGTATGAGCCGGAATTGAGGTGCCTTGATGAGATCGAACGAAATAAGTTCCCAATGTCCATCCTGGCACAGCAAGGTTATCTCGGCTGTGCATTGGGTTACGGGTCCGTAAGCGATTTCTGTCCCATCCACCGTAGTCACCTTGTCTGTAGTCGGCTTGGAACATAGGGGAAGCCCCATCTCTGCAGCCAGGTCTTGATCTATATAATTCCCAACAGCTCTGCTGTCGATGTATGCTTCAACGGCATGCATTCTTGACGACCGTTGGTTATTAATTAAGATCACCGGTATTGCAAAGTGTGAGGTCGTTGGCTCTTTTCTCACACTCAACAAACTGACCTCTACGTTTGCTGAGCTTGGTAGTTTTCCGACTTAGATTCCTTTTCTTCATCTTTTTCCGTGGCCCGACGATTTTCTTTGGAGGTTTCACTGGGCAGTCCTTCAGGAAATGCCCTGGTTTTCTGCAATACAGACATAGTTGTTGTTGTCTCCTTTTATCTCGCTCTTGTTTTGTTAGTGGAGGTTGTACCCCTCCGATTTGCATGGGCTCCACAGTATTTTCTTGCACTCGAGTTACGTTGTCTCTAGATCGAACGTACACAGCCCGAGGGTCCATTTTGGAACGGTCTGCTTTTCGGTCTTGCAACCGGTGGTCTAGTTGTACGAACAAAACTATGAATTCAGAACAGTCTCTAGGAGGATCAACTTCTTGAGCTAGAACGTCTTTTAATTCGCCTCGTAAGCCCCGATGAAACAACGTGGTTCTTTTGTTTTCAGGACACCTAGCTTCAGCAACCAATCTGTTGAAAGTAGCAATGTACGTTAACAAGTCTGATTCCCCTGTCAGAGGGAAAGGAGTTCATTGTCCACTGCTTGTTCTCGGGTATGGCGAGCAAAACGTTTTTCCATTTCCCTCTGAAATCCCCCAAAGTCATGTAATAAAGGATCGTCATGGGTCACCAATGGTACCGACCAATCTGCTGCGCTACCACAGGTATTATAAAACAAAGGCTACACGAGCTTGGTCATTTGGGAATGCTTCAGGTCTGCAAAGAAAGTGAAGGTGACACTGATTCATAAAAGCGGTGTATTTCCGTGGATCACCTTCAAATCTCTCCGGTGGAGCCAAAGGAACTGTTCCCGGTAACATGCTTTGTACCGGAGTAGAGGTAGTGGATGGCATGGTAGGATTTTGCATCGTTGGGTTGTTTCTACGTAGAGGCATCTGTCCTGCTTGTGATTGCAAGTATTGCCTGCTAATTTCTTCAGTGCGCTCTTTAGTCACTAGTAAGTCTCTCCGGAGAGCGTTAGTCTCTTGTCGGGTAGAATGAACCTCAGCACGAAGTTCTCCTAACAAATGGGCCAATTGGTCTAATTCTGGTGTCTCCATGGCACCCAGGTGGATTGGTTTGGCAGGCATCGCGTTCTGTTATGCTCACCTGGTATCCAAGGGGACGCCACCCAGCCGTAGACACTCTGGTATCCTTCTCTGCGGTTCCCATTTGTGACCAGCGGGGAAGTTCTGCCTGGAATACAGGTGGGCAATGTTCAAAACTTGGCAACTGGGGTAAGCAACCCCCCACCACCCCGTATGCCCGCAGCCCTTCTGGACCTCTCCTTACCTTATTGTTAATTCAGGTGTGCTCTCCGTCCTGCCTTCTTGGCAGGGGCGTGTTGTCCTTTGTGGGCGAATGCGATCTAGTTACTTCACTGATGCCGGCCCGTTTTGAGTCTTTCAGGTAGGTCTTATTGCTGTTGTGTATTGTTGTTATTCTTGCATACCTTTCTTGGTTTAAATAATGTCTTTTTCTCTTCCTTAGGTGCGCGAAAGTCCAATGTGATGCATTGGCTGAATCGGATCTCACCGGTAAATGATGGCGTATTAAGAGCGCCTTGATGCGGTAAGTAGGCGCTATGCACAGCGCTATGATGCCTTGCCTTTGCTAACCTGTTGTCTTTTCTTTCCCATAGATCGCGGTGCTCACCCAGTGTATGAAATCCCGAGGCGATGCTGGTCGAGGGGTGACTTGCGAGGTAAGCTTTTCGGCACAATTCGTTATGTTGTAAAAGTGTCTAATGTCTTGTTTCTTCCTTTTTTGCAGATCCGCCGGTCCGGGAGATGCGCTGATCCTAGGATGCTGTTTGCAGGAGCTGTGGGCAGCTAACAATGAAATTACAGGTAAGCTGCTGCTGTTAACAATGTCCTTTTGTCTCTTTACAGATGCTGTTCTTCCGGGGTTCGCGGGTACAGCTGAACACGATGAGCGAAGTAACGCCAAGCGTGTTATCCAAGTCGGGTGTGGTTTAACTAGCTTCAAGAAAGTAGTCCAGGTAAAGTAGTTCCTAGGCTACCACACCCAAAACACTATACCGCATAGCTTGGTTCCAAGGAGCCAAGCTATGTGGATGCATGCATGTTGGCTGGCACTTGAAATAAAGTAGTTCCCTAAACACAAGTCTTTATTAAGTATGATCCTGGCGCCAAAGGCGCCAGGACTGGCCCTAAAAGGTCCTAGGCAAAGGATGCCTAAGTTTGTTAGAGACCCGAGCCAAGACCCCTCCTGGCCCATGGGCTTGCCAGGGGGGGTTTCTGGATGTGGGTCATGACAGGGACTCACAGTACCCCTGAGGCAAACGAGTATGTTTCAGATGATTCGTTCTATATGAAAGGAAGTCAAATTCTCAGAGTCCTTATGTAGGGTAATGGAGAAAATGCATGGTTTAAATCGACAACAGTAAAATACCTGGCTGTTGACAAGATATTGCACAATATTGTCGCAGGATTTGGAACTAAAGGAAACTCTGCTTTGACTATATTATTTAGAGGGCGAAGATCTTGTATAAATCTTGATGATCCTGTGTTGATTTTTTGACAGGGGACACGGCCAAGTTGCATGGAGAATCTGATGGTACTAGAATTACTTGTTTCATTAGGGCCGATACAGCTTTGAATATCCCCTCATACACTTCTTTGGACATTGGGTACTGTTTTGCATGTGGCAAAATTAAGCTTCATTTTGACTATGCCCCCTCCTTTCAGTAGGCCCACGTCACATGGACTTGTAGTCCAAAAAATACTTGCCACCTTTTCCATGTCTTCCTGAAGAAATGCCAGTCTCATTTTTATCAATGCCATTCTCGTGGTAGCTCTTTGTTCTCAACTTCAATCTAATAAATTAGGCTTGTAAAGAATGCTAACTCATCATCTGAATAGTCATCCCTAAACAGTTGTTCATCTGTCAAGTTTGTCAGCCTATATCCTTCATTGAGGGCTATCAGCGTGCTCCATCCCCTTCCCTCATCATCTGTCCCATGAAGCATCACCCTTTCTTCTCTTTCCACTACTACTTCTAGTACCAAAGAAATAACTTGCCCTTCGTCATAATCCATAGGAATGTCTGGCCTGAACAAAGATGTATCGGGTATCCTTACTTTTTTACCTGCCAATTTAGGTGACCATGATAATAAAACAGTCACTCCACATAAAAAAACTTCATTGTCCATAGGTTGACTCCCCATAAGGCTTTTTTTCCTGTTAAGGTGAATATAAGTTCCTTCACATTCATATAATTTATCTCGGGGTTGAACATACTGGGCCTCATCACGACTTGGGCGGTAACGCCGGTGCTATTAGTGCCGGCGCTATCTGCCCTACCGCCGAACCCCATGGTGCTAATAGCGCTGGATCAAGAGTTCGGCGGTAATGATATTCCCCATTCCCCATTCAGCGCATTCGGGAATTCCCCAATCCCCATTGGACTCAATGGGGAAATTTCATGCTCATACAGCCGGTTGATTTCCCCCTAGCGGTATGAGTGCGAATATTCGGCGGATTTCCCCCCAGCTCAGAGCTGGGGCAAAATCCGCCAATGCCCTGATTTGGCGGACCCTTAAATCCGGCGGTAAGAGCGCTACCGCCGGATGTAAGGGTTACCGCCAAAGTCGTGATGAGGCCCACTACGTCTTCCTCAGTAAAAGGTATTGTCATGTTAAGCTTTGTCATTAAATCACGTCCTATTATGTTTAGAGGTGTCTGTTTAGAGTATAGCAATGGCATAGACATGTCATGTTCCCCTACAGAACGGGTAATTTGTCTGTAAATGAAACTAGTTTTGTCGCCACAGAATATCCTAGAGCATTCATTGGAATGCCGGACATTGGATATTTCCCCTCATGGACAGAGGAACGAGTGGCTTCGTTGTCTACAAGAAATTAAAATGTGTTGCCTCCTATCGTTACCTTGACCCTTGTTTCCTCTTAGGGATCTAGTGTTACTGATAATACTGAACACATCAGGTCATCCTGTGGGCTAGCCTATTGTGGGTATACATTTATCCCTGTGCCTGTGAAAGGATTCCCGCCGACCACAGTCACACTCCGTAATTTGGGCCTTACTACTTCTGTAGTTCCAGTGTCCATTTGCCATTGTGATGCACCCGTGGGTTGCATTGGGATGTATTGGATTTGTTGAGTGGGTGTCTGTTGCATTTGCATAGGTGCTTGCTGTTGCTGTCCCTGTACCGAGTGTGTCTGCAACGGTGCTTGTTGAAATTGCTGAGTTTGGGGCTCATATGCCTGATTTTGTTTGTAATCTTGGGCATAATATCCATGTGAATCTGTATTTATTGTCCAGCATATCCTGTGCCCCTCTTGGAGATTGCCAATTTTGTTGTTGCAGGCCTCCTCTGCTTCTACATGCTCTAGCCATGTGTCCTATTTTTCCACAATTCCAACATGTTAATGGCTGTCGGCCATTAGATCCCCCCCTTCCGTCAGTGTTTTGAAATCCTCCTCATCCTCCTCTTCAGGGCCCATTCCCTCTGCCTCTTGGCATATAATTATACCCATTCTGATCTTGGGTTTTGGCTATATTATTTTGCAGTGGCAACTGCATCACTTGTGCGTGCTTCCCTCGTTACTTGCCAACATTGCTCCCTCTATGGTGAACTTTGATAATTTCCATTGCATCAACTTCACCTTTGCCAATTGTCTCTCTAGCCAGTTTTGCTTCCATTCCCACCTGTTTCTTTAACTGCCTTTGTACTGGTTCTTTCAGTCCCTGACACAATATGTTGTAAAATAATGCTACAGTTTTATCCCACAGTTTGTGTGTCTCCGAACTCCATCTGTCCTGAATATCCTGAATAACGGCAATGATGTCATCCTCCCTCATCTTCCTAGTGTTTATTGACCATTATTGCCACATTATCTGGATAATGTACTCTAAGCGCTAGCCATATGTCTGCTCTACAATTATTCAATGGTGCTCCATCATGCACTGTATTTTGCGCAGTTACTTTTGGATGCCGTGATCTTTTCCAAATGCAATGAGCTCTCTCCAACAGGATAGCTGATAATATGATATGATATGGCATTTATAATAGGCCTTTTATATAATTATGTCAATCCTGAAGTCCTTTTCTCAAATTCTTTGATCCATTGTCCTGCACCGGAGGTTAAACTCGGCAGTGTGAACATGTTCCTTATCCATCTTTGGCCGTGCTATATATTGTGGTCAACCCCCTCTTTTCTCTAATAGTGGAAACTGTGAAAACCCTTGTCCATGGTAATACCTACCCACACTCCTTTTTCTCCAGGCAACATTATCATCACCTGCTTATTTTCTTTCTGGCACTGCCCTTAGTCTGTTCACATAGGGCGCAGACATATCCCCTGCACTGTGCGATCGAATTTGCAGTCGTTCATTATCTGGTATTGGTTCTGGTGTTCTTCTTATATGGTCCTCTATATCTAACATTTTACCCCTTTATCTACACTTGATTCTCTTGAAAATCTGTATACACCCTCTTCTTGTGTCTTCTTATTTTGTTTCCTTTCTTCATCTGACATTATTATGCCCCAACTGGTATGACTATTGTCCTCTTCCACTTCATCGAGATCTAACCTATTTAAAAATAATGTTCTATGATTGTCTGCTCTGACGTCATCTAAGCTTCCTCCTATTTCTCTAAAGGAAGCCCCATTCACCCTCTTGAATTCTATACCCTTCCTTATCCCTGATTTTTCTATTTGATTTCCCCATCTTTGTCCTTATGGTATCTGTGTCATCTTCTCTCCAATGTGGCATGTCTGATAATCGTTGCAACCCTCCATGGGATGGTTGTGATCCTCTCTCTTCTTTTGTTTGCTCTTGCGTTTCTATGAGTATCATGCTTCTATGGCATAAATATTCAATCTCATCATTTTTAAATCCCCTACTCCTGTTAATTTCTTCCTCTCTTCTCCTTATTTCCCTTAATTCCTCTTCCTCTTGCCTTCTTTGTAACCTACGTACTTTCAATCTTTGGGCTTCTACTTATTCTCGTTTTTCTACTTCTTGTCTCTATTTTTACCTCATGCTTTCTTTGTTCTTCCCTTCGCTTACATTCCTTGTTCCTTTCTTGTTTGTATAGTCTCTCTTCTTCCTTCTCTTTCACTTTCTTATACCTCTCTTCCCTTTCTTCTCTTTCTCGAAGTCCATCAATAACTTTACTATCTAGTTTAAGCAATGTTTGTCCTCCCATCCATTTGTTCTGTACTATTGTTATACCTTTAGCTGTATCTTTTATTCCTCTTTGTTTGTCTGCCTCTTCCTCTATTACTATCTGTTTATTCTGTCTACAGCTTTTCTAATCACACTGTTTACTTCCATCGCGTGTCTGTATATATTTGCCTTCTCTGCTTTTATTCTCTTCCTCTGTCTCTATACTGGTATAGGTAGGGGGTTTTTGTTGTGGATTAACATACCACGCTGCTGCTTTTAATTCTTTTGTAGGATAAAATCCCTTCTCTTTATCCTCTATGTCTTGTTTCTCAGGAGGGAAGAGAGGAGCTGAAGGCGTTACATCTTCCCCTTTATGCTGATTAAGAAGCCACTCCCTATAGACTGGGTCTTCTCTCTCATTCTGGTACATTTTCCAAAGCTCTAATACTGCCAATCTTTTTTTCTAGCTTCTTTCCCTTATGTGAAGCATGTAAATATGTCAAGAGATTACGTATTTCTGTATTTGGCAATGAACCTCCTGTAGGGCAGGGCATAAATATTTTATTGGTCGTGCCCTCAATCCATTCGGAATGATACTGCCTAATTTTGGCTGTATATCTTGGTGTTGTTCTGCATAAATGTGTGAGAGGTGTTTCTTCCCTGATTGTGAGATCATAAAACAATTCCTATCATGGTCTAGCCCCGTGTGGGCGACCACGCATCAGTCTTAGGCAATCTTAGACAATTTCCTAGTGGGGTGGTGTGGATCACTATGCCCCCCCTGCTTTCGTATCTCATGGCCTTTGTGCACTGTATTACTTCAAGAGTACTCCTAACCACATGCTCCTACCTTACTCCTATGGACACAATAACATAAGACACAAAACACATGAATCTATTCAATTATAACAATAGAATACGTGTATTCATGCACAGCAAGGCATAATGCAAGCAATAATGTAATGCACATATCGAATGTGCACCTTTATACTTTTGGTGCAAATCTACCATGCAGTGTAATAACTATAAGCCTTACAGGCTTCTAATGCAAGCCTGTGATTAGCTGGATCTATCGTGTCTAATGCAATATGCATATGGCAAGTGCCAGCATTCAGCATTCCTCTCCATTCCACACCATTCTTCACTCTCTCTCTCTATGACAATTCCTGTCTGATTTCCCCGTCTCCAAACCCAAAGCTCTGTGTGAGTGTCTGTTCTAATTCCCCCATGCAATATTCCCCTTTCCAGCTCTGTGTCTCTACTCTCTCTGGCCTCTCTCTTAAGATCTGGTCGCTCGAACTGCCTCAAGCCTCTGCCAAGCTCTCAAATCTCTGCCAAGCTGATCTGCCAGGGCTCATCGATCTCTGCCAAGCTGGTCTGCCAAGGCTGCATCAATGCACACCAAACGCCTCTCTCTCAATCTCAAAGAGAGCGGCTCCATCCAAAACTCCATCTAGCACCATCTAGAACTAGCATCTCTCGATCTCATGCCAACCAGACATCTCTCTCTCATCTAACTCAAACTCCATCTACATCTAAAAACTCCTATCTCTTCACCTCTGGTTATACTGTGCAATGACGTATACAAATCCCTATGGTTACATTAATTCTCTAAGCTATAACGCCTCTTTCTGTTCTGTCAGCGTTTCTAAATATGAGCAATGCCTGAAAGTCTGTGTTTGCATGTACTTTCACTCCGTGTTCTTTGTCAATGACTGCGTTTTCTGTGTCAATGTGACATTGGTCATCATATCTACTAGCATGGCCTTCTTCTGTCTGCCTGCAAGACACCATCTTACCATCTATTCCTCCATTCACTGTCATGAAATCCCTCTCTCCTCCTGCATGCAAAGCTCTGCCTGCTGCTCATGGCACGGCCTCCCACCTTTTCTCTCTCTGCGAACACCAGCCCAAGGCTGATTAGGCCTCCTTCTCCATCCCCACTCCACTCGGACAAAGGTTGTGTTATCTGTCTGTGCCTGCCAAGCAACTGTTTACATTCCTTTCTTCACACTAATTCATAACAATCTCCGCACTCCACAGCACAAACAACTTCTGTGTGTCTCCATTCAGAAATGGCTTTATAATGCAATAGGCTGCATGCTTTCTCTATAGTGCTTACTCTCTCACTCGCAAATCCAAGCGATATCTAATGCAAACTCATTGCATATTCTGAGTGCGTGTCTCTCTACTACATGCATACATAATACATAAATATCTCTACATGTCTCTACAAATATATCAATGTGTCATTCTAAATGGCTCTACATGGCATTTCAAATATGACAGTGTGTCATTCTACAAGCAAATGCAAATGCATACATAGTGGCAGTCTAATAATGTGGATAGTCTAATGATGCTACTTCAGAATGTACAATGGATAACTAAACAGGATACAAAGATGGAATGATTCCATAGCAAAGAGTAATGATGCCATAATGATAACAATCCAGGCTTCTCCATTCTATCATGCTCTACAATCTCTCCTCTTATCATTATTTTTTTTTATTTACTTGTCTATAATCAAAACAAAATCTGATTTTTACAAGAAATCATATCTCATATCACATTTAGTAGAAAGATGAACAAGTAGTACAATAAGAACGTAAAATTGAAAGGAACAGAAGGAACATTTCAAACATAGAGCATCACTCAGGATAAAGGAAGGAAGAGGAGAATCCGCACCGAATGGTAGAACTTAGTTATGTGACACTGGATGGACTGCCAGTCTCTCTCATAAGTTTAAGTGCAGCCTCCAGCGTCTTTACCGCCGCTGCAGTCCATTTTGTCTTTTCACCTGCGACCAGGCAACACCACCATGTGTCCTCCTCTCGAAGTGTCACATCGCACATTAAGGGTAACAAAAAAGCTTCTTGCAAGTGTGCTGTTTTGGTACAGTTCAAGAGTAAATGTCTTACAGTTTCCACCGCTTGTGTCTCTGGGCATAGTCTGCAAGTTTTGGATAGAGATTTAGTCCGAATAGCTTTGATTTCTTGTGTTGGCATTAGGTTAAATCTCATTTTCATGAATATTTTCTGTAGTCTTTTATTGGGGAAATTTTATGCAATAGTTCATAGGTAAAGCCAGTTTATTTGTTGTAGGCGGTAAGTGAGCAAGTAGTTTGTTTGACATGTTTGGATCCAATCCTCTTGAGCTATTTTCCTCTTGATCTTACAAGGGTTTTGCATTAAAGGGATGGTCTAGTAAAAATTTTTATTTAAAAAATACATAGGCAACATAAAAAAAAAATACTAGCATTCTCCGTTTTAAAACTTCCTATGTAAATCTATCACTTTGGGTCTCCGGTGCTCCCAGGGGAGGCAGAAACACACGCGGTTATGTTTACATGCCGCGTAGTGTTTCTACCTGCAGCTGATTTCCCATTTGGGGCTCTCGGGCTCCCCGTGGGGAGCCCGAGAGCCCCAAATGGTAAAGCAGATTCAGGCAGAAACAACGCGGCATTGCGGAAAACAACCGCGTTGTTTCTGCCCCAAATGGGAAAGCAGATTTAGGCAGACAACGCAGCATTTACCATTTCCCATTTGGGTGTCTCGGACTCCCCACGGGGAGCCCGAGAGCCCCAAATGGGAAATCAGCTGCAACTGGAAACACTACGCGGCATGTAAACATAACTGCGTGTGTTTCTGCCTCCCCTGGGAGCACCGGAGACCCAAAGTGATAGCCACAGCAGGCAGAAACACACGCGGTTGTGTTGGAAAACGCTGCGGTTTTTCTTTCCAAGTTTCTCAGGCTCCTCCGAGCCGGAGGAGCACGAGAAACTTGGAAAGAAAAACCGCAGCGTTTTCCAACACAATGACGTTGTATTTATGTTTGCGGTCGCTTCAAAAGCGACCGCAAACATAAATACAATGTTTTTAAAGCTGCGGTTTTATTTCTAAGTTTTCCAGCCTGCTCCAGCCCGGAAAACTTAGAAAAAAAACCGCAGCTAGTGCTTATTTAAAAAAAAAAAAAAATAGCACTTACCGAGATTCAGCTGCAGCTTTCCTGCTCTGGTCTCCGGTCCCCGTCCTCCGCCTACAGCACTAATGAAGGGAAAGCCACCCAGCGGTAGCCTTTGTTTACTACAGCTGGCTGGCTTTTCCTTCATTAGTGCCGCAAAAGCAAAAGCCAGCACAGGAGGGCCTCCATTTCACAAAATGGATGCGCCCATGTGCTTGCTTTTGCGAATTTTGAGCTTCAATAGCTAAAAATTTTACATAGGAAGTTTTAAAACGGAGAATGCTAGTATTTTTTTTTATGTTGCCTATCTATTTTTTAAATAAAATTTTTTACTAGACCATCCCTTTAAATCGTCAGATGTGCAGGCTAAGTCTGCCAGTTTCTTTTGCAGTTTCTGCTCCCATTTATTTAGGGCGATGCAGTGTCCTTGGCTAAGTTCCATCTGAATCGATTTGAATATTAGAAGTGCGTCAGGTGAAATAATTTTCTGCAACAGTCTTATCTGGCTTTGATCGACTGACTCTTTCAGCGATAGAAGGCCCAGTTCGCGCCTAATCGCTGAAATTGATGTCGATTTGGGGAGGCCCAATACTGCTTTCCATAGAAAACCTTCCAGTTTTGGCCATATCATGTCTTGGATGTTCAGGGCTGCGTCCATAGCGTAGGTTATTGATGGCACCACCTTTTTGCTTATAGAACTGTATTGCCGGTAATATTCAGAATTTTGCATATTTCCGGTCTACTAGCTTGGTTTGGGTGGTTAGTGTTTTTATTTTCGGCCACAGGGCCTGGTGCATAGCTTTTTCCAAACGTGTTGCATAAAACATTTTTCCCAAGTATTTTATGCTGGTAACAATTTCTAATTTGGTATTATTTAAGTACCAGCGTCCCTTGTTGGTGGTTGGTCGATTTTTCTCCATGATTAGAATTTTAGATTTGCCGATGTTTATTTCCAGATAATTTTCGTCAATATAGTTTGCCAGGTTGATGAGTTGTCGCTGAAGCCCTATTTGGGTTTGATCCATAAGGATAAGGTCGTCCGCGTAGAGTAGTCTGGATATTGAGTTACAGCCCCCTTTTGGTGGGAAGGCTCTTACCGCCAGTTGGGTGTATTGGAAATTGCCCAGGAATTAAATAAAGAGGGCAGGGGCGAGCGGACATCCATGCTTCACGCCACGTTCTGATGGAAATTGATCTGACATAATTCCAAGTCTATTTAGACGAACTCTCAACTTCGTGCCCGTATGAAGTGCAATCATTGGTTCTAGGATTTCTCATGGGCAATTCCAGTTTGATAGTTTGGACCGGAGCTTCGAGTGGCTGATTTTATCAAACTATTCAGTCAAGTCTATAAAAGCTATGAAAACTTTTGGTGCACCATTCTTCACATTTTCTTTTATGATGTTTAATATCATGATGTTTATACTTGTGCTTGCATTTTTAACGAAGACCGTTTGCAATTGGTCCAAACAAGGAGATAATCTAGCCCATCGGTGGAACCTGGTAAGTAAAAGACTAGCAAAAATCTTGCCCATGATGTCTAGGAGGGCTATGGGACGATAATTTGCCGGAGTGTCTCTGTTTCCCTTTTTGAAAATGGGAACTATAAGTGCTTCCGTCCATGTTTTAGGAATCTGTTTCTTTATCTGACATTGGCTGAAAATGTTTGTTATTAGAGCAGACCATTCCTGAGGGTGTTGTTTTAGGTCCATATTGGTTGGGCCATCAGGTCCCGGTGCTCTTGACATTTTCAATTTCAGGAATGCAGTCAAAATCTCATCTTGATCGGCAAGGTCAACCCATGTTGTAACCGTGAGGCATATGTCATTTTTTGTAGTTTCGGGGAGAGATGTAAATTGTGCTGCAAAAAAGGTTGTCCAAGTCGATTCCGGAATTTCATTTGAGATTTGGTTGTTTGTCTCACTGCTTTTGTTTATAATTAAAGCCCAGAAATCTCTCTAGTTTTTTGACGTCAAGGTTTTCAACATTTGTTCAGCATCGTTCTGATATATAGCTGCTTTATGGTGTTTCAACCATAGTCTATATGACTTTGTAGTGGCTATGGCAATTTCTTTTTGTTCAATGTTGTTTGATACTCTGGCCAACCGCTTCAGTTTGCGGACTTCTCTTCTTTTCAAAACCAGTTGAGTGTCATATTCGTGAGTCCTGTTTCCATGTGATGGTGTTTGATTTCCTTGCTTTTTTCTATATGTCACGAAAAGAGGGAGGTAATTTGGTCTGATTTGCGAGGACTCAGGGCTTTTGTTTTCTTCGTCAAATTTCTGGGCAATCTCCTTGACGTTTGTTGTTGTAAATTGGACTCGCAGCGACTTACATGATATCTCCACGTGAAAAGGATAGGTTTCTTTTGGAATTTTCACTGATTCAAGAGTCATTGTTAACAAATTATGGTCGCTGGTTTTGGTTCTGAAGACTTCGTAATACTCTACAGAAGGTAGAAGCAAATGTGAGATGAATATATAGTCCAGCGTCGCTGAAGTGTCAACCCGTTCCCAGGTTGGAATCGCTGGAAGGTGGCCTCGTAATGTTGCCACGTTGTGGAAATTTCTGGAGTCCATGAGGTCTGTCCATAATGCACCTCGTTCTAAAGATGGCGACGATTGTATACTTGTCAGAGGTTGCTCACACCTGGCGTTCAGATCTCTGCAGATAACAATGCGGTCGATGCCCAATTCGGCAGTGAGTTTGTCTAGGGTGTCCGCAACGGCACTGCAGAAGTCGGTGTTGTTAGTTCTTTGCGGATTCCAATACACATTTAGGATAGCTAAATTGGATTTTGTTTTTCCCCCTGTTACTTTTTCTGGGCGAAGCTACTCTGTTTGTAGCGCCAGAATGCCATAAGTTTCTGTCACCTTCATTTTGATCAGGATGCCTGAACCAAGTTTGACAGCAGTTAAGAGGCCTGACGATGGTCTGCCAAACATGCCTTTACTCGCTGGTGAAATATAGGTTTCATACCCGTCAATTGTTGGTTTCTCCATCAGCCAGGTCTCCTGAAGACAAATAATATCAAATTAGGCCAAATTAAATGCATCTGGTTTGGTCAGATGTTCGTGGTCTCTCGTGTTCCACGAACACATAGATGATTCCTTGGATTGCATCTCTGGAAGGAATTCAGAGGTAGAGTTGCTGGGTGACGTCGCTGGATCATTTCGTTGTTATTTTTGAGAATTTGGATTAAGCACCTTTTTTCAGCCATCTCCATGGACCTGAAGGCTCACGTCTTTTGTTATGAGACCAATCAGAGCTTTGGTTGGTCGAGGATCGGTGTCTGCAATTTTTCTCCAGTCTGTCATTTCCTTCTCATGTTTTCAGTGTATTTTGTTTTTTTGTAGTTTCTGTTCTCATTCGTTTGATGGTATTTCGATTGAAATCTCCCTAGGCGGTTTTCCCCTTTCTCCTTATACATCTCACTTCTTTCATTTGTAAACTGCTCTTCCGTGTTTGTTTGATAATCAGAATGCTTTTCCGCCACTTTACTTGAGGGGTGCGTGTTTCTGTCCACTAACACTGGTGTGGTAATTTCCGCAAAGGCAAAGCCTAGTTCGTTTAAGGCCGAACTCACATCTTGTTTTAGATCAGTGCTTGCCGTCTTTGTAACGTGGAGGTATGCTTTTGCCTTCTTGTCTCTATGATATGGTTTGATCAACACCAGGTCCGCCGTATCTAAATATTTCAGTGTTGGAATTTTGGTCAAGATTTTAAGAATTGTCTTTCTCTTTGATACTAAAGAGTTTTTCCCAGCTGTCAATTGCTCCATCTTGAAGATTCGTGTTTGAGAGAATATTGTGGCCTTTGTTGCTCCTGACCGTAACTTGGCCATGTGTGTTTCCTTTGTACTTTTCAGTCTTTGACAGGTGGATTTGTTTCTTTTTTCTGTGGTTTGTTTCACATTTTGTTGTATTTTCTTTATTGGGTCCGATGGGACTTTTCCAAGATCTTGACAGACAATGTCTTTGGGTATATGAATTTCCCGTGTGACCACAGGGAAGACTGCGGTCTTCTGTGTATCTTGAGTGGTGGGTTTAATTGCTATATTAACAGTCCGCTCTGGGTTTTGTTGAATGTTGTCTGGGGAATCAGAGACTCATTCTTGATCCAAACGCACTGTTAGATCTGAGAGTGACAAATTTCCCGATGAGTCTACCATAGATGTGCTGGAGTTACCTAATTCAATTATCGCTTGTTCTTTCGATGTGTTGTGGGAGACTGGACCTCGGGATGTTTTAGAAGTTTTAGAAGATGTGGCTACTTGAGTTGGTACTGATGGAGTCAGCTTTACCATATTGAAAATTGTAGCAACTTTTGGCAGGTCTTTGTTTTTTTTCCCATTTCGCAGTTTTGTATCAGGGCGACCTATAGACCTAGTGGAACTGTCATTTACACCATCAGTTTTTGGATCCCTTACACTCAGCAATGGAGTTCGCTCCGTTTCGAGGTTCAACTGAGTTTCGTGCGTATGAATTACATTAAGTTTGGATTCAATTCGATTTTCAAGACGGGCACATTTTTCATCGCGTTTTCTTTCATTCTCAATGTTTTGTTGGGTTAGAGCTGTAATAAAACCCTCCAGGAAAGTTAGTTTGGTGTTTGTCATGGCTGAGAGTGCTAATGAATCTTTCATTGAGTCATTTATTGACTCGTATAGTTTTACGAAGGGGCCAGTCCCACCGGGATTGCCGACATAATCGTGATAAGATCCGTTTTTTTTGTTGGGGTATCTTTGGGAAGGTTTCCAAAAGTGTCGCTGGGTCTTCTATTTCTGACTGGGGTTGAGATGTTGTTTGGGTAATGTCCTTGAATTAAAGATCTCCAGGACGGGAGGTCAGCAGTATTCCTTGTTTGCCCCTGCTGGGCCAACACTGGTTGAGTCAGCAGAGGTTGGAGTGTACTTCTTTGATCCAGTCCATTCGTTATCATGGAATTAACTGAAGGCATTAATAAATCAGTTTCTCATCCCGACCTATCCGGGCAATGAGGCGGGACGTCGTCGTCTAACAGGTTGATTTGGACTTTAACTGCCCCCTTAGATGGTAAAATGTGATCGTTTTCTCTCCCATAGAGGTCACCAGAGCTTTTTGTGCCTGGAACGGTGTCCTGCACACCAGAGGCCTCAGCTAAGATGATTTGGGAAGGGACTTCCTTGGTTTTTCTTTGTTCAGAGGCCGAGGGAGCTTCTATGACTGCGTCCAACATTTCAGCATCTGAAAGTTCTACCTCGATTTCTGGTTTCTTCTTTGTTTGTTTGGAGAAGAAATCTTTTAGAACATGAGACGTCAGGGAATTCTGTTGGAAAAACTTCCCGGCTTCTCTCTTTTGAGTTGGTGCCTTAAATCTTTTTTCTTGTTGTTGTTGATGATCTTTGTGCAGGAGTTCCCCCTGCTCCTTAAGGATCTTTTTTGTTAAAGCTCTTTTTTTTTAGTAGGGACATTGCTATGTCTCTTTTTTGCATGATGAAATCGTTTGTCGAGACATTAGATAAATTGCGCGGTGAGTCTCGGTCTACGTCCGAATCCATGGTTTCTACCCCCTCTGTATTACAGGAGGTAGTTTGAAAGTTATCTTTTTTTTGTAATTACTTGAGTAGGGCGCAGTGAGGCCACCGAGCAGCAGAGGGCACCCCTGTGTCCTCACCGCGTGTGTTTATCGCCTTTGCAGCCGGGCTGGCACAGGTCTCCGCCTGCAAGCCGAAGCGAGGAGCCTGCTTGTCAGCTGTCAATGCCTGTCCGACATCTGCTGCAGGGGCCAGAGACATGCCGCCCCCAGCCGCCTCCAGCTCCGGATCTGCCGAGGCTCTGCCCGCATCCCCCCCTGCCTGGGACGTTGTGGACCGCTGGCTGAGGTTGGCCTGGCAGCGTCCTTTGACACCGCTTGTTTCCACCCCACTCGCCGCAGCGGCGGCCCGCGGTGCACAAACAGACGGCAACAGGGGAGAACGAGGGCCAGACGGCACAACCACCGGCGGTCAGTCAAACCATTCGAGCGGTACTGCCTCTCCAGGGCAGACCGCCATACCCCCAAGTAAGGGACAAGCGGGCGGCGTTGAGCCAGAGGTTGGGAGAGGAAGCGAGGAGGGAGTGTCAAGCGGGGGGAGGTTGTTGGTGTGGCAGGCGCCTCCTCCCCGCTACTTTCCTCACTGTTTTCCTCCGACTCTCTCGTCGTCGCTCCATCTTCGGTGTCTTCGAGATCGGAGCTCAGGTCCTCCAGAAGGCAAGTGGTCATTTCGCTGGGTATAGGAGATATTTGTGCAGTTGTAATGGTTGGTTTTTTCTGTAATGCAGTGGTCGAACTGAAGTCAGAACTACAGTTTTTTTTTCCACACTCGCGGCTTTGTGGTTTCCTTTCCGATTTTGCAGTTGGGCATATTTACTCCTCAGCACCCTGTCTGAAGGGATTTTTTGCTGAGGCAGGTGCTGGGGGGTCGAATTTTCCATGATATGAGTCTTAGAACTGCGTGAGTCAGTAGCTCTAGGAAGCAAAGGCAGAGCTTTAGGGTCTGCTTGCAAGACCATATCTCCTCACCTACTCACCTCCTATCCTCAGTAGACTGCTGTTGACTGCTCGCACCTCAGCGAGCCAACTCCGCGTGCCGCTCCGCGTGAATGCTGGGGGTTTTAACCTCTGATGCAGTCACTGTAGAAAGACTTGAGCCAGGAAGCAAGGAGGGCAGGGACTGCTGTTGACTGCTCGCACGTCAGCGAGTCAACTCTGCGTCAATATATAATCATTACTAACTATATGTCAAACAAGACATAGCAATGTGGCATGCTAGAACAAAGCAAAGGGAAAATATTATATTTCATGCAAAAAAAAAACTTTTAAGATCAGTGGCAAGCTAAAAATTGAAATGCATAGCTGCAAATGTGTCAGAATTCAAAATAGCATATTCAAATTTCTCATAGCAAATCATAGCAAAAGTCAAGTCAAAAGTCAAAGCCAAAAAGTGTGAAAGTGTCTCTACAAGCAGATATTTCAAAACGAAAAATGTCATGCATAAAATCAATGCATATGTACTGTGGATATCAGGTGTTTTCATTTTAGCAATGTGTCAAGCACAAAATGACAATGTCACTTTCACAGATGTCAAAGCTCATTTCAGATGTCAGTAGTCAAACAGCCCACATTAATTCATTACAGATCAATGCATACATATCAGTTTATACATCTAGTATATTGGTCATATAGGCCAATTCATTTACATTATTCCAGTCCAAGTTATTTCCAGGTTCTCACTCATGAGGTATGTGGGTCCGCACATCTGTGCACAATTCCAACTCAGTACAAATCCAGTTATAATGCAAAAGTTTCAGCCAAGGAATGTGAACAAAGCATGTCAACGAAGCGAGTGTTCACAAATGAGTCACAAATGTGTCACAACGAGCACAGCAATGTGTTCAGCAAAGGTCTTCAATGTTCATCGCAAAGTTCTCCACAGCAACAAATGTTAGCAGATTTTGCACAGAGCTCCAAAAAGGCAGGAGCAAGCATCAATTGTGTCGGAAACATATGCGCCCCATTTGTCCGTATGGGGTGATCACATTGGTCCTTCACCTTTCAATGGTAGCACCGGGAAAACCGTGTGTCAGAACTTTCAATTTGATGCAGATTGATACAGCTCATCCGCTCCCTTTTCCATAGGCCTCCATTCCCACTTCTTAAATTTGGGAACAAAGGCGAGTGTTTGCAAAACAATGCAGATGTCAACTCTCCAGTGGCAATTCCATGCACGGTGACCCTTCTACATAGGCCCAACTCCAGCTTTCAAATTCTCTCTTTCCTTGCCAGGTCATGCTGTTGCCAGTTGTTGCCATGCCATTATTCCAGTTCATGCCATGCCAGTCCCTGCTCTTCAAATGAGGGACCAGCCAACGTTGAATGCAAGTGCAAATTTCAAAGCACCATCGATCAATGCTCTATCTCTTTCACTCAAGAGACAAAGCTTCACTGCTTTCTAAACGTGGACCAGAAATTCAAATGCTTTCAGAGCGCGTATTCCTGCTCATTCCCATTTTTCTCTTCTCCTCAGGCCCAAACTTGTGTCTTGTTCTGGTTCACAAGGTAAGGCCTTCCAACTGGGTTCTCTTCTCGCTGCATATTACAACTCAGCTCACAAACAAATTTCTCCTCTTGCTAAAAAATCTTTCACTGATCTTTCTCTCTCTCTTGGCACTGAATGCTGCAAGGTGTATTCTCTCTGTACAGTCAGTCACAATCTTCACTTTCCATGGCAATAGTTGTCATGCCAGGAATTCGGGTAGGAAGCACGTTTTCTGGGTACATTCTCAGAGCACAGCCATAGCTCAGCAGCAATGTGCGCGCCTTTGAAGCAGGATGACACGAAGCAACACAGGTCCGATCCACGGATCCGCGCTTAGAAATCTCTGGGTGTTTAAGCGTGTTATAAATACGCAACGAAGATGAAAAATAAATAAACAATTATGCAACCAAAAAACAATTCCTGTAACAGTGCCTCGATGCCCGCGGGCTGTCTGAGCGCTTTAAAAATTTAAAAATAAAAATACATAAATAGACAAAGCCACACCCTAAGGCCTGAAATCGGTCGGTCGGCATTCCCCAAAAGTGCTGCTGCAAAGCGTAGCAAAAGTCAGATGGTGTCACATCACAAGCTGACAAAAGCCAGTCTCTTTTCGGTGCTGCTTCAAAACAGCCATGCAAAGTCACATCAAGGTCTGGTCAATCTGGTCTGGTCATGCTGCTTTCAGTCGTCATGCTGCTGCATATCATGGTCTTGTCAATTCCTGCGATGCAATCTGGTCAGTCATCGATGCGATCTCAGTCTGGTCAAGGTGTTTCCAGATGTCATGCAAAGAAAACAAAAGTGCAAGTATCAGTTTTCAAATCAGTTTCAGGTGTATTCAAAGCCAGAAACAAAACAGCATTTCTCATTGTGCACTGCTGCACATAGCTAGTTCTAAACTCCCCATGTCTCTCAAAAGACATCAATGCTATTTCTTCAGTGTATCAGTCAGTTCTAGTGTATCAATGTATCAGTGCATCTGTCTGACCATGCCTGTCTCTCCATGCTGCTTAATGCACATTCAAAAATTGCACATTCAAATACTGCACATCTACATTCCTCTCATTCAATTGCACTCCATGTCCTACATTGCTTTCTGTGTCATTTCCCTGTCTTCTAGCCACACACTCCCCTTTTAACATGATATAGTCACGACAATGCTGAATCACTCCATGTTGAAAAAACAAATCGATTTAATTCAAACGAACACTGCCTCCCACATGTGCAATGCAATTCAGATTCAAACAACATTCCTTCTTTTCAAATAAACAGTCTGCACGATGTTTCTGTCTAATGTAAACAAACTTTCTCTCCATGCACTCATTCAAACTCAAAAAATTCCAGGAATCCACTATCTCAAAACATCCAGCTATAGCATGATTCACTCTATTAACGTTCTCCTTCAATGCTATCCAGGTTTCAATGTCAACAGACAAAAAAAAAATGTTCACTCGATGTAGGCAAAATACTGCTGTTATCACTGCTTCCAACAATGTCATCACAAATGTAATTTCTATTCAAATCAAAGATTTTCACATAACTGCCTTCATGCAGAGGTGTCTCCAATGCTACAGTTTCATAGGCAAACCCTCTATGCACTCTCTTCATGTCTGTCAAAAATGCACTCTCTATGTCCTCTATTTCCTGGCAAACCCCTTGTTCAATCTGTTCAATTTGTTGCTCTGCTGTTGCTGCAATCTCTTCATTTATTGCTGCCCTATCAGTGGAATAAACTGCTTTCTGGGTCACACTACTTCTGTACAAATTCTGAGGTAACTCTTTCTTCCCATGAACAATATTAATTTCTCTAGGAACTCTGTTCCTGCCCATCACTGCTGTTGTTAACAAAGATTTCAATGGGACTGCTACTGCTGGGACATTTTCCCAGTGTTTAATTACATGTCTGAGACAATATATTATTGCCTGCAAGTCACTAATATATGGACTCATGTCTGCTCCTGCTACTTCACTATTCACTTTCAATTTGGTCGGTGCCGGTGAAATTTCCCAGGCCTCAAGCATATTTCTAAGCCGATTTCTTCTTGCTTTCAAATCATTAAAAAATGTGCTCATTCTGCAGTTTTAATTATTCACCCTCGGGATTTCTCTCCAAACAATTCTCACGACACTCAAGTGAGTTTAAAAAAAAAACAAGTTTCAAGACTTCTCTAAACATGCAGATACAGTCGTCAACTTGCCAAAAATGTGCACACACATTTCAACCAATAGAAATCCAAAACAAAGGTCAGATTTCCCCAAAAGTGTCAGTCTCTGTGGATTTCCAAACAAACAAAATACCACAAGCGTCTTCAAGAAAAAACCTGTTTCTCTAGCTCGGCTAAATAAATGTACATTCATTCCCAAATATTGCCAGTCATTAAATACTGCTCTGGATCAATTCCAAATTCAATTCCGGATTCAAAGTCAGTCAGACAATTGCATTCCCCTACCTACGGTGAACAAAATTGTGGACGAAGCATGCTCTAATTCATAACATCCTCAAGACAGACAAAACATGAAATATTAAAATATCTACTCCCACAAACTAAGTAACAGAAAACAAAACACAGCTGCACAGGATGTTCAAACTTTGACTGCTGCAAAACGATAAGTGGACCAACAAGCCAGCTGCAAAACTCTGCAGACTAAACCCTTTGTTCCATGTTATCAGTCAGCATTAGTGAAGTCCCGCGTTATGGGCGTCCAGCTAGCTCAGTCGGTAGAGCATGAGACTCTTAATCTCAGGGTCGTGGGTTCGAGCCCCACATTGGGTGCCATTTTGTGAGATCATAAAACAATTCCTATCATGGTCTAGCCCTGTGTGGGTGACCATGCATCAGTCTTAGACAATCTTATACAATCTCCTAGGGGGTGGTGTGGATCATCATGACCCCCCTGCTTTCGTATCTCAGGGCCTTTGTGCACTGTGTTATTTCCAGATTACTCCTAACAACATACTCCTATCTTACTCCTATGGACACAATAACATAAGAAACAAAGAAAACACATGAATCAGTTCAATTATAATAATAGAATACATTTATTCATGGTCAGCAAGGCATGATGCAAGCAATAATGTAATGCAAATATCAAATTTGCACCTTTATACTTTTGGTGCAAATCTACCATGCAGTGTAATAACCATAAGCCTTACAGGCTTCTAATGCAAGCCTGTGATTAGCTGGATCTATCGTGTCTAATGCAATATGCATATGGCAAGTGCCAGCATTTAGCATTCCTCTCCATTCCACACCATACTTCACTCTCTCTCTCTATGGCAATCCCTGTCTGATTTCGCCTTCTCCAAACCCAAGCTCTGTGTGAGTGTCTGTTCTAATTCCCCCATGCAATACTCCCCTTTCCAGCTCTGTGTCTCTCCTCTCTTGCCTCTCTCTTAAGATCTGGTCACTCGAACTGCCTCAAGCCTCTGCCAAGCTCTCGAATCTCTGCCAAGCTGATCTGCCAGGGCTCATCGATCTCTGCCAAGCTGGTCTGCCAAGGCTGCTTCAATGCCAACCAAACGCCTCTCTCTCAATCTGAAAGAGAGCAGCTCCATCCAAAACTCCATCTAGCACCATCTAGCATTTCTCGATCTCATGCCAACCAGACGTCTCTCTCTCTCATCGAACTCGAACTCCATCTACATCTAAAAACTCCTATCTCTTCACCTCTGGTTATACGGTGCAATGACGTATACAAATCCCTCTGGTTACATTCATTCTCTAAGCTAAAACGCCTCTTTCTGTTTTGTCAGTGTTTCTAAATATGAGCAATGCCTAAAAGTTTGTGTTTGCATGTACTTTCACTCCGTGTTATTTGTCAATGACTGCGTGTTCTGTGTCAATGTGACCTTGGTCATCTTATCTACTAGCATGGCCTTCTTCTGTCTGCCTGCAATACATTATCTTACCATCTATTCCTCCATTCACTGTCATGAAATCCCTCTCTCCTCCTGCATGCAAAGCTCTGCCTGCTGCTCATGGCGCTGCCTCCCATCTTTTCTCTCTCTGCAAACACCAGCCCAAGGCTGATTAGCCCTTCTTCTCCGTCCCCACTCCACTCGGACAAAGGTCGTGTTATCTGTATGTGCCTGCCAAGGAACTGTTTACATTCTTTCTTCACAATAATTCATAACAATCTCTGCACTCCTTGGCACAAACAACTTCTGTGTGTCTCCATTCAGAAATGGCTTTATAATGAAATGGGCCTCATGCTTTCTCTATAGTGCTTACTCTCTCACTCGCAAATCCAAGCGCTATCTAATGCAAACTCATTGCAGATTCTAAGTGCGTGTCTCTCTACTACATGCATACATAATACATAAATATCTCTACATGTTTCTACAAATATATCAATGTGTCATTCTAAATGGCTCTACATGGCATTTCAAATATGCCAGTGTGTCATTCTATAAGCAAATGCAAATGCATACATAGTGGCAGTCTAATAATGTGGATAGTCTAATAATGCTACTTCAGAATGTATAATGGATAACTAAATAGGATACAAAGATGGAATGATTCAATAGCAAAAAGTAATGATGCCATAATGATAACAATCCAGGCTTCGCCATTCTATCAGTTTCTACATGATTATATATATATTTTTAATCTAGTTAAACTGCTCTTCTTGCTCCTTCGTTTACACTTTCCATTAATCATTTTGATATCATTCTTTTTACATCATTCTTTGTTTTTTAGTATCCTTTAGATGTCTTCTTTATTTATGTTTTGGTTTTGTCAATTTCAAGATACTTGATCAATGTCAATCCTTTGTCTAAAAAATGTAAGGAAAGAAATCAGGTTTTGTTTATTTACGCAATCATTTCTTATTTTTTATCTTTCATTTTAAACATGTTATCCTTTAAATAAACATATTATACCTTTCACATATGTGCACTTTCACAAATTATGTATTCCCCTTACGTACGTCTTCTTTTACTATCTTAGTAAATGTAACTCTTCTCTTTTTGTTACTCCCTCTGGGACTTTGACACACACTCTTCTAATTGGCTGTGCCTTTAGGAATCCTTAATGCTCCGATATGGAGCTATAGCGTGTGCCCTCTGTATCCCTCTCAGGCCTGTGAATTCCAGGCATTCTTATCTCTCTTCTTTTTATAATCCCCAAAATCCAGTTACTCTTCATGTCTCTTAAATATACAACATTACACAATAATGATCCCTCCCTCTCCATATTTTTACCAGCTGCAATGGTCCGTGGTTCAGCTCAAGTCCCTCAGCATCGACTCTCCCACAATCAACCAGTTTGACTTTCATCCGCGGGGCACCTGCGGGGATCGTACAGGAATTTCATCAAAGGGGGACCTTACGACTGTATACTGATTACGTGATTCTTTGCGTGCCACTCTCTCCGCACAAAACTCTGTGATCATTTGGTTGTGGTGGGAGACGTTAATCGTCTGGGACTGGATCTAGGTCGATTATACCTGAACCATCCGCACTGCTACCAAATGTGCTCTAGCACCTTAAAGCCTCGTTTGCTAGATGGAATTACCAATAAAATGTCTCACACCAAATAACCGGGCAGACTCAAAGAAGATGGTAAAATAATCCTTTTATCTCAATGAAGGAAAGCAGGGTAAATCTTCATTCATCAAATTGATTTATGCAGGATCACAATGTCTTCTTGGTTATGCTTAGTTTATATAATACTAGAAGCTACATCTACAATGTCATCCTACTTGGCATATTACAAAAATCTATCGAGGGGTGGGATTGGATTAGGGGAACATGTCTACATATAGAATACATGATTATCAATCTCCCACTGGCGGTCCCTTGTCTGTAGGACACACCCTGAGCTACTGCTACAAACATAACACACTGATGGCAGCAGAGACTATGGCAGCAGAATAATACTTGCAACATTGTATGTAAAAGTGCATGGCAGGCTTTTTTGATTGGTTTACTACCCAAAACCAACCTTGGACATTGGGCTTGTTAGCAGCACGTACATGTGGTTGGAGATACGTGAGTTCTCCCATGTTTTCCCAATTAGTATACCCGCTCTCATTGGTAGGCCTCATGCCAGTGTCCTCTGTTTAAAGATTTACCTTGCCAGTCTGCACTGTCTCAGAACATTCAAGGGAGTGTAGGCACACCATTATCTTAGTTTCAAGCCTAATGAATAGCCCTTGTTTGCAACCTCTTTGCCACATGTTAAGAGACCACGAATGTGTCAATTTTAACAGTGGATTTAACACTATTTGATTCAATTACACAGGGTGCAGTTCCTTTTCTTGGCCTTAAGAGACTTGTTCACTCTACCCAATATACAATTTAAACACTTTTAATTGTCCAATACTTGGCAAATGTAAATGTTCTTGTTCCTCCTAGGCTAATGTACTCCTTTGTTTTGTAACGAAAAACAGCCTCCTTATCGTCTTTGCAATTGAGCATCCTGGACTCGTATATGAGGTAGCTGGGTTGATTGACATAAGCTGTCATCCATCTTCTTCTAATGTTTGTTCTAAAATTTGAATATATAGCTCTCATAAGCAAGCTCCTATATGTTCTTTCTACCTTGCATTACAGCGTATTTACAGTCATTTACCAGTGAGTCACAGCATTCTTCTTTGTATTCATGATTACTCTAAATGGATGCCTGAGTGCATATTGACTCTCATATACTCGACACAGTACAGGAATATTGAATGGATTCATGCATGGGTTACCAATGTTGTCTCTTTGTCTGGCATTCCAATAGGATGGTGCTAAGCCGGCAGAGACCAGGGAGAAGGTGTCCATCTGCTCCTCTACAGATCTACAGCTTCATGATATTATGGCAGCGATCTTACAATGAGACACAGTCTCAATAATACCACCCTTTACTTTCACATTTAACTTGCTCTGGAAACTATCCCAGGTTAAGAAATGTCATGATGTTTACTCAATTGCTACACTGTACATTCCTCATTATTACCCCAACTAGGGAACCAATTTCTCATGAAGCAAACTAACACTCACAAACTAACCTGCTTAGTTGCTATATTCATAGACCTGCAGTGTTCCAAATGTATATCTGTTTACAATCGGACTAGCTGCATCACAAGGATGAAATGACTTGTAAAACTATAAGGTCTTGACATGTAATAATAATTCAGGATGACCTCTTTTATGGCCGTTTTAGAAAGGTGTTGACTACTCTTATAAATGTCAAATAAAAATGTTTCCACTGTAGTCCCTAAAAATTCCATAGGGATAGCACAACAAACCTCATGCCATTATATCCAATGTTAGTTAGAATCAACATATTTATTAATGTTCGTTTGCTCACAATCTCATTTAGAATGATACAATCACGGCAAAGGTAATATATGCAGATTGCTCTAACTGTTTCACACTTTAGAACAACATTAGTCATTGTTTAAACAAATGACACACTTTATATGTTGTCACAGACCAAGTCTTATACTGATACTTGTCATCTTCAGTTGTTAACACCTTAAATAGATATTGTACCATATCACAAAAAACACATTAGGTCAAATTCTAAATTCATCCCTTTTGGATTTAAGACCTCTGAATGCGCTACCCAAAATATGTCTTTTTGAAGAATTAAAGTGCTCATATCACCACCTCGGTTTGAACAGATTACATGTTCTAAGATAACAATTCTCATCGGGGCTATAGTCTGTTGTGCTGTATCAAAATGTTGTGCCACTGGTGAATGAGATTGATGTGTGCGAACATTAGATTTGTGTTCCATCCACCTCAATTTAGCCTTTCTTGTAGTAAGACCCACATAAGTCACGCCACAAGGGCATCTGATACCATAGATGGCATTCGAAGAATCATATGTGGCGTGTGTGTTAGTTCAATCTTTTTACCAGTGTAAGGGAGATTCATATAATTGCCTTGTATAAGGTTGTGATAATGCTGGCAGTTATTGCATGTCAATGTCTCTTTAAAAGATGTTTCATTGGTTCATGTACATTATATTCTGCTCTATTCAAATAATTTCTCACTGACTTGCCCTTCCTGTACGTAAAGGTAAATGGTTCTTCAAATAACTGGGCAAGTGTGTAATCTATTTTCAAAACATCCAAATTGCTTTTAATAATTCTCTTAATTTACTGACTGTTGGAAATAGGTTGTTACATATACCAACTTCTCTTCTTGAGATTTTTGCACAGGTTACAAAGCTAAATCTCTTGTCACTGCCGTTGCTTTCATTTTAGCTGCTAATATTTTCTCTTCGGGGTAAAACCTTCCTGTCAATTTCATTTGTAAATATGCTGATTTAGTGACAAACTCCTGATCCTCAGATATAATCAATCCTCTGTCAGTTTATTTGTTATACATTGTTGTTTCCAATGTATTTGCTTTCACATAAGGCTCCACATCTAAAAACTGAATTCTACTTGTGCTGTGCTGAGTAGTAAATAGGATTCATCAAGTGCACCTCTCCAGACTCCAGAAACATGATCAATGACCCTATACAAACACCTTAAATGATTCTTCCATCTAGTGTGGTTCAATACAAACTCCTATTCAAGATAAGCCATATATCGCATTTATGCTTCAGGCACATTTCTATGGGCTATCCAAGCACAGGAAGTACATGTGTTCACCTACTATGATATTTCAACTCACCAGTTCTAAAACGTCTTGGGGGCTCATTGAAAGTTTGCCATTATTCTGGCAGTAAATCCACAATAATACTGGTAAACAGTAATACAGTTACCTCGATTCAGTCCGTTGGAATATCCACCAGATAACAAGTAGCAGTAGATGGTCTAAAACCCCCTTTCATGGAGCCCCATTGGACCATATGTGGGATTCTGACGGTAAATAGGTGGCGGTATTACCGCACCTGTAATGCCGGTAATGTTTACTAGTAAGGTGGTGGAATGAGCTCTAGCTTATAGCTAGAGGACATTCCTCCAACTCTCCAGCAAACTCGTAGTTGACGGGTAGAGTAACGTCCCGGTATACGTTAATACGTGCACATTATTACCACACCGGCCCACTCATAATGCGCCCCATTTGGGTGACTATGTTGTCTGAAGTTCTGGACTTCTTTTGATGTTTTGTGTCTAGAACACCTTGAGGCGTTTGTCATCTGATCATGCATGAAAGGTCTTAATTGAAAAACATAACCATGGGACCTCAAACCTACGAATTCCGTTCGTACACACCTGCAATTATAGCTAAAGACTGGTTAATAAATGTAACAGAAACAACAGTAGACTCATAATTAATATACGTTGTGATACCTGTGGTAGACTATCCATGAATAATCAATTTTCGTAAAAAAAGATTTTAAGACCATCAAAGGCCTTGGTAATTCTTTAATGTAGAATTGAAATAGATGCTCAATAAACAGAAGAGCATTATTTGTGGCCCTGTTCAAACGTGAGAAATCTAATACGCGTTTGCATTTGACCCGGAAGTTCTGTATGCAAATGTAGATCGAGAATGTCTAATGTCGAAAGGCATCCCTTCTCCTCGTTGCGCCCTCAAACCCATTCGCAGATCTCGGTTCCAAATTAACCCAATTCTGTAAGCAGCTGGATGATTTTAAAGAAGCGTGCTCCTTTAATCCAAGCAGATCCTGCACTCATCAGAAATTAATTTGCTGGGATATTCACATATGCAAATCACGTCACAACGCTAATATGCAATCATGTAATGACTGGGAAATGTTAGACCCATAAATCACAGAACCACGATCATCAACATTTCCAGTCAACCAGGACAAATTCAGCAGCATTTATGTCTTTCTAGCCTTTACACCATTAAATATCTCCTTTAAAAGTGTGCTCTGCGCTCGAGATCGCAAGGCCCCCATGTCTCACATAATGAGTTCTCAAGTGCATTGTAACATACGAGTAAGTACATTTCAAATGTTTTCCTTAAAGCAGTGCATGTTTTATTCATAAACATTGCACACAGGATTTGGGTAAAATATGAAAATGTTCGCTATAACTTGACTTCATTTTATCAACTAGTTCTGTAAGGTAAAGCGGGTATTTCATTTCTCAAACAAGCCATGCCTCGGCTGCTAAAGATGTAATGAACTTCACGGTTCAAAGCATCTGACACTGCTTAATTAATGGCTACATTTATAGTACACAGGCCTTGGTAATTGATTTATATGCGTGATTTGCACACACAGCTGTTGGTTCCTGTAGGAGAGTCATAACTCAAACGTGAGCATATTTTCAAGATATGGTAGAGGAGGAAGAAGAGAGAAAAAAAAACCTGACAGCTTCCTAAAACACACAGCAGCAGCATCTCTTCTCAAGATGAAACACTAGACTTGTCCTTGAGATTACACGTGCCATATTTCAAAGCTAAAAGATGACATTTTAGCTTCACAACAAGCATCACCAAATGGATGCTTGTAGAATTAAAGCACTACAGAAGAAACAAAATAGACAAATCACACGAAATAAATACTTTGGGTATTAGATAAGGTCCACTGAAATACTATTTTTCTTGATACTTAACCCATTGTGCATTTCTTTGCATTCCTCACAACAGCACACAGTGGCTTCAACATTGAAAGTGTGAAAGTCTTCGGTGACCGCATATGATCTTTCGCTCAGCAAATGTTCCTATTTCAAAATCGTGGACAGTTCGAGCTCAGACAAGCACCTTTTTTTGAATATCAAAATCTGACATGTATGTTCAAGGACAATTTTACCAAAACCTAGTGAGGGGTGAAAAGATAAACACTTGATATATCCTAAACAAGTGTATACAATAATGAATCTAATGGTTCAAAGTTCGTGAAAGTAATTGTGGAATATATGACAGGGCCAGCATTTGTATACCTGACAAGAGTACCAAACCATAAACAGGACAGGTTGTATAGTAATAAGAATACGATTGGCTCCAGAGACCCATACACAATGAGCTATATGCAACAGACTCTGCAGCTAGCTGCAGGACGTTTCCTAGTCATAGGCCCTATGCAAATCATGTTAAACCAGGTACCCAGGCAGATCATTAAAGAGAACAGGGGAGCTGCGTAGAAGGCACCATAGCGTCCCTAGAAAGTTCCATCTTGAGCCACTGGCCTGACACGATATGCATCAAGCATCAAGAAGGTATATATTTGCACAACCATACTGGCACACTGATACTGATGTCTCCACCAGAGCCTCCTTCTGGCACACAAGGGCAAAAGCCTCTATCATCAAATGAGACTGAGAGGATCTACCCCAGAGCTGGTTGCACTATAGAAGTAAGCACCCCTCTCCCACTTATCTCTTTTCATCGGCTACGGACCCTTTGCTGCCGCGCTTCTGCTGCTGCTCCGTGGCTGCCATGGACATAGAAGAGGGGCTCTGCATGGAGCCCAGCCTTCCATATCCATGGCGGCCATCTTTAGACAATAATTTCGTTCTGCGGCAGAGCAAGCGTACAGTGTTGCTGCCGTTGGTGTGGTAAGGGGAAGTATTTCCTCGTTCTCAACTACCTTAGCCACACACCTAGCCCTTAAAAATGTTAGCTCCAACCCGGAGCAGTGTTGCTGCCACTGGTGTTCGCGCTGAGGGTGTTCAAGAGCAAGCACTCTAGTAGCAGTTCACCTGTCCAACATGGTAAAGTGTGAGCACAGGAAGCTATAATTGAAGTTGAGATTAAGCAAGAATTAAGCAAGGATACCCTCCTGGCATAAAAGGGGATCTGACATACCAATTGCGGATCAGGGACAGCCTTGCATCTCTGCGTAAGGTAGGGCGCCACTTTTTCAGTCTGACTTTGCTTCAACAGTGAAGACGCTTACTACGGGGAACTAACTCAGGAATACAAACTTGATCAAAGAAAGCTCCTTAAATCAGAGTCTATGTTTGCTTTGTGGTGCTTTGTGGTGCAGAGAGTCGGCTTGTTTATCGAGCCTCAGGGAGCAAGAGGGGAGGCTGACACTGTGACCCCCTGTCACATCCAGGCAGGGGTGGCGGGTTTGGAATCGCTGGCGTTACGGTCCGCCATAGCATTTCCTATCACGTTCTCCCTTTCCGCCTGCACTGTTCTAGTTGATGCACGCATACATAACCGGAAGTATTTAAGTCATCACTTCCTGGTTGCGAACGTGTTGCAACGTTTCCGGGTTTCTCCCTGTGTTGCCGTCGCTCCCTTAGAGTACTTCTCCCTCCGCTCCTTTTTGCCTTCCCTTTTATTCCTTGTGGTTCTTCTCCTTTTGTTTGTCATCGGTTCCCTTCTGCTGTTGCTCCCCCTTTGGTAAACCATCCGTCTCCCTTTCTCCCTTCTCGTTTCTTTCTGTTCCTTGCCTTTTTACTCAGTATCCTTTCTTTACCTCGTTTTATTATTCCTTCCCTCTTCCTTTCCTACCTGCTGTGTATCAGACCTCTGCCTGCCATACGGATTGCCTCTGCTTAGCCCTTGGTACCTTTCAGTCAGCTGTGTTCCTGAGCTCTGCTTGTTTCACGGATTGCCTCTGCCTAGCCCTTGTACCTACCTGTCAGCTGTGTACCAGTACCCTGCCTGTTTAACGGATTGTCTTTGCCATCTATTCGAGAAAGTTCAACCATCGTTGGATTGTGCTTGAACCACTCTGCGGGTAATCGTATTGCCCCGAATCTCCATTCTCAACCAGAGCCAGCCACTTGAGCCTGTTCCTCATTCCCTTGAAGGAAGTCTCAGAGGTTTTTTTTGTGCCATTGGCTTTTTCCCCTATTTGGCATTCCCGGAGGGGTTACCCCCGTTACACCTTTTACGGTGACACGGTGGCATCCTTCCGAGGACGTCCATATCGTCATAAAAAAAGGAGAGACCTACAAGCCACAAGAAAGGGAAATCCAAGAAGAAGGTGGAAGGTGAGGAGTCGGGGGAAGGGGGTGAAACTGAGTTGTTTTGCGAAGAAGAGGATTTAACCGACTTTCGTGACACCTCCTCAAGCCATTTGTTTGTTCCTTGCTCCTGAGAGCTGCAAACACTGTAACCCAGCAGGAGAAAGTCGAGACTTTTCTGATTCTGAGTCTGTAAAGTCGTGCTACTGCTAAACGTGCTAGTGCTACACCGTCTTCCTGTTGTAGAAGCAGACGAAATAGGCGCAGTTTGAACTATCTTTTGGCAGCCACTTTGTCTGTTATAACTATTTTAACTGCTTGGTTTTATAATATTTCATACTGTGGTACTAATATATTTTTAGCTTATTTTAGCTTACTTGCCATAGCGAAATACTTCAGCCTATTTACAAACCCTAGCATATTTGGGGGTATTGATATACCTTAGCATATTGGCACTTTAGTACATTTGCACAGTTTAACATACCTGTAGGTACTGGCATACTTAAGTTCTTTTGCACTTTAGTACTTTTGCACTTTAGCTTATTTGCTCATTTCATTATATCTGAGGACACTGATTCACCTTAGTATATCCGTAGCAATTCCTAGTGGAAATGGTTAAAAGGAAAAGCAGAGAGCACTGCTCCTCCTGGGGCAGCTTAAACACAATTTCAAGTATGCTGCAACCAATAAAAGATGTTAACCCCCTGATCTCGGAGATTAAAGTTCTATTACACAATATAGATGATACTGAGTGCATATATGACAATGAGAAGGAGGGTGAAAACCTTTAGGTAGGGTAACACAGGGAATTAAAGGAGCCAAAGAAGGACCACAAAGTAATTAACTTGAAATTTGTGGCTATAACTAAGGACCTAGATTTAATAGATTTCTCTGGCCATGACCCAGTGCCCAAAACAAAATCCCCTGTTAGGGCTAGAAGATGCACTGCAAAGGAAACCTAGGCTAGCTCCATTTGAAGTTCTACAATTCCCAGACAAAGAAGGAGGGCAAATTGATCAATTCCCAGTTTTTAATAACAACATGGCTGTAGGAGCAGGAGATGCCAATATTATTGAAATCAACCGTCAACATACTTGTGTAACCAAAGCCATTCAAGGGCAAAATTAATGTGCTTCTGCCCAATCAGTTAAAGCAGAAGCTCATTCTGGGGTTATACAATTTATGGGGGCAAGAGATTACATCTGTAGTAGGGCAATCAATTCAGCCTTTGAAGGGTTCAAGATGAAGGAGAGGGAGCCCCTTGTGCAGCAGGATAGGCATCCAGGCAATACAGAAAATGTGGATTGACTGGGAGAAGGGTACAGTTGCCCGGAGGAGGTGAAAGGGGTTTTGCCCCAATGTATTGGAACATAGCTGGCCTGAATAGACTATTATGCTATGCAAATTGGTGTGCCTTTGTGAGGAACTATAATGTGAGGATCTATAATGTGATAGTGCTACTGGAAACTTGGCACCTCCAAATCTGTTTTCTTCCAAGGGTACCAATCATTCCATGTCCCTGCTATAAAGGGGCCAAAGGGTAGACCGAGTGGCAGTCTGATTATCTGGATCTGGGTTGTTTGCTCGTGCCGCATTTGTTCACAGACAATTGCTTGGGCCCCATTTGTTTCATTCATTTTATTTTTGTCCCCCACCGCCAATGCTATGGAAGCGGGGGACACCACCGCTCCACCAAAAACCCCAAAATACCGAACATGGGGAACGTGGGAAACTCCTGCAGCTCCCGCTCCTCATGTTCAGTTAATCTGGTCTCAAATAAATTGGTAACACCCAATTCGATCAAAACATCCATACATACAGTATTTTCTGTTCAAATTGGGTGTTACCGTTTATCTTGGTGGATGTTAGCATGGGGTGGAGAGTGGTGGCCCAGCAAACTGGCACTGTAGATCTACAATGGTTTTGCATATTGACTAAGGATGATGAACCATAGAACTATTTAATATGTACAACAGGCCTTCCTCCCAGATGGGCATGGCGATGTTGTCCTGTCTTAAGGACATTCTAAACCCTGCCCAAAGGGGAAAAAGACTGTGTAATCTGTCATTGGTAACAGGAGATCTCAACGTTCAGATTGAATAACTGGAAACATTGGATGGCATATGGGAAGATCAAGACATGGCTTGGGATATCCCTGATTTGATCACAGATCTCCCCAGCGAGATGGCATCAATATGCGCTATAATCTGCCTGCACCTTGTTTAATGTAAATTTAAGAGCTTGAAATGGGCACTTTCCTAAAGACCAGTCCGGTATAACCGCCTTTATGGCCACAATGGTTTATTGCTTATAGATTATATCTTTATCTCAGGTGCTGGCTGCATGAGCTTGGGTGGAAGACCTTGAGATCCGGATAAGAGTGGAAAGTTACCACTACCCATTGATTGCACAAATCAATGACCTTGGATTAAGTATCATTAAACATCGAGGTCCAACGCACAGACAAACCTTGACTGTAGGAGGTCATGCACATAAATCGGTCAGGTGGGCCAATGTGCTGGAACAGGATGTTAAACCTTTATTGTATATAACAATCATCCAAAATATAGAAGTCAATTGTGATTTTTAGGCCAAGAATTTGTTTGTATTGGAAGTTTACGAGAGGTTAAAAGAAAATTTGCTCCCATTCATTTCTGCCTCTAAGAGAATGATCAAAAATAAAACCCTAAATCATGGCCTGTATAGGCAGTAAGGAGGGTGAAGACAAAAGTAAGTTGCGCTGGGCACGCGTACAATAAAAAACAAAACAATACATTCTAAAAAAGAATGACTATGTGCAAGCCAAGTGGAGATTTATGTCTGAAGCCCTTCAAAATAAAAATAATGTGCTTTTCTGGCAATTGGTAACAGATAGGGACTTGAAGGGTTGGTTGCAGACAAGTGGCAACACCACTTTGAACGTTTCTATGGGGGTTTGCAAGGCGTAGACCCCATAACTTGAATCAACCTTGGGGGTGACCCTTTGATTGTTGATCACTTGTGTATTACTATAGATGATGTAGAGCAAGCCATCACTTCTCAAAAGGGTGTTAAAGCAGCAGAGCCCAATCTTATCCCGGCTGACCTGTCTAAGGATGAGGCAGGCATTTGGGCACCAGTTTTGTGTAGGGTATTTAATGAAATTATAAGGAAAGGTGCAATTCCAGGCTCATGATGCAAAGCCACAATAATTCACCTGTACAAAAAGGGTGTAAGGAATCTCCCGGCCAATTATCAGCCAATATCTCTCCTTGACAGTGCAGGTAAACTCTTCGGAAAGGTCATTTTAAAATACCTACACGACTGGGTAGATAGCAACAATATCATAAGTGAACTCCAGGCTGGCTTCAGAAGAAATAGGGGCAGCATGGATCATTGTTTTATGCTTTATATTTTAAACCAGAAATATACTGTTTTGTAGTGAATGAAACTGTATGCAGCATTCCTCGATTTGAGGGCATCGTTCGATTCAGTATCCAGTGAAACTCTGTGGAAACTGCTAATTTTACGTAAAGACCCAGCACATCTGATTAGGATAATTATGCGTCTCTATTCCGGAAATAGCACCTCTCTTCGTTTTGGTCTATGAGTTGACAACACCATAGCCTTTGATGTAACAAAGGGGGAGGGACATGGATGTGCCCTGTCACCCTTTCTATTTAACTTGTATATACAGGAGATCATTAATGAATTGCTCAAAGGGTGCCAGGACAGCCCTAAAATGGCCGTGGGTAAGTAGCCCGTGTTATTCTGTGCAGGTGACATGGTCTTATTGGCCACAACCCTGCATGGTTTGCAAAAGTCTTTGTCGGTATTTGTGTCCAAATGCAAAGATGTGCAACTGCATTTAAAAATTGAAAAATGGAAGGTAATGGTGTTCAAGCCTTGATTCGTAAGAACTAGGCCACTGGTGCTAAAGGTGAAGTTGTTCAAGTCCAACACTTTGACTATCTTGGGGTAAGATTTCAAGAATCTGAAGCTTGTGTTGCCCAGGTGAGACGTTTGGTTTCTACCTTGGAAATATTTGGGGGGTCTATTCATGCCTTTCATGCAAGTCATGGACGCAGATGTTTTACACCTTTCAGAATTGACAAGTGAGCACAAGTTTATGAAAAAACTGGTTCTATTACCCAGGAGTACTCCCTCCATCCTAGTACTTTTGGACCTTGACGTAACCCTGGTGGGTGCTTTGGCATCCCTTGGTCCAGCACTTTTTTGGTTAAGATTGTGGAATCAGGAAAGGCTGGAGAATTATAGAGATGCCTTATGCCATTTGATGTCCATGATGGAGGGAAAACAATTGACTGGCTCTGCCATGTTAAAAAGACCCTCTATGATATAGGGGGAGGCAATCTTTGGGAAAATCCTCATAACCAGCTGAATGGAATAAATAAAATGATAAAGGAGGGTGCAGCCCAAAGAGCAAGGGACCAGCTGGAGGCTGGTGCCATGAAGTTAAAATTGGGACCTCTGCACCTTGAACTTACGATACCTGCCAGAAGAATCTATTCAGACCTAATCACACGCCCGTTTGAAAAGTCCCTTTACATGCGAATGAGAATAGGGACTCTTCCTTTGGCCGTTTTTACTCAACTCTGGAAAGATTCGAAATCGGTCCAATGCATGATGTGTGGGGAGGCAAGTGAGGCAATGCTTCATTTTATTTTGATTTCTGCAAAATCGAAGCAGCTGCAGCATATGTACCCAGAGCCAATACTGATGGAAGCCGGGATGAAGGCCAGTGGCACAGCTATGATGGTTCTGCGGCAGAGTGTACAACCCCATGTAGTTTTGTCAGTTGCTCGTTACACCCATAGGTCTCAGCGGTTAGGAAAGAAGTTGTCGAACTCTGTCATTAACTGCAAATAGGTTCCTAAATTAATTGCCACGGGTTCTGAGCAGGGCTCTCCTCTGTATTTTGTTTTGTTTTGCTTCTGAAGTTCATTCTTCTTTGTCTATATGAATTTTGTACTGTTAATTTTATTAATGTATTTTATGTATTGACTTGAAGATTTTATATCGAATAAAAGTGTGTTGCAGGGGTGTTGCTAGGTCTGGAAAAGATCTGGGGCTACACTGATGTCGAAACTGTCAGGACTGGGGGCTAGCTAGCCTTTTGGTTGTAGCTCCTGAGATTCAATCCGGGGCTACAACCAAAAGATCAGGGGCTATAGCCCCTTTAGCCCCCCCTAGCAACGCCTCTGGTGTGTTGACTGACTGATTTTTATTCAATGAACGGGACGCTGCATGCGTTCTGTACGTTCAATAAAAATACAATTTACTTAGCGCCCCGGCTTTTCAGATGGTAAACCTTTGGCGCTAATGGTGTTAAGCACCTGTTCCAAAGGCTGGAACGGGTGTTAACGTCCCGGGGCCATTAACACCCGTTCCAGCCCTTGGGACGGGTGTTTAATGCTATATTACAATTGGTTGGGATGTTACAGTCCCGGCATGTTGGCATAGAGCAGAGCAGCATTCCTGCTACTGGTGCACTTTATTAAGTCTGTGATTAACATTTTGTATTAATTGCTTCTGAAATAGTTTTCTGTGACACTTCACATCGATTAACTGATAAGGACATTTATTTTTTGGAAGTATGTTTATTATGTGCACTGCTAGAGTTTACAACAGAAGAGCACGCATCTATTTGCATGATATTACTTACTGCAAGCCACAAAACATCTTTTAACTGCTTCATATTGTTTCGTTTAAAACAGGTTTTTGAAACATATTACAAGTTGCATATGACTTTAACCAGATTCTACATTTATTATATGTATCAACAACAGCAAGATATTTTGAATTAGAGTGCGAAGGAACAAATGGAGTAAAGGGAATCACAATGCAGCCATATAGTATAAAGAACATGACATACCAAATGGCAGATACAGGGATATTGAACGTCACCTTAGAATTATGTGACCTTACAAATTCTCGAAACACTTTGGCCATTTGCAATATCCTCATATTGTACTGCAGGCAGTACTTTGTCCCATAAATAATGCTCTCTGAGCTCACATCAGGTAGGTGTGTCTCCCACAACCCCCTTGAATGAACAACTGACCACGTCACCATGCAATGCATATTGATACTGTGAAGAGACACAACCATGAGCAGTTGCACTCTAACATACATGTAGAGAGGTGTTACCTTTGCGTGTACATTAACAGTAAGATGTTCAATCATGTGCACGTGAGATGCATTGGATGTCTGTACCAGGGACCTCTCTAGAACACAGGAAAGGAGGTGTAGGGTGCATGAAATTCCCAACTGCTTCTCTAGATTGTTTGTACCAACCCTGCATGATTTCCAAATGTCAAACACCACTGTTGATCACAAAGTGGGATTCAAGGCCTGCCTGTCAATAGAGGGACTTACCCGGCTAGGCTGGCGCTTGGATTTGGAGAAATTAGGCCAGCCGTCTGAGGTTTCCACGCTGTCTTCTAAGTAGCCGGACAGGTGACCCCCAAAGACAAAGACCAGAAAAGGGGAAAACCCCTTATCAGGAAAAACACCACAGCAAGATGGATCTGGAGTCCACGATATAGCACGACGTCCACCTGAACTTCAGGAATAGAAAAAAATCATCCAAAACGAAAAGGGAGGCAAAAGGAAAGCACAACTCCAAGGAGGCAGGGGAATAACCCATGGGGCACAAGGAGGAAGGAAGGTCCAAGGGGGCTCAGGAGACAAGCACGAAATAGGACAAGAAGAGGCAAAGAAGGGCAGATACAATGAAAAAAACTAAAATCAAGTATATAACAAGTACCACAAAGTATAGGTATTACACAATAAAGCACAGTGCACTCGTCTCCTGGTGGTGTTTTGTTGCTGTCATCTGGAGTAAACACGGAAGGCTGGAACCGTAAACACTGTTACGATAGCCATTTTGGAAGGGGCTCTAGCATCCGAACATCAGCACCATATTTGTGGTACTCGTGCCACTGCAGGAAACTGCCATAGGCTTGGTAAGAGTCACCCTGCCAGCTGATGTACATGCTGCAGTGATGCCTAACACTGCCATTGAATCAAATGGCCATAGACTCAAAAGGAGAGGTTGCCTAACCAATCAGAGGCATTGAGCCAATCTAAAACAGGGTTGAACTTCAAAAAGGCCACCCTTCTTCCTGCTTCCATTGTGGGCTTTGTTTGGCTGTTGAGTTGGAGGTGGATAGGACAGCATATAAATTAGGGTGCTTTTGGTGAGTTTAGGACTGTTTTGGAGGAGTTTGTTAATTGAGGTGTTTTGGTGTTTTTGGTCTGTATTTTACCAGTCCTGTTTGTTTGTGTGTGTTATTTAGGCTTTGGCCCCCATTCCGAGTTTGGAGGTAACCACACCGCTATTTGCGGCATGGTTGCCTCCAAACTCGTTCCGATTCCGCCCTGGTGAATGGAGCAATTACCGCCCCATTCCAAGGATGGCAGGGGCGGTAATTCCCTATTCACCAGGGCCCTCCCCCATTCCCATTTGAGCCCCCATGGGGGGCCCCCATAGGGCTCAATGGGAATGGGGAAGGCACTAATAACGGTACCGCAAATTGAGGTACCGTTATTAGCTCCAAGGTCCCTTTGCGGGTCCCGTCCTTAACGCCTGCTAAAGGCAGGCGTTAAGTCAGGACCCGCAAAGGGAACTTGGAATAGGGCGGTAAGTGTTTAACGGCACCAGTCTCGTTACCGGTGACCATTAACCCTTACCGCCCAGCTCATAATGACCCCATTTGTCTCCATTCTTCCCTTGTATAAACAGAAACACGTCATCTTGATTTACGCTTGCGCTCTTTACCCCTTGTGTTACCCCAAATATTTAAATAAACACTGATAACACCTTTTCTTTCCTGGGTTTATAGAGAACAATTTGTGTGTGAACCAAAGAAGTTTTTCCTGTGCTGTGCTCATTCAGGTTCACTAGTGTTTGTCTGTTCTGAGAACCTTTATCTATCAAGTGCGTCATGCATGAAACCTTGTGTTTGTGTTGAGTCACTTATTTTATGTTTTGCTTATTGACACCTTAGGCACATTAGGCACCTCATGCACATTTGTGTTTTGCATATACATATCTTAGACAACATTTCAAATTATTTGGAAGGAGAGACAGGGGAGAAGATGCAGAGCTAGACAACTCCTCATCCTCCATGTCAGAGGTTGTGGTAGTCAGCTGGGGTGTAGACAGAGCCTGACTATAGGCAGATGAAGGTATATTTTGTGTGCGAGGAGGGGGAGTCAGCGGTTTAGGAGGGAGAGATGGTGGAGTGAGAGGGGAAGGCATAGAGTGGTTAGGAGTGTTTGTCTACCAATCTGGAGATGGTTGTGTTAGAGAGAGAGACCATTGATGAGCACCTGCTGAATGTTGTTGAGTGCCTTCATTTTGGGGGTGGCTGAGAGCAGGTGATATTCTAGAGGCAAAAGGAAAAGGGTGAGGTGGTGGTGCTCCATGAGACCAAAGAGCACCAGTCAGAGTAGCCAGAAATGGTCCAACAGGAGATCGCTTAGAATGACAGGTAGAGTTTGGTGGAGTCAAATAAATTGAGGAAGAACCCCAAGATTTTAAACGACGTACTAGGACTCACAGAGTGGTTCTGCTGGTTGGAAGGGCCAAAGAAATTGAGGAAGAACCTCCAGTTTGCACAGTACTTGGATTCAGAGTAGATCTGCTGTTTGGTTATGCCAAATAAATTGAAGGTAAATCTTCAGATTGTGAGTGCAGTAATACGATGAAGATGCTAGTGGCTCATCTGAGTAGAAGAGTCAGATAAATTGAATATGAAGGGCAAATAATAATTCAATTTTGCAATGCATCCAAACACTACTTTCAGAGTCAAAGACTTCAAAATCATTCCCTGTGGATGTAGCTGGCGTGCACACAGATATTCATCATCAGAGGAATCTGTGTGTGTTATCTTTGATGAGATGAACCTGGTGTATCCTCATCCTGTAGAATTTGGTGATAAGATGCTTATTTATTTTTACTTTTAGGGGTGTCTCCTTTGGTTTGAGATTATAGTTCCAGTTGTGCAAAAAACTAATTCATACAGCAAGCCAACAAGGTAGCAGCTAAAGCTTTGCCCAGCTAATTGAACAATTATGCATGGCCACACTGACAGGTTGTCAACCCACAATTGTAGTGGATCACCATCACTAGTCAGCTAGCATTTGATGAGAAGAAAGGGATTAAATTACTAGTCTTTAGCAAGCACAATCAATTCCCATGGAGGCCTTGATGCATACAGAAAGCCAGGCTGAGAGAGGAGTTTGTCCAATAACACTATTGCTTTTTTCCACTATTTAAAATCTAAATGTGGCACTACCTGAACCGGTGTCAGATGTCATAGAGAATGAGTGTGCACTGTCCAATAAATAGTTTGCATTGGTGGTGTCCCACACTGGGTTGTTAATCTCGACTTTCTTTTCACTCTCTTTTTGTTCCATCCAGGATTTTAAACATCTCTTTAGTTCCACCTTGCACTTGTATAGCCAATTCTCTCAAAAATGACAACCCCCGTGTTGTCTCATCCTCACAAACACATTAGGCCTTATTACGAATGTGGTGGTACAGTGACAATGGTGCCGGTAATGCTACCAGCACCGTTGTTACTGTACCGCCACATTGTGAGTTCTGCTCGCGGGTGCCGCTCTTCACGCCTGGTCAGACCAGGCATGGAGAGCGGCACCTGCGAGCAGAACTCATGATTGCACCGGCACCATAATCAACGGTGCCGGTGCGACCATGCTCCCCACCCATTCTGCCCTATGGGGCAGAATGGGGATCGGGAAACCTGCCCACACCGGCACCCGCAAATGGGCAATTACCGGGCCATTCAACTCGCAGTGGGTCCGGTAATGGCCAATTTGTGGGTGCCGTTGCCGGTAGTGAGTTCGGCGGTAGCCGTGCCCGTAAGACGGACACAGCTACCGCCAAACTCGTAATGAGGCCCATTGTGTTTAAAAGTTGCTACTGTGGATCATGAAAAAAAGTACTTCATATTTCCCTTCATCCCAAAATGTGTGAGTCGGTCGGAAGGTGGAGAGCAGATTCATTATCACTTGTCCTGCTTCTGCATTTGTAGACAGTTCATGCTCATGAATTATGTTGGATAGTACTAATTACAGCAGACACAATAATGTTAGCACCTCACTGAGTGCTGTAGTTCACAGGCTATCACACTTAGTAGCCACTTCCAAAGGTGGAAGTAAAGAACAGGCAATGTCCCACATTTGTCACTGTGTAGGTGTTCGGTAGTCACCCTCCAGTTGCTAGCTCTGTCTACTGCACTAGTTGGTCACTGTGTCATGTTCCCTCAATGTGCCAGCAAATGCAGGGTTGAATTCCACTGAGTTGGCTTTGTGAGTTTGACCTGGATGTAAGGCAGCTAGTGCCATCGCTACAGCTTTCCTAACCTATCCTTGGCACGGTTGGAGCGATTAAGGTGGATGTCAATCTTCTGGGCAACACTTACCACCTCATTTAGTGGTTGTACTGGTTAATGAAGATGGTGACCAGAAGATGGGAGATATGTGTAAAGCAAGGCACATATATGGATTTGGGAATCCTTAGGACAGCTACAACATTAGAACCATTGTCAGTTGCAACAATGACAATACCCACTTGGGACTTAATGTCAAACCCTTTGATTACCTTCTAACCTACTAGCAAATGATATTAACACACAGTTTTTCTTTTCCTCTGTATTTTCTACACCCTTTTCATTCCTTCAACCTCTAGCAGCATTTCCTTCCTGATCTCTTCTAGAAATTCACTTAACAGTACCCACTCTCGTATACTGCATAATCTTAATTATCCTCCTATCTCGTCATCCCCACTATGCTTTATTTCTATTGGACTGTGGAAAGATTTTTTTTTTTTTAAGTAATTTTTATTTTCAATAAAACCAAACAAAAAAGCACACATTACAACTGTTTAGGACGTACATAATCAGCATCAAACCATCACATTATACAGTATAATTCTCCGTCCTCCCCCCTCCCACCCCACAAACTAGAGCCGGATCACTCATGTCATCTATGGGAGCATTATCAGGTATCGCAGTGCTTGTGCACTCATCAGAGTCCTCTGATTCGCTATTGTCTTGGTGAGGGTTTGCCATAGAGGTCACCAATTGCCGCCAGGCCAACAAGGGCCCTACTTCCTCCTCTCCCCCCCTGGTAACCACTTCAAAGCAAACTACGGATTCCGCCTCTGCCCATCTGAGGAGGTCCGTCCACCATAGCACCACCTTGGGTCTGTGGGCCGCCTTCCAACCCATTGCGATCCTGCGCTTGGCCAGGATGTAGGCTAAGTCCTTCATTTTGCTTATGTGCTTTAAATCCCGTGGCCTGGGAAAAATCCTGAGCATGCATGGCCAGGCCGATCCCACATCCAGCTCCACTCCCCCACCAGCCAATTTAGTTTTAATATCTCGTCCCAAATTCTGTGCACCTCCGTGCAAGTCCAGAACATGTGTAGCAGCCCCGCTTCCAACTCCCCACACCTGGGTTATTTCTGCGTAGCCGAGCCTCCAAACCTTGCAATTTTCCCGGGAGTCAAATAAGCCCTGTGAGTGACATACAATTGGAGTTGTTGGAGTTTCGCGTTCCGGGATACCTTTTTATGGTACCTTTGGGCTCTCTCCCATGCCCATCTGTCATGGGTCCTCCTACTTCCTCCTCCCAGTCCTGCCTCAATTGAAGCAGCTCCTTCCCTACCTTTGCTCTTAGAAGCTCGTATATTCTAGATATCTCATGCCCGCCCTCCGAAACATCATACATCATTTCCAGGGAGGCATCAGGGTCATCCAATAGCACTGTCTCCGGCCATCTCTCCCTTACCCGTTTCATGAGCCTAGCGTAGATTATATACTGGCCTCTATGCACCCCTGTCTCTTCTTGCAACCTCTGAAATTCCAATGCCTCCTCTTCCTGCCATATGTCCCCAAGGGTGGCCAGGCCCACCGGTTCCCAATATCTACAGACCGCTTCGAACAGTTGTGAGTCATTCCCTCATAGTGCCACTAGAGGGGCCTGCTGAGAGAACGGCTCTATGCCACCCATCATTCTCCACATTCTGCGCCAAACCTCCCAGCCCAACCTCAACAGCCGCCCTCTTCCCACCAGTTTGTTCTTTCGTAACCACACCACCTGATTCAAAAAGTATGGGCCCGAGTCTTCCTGCAGAAGCCTGGCTTCCACCGAGTCTTCAGTCGACAGCCACCTGGCCACATACAGCAGCTGCCCCGCCAGGTAATAAAGCTCAAAATTTGGCAGGCCTATGCCCCCCATGTCACATGGGTTCTAGAGTTTCCACAGGGCCACTCTGTTCCTGGAGTTACCCCATATGAAGCCCCTGCACACGCTATGAAGTCTCGCAAATAGGCTCCTGGGAATCAGAACGGGACATTCACAAAGAAGTGCAGGAGTCTGGGCAGGACCACCATCTTAAGCAAGGCCGCTCTCCCCATCATGGTCAGGGGCAATCTGGACCAAAACACCATGCTGTTCTTGACCCCCTCTATTGCTTTCTCTGTATTATGTTGGTGCTCCGCCTCGATCCTGTGGTAAATATTTACTCACAAATACCTAAATGTCTCAGTCTGCCATGGTATCGGCAGGCTAGGCAGCCTCTGTAATGGGACATTCTTGTATCTACCCAAAGGGAACAGACTAGACTTCCTGGGGTTCACCGATATGCCCGAGAGGGTGGCATATCGGTCCATCACCTCTAGCACATACTGCAAGTTCTCCTCCGGATAGCGCAGATAAAGGAGTGTGTCATCTGCGTACAGCTATACCAGGTGTCTACCACTTACTGTACTAATCCCCACCTCCCCGTATTGTTGCCTCAGACATATTGCCAGCGGCTCTAATGCCAGAATGTATAGCATGGGCGACCAGGGGCATCCCTGTCTGGTCCCCCTGCTGAGTTGCCAAGTATCTGAGATTATGGATCCTGTTTTAACTCTCGCCACCGGGGTGCTGTATAACAGCTGAACCCACCTGATATACCCAGGTCCCATTCCATATCCCCTCAGGGCTGCTTTCAACCACGGCCATCGCACCGAGTCAAAGGCTTTGACCGCGTCTAGCGACACGATGGCCATCTCACCCGTATCTTCCTCAGTGTGGTCAATGATGTGGTATAGCCTCCTATGGTTATCTGTGATGTTCCTGCCGGGGACATATCCCGTCTGGTCTGGGTATATCAGCTTACTGATCACCCTCTTCAGCCTATTGGCCAGCACTGCCATAAGTATTTTGCTGTCCTGATTCAGCATAGACAAGGGTCTGTAAGACCCACACTCTGCGGCCGGCTTGCCTGGTTTTAGGAGTGGGATGATCATCGCCTCGCGAAGGGACAATGGCAGTTCCCCCTGCTCATAGGCCTCGTTGAACATAGCAAGCAGTGGCTGAAGCAGCTCCTGTTTGTATGTCTTGTAAAACTCGCTAGGCAACCCGTCCGTCCCGGGTGCCTTACACGTGGGCAAATGTTGGATCGCTACCTCCAGCTCTTCCGAGGTGATAGGGGCGTCCAATTCCGCGCGTTCTAGGTCATCCAGGGTGGGCAGCTCTATGTCCTCTAACGTGTCCAGTATGTCTTGGCTCCTATCCTCCCCTGCGTCCTCATATAAGTGTCTGTAAAACTTGAGGAACCCCTTGTTCACCCCCTCCTGGGTATTACAGATGCAACCTTCCTCATCCCTTATCTCACTGATCACTGTGCGGGGGTCTCACTCTTATACAGCCAGGCCAGCAATCTGCCTGGCTCATCGCCCCCTGCGTGTAGCCTCGCCGTGTATTTCTTGTAATTTAGTCTACATAGCCTATCCCAGAGTCCACTGAAGGTTAACTGTAGGTCTTTTATTTTATCGCTATTCTTGCGGGCGGTATCCTCATGTCGCGTGAGGCCCTCCAGCTCTCTTTCCATTTCCTGAAGTTCCCTTTCAATGCCCCCCTGGAGCCCTTTAGATTTCGAATGGCTACTCCATGCACCACCACCTTGAACGCCTCCCATACTGTTCCATCCGAGCGCACACTGCCCATGTTTATATCAAAATATTCCTCGATGGCTTCCCTCAAATCCTCCCGGAACCCCTCATCTTGAATTGCCTCACTCCTAAGTCTCCATGTCGGGATCCGCGCTCTGGGGGGTTGGTGTCGCCACTCTACCACCAACGGCGAGTGGTCAGATAGTACCCGGGCCTTGTATTCCGCTGCCACCATTTCTCCCGCTATCTCAGCCGCTATGAACACATAATCTAGCCTCGTGTGCAGGTCATGTGGTGCTGCATAGTGCGAGTATTGCCTATCCATTGGATGCAACCTTCTCCACACGTCTTCTAGGCCTAGATCTTTTAACAATGTCCCCAGTGCTTTGGCCGCCGGCGCCGGCTTCCCCGCTTTGTCGACTGACCTATCCATTTTCGGATTCAGGGTGCAATTAAAGTCCCCTCCCCACACCACCGCACCCCCAACCAGGGGGATAAATTTGCTGTAAAGGGATCTAAAATAAGTCGCTGTATCATGGTTGGGGCACACAGATTTATGATATGCACTTCCCTGTTCTCCAGAAGTCCTGTCACCGCCACCATTCTGCCCTGTGGGTCTACCGTTGAGCTAAGCACCTGGAGCGGCACGTGCAGCGCCATCCAAGTGATAACCCCTCTAGCGTACGCAGAATACGTAGCCCCCACAATATGTCCCCTCCATTTTCGCCTGACAACCTCCAACTTCTCCCTTGTGAGATGAGTCTTCTGCAGCAAGGCCACATCAATGTGCATCCTTTTTAGATACAGCATCACTTTGTTACGTTTCAGATAGCTATTAAGGCCCCGTACATTCCAGGTCACAATTCTGAGGTTACCCGATGCCATCTACTCGGTTTGTTCCCAACCCACCTCTCCCTTCAATGCTTCCCTTGATGGTTTGTTTTCCGGCTCTCCCCCGTCCCCCCCTCAACAGTTTCCCCCCTTCTCTGTTCCCCAACTCCCATCCACTGCACACAACCCAGCCCCTCCCCCCACCCTGCCCTACCCCAACAAATGCCCAGCTCCATCCCTGGTTCTCAGGCCCACCCGCGTCTGGTCCTGTCCCGTCGCCGAGGACTAGGACCCCGCGGGGCGTCACCGATCTAACAATGACCTAACTAAGTATATTACTATTGGGTACAAAGGATGCCTCCCAGGAGCTCCCAGTCGTCGATTTTAGGATTGGTGCATCCAGCGGGTCCAGCCAGTTGATACTACAACACACTCCCCACAAGCTTAATACAACTCTATAATCAAGTCCCAATGTCTTGCCCGTGTCACCCCAGATGCCACAGCCGTCCGCTACTGATCTCCTGCAGCTCCCATCTGGACATCCGGTTCCTGAGGTCGGCCCTGCATGTCCAGCCAGTCCATTGCCTCGGTTGGCGTCTCGAAAAAAAGGGATCTGTTCTTATAAAACACTTTCAACTTGGCTGGGTAGAGCAACATGTAGCGATGGCCTGCGTCCTTCAGCCTCCTTTTCACCGATCCGAAGTTCATCCTACTACGCTGTACAAGCAGCGTATAGTCCGGGTAGGCCTTTTCAATCGTTCCTCCCCTCCGGAGAAATTCGAGGATCTTCTCCCGATCCCGATAGTTCAGGATCTTTGCGATCAGCGGCCGCGGGGGGGCTCCAGGGGGCGGTCTTCTTGTCAAGGCCATGTGCGCCCTTTCAACCGCGAACCCCTGGGTCAGCACCCCACCTGTTATCTCCTGTAATAGCATGGATTCCACGTATTCTGTGGGGTTTGATCCCTCCATACCTTCCGGCAGGACCACTATACGGATGTTATTGCGTCTGGCGCGCCCTTCTGCTTGCTCAGCTCTGTCCTCCAGATTGCCCACCCGTTGAACGAGGGCATGGAGCTCCTTTCCATGTGCGGCGCACGCCTCCGTGTTCGGGGCCATCTCCTTCTCCAAGGCCGCAGTGCGCTCCGCAATCGTTCGCACGTCCTGTCTCAGCAGGTTCACCTCCCCCTGGACCGCTCTGATCTTGAGGTCCAGGCCCTCCTGCAGCTCTTTCATTGCCTGGCCCAACTTAGTCTCCCAGGCCACCTTTAAGTCTGCGATCGCTGCCAGCACCTCCTGGATCGTGCCCGGTGTTTCCGCCGCTGCCGTGGGGGTCTCCTTGCTCTTGCCCCCCTCCGCTTCTGGGGGAGACCTGGCGTAGGTCTCCATCGTGGACTGTCGGATCCTGGGTCTAACCACTTTAGAGGACATCCTGCTATGTTAGCTGGGCGAGGGCCTGCCGTGCCTCCCTCCGCACAAAGGTCCGCGTGGTCACGGACCACTCTCAGCAGGCCAAGCATGTACTTGTGCGTACTTGTCTCTTCTCTCGCGCTCAAAGTGGGCCGTCTCCTCCCATGTGCTCGTACCCTCTTGGTGTTGTGGCCCGGTCTCTGTCGTGTTCCTTCCGTGGCCAGTGCTCGAGTGCGCTCACCTATTCGCCGCACTCCCTTTGTTCCTCCTCTTCCACGATCACAAGGCCATCCGGCCCACGATGCCCAGGCCCAGAGGGGCCGCTCTAAGTGCAGGGGATCAGCAATTGTCTCGCATCGGCCTCAACCACTGGGCTGCGCCGATGTTTCTTCTGACTCTATGGGATTTCTCCCATCTTCCCGTGTATACAGAGTCGATCCGCTGCGCTGTGGAAAACGGCAGCCACCACCGCCCGCTCGTTCGTGTCGGCCCCAGGATCCGCGGCCACCCAATTGGTGCGCTGCCACAATGAATCCTCCTGGGTTCCGCCGGCGTTCGATCCGATTACGCCGCGGGCCCAGCATCGGTTACCAATGTGCTCGATGAGTCTCGGCAATGTACAGTCCGTAGGTTGTACCAACTCCGGGTACGTGTACCCACAGATGTGCGCCACCTAAGTGAAGCAACAGCTCATTCCGGTCAAGTGCCGCGGTCTGCTTCTAATCGCTGGTCTTGGAGTTCGATGCAGGGGCTTTACAGGACTTACATCTTGTGACCCCTGTTGTCCTCTTTGTCTCTGCCGCCATCTTGTTCCACTGGCCGATCCGGGGCCCGCGGCCCGCAGACGAGTATAACTCAGTGTCCTCACCCTCCACTTGCATCAAAGTTTCAGCCAGTGTAGCCATCATCTTCACACGCATGGCATTATTTTCCAGTGCCGGCCGGTTCCCGTGCACGCACTTCTCCTCCAGGATCATTGTAGGATCAGCGGAGCTCCACGAGAGCACGTCCCTTTACATGGCCGTCCAAGCCACACCCCCACTGTGGAAAGATTGTTAATTCTGTAATATATTTCACTCAACCCTTAATTTCTTTCTTTGATTTAATCTACATTTTCATTGTCTTACCGAGACCCGGACAACATCTTCTAATATTGCTACTCCCACCTCTCTCTCTTCTTTAATTACTAATTGTTCACAAACTCATGGTCTCACTTGTAAAGGCAGAGGAGTTATTCTCTAACATTCCTTCTGGGATCATGCTCGCACCTCCTTGTCTCTGACAGTAATCATCCTTGGAATATCACTTCCATTCCTTTTCGAAACCTCTACCTCTCACTGTTCCTTTGATCTACAGGCCTTGCACTCTCTCTCTCTCTCTCTCTCTCTCAAGAATGCACGTATAATTCCTATCTATTCTTTCTATTCTAACACAAATCTCTTGTTCCTACATTGCCTCAGAATTTCTGCCCTATCAATCTTTTCTCTTTTGAAACTGTTAGAGCATCTTGTCTACACACATCTCCTCCTTTCATAATCAGCAGTCACTTATCCCCCTTTCCAGTTTGGCTTTGATACCACCCACTGCACAGAAACTGCTCAAACACTCTCCTCTGCTCTCTATGACAAACTCTTCTAGATTCTTATCCTCTTAGAGCTACCCGCTGCCTTTGATACTGTTGACTACCCTACAGTTCTCTCTACACTTGCTTCTCTCAAACGTTCCAATTCTATCCTCCAATGGTTCCACTCTTATGTCTCTTCTTATAAAAATAACTAGTTGGTTTCTTACGCTGGACACATCTCCTCCCCGAAATGTATTCAATTCACAATCCCCCATGGCTCTGTTTTTGGCCTTCTTCTATTTTCTCGTTTCACCACCCCACTTTCTTCTCTTACTACTTCATTATATCTCTTCTATCATTTCTATGCTGACGACTCTCAAATTCTTACATTTGCTTTTCACTTTCTTCTTTTACTGATTCCATCCATACTACGGTCTCTAATAGTCTGCTATCCAATATTGGATGATCTCTAATTTTCATCACGTCAACCTCTTTCTTCCTGCTACCTCTCTTCCCTCAACCATACCCAGGTACGTCAATTGAGGGTTGCCAGGGGCCGCAACTGTGATGCCTGGTAACTCCTGTGCAACCCCAGGCTCTCCGACCCGTGGGGGTTCTGGAGGCAGGGAGAAACCGAAAGTAAAGAGGGCTCTCATACGAGAGCCCTCTTTACATTCATTTCTTTTTGAAGTAAGTCTGACTTCAAAAAGAAATTATTTCAGTAATTATTTTAAGTATGACTTAAAAAAGAATCCTCCCTCCCCCCACAGGACATGGAATGCTCAGGCTCCCCTGCTCTGCACATGAGAAGTCTTGCGTGCGTGGAGCATTGGAGACAGAGAGGCCAGCCTGCAGTCAGAGAGGAATTCCTCTGAGCAGTAATGGATATAGAGAAAGGTAAGAAAGTGTTTTTTTGTAAATGTGTGTGTGTATGTGTGTGTGTGCGCGTGCATGAAAGGGTGTGTATGTATATGTGTATTAAGTAATATGTGTGATTGAGTGTATGATGTATATGGGGCTTGGTGTGTGAGTGAATTATGGATGGGTGCAGTTTAAAAAGTATGTGAATGGTGAGTGTAAAGACTGGAGCGGTATGTGTACTTCTGCAATCTTTTTTGGTTGGGAAGAGGCACAGAGCACCCCAGCCAAAGTTCTCTATATGGTAGCTTGGACGAGCAACCAAGGCTTGCGCTCTCAGGAAGTGATGCAGGCTGGTTCTTAAGTACAGTGAGTACCCAATCCTCCACAAAGGAATGTCCACACACTACGTTAGGTGATAACACAGTTTATTTATATAGAATAAGGTTCAGATAAATATATACACATAAATCAAACACTTTGTACTCAGGCAATTCTATTTAAATAATATCAAAAATAAAGATACTCTCCACACTATACTTAGATGTATTAAAAATGCACCCACACTGCTGACAGTTTTTAAAAAGCATAACAATTAGAAGCAATGAGTTACTTCATAGATCAAGAAAGAAAGGCAGGTTAGTTTCACAAACATTGGCAGTATACTCTCTTTAGACTTAAATAGTGATACTCTGTGAGGTTCCCCGCACCTGGGAATCTGTAAAGGAAAAGACAAGGTGTACTTTATCTTGTCTATTACAGCCCAGTCCAAATAAGTTCTGCTTTTATTTTGATAGGTTCCACTACCTCAAAGTACCTGATATGTCACAGGAGAACAGGATCCATGATGCATCTGGGACCTCTGGATGGTTCCTGAGCCTGGAAGATGCTCTTCCTCGTCACAGTACCTTTGGTGCCTTGGCAGGTGAAGAGGTGGAGATTCTTGACTACACTCGATGGGACCCCTTGGAAATGGACCCCCTTTGCAAGAAGGAGTCGCTGGGATGTCGAGGCCAAGACAAAAAGAGGAACCAGACAGTGTCGGATAGGCAGAACTTTCGGTCTTCGTGGTGGTCTCTGTTGGTGGGTCATTACTCAGACTGTGGATGTCCCCCGAAGGTGAAATTTGCCCTGAACTCCAAAAATGACTGGCTGAAGATGTTAGGACCCGTGCAGAACTTGGATACCTTTCGGTGATGACGGGGGCAGTGGCAGAAGTAGGTGTGTGGTTTCAGGATTACTCAGTTTACCAACCTTCGGTTCTTTGGTGCTGCAGCCACAGCACAGATATCTGGATGACTTCTGGCAACCTAGTCTCAACCACTGGTTTGGACTACGCACCCTCACCAATGCTGGAGCATCAGGACATATTCTTCGCTTTTTGGTGGTTGGAAACCCACCAGTGGACCATCCCCTACACACAGAAAACTGGGATCTTCTTTGGTGGGAAAAAGTGGTCAGGTGTCATATTAGGGATGTCCCTTAAAAGATTCTTTGATCAGTTGGAATTTTTGCAGCTCTGGGTGTCAAGCAGCACTATGTCAGGGTACTCCCTCTTCTGGGCGATACACAGTAATCTGGCTTCCAGCAGTCACAAACACTACTCTGGACCCTGTGTGACACAACTGGTCTTCTTCAGATGGATATGTTCAAGCACTCCTCATTTGGATTCACAAAGACCCCTTCTCCAGACGGCAGGCACACATGACTGACTTCCAGGGCACGTTGGATGAAGAGTAGCAGGTGCACAATGGTCCCTCACATCTCGGGAAGAGATTCCCAACCAGGTCTTCTCTTGATTCTGTCCTGGGGCCAGCTCAACAGTCTTCAGATTCCTTGAAGAAATGCAGCTGTAGACTCCTTCCTTCGACTGGACCCAACATTCAAGATTCAGGTTTCAGCTTCAGAACAAATTGGTGAGTGAGGGGTCCCTAGATCCACACATGTGTTCCCCATTCACTCAGGCTGAGCAAGGCTCAGGCAGCCAATCATTCACGAGTGCATTTATGCAGGCAGACAGCCAATCAGGCTCACAGACATTTAGGCCAATCACCCAAACGAGACACCCATAACACAGAATGTGGATTTAAGTAAGGATCTTATCGTTCAGAACACTACACTGCATTCACCCCAGTTTCAGTCAGGGCTGGCCCAGACATTGGCCCTCATTCCGAGGTTGGTGGTAGTCATGGCGCTATTTGCACCATGATTGCCACCAATAACGGGTCCGGCACCGGTATAGTTCAATGGGGACTTATTGGTGTAGTCCGACCTTTGCGGGTCCAGTAAGTCCCAATTGAAAATGCCATTCCACATTCCATTTTGAGCCCCCATACCGCCCACCTTGGAATGACCCCCATTGTCTCACACACACCAAAACCAGACACCCACAACACTGAATGTAATTTGACTTCACACTTCATTCATACAGGTCCCAACCTAAGGGTGTACCCGCAACACACAGCCCCTGGGAAGGGTCCAGTCAGACTAAGAGGAGGCAGCCCCAGGCCATATATGGTTCTTCCACTCAGCAGCCCGTCAGGGTGAAGGGGCTGACTCAGGGCTTCCCAGGACTTTATGAAACAAGGTGTAAATTCAATAAAAACCAAGAGGCTACAGTGGCCATCTTGCCTATCTTCAGGAGTCCATTGTGTACCTACCACCAGCCTATACCATACTCTGTGCGCAAAACACAGGTGCCTAAAAACACAGATAAGGGGTACAAAGGTGTTCTCCCACCCATGAGTGCCATAATGGTATCCCATGGGTATTGTTCACCAAAAGGAAAAAATGAAGAGCTGCACTGCCAGAGGTCCAGACTAGGCCTCAGAGGCAGAAAACATATAGAAAACACACACAGAGAAGTGGTAGGAAAACGACGAGGAGGCCATGTCCCTCCAAAAGGCATTTCTAGCCCTTGCAGTCTAATGGACCACCTGAACTATTTGGGGGTTACACCCATCATCTGCATAAGCACCTTTAAGAGCTTATGGTCCGTTTGGACCTCAAAGGCAGAATCAGTAAGGTAAGGTCTAAACCACCTACATACACAAATTATGCTCAAGAACTTCTTTTCAACAGTGGCCCACCTAAGTTATCTACCCTTGAGTTGCCTACTGATAAAAATGATAGGGTACTTTCTCCCTTTGTCATCTAACTGAAACAAGACAGCTCCACTTTCTGTGTCACTTGCATCAGTTTGCAAGATAAAACGTTTGCTGTAGTCAGGGGCACATAAGACATGTGCACTGCACAGACTTTCCTTCATGCCATCAAAGGTTCTTTGAAAGTCTTCACGCCAATTAACCTTCTTAGCTGGTTGGGTGATGTCAGAGCTGTCAGAGGGGCAGCTATGGTGCCATTGTCTGCCATGAAGTTCCCGTAGTACCCAGTGAGACCCAAATAAGCACTCATTTGGGTTTGAGTAGAGGAAGTCTCCCAGTCCTGTACAGTCTGTACTTTACTAGGGAAAGGTTGGATTTGACCCTGTCTTACCTCATGACCAAGGTAGGTACATCTCCCATGGGCTACCTGGCACTTGGTTGTCTTGATAGTGGGGTTGGCCCTTTTCATGGCCTGCAACACCTTATCCAAGTGTGTCAAATGATCTTACCAGGTTGAACTGTAGACAGCAATGTCATCCAGGTAGGCCACACAGCAGGCCTCCAGTCCACTGAGGTCATGATTGACAACCTTTGGAAGGTTGCATGGGCATTATTCAACCCAAAAGCCATAACCCTAAACTGATCAAGCCCTTCTGTTGTTGGAAAACCCATTTTACCCTTGGCCTGGCCAGTCAGAGATGTTAGCCAATAGCCAGACGTGTGGTCAAATGTGCTCACAAACTTGGCAGCACCTATCTTGTCCACAAGCGCATAAGCCATGGGCAATTGGTGTGCTTCAGTCTTGCTTATTGTATTGACTCCTCTGTTGTCCATACAGAACTTCCAATCCTTGATACATGTCTGGAAACTTGCCTTGGGCTCACAGACCACTGGGCTGGACCATGGGCTGGTTGAGGGTTCAATGTACACCAAGTGAAACATCATGGCAAACTCTGCCTGGATGTGCTTCTTAACAGTGTCTGACATCCTGTAGCATCTACTTTTGACAGGTACATGGTCACCATTGACAATATCATGCCTACACCATGGGGTGAGGCCTGGTGTCATTGAGAACAGAGGGGCATTCTGCTAGAGCAAATCCCTGCAGGTCCTCTGCTGCTCTGGTGTCAGATCTGAAGAGAGATGCACTCCCTCCACTGATGAGCCATCCTGAGGTTTGCTATGCAGCAAATCAGGAAGGGGGTCACTATCATCCTCTTTTTCTCTGAAGCTAGCAAGAGGCATGAGACTTCCTCTCCTCTTCGGTGGAATGGTTTGAGCCTGTTGACATGAAACATTTACAGGGATCCCCATGAAATACCTATGTCAACCGTATAGTTGATTTCACCCATCTTGGAGATTTTCCTGGGGTACCCAGTCTATCAGAAAGATATCCTGACCAGGAGTCTGGCCCACTTGTGAGGCCTTAAGTTCATGCCAGTATGTGTTCAATTCTTGGCTTGCCTTAATATTTTCTGATGCCTAGCCCATCATCTGTGCCATCCTCCTTCTGAGGCCTAACACATAGTTGCTTGGCAGGAGCTGGAGGTGTGGCTTCCAAACCATCTCTTATTAAGGCAAGAGCCCCCCTCACTGGATGTTCAAAGAGGAGCTCAAAGGGGCTGAAATAAACACCTTCTTGAGGTACCTCTTTATAGGCAAACAGCAAGCATGGTGAGAGGAGATCCCATTTCCTCCTTAGGGGCTTCTCAAAAGCACCCAACATGCCTTTGAGAGTTGTGTTAAACCTCTAAACCAGACAATTGGTCTGAGGATGATAGGATAATAGGATGTAGGGAAGTTGTAGGTTACACCAAATTCCTTACACATAGTTTGCATGTAACTAGACATGAAGTTGGTTCTCCTGTTGGAAATCAGCTCTTTAGTAAAACCAACTTTAGTTAAAATGCAGAGGAGCGGCCTGGTAACCACCTTGGTTGTTATGGGAGCAGCATTTGCCTTTTCTTGCACCTTCTCGCTGCCCAGGTACACGAAGTACCTCCACGCTACAAGATGGCCGCCCGCTCTTTGCTGCTGGCCATAAGAGCCTAACCAGGCCCCCGAACAGCCCCTGCCACCACCTGATTGGCTGCTTCCGGCTCCTAAGGCCGGATTGGCTGCCGGCAGGCGTAGCCGGCCCACTCATCTCAAGGCCCACGGAAGCAAGGTTAACACCTGTTCCTTGCCTGTTACTTGCCGATTCTGCCTCTGCCAGTCCCCCTGGCCCACACAGGAGAGCACCAGCATGGCGGACCCGCTGCCCCAGGACCACTCACCGTCGCCTTCCAGCTCTGAGGTCAACGGGTAAGCCCACCACCAGCCTCTTACGCGCACCCACTGACCCCTAAATTGGCTAACTCCCACCATCATGTGCTAAACCCTACCACCTGGCGGTCGCTCTACACACCTACCGCCACTGGCCCACACCACCCTGGTCACGGCAGCTGCCAAACCACTACGTGACAATTGTACACAGAACTACCCTGATCGCACACTGCTCTCGGCTGCACAACTCATTCAAACTTTACTGTAATTAAATGCTGTTTACACTGCTTGCACCACTATATGTCTATAGCTTGGGTGCTACCATCAGCACTGTCCATCGACGCTAGCGTATGCTGCCCACTGCTCTGCACTACCCATCTTGCATCAGTAAACCCATCTTGTGATACTCGAATCTAGGCAGACTGCCACTGTTTTTATTTACTGTATGAACACTGCATTTTGCTCCTCTTGTGATATTCGAATCTAGACAGGCTGCCACTGTTTTTATTTACTGCCTGAACACTGCATTTTGCTCCTCTTGTGATATTCGAATCTAGACAGGCTGCCACTGTTTTTATTTACTGCCTGAACACTGCATTTTGCTCCTCTTGTGATATTCGAATCTAGGCAGACTGCCACTGTTATTATTAGAACACTGCATTCTGCCCATTTGGAGACTATAATTATAATTAATGCCATGTGCGCCCGGCCCTGTGATAGCTGTATCTAGACTATCTGACTACTGCTCTCAGCTCACCAGTGCCCCACCCACATAGACAGTATATGCGAACCACCCGCCTTCCTGAGTATAGTGTATTGTGCATACTGCCCCCCAGGCCAATATTGTGCAATCATTATCGCGCACAACAGTAATACATGCCCCGAGCATATGAGCAAAACTAACTCTCACACAACATGTACTCTCTGCCCGTCCTCACCTGCATAGTTTGCACGCTACTCACCTTTATGAACACATCTCACCCTTCGACATCAAAGCACCTCCACCACTTTCAAACCACTTCGAGTCATCGAGGACACACAAAGGAACTCCTGCCCATACCCTCACACACTCCAAATAACACAGCACTGATGATATCTAACCTCAGCCTCAGATTAAACAGACTCAGAGCCCGCACCCTTCATATCCACTACCATGCCACCCCTACTCACATACCACATAGAAACTGCAGACTTAGCTCACGCACCCCTAAAGTGCACACATCCCACCACCGTGATAATACCTCCATATGCCACAAACTCAAACCCACGCTTACTACACCTAGCAGTAACTCACGCTCACAATGTACCAATGTATCTAAGGCACACATCCACACCATACCTACAAAAATCTCTTGCCCAACGCTATACAAATGCGCCTTAATCAATGTACGATCTCTCAATGCCTACGCACTAGAAGTAAATGACCTAATAACTGCCCAAAATCTAGACTTACTTGCGATCACAGAGACCTGGCGCAACAAAGCTTCCGGCCCAGCCATCTCTCTAGCCCTACCACAAGGGTATGCCATCCTTAGACAAGATAGGATAGCCAGAACAGGAGGGGGGGTAGCCATTATTCATAAAGAAACTCTCTCTATCAGAACCATACCCCACCAAGAGGAAGAAAATATTGACATCCTATCAGTCAAATTATCACTCTCTCCAAATAGCACAATAAATATTCATACTGTATACCGTCCTCCCGGCCCAACCAACAATTTCATAGGTCAAGTCAATCACCTATTAGGAAACAACCTTAAAAAATCCACAAAATCACTACTTATAGGTGACCTTAACCTAGGATTCAATGACCCTAAGGACAAAACTGCTATCTCTCTAGCCAAAGACCTCCAAGACCTAGGCTTCTCTCAAAAGATCACCTCGCCTACTCATGCTAAAGGACGCACCCTAGATTGGATTATAGACCACAACTGTAACACAGCCATCATCTCCAATACTAGCCTCCCATGGACAGACCACAACCTTCTCCTATTTGACATCCCTGTCTCATTAAGCGCTAAAGTGCCTACTAAAGCACCTGCTACCCTTGCCAGAAGTGCCAAAAAACTCACCGCTGAAAATGTCAGTGCACTCCTCAATCTGCCTTGCCTAGCACCTCCTTTCTCCACTGACCCTAACATCCTCGCAGAAATCTTCAAAGACACCATCACAATAGCTGTCAACATCGTTGCCCCATTGGAAAAAAAAAAGAAAAAAATCCTTCCACTCCAATTCCTGGTTCACAGAGGAACTCCAGACTTTGCGCAAAGACAAACGCTTAGCGCTCAAAAACTGGCAGCTTAACCCCTGCGATACCACAAAAGCTAACTTCAAATCTATAGCAAAAAAATACAAAGACGCAATCTTCCTTGCTAAATCTGAAGCCTACAACCAGCGAATCTCCAATGCCAACTCCCACTCGAAAGAACTTTTCAATATATTCAAAGAACTAACCGTACCACCTACATGCCCTGATGAGATCGTCAAAGACGAGGCATGGTGTACAGGCATTCAATCAGCCATGCTTACAAAAATAAACCTCCTCCAAAACAAAATATCGCACCACTTCAATACCTTACCAAAGCTAAGTGCACATGCACAGATAAAACCTAATGTAAAAGTAAGAAATGTGCCCAAATTTGCATTTACTGAAATCTCCGAAGCAGAGGTCACTCACATCCTCAGACACCTCAAACCTTCACAAGCAAGGGTGATGTATGCCCCCCTAAAATCATCAAAGATTGCGCAGAACCACTCGCCCCTCTCCTCACAGCCTCCATCAATGCATCCTTCAAAACAGGCATAGTCCCAGACAGTCTTAAAGAGGCCTGGGTACGCCCTCTCTTAAAAAAAAACGACACTAGACCCTGCTAATCCTAACAACTACCGACCCATAACCACAGTCCCATTCCTCCTGAAACTACTTGACAAGGCCGCCCACAAACAGATTCAACTATACCTTGAATCTAACGCAATCCTAGGTAAAAGACAATCTGGGTTCCGCAAGGAACATGGAACTGAAACCGCCCTTCTAGACTTAAAAAACTAAATTACCAACATCCTAGATAAAGGCAAGCCCGCCCTCCTCCTTCTCCTTGACCTTTCAGCTGCGTTTGAGCTGGTAGGCCACACTACTCTTACCAGTCACCTGACACACGCGGCACACTTCTCTAATGATGCAGCATCGTGGGTAACATCATTCTTAGAGGGTAGAGCCATGAAAGTGTTCTCTAATACAGCACATGCAACACCCTCCATAATCCACTGTGGTGTGCCACAAGGTTCCTGTACTGCCCCCACGCTCTATAATCTTTTTACCAAGCCACTATTTGATAAACTAGACGCACTGGAGATCACCTACACAAATTACGCCGACGACACGCAGGTTTTCCTCCCCCTGACAGGGCATTACCACCAAGACGCCTCTACCCTACACCAAATATAGTCCACCATACAAGCATGGATGGCTACCAACGTCCTCTGCTTGAACGGGGACAAGACCGAAATCCTCATTCTAGGACAGAAATCCACCCCCTCCAACCTCAATCCACTGTATATCAATTTCAACATAGACAATTGTATCATCCCAGTCCTATCCTCAATCAAAACACTGGGGGTTCACATAGACGCTATGCTATCCATGGACAAACAAGTCAGCGCCATAGTATCGGCTTCAGCACTGAGTACTAAACTCATTAATGCAATAAAACCATTCCTAACCAAGGATAACTGCCTTTCAATCGCCCAAGCAAGGATAGGAGCCAAATTAGACTATTATAATGCGCTCCTAGTCGGCACCTCCAAAAAAACCTATCTAGACTGCAAACAACCCAAAACAACGCTCTCAGAGCAGCCCTCAGCATACCAAAAAGAGAACACAGCACACAAGCCAGACAGGCAGCCCACTGGTTCCCAGTCGAAGACCGTAACTCCTTCCAAATTCTCACAACCACCCATAAATGCATCAACCTCACAGCTCCCTCTTACCTATCTGACACGATAGGTAGATATCAATCCACGAGACCAAGAAGAGCTCAATACACAAATCAACCAGCAATACCTTGCATCAACAGAACTAAAGCAGGAGGCAGAGGCTTCCCCTTCCTCACACCTAAACTCTGGAATTCCCTACCTACTGATCTCAGAGCTGACACATGTCTCTTCTCTTTCAGAAAAAAGCTCAAAACTGCCCTATTCAACTAACCCCGCTATCACGTACTCCTGAAGCTCCAGAATATCTGTAAGAAAAAGTATATCTTGTCCAATGTACCTGTACGGACATGAACTATATGCAACTAAGTATAAGCAACACTGTAACTATATGCAACTAAGTATAAGCAACACTGTAACTAGCGCCACGATTTCTCCGGTCTGCTGTGCGCTCAACAAATGTGAATAAATAAATAAATAAATATGGCCCGAATGGGTATCGCCTCAGTGTATGTGGTGGCATGATCTACCAGGATGAACCTGTGTCCACCTTATGTAGAAGGGTATAGAAGACCAACAATGATGATGCCCACCCTCTCAATTGGTGTGGCTGAGACCCTTTTCATGGTTTTATTTGTGCCAAGATGACCAGCTAAAAGCACCTCAAATGCCATCTGCAAAAGGAAGGGCCTGTATACCTGGGGTACAACCAATCTCTTAACTGCACCAGGTTTGGAGCTCACCCTCCCAACATATATTAAAGGACACTCTGGCTGACACACACAAATCCACCCTAAAGGGCCCACATTCAGCTAACAAGCACTGGAGGTCTGGGTGATCCTCTGGGGTGAGTATCTCTCCCTGAGGAGGGACCTCTGGCTCTTCTCCCTCAGGAGTTGAGTCTAGGGTCACCATTGGTCCTAGTACCTCCAGAGCTGGGACTACAGTGGGTGCTGCTGAAGCAGCATGAAGACAAGGAGTGCCCTTCACACAGGTGGTCTTCTTCCTCTTCCTTTTCATCTTGGGTTTCCCCTTTGGCTTGGGTAGCTCACTATGAGTCAGACCCTGTGTGACCTGTGACCTAGTAACTGCAGCAGCAGAAATCAACCCCGTCTCAACTAAGTCATTCCCCAACAAGATGTTAGCAGGCACATTGTCCTGTACCAGGACAGGAAGCTTTGCTGTCTTGTCATTAATCTGAATGGTGACGAGGGCTACAGGGGAAAGTTTGGGGGTGCCAGCAGCTACCCTGGTGGTTCTCAGAGGAGCACGTAGATAGTTCCCTGACCTAACTAAACAGGGTCCTGTCCACCACTGTCATTCTAGCCCCAGTGTCTCTCAAATCAGTGGAAGGCCAGACATTAATGAGGACACCTCAAAAAAATCTGTGAGTATTCTGTGGGATCGTACCGAGTACTTGTGAGAATGGGTTCCAGGCCACAAGGGCCACTAAGGACATCTCTACAGGGACACCAAAGGTAATTCCTGGAGAGGAGAGGAGGAAAGTGGCCTCCACCTCAGGCAAAGGGTAAGGGTAGGTCAGGCTGACAGTCTGGACACCAAGTGCATTACCTTTACACCCAGGGTCACCCTTCTTGTGGTCCAAGCCCCCACACTCCCAGCAGGTGCCAGGAATGCAGGGAACTGTGTTGGATCCACTGGGAGCCTGCTTTGCAGTGGGACAACCACTACTTTTAAGCCCACCCCCATGGGACGTATCCCCACTAGATTGTTAGACCTTAGAGGGAGAATGTTTAGGTTTATTCAAATGTGGGTGCTTCTTGAACTCCTCCGCCTTCTGGTGGGTCCCTTTTTCTTTGTACTTGTCCTTCCCAATCCTTAGGGGACACCATGTGGGAGACATACTTGTCAGCCAACTTAGCCAACTTAAAGGGGTCCAAGATATTTTCGTCAGCAATGTACTGACACGGCTCTGGCGTACAAGCCTCTGAAAAATGCTCAAACAATAGGAGCTGAGACAATTCAACAAGAGACTTCACTTTGTAGCCATCAACCCATCCCATCATATGCATATGTGCAGCACTCACCCAATCAACCCAATACATATGTTCTCTCTTCTTATAATCCCTGATCATCTTAAGGCAATGGGTAGGTGCCTTGCCAAACTTGGCAACCAAATCAGCTTTCATGCACTCATATTGGTCTCTCTTATTCCACACTCAGTTTCAGAATACAGTCATAACCAGTCTGAGGTACTCTACTTAATAAACACTTAACCCAATCTCTATGGTCAACATCATGGATACGACAATCCATCTCAAATGTTTCTATCCATTGGAGCATATCAGAACCCTCCACATACACACCAACCAAATCTCAACTGGTCTGGCTGAGGTTTCCACCTTAGCTTTCTCCAGCTGGAATTTCTGACATGCACTGTCTCTGTCTTTGAGTTCAAGATCTCTGTCTTTGAGTTTAAGATCTCTTTCTTTGAGTATAACGCCTTTCTGCAACTCAACTTCAGTATAACTTGTATTCAAAGGCTAATTTCATCATCAATAACTCAAGTTCCAGGGAACCCACATGAGAAACAAGGCTGGGTTTTGGAATTCAGCTGACAGGAGAGGTGGCAATCCCATTGGTAGCAACTATGACTTCACCAAAGGCAAGGTCCCCATCAGAGCCCTCTCCCCCTGGCATCATGTGTATCATACAAGGGCAGATATAAGTTCTGCCCTAGACTTATCTGTAAAATCTATTTCGGGCAATTCACAAGCACTCTGGAGAGCTCATACTAGTAAATTTACCATTTGCATAATTTCCAATGGTTGTAGTGAAATTATACCAATATGCACCACTAAACCCTAAATTAATAAAAGAGTGGGCATTTTGTAGTAGTAAGGTAAAAAACTCAGGCCCTGATTATGAGATAAGCTCAAAATTGGAAGTAACTCTGCTGTGGTGGAATTAGGATTACCACCATGTCAATCAGCGTAATTACTGCTGTATTACAACCTGGTGGGCATGTGTATGCCATACTGATGGTAATGGTAAATCCACCAAGCAGAGTTAAAGTCGAAAAACATTACCCAGCAGCGGTCATTCTGGCAAAAATCAGCAGAATTACCGTTACCACCTTGCCTATTGGTGGAATTTTTGCCTACAGAATTTCCAATGACGGAAGTCCATTGGGGCCTATAAAGCAAGCTCTGCAGTGGACATTTTGGAAATCACAATCCATCAAAATTCTGCCAGCAGGAGTGCAATCCAAGACAACAGACAATTGGAATCATGTCTGGAGGAAAGGGAAAACCAAGGGTGCCGGACATGAAAATGCAGAAACCAAAATTCACTAAGCAAGAGCTCAACCATCTTGGCTGAGCAAGTGGTGGCTCACTCGGAGGAATTGTAGGGGGAACAATACTGCAAAATACCATATGGTAAACATGCAGCTCACTGCATACTCATGCCTCTACACCATCAATGGGTTACCCTCAGCCCATGCAAAAACAGTATCTAACAATACAGCTCAGGCACCTCAATGCACATTAGCTCATCACACAATTCACATGATTGGTTACCACATCCACCCATGCCAGGATGCCATGAAACTTCCTACAGATGTTCTGCAGCATATGTATACATGTATTACTTTTTCTAAAAATTACTCTAGCTCACGTCAGTATTTTAAATTAACCCTAAAAGTCCATGTTGCCATATGGATGCAACCTAAATAACCTGAAATTCCTCAAAGTGTTAACCTACCATGCAACATCCTAGATAACCAATCATGCTGACAGTCCATATCCACATGTGGTCGCAACGTAACATACTATACTATACACCGCCTAATCATCTCTAACCTGTGCATTGTGAACATTGATACACAGTACAGTCCACGTGTTTAATACAAGATACACTAAGAACCTGCAAATCCTGAAATCTGCAGTAAGGTGTTTCAACTAACTCACTCAGTTGCTGCACCCACTCCGCACAAAAAAACACTCCGATCAAATACCTTGAAACCTGCAACCTTTTTAAAACAGTCAAAATCACCTTCACACTGTTCACTCCCAACAGTAGACTTCAATCGGCTGAACTAAAAACACAACATATGTAGAATCTCTTTGGCATCTTCAATACATAATGCACAGCGTTCACAAGACGCAACATCTCATTTAATTAACTGCTTAACCAACACCGGAGTAAGAATAATTCCCATGGAGAGCAACTGTCAACCTAAAACAGCTGCCTGGACACAGTACATGAAGTTGAAGAGCTGGCGACTTCAAAAGTGAGACAGCGTGGAACTGCCTTGCTCTAAATGGGCTCTGCGCTCCACCCGAAAACAACCAGCTGTTACAGAACATTTACATATGACGCTCCGTAACAACACCTCTACAATTCAGAATACACTGATGCTTCTTCCCAGTCACGTTGGCACGCTGTCCAATGTGCTTTACTTTAACCAAGCTGACAGCTCCTAATGCAATTCTACGAGCTGCAATGCTAACGGCCATACTTCTTCAAATCTTGCTTCCACAAGAGCACAGCGGTTCCGCTGACAACGTCACTGGCTCACTGTGCATTGGGCAAGCACGCTGACATTCCACTTGATCACCATCATCGTGAGTCCCACCACTGACATCACCATTGTCACTGAAGCGCGGAGCTGCACGGAGCTACGCAGTACCAACCGCCGCAACGATTGATCTCCCAAAGATAACGGGATGCCAATACATGGCCTCCGAGCCACACACAAAAGCCACAGGGAAGCCTCATAATCACAGCCTACACACTAAACTGAGTACCTCCCGATGGCACCCTTTAACACGACACCGGAGACCTTACACACTGTGGAACTGTCCAAGTAACAAAGCCACTAACGCTTCCAGATGACATTTTTCCAAAGTCTTGGCGTTTAATGTTCCCAATAGCCATCTTCAGCAGTCAGGCGTATTACTGCTCGCTTGGCACTCTTACATATCTGTGGTGCCTACAGGAAAGGTCTCTGGCACTCCATACCTTTTGTGCCCATCGACAATGCAGGCACTGGCAGAGTTTGCCAACTCTAGGAACCATTGGCTCAGTTGATTAAGGCCCCCTGACACCTTCAGGTCTGCTGTACTGTCTCTTTATACCCCCAGGATGGGGACTGACATGGGGTAGTGGGCTCACTCCTTCCCATTCACTATAAGTCTTCCCTCTAGGAGCCATACCGGGCACCCTCTCGCCTCTGGGTGGCGGGACTCATCGTGGGGGGCAGTGGGTTCCCTCCTTTTTCTCAGTCTCTTTGACCATGTGCTTCACCCCCCGCAGCAGTCCTTTCTCCTCTCTCTCATCCTTTTCTCCCTCTCTCTGGCCCCATCCATGCAGCTACCTGTCTCTTCTCTGCATTCTCCGAGACCACCTCGGTCGCCAATTTATGTTATGACCTTAACTGAAGTCAACACTTTAATCAGGTGTTACATCAGGCGATTCAGTTACAGGATCAGAGGAAGCCCACTGGCTCCCACCACCCAGGCTACATTATTGCCAACTGTCCTGGGTGGAACACTCAACACACAGCATTCCACTCAGTCATACCCACATATTCCGTTCATGACATCATACCTCAAGCACCCAGCATACATACAAACAGATGGTTAAACAGACTAACAGGACAAAAGGTATCAATCCAAACAGAAACCCTTTGTTGTCACATCTGTACTGTCTGTGACCGGGGTGGTTCAGTCAGTGTATTAGGCCTGTTCTGTGCACATCTGTTATTGCATCATGGGACTTGTAGTTGTTACACTTTGCTGCACATTATGGACGCCAGGTGTGTGACGGTGATCCTGTGTGTCAGGTCTGTCTATTACTTACCCAGGAGCCAGGTGAGCTGTCCTCTGTGTCTCTCCATCAACACTAGTAGGGTGCTGTTCTTCAGTATCATGGCATCATGTGTGGCCCCAGGGTATCGTGAAGTGGCTGATTGTGAGGTCTGTGTCACATGTCATTTGCACATTCATTGATTGTTACTGTTTCATGTTCCTGTATGCCTGCTCAATTGGCTTGGGGGGTAAAATGCCACATGTGTGCAGTCCAATGCCACTTTGGTGTTTGGGAAATCGGCAATGTTGTTGAAACGTGCCTTTGCTGCATGCACCTGGGTGATGTGCATGGAGATGTGTAGATGGGCATGCCTCATGAGCGCATCCAGGACTTGTCCAACACCTTATCGAATGCGGGCTGTGACATCCCATGCAGTGTACCAAATGTGTGCTGGAATTTGCCCGTGGCACAGAAGTGTAGGACCGACCCCAAATTCAGCAGAGGTTGGGGGTGGCAGTTCTGATTCCAATGGCACTCTGGAGATCGGCTTGGATCAGGGTGAGCAGGTCTGTGATGGTCGGGCGGTCCAAACGGTAGAGTGTCACTAATTCCCTGACCATCGTTGTCCATGGCGATGGGCAGACACGTGGTATGGGTTCCCTCCATGGCATGCGTCTCATCCTACTTTGTGGTGGCTGTATCCTTCCCTGCTGTGTCTTGCATGCTGCTGTAGCTGGATGTAGCATAGGGGGTTGTGGAGCCCATAATCGACATCTGCTTGTGGCTGCATGTTGCCTCGATGGGTGTTGGGGGAAGGTGTGGCCCTTATCTACTCCTCCTGAGGTGATCTGGTGCACCTGTGCCTTAATTTCAATCACCTGTCTGTATTTACCTCTGTCTTTTTGGAAGCGGTATATGCACTGTGTTTTTGACTGAATTTCCTCCAATTTCTGGAGGTAATTTTGCTGATTCCCAACTTGTAATTCGGAGGAAATAGGTTAATTTTCTTTAGGAGATAATTCCGCTGACAGGATTGGTCCAGGTGCTAATTCCGCCAATTGTTGGAGGATTTACCATTGGAGCTAATTCTGCCAGAGGTAACTCTGCCGGTGGAATTAACGCAAACTTTCGGTGACTCAGAATTTGTCGTAGTGGTACAGTTGGCAGTAACAGAATTACCTCAAATTTTACCACTTACCGCCATACTCGTAATGAAGCCCTGAGTTTTACAACCAGTGATCCCAATACTGCCACCAGTGTAAATAGGGGGTATCTGTACTTCTGCCCCCTTCTTTGGTTGGGACAGAGGCACAGAGCCCCCAGCCAAGGTTCTCTATATGGTAGCTTCGACGAGCAATCAAGACTTGAGCTCTCAGGATGTGATGCAGGCTGGTTCTTAAATACAGTGAGTCCCAAGCCCCCACAAAGGAATGTCCAAACACTAAGTTAGGTGATAACACACACAGCTTTTTCTCATATAAAATAAGGTTCAGACAAATATATAAGAATGACATATACACCACTTTGTTGATTAAGACATGCTCCCTCACTCTAATCACCTCAATTTGCAAATCAATTAATGTATCCATCTCCTCGGGCATTGTACCCCAGGATCTTAAGAAGGCTTGGGTGATGCCTATCCTAAAGAAACCCGGACTCTCAGTTGATCTACCAAATAATTATTGACCTATTACTAACACAGCATTCCTACTTAAGATTCTTGATTTTGTGGCTTGCATTCAAATCTTAGACCATCTAAAGACGTATCTCATTCTTAATAACCAACAATCAGGGTTCCGGGTTTGTTTCGGTACCGAGACCGCCCTTTTGGGACTTAAATCTAAGTTACTGTCCCAGGTGGACCGCAACGAGGCTTTGTTACTTATGTTGCTTGATCTCTCTACAGCATTCGACCTGGTGGACCATGATATTATGTCCACCAGGTTGCATGAAGTTACAAACTTCTCACCCCTTGCAGTCAAGTTGTTTGATTCCTTTCTTAATAATCGGGACAGTAGGGTGTTTTGTGGCATGCAAGAATCCGAACCTGTTACAATTCTATGTGGCGTGCCGCAGGGAGCTTGTACCTCCCCGTGTTTTTACAATATCTTTACGGCCCCTTTATTTGCTATGCTAGACAATGAGAATATAATATTCACGAACTACGCAGACGACACTCAATGTGTCATCCCACTATCTGGCTCACACACCATGGATGAATTGGCTACTAAAAAAGTCTTCTCCATAATCAAAACCTGCATGGTCCATAACAAGCTAGCGCTTAACAAATCTAAGACCAAGCTTTTTGTGATGGATCCTCTCATACTCTAAAAGAACTTGGATCAAGCTATGAGAGTTTTCAGCTGGTTGAAGATACTATCACCACTCTAAAAAAAGTGAAAAAACTTGGGGTTACCTTTGACCAAAAATTGTGCATGAAGCATCATGTTAGCAGCTTAGTATCCTCATGTGCCTATTACATAAAATTACTAGCTCATTTGAGACTCCTTATATCTCATTAAAATGCAGAGACCATCGCAAGAGCAATAATTTGGTAAAAAATTGACTATTGCTCCAGCCTTCTAATGGGCATAGACAAGACTGACCGTAATAAACTGCATATTTGTCAAAACGGGGCGGTCAGAGTAGTCATGAAACTGAAACGTAGAGATCACGTCACTTCATGCGAAACGATCGCTGCACTGGCTCCCCGTGGAGTCTAGAATCTTGTTCAGAACTCTAACTATAATTCGTAAATGTAAACAAGGTAGGATTCCCGGATATCTACAACAATTCCTCTCTATGAAATCTAATAGTAGAGCCCTAAGATCAAATAACCAACACCTATTGGTTGTCCCTAACTACCGTACTGTTAAGGTAGCTAACTCAGCCTTCTTCTCCATTGGGACTACTGTCTGGAACTCCCTATCGCAGGACATGAGAAGTATTGAATCACTCGACCCCTTTACGAAGAGGCTGAGGACTCATCTTTTTAACTAAATCGTTTTTAATGCTCTCTCTATAATTTTAGTCTTTAGTGATCCTCGCTCATGATTTTGTGTTTCTTGTTTTTATGACTGATCTGTCTTTCTGCTGTCCTGTAGCACCCTCATGCCTTAAGGTCCATGGCCATGATATATAAATGTTTTAAAGTAAAGTATTTACACATAAATAATACACTTTGTACTCGGGCAATTCTATTCAAATAATGTCAAAAATATAGATACTCTATGTGGTACCACACAATGCTTAAATTCATTATTGATAGCACCAACTGCTGACAGTTTCTAAAAGCATAGCAATTATAAGCAAGGACTACCTTCGTAGATCAAGGAAGAAAGGCAGGTTTGTTTCAGAGCATTGGCAGTATACTCTTTTAGACTTAAATAGTGATACTGTGTGAGGATCCCACTACCTAGCCAACTTGTAAAGGAAAGTACTTTATCATGCCTATAACAACCCTGTCCAAATAAGTTCAATAATGCACTGCTTTTCTTTTTATAGGTTCAACTCCCCAAAGTACCTGAGATGCCACAGCAGAACAGTATCCACTACGCATATGGGACCCCTGGATGATTCCTGAGGCTGGAGGATTATTTTCCTCTTCACAGTACCTTTGGTGCCTTGGCAGGTTAAGAGGCAGAGATTCTTGGCTTCACTCAACAGGACCCCTTGAGAATGGACCCCCTTTGAAAGACGGAGTCACTGGGATGTTAAGGTCAAGAGAAAAAGAGGAACCAGAGTGTCGAAAAGGCAGCATGTTTGGTCTTCGCGGTGGTGTCCATTGGCAGGTCGTTACTCTGGGGGTGGATGTCCCCCGAAGGTGAAACTTGCTGTGGAGTCCGAAAAGGCCTGGCCGGAGGTGATAAAACCCTTGGAGCCCTTGCATGCCTTTCATTGATGATGGGTGCAATGGCTGAAGTAGGTACCGGGTTTCAGGATTACGGGGTTTACCAACTTATAGTTCTTTGGTGCTGCAGCTACAGCACGGGCCTCTGGTTGGCTTCTGGCAACCTTACTCAACCACTGAACTGGACTATGGACCCTCACCAAGGCTGGGCCCTCAGGACATCTTCTTCAGTTCTTGGTGGCGGGAAACCTACCAGCAGACATTCCTCTGCACACAGAAAACAGAGATCTTCTTCAGGATGGCAGGCACACAGGACTGGCTTCCAGGGGACTTCTGATGAAGAGTAGCAGGTGCACGATGGTTCCTCATAGCTCAGGAAGAGGTCTCCTAACCATGCCCTCTCTTGATTTCATCCTTGGATCAGTTCAGTAGTCTTTGGATTCCTTGAAGAAATGCAGCTGCAGACTCCTTCCTCCGACTGGACACAGGATTCAAACTTCGGGTTTCAGCTTCAGCTTCAGAACAAATTGTTGAGTGAGGGGTCCCTTTATGTATTGATATTGATATTTTATTTCTATTGCGCTTGTATACAAGTGTTCCAGAGCGCGATGAGGCAAGGAAGGGGAAACAGGGGAGAACAATGCAGCAATATTACTAGGCCCAGTGACATTGAGAACCCGCAAGTGCATGGGAGAGAGAGAGGGGAAAAGTGCATAGAAAGGGGGAGAAGTGGTAAGTGCAGAGCAAAGGAGAAACAGATAAATAATAATAAATAAATAATAAGGCAACAAACATTGGTAGTGCAGCCAGCAAATGGCAAGTGCTGGGTTTAGGCAGCAGACAGGGTATGTCTGATAAGTGCAGGAAGAAGAGAGGGGGGGCCTGTATGATATGATATGACATGATATGATAGTTTATTTATATAGCGCCTATACACAATGTGTTTCAAAGCGCTTCAAGGCAAAGGAGGGAACAAGGGAAAAAACAATGACATTCTCACAGGCCATGAACAGTAAGGATGTGAAATGAACTATCGTACTCGGCCTGAGGACATTTCAGATAGTGCAAGAGCTAACACGATAAAGAAGGGAGGGGGGGAGTGGGAAGGAAATTGGAACAGACAGGCGACTACCATACTAGGCCTGACAACATTTCTGGTAGAGCCGGAAAAAAAAACAAGAGGTGAGGGAGAGGGGTGCAGAAAGGTAGGGGAGGAACAAAACAAGCGACTATCATATTAGGCCTTACGACATTTCAGATAGTGCTGGAGGGGGTGGGGAGGAAAAAAACAGTAAGGGGAGGGAGGAGGAGACAGACAAGATTGCTATCATACTACATCCAGGGACAATTTTGATAGAGTAAGTGCATAGAAGAAAGAAAGGGGAGGAGATAGGAAAAGGGAGAAGGGAAAGGAGGAGAGAACAGAGAGTTAGCAGTCAAAAGAGTGGAGAAGCAAGAGGGGAGAGTGAATACAATTGCAGTAGTCAGTAGTAACACATAATGTTGCAAGCCAGGATACAAGATGAAGATGGGAACATCATGATTCAGGGCCACCATGAGTACAAGATGCAAAAGAAGTTCAGCATGAGAGTTGAGAAAGGGTGACGCACCATGAATGAATGAAGTCCATAAAAGTAAAATCCTGCATTGTCCACAAGACAGTGATGGTGAAACCAGAATGTATCAGGACATACTCTTGCAGAAGTAGGCTTGAGTAGGGTGAGGGGGGAGTAGGGTAGAAGAATCAAGCAAAACAGGCAACACCTGTGTGCGAGAATGGGGGGCACAAGGGAACATCACAGGGGGACCAGAGGGAGTAACACATATGGGTATAGATACAGACCCCAGTGCAAGGGGTGGCCCAGAGGCAGTGCAGGAGGGTGCAGGGCGAGCAGGTAACTAGGCCCAGAAGACAAAGGGTAGGCCAGGTGCTGAGAGAGAACAGATCAGCAGGGGAGAGGGGGGCGAAGGCAGAAGCAAAGCGGAAGGTATTGAGCATGTGTTGCCCATTGACTCAGCCAATCATTTACAAGGGCATTCAAGCAGGCAGGCAGTCAATCAGGCTCACAGGAATTCAGGCCATTCACCCAACCCTGACACCCATAACACAGGATGTGGATTGGAGTAAGCACACAGCCTTTGAGAACACTACACTGCATTCATGCCATATTAGTCAGGGTGGCCCAGGGATTTCGTCACACAAACCAAAACTATACACCGACAACACAGAATGTGATTTGACTTCACACTCCATTCATACAGCAGGTTCCACCCCAAGAGTATATCCACAACACACAGCCCCTAGGAAGGCTTGAGTCAGTCTGACAGGAGGCAGCCCCAGACCCATATATGGTTCTTCCACCCAACACCCAGACAGAGAGAAGGGACAGAGTCAGGGCATCCCAGAAATTGATAGCCACAGTCAAGTCAGCATGTAGATGCCACCAGCTCATACACTGCTCTGTGGGCAACACAAAGCAGCCAGAAAACACACATAAGGGGTACAAGGGTGTACCCCCACCCATGGGTGCCAATAAGTGTATCCCATGGATGTTGTTCACCAAAAGGAAACATGAAGAGATGCACTGCCGGAGGTCCAGGAACTCAGAGGCAGAAAACATAAAGAAAGCACACACAGAGAAGTGGTAGGACAAGCTTTAGGAGGCCCTGTTCCTCCAAAAGGCATTTCCAGCATCATATTGTGATTGTGTTCAATACCTACTACTTACTGGTAATCTTCATTACTCCTAGTTCTACACTTCTTCGTCCTAGTACTTGCCCATGAAGTACCTTGGCCCATTCATAAGTACTGGGATGAGGAAGGGAGAAGTGGAGGTCATTTTGGGCCATGGGGCTGATTTTTGGGTTGGAGGATAAAATTGAGAGGGAGAGGGGACATGCCAGGAGAGTGGATCAAGAGGGGGTGCGCAATCACGTAATGGGCATCCATGATACAGCAGGCATGATATGTGTTATTAGTGGTTTGACTCTTATTTTGGTAGAATGAGTCTAGTCATTTCTTAATGTGCATTACATTTTTATATGGCCTCTATAATAAAGTAAGCAAGGAGTGGCAAGAAGAACTCATCATTAGACCCAGACTTAAGGTAAAGTCTGTCTTTCATCTTCCGTCATCGAGGGAATGCCAGGACCTTCACAGAGGGCAGCAAGATCCCTCACCTAAACATCTGCCAGTGAACAGAGAGAGATACTGAATCCAGAGGACTCTCTAGCCATTCCAGAACAGGTACCCAGCCAGCACACAGCATGCCCCGCAATGCTCTGCAGCAAGCTTCCTAGGTAGGAAGGGCCAGAATGTCTCTGAACCCAAAACCGAGTACAAAGCAGATGCCTGCAACACATTGCTCAGCTTTGAGCCATCCACCTTAAATGATGACACAAGTCCAGTGAAGAAGCTAGGAGAAGTGCCACGACAAGCACCTACCGATATCTGCCTCAAGGGACATTTCCAAGCCAATCGAGCTCCTTGATCTGCAACTGACTGCACTGCTGACTGTTGTTACGCCGCAGTCATTAGCACCATCTGAGAGGTCTCGACCAGTGCTTCAGAATCACCGATCAGCACTGAGACAATGATTCCTGACCCCGAGCCAACATGTAGGCCAGCCTGCAGCCATCTATCCAGCCTCGCTCGCCGAACTACCTGCCGCCTGATACCTGCAGCTGTCTCCCATCTTGAACTTTGTCACAGAAGCTGCAAAGTACCCTGAAACTGACTTGACCATGAGGAGCACCAAGAACATCTACAGCACAAGGTGCATTGTGGTTCTGTCCCCCTGGTCCTTCTCCGAAGGCCCCTAGAGACATTTTACAACCCATTGCTCCCTTTGTGCAGAAACCAACTATCCTTGAACTGTTGTGATTATTTACTATACCGACTACCCTCCTGTCAGTATCCAGAGTGCATCCCTTTTCCTTCTTTGAGACTGAATTCCTTTACAGGGTGGGTTGTATTTTCTAGTGCGCTATATCTGTCTGTTGTGATAATAATAAAGTAGATATTTGTAAACAACCTTGACTGGACAGTCCCTTTTATCAATGGGTAATCATTGTATTTTTGTTGTGTTGCAACTAACCAATGATCCACAACCTTTTGGCGATAAGCCTGTGGTTCCATCCACGTTACTAAATTGGACAAGGAGGTATATAATCTGCTTGTGTTTCCAATAGGTTCAGATCCCTTCTGGTGTACTGGTGGGGCTGATTGATGGTTTAGAAAACAATATTCTTCCCTGGATCACTGGTGCCCTGGAAGTTGATTCATCACATATGGGTTTCCCCTGTGAATGCTACCAGAAATGCAGCCCCAAGACATCATGGTATCAACCGCAACCCAGAACGCTGAGCACATGCACTCTGTTAATTTTGCTGTCCAGGAACATCTTATCATTGCACGAGAAATACAAAAACTTTGGGCCAATACAAATAGGTCTACAGCTTCCATATAACACACATGAGATCATGTTTGGCTTTCTACACAGCAGTTAATTTTACATGGAACACGTAATTCGTTGCCTACATCTGTCAGACCCTATTCTATATTACAGGTGATAAACCCGGTAGCGATGCAATTATTGTTACCAAAGAAGTGGAGGATTCATCCGGTCTTGCACATGTCGTTACTGAAACCCTGTTCTCCTAATTCCCGATTAACCAGTATACCTTCTCCGCTACTTATTGATGGTTCTGAGGAATATGAGAACCACGCTATCATGGATGCACTCCTTCGTCATGGTCCATTTTATTTTCTCATTGACTGGAAGGGGTATGGTCCCAAAGAGCGCTCTCTGGAACCTGCTTCGCTGGTACATACACTTCGACTTGTCACCTGTTTTTTATATGTCTACAGTCTACGGCAGTCTGGCGGCTGGCCCTTGAGGGGGGTACTGTCAAGTCTTGCAACCCACACTGTCAATTGTGGCACGAAAATTAGAGACTCTCTTCTGACCTTCCTCAGATTCCATCCTCTGACATTCTACACTTAACTTACTCTACCATCATCCTCTACCTCTATCTCCAACTTTAGTCACACTAATACTGTACAACTCCTATATCTAATGGTGAAGGCTAATCCCTCTTCCGCCACATCTGACCCTCTGGATCCTCAGCTAGAAAAGCCTTTTGCCCGATCAGTGCCCTCTCATCTCATGAACTGTCCTTTAACTCTGCTTGTGTTCCCTCTATTTTCAAAACAGCCAAGGTTATCCTTGTCCTAAAGAACCAAGGGGTTGCCTCTCTCTCTCTCTCTTTGTCTTTTACACACACACATGCACAAACACACACTTTGTCAACTGAAGACCACTTTTTCTTTTGTTTTCTCTCCAGGAACATTGTGGGGAGCAGTGCTGTTGGCAGGGCAAGTGCTGATATTGGGACCATGCCAAAAGATAGGGAAGCTGGCAGACCAGCACTCCAGCACTCCAGGAAAGAATAAGTACCTAGTCTTGACTGTTATTGGCTGTTTTTTTTTACTGTCTCTCTTTCTCTCTCTCTCCCCTCTCTCTCTCCCTCTCTCTCTCTTTCTCTCCCTCTCTTTCTCTCTCTCTCTCTCTCTCTTAAAAAACTTAACGTTTTAATAGAACACTGGAGATTTCTATTGGAGTGAAGAAGGGAATTCAAAACAGAATACACAGCCATTTTACTCACCACTGCAACCCATCTCCTCCATTGCTGATTTCATGTTCATTTTAAAGGGAGGTTGGTGGAAGAAATTGAATTTTCGGTATGTTGCCTTGTTGATTTTTAGAAATGTCAGTCTCTGAACATTGGTTTTAGACAAGCATGTCCTCTTATTTGTCACTTTCTCCCCAGCAGCACAGAAAAAAAACACGCTCCAAATTGACACCTGCTGGGGAAATGCTAAGGACTTCAGCCTCTGCTTATGCCAATTCTGGCCATACATCCTTCTTTCCTTCCCAAAACTGTAGGGGTTCATCTGGGGGCATAGATTTATCTAGCACATATGCGGCAGAAGTGTTTGTTGCCCTCGCACAAAGGCTGCCCTCCTAAACATGGGAAAAATCGTAAAGATCCTCATACTCGATAGGTGGCAATAGCACAGATGATTGCTGCATCCAACCCTACAGTGAGACATTCCAACACCTTCAACTGACATGGCGGGACCACTGCCTGTGTTGTGGAATACTTCCTTTAGTTTGTCCACAAGTGTTGGTTTTACTCCTGACAATTATGGAGCCAGTTCACACTTCAGGGAAAGGAAGAGAGAAATGCTGCCTGCATCGCAGATCCAAAAATGTAGCAGCTATGTATAAATAATTTATTTGAATTGCAATGATCCATGGGTCTGCCCTCAAGCACATCAATATTTTCCTGCACAGCGTCCCCATCTCCACGGCCTCTGTATCCTCTTGCACTGTTCACCCACAACACATGTTCTCCAGACCCCTTTCAAGAATGAGTGGCAAGATTTCATGCAGGCCTGCTTCTCATGACTCACCCTCACAGTTGGTTTCTCAAATGGCTGAAGTACCTTGTAAACAATCTCAATCAAGTGCCACTGGCTTGCTAGCAGAGCAGCAACACCCAGTGCTTTTGTTTGATGGTGTAGCACCCAAAAGTCAATTACTGCAAGGAGTTGTTCTAGGAGGCGTTCCAACATATCAAGAGAAGTATTCCGGTGAGTTGCAACCTCCAACTTAATCTGGTGGTATGGCAGATGGTGCGTGTCCTGGAAGCGTACCAATGTATTGTGCTTGGTATAGGAGCGAGTGAAGTGTGCATATATCTTTCCAACACACCACAACATTTTGGTAAAGGTGTGGTCTTTTAAGAACCATGTGACAACAAGGTTAATCACATGTGCAAAACATGGAATGTGGGGTATCTCGGCCTGGATCAGGGCTGCAACAGTATTGGTACCATAGTTTGCATTAACAAAGCCAACCTTTAGAGAATGTGAATCAAGCTATTCGGCAATAACCAAATCAAGTTTTGAGTGAATGCCTGATGCCTTGTGTGCATCTGATCAAAGCTCTGCAAGCAGAGCATTGCATGTTGGCAGTGATATTTTGAAGTAATGTGTGGTATGCTTGGGGACACATCTGTACTACCTGATTGTGTTTTACCAAAGGAGACCTAGCATGCTGTTACAGTCATATAATCTGTGCTCTGAGCGCTAGTCCACATGTACGTGGTAAGGTGGACCTTCTCCGCCTCCGACCCATATGCGGCTCTTCCACCAAAATGTTATAAAGCGCAACCCTGTAGAAATCATACCTACTTGGAATCTTCCACCTTGAACGGAACAGGACATCAGTTCTTTGAAATCCTGGCTCTCTTCAAAGGAGAAGGACAACATATCAACAGCAAGCATCTTTGATGTTAGAGCCTGGAGTTGTTGTGCAAGGCATTCGTAAGGTGATTATTTCTCCAAAGATTCTGTAAGGTTTGGCTACCGAATGCTGCCTGCAGTGTGTGTTTTTATGTGGCACAACACATTGGTTGAACACGGTGCGGTAGGGATCCATTGCTGGTACTCTCCTCCTCTGGCCCTCTTGTTTCCATACCCAGTTGTGGTGGTTTTCCATGTGGGCTACATGGCCCGAAGTGCCTAGATGTTTCCTCGACTTGCCCTTGCTCATCTCATTTTTGCATAAGGAACAAAATGCAATGTTGCTACTTGCTTTTCAGATGTGAAGAAAGCAAACACTTCAAACATTATGTGGAATGGACTACTGCTGCATTCAGTTTGTGGGCATGTTATTGGTGCCAGTGATGTAGTAGTTTGGGCTTGCTGTTGCAGAGTGCTGTTCTTGCAAATAACATCCTTATTTTCTTCAATCTCACACATTTCTTCAAAAGTTGAGTCATCAGAGTCTTCATCAGCCAGATATAGAGCAATTGTTAATTGTTTTTTTGTATTTCTTGCAGGCTCTCATCGCTAGCATTACCTGCTACACTGCAATCTGTTGCTGCTTTGCGTTTTTCTTGGTGAACAACGTCACTGTTGGTCGCTGATACGACTGCCAGTGACTGTGCTGACCCACAGGAATGTAGACAGTGCAGGAAATGTACGAAAAGAAGTAGTGGAACTATGTTCCCTACTGGTCTGCCCTCCCTCCCCACATACCCTATGACCACGCCCCCTCCCACGAACAATACAATCCCTCAATCACATTGTGTATGCTGTTCATGGGAGGGTTCAGTACTGAGCACTGAAAGTGCAAGTTTTAATTGCTTCCTACACTTTATTTTAAAAACAAAACTATTCCGGAGCGGTTTCTTTTCAAAATAAAATTATAGGAGCAGTAAAACTTAATTTAAAAAAAGTAGAGGAGCTGCTCCCAACTGCTCTTGGCCACTTTGACCACTGAATGTAGAGGAGCATCATCCTCCATCACTATTATGTCAGCAAAAGCAAGTGTGGAGGAGGTACTGCACATGGAGTTGTCCATGTTATTTTATTTTCTCTGGTCCTGTGAACAAGCAACATACACAGCACATTAGAATTTAGCAGCTGAACCACCCTACACACATCCATAATGAAAGTGGGCATAAAAGGGCATGTGGAAGCATAAAAAAACACAATTGAAGTACAAGCCCCTAACAATGCATGAGTGACACACAAGTTGCCTACACCCCTCCCACAAATGCATGATCAATACACAGCTTAAGTTTACCCTACCATGCGTATATACCAATGCAACGAGTTGGATCAGCAGTACAATAACAGTGTGAGTACCATTGTCACCCTGGTCCCCTTGGTCATGGAGGTGTACCAAAGCCACCCACATAGACGTCAGTGGCAGAGGGGGCCAACTGCTACTGATGAGAAAATGAACACACCAGAAAAAACACACATATTTATACTAGGCTGGGCGAGTCTGCTACCTTTGTGCCTTAAGACACCTTCAATGCATGAGCGATGCACAAGCTGACGCCCACACCCTACACACAACCCTAATGCATGTGGAAGCATGAGGAGACAACACAAATAAAATCCCCCACAATGCATGAGCAATACACAAGTTGACCCCCACCACCCTAAACATGTCCCTAATGGAAGTGGGCGTAAGGGTGGCTCTTGGAAGCATGAGGCACCACAACTCAAGAATAATCCCCCACAATGCATGAGAAATGCACAAGTTGACTACCTCTGCCTCCACATTGCACACGTCCCTAATGAAAGTAGGGGTAAAGGAGAGCACGTGGCAGCATGAGACAACACATCTCAAGTACAGGCCCCCCACCATGCCTGAGTGATACACAAATTGACCCACTTCCACAACCATACAAACGTCCCTCATGAAAGTGGGAGAAGGGGGCATGTGGAAGCATCAGACAACGCAACTCTAGTGTCCCACAATGCATTAATGATACACAAGTTGAACCCCACCCAAACCCTACACATGTCCCTAATGAAATGGGGGAGAGGAGCATGTGGACGCATACAACAACACAACTCAAGTACAAGCCCCCACAATGCATGAGCAATACACAAGTTGACCCCCCTAGCACCTTACACATGTCGCTAATGAACTTTGTGTTAAGGGGGCATGTGGAAGCATGAGCCAACACAACTCAAGTACAAGCTTCCACAATGGCTCAGCACTTCGCCTCCTCCCCCACACCCCCTCATGTCTGGTACTGCACTTGCATGCTCCAAATTGTCACAAGACCAAGTATAAACGTTGTATGTGTCTTTACCCATGTCCATCCCCACTTCACTTCCCCTTCTCCCCTCTCTCCTTTCTGTTACTGCACTTGCATGCTCTGAACTGTTGCAAAACCTAGTAGGAGTATTTTGCTTGTCTTGCCCATGTTGATCCCAACTTCACTTCCCCTTTTCCCCCTCTGCCCTCTCTGTTACTGCACTTGCATGCTCCAAATTATCGCAAGACCTAGTAGGAACGCTATTGTCTGTCTTTTCCCTGTCCCTCACCAACCTTCACTTCCCCTGCCCCCTTTTCCCCTGCTTTCTTGTTATTGCACTTGCACGATCTGAATGTCTCAAAACCAAATAGGATTATTCTTGTTTTTAATTTCTTCCCTGTACCCCTCCCTTGTCTTGATGCACCTTTGATGTATAGGCCCATTATAAATTACCAATACAATAAAATGCATGATCAATACACAGGTTGACCCCCCACCCACCACTCTACACACATCCTTAATGAAAGTGTGGTTAAGGGGGCATGTGGAAGCATGAGGAGACAACACAAGCAACTCAAGTACAATCCCCCACCATGCATAAGCACTGCACAAGTTGACCCCTTTGCCAACCTATACTAGTGAAAGTGGGGGTAAGGGGTGCATGTGGCCACATGAGACAGCACAGCTCAAGTGCAACCCCCTTACCATGCATGAGAGATAGAGAAGTTGATGCCCACCACCTTAAACACATCCCTAATGAAAGTGGGCCTAAGAGGGGAATGTGGAAGAGCGAGGTGACAACCCAACTCAAGTGCAAGCCCCCCAATGCATCAGTGATACATACGTGGATCCAAGTTGACTTTATCTTCCCAAATGCATGAGCGATACACAGGTTTACCCCATCATGCTTACTTACCAATGCCATGAGATGGAACAGCAGTACAGAAAGAATGTGGTCACCTTGTCGCCTTGTACACAAGCCAGCCAGGCAGACATCAGCCACAGATGAAATTTATGATGATAAACACACCAGTAAATGCACCAATATTTATACTAGCATGGGAGTGGCTATTAACTTTGTGCCTCAAGTGATTGGCACAAAGTTAACAGTAAAACAAAAAACAGCCACTATTGGCCATTCCCTAATGATTGCTTTTTGCAGGGCTTAAACAGACCCTCGAACCGAAAGGAGACATGCAAAGTTTCTCGTTTCACTGCACCAAAACAACACAAATCAAAACAAATTGTGTAAGGCTTCTGCTTTCATTCTGCAAAACCGTGTTGCCGCATGAAACCAATACAGGCGGGAACAGAACATTTGCAAAGTTTCTCATGCTGCCACATGAAACGAACACAGGTTGGAAAAGAGCCTTCGCAAAGTTTCACGTGTCGCACATGGAAAAAAACAACACGAGTCAGGAGAGAACTGTGCACATTTTCTTGTGGGACACTGCGCAAAACCATCAAGGGTCGAAAAAGAACTGCACAAATTTTCTCATGCCTTTGTACTAAACTAGCATGGATCGAAAACCTGCACAAAGCTTCTCTTTCCGCTACAGGAAACCAAAACGAAAGCGAAACAACAAATTCCATGGGCATCATTATAAGTTTGGTGGTGCAGGTAAAGTGGCGGTAAAATTGGCAGTTATTTCATTATTTCAATTACTGCCATTTTTCCCACAATGCCAAACTAAAAGTTTGCCTGTGGGGATTAACTGATTTACGTCCAGCAAAGAGCTGAAGGTAAATCAGGCTCCCACTGGCAAAAAACAGTGGGTGTTACCAACACCAGTATTGCTGGTTCTGGTCATACTCATTTGGGGCTCCATTGAATGGGGAACGAATGCTGTTGCCAGCACCTGTAATAGCCCAGAAATTCCAAGACATCAGGTGCTGATAACGGTAGGTCTGTTTAACGGTCTCCCACCGGAATTACGGAATTACTCCTAATGACCCCCATGATTTCGTCCCATGATACACAATACAACCTGAATCTAAATCTTGGGATGAAGATACTGCGGTAGAGCGAGAGAGGGGTGTACGGAACCCATGAGGTTGCCAAGTGTGTACGGAACCCATGAGGTTGCCAAGTGTTAATTTTGTCAAACATTGGAACATTCTAGGAAAAAGCTGTGAAAACCACTCGATATTACATTTAAGTAAAAAAAAAAAAAAACAGTAATAGAAGAGAATAACAGAATGGTAAACCAAAACCAGTGGAAAGGCCCCGGAAGTGGTTGAACCACTATTCTGAAGAAAAGGAACAAGAGAGCCCAAGTCCTAACAGATGCAGAACTCAGTACAAGGACAGAATAAAACTGAAAACAAGAGGAACACTCATAAAAAAAACTGCATTCAGAAGGAAAATAAGATGGGCAGTAAGGTCCTCAGGAAGTCTGGCAAACCCCAGGAAAGATTAACAGGAAATGTGTACTACGAACTACAGGAACTCATGAGAAACCTTGTAAGAGTTCAGACTAATATTATTATTGACTGATTTTGAAAAAGCGAAGATAACAGAAACTGTTTTTGTGGAGAAAGCCCTGGAGGTAAGGCCTCACATCCAGCAGTCCAAAAGGCAATGTACCAGAGACAGTGCAAACTAGCAATCTTTAGTTATTACTTTTAGTGATAGCCCAAGCTAGAAGTAAGGTGCTGGGCTGTGGATATTTCAGTTTGGACTCTTCTTGACAGACCAGACCCTTATTTAATTTTGTTAGTCAGGGACTATTCCCGATAGCAGTAGGGCAAGATAGGCATTGGGGGTCATTCCGAGGTTGGAGGTAAGGGATTACCGGCGCCTGTAAGGGCACCGATGGCGGTAATCCCTTACCTCTGTATTCCGAGTTCCCTTTGCGGGTCCCTCTTTACCTCCTGCTTTTAGCAGGAGTAAATTACGGGACCCGCAAAGTGACCTTGGAGTAAATTACGGCACCGTAATTTACGGTGCCGTAATTACCTCCTTCCCCATTCCCATTGAGCCCTATGGGGGCAGAAATGGGGATGGGGAAGGGCTATGGTGAATGGGGAATTACCGGTCCATCCAACCTTGGAATGGACCGGTAATTACTCCATTCACCATGCCGGTATTCCATGGAGTAAATAGCTCCATGGTTGCCAACCATGGAGCTATTTACTCCATGGTGTAGTCCTAACTCGGAATGAGGGCCATTATTTTCACTTATGATTTCAATAAAAAGCTTCATTATGTCTACCATGTGTCCAAATCCTTATTCTGATTCACCACACAACACTAAACGTAAAGGGTCACCCCTCTGTACATAACGCCTCTAATGCTTCCTGCACATCTCATCTAGAAAGCTTACAAGCAACAGAGCTCAGTGTACATCTTATCTGAAACTTCAATACAAACCACTGCTACATTGCCATTACTTCTCCTTCTGACTTACCAAACACACTCCCTCTCTTCCAGATTTGCCAGAGTGCCAGGAGACCATGCAAATGGCAGTGGCACACCATACAAAACCAAATAACACAAAATTATGTGCTATGTCATTTGGCCTTTTCCTCTGCCTATGAAAGACACATGGGGGGTCATTCCGAGGTTGGAGGTAAGGGATTACCGGCGCCTGTAAGGGCACCGATGGCGGTAATCCCTTACCTCCGTATTCCGAGGTCCCTTTGCGGGTCCCTCTTTACCTCCTGCTTTTAGCAGGAGTAAATTACGGGACCCGCAAAGTGACCTTGGAGTAAATTACGGCACCGTAATTTACGGTGCCGTAATTACCTCCTTCCCCATTCCCATTGAGCCCTATGGGGCAGAAATGGGGATGGGGAAGGGCTATGGTGAATGGGGAATTACCGGTCCATCCAACCTTGGAATGGACCGGAAATTACTCCATTCACCATGCCGGTATTCCATGGAGTAAATAGCTCCATGGTTGCCAACCATGGAGCTATTTACTCCATGGTGTAGTCCTAACTCGGAATGAGGGCCATGGTGTTCTCAGTGTGTTGCTCTTCATCTCTAACTACTTACTGGATAAGGAAATCACAGTGTGTTGCCCATCACATGCTCTTGTTTAACGCATGCTGGGCCCTTAATGTTATTACCTTCTCCGACACCTACTAAATGCACATGGGTTTTTTAGTGATCTGGCTTCCTCTGTCTACAAAATGCTTCTGGGTTTCTCAGTCCTTTGGCTTTCTCTGCCTTCTAAATTCATTCAGGGATTCAGTGCTTTGACCTTGTCCTCCACCTACCAAATGCATGTGCAGTCCACAGTGCATTGGCTTTCTCATCCACCTACTAATTGCACCTGTGGTTAGGGTTTTGGCCTCCTCATTTACCTACAAATGTGCATGTGGTTCACACTGCTTTAGCCCTCTCCTGTGCCTACTAAATGCAGATGGGGTTCTCAGTGCTTTGGCTTTTGTCTCATTTACCTCATTTACCTACAAATGTGCATGTGGTTCACATTGCTTTAGCCCTTTCCTGTGCCTACTAAATGCAGATGGGGTTCTCAGTGCTTTGGCTTTTGTCTTCTCCTACTAACTGCACACATGGTTGGCAGTGGTTTTAATTTCTCATCTACCTACTAAATATACCTGGGGTTCTTATCTCAGTACTTTGGCCTTTTCCTGCACGTATCAAAAATTCTCACTCACACATCTACAAAGCATGTGCCCCACCCCCCAAAATATTCTTCCCTACTTTCCTAACTCTACCTAAACCCTATCATCAAATTGATTCTACTCTAACCTACACTCTGCTAGCTACAATTGACTTGCCTAATAAGGCAGAGCCGCTTCTGCCTATTCAAGAGCCAACTGGGGACTGTCCTGACTTTTGCCTTGCCTTCCTTTATATAGACATACAGTTGAGCACGGTAGAACCTCCTTTCTAGACTCTTTTCAGGCTTTAAGGTTTTCATATATATTAGATGCTATTTGAAAAAGATAAGCATTTATGAATACGCTAAAAGGTGGGAATTACTTAATGTGTGATTAGAAAGCCACACATTATGGATATTTTGTTTCAGTTTGACATTCCCCCCAAAGCAGATGATAAGCAGGGCAGATGTTAAACTAAGACATTACACCCTGGTCTTAAACTTAAAAAATAATTTAAGTGCAAGTATTATATTGGAAATCAAGCCCAAAACCAAGGTTGTATCTTTTAAACTAATCTGAAAGACAACCATTGCAGTGATAAATAGGTGCCTGGCCAACCGTTATGTCTATCCTAAAAAAAAAAAGATTACTATAAGAGGTCCATTAACATATGAACTTGGAATATATTAGGCTGAGAAAGAATGTGCATAGGTTCTGTGAGGCTTTAATGGTGGAGAATAGATAACCAATTCTGACTTTTGTCAAGTTAAATTACTTTTTCATAAGCAACAGAAGAATTTTACTGACAATTATCAATCCACACATAGATGCAACTTAGCAAAATGTACAGCACAATTTGATTTTAAAGTTGTGCTACATCAACAATAAAAATTGGAACTACATTATCAGATACATTTTCTGAACCATTTCTCTGGATTCAGTAGAAATACATGCACGCAATAAAGACATGTTCTAGTTATATTATATAAATAATGTGCATTTTTTTAAATAACAGTATCATGTATAATGTGGCAGAAACATAAGTGATATCAGCGGATTCTGACTATTCTTACAAATCTGAATATGACATGTTCACCAATATCATCTACCCAGGTAAGTTATTATATTAAGAACTAATATATTACTTCATTATCTATTTTCACTCATAAAATGGGGATATCCCATAACTTTTGACTCATTAGAATGTAATGGGCGAATACAGACAAGTTGGATGACATTTAAGCATGTGAGAAAGTGAAGGAAGCCTATCACTGGGTCTTTCAAATGCAAAACATTTTGTCAAATGTTGCTGTGTAGTTGGAATTTACTGGGTACTTAAGCTCAAACACATATGAGGAAGGTTTCTTTGGGAAAACAGAGAAGCAAGGGACCCCCAAACAAACAGGAGAAAAGAGTAGATTCCTCTTGCATGTAGCCGATGGGGATATCTCTTTAAAAGTGCATTTTCCAGACTGGATTGAATGCAGGAGCCATTCTCAAAACTGAACCAGATTACTTGAGAGGAATTTTGGAGCAGGTTCACAGACCACTGTGAAAGCTTATCTGACAGAAATGTCGAGGGCCAGTCGTTGACTTTCCTTTCCTAGGACTTTGAAAGACAAACAAAAGCTGAGTACATATATGAGAAGATTATTTACATTTAGAAGAAGACTGGATATTGTATGTTATTTGAAAATGTTATTGAGACAAAAGTAGGTAGGCGCTAGTCTATTCATTTTCATTGTTGTCTGAAGTTATTTGTAGTATTTTAAAGATTACTTAGCCTGCATTTTGAATTAGGACACCACCGCTTCTCCTTGATTTATTATTTTAAACAAAACAAAATATAATTATTAAAACAGTCCATTTCTTTTCCCAGATTGGGGGTATTTCTATGTAACCAAAGAACCAATTGTAGCATTAAATATTACGTTGATATATTTAATTACAGATGGCCCTACATATTGGTACTTGTACTTACAAGGCTTTACCTGGGTATTTGATGCCTCACTTAGTAAAAGGTACCAGGTTATATGAGATGTTTATCTGCATTAGATATGTGTTTCTTGCAATGCATGGGATTGCCTTTGTATATAGAACTGTGCCTTCCCATGAACTGTTGCATCTGGTCATAGACAGATTTATGGCATAGTATACTTTCACTATGCTTTTCAGTCTGTTTGCAGAGAATGGTGTACCTACCTATATGGCCAGACTGTATTTGTGTAATTGAATCAAATTATTTTCCTGCACTGTTGGCATAGGGTCAGAATGCACACATTTTATTGTCACACATGGGGGGAATAGATCACATGTTCTTCTTCTACCAAGGCGGACATACCTAACAGAGAAGGAATTAGAGCAAATCAAATGTGTTTGTCCATATTACATTTTCTGTTGCAGCTGCTCAAATTCAGGTTATTTCTTTTCTAACCCTCTGAATGAATTAAAGAACTCATGGGATTTTTAAGATTTCAACATTGTGGGAGGATATCATTTTTGGTATATATCACTTTTGCCAAATGGCAACTTTGCCAAATACGTTTTTGGTGCCTTTTTGATTTACACCTTTTTTTACCACAAACAGCTAGATGGTAAATTGTGGTACAATATATAGTGGGGAGGGTGTGGGGTGAAGGGGGGAGGTGCTGGAGGTCTATCTCTGCTGTTTGTGGTAACAACAATCAGCAAAACTTGTGAGAAGATATTCAGTGATGTTGCCATTCTGCAAACAAGAATGTGGCAAACATTCATAGTTTGTTGGCTACTGAATGTGTGAGGCCATTTATCTTTCCATGACTACACAGAGTATTGTGTCTGGAGTTGAGGACAACAGAGAATCCTCGGCTGGACTACTTGCAAACCTGAAGCATGCGTCACCAGAACCCGCCATTCTTTGTACTGGACAGAAACTCAAGTATGGCCCCGGGAGAAGGTACTCACAAAGGAGAAGGAGCCATGACTAGGAGGTGCACCTGTGTGCCCTGTGGAGTTTCTGCTCCCCTCCCTTTCTATGCTGCGAGTATGAGAGCTGGAGTATGTGTCCTATGAGAAGAGGTCAGCATCCCATGCAGAGATAGAGGGCCTGTAGGTCAAGTATCAGAGAAGACTCTTCCCCTGGTAAGCAGCAAAATGTATTAGCATGGTGCAGTACTGAGATACCCTTTTTCTTACATTTCCCAGTAAGAGAAGCCAGTTGCAGGAATTCCAGCTTCTGCTTGATAAACGGACCTAGGTGAGTGGGCTTTTCTAAGACCCAACTGCTGCTCTCTTTGTCATCACAATCACCATCCCACTGATGAACAAAAGGCTTTATCCAGCAAAAGCCCATGTAAAGTGTATAAAGGCCCACTTTATGAACAAAAAGTAGATTCTAGCAAGATACTCAGCAAAGTGTAATGTGATTAAGATACTGCCTATAGAACCAATTTTCGAAAAGTGTTAACCCTTTTGGAGAAGTTGGTCCCTAAAATAAGAGCACCTTTATCCAAGTAAAATTGGTTAACCATTTAATTGAGATTATTAGAATCTCAAATAGTTAAGGTTATCAACTTTTAGCAAGTTTTTTAGCAAGTTTAGCAACTTTTAGCAAGGGGTAGCAAGGGGGAGCATCCATGAATACCCCGGTGGAAGCCCTTTAATAATGTATCATGGTGGCATAGTTCTGATACAAATATCACTGCTGTGGCTGTGTTTGCCCATAGAGAACCATCCACAGAATTAGACAAAAAATACTGTTAATATTTAAGATCTAAGATCCCCCCACTGAGTACTGGATTGTCAGGGCATTCTTGCAAATCTGGAACCTCAAGTAATCAAAGCTGTCAATTGTCACTAAGGGAGCACATCCTTGAAGATGATTGTGCAAGCCATCTGTTTATATTCTTCCAGATCTAAACCTGTGTTTTACCACTGGCAATTTATCATTTGCCACTGCACAAAATAATGTTCAAACTCGGCAAAGGTCCTGGCCAGCGCAACCTCTGCACTGCCCATGAGCACTGCATCATCAGCGAAGAGGAGCACAGGCACTGGGGAAATACCCAATGTTGGAAAGACTGCACTAAGACTGCACAATCTCAGTTTTAAGCCATCAATAAAAAAGGAAAATAAAACATGGAGGTTAATATGCTTCCCTGGCACATGCACCTCATTTTGAGGAAACATTTACTGATCTCAATTCTAGAACCAAAATCCATACTGGCAAAATAAATCCCCTTAAAAAGCACTGCAGGCATCACATATTGTTTATTCGTCTGCAAGAGCATCTTTTCACAAAAAAGAATAAATGATTATCAGAAAAGACAGAAGTTTAAAAACATCTAGGCTTCTATCTCGACTCCACCATGTCTTTTGCCAAACAAGTTAACTCCTTAGCTTCCATGACAGCCCATACATGCAAATTAATAAGAGCAGGTAAACCTTTCTTATCCAACAACAGTTGCATGATTCTAGCGAGAGCCTTAATACTACCACGACTCGATTATTGCAATGCCCTTTACAGCGGCGCTAACAAAACTATCACCAAAAGGCTACAAATCCTACAAAATACCGCCCTTAGAGCCGCCTTAGGCATAAACAAAAGGGAACATATCTCCTCCACTAGACAACAATACAAATGGCTCTACGCCGACAATAAAATTCACCTAAAAATGCTCTCCTTGACGCACAAAGCCCTCAACAACGCTGCCCCCATTTACCTGATGGACAAAATAAGAAGAAAAATCTCTAGCAGACCTACAAGAACTCCCAACTCCAACTGTCTGGAAATTCCAAGATTTAAACTTGCCAAAATTGGCGGCACAAGCTTCCCTGTGCTAGCCGCTAAATGGTGGAATGCCCTGCCACACAACCATAGATCAGACCAACCTTTCCCTCACTTTAGAACAAATCTTATCAAACACCTCAATGACAACAACATGTAAGGTTTGAAAGACTTTAATTTGTGATATGTTACTTATCTGAATGTACATATGTACCATCAAAGACTTATCCCTATTGTAAATTTTTAATTATGTAACATTGTAATTTGCTGTAACACTGTAATTTCTATGCAACATTGTAAGCTTCGTATATTCTGTTCACTGCGCCCGGTTACCCTTGGGTCTGGCGCGCAATACAAATAAATAAACAAACAAACATCAGTCTAAGGAATACAAAAAAAGCAACAAGTGAAGTACAACATGAAGGACTTAATGACAAAGTAATATAGCAACAAGTACAATCTCTAATGAGCAATATTTGATATAAGCACAGCAATATTAGTTTTCTTGGACACTGTTGTTGGATATATTTGTTTTCACTAACTGCAAATGTTATTGGGTCTATGCTTGTCTACTCGTCCCGCATATGATCTTTTACAGCAAAATTAAACACACTTTTTGAATAATTATTTTCCAATTCTTCTATACAAAATAATAACCCAGATTGCGCAAAAAGATGCATTAAGAAGGATTTTAATTATTGTAAATAAGCACCTTGTATCTGTATCACTAACACACATATTTTTGTTTTAAAGTTAAGTTTCCTTGCTCAAAGAAAAAATGCACTTACTTGGTTATTTGTAATGTGTCATAAAAAACAATATCATAACAATGTACCCCATCTTTTTCTGGCTACTAATATTGTTTCTTACCGACATGTGTTTCCCTTATTAGGTCTCACAATTTCTTTTTGACATATGGTGAGCTTCTTCAGTGCAAAATCCTCACACAATTTATCATTGAATATATTATTTAATTCCATACTCAAACAAAGAAACAGCCTTTTTCTTTGTGCCATCAATACATGAGAAAAAGGAGAAACACATCAAATAAATTAGTTTGTGATCTCTAACCAGATTTATAGTTGTATTATTTTCATCAAACATTGACTTTCTAATGCACATCTTTTCAATATCCAACCATCATGAATCAACAGTTTGTGTGCATTGTTAATTAACCTACCTGGTGACGCTATGTTATCTTTTGTTCACTGTATTATTTATTATCAATGGGTGAATGCCTATTAGGTTTTAATCAAAGAAGTGCTCATTGTCTTTTGAATTATTCCAATGATTTCATATTTGCATGTAAATATTAACAGTAGTGCCCTCTTTGGTGAATTAAGTTGAAATGCATAGTTGTTGACTTTTTCATGTAGCTATAAGTTTGATTTCAGAATAATCGTTTAACCTTCATTCTTCAGTTTTATCGTGTGTGCTGTTGAGAAACACGATAGTTGAATGGGATATTTATCTCTAGAAGATAACTCATTGGGCCTTATTACACGGTAGGCGGTAGGGGATTACCGGCACCGGTAAGGGCACCGGTGCCGGTAATCCCCTACTGCCCTGCTACGAGGTCCCTCAGCAGGTCCCGTCCTTAACCTGTGGTCTGCACAGGCGTTATGGACGGTTCCCACTGAGGGACCTCAGAGCTAATAACGGTACCGCAAATTACGGTACCGTTATTAGCTCCTTCCCCATTCCAGTTGAGCCCTATGGGGGCACAAATGGGAATGGGCAATGGTTCCCGGAATGGGGATTTACCGGTCCTGCAAAGGTCGGAATAGACCGGTAAGTCCCTATTCCGGGAACCCGGACTCCGACGGTGGTAGGGGGTAGCCATGGCACTAATAGCTCCATGGCTAACGCCTACCGTGTAATGAGGCCCATTATGTTTTCATGGAATTCATGGGTCTTCTTATTCTTTTGGCAAATTAGTGAATGATTACAAATTCCTAGATTACCACCTGATTCTCAGGGACTGGTTACATATCAGGGATTCACATTTTGTAAAGCTAGTACAAAGTATGCTATTGGAGTTGGACATGTGAATATGCCAATTTCTATAAAATTATGTGTTACCACCTGCGATGCGATTTTAGGCTAATGCTCAAGGTGGTGCTCACTAATATGTAGTTTGCTGCTCATTTTAACAGTAAGCTGTCGGATCCATGATACATTTTCAATAGGGCACTTGCCATATTGTGGGCTAACATTTCGGGGAGCACAGCACATAGACCAGCAGTTGAGATTCCTAGCAGCAATGACAAGCACTCGTGTTCTGTAGCCACAAGGCCAATCCTGTCAAAGCGGAGCCTACTCTCTTCATAAAGGCAATCTTGCCTTTGGGTTGCATAACTTTGACATATTAAGGCTTTAATTGCATCCTCATCAGTGAAAGTGAGTCTGGTCCATCAAGATGCTTATGTGTGGGATATAAATGCCAAGTTAAAATGTAACTATCATTCACATTTGAATGATCGTCACTGAGCTTACAAGTTGTTACTCACCAGGTGAAAATTGTGCTGGATAATTTGCAGTTTTATAACAAATTTAGGATGTGTTTATGCACAATCCCCAGTCGTCTACACATTTGTATATGTAAATTCGATCCCCAACACATTTCTGGCCAGAAAGTTTCCACTTGCAGTGGAGTTCACTTCCATGTATGTGCTGATGACCCCCAGATCCAGCATTGACTGGATAGTTAACCTGAGCACCCTAACATAATCATCAATAACATAAAGCACCTCTTCTTGATGAGTGATAGATAGTTGAGTACCTTTTTAACCGAACACAATCTGGGTAATGCAGCCGAGGACAGCACTATCCCCGAAAAAAAAACACACACTGATGTATCTTTCAAATGGGCCTCTCCTTGCCCAAGGAGATGGTTGTCATTGGAAAAATGCCCACTTTTTTACTTATGATGCAGAGAAGTGTCCTTCTAAAATAAAGCTGTGGGACTCACAACTAGTGATGTCCACTCATAACACTGAGTCTATACTGCTGTTCCAAAGAGAACATTCCTGAATCTCAAAGACATGAGTTTCACCAGAATAACAAATGGTGATCAACAGATTCAAGAGCACAGGTTAGGCAGTTCCATAGTGGGGGGAAGAGGGTGTAGAAGATGCTGCTGAACTGCAATGGCTGAGCAGCCAGAGATTTTTCCTATGGATTTTAGGGACCCAGAGGAGAAGAGCAGACCTAGCCAGCCATTATCAGGAAAAGTGAAGAAACCTGGCCTCATCATTGTGAATGACCTGTCATTATTTGATGAAGCATGCTGATGAGCTCAATCATAGGGACTTACGATGAGTCAGTAGGTCATAATGCAATGATGGCTGTCATGACTGTAGTTTGGCTAGACAGAGAAAGAAAATTAACAACTTTACTAACGATGCCAAAGTGATAAAAACATGAAATAGTCCCTGCATTAACCTGTGGTTTACTGGAAAGGGAGAAATCTAGTTTAAAAACTAAATTCCAGACCAATGAGGCTGGAACAGGACAAGGGTCCACCAGCTGAGGTCTGAAACAGGAGTGCTATAGGTCTTAAAAAATCACAACTATCAAGACCTCAGTTTTGTCTGAGTTTGTCGTAAAACACTGTCCACCAGTGGCCCAAGAAATATATGTGTATAGACAATGACAAGTTAAATAGATGAAAAAGTAAGGGTACAAAGAGGAGCATGAGGAAACCTCTCCCTCTCCTCACCATGGAAGTTGGAAGGATTAGGAGGTGAAATAAAGAATAGAAGCAGATGACATGTTGCCTTTTGTGATAGAGTGGAGGTTGGCCAAGAAAGAGCCACCCATATTGGCCACCTCTAGCTGATGCAGTATTGGCAGATTGTCAACTGTGTCAAACACGGCTGACAGATCCGCAAAGGATCAGTGTCATATCACTGTTGCCCTCCAGGACCAATTGGAGATCATAGAGTACAGGTAGTAGAAAAGATTTGGTCCCTAATGATGGGCAAAAGAGTGCCTGCTGAGGATTATGGTATCCAGCTGACTTCAAATATTAGCAGAGTTGACTGGTCACTACTGGTTCAATGCAATGGTTTTAGACAAATAGGGCACCTGGAAAAACATAGATTACTGATCCTTATTTGTTTTGACATTAGAGGGATGTACACTCGAGCATAGAAACACTTGTGTACAGGTGCGTTATAAATGCCACATGATATCATATCATATCATATTATGCAGGAGGGCACCTTCTAACTTGTGTCAACAAAGAATATCTAATACAACATATGTTAGTGCAACTTCACTTTCAGAGAGGCCATGACTGGTTGATATGAAGAAATACTCTTCCAGGAATTTTGAATGGGGTGGATTTCTATGAATAAAATGACTATGGGCCTCATTACGAGTGGGGCGGTAAGGGATACCGGTCACCGGTAAGGAGACCGGTGCCGGTAATCCCTTACCGCCCTACTACGAGGTCCCTTAGCGGGTTCCTTCCTTAACGCCCGGTCTGACCAGGTGTTAAGGACGGGACCCGTTAAGGGACTTCAGAGCTAATAACGGTACCGCAAATTGCGGTACCATTATTAGCCACTTCCCCATTCCCATTGAGCCCTATGGGGGCTCAAATGGGAATGGGGAATGGTTTTTTCAATGGGGACTTACCGGTCCCGCAAAGGTCGGACTACCCCGGTAAGTCCCCAGTGAACGGGACCGGTGTACCGTTATTGGAGGCAGTCATGGCGCAAATAGCGCCATGACTACCTCCAATCTCGGAATGAGGCCCTATGTATTTGTTATGGGTATTTTCTAGTCATTTATTGCTTTGGCTTTTAGTTTTGGTGTGAGGTTACTATTGTTTATATCAAGAATACACATTATTTCCCACTATGAAGAGTAAAGGACATAGCACACTCTGAAATGGTAGAGAAGTCAATGCGAGACTAGTAATGAGTAGGACGGGGGGGGGGTGAAAAGCATTTGTGAAAGATGACTTACTAGCAAATAATTGACCACAATGTTTAGAGATAATTTTGTAAAATAAAGATTCTGCTGTTGTATTACATAACTACAACGAGCAGCTACTTGTAAGAAGAGTAGGGGAGGAACACTTATGATTTAATGATTAGCACTCTGACTACATTCAAACACTACCCCTTAAATGGAGAGCCTGCAACCAAAGACATAAGCAAGCAGCCCTCTGTCATGCTGAAGACCACCCTGATAGACCTCAAATGGGCAACCAGACTCTGCCGCACCCCCAGAATAGGGGTCTCTTAACAATTGGAGTTCTGAAAAGACACTTCAGTAACTTGAAGTGGTGACAACGCACCATGTTCTGTTCTTTACAAAACAAGGACATAGACATACTCGTTTTGTTTGCAGACCTATCCTTGACGGTCTACAGCAATTCAGAGAATATTGGTCAAATTGCATCTCATGCACACTTCTCGCATGCTACACATGTTATTTGCCTCTGTGGCAACACAAGCTGTTGTATTTGGCACACTTATATAACAAAAAAAAATCCATAAGCCTAATTACAGGAAGCACTAACCTGCAACATTTCATTTATGTCAGCACCCTTTCCTCTTACAATACTATTTGTTGATGACTTTTGCTTTTGGTGTTCATTTCTGTGCTGGTGTTAAAAAGATAATTGGGCTCACACCACAATCATAATGCTTATAATGGTCTACACAATGTGCGTTCACACACAACAAGCAAACATTCTCTTAATGAATTAAGTTTTGCTTCTCCTAATTTAGTGGATCCGTGGCAAAACCTCCACCCCTCACTGTTAAAATACAACTGCTCCAGAAAATATAGGTTGTATGCTGTTGATAATTGGTGCACTCATGGCTGTGAAGGTCTATATGGTGGTTGTACTTTATGTGCCATTTGCAGCAAGGTTTTGATTTATTGTATGAGTGGCCCCACTGGCCATAGTACCACAGCAAGTGATATGAAGTCATTCAACATGGCAAAGACTGAGGACTACATCCCACTTTGCAAGTGTTTAAGGTAGCCCTAGACACATACTGAGCATGATACATATATTTAGAGTGATCGTTCAGAAAATGTTCCTCTGTGGTAGGTAGCAGTGCTTTTCAAGAATGAAAGTGATATTATCAGTAGTGCATTTACACCAGTGAGGCCTGACATGGCCTGGCCTAAGTGGATCTCTCTGTTTCCACCCCAGACCAACTGTCTTCAGCTGCTATTTTTCTCCTCTTGCTACCATACCCTTTCTCTGCTAATTCTGCTGACGGCATCACCTTGACCTCCTCCAGATGTTTTTATTTTTTTTTATTTTTTTCAGTCTTTCCACATCCAGATGTATTTCTGACTTCTGTCTCTCTGCCTAGATCTCCTTCCCTTGACGTGTTGCCACCAAATCAAACAACCAAGCTTGCACTAGGAGGGACCCAGGAGTAAACCTCCCCTTATATTATATATAAGTGGGCCTCATTACGAGGTAGGAGGTAGCCATGGTGCTATTAGCACCATGGCTACCCCTTACCACATTACGGGTCTGGATTCCCGAATTAGGGACTTACTGGGTCATTCCAACCTTTGAGGACCCGGTAAGTCCCCATTCCGGGAACAATTCCCCATTCCCATTTGAGCCCCCATAGGGCTCAATGGGAATGTGGATGTAGCTAATAATGGTACCACAATTTGCGGTACCGTTATTAGCTCTGAAGTCCCTTAACGGGTCCCTTCCTTAATGCCTGGTAAAACCAGGTGTTAAGGAAGGGACCCGCGAAGGGACCTCGGAATAGGGTGGTAAGGGATTACCGGCACTAGTGTCCTTACCGGTGTCGGTAATCCCTTACCATCCTACCTCGTAATGAGGCCCACTGTCTTTTGTTCCTTTGTATATGCCCAGTGTCAGAAACACAAAGCGCTCAAACCCTCTCGTTCAGGATGTTGTTGTGCGTGTAATTGACTTTTGCTGTGCACTTGACTTACCCCCTACCTGCTCATCTCCTTCATGTAGCCCCTAAATATGACCCTTTTGGACCTCATGGCCAACGCCATAGGTCAGGCTTCTGTTGCAGTATTTATTGGCTCGCTGCTGCTCATACAGTGGTTGTGAATATGGCTTTAGAGATATTTGTAATAGTGACAGTGTTACTGTTACTGTTCATATTGAGCCCTATCATGGTAACACTTTTGGTGGGAACAGAGCACGACTGCCTTTACTTTTGTTTCTCACTGATGTATGACTTTTTCCTTTTTTTCACTTCAATAACCTTTTATTCAAGAAACAATGGCTTGTCACACAAGATGGTCAATCCCAACACTTTCACATATGTGCAATAGTGTCTTGCGAACAGAAATCAACAATTTAACCATGTAATGAAAGTCAACTGACACGCACAATGAATAGAAGAGAGAGAAGGGAAGAGAAGATGATAAAAGGACTGAAATAAGAGAGAAGAAGAAAAGAAAGTGTAAGAAGAGAGAAAGGGGAATCAGAGAAAAGAGGTGTAAGAGAGAGATATGCCTCAGATACTATTCGGATAAAGCCATATCTGATTCGAGCACAACACAAATACACATACTGATACATTTACAGATCAGTGTGATAACAGTTATTTTAGCTACAATTCATCCCCTCCTTGTATACTCATATACTGTAGCGTAGCCTAAGACATATCCGTACCAAAACGACACCTCAGCAATACATTAACTGGCATTGTAAAGTTTTGACATGTGAGCATAAAGCGGGTGGCCGTCCCGTCCAGAATCACGTGAGGCCTAGTTACTCAGAGGTTCAGGTCTTGACGTCTCAATAAAGTCCTCCACAAGGAACCAAGCCTCTCATTTGTGTTCATTGCCTCCAACCCTCTTCACGAGGAAGGATTCCATGCGATGCGTATATGCCACCAAATTCCACCCCCCATTCTAGACAGTGGGCCTCATTACGACCCAGGCGGTAAGAAGTTAACGGCGCCCTAAAAGGTGTCGGCGCCGTTAAACCCTTACCGCCTATTTACGAGGTCCCTTTGCGGGTCCCGACCTTAACGGCTGGTTTTACCAGCCGTTAAGGAAGGAACCCGGAAAGGGACTTTCGAGGTAATTACAGTACCGCAATTTGCGGTACCGTAATTACCGCCTTCCCCATTCCCATTGAGCCCTATGGGGGCAAAAATGGGAATGGGGAAGGGCCAATGGTGAATGGGGAATTACCGCCCCGCCAACCTTGGAATGGGGCGGTAATTCCGCCATTCACCATGGCGGAGTTGGTAAAATACTGGCGTCCACCATGGCACTAATGGCGCCATGGTTAACGCCAGGGACGTAATGAGGCCCAGTGTCTGTAGGGTCTTCCATTTTGAAGTAATGCATTTGAGAGCAATCACAATTTACATATCAGTCCTCCCTGCAGGAAATAGGGCCAGTCGAACCATTGAAATTGTAGGTTTTGCATTCCCCCAAAGAAACAAAAGAAATATGTTTATTAAGGACTTTAAAGAACAGTGGCGGTCACGGAACATGCAACAGTGAAAGGGTATAAATGACCACTGGGGTGACTGACATTTTGACAGTCTCATCGTACCCACCAGAACAGGGGAAGCGGGGTCCACTTCACTAATAAAGCTTCTACTTGGACAGGACCCCATCCACATTCATTTTCCCTGTGCCTCCCACATCCATCTGGAATCTGATTCCCAGGTACTTTATCCTGTCTGGGTTCCACAGAAAGCCGGCCTGCACACAGAGACATAGTTTATACAGTGGGAACATTTCTGTCTTCTCTGCATTTAATTTGTACCCCGAGACTTGCAAATATAACTCAATCTCCTGTAGGAAGGGCTGCAATGAGGTTTGGGGGTCTTCTTTCAGAGCTAAAACACCATCAGCATACGCCACCACATTAAGCTCTATGTTGTTTGTCCTCATGCCTCTAATTTTCCCTATATCTGATGCGGAAGGGAGCTCCAGTGAGAGTATATTGAGGAGGAGCTCCAGTGGGAGTATAGTGAGGAGGAGCTCCAGTGAGAGTATAGTGAGGAGGGGTTCCAGTGAGAGTATAGTGAGGAGGAGCTCCAGTGGGAGTATAGTGAGGAGGAGCTCCAGTGAGAGTATAGTGAGGAGGGGTTCCAGTGAGAGTATAGTGAGGAGGGGTTCCAGTGAGAGTATAGTGAGGAGGGGTGCCAGTGAGAGTATAGTGAGGAAGAGCTCCAGTGGGAGTATAGTGAGGAGGGGTTCCAGTGAGAGTATAGTGAGGAGGGGCGCCAGTGAGAGTATAGTGAGGAGGGGTTCCAGTGAGAGTATAGTGAGGAGGGGTTTCAGTGAGAGTATAGTGAGGAGGGGTGCCAGTGAGAGTATAGTGAGGAGGAGCTCCAGTGAGAGTATAGTGAGGAGGAGCTCCAGTGAGAGTATAGTGAGGAGGGGTTCCAGTGAGAGTATAGTGAGGAGCGGTGCCAGTGAGAGTATAGTGAGAAGGGGTGCCAGTGAGAGTATAGTGAGGAGGGGTTCCAGTGAGAGTATAGTGAGGAGGAGCTCCAGTGAGAGTATAGTGAGGAGGAGCTCCAGTGAGAGTATTGTGAGGAGGGGTTCCAGTGAGAGTATAGTGAGGAGGGGTTCCAGTGAGAGTATAGTGAGGAGGAGCTCCAGTGAGAGTATAGTGAGGAGGAGCTCCAGTGGGAGTATAGTGAGGAGGAGCTCCAGTGAGAGTATAGTGAGGAGGGGTTCCAGTGAGAGTATAGTGAGGAGGGGTTCCAGTGAGAGTATAGTGAGGAGTGGTGCCAGTGAGAGTATAATGAGGAGGAGCTCCAGTGGGAGTATAGTGAGGAGGGGTTCCAGTGAGAGTATAGTGAGGAGGGGTTCCAGTGAGAGTATAGTGAGGAGGGGTGCCAGTGAGAGTATAGTGAGGAGGGGTTCCAGTGAGAGTATAGTGAGGAGGGGTTTCAGTGAGAGTATAGTGAGGAGGGGTGCCAGTGAGAGTATAGTGAGGAGGAGCTCCAGTGAGAGTATAGTGAGGAGGAGCTCCAGTGAGAGTATAGTGAGGAGGGGTTCCAGTGAGAGTATAGTGAGGAGGGGTGCCAGTGAGAGTATAGTGAGAAGGGGTGCCAGTGAGAGTATAGTGTGGAGGGGTTCCAGTGAGAGTATAGTGAGGAGGAGCTCCAGTGAGAGTATAGTGAGGAGGAGCTCCAGTGAGAGTATTGTGAGGAGGGGTTCCAGTGAGAGTATAGTGAGGAGGGGTTCCAGTGAGAGTATAGTGAGGAGGAGCTCCAGTGAGAGTATAGTGAGGAGGAGCTCCAGTGAGAGTATAGTGAGGAGGGGTTCCAGTGAGAGTATAGTGAGGAGGGGTGCCAGTGAGAGTATAGTGAGGACGGGATCCAGTGAGAGTATAGTGAGGAGGAGCTCCAGTGAGAGTATAGTGAGGAGGAGCTCCAGTGAGAGTACAGTGAGGAGGGGTGCCAGTGAGAGTATAGTGAGGAGGGGTTCCAGTGAGAGTATAGTGAGGAGGAGCTGGAGTGAGAGTATAGTGAGGAGGGGTTCCAGTGAGAGTATAGTGAGGAGGGGTTCCAGTGAGAGTATAGTGAGGAGGAGCTCCAGTCAGAGTATAGTGAGGAGGAGCTCCAGTGAGAGTATAGTGAGGAGGGGTTCCAGTGAGAGTATAGTGAGGAGGGGTTCCAGTGAGAGTATAGTGAGGAGGGGTTCCAGTGAGAGTATAGTGAGGAGGAGCTCCAGTGAGAGTATAGTGAGGAGGGGTGCCAGTGAGAGTATAGTGAGGAGGGGTGCCAGTGAGAGTATAGTGAGGAGGGGTGCCAGTGAGAGTATAGTGAGGAGGGGTTCCAGTGAGAGTATAGTGAGGAGGAGCTCCAGTGAGAGTATAGTGAGGAGGAGCCCCAGTGAGAGTATAGTGAGGAGGGGTTCCAGTGAGAGTATAGTGAGGAAGGGTGCCAGTGAGAGTATAGTGAGGAGGGGTTCCAGTGAGAGTATAGTGAGGAGGAGATCCAGTGAGAGTATAGTGAGGAGGGGTTCCAGTGAGAGTATAGTGAGGAGGGGTTCCAGTGAGAGTATAGTGAGGAGGAGCTCCAGTGAGAGTATAGTGAGGAGGGGTGCCAGTGAGAGTATAGTGAGGAGGGGTTCCAGTGAGAGTATAGTGAGGAGGAGCTCCAGTGAGAGTATAGTGAGGAGGAGCCCCAGTGAGAGTATAGTGAGGAGGGGTTCCAGAGAGAGTATAGTGAGGAAGGGTGCCAGTGAGAGTATAGTGAGCTGGGGTTCCAGTGAGAGTATAGTGAGGAGGAGCTCCAGTGAGAGTATAGTGAGGAGGAGCTCCAGTGAGAGTATAGTGAGGAGGGGTGCCAGTGAGAGTATAGTGAGGAGGGGTTCCAGTGAGTGCATGTACAGAAGGGTATTATATAGTGATGTTACGGAATTGAGAATAACGAACAACATTTATAATGAAACTGAAATACCAAAAAAAAACTGAGAAATGTTTTAAAAAATGTATAGCGGCGTTGGGGTAAGGGGATAAAAGGGGTCGGGAGAGGGTTGCGGTTGGGTTATAAGCATGGGGAAGCGGCGGGCTCTGTGTTTCAATTTCGTTAAAAATGTTTTCACTTGTGAATTCAGTAACATCACATGGAACTGTACAGAAGGAGGGGATAATGCACATCCCCGCTTCATTCCACGCTTCAGTGAGATGAATGGCGAGATCAAGCCTTTGACAAACACTGCAGATCTAGGATTTTGGCAAAGGGTAAAGGTCAGCACAATGAATTGCGAGTTGAACCCATGCCACTTCAAGGCCTCTGCTAAGAATGCCCACCCCACTCTGTCAAAGGTCTTTTCAGCAGCTAATGTTATTGTGGCTAAGGGCTTATTGGAAGCCTTTGCTAGATCCAACATGTCACATATTGAGCGGGTATTCCCTGCTGCCAGTCTCCCTTTCACAAATCTTGATTGATCCTTGTGAACCAGTGCCAGTAGAAGAGGACCAAGTCTCATGGCAAGAATCTTGGCGAAGATTTTAGCTTCAGTATTAATACGAGATGTTGTGCCTTATTACGAGTCCGCCTGTAACCCTGCCGGTGTTTCTGGCAGATTTCCGCCGGACTCTAAAATGTTTCCGGCGCCTAACTTCATGGTGCCACCGGGTGATTACAAGTCCGGCAGCCCGGGAAGTCAGGCGCCGGTAAAATGTAAGTCCCCATTCCCATAGAGTCCACTAGGACTCTATGGGAATGGGGACTCAGAAGCACCGGCATCATTGTTAAAGGTGCTGACGCTTCCATGAAGAGTCTGCCTACTGTGGCCGCTGCGCCCGGCAGGGTCAGGCCTGTCAGACGCAGCGGCCACGGCAGGCAAACACGTGCAGATCCTGTCTTCCACTTTTAAAGCTGCTACTCTGTTGTCCTGGCACTTTGCTTTCAAATATTGCGCTAACAGCTTCCCCGCCTTGTTTGCGCCCCATAAAATGTTGAATCATAGTTAAGCAAGAGACCTGCTTCCTTGTTCGAGCATTGTTTATTGTATTCTTATTTATATCTGTGCCATCAATTTCTCCTGGTATGGAGCGTCTAAATATTCGGCCTCTGCGCTTTATAGCCTGAAGTTTCTTATCAGCCTCAACCTTTAGCCCTTTATTTTGCCTCGCTGCATAACCTATTATGTGTCCTGAATAGAAGCCTTATATGCTTCCCACACTAATCCACGAAGAGAGGTCCCCTGAAGCATTGCGTTGGTAGAAGTCCTCCGTAAAAGCTTCAACAGACTGAACAAACTCTGGGCTCATTGGGCGGTTCGTGGTAGGTCTCCATCTTTTACATTTCACTCGATTGCCCCCCCCCTCATAATCCACTGCTACCGGAGCATGATCTGAGATGAGGATTGGAGAAATGTCTGCCCCCTGTGTCAGTGGCACCAGGTCCTTGCACACAAACATATAATAAATTCTGGAGTGAGTAGAATGTGAAGGGGGGATAAGAAAGTGAACTCCCATGCATCTGGGTGACACGTTGTGACACGTTGTCCACACGTCCACCAAGTTACTGTTGAGAACTAAACTTTCAAAATCTGTATGCATCTTGGATGGGCGCAGCGGGATGCAGGCTCTCCCATCTAACACCCGGTCAAATGGCAGGTTGTAATGCCCCCTGTGAGGACCAACTGCCCCCCAGATTTTTGATTTCCATACTTAAAGCATCCCAAAACACACTGTCCTGCTGGTTGGGCCCATATAAATTCACAATGGTTATCGGATTGTTCTCCAACTTCCCTGTAACATTCAACCATCTCCACCCTGTGTGCGATTGTGAGTCCAGGATGTCAAACCGGCAACTTTTGTACATCAAAATCACTAGCCCTTCTTTGCGTTCCTTCCACCTCAGATGCCAGTACCATGCCCTACCCATTGTTTCTTAAGGACAGGGCAGGCTGATTTAGATAGATAGGTCTCTTGTAATAGGGCCACATGAGCCCCTACCCTCCTCAGGCTCCTCAGTACCTTCTCTCTATCAATCGGTTATCTCAGCCCCTTCACATTCCACGTTATAAATGTCACCATGTTTCCCCGGCACCCATATTTGTTCTGCAGAGTTTACTATTACCCTCACCACATTTTGAGGAGTCGCACAGCCCACCTGAGGAAGCACTGCCTCTCATGTTTTGCACTACATAGACATACATCCATTTATTGACCTTGCCCCAATCCGCTCAATGGTCCTCATAATTGACTGGAAAGAAAAGCAGCTGGTTCAATTGTATAGCATATAGCAGTGCTGATGGTACTAAGGGCCACATTGTCATTCGGCCAGAGCACTGCGGCTGGAGGTAGATGGACAGGGGCCAAGAGGTCAGATAGTGCACTGAGTCTGCATGCCCAGGAATTTGAAGTGGCTCCTTTTACGTTCTTCAAACGTACATATGTATTTGATACGTACATATATGTAACAATTAAATGTTTCATGTTACATGTATATCATGCATGGTCTATAGATCCCATACGAACCTTCCTCTGAATTTCCAGCTGAAAATGACCCTGTTGGCACACCACCCCAATATGTTTATCGGCAGATAGGGTGGCAGAGATCTTGACACCAAGGTCGATTACTATTGTAACCAGGTGTCACGACCCTCGCCCAAAACCCCCTCTGGCAAACCCATTGGCCAGGTGGAGTCAGGACTCAGGCCTCTAGAGCCTGGCATCCTCTTCAAAAGCCCTCATGGGGCCAGTCCTGGTGCCTATGGCGCCAGGCTCATACACCATGAACAACAATGTGCTTGGGAACTACTTTATTGTATTGTCAGCCAACATGGGGGCATCCACATAGCCTGGTTCTTAAGAACCAAGCTATGCAGTCTAGTGTTTTGGGTGTGGCAGGCCTGAAACTACGTTCCCTGGTACTACTTTACCTGGGCTATATAAACCACACCCTGACTGCAGAACATGCTTCGTGTTACTTTGCAGCTTGCAACGTGACACTCACCGTGTCCAGCTATTCCCTCGAACCTCGGAGAAACAGAACCTGCAAGGAGAGAAAAGGAACATCATTAGCAGCAGCATCCTACCTGCAGTCTTCATCTTTAAACACTCGCAGCTACTGAGAACAGCTTCCTCGAATCTACACGCTTCCCGGACAGAACGACCAGAAAGAGGAAGATAAAGCAACATTAAAGAAAGCTGTAGAGACATTTACAATTAACAAACTGCTCAAAAGGCTTACCTGACTGGTCGCCTCTCGGCTGGCACCACTCCGGACATTCCACTCACGCTGAAGAACACCGCGACCTACAAGGAAGGAAAACACAGGTTAGCAGAGGCAAGACTTTGCAGCACTGCGCATAGCGCTTACTTACCGCATCATAACGCTCTTAATATGCCATCATTTATCAGCGGGGCTCAACCAAGCCAGTTCATCGCGCTGAAGCTCTGCATACCTAAGGGAGAAAAAAGAGACATTTTCAACAAAGAAAGGCATGCAGAATGGCAACAAAACTAAAGAACAGCAATAAGACCTACCTGAACAATATCAAACGGGCCGGCGTCAGTGAAATAGCTGGACCACACTCGCCCATGAAAGACAACGCGCCCCTGCAAAGAAGGCAGGACGGAGAGCATGCCTAATTCTACCACAAGGTGAGGAGAGGGTGCCAGAGGGACTGAAAGCATACGGGGGTGGAGGGAGGATACTTACCCGAGTCGGTCAGTCTTGAACACAGTTCTCCTGTATTTTCAGGCAGAACCTTCCCCGCAGACCACATCAGGGCAAAGCTGAGAAGCATACCAGCGAGTAACCCAGCTGTGTGGCGTCCCTGTGGATACCAGGTGAGCGTAGAACCAGGGCAGGGAATGGTCCAATAGAAAGTGGTCAAAACAGGGGGGTCCGAAGACCAGTGGTAGAAGGCGGGGCTACCACCATCACTTCAGTGTTGCTGCCATGCAGCATTAGTCAATTTCTACTCATCCAATTCCCAACTGCTGCCAGACAGGCCCTATAGAGGGTGTCTCCTCTGGTGACAAATACGGTCCTTTGTTCTTTTTTACTCTAGATCTTACATTTTGGACAAAGCACAAAAGTAAAATCAAATGGTATTTAGGTGTGTCACTCACAACAGCTCCTAAATGGCCCATAACCCTGAGCAACCACCCTTGGATCTGGCTGACATCTTATTTTCCCTATCCCGACTGTGGGAAGGCTCCTTTTATCTGGTTATTAAAGGTAAGCCAATGCTGCAGATCACATGCAAAAGAGACAGCATTGCGGCACTAACACATCCCATCAGCCAATATGCATGACTGGTAGCTGTGATAAACTAGTTTTCACCAAGCCATTTTATGTATTATATTGACTTCCTACCAGGTATTGATAATAACTTTTTGGAGTACCTAGAGCATTACCAGGTTGTCGCCTGGCTTTAAATTATATCCTGACCTTATTTGCACCCCAATCGAAAGATCTTTATATTTAAGATTCAGATTACGTATTTTACCTATTGCTTCTTTTACCAAAAATTGGAGGGTATCTAAAACCAGTATTTTCCCTCTTTGCCTCTTTCTATCTGAAGCCGATTTTGAAGATGCGGGTATTCGTCAGATAGCAGTGGCTAAAAGATGTTTGAGCCAATGTGTAAACATGAATGCCATTATTTTTGCTAATGCACTTTTTATCCACAGGGCCTCGCTTTTGAGGAAGAAGAAATTGGGGTTGATCAGAAGTAGTATTGCTAACAGCTGAAGTGGGCGAGGCTGCGAGATTATCTCTCCTCGTCCCGCAGCGTTACATGTTCTTATTTAAGTAAAATAGTTTAAAAAAAAACAAAATAAGAGCCTCATTATGACCATGCCGGTGCCGATAAGCCTAAATGCACCGTTGTTACCAGACCGGCACACTCCTAGTCTGCGGGTGGCTGCCGCTCCACCTGCCAGGTCGTAATCCCCCAGTGTTTCCGTGGAGCCAGGTGCTGTCAAAAAAGTCAGAACTCCGGCGACAGCCTGCCGGGTTTACCAGCACAGCTACCACCGGAGTGGTAATAAGGCCCTAATAATAGATTTGTATCCCTTACCATGCATTTTATCTTGATTAGTTTCATCTGGATCATTGCTGTCGTCTGTATCATATATATTTTTACTGAACTTTGTAAGTAATATACTTTTTAATGTATCTGAATGGGGACATTCTTATCTCAAGTAGCATTTTATTTGTACTTTTGTGGCTTTTCCTTGCCGAAATAAAGTTTTATGAATGAATAACATTTACAACCACCGACATCGACATATTTAATGTTGCATGTTCAGAATTAATTATAGGATGGACGACAAACTCACCAGACAAAATAGGAAATACAGACATGCCTGAGCTATCACACTAAGTTACAAATGATCCTCCAAATTGCTGTTAAGAATTTCAAAATAAGTTCACACTCAAATATCATATGTGGACGGGAGCCTGCTTCTTTTAACAGAACCTACATGTGTGTGATTTGTTATCTTTTAACAATTTAAGTGCTGTTCACAGAATGCTATGGCCATCCCAATAACTTGGTGTTGGATAATAAAGCTGTTTTAGAGGCTAGTTGCCATCCTTTCTAGACGGTGGCCTGCTGAGCAGATGACACTTATAAATGCCACTTCTGTTCCCATTCAGTTTCGCCCATATGCGTAGAGGGTTTCCGATGCCTCCTAAGCCATTTAGACCACTGTGAAGCTTTGATGAGGTTCGATTTTCTCTTCAATGGCCATGGTGTGCTAGACCCAGGAGGAGAGCCTTTCAGAAATACATCATTAATGCAGCGATGAAAGTGCCTTTCAGCTGAAAATATCCAATTATTTAACCACCTCAAGGCCATATTTTTCAAATATCAGCCTACACTCCTTAAAATTGGTATGGTCTTCACAGTGGCTCAGAGAAAATATACCTCAGGTCAACTATACCAAAAGACAGCACAATGCATTGAAATGAAAATCCTCGTGTTAAACCACACTGAGGCATTTTGAGAAGCCCACACAGAATCTGGTAGCCCATTTACTTGGGGCAGTGGTAGATTTTATGACAGAGAATAGTTTTGCATCTGGCTCTAGTGAGAGCTGGATCACTGAGATTTATGACAAGAGAACGCTCGGCCCCAGAGCTCTTGACATATTTAAGATGACCCAGAAAAATTGGCATGTGCCTACCACATGAACATCTGCACCTTACACGTATTTACATCTCAACGTGTTGAGGAGAGAATGTTCTAGAACACTCGTACCAAATTCCCTATATTTTCATTGACAGGCCTGTCTAACCCCAATACTGATATGTCAGTTACTAAGAAAGGGAACTTTCAATTGGTTTATACTGCCTTGGGCACTCTTGCATGCTATTCATGAGTGGATGACACACTGAAGCATATGCATACGTCCTAAAGCATAAACAACATCAAATAAATATGAACATCCAGATTTATATAACAATCTTTATCTTGCTTCCCAAGCTCAAAACTAACCCCTAAGCTTCATTGCTGGTTTCACTGTTTGTCCATTCAATGTAACAGACGTGCTTGTTTTAAATGCCACCATTTTACTCAGCTATTATAAGGTGTTTATAACGAAATACTAGCTCATACAAAGTTTTATTGTTAGTTTTCTTTTTTTTAACTTACTCAAAATAATGTTTACATGTCCAGTTAATTAGCCAGCCAATGTCAGTCAATCTTGCTTAAAAGAATTAGAACATAGTCATTAATGTCTGCCTAAATAGAAATGTGTGTAAAAATGTGTGCATATACAAAAATGGAGACAATTAAAAAAAAAATCTGGCTCTGGATTGAGTGAATCCTCTCCCACACATTGTGCCTGATATATGTGGCTTGATATAAGCTGGACTCCTTGCCCCTATCCACAGGGTGTCTGCCAGGATGTCTGCTACTCTATGCCATCTGTGTGCCCGTGTGTCTTACATAAACAATTCTGGGTATACAGTCTTTATAACGAAAATTATATGTACATGCACATATGATGAAACTTTTATAATGAAAAATATAACGAAAATGTATGTGGGGTGGGGTAAAGGGTTACATCGAGTGTGGAAATGATTGCTGTGGGTTTTTAAGGGTGGGAACCAGGTGTTTGGGGGCAAAACCCCCCAAAAAAAGAAAAAAAATGAAATTTGTTATGTTTTTTCGTTGTAAAGTTTTCGGTATATGTGTATTCTGCATAGAATGTGTCGTTACAAAGACATGTAACCCAATTCTGCCCGTTAGTCCCCATTAATCTTGGAGTTAAAGAATCTCTAGGCCGTCTCTTGACCCAAAGTACACCTTTCAACTTCTGTCTGCCAGAACCCTACGAATGATTTAGCACATTAAATTATAAATATTCAGCCATAGGTGGTTTTGATTGGGAGGTTATAGACGTTGCACTTTGTACTTTGACCTCTTAAAGTTAAAAGGTAGGCAATTCTGCATCTTTCTCCGATAAACTACAATATGAGAGGATCATTTGAAGGCAAAACATTTTTTTGGCTAAAAATAGGAGAATCTATTTCTCTAACTTATTGCTTATGTTTTATCATGTGATTGTACAGTAAACCCATGTGTACAGTCACTGGAGAGAACCTTTTTTGTGAAGTAAGTCGTGTCTTGGGTGCAATCCACGATCTTTGGCAGGAAGAGTAATAGCTCGGCATTGTCTGCATTCAAACACATCTTAACTTACTGCCTTGTACCTGTCAATGTGGGCATGATTGCAAACTCTAAACTGAGTGTGTTTGTGATATTTTAACAGAGTTTAGCATAAAGCGCATAGAAGCCTTCATGTATTTAGTGTCACATGTTTGCACTATGTATTGGCAACTTGACATTCTAGTGCTATGCAGTACATAAATGCGTCACATATAAGCACTGTATTTTAAGTGTATGCACGTCTGTATATGTAAAGTCATGAATATCCTACACATTATAGTGCTTAGAGCTTTGTCTCACCCATTGCAAGGAACTACATATCTGTAGTTTTAAGGAATTTCACAAAACATGAACACTATATATTTGGGGTGGGCATACAGAAGGTGCCTTTGAGGAAGTAGAGCCATCATAACTGCCCTGTCAGAGGCCCGTGGGGCCTTTATAGGAGTGTGATCATTATACCACTAGGTGGAAGCCCGGGCGGATCGCAAAAGTGCAGTGGTAATCTTTGAACATACAGAAACAAAGGAAACTAACACTATCGTGTGCGTTCACACATTGGAGTGTGGTTAATTTGGGGGTTGTGATGTTCGCTCTGCCAGAGGAAGGTAGTCAGTGCCTTGTATTATGAAGGGCAAACAAGTACTTTGGAAATGTGAGGTATACAAATAATAGATAACATGATATATTGGGGACCAGTGCCATCTTAATAGCCTCAAGTTGACTCATTAAGAGATGAATAATTGGCCCCACCATCTACACAAATCATCAATGCATTCTGATATTTTTGGAATGCTGACGACATTCATCTCTTTCAAAGGTTACTGGTCTTTCCATCTAGTTTTTTTCATTGAATAGATTTTCCATCGAATTTTTTCCAACACATTTTCTTTCATCTAATGTGGTTTAATACCACTTTCCATCGAAAACCTGTATAACGATTTATTTTTAATTGGGGGAGTCTCCCCAAACCCCCGTTGTCAAAATGTGACAATTTAACCCTTTAACCCTTTAGCCCACCCAAATACACAGACATACATTTTCGATGGAAAAATATCCATTAAAAGATTTTTTCGATGGAAACATTTTTCAATGAAAATTTTTCGATGGAAAATCTTTCAATGAAAATACTGTAACCCTCTTTCAAATAGTAGTTCCAAATATTGTATTCCCTTTGGTTTCCGGGAGAATGGATATGCAGTAAAACTTGGTGGGGCTGCAAAAGAAATGTGTGTTTGTTTGAGTGTACATCTTGGGCCTGGCCCAGTTTACTTTTTACGCTGGTAATTTTACATATTTGTCAATTCTGGTGACTAGTTTTCTGCACGATCTAGGAGATTAATCAAATAAATAGGGACATATTCTGCAATTACAGAGATCTTGACATGCCTTCCTTGACCCTCCCACTAGCAACGAGTGCATGATTCCTGGCCCTCATAAGGAGAGACGCAGGCGCTAGAGTAGATACAATACTGAAGAGAGGTGCATCTCGTGAATATGAAGAATTTAGAATCAATATAGTATACAGCAACATTTAATATCTGGAAAGATTAAATTAGTCCTGTCAAGAAATCTTAAGAGGGCAAAATCCCATCTAATCACTGTCAAGAAATGCATAAGATTTTGCCAATCGACCAATCACATGCCGTTTGGACATCAAGGGCTATCATTGCTCATGTGGCACATATACATTAGACTTACAGTTGCATAGTGACACCTTCTCTGCTAAGTGTTGTGACATGGATTTATCTATCAACACTGCAAAAACAAAAATCATGACATGTCCGGCCTCACTTGTTCATAGACTTTCTTTTGTCTTTGTATTTACTATAAGGGGTTGGACTCTAGAGCAGTGCCAGTAGCGATTTATGGGGCAGAAATACGGGGGTGTTATGTTATTTGGCAAAGAAGAGAGAATGCAATTTTAAAGTATCTGCATGGAATGCCGCTTAGTGCCCTATCTACCCCTGTACGACTTGAATTTGGCATAACAGGTTTTGCAACCATAGCCAGGTTAAAACCGATTTTGTCCGGGCTAAAGGTGTGAAATGCACCTGAATTATGTACCTACACATTTCTTATTTTAAGCATGTGAAAGAAATGTGTACATGTCTTGGACTTTTATGTTTATTGGACAATCCTATATGGGAACAACTTCAAACCAGTCGTGATACTTGCATTTAATGAGTGGGCACTGAAATTGGCATTTGCTAAAAATAAAATAGCCCCCGGGGCGCGGGAGCCAAACAATCAGGCTGCTTGAAATGTGGGCAAAAACCACTAATCTCAGCCCACGTTCCGAGCAGCCGATTGGCTGCTTCCCCCGCCCACAGAGCCACCTTTCCCCAACTCACCCTTTTTTAAAATGTTTCCCTTCACCCCCCTGCCCTACTTACCTGTTTTCAATGGTGGTTGTGGCCTCTCTACTACGCTGCCATGCTTCTGCTTTCACTCCGTGGCCGCCGTGGACATGGAAGAGGGGCTCTGTTTTGAGCCCCGCCTCCCATTTCCATGGCGGACATCTTTAGTCAGTATTTTCCTTCATTGAATGGGACGTGCACAGCGTCCCGTTCAATGAATGAAAATATTTTAATTTTAGCACCCCGCTTGGATAACTAATAGCCTTAAGACCGTCTTCGCTCGAACCTTTAACTCGGGCACCCAGCCGATAAGACCTGTTCCAGCCCGCCGGAGAGGGTCTTAATGCCATAATGTAGCATTTCAGTATCTGTAGTTAAAATCTTCTCCTAGGTCCGAAAATTACATAAAGTACTAACACAATATATTTTGCCAAACTACACCCAGGCAGTCTACCACTTTTTAAATTCACCAGCCAGTGGGGCCAGGGTCCTTCTCTAATTATTCTTTATGTATCCAGGGGGATGAAGATATATAGTATTTTTTGTTTTTCTGCTATTTATATAAACATTTGAGGAGAAGTGTGGTTATTACCACTATTGAAGAAATGCATGAAATAAGAGTAATGGAAGATGTGTTGATTTTTCTGAAGCTCAGTGAGCTGCAAGACTATTTTATTATTGTATCAACATTTCTAACGAAGGCAGGAACAGAAAAAAAACCTCATAAGCTATACGATGATGTATTATGTACGGACCAGAAGTAGTTTTATTGTATTTAATGACTCCCAGAATTTTGTACTGATTTTATCAGATAATATTGCTAGCCTGAGTACTTAGTCTAACTGTAACTGTTTCCTTTTTTACTATATGTTTTTATGACTTACTGTCGAAATAAAGCTTGATGATCGATTGAATGATTAACAGTACCAACCAGCAGAGTAATGCCTGACGTCAGTCTACATTTAACAAAAACTGCTTGCTATTGAGGGGCAAGCATTTACAGGATCATGTTCGTCTTGGTTTCCATGATATGAGCAAAGAACTTACACTGGTGCAATGAGCTAGTAATTATTTAAGTACTACCCAAAATGATCGTTTCGAATCCGAATTCGGCCAGTACTATTCGATCGTTTGGAAACGATCAGATTGGGTAATAACTACCAACCATGAGGAGCGAGGGTTACAGGGGTGTCCCCCGGTCCCCATGTTTGGTCGTGATGTCCTTTGGGGGTATCAGGGGTGTTCCCCTCTTCCGGAGATTTGGAGACAGGTGACGGAAACAAAAAAGAAAAGAAAAGCAGACCCTGCGGTGTCGGATCCGACCCACGTAGGAGGGACAGATTCAACGCTGCAGGGTCAGAAGATGAGCAGACGCCAACAAGGTAAGTAGGGGGCGAGTGGGGGAATGCATTGGGGGCTGTGGGGAGTTTAAGCTTGTCCAGATTTGGCCGCAGCAAAATTCTCTTCACGGCCAAACTGACCACGGTCAATTCATCCACGAATAAATGAGCCACATCCAAATCATATACATCCAATATTTATTACGTTCGGGCTACGGCCCAGCTTAGGAAACACCACCAAAGAGGCCTCAAATGAGTAGCCAAAGCATCAATTGCTTAGAGAAAGTCTGGCAGTAGTTACCCACAGGCCTTAAAGCTGAGTTGTATTAGCTAGTTTCTTGCCAGGAAAGAATTTCTTGCAGAAAGCCTATGTCTTTTTCTGTAGGGTATATTTCAAAGGTAATTAATTAAGCTTTATAGACCCTGCCTGAGGGGTGTACAGGGAGAATCTAAGTGATTTTATCGAACCCAAAGGGTCGAATTTCCAAAAGTTCGACTTTTTTTAAATGTATTTTTATTTTATTTTATTTCCCACAAATATATATGTGGGGGAGATCCCCCACACGCCCCCCACCTTACCCCTATACATTTTTTATATACTTTACCCCACCACAGATATATGTGCGGGAAATTGGGGGTCGAACGTTTGGGAGTCGAACTTTTGAGGTTAGGTAAAATTGTTCTAAACCGTACGGGGAGCTATAGGCCCTAAAAACCCAGTTAAAGGCCTGAGTGCATCAAGGAAATTTAACAAGGCCTTCAGAGCTCCTAACTCCCCATATGGTTTGAAGGCATGCTCTATAAAGATATTATGTGCTGAGGTATGGGGGTAAAAAAGAAAGAACAAGACAATATGCCAGAAGTGGTTACTGGGACTAGCTAGCTCCCAGCAGCCACGTACAATGTAATGAGAGATCGAGGAGCTTAAATCCCAGCCAGGCCACTTCTTTGGAGCTACCGGGCCTGCATTTGCCTGGTGCACCCCAGCGAGGTTTATGTGGGCGAAGTCAAACGTCCCCTATCAGAATAAGGTAAGGATGTGAGGAGGTCAGAGGATTCCTTTTGCCCAGGCCACGTCTGCCAGGTACAGCCCCAGGCAATGTGGGGAGCAGCGCTGGTGCCAGGTCACTCAGGATGGTGCTTCTGTGATGAGAGGGAGCGCCACACCAAGAGCCCTGCTGTGGGGCTCTCGCTTCAGTGTTCACTCTCATCACAGGAGTGTCCTGCTAACAGTGGTGTCACTGCTCTGGATGCAGGGCACTCTGCACGGCACTCCCACTCATCATGGGAGCACTGCACAGATAGCTGTTCAGATAGTGCAGCAACACTGGGGGAATGGCGTAGATTCCGACTAATTTGCCAATTACCAACCCATGTGGAATTTCTGAGCCATACCAGCTCGAATAGCCTGGCAAATGACCAATGGGGAGTGCCATGGTACTCCACCGAGTGTATATTTGCTAACAGAAAGAGGCAATTGATTGCCAATCAGCGTATCTTCTTTAATAATACATAATAGTGGCTTGTGCCTATTCAACATGTGTACACTCCTGCCTGGCTTTCATATATCCCACGGAAGATAGCCTTTTGTTACATTCTTTGTGGTACTTAGATGTATGATGCAATATAACCACATGTGCTTGATCTGTTAAAAGTCAAGGGATTTCAAATGTAGTTTTACACAGTTCTCTCAGCACCTCGGCATCTCCATAGCAAAGTGTTTGTTGATGTGCTTAAATTGTATTCTCTAGTTCAGATGTTATCTGTCAGAACACCCCCTTACAAAATGTTGCATGTGAAATCCGTAGCCTATCAGCAAATGATTTATAGGCAACCGATAACAACAGGGAGCTGGAGGTTCACAATTGTCATTAAAACTGTGAAATCAGACATGTGGTTGGCATTTTGTGTCTAAGCATCCCAGTAGTTTAATATGGCAGAATCAAATCCTCACCAGGGGCATTTCAGATTAACACATTCTAACTCTGCCACTGTCAATATCAGGCCATGATCACAAAAGATATGGTAGCCTCATCTGTTTTAGGAGAACATGACAACGTGGAACCTCAGCACAAATATATTCTGTTCAAGAATAAGTCTGATGAGGGTTGGAATATAAAGTGCACTCCATGTCCTTCGGATGGAGTAGTATCCAGATGTCTGAGAGAACTAGCATATATAATAAGGCCAGCTTAGCTTTAGGACTGACAGTTTTGGAAATTCATGCAGAGACTTTCCTGTCAAGATTGAGGTATAAGGGGAGAGTAAGCTCTGCATCCAGAATAAGATGGTTCTTATTGAATCCCTGAGGTGTTTTACCCATGTTAAGCCAGGGGGCTGTCTCATCAGCCATAGGGACATACATATTAGCAACTTCTGTGCTGTATGCTTGATCGACAGAGTGAAGATGAGAGATCAGCCTTCTGGAAGTTCCAGGGTATGAGGAATTTTGGCATCAAGGCATTGATGAATCAGAATCAGAATCAAAACACCACCTTTGTGGTTTATAACAGTTGCCAGGGCTACACAATCCTACTGTAATTTGGAAGACTTTCTTGCATCGGGCTGCGTTTCTGGTAGCAGAGCAACATCAAAATGCTTCTTTCGAAGGTGCATCAAGCCTTTTACCCTTTATATGGAATGTATTAGGATATGTTTTGTTTCATAACCCATGGAATTGCATTAGCAGTGGAGGTCACTAGCATCATGAGTTGTGTGTGTGACCAATGCAGGATTAAGGGTGATATTAAAATATTAAGGGTAATATTGTTTATCCATCAAAATTTGGTCCTTGAGGATTGATGGAATTGATCTAGCATCATCAGATCTATAAAGACAACTGGACATGAAAAGTAATCCCGTTCTGAGGTATATTGCCATTGGCTGTGACCAAGATCGGAGTTGTGGTACAATAAGCACCCATGGGTAAGAAGGACACCCACTGCCTTCTTCATACCTCCTTAACAATGATTATCAGAGAGAGGATCTTCTTGCCAGGAGGGGTGAGAGAATGGGGATAAGAATTCTGATGGATTGTCACTGATCAGTCATCCACTGTTGTAGTTATGTTCAGTTAATTACTGAGTTTCATCCCACAGTAAAGTTTCACGTTAAATAATGTGAGGGAGTGATGTTATATTCATTATGAGAGAGTCACTGGGTAGCTTAGAGCAGGATTACAATGGAGCACACAACCCTCCACAAGATGACTGTGTTTCAGGGTCAAAAAGAATGTGGGTGTCAACACTGATGGCTGCCAGCAACACAGTTCTGTCTCTCTGTTTGTAGAGCTTTGGGCCTCCGATAAGGCTCTAAATAGTGTTTAAGCACTCCTTGCATAGAGTCCAGTTACAGATACATAGTCCAGGCATGGCCGTCCCCATCTCTCAGAGCCATCTCTCACAGACATCCCTCGCAGGTGATAAAGTGCCCCCGCACCGGACTTGATGTCAACAACATTGACTCCTTCAAAGCCCACTCCTGCCACTTCCCGCTCTCCCCGGCAGACACAGTCACGTTCCATCTCATCTGCATACCACCCAAGCCCAACACTGCATTCGTCAGAGACTTCACTGACCTGGTCACCACCATGTCCCTCACGTACTGAAAACAACTCCTTCCTAGGAGACTTCAAACTCCCAGGTAACAAGGCCACCAAACCGATTAAGGAGGCGCTCCCCAGCCTTCTCGACACCCTCAACCTCACACAGCACACTAAAGACCCAAAACACGAGAAAGGTAATATCCATGACCTAATCATCACTGCACTGTCTTCCCTCCACTACAGCTCTCCTCTGTGGCTTGGCTGGTCTGACCACCTAGCCATGCCTTTCAACATCCTGCATACCACCCCAGACAAGCACTCCCAGCAGAAACCAGCAGACAAACCTTCTGGTCCTTCAAGAACTTCCCAGTGGAAGCTCTCACAGAAGACATCACCAAACTACACCTTACATGGACCAAACAACACCCCCAACCGAACCTCGACTCTCTAATGGAAGCACTGAATGCCACCCTCTCATCCTCCATCGACCAACACGCGTGTCTGAAACTGAAACCGCCAGCACCCATGTACACTCCAGAATATAACATCAGCAAAAGAGTCATCAGGAAACAAGAGAAAACCTGGTGCCATTCTTGGACTGCATCAGACCTAATGATCCTCAAAGAATTCCGACCAACACATCGACATCTCATCAAAAAAGCCAAGCACTCCTACTATCAGAATACCAGAGCAAAAGCCGACAACAAAAGCAGAGCCCTCTTCAAAGTGGTCAAGCAGTGTGTCAACCCACTATCTAACTGTGACATACCACTCCATCGAAAAATTCACAGCCATCAACACCTTCTTCATTGACAATATCAGCAAGATTTTCCAGCATATAGATGCCAGCTCTACATCCACAGACCCACCTCACATCCCTCCTCACAAAATCTGCACACCCTGGACAACATTTAAGAAACTCTCGATAGAGGACCTGGTAGAAACCCTGGCCACCCTCAAAGCTACATCATATACAGATGACATCCCCCCAGCATCCATCCTTAAGACCCTCCCTGCAGAACCTCTCCTTCCCTACCTGGAGATCATCAACAGCTCCCTAACTCAATGCACTTTCCCAACCACCCTAAAAACAGGACAAATCCTCCCTCTACTAAAGAAACCCACTTTGGATCCCAACAACCAAGGTAACTGTCGCCCCATCACCCATCTTCCCTACCTAGGTAAGATCATCGAGAAAGCACTAGCCACATAACTGCAGCAACAAATCAACACCAATAATCTCCTCCAAACCTACCAATCCAGATTCAGACCCAGATGCAGCAACCACATAGGTGGTCAACAATGCCCTCAACATCCTTGACGACAGCCACCCCTGCCTCCTGGTTCTACTCAACCTCTCTGTCGCTTTCGACAAAGTAGACAGCCAGGCTTTTACGGATGCCCTACATTGGCGCATGGGCATCAGCAACCTTGTCCTATGCTGGTTCAAGTCCTACCTCACCAACCGCATGCAGTTTGTTCAGATGAACTCCTCCAGATCGCCAATGCTACCCATCACCTGTGGAGTCTTGCAGGGTTCCATCCTCTTCCCAGTGATCTTCGATCTATACATGAAGCTGCTGGGAGCCCTGCTAGCCACACATGACATCCGCATCCACCAATACAGCAATGACACATAGCTATACCCCAAGATCAACTCCATCAAGGACATCCATAGGCTCAAAACCTGCTTCTTGCTGATCCAGTCTTGGATGTCCAGTGTCAACCTGAAGTTCAACACCTCCAAGACTGAATTCCTACTCCTCACCAACAACACTGAACACCCAGACATACAGACCTGGCTCTGAGGGCTTCACACCCGAGCTCACCTACTCCATCAAGTCCCTCCGGTTCCACGTTGACAAACATATCTCCTTCAAGACACACATAGCTAAGAAAACTCAGAGAGCTTGGTATGAGTTCTCCTTCCTTCGAAATGTCAAGTCCTTCCTCACTCTGTAACAGCTTTTGATCCACCATTCAAGCACTGGTCCTATGCCACCTGGATGGGGGCAATGCACTCCTCGAAGGCCTCCCGTCATTCTCCCCTGTGCCCCTGAGAAGCATCCTTCACACGGCAGCACGCTTCATCGAGGGTCTACGCATATACGACCACATCACCCCACCTCTCATCGACCTTCATTGACTCACACAGCACGCACTAATCACCTTCAGGTCTTGCTGTATCATCTATAAGGCAGTTGCCCTCAGTCAGACAGCTACCTTGCGGAGAAACTCTGCATCTCTGGTGGACAGCACACCAACAGCAGCCAGGACACTTGCAGACTTGAAATCCACTACTGCAAAAAGGAAAGGAACAGAAATCAAGCCTTCTCTGCCTATGCCCCAAGACTCTGGAACTTCCTTCCCATCGGCATCAGACTCGCCCACATGTTCCTACAATTCAGGAAAGAACCCAAAACCCACCTCATCAAGGAGTTTCTCCTCCTCAACACCTAGGCCATCACGTCGCCCTTCGCGCCACCTGATTCGCTAGACGGCGACTTCCTCTCTGTATCCTACCCCCACTGTATATTGGCTCTGTTGGTACAACTAAAAAGCGCTCTGTTATGCACCTGTAATTTTGCACACCTCTGTAAAGCGCTCTGTTGCTTCTCGTAGCTATGTCCACACTCAAAAAATACCATAATAATAATAGGAAAAAGAAGTGCCCATCCCCATTATCTCCTGCATTCTACCCATTATCAGTCACTTGGTTCCATGAAGGGGAAGATGAAATCTGGCCATCTGAACTCCTAAAGCACATTAAGTTTGGGTGCAAGACGGAGCTAAAACCAGAGTGGCTATTTTGGGCAGCACCTTCTTGGGTTCCCCAGACCTCCATTCTAACCCTTTCTTCCAGATTTCCGCTTTGTTCTGTGCCTTTGTGGTAACAGCAGTGCTCCCTCCTGCTGCTTAGGGTGGTTTTGTACATTTGATTGCTTTCCAGCTAGAACGAGAATATAGAAACAATACTAGTTCCGTTTCCACTATGGGAAGGTACTCTGGCTGGAAAGAGACAGATCTGTTTCTCCTATGCTCATCCCACGGCCTTAGAAATAGAACACGGATCTTAACTATTTCACCCTCCAGGGGGCTTGCTCAAACTTTTCCAGTGACGATTCCATGGAAGCTATTGGCACATTCTCATTCCACGCATTAACGCATCGTTTGTGCATACAATGGGAAGCCCTGACAATGTTTTCATTGTATTCAATTTACGAACAAGAGTCATGATAAACTGGAAAAAGCGTCCATTTTGTGAGTACTCACACACGCTTTCCCTGGATTTAACAGACTCTGGCTTGTGCGTATTTAGCAAGGCCACTTTGAAAGCATGTGTCTTTATTTAGCTTTTCATATTCTTCCAATATGCTCGTGTTCTTCAGACGTGTCTCTGCACATAACTGTAGGCGATGATTCACACTTGAAATACTGCTGGTATGAAATGACACCCAAAGCGTCGCTCACGAACAACATGCCAACACGCAGTTATAAGGCAATTTATGTGAATAAGGTTCCTAAAAAAAAGTGGGACCATAATTGAAAGAAACTTGGCAATGATATTTTAAATGAGTAACGTTTTTCTTGAAAAATCGGTTCAAAAGCCTAGTGGCCTTCACATGGCTGGAGCATGCCTGAGAACCCGTTTTATATGCATTTCTGGACTGACCAAAATGTGGACTTGTTTCCATAGGGGATATTTTAAATTAAATTAAAATAGCATGCATGGGACCGCCAAGGTTAGCATACACGTGCTGTTGAGTCCCCTGTATACTACGCTACTTGGAAAAAGAAAATATTTTAAAAGAAGAAACACAGAGGAAGATTCTTGAACGTCCTGTGGGCTTAGGGGGAACTGAAAAATCGGCCCTCCAGATATCTTGGACTACAACTCATACCGGCCCTGCCCATTATAGTCAATGGTGAAGGATCGTGGGAGTTGTAGTCCAAAGCATCTGATAGTCTCAGTTCGCAGACCACATAGAACACCATAGATATGATCCTGAGTTCACATGAGAACTACCGCAGATCCTGAAAAAAAAGTCTTATCTATTCAAACTGTCCTGGGGCTCTTGACTACTAGGATCAAACTCCCCCACTCTTACAAACCGAACTAGGCCCTACAGCTTAGGCTATCCTTGGTTCTTGATGTCATGAAATCTGCCCTATCTGAAGGAGATTTTCCATCGTCAAAGGGAAGGGACCACGCACAAGAATTATTAAAATGTCAAGAATCTCCTAAAAGACGTTTATTTCAGTGACCAAACATATAAGGGTGTTTTCTAACATGCCGTATATGCTGTTATGATGTGTCAGTTGTACTGCCACAGATCCAACATAGGACGGGGGAAGTGACTTCAAATAACAGTTTGCGTGTACAGATACTGCTGTCTTTTGGCAGTTTTAGTCTTACATGCCCTCACCAGTCATCTTTAAAAAGCAACATCATATTTCAAGGTTCTACCATTGCATGGCAGTCTGCTGCTACTTTCTACCGAGCAAACTGAAGCAAGACTTGCTGTCATGAGGAATCAGCCCATTTCTCCCCTTATGCCGCTATCACCAAATGTGGAGGGTCTATCCTGTGTACTGACTTGTGGTTGCTCCTCTTTGGTGGAAGAGTTGCCAGTGGGGGATCTGACCTGACTGTGTAACCCACCAGCAGCGAAAGCTAAGTGAGCCATGGGCATAGTCATAGGACTAATGATATTTCACTGGAATGGGGTATGTAGATTAGCGGTGGGAGTGCTTGGAACTTATTGCTTTTCATATTTTATACTTTTATGTTCACTTTGTAAAAATATTCAGAAACTAGCTGGGGTACCCAGCGTTGCCCGTGTCCTGATCGAGTGGTGTCTCATCTGCCCTGGAGGATATTGCTCTTGTCCTCTTGTTGGCAAGTCTTGCTTCAGTTTGCTCTGGTGTCTCATGTGCCCTGGAGGATGTTGCTCTTGTCCTCTGGTCGGCAAGTCATGCTGCTGTTTGCTCTGGTGTCTCATGTGCCCTGGAGGATGTTGCTCTTGTCCTCTTGTTGGCAAGTCTTGCTTCAGTTTTCTCTGGTGTCTCATGTGCCCTGGAGGATGTTGCTCTTGTCCTCTGGTCGGCAATTCATGCTGCTGTTTGTTGTTGTGTTTCAGAAGCTCTTGATATTGATTTTCGCTTTGTATCAGATGGAGCTTTTCCAGTGACATTTTGCTTCAGACACTTTTCCAAATTGTACCTCCTTCTGGTACCTATTGGAGTGAATCGGGGTTAGCATCACTAAATTAGGGTGTCTACGGAACTTCTTTCCATCCAAACATAGACTACAATCTTGTCACGGAGGAAAGAGTAATCCATTTAAATCTTGGTAGACGTGTGTTCAACAGTGTGGATTTGTATAGCTGGACAAACATACACACATGCATACATTCAGCTTTATATATAAAGAAAAGGGATTACAATTTCACAGTGTTAATATGTTAACTCTTGGCAGCTGTGAACTTTTGTCTATTAAACTGAATATTAACCCAACCACTACTGTGAGTATTTTTATTTTGTATAGACCCCCAGCTTAAACACCAAACTTCGAGGTGCAAATGATGACAGTTTTGAATGGATCATTAAAAGCCCTCCTCTCGGGTTCTTCTTCTTGGTGACTTCAATCTTTGGCCCAACAATAGCTTGGATTCCGATGCTACATTGCTTATAAATACCCTTGAAGATATTGATTTTGTCCAACATGCAAATACAGCTGTTCATATAAAATGTAACATTCTCGATTGGGTGAGGACTCAGAACATCCCTATTTCAGCCATTTCGTCAATGGAAAGTCTTTGGTCTGACCATTTTTTTTGTATTTCTTTTAATCTCACGTTTCCCACATCCGTTTTACCATTAAACATGTCATCTCAAAACCGAAACAGGTCAGACATTCTAAAAGAGCTACACAGCTAATGAATTTGCTGCAATAGTGTTACCTCAGCTTATACATTTGCCTGCTCCCTCTCATTGTAAAGACCTTACTGCTCAATTTCTTCAGGTCACTAGTGCAGCCTTAGACTCCCTAGTACCATAATTCCCAAAACAGATAGGAAGAGGCTTTCTTGGTTTAATGATGAAATCATTGCCTCAAGGAAAAAGAAGGATCCTTGCACTGATACAATTGCATCCTAGAGACATGCAGTTAAAGAGTATGAGAAGACCATTCTTGCAACTAACAAGTCAATTATACTGAGAGCATTATGACTGCTAAATACAACTCTGAAGGACTTTTCTTGATTCTCAGCGAGCTCGAAGCAAAATCCTCTTGTAACACCAGTATCAAAGATGACAATAATTGGGGCCAGTCCATACAGGAGGAATTGTCAACGTCACACGTTACATCACCCATGAGGTGATAAGCTGCTAAATGGTGGGGCAGAAGTTAAGATCTTGTAGATACCATTACCAACATATTTCAGCTTATTTCTTTTTCCTTTTCATTGAACTGTGAACTTAACATCAATTTTTACTGAAATATTTTGAGGAATTTCAGCGGCTTTTTCTTTACGTGGAATTTTAATGATCCCACAACTAAAGTTTTATAAATGAGTTTCTACAGATATTTATATATATTTTCAGTGAACAAACTTTGTTAAACATACAATATGGGTAAGTTGCATTAATAAAAACCTATGGAATTCAGTAAAAACTACGTTATTAAAGGGACAAAATGGTACCAAGTTAAAAAAAAATAAACAACAAAATGTGCCCGTTATGGTAAGGTGTACAATCATAACTCGCGCCACCGCCATACAATTCCTTCACTAAAACCCAGGACATCAGAGAGGACATCACAAATGGCATCATCAATGAGATCACTAATGACATCACAGATGGCATCACTACTAACAATCCTGATGGAAAATCCCTACAAGGGGTTCTTTTTTGAGTGTTACTAGCAGAATATGAAGAGCAATCAGTAGGCCTCTCTTGTACTACTCCATGTATCACAAGATGTACTTATTGAAACCAAAGCTCTGTTGTTAATACAGCAATCTAATAATACATTAACAAAGGCAATGGCTGCCGCATAGAACATAGAAGTATACTTAATCTGGTATGTTTGACCAGTAGATTAATAAATCCAAGCCTATCAGAATTTTAAATAATATTATAAATGGAATGAACAGCTAACAATATAATAATAACTACACATGTGTTAGTATACAGAGGATATGTAGAACAATAACACATACAAATCTGAGGCTCAAACGGGGAAACTCTAGTAAAGAGGAAGCAAATACAAAAACAAAAATGAAACTAAGATTAGAGTCCATCATTCTGCATACAAGTGGTATTTTCTGTCTGGGGCCTGCTTATTGTTCAATGTATTTGCATCGTGAGCTCAGGCCAAACCTTAAGGGAAGTAACTTAAGAACCTAAATTTGGAAGCAACAGCTAACAATGCACGAATTACTGCACACTTGTTAGTATAGAAAGTATATGTAGAGCATCAATGCATACAAATCTGAGGCATATACAGGTAAACTCTTTTAAGGATGAAACAAATACTATGACCATGAAATGAAACTAAGATTAGAGACCATCATCATGAATAGAAATTGTACTATCTGTCTGGGTCTCCGCTACGAGCTCAGGCCAAACCCTAAGGAAAGTAACTTAAGAATATAGCATAAGGTTTAGGTCTACATATTTAATACCTTTAGAGTATGTGTATCATGTTTTCAATGCAGAATGACCAGATCAAGTGCTCTGCTTAACATTTGTACTATCACTGAACCAAAACAACTTCGCAGGCAGGATATGTGATGTCATCAGAGATGTTGTTGATGATGCCATTTGTAATGTCATCTTTGATGTCCTGGGTATTAGTGTGAGCAGTGCAGATGGTGACATGGGTAATGGTTGTGCAGCTTACCATAACTGGCAAATATCTTTAGTTTATTTTCGATTTTACCTTGGAACCATAGCATCCCTTTAATAAAGTTATTTCACTGAATTTCATTGGTTTTTATTAATGCAACTTAACCCTAACATCCCTGTAACGTTGTTTTTCTCTGATATATATGAATAAAATGTATTAAAGGGCTGTTATGGTTAAGTTGCACTAATAAAAACCTATGAAATTCAATGAAAAACTTTGTTAAAAGGACGTTATGGTTACAAGTAAAACTGAAAAACCTCAGAAATGTGCCAGTTATGGTGAACAAAGCAACCATAACTTGCACTACCACCGTGCACTGAAAAGACTAACACCCAGGACATCAAAGATTGCATCACAAATGTCATTGATGACATCACTGATGACATCACATAGCTGGGCCACTTATTTTTGTTCACTGACAATTTGTAGGCCAGGTGGTTTTGTTCACTGAAAGTCAGAATACAAACATTCAAAAGGTGCTACATATCTAGACGTTAACCTTGTCATATGTTCTTAAAGTACTTTCCATAGGATTTGGTCTCAGCTCATAGTGCACATACATGGGGAAATAAGCAGGCCTCAAATGCACAATTCATTTGAATACATGAAGATAAAATGTAATGTTATTAACATTTTTTGATGATGCTGTTTCTTACTTCCTTACTTTAGTTTCCCTGTATGTGCCTCTGCTTTGTATGCACTGTGGCTCTTAGTATGTATCGTTTGTACTAGCACAAGTGTGTAGTAAGTCTTGAATTGTTAGCTAGTTATTACATGTTTAACATTACTCAAAACTCTGATACGGTAGCATTCATTATTGTACTATCAAAAAATACAAGATTATAAATACTTTACTCGATAGTACAAGTGAGCGAGCGCTATCAAAGATTTGGCTGTGGCTACCTGTGGCTTCCGGCTTCTGCACTTTACTCTGCTTTGCTATCTACTTCATTGGATCTCTATGTGTTACTTGGACAATATCTCTTTAAACCATCAAAGGATTGTATAGGCCATGCCCCCTCTGTGACGTATGTTATATCAGCTGACCACTGCGTGCAAACACGTGCACGCAATCAAGCGAGCGCTTTCGATCGAGCGCTATCGAGCAGTTGGTTCTGGCTTCCTGTGGCTTCCGGCTTCTGCACATCACTCTGCTTTGCTTTCTACTTCATTGGATCTCTACGTGTTACTTGAACAATATCTCTTTAAATGATCAAAGGGTATGTTATACTAACAAAGACCTTCTATACTGAATAGTATATTGAACATCGTAAAACGCTGATAAGCGTAATAATACCCATTTCCTTATGCTAGATTGTTTATGTCACGCCCCCTCTGTGTGACGTGTGCTATATCAGCTGACCCCTCTGCGCAAGCGTGCGTGCGCAATCGAGCGAGTGCTATCGGGGAGTTGGCTGTGGCTACCTATGACTTCTGGCTTCTGCACGTCATTCTGCTTTTCTATCTACTTCATTGGACTTCTACGTGTTACTTGGACAATATCTCTTTAAACCATTTAAGGGTACATTATACTAACAAAGACCTTCTATACTGAATAGTATATTGAACATCGGAAAACTGATAAGCGTATTAATACCCATTTCCTTATTCTAGATTGTATAGGCCACTCCCCCTCTGTGACGTGTTTGAGCGAGTGCTACTGAGGAGGGCTGTTGGCTGTTTGCTGGCCCGGCTCGACACGTTGCTGACAGCTCCTCCTCGATTGAGCAGGGGGCCAAACAAACTCGTCTATCAAGTTATCATTGAACTCTTTGAACTCATAGTCAATTCTGCACTGACATTTTGAAAACTTAAAATTCCGATTGGTTACAAGTGAATCAGGACGACTATGACAATGTAGAAAATAACTACATTCATGCCGCCCCAAGCAAGTACTTTGATAATTGAGGAAGAACGAGAGCTGACTACATTGGGTAAACGCTATATAAACTCGCTTCAGAAAGACATGACATACAAAATGAAACATTCCAAAACTATGCAATGGATGTAAAACGGCTATGGAGTACGAATGCCAAACGAAAAAGCACTGAAAATCATCTCTCTCATGGCTTTGAAAAATAATTATTACTATTACCAGCACATGTTAAAATAATGCCTGAAAATGTAATGAACGAACAGTGTAATATTTTGAATGTCTCTATTGCTGATGTTGACCTGCTGAATATAAATACTCAATGTGGCCAAAGTATTAATTCCTCTGCGCCAGACCCTTGTAGTACGTCCATAAAAGTCACAAAAATACAGATCTCGACATATTGATGCACTGCAGAACTTAACCGAAAAAATGGCAGCTAACAAAATAATAGTTCATGCAGTAGAGACTATGGAGTTCCCATTGTTACATTCCCAAGTTGTTGCTCAAAAATATATTAAGATACATGATGACCAATCCTTACAGATCCTTCCCAGCCCTCTTGAAATCTCGAGTACCCAGCTCTCTAGAGAAAATGGTAATGGTAATTCCCAAGTGTTAAAGCTGAGTAATGAAACCAGTATAGTTTTTGACACTCAGACCGAAAGACAATCTGCCCCAAATGAATTAAATATTGTTCAATCCCCTATTCTCTATGCACCTCAGTGGATTCCATCTTCAGATACATCAATCTCAACACCAGAGTCTTTTGCAAAACCTATGCCAAGACCTTCATTTGGATTAAGACCTACAACCCTGGTGTCTCAAGGATCTACCTTAAATGCTTTAAATAATGGGTTGTTTATGCTAACTAAACTGTATAAAAAACTTTGTTGTGAAAATCTCGGCCCAAGAAGACAACTCTAGATCTATGGGTTTGAAGCTAGACTGGATTGCTCATAATATGATCCAGCATAAAAGTCCAAGTGAAAACAAATGAGAATACATCATTGTTAGATAACCAAGTCTCAGAAGATTGCTCCAAGTGTTTATAAAATGTGAGCAAGCAAGACCTGAGGCTAAAAGAAAAGGGTATACAAATTGAAGACAGTGAGGGGCCTTGAATCTCTTTAAATGATTCATTAATAGTTGTAGTAGATACGCTGCCATCAGAATCCACCCATGGCTCTACAACACAACAACTAATACTCGAAGCTGAGGACTTAATCACTGAAATAAGCGATGACCATGATGCAATTAGCCCATCTGTAGAGGAACCACTATATGAAGTCTTTACGACCTGTGAAGGTAGAAAAAAGAAACCAAGACCTATAGAAGGAAGATCATGTTATAAGAAATCTAAAAATATAACATTTAAAAAAAAGACAAATAAAAGAATGCAATTTTTTTATTTTTACCCAACTCACAACCCCGCATCGGACTGATGAATGTAACTTTACCTAAACACAGCATAGTCTCAGAATTGAATGAATAGGCAGGGGATAGTGAACAGAGTGCAAACGCTCCCGCTGATGAGGAGGCGTTAATTAATCTATCAATCTATTCCCTACCGCTCTGTACCTCACAAATAGAGTATGAATTAATAGATGTGCCTGAATAAGTAACTAAGAATTACATCTTAGATGATCTTCTTCCTGCTATTCAGCCAGGTTATAGTGACAATCAATGCCTTACAATACAAGACGAAACTCCTAGAATCCTCATCAGGAAGACGAAAAGTTTGTGTAGAAAAAAACTGAAATTAAGTCCCTCTCTCCTCGACCAATTGAGGAAAAAATCTTGAGACCAGTGTCCCTAAAGGAATTGTATCTTTTATCTGTGACGATGTTGAACCGACACTTCAAAGATCCCTTTCCGAATCGAACCACTCTTTTGGCTGTATATAATTTTATACCAAATTTGCATTTTATTAGATCATGTGATATTAAAACTGTACACTTTTAAAGAACTCACAAAATGGACGCAGTCTGTTTAACTATACCATCAATAATTATTAAAGACTTGCTTTGGAAGGAGAGGCAAGAGCTTGAAAAAGTGGGGTTGCATCTAGAGCTGATGCACCCGGTTCTGATTATGAATGAGAATGATAACTACCCTAATACTGAGTGCAAGTATAATAGAGAGGATCTCTATATAAACTGTACCGGTCATATAGGAAAATGGCCTAGAACAGTACATTTTGAGTTGACAATCATCCAGCAACTCTCTCAGACTGGACATGGTTGAAGAAATACAGGCAAGAGATAAACACCCATAGAAAGAACTAGTGCCAAATGAATAACCCTCTAGACACTACTAAGATAATAGATTTGAATACTCGAGGGCATAGGCATTTACTGAAATCTGTTAACAGTCACATTTATAGGAAGGCAACTATAATTTTGTTACAAGAAACGTGGTTAATGACAGAACCACTCCTTGCTGGCTATGAATTATCATGGGTTTCCGCATTCCATGGTGGAAAAGGAAGGCCGTCAGCAGTGCTGTTAACTGCCCTTAAATTAGACATAAATGCTAAATTGTTAGCTTGGGTCTCCCCTCATCCGTGCCTACGATGGACAAACATGGTGTATAGAGACTCAAGAAATGTTGTCACAATACAATCCACTATAGTAAATTTATACTGGAACTCAGCAATGCTCTCAGATAAATCTTTCTTAGAGCTGGTTGTCGAGATGCTTTATTTGAATTCCACAGGATGGAAACATAAATACAACACTAATAATGGAAGATCTAAATCTGAGATGTATTGGAATTATAGATTCAAAGCTTAAAGGTAAAGCCAGAGCCTGGCTGACTTTGATGAAAGCTAGAGGCTTTAAAATGTTGAACGGTACCTCAGATAAAGGCACACCTCCACACCATACATGGAATAGAGACCAGATGGGCGCAACTATAGTTTACGCATTTGTCTCCGAACAAACTGTGACTAGAATAACTGACTTTGAAATATTGCCTGCTTTAAATAGTGACCATTACGTGCTAGAAATTACGTGGTCACTTTATTGTAATAAAACAAATTAATTCTATAACCATTCCTTAGAGGTTTATGGGAGAAACAAAATCCGATGGTCTCTAGGGAATATCAAGAAACTGAACGATCTACTGACAGCTGATATACAAAATGAAGCATCCAATTACAAGCAAACGTATGTTGATGCCTTACAGATACTTGAAAAGGTGTGTAAAAAGGAGGGAGGACACCCCAACTAGTGTATAAAAGTAAATTTGATCCCACTATTCAGAATTTAAAAGCTGAAAAGATAAGAGCCAAAAGGAAGATTGTACGCTCCAAACCAAAGAATTGGAGAGAATTGGTAACTAATCTGCATACTAGATCCAAGAATTATCTACGTTCTTATAAACTTCAACAAAATCAAATAGCAAGTGAGAAAATGTTAAAAGCATTGGTCTCCAAATCAAGCTCTGATATATGGAAGCTCTTGAAAGCCTCCCGGATAGATGCTACGGCTTCTAGTATACTGAATTGTATTAGTGAACATCATAGTGTTAATTAAACATCTGACTACTTCGAGAGCTCCTTGTCCTGATGGATTTACGAACCTAGTTCTAAAATCTAATCCTGATGAATGGGCAGACATTCTCTGCCTAATCTTTCAAAAAATAATCTTGACTTTACTGGTGTTATACCCCCATCATGGCAGACCTCGGTTGTCATCCCGGTGTTCAAGAAAGGCAATAGGAACAAACCTACCAACTATCAACCTGTTGCCCTTCTTGATATACCTGGAAAGATCTTTGCATGCCTTGTCCTCTCAGAACGTTCAAGTTGGTTAAGTGCAAGTAAGTTGATGGACTTTTGCCAGTCGGGATTTGTAACGGGTCTGGGAACTGCAGAAAATCTGAAATTTTAACAGCTCTAAAATATCAAGCATATCGAGTTAAACAAAACATCTATCTAGCCTTTATAGACTTTCGTCAAACATTCTACAATATCTCTAGGAAAGTGCTGTGCCAAAAACTAAAGAAAGCAATGTGTCCTCTCACTCTATTATATTTAATCCAACAACTACTTAATAAAACGTCCATGAGAATAAAACTCACCCAAGATGGAGCATTATCAGAGGAAATCCCTACATACAGAGGGTTGAAACAAGGCTGTGCCTTAGCAGTATTTCTGTTCAATTTTGACATACATGACATATGTTCAAAGCCTTAGAAAGTCCAAGATCATTTCCACCAAATGTAGGCTCGATAAAGATTGCACGATTGCGTTTTGCTGATGACCTGGCAATTATAGATCAAACCCATATAGGCCTACAGAGGCAGCTAGATGCACCCCAAAGATATGCAACAAAAAAAATCAATTATCTATAAATGTAGCTAAATCAAATGTTCTAGTATTACCAGGTTCAAAAGGGAAGCAAAAACAAAGGACAAATGGTGGCTAGGCTCTGATAAATTGGAAGTAGTTTGTGTATATAAACACCTAGCGGTGAAAATAAACACCAATGCAAGAGAAATACCTTATAAAACAGATATTTTGAATAAAATGAAACATTTGACAGCCCAAGCAAAAGTATTCATGCAAATGCACTGTAAATTCTCTTGTAAGCCCCTTGTGATTTTCAAAGTGCAGAAGGTAATCCCGGTAATTACATATGGTGCCCATTCGAAAAATTTGCTAGATCAACCTAATTGGAACTATCTAGAGAGTACATTTTGGAAATCTGTTCTGGGGTTGCCTAGAAGTATACCAATCATAGATTTGATATATGAGCTTGGTTTAATATCACTGCAAACAGTGGCTGATTGGCAGACATTAACCCTGTATAGAAAATGTTTGCTCCAGGACGATTATGAAAATACCCTAATACCAATAATAGCAAAAGTGGAACTGTCTGAGCATGGTAATAATTATTATAAACTTTGGAAAAAACATTGAATGGCTCTGCTTATGAAAGCTTATATTGATGAACAATTATTAATAGCAAAGCCAGAAAGAGCGAAATTTAAGTTATATGAATCAGAATGGATACATTTGTGGGCATTATGTCAAAGATATAGGGTGATGAAAATCGGCTGCTTTGTGAATAAACTACAAAAACAGCTACCGAAATATCTATTAAAATTCCCAGATTCCAAATATCGGAATGCACTATTATGAATTTGCCTAGATTTAGGGCCATCCAAAACAGTTCTAGCAATTCATTCGAAAGATTCACATTTGGACAGTAGATGTCGCTTTTGCAGTGATTTTCTAGCAAATGAAACCTTGGAACATCTTTTTATTGAATGTACCGCCTTGTCTCAACTTAGGAAACACAGAAGTTTGTATACGTTTTTTGGTGCTTTTAACATTCTTTCAAGAGATGAGATGTGAGAACGAATATTCAATGCTGAGAATATTTCTCTAAATATAGCCAGTTTTCTTTTTAAACAACTTGAATCTTTGAAACAAAAACCTTTTAATAGATCAGGTCTGTGCTTCGAGGACAGTTCAGAACTGCATTTTCTACTGATCCAGGAACTTTCAAGCTCAAAATGTACCCTTGCACAGCTCCTACACCTATTCTTACTCATTAACCATTAACAATCTACTACAAAGCACATACTTGGAAGAATATTAGCAAAACTGGTATTCATCTTAGAAATGACATGAGCTTGTGCCATCCCTCCTCCCCAAAAACCACCAGCTGGAGGACCTACACAAAAAAAAAGCGCAGCACTTCTTAAGACAATGAAGAGGACCAAGAAGATGAGGTAGATGAAGTGCCTACCTCTAGCACCCAGAGAGAATCAATGGTGGGGCAGTTCTTTTCCACTGTTGGGAATGTACCAAAGGCTAAAGCTACCAAAGTGAAATGCACTGAGTGCAACTTTGTAATCAGCCGCAGACTACCTGGACAGTACCCCTACGGGACCACCTCCATGCGCCGCAACTCCAAATAAAACCACTGCAATGCTGTCAGAAATGTAGGTCCTTTATTAGCAAGCTGTAGGCTGTCTTCCGCCACCTCATCATCCTCAACCAATACTGTCACCACACAGCCTACTTCTGTGGGACACAAAATCGCACCAGCTACCTTGCAAGCAATAAAAGAGGCTGTTGATCCAAATCTTTCGAAGACAACAGTCCTCTGCATATACTACAAGACACCACTCTGCAGGGGAAGTAATTCTGAAGTGCTTTTGAAGCTGTAATCAAGGAGCATGAGAAACACTGCCCCCTACCTTAGAAGTAACACATGCGTAACATCTTACCCAGTCCACCTGCTCCTCCATATTAGTGCTTGGTGCCTCCTTACGTTCTAACCTCTCTTGCATACATCAAAAACAACAAAAGAAAGGAAAGGTTCCTTTAGGAACCACCTTTCAAAGTTGAAAATAGAACTGAAAAAAAATCTTATAGACTCCATCTATTTACATTTCTCAGTAAAGTACATAGACTCAAGAAGATTTTCCAACCTTTCCATTAGCATTTTGTGTTATGCTAATGTGGCGTTCATCCCCCATTCCAGGGACTGGAACGGGGATAATGGCCTGGGATCACAAGTTATCTGCCCAAGCGAAGCGAGGACAGATAACGAGGGCTCCAGACCGTGATCCCCATTCCAGCCCCTGCAATCAGGGATGAAAGCCGTTAGCAACCCACGTTCTCAAGGCGGGAACCCGGGGTGCTAAAAAAAAAAAGGATTTTTCTTCCTACACCGGGACGCCTGCAGCGTTCTGCTGCAGGGAGTGTAATCCTTTTCCAAGATGTCCACCATGAAAAGGGAAGGTGGGACTCCATATAGAGACCCTCTTCCCTTTCCATGGCAGCCTGCAGAAGGCGAAGAGGGTACCCTATGACCATATTACCAAAAGCACATTTTTTCCATTTTCAAACCTATCCCACTTTCGAATAACTTTACCACATGTCTTTGATGTCATGGGTGTTAGTCTTAGCAGTGCACAGTGGTTGCGCGAGTTATGGTATCTTAGCTTACCAAAACTGGAGATTTTCTGGGGGTTTTCGCTTTTACTTGTAAACATAGTATGGATAGGTTGTAGTTAGTGCAAAGTAGCTGTAACGTTCCTGTAACAAAAGTGTTTGCACTGAAGTTGCTAGGTTGTTCTTATTGCAACTGAAGCATAATGTCCATTCACCAACGTGTTTGCACTGAAGGTGATAGGTGTTTAGTAGGCCACTGTAACCAGACCCTTCCTTTAGCATAGTTTTTTCAGTAAAGTGGATAGGTTTGTAGTAGAGCAACTTTTAAATAGTTGTGGGAGCACATGTGTATCCGTACCACAGCTATACCCATGTGTAGGGCATCCTCTGTGTGCTGGTAACACTGCCCCTGTTGCCAGCCCTACACATTCATACGGTAGGCTATTGCATTTTAAGTGCTCCTGCCGACTACGTGAGTGGCTCTGCAAACCTACTAATGTATGGCTGCAGCACGCCTAACTGTATGTGGCCCACTGGTAAACAAGCAACAGCAACCTGCAGTGTAACATGGGCATGTTAAATGTTGCATTGATTTGATTTGTAAAAGCCATGAAACAGACACACCGTCTCTGCACTGAGCACTGTGACGGAAAGTGTCAAGAGGTCGCCTGCGGGTCGTGCAGTTGAAGAAAACATGTAACTGCGGTTGGGACAGTTTGTAGTTAGTCTGCAAAATGGCAGAGCTGGTGCAGCTTGGTCACGCACATACTAGTGCATGTATAGGCAAGTAAGCAAACATCAGAATGTTCAGAGTGCAAACAATGTCACTGGTGGTTAGAAAAGTACTATCGTTGCATGGGTGGCAATGAATCATTGTCTTCCGGCTCCACATAATGAAGCTGTGTTTCGTGTTGTCGTAAACATTCTTGTATTCCAGAATGTATGCATCTCCGTGTATGCTGCTCCTAAGGCTAATGGCGTAGCATGAAGTGTTTGTACAGCATGTGACGACAACTGAAATGGAAGCAGAAGGGACCAGTGGGCAGTCTACCGCCCTTCAAACAATGAAGTACAGTAATTTCATGCACAGCATTTTCCACATCTGCTGCGGCCAACAACAGGTGCACTACTTTAGGGCAGCAGAGCTCTAAAACATCCATGCAGACCATATGCCGCGCTACAGACCCTTACCCGGCAAAGAGAATTGTATTGTGCATGCACTGCAATGCGCTACTCTACAGAGGGAAGGTACGTGGAAGTGCGTGGGAAGTGTCAGTCCGGGAGCATGACAATAACTGGCGCCTATGTAGGTGAAGGTCACCCAATAATTCCGTCTCTCTGCACATCCCCTATGGTATCCTTGCAGGTGCCGCCGCTTCTGTACTGGGCCTTTCCTGCCGTTTCTTTTGTGGCGTGTGTTAGAAGACCAAAATAAATGGAAATTAACTGGGAAAGGGAAAAAGGGAAATAAAAAAAGCACCTTTCAGAGATGAACAATGGAATTGCCAATGAATGGATGCAGGGCGGGAGGCATGGTACTGTGCAAAACACTGTTGTTGAGTTGGGTTCACTGCAGAAATAGGTTCCTTTATGTGTTGCAGAGCGTTTTCAAGAGTTTCAGTGCGCAACACTTACTACAAAAATTCTTCCACTACTTTCAAGAAGGGCACCAAGGCAATTTAGATGAGGTGTGCAGAAATTGGGATGGGAGGCATAGTAAGATGAACGTTATTGCTTGAGAAAACTGTTCATGCTGTGAAACGTCATATTCCTGTGTGTGAAGCACACATTGGCACATGTCTTAGAAAGGCACAAATATACTTCTTCGCAATGTACCACGCTTTCTCCATTGGCGGACCAAATAAAAAATGACGCACCCACATCAGTGTCTGCACAATGCGATAGAAAGTTATGCAGGAGATCGGAAACAGACGCATGACCTCGGCATCTGCCTCCTTCATCACAAACGGCACTGAAACTCATGTAATATGCTGTGCAATTTTCCCTCCACAATGACCAACAATAATGTCGGCATGATTGCGCTAACACCAAAGTGTCACACAGACAAACCAAAATCAGTCCGTTCATTGAAGGTACTCCATAGCACTACACATCCACATGATAGATTCCAAAATGAGCAGCCACTGCACAGTGTTTTCCATTCACTTTCAATCATTGTATTTCAAACTCCCCCAAAACCCGCACGATGTGGCTCGTGAAACACACAGCCATAACTGCACCTCTGCATTTCTGTCGACCAATACACTGTGTACCAGTCTGTGCGTACACACCACACCTAGAAACCTTATTGACCAATTCCCGTAGCCTCTACAGGCCCATTTATATGGCTGTCATCTGCAAAAGGGGTGTATCTAACATGTGCCACTCTGCAAGTATTGCGATAATCGCTTACTTTTCGTGCTGTGCGCGCAAAGGAGTGCATGAATAACTTTCAACCAGGGTAGGGGACGTTTTCGTTGTGGCAGCTCTGAAAAGAGCCTTTTTTTTGTTTTTCTTTTAAGGTGCTTCCATAGAAACACCTTTTTGTTGCATTTTTTATAAAAAATGTGTGTCCTACGTCAGCTCATATTCTTACAATATGGTCTTCAGTACAGCCTGTAGATTGTGAAACAAAATGTCATTGCCACTGGTCCACTAAGACATGCCATTTCCTTCAAAAAGGTGTACATAACGAGAACAAATGTTCTCATTCTCACAGGAGAACATCCCAGCAGCTGTGAAGAAGTCACACATGCTTCTGTTGATGAGACCCCTTCTGACCTCTGGCTGGCTACAGGAATCATTGGAATAGTCTCACACTATTCTCGGTGATATACATGAGAAAAGCACCTTGGCAGTGGGAAAAATGCACTGCACGGCTTTCATCATCTTCTTCAGTTCACGGTACACACGAGAACAAAGCATGGACCCCAAAAAGAAGGCTCCAAAGTGCACAACCACAATATGTACAGTTGCGGAAGTGGCCATGCGTCAACATTCTACAAGCACTCCTCCGAAACAGCACACTTCGACACTGCACCACAAAGCCTCCACTCCCCTCAAACTGAAATTGCCACAAAAGCCTTCTTGGAGGGTATACACGAACAGATCTTCCACAAAGGCATCACGCAAGATGAAAACTGTGCGTCTTCCCATGTTTGCCAGTCGCACTACACAAAATAATGTAAACAATGATTGCCGCCATTTCCTGTGATGCACACCCTGAGCACCACTTGGATATTCCCACAGTCCCATTTACATTGGCCACCACGGTGAGAAGCGCAGATTGTGGCATGTGCCTTTCCCCAAGTACTGCGAGGGGCGCACCCCAGTGAAGCAGGAGGAGTCCTTCTCCCTATTGCTGATCTTGCCTGTGAGCACCTGATTGGCTAGCATGGTGAGAAGCACAGAATGTGGCAGGTACGCTTCCCTAAGCAGGAGGACTCCTTTTTTTCCCTGTGCACTATTTTTTGTCCATAAATACCTCATTGGGCACTGTAAAATAGTGACACACGCATCCATCAAGACGTTGGCATCATACATTTTCACTTCTGGACAACACTTCATATGTACCGTTGCACATTAATCCTCCAAGTGACGTGTCAATTAAAGCACGTCCAGTAGAAAGTTCAGTAAAATAATGCAAAATGTGTGCATTGACATTCATCCATTTGAGCACCCATCACCACAAAATGGAGGTATGAATATTATTTCTGCTAAATGTGTGCAACTCCGTTATAAGTTCCTGTGCGCATGGTATGTGCCACTGAGCATCCATTACGTTCGTAAAAATGTTACTGTTTTCTTCTCCCATCCACTGCCATGAAGTGATGCATCGATTGCATATGCTTGGAACATTTCCATTTACCCATACTACTCATTGTTACATCGCCACAGGAACTCTGTTCTTTCCATCGACAATAGTAGACATTTTTTCACAATTAACACATGTCTTCCAAAAATTGAAAAAATGTGGCTTCAAAGCCAGCACTGAATTTATAGTAGGCACGTAAACCAAGATCTGAAAACCTCACTGTCTCCATCGATCGAAATATGCCTCCTTCAACTCTACACCCTCTGCAACTCATCTAGGAGAGGACTGTGCAGCTTGTCCTTGGCCTCAAGCCCAGGGATGGTATCTCTCAGGGACTGACATTTCTGCACTGGCTCCCAGTACCTGCGAGCAATAAGGTGAAAACCCTCTTCAAAATGCACATGGCCTTCTGAGCCCTGGGGCTTCAATACCTGCAACTGTTACTTCGTAAATATGTGTGTGCTCCATCTCTTCCCTTATCCGCCTCCAACTCCCTCAGGGTCACTCGCTTATGCAAGCAACCACTTGGTGGAAGTTCTCTTTCTTTGGCTGTGGCCTTCCTCTGCAATAGCCTCCCTGCCTCCCTGAAACTTGAGGAAAACCATCGACGGGTCCGAAAGCACCTAAAAATCCTTCTCTTTGCCTCTGCTTTTGCTCCTCCTCTCTCCTGCTGACTTACTGCCTGAAACTGAATATGCACTAGTTACCTAGCCACCCTCTGATGTCGGGCCAGGTCCACTCCCCCGCAAGTTGCACCCCTACACTGCCTTTCTGGCAAAACCATTTCTGGGACGGTTTGCTGTATCCCTAACAGTTTCCAGTTTCACCACCTCCAGATATCTGCACTTGTCCTTGCACATTCCACCATTGGGCTATATTTTCACTTCTTGTCATTTTTTCTTCTTCCCATGTATGCACTTTTGCCTCCCCCTCCCCATGCACTTTGCCGATCTGAGTGCCAACTGGTCTAGTAGGTCCGTTGTCTCTGTCTCCCCGCTGTTCCCCCTATCTTGCCTCATGGCACCTTCCACAGCTAGTGTATAGGTGCACTGTAAATGGCACATCATACAATTTGACATCATATCATATCATACCCACATTGCATTCATACCAACAGGATTCCTGCCCCTTACCTTGCACACTCCCAACATAGGTTTCTGCACTTCTTTGTGCAAAGGGACATTCTGCCACGCTTTTCGCTTACACACCTCAAACCTTATTGAGCAATGCCTTAGTCTCCACAATCCCATTTCCATGGCTCCCATCCTGCAAATAGCTGGATGTGGCACTTGTAATTCTGAAACTACAGCAGAATCTCAACAGTTTTTGTGCTACAGGGTGTGGGAGGGGGGTTTGGGTGTTTAGTACTGTGTGTGAAAAGATAGTGGTTTTTTTGTTTTCTTTTCTTTGTCCTGTTTTTGGTATGTACGTGCTTGCATACAAATTTCATCTCTTTCAATGTGTTTCTGTTTGCTTCTCCTCCTGACATTTTTACCGACTAAAGGTGAATGCTTCTCTTACATTTCTACAGGATTCTCTGCAACGCTTCGTCCATAGTGGCAAACAAAACAGCATTGCCAATGGAGTTAAAAACAATCCCATTTCCTTGAAAGCACTGCAAAACTTGCTCGTTAATGCTGTCATAGTCGGTGCAGAACATCCAGCACTGCACAGGAAGTCACACATGCTTCTGTTTATGAAACACCTCCCGACATCTGGCTGCGGACACAGTACACCGGGATGGTCCCATGCTCCTCTTGGTGGTATGGCTGAGAAAATCAACTTGGCAGTGGGAAAAATCTGTGTCACTGCTGTCATCATCTTCTTGAGGTGACGGAGCAAACGTGAGCATGACATGTCCCCCAAATGTAGGCCTCCATAATGCACAACGACTACATCAACAGTTCAGACAGAGGCCACACAAGTACAAAGAAGAACCATGGCACCAAAACCCCACTCATAGACTGTGCTCCAAAGCCTCTTTCCACGGCATACCTGTGCAGATCTTGCACAAAGGTATCACCCACAATGAGCACTCTGCGTCTCTCCATCTCTACCAACCTCACTACGTTGATTTGTGGGGAATTATATCACCACCCCTTCCTGTCAACCATACCCTCGACACCTGATTGGGTAATTGCACAGTTCCATTTCCATGCCCACCATCCTTAAAAGGGCCTGATGTGCCATGTGCGTGTTTCAACCTACAGTGAGTGAGTGCCGTGCCCCAGTAAAGGAGGGACAATCCTTTTCCCTTTCCACTCCAATCATGCATGCAAGGCGCTAGGCCCTCACCTCAGAAAACACACCATAGTACAGGCTATGGTTAAATGCTCATGTCATGTACACTGCACTTCCCATCTGCAATTGAACCTGCCAACTTTCATCCTTGGGCACACATTTGCATGCACGACTGAATAGCGTTGTGTTGTGTGTGCTGAATGGTATGCAGGAGTCTGTGTACTTTAGCCATAGTTTACATGTGTGCTGCTGAGCACAGCCTTTCATGCTGCAATATCTTAAAGCACTCCCAAAAGCAAGGGGATTATAAGGGCCAAACCATAGGAAATGCTGCTGTACCAAGTCTACAATGTCCTCTACAACCATTGTGTAAAAGTCACCAACTTCAAATGAGTGACAACTGCATGCATGCATTATGTTATGGTGGCTGTGATGAAGGCCTAGGCTGTTGGGTGCAGGTGTTGTGCACGGGATGTCTGAGGCTGTGTACATTGTCCATATTTTACATGTGTGCTGCTGAGCATGTCCTTTCATGCTGCAATATCTTACAGAACTTCCTAAAGCAAGGGTCTCATAAGGGCCTAACCATAGCTAACACAAATGGTGACACTTGGCTCCCTATTGTGAAACAGGGGCAATGATGTGCACTGTATGCTAATGTACGCATGAAGCTCACTCCTACTGCTCTACCAAGTCTTCAATGTCCTCCACAACCATTGCGTAAAAGTCACCAACCTAACAAGCATGCAGACTGACAAGTGCATGACTGCATTACATTGTGGTGGCTGTGATGAAGGCCTAGCCTGTTGGGTGAGTGGCCTACCGCCTACAGCATTCAGCCATGCACCCAACAGTATAGGCCTTGCCCACACCCACCACAACATAACAAAGCCTTGCAGGTGAACATGTAGGCATGTGCCACAATTCAGAAAGGCAACATAGGCACCAGCACTTCTACCCAAACTCTGCACCCTAAAGCAGGAATGCAAGCACACATGTTCCACTTACCGTAATGCACAAACATACCACAGGGTTTGGTGCCACTACCCACTTCCATTCAGAAACCATTGTAATAATGCCAACCAAACAACACAATCTTCACAACATTGGTCCTGCTCTCCACACTGTACTACGTGCATTCAAGAAATACTGCATAGTGCACTGCAACACTTACTAATCTGTGCAATGCACACAATGCAAGCACATGTAAGAACCAGTTGCATCGTACCCTCTTCCATATTTACACTATTCCATTAGTGCACCTAGTGGATACAGTACATCACTGGTCACTGCAGCATCTCCACCCATACACTGACAACTGTACGATGTTCTACCAATCACCATGGCTATGCAACCAATAATGTGTGCAATGCAGCCAGACCACACACACAAAGTGACAATGTGGCAGCGACTGTCAAACAGTGGATATACCTTTTCAACCAGTGGACATACTTTTCTGTGCAAGGGCTGCAGCCATGTATTAAAGGGACTACAGACATACCACAAACAGCACCTTATAGTACACCCTATCTGTAAATATTAATGTCTTGTGGAATGCACTCCCCTTCTGCAAATGTGCATGCCACCACTCATCACAGAAAAACATCACAACTGCAGCTGGCATGCCATAATGAAGGCTGCCTGCAATGACCACACAAGATTGTTGCCTGTTGAGGTAACCGCAAATTGGCATAGTATGCACGGATACCACTGGCACACCATTGTCTTCTTCTAATGAGATGTATCAGTTGCAGCACTTCTCACTCCCCCATCCTTTCCATCCCTTCTTCCCACCACCAGATCCCGTAAACTATGTTTTCCAGGCCCTTTCGCTGCCGCACTGCCCTCAGAAACAACGTGCCGGTGGTATTGAAACTATTCACGCACAACACGTCACCATACATTGCAGTGCAATCACATTTTTGACCGCGCGGCGAACACGGAAAAGGGATGTCATGGAGGAGGCAGATATGACTACTTTTAGTGGCCTCACAGTTTTAACAAGAGGCCCATCCATGAACACAATGCATTAGGGGCTTGGCCCACACATCACAACACTGTCCTCCAATACACCATGGCAGCGTTTCCCCAAAACTTTGACGCACAGCATGCTTCCCTCCAGCCAACCACCTGCTGAGTCCAATGTTCCTCGACATCACGGCATACTGCAGGCCAATGAGACTTTGGTCCACGGAGCAAACAGGGAAATGGGCCCACGGAACAGACCCAGATATTACAAATTTTTTGATGCATTCATTTCAGTTATTTGAAACAAAATTATGGTTGGATTTCCACCAAACACACAAATGCACGTTTTCTGACCCAAGCCCCCGCCGCAAATTTGGTGAAAATCCATCCAGCCATTCGGCCTGTAGCCATGCGCAAAGTTTTTCCCCATTCAGTCTATGCAGAAAAAAAAATGTGGGACCCCCCCTATAACTTTGCCCCCTGCCAAAACCTCACCCAAATGCACTAAACAATTCAGAGCGGGCCAAATACTTCTTTTGCAAAGTTTGATGAGGATTCCTCCGTGGGGGAGCGAAGTTATAAGCTGCTGGAAAATTGCTCTTCATATGAGTTTAGCAACGTAACCATAACTACACGCTCGCTACCGCAGGCCGTGTAATATATATATTCAGTGAAAAAAACATTGGTAAAGGGACATTATGGTTCAGTTGCCCTAAAAAAAAACCTATCAAATTCAGTGCTAAAGGGACTATATAGTTACTTTGCACTAATAACAACCTATCCATATTATGGTTATTACATAATGAACATTGGTCCTATGAACATTCGCCTGTTCGGAACTGTCCGCCTCAGCAGCACCTCCACCACCACTACCACCACTAACTCCTCAAGGGCCTGGAGAGGGGAACAGGCGTCACAATGCACCAGAGGAAGACGAAGATGAGGTAGTGGAAGTCCTCACTCCTGACTGCCCACATGAGTCTTGGGTGTGAAGGCTTTTTACCACTGTTGCTGGTAAGACCAAGGCTAGTGAGGCCAAGGTTTGCTGAAAAGAGTGTGTGATGGTACTCAGCCGTCGCAAACCTGGGCTGTACAGTTATGGGACTACCTCCACACGGTGACACCTAATATCCAACCACAAAGGAGTTTGGAGGGTCGTCCCCTTTGAACAGGGTAGTAGGTTGAGTTCCAGTGCTGCATCCTCAACATCTGCTCCTGTCACCATAAGGGACACTCCTGTGGGACAGAGGATTCCTCAAGCAGCCTTGCAGGCTATACGCACGGTAGTGTATCCTTAGTAGGGGTGTACCGAATAGCATATTTAGTATTCGGCCGAATACCGAATAGTTTGCCAACTATTCGGACAAAGCCGAATATGAAGCCGAATAGTTGCTTTATTTAATAAATCATGTTCCAAACTTCAAAAAACACACTTATTAAAAAACAAACAAAGCACCAATTTAAATGCATTCTATACTTTTATTTCTCTTCATTGTAATTAATGTAGCATCTTTATTTAAAGAATAAAAGCCAGAAAAAAGCAGATTTAACCAAAATGAAGGGACCAAATGTACAGAAGATTGTTGCATATTCAGTACCAGTTAAGGTAGGAGGCTTCACAAATGCAAAAGGACTGCCTTTGTGAATCAGATGCATTGCATTCTCTATCCATTTGCAAAGTCGATGCAGTCTAGTTTTAAAACTTCTCTGCAGCTCACATAGAAATGTATAAAATGGTTAATGTCGGCTCATGCAGGACACAAGTCAAAAGGAAATCTGAAATGCGTGAACTCCATCTCACAACTATTCACCCCACTCAAACAAATGCTGCTCACTTTTCACTTATCCTAGCCACTCTTTCTCACCAGTACACAAACATATGCAACTTTTAATTTCCTGATAAAACAATCAGATAATGTTAAACTTAGGACTCAAGTCCTTAAAAAAAGAAAAGGGGCGACTATGACGTACACAATGGGAAGTGACATGAAAGGAACTGAAAGTATCTATGCACATTTCTTTCAGATTATTTTTTCCATCTGAAAAAAGTGCACATTGCATATAAACATTCGCCAAAAGAGAAGATGTTCCTGTATTGTTGCAGGCTAAGTATAAAAGATGAGCACCTTTTTTGTCTAAGAATCTGTAACAAAACATGCCCTAAAGAGCAGATAACAATATAAGATATTGTTCAGCTGTGTGATAGCAATTTGTCTGGTCTAATTCTATTCAGATTTGCAAACTGAGTTTCATGTTGTATTGTATTCAAATGAGAATGTCAAAGTATTCGGCAAGAGCTGAATAGTAAGAAGCTATTCGGCCGGAGCCGAATAGCTTTCTTCAGCCGGAATTCGTCCGAATACTTACTCGAAGCCGAAGTTCAGTAGACCCCTAATCCTTACCTTTCAAAGGTCACTGTTTTGTATATATACTGCAAAGCAGTACTTTGCAGGGGTGAGAAGTTCCGCAGTGGTTTTGAGGCTGCGGTCCGGGACTACCATGGAAAGTGCCCCCTACCTCATTGAGGCGCACATAAGATCTTCCTCTCTCCATCTGCCCTTTCTTATCCCTGTGTTTTGTGCCCCTTCCCTATCCTATCTACTCTTTACTCCCTTGTGTGTCGTGTTTAAAAAATCCAATAAAATACCACAAACTGAAAAATAAAAAAAGGCTCTTTTCAGAGCCACCTTTCACAGTTTAAAAATAGAAGTGCCAAAAAATGGTGCTGGGCCCAGGGCATTCCGAAAAGCCAGCGAACATTGTGGTAGTCCACAGACTTCTAAAAAATGTAAGGGGTGGCACTATCATAAACATTGCTTTCCTTTCCTGGAGAAAGTGGTGGGTCTGAAAAGAGCCTTTTTGTGATTTCTTTGTTGTGTGTGAAAGGTTTCAAGTGCACAACACCAACTGCTAAATATGCTTGCTACAGTTAGAAACAGGGCTGCAATGCCTTTTGGATATTTCACAAAAAATGCTGATTACCAGCATCAGTAAGATGGACTCCATCTCTGTGAAAACTTTTTCAGCTACAAAAAGTAATATGTTCATTGTGGAAGGAGGACATGCCAACATCACTCAAAAAGGCGCAAACAGTCTTGTTCACATTGTGCCACGCTTTCTCCATTTGCAGACCAAATGAAGAAGTGCATAGCCACATCTGTCTGTGGGCAATGCAAGAGAAAATGACTCAGGAGTTTGGAAAAAATTCCAAAACTTTCCCAGATGGCTCCTTCATTGGAAACTGCAATGAGATTCCGGTAACATGCCCTAAACTGTTCCCTCCACAATGAGCAATAATAATGTCTAGATGATGCTGTGTCACCAAAGTTCACAAAGAGGAAGCAAATCCAGCAACCTCATCCCATTCACTCCATACAAGTGCACATCCACATTAGAGAATCCAAGATCTGCAGCCACTCCACAGTGCTATGCATGCACCTTCAACCAATGTATCCACGAGTCCCCCAAAATCCATACAGGCTGCGTCCTGAAAGAGACAGCCATAGCAATAGCTATAGCTATTTGCACTCCTCTCAGCAAACAGACCTTCTGCCACACTCTCTCCGTGCACACCACACCCAGGAAAACTTATTGACCAATGCCCTGGCCTCCACAGTCCCATTTCCATGCCTGCCATCCTCAAAAGCCCTGGATGTGGCACGTGTAATCTGCGAACTACCGCGGTGTCCGTGGACATATCGTGCAATGCACGGGGGTGGGGAACGAAATTTCAACCAGGGTAGGAGATTTTCTATTTAGTGGTGGGTTTAAAGGTGTTTCAAAACAAACACCTTTTATTTCTGTATTGTTTTTGGGGGGTGGTTATCTTCCTTTCCTCCTTACAGCAGCCTCTGCACAGCATCCCTTACATTCTGGAAAGAAATTAGCATTTCTAAGAATGGACAATGACACTCCACCAGCAGTAAAATAGTGCGCACTAAGGGAGTCAATGCTGTCATTCGAGAAAACAGATATGTTTGCACGCTGTAGTACCACACCCATACCTCTATTCACAAGGTGCCTTCCAACATTTTGCTGGGGATTGAACACATTGGGGCAGTTACATTGTGCTCCTGGTAGAATTCCAGAAGAAAAAAAAACTTTGCACATGGAAAAATTAACATTAGTTCATCCACAAAGGAATTCAATACAGGGATCAAACTTGGGGCACTGATGTACCCCAAATTCTCTCCACCACAGTGCACCACCAATGTATCAGGACTACCAAGTGTAGCCATGTTTCTGCAAACAGAAGCCAGTGCCCGCACTTGGTGTCCAGGCACACTCCACCACAAAGCCTCCAGGCCTGGAAACCCAAAGTCTTTAGAAACACCTCTTTCCTTTCCATACCTCTGCAGATCAGAAACAGAACAATCTCCAACTATCAACACTATAACACCTGCCATCTTCACTGCACAACACACAACCAACACAGCAATGAAAAAAGTATTACCCTACTTTCCTGTAAACCACATCCTTAACACCTGATTGGCTAATCTCCACAGTACACTTCCATTTCCATGCCAGGCATGCTGAAAATCCCTGGATGTAGCACGTGTGATCCGCAGACTACCGCAGTTTTCACGGACTCTGTAACACATGGGCAGACCTTCTTCCCTTTCCACTTCACACTTTGCAGCACTCTCTCATTGGCTACTGGTAAACAGTCCCACAACCATCCACCAATCACTTCCAAGATCTCTATATCTAACTCTTGCATATCTGTACAACACTGCAGATGTGCTGTTCAATACTCATAGCACATATCTCCTATGATTCCCAAGAACCTGCATCCAAAAGTCCTGTAAAACTCTCCAAGATTTTTACTTCCAGATTCATGTACATCTACATCCATCACCACAAAGTACAGGTATGCATACGTCTTGTAATGCACACAGAAATGAAAACTGCATGTATGTTACCAAAGCACAGCAAGTGCCTATATTGCATGCATATCAACAGGATGCCTGCAACTTGCCCTTCATAACCTCCCAAATATTCATACTGTCATTTGTACCATCTCCTCACATCAACTAACAGCTATTTACGATACTGTTTCCTTTCACAGTTTTCTTGTTCTGCCCACTAGCATAACAGCTGCAAACCACATTTATCAATTTCAGCCCTACTACCTGTGATTTATTTTGATGAAATACCACATTGGGAACATTTGCACAGCACATGCAACTGCCAGATCCTATGTGAAATGGCCAGAATGGACACAGAAAGGGAAACTGCATATATATTACAAAAGCATGGCAAGCACATGCACTACTTAATTTACAAAATGCACCATTGGGATGAAAGCAATGAAATGCATTTGTACATTGGAAATACTGCTATCTGTAATTTTGCATACATAAATGCAACAACTAAAAAGAATGTCTACATGCATGTAGCAAGCATCTATCTGTGAGAAACGTACCAAAATTCCACACACAATAGCAATTTCCTTTCTCCATTCTCTACATCTTTCTGCCCTTTTTCTCACTCTACTTTGACTTACACTAATCCATTTCCAAATCAAGTAGTGCAAACACTTCTCACACACTTCAAAACTGCAGCCCCATAGGGCACAGTTATCACTGCAGCACTGCATCATACCAACAATACTCCCAAATCCCCACTCATAAGCAGTGCTCTACAACTGCATACGCACATTAATTCTTACTGCCAAAAAAATACTCCTACAATCTAAACAATGAGTTCTTCTACTGCTGTTACTGTACCATTAACCCATATACCCAATGACTTCCTTCTTGTGTGATTGCAGTGAAACACCGCCTGCTAAAACCGAATGATGTCTCTGTTGGAAGATAAAACCCAGAAGAAACGTACTCTTCACATCCAAAAAAGTAAGTGCATTACTGTTATAGTGTTCTCCCTGTTACTCAGACAGTGCAGTGTTGTTTTATTGCAGCCTAGACAATGTGATCCAAAGCCAAAGCACTCACTTCCCCCTTAGTCATTGCACCTTGCCAGGTGCACTGTTTCTATTGTTATCAGAACACCAGTATGTAGGCACCCACTAGATTTACAAGAACATTGCAATGTCCTTACTTTGTCAAGCACATTGCACTCTCATGCACACTGAAGCAAACCTTTCCCACCGCAACACACACACATAGCACTACAGCCTTCCCAACCAAAACTAACAGCCCCTAGCACAATCACACTCCTCTATGTACACCTACTCTCATATTCAGACACTCATGCACAGTACACACAAATACATTGCACAACTTCCAAACCCCCACTTTCCTTTTTTCTCCAACAGATACAAGACAATGTCCACCAAAAAGCAACTCCATAGAAAGCAACACAGAAATAGAGCAGACAAAACTCAAGCAATGCAAAATGCCCATCCACCTAAAGCAAATGTTATACAAGAAGTTCAAACAAAACAGCTAATACAGTCACTAAGCAAAACAGAACCAGGTAGCATTCAAAATGGAAAACTAAAAGTAAATGTATTAAGAAGAATGGAACTACCAGTAGTGCAAACACTACATCTGCCAACAGTAACATAGCCACAAGTAAGCATTCCAAAAAATTTATTTTACAAAAAATGTTCCACCTTAGAAACCTTCAGAACCTTATAAAAAGAGGGGAAAAATCACGTTCCAACCTTAAAACCTACTGCAGAAAACTGATCCTGGAAGCTCTCATCGACAGCTCAATGCTCCTCAAAAGGAAATTATTTCTATTCGTTTTAAACAGAATGAACACCACTAAAGAAATTAATTAGTAAACTACAAAAGGTTCTTCACAACAGACACAATGGGCCTCATTACGACCCAGGTGTTAAGGGGTTAACAGCGCCGTAAAAGGTTGCAGCGCCATTAACCCCTTAACGCCTTATTACGAGGTCCCTTTGCGGCTCCCGATCTTAACGGGTGGTCTGTACCTCTCCAACAGGTTAATTTGTATGAGAGCATTATTATACAAACAGTGCATCCATTTCAAGTGATAATACACCTTCAACAGAAAACCGCAAAATTGCCTCCCTCTGAATTACTGAAAGGTATTCGTGGCAAAGTAGTTGATTTGCCATTAGATCTCAAAGAAAATGCAGACACTATAGGAGTGCAAAGACCAATAGATCAATCTTTGATTATCCTAGTGAATGGTGTAGCTACAAAAGACAAAAGAAATTGGCAGCAACTAGTAAATTTAAACAAAGTTAGTTAAGCCCTGCAATATCTTAAAAACAACAATGAATACTACAGAGAAATAAACATTGAAGAAAACCTGAATGAAACCACCAAAATAATTCAGGATTCCTCATCAACTGGCCAATTTGAACTTCTAGATCATACGACAGCCTCCAATATTTTAGACCAATATACAATTCACTCACTACATTCCAAAGACACCATAGACGATGCACTAGAAACATATCAAATTTGGTAAGCAAAAGGCTCTCCAATCAGCATATGGGAAAAAAGTGTAGAAACATGCACCTTTCTTCTACGCTTTCCTACTGGAAAAGGTGGAAGGTACGGTGAAAGATGCGCACCAATAACAGCATCAGAATACCACTCTTTACAAATGTATTCTGAAGACCCCAGATTCATACAAAACATTGAATACATATTGCACCTCCTCTTTGAAAGTGAACTAGCAATTCCATATTATAGTGTTGCACACACATTGAAAACAGGTTCCAATTTTCTCAACATGTCTGCTACACAGCTACTTCCAAAGGTACAAGAGAAAGATGAAGTGTTACAGTCAAGTATTACAAATCTCTTGGCAAACATGCAGGGTACGAAAGAATACTGGTTCCAATGTCACGCTGATGTACAGTGTATGCTATGCATCCTTGTCCCACATACATGGTTTGTCACTTTAAGTTGTGCAGAGTATGCATGGAAAGACTTGCACAATTTCCTATGGATAGCTAACAAAAATAAAGCGGAATTGAAATAAAAACACCAGGAGAACTCTGCTCTCTTGATCCTGTAAATCTATCAAGGTACTTCCATTATCGCTTTATTGCCATGCTCCACTTCATTTGTAATAAAACAATTCCTCCCCTCGGAGAAGTGGAACACTTCTTTTGGAGAAAATAATATGAAGCCATAGAAGCACCACACATCCACATGCTTTTGTGCATTAAAGATGCTCCTAAATTTGGTCAGGACAGTGATGCCACTGTCATGCAGTTCATTCACAAATATAACACTTGCAAAATCCCTTCAGAAAGTACACATACAGACCTACATGTATTGTATTGTATTTGGTTATTTATATAGCGCTCTTTCCCCACTTGTGTGGCCTCAATGTGTTTTTTTCCTTGGTTGGAATGCCCTTGGTGTACATAGTCAATGTCGGTGGAAATTCTAGGGAGTTTGGCTTAGATGCATATGTGTATGTTGCCGTTCTAAGACTTGGGTGGTTGGCAAGGCTCAACTAAGCAGTCCAGGAGAGGTCAGACACATGGGCCAGTGCTCTTGAGGGTTAGATATAGATTGCTATTGTTTCAAGAGTCTATGTGAGGCCAGCTATACTGGGTTCCTTTCGGATGGTGATCGCTGTATGCTAGTGGCAGAGGTGTTGAGGTACATCAGGTGTTTCAGTCTGGATGGCTATGTGTGGATCTAGGCCAGATGTGCTTAGCCGTAGCAGGGTTCTATCATGCATGGATGCTTGGCCGTGCCTGCGGCCTATGTGTCCACACTAGTGGTGTGAGACATATACATACCGTAGGCTGCGAGATTGCTTATTTGTCCAGGTCTAGAATTGAGAGTCCTATAGCAATGGGCCTAGGTTTCATGTATAATAAACCGAGATGGAGCCAAACCCTAGATTTGAGGATCCTGTATAGTGGGACAAAGGCCTATGTTTCACAGTGCAGTAGGTTTAAGCAAATGGTAAACATAGACCAAGGCTACGCCTAGGTTTGAGGATCCTGTATAGTGAGAAAGAGGCCTAAGTATCACACTGCAGTATGTTTCTTCATACAGTAAACAAGGATGCAGGCTGCATCTATATTTGAGAATCCTGTATGGTGGGCAGGAGGACCAGGTTTCAAAGTGCAGAAGGCTGCAAAATGTAATAAAGAAAATGACACAAGTGTGGCAAGTATTGTCGGCGCAAATATAAAAACAAAGGCAAATACTACACCAAATGCCGCTTTAATTTCCCTAGACCTGTTTCAGAAATAGGACAAGTAAACAGCTTCATGACTTCTGTTAGACACAGTGTGAAAGGCAAATCGCTTAAGAAAACATACTGCATAAAAAGAACCGAAGCATCAAAGTACATCAATGATTACAATGCATCATTGCCCTCCTATGGAATGTAAACATTGATGTGTAGTATATTGCAGATAATTCCACTGAAGTTGCACAATATGTCAAAGCCTACTTAACCAAAGCAGAGCTCGATGAAGTGATTGCTGTTTTGCCTTTAATACAAGTTCTTTCTTCCTCGTGGAGCGTATCTTCAGGATGCTGTTTTCACGGGCAATCCTCTTTTGTATCACTGAGGGGGTGGGCTTAGCCTCTCCTCCCTCCACACTCCGGCATTTAGTGCTGTGTTGGAAGACGCACCGTAGGAGAGGTGAGGATGCTCCAGGAGCTAGTCAATTTAAAGCTACTCTGCGTGTGTATCATTTAGCCTGCTACTACTGCTAGAAACTAGGTTTTCATCTGTGTTTTTAATTGTGCTTGATTAAGTGATTGCTGTGTTGCTTTTATTACAAGTTCTTTCTCCCTCGTGGAGCGTATCTTCAGGATGCTATTTTCACGGGCAGTCCTCTTTTTGTATCACTGAGGGGGCATGCTAAGCCTCCCCTCCCAACACTCCGGAATTTATGTGCCGTGCATACCATCAGAGCGCAGCGGACGGGCACAGCGGGCACCCCGTCAATGTGCCGAAGGCGCGCTTACGGCAAGCCCATCTGTGCCCGCCCGCGCACGGATTGTGCAGGATGAGCAGCACCCCTTGGAAGCCTCAACCCTACTTGGTTCGACAATACACAGTGAGCTCCTATATTATGCTCCTGATAATACTAGATGGCCTCTTGGCTTTGTGAAAGTTCCTGCCACTAAGAAAGCTGTACACCCCACTACGCTACAATGTACCCTACTTAATACACTGTCCTTGGTTGCTCACTCTATGGATTGTTATGATCTTCTATCCCATAAGGGGCTTGATCTTCTTTTTACAACTGAAACCTGGCTAAGAGACACATCTGGCCCTGCTATTGTTCAATCTCTCCTGGAAAATTATACATTAATACATGAGGATTGTGTGGCCCGCCATCCCGGTAGTGGGGTGGCACTGATCCATGAAAGAACTACAGAGTTTTTAGTCTGGTTCCTAAGCACTCTTTAAAAATAGAATGCATTTTAACCCACATCTCAAGATCTCCTACCTTTACTCTTACAGTTTTGCTGGTCTATCGGCCCTCAGGGGCAGATACTACATTCTATACTGAATTCCCAGCATTTGTGCTCAGGCTGCTAGTGAAATCCCCTGATTTAATCACCATCGGAGACTTCAATTTGCCTCCAAATCAGGCTACGGCTAAATCAGTCGCCAATTTTACAGAATTGATGGCTGACCTAGGCCTCCTCCATGGTGTCAATGCTCCTACCCACAAAGGTGGCAATATACTGGATTTTATTTTCTCCCCTCCCTCTTACGTTGACATCTCCACTCCTATTCTGTAATATGGTCGTTGACCTCAAGGTGCCCTTCTCCATTCCTCTCAAAATGTCTCCTACTATTGCTTTTAAGCCTGCTATTCATAAACGCAGCTGGACTTGTTTATCCAAGTCTGAGCTGATTAGCTTGTTACAAAACACACTGTAGCACTGTGGAAAGCTGCTCTTTGACCACATTGGAAGATGCCTTCACAACTACTGCGGATGCACTGGCCCCCTATAAGCTGAGCAAGATACACAATCACCCTCCTGAACCTTGGTTCTCACAGGAATTTACGGAAAGTAAACTCTGTTGTAGGCAAGCAGAAAGAAAGTGGCGTCTCTGCTACTCTTCTTAACTTAAATCCCTCTTTTGGAGCGCTCTTGCCCCCTATCATACTGATGTAGTGAATGCTGAAAGAGCTTACTTTGGGCAGATGGTGGAAAAGGCTATTAACAAATCAAAAGCCCTATTGGATCTAGTCCAATCTTTCTCTACACCTAAAATGGGACAAAATGCTGTTCCGCCCGCACAGGAGCTGTGTGACTCAATTTCTACCTTCTTTCTGGCAAAGATTGCGATCATTAGCGACAACATAAACATTGGGGCTATGGCGGCCATGACTAATATGGCTTCTGTCAAATCCCCTCCCACTCTAGTGTCTTGGTCCACATTCCCCCTTTTTTCTAAATTCAGATGTTCTACTAGCCATTCAGAAACGGAAATCTGCATCTCCTGCAGATGCCATACCATTGGCCCTCCTACATGAGATGTCCGCTGAGTTAATTACTTATATTACCTCAGCAGTTAACATCTTGTTTGATACAGGAGTGATCCTGTGCTCCCTTAAGCATACCTTGGTCATTCCTCTGCTTAAGAAGCCCTTCTTAGATCCTGAAGTGCTGGCCAATTATCATTTTATCTCACTTCTGCCATTCCTGATGAAAGTTTTGGAAGCTCTGGTATCTCCTCTTATTTCTACGTTCCTGGAATCTTCCAAGTTTCTTGACCCATTTCAATCTGGTTTTTGGCCTGGCAGAGGCACTGAATGTGTTCTAAACTCAGTGATGGATGACTTGATGTGTCTGGTTGATCAGTGCGGTGTCGGAGCTGTCTTACTATTAGATCTATTGGGTGCTTTCGACTTAGTCGACCACTCTCACCTCATCTCCCGGCTCTCTGAGGCCAGTTCTTGACTAGTTTACAGCTTCGCTCTCAATCAGTCTCTCTCCCTCCTTTCTGCTCGTTCCCTGCTCCCCTTCCTGCGGAATTCCTGAGGGATCAGCACTGTTTCCTATCTTATTTAACATTTATATGAGATAGATCTTGCTCCTCATCGAGGCTCATGGGTTCCATTTTTATTTGTATGCTGACGATACCCAGATTTTGGTCCGTTTGGACCTTACAAAATCTGAAACGGCCACCCGGCCGGTTAGCAAGCTGTCTTGAGGAACTAGGAACATGGATGACATTGAACTGGTTGAAGTTGAAGAGTAGTAAAACCGAGGTCCTAGTTGTGGGTACCTCCACTCCTCAACTGTTTTGGATGTCTGATTTCTGGCCCACTTCCCTCGGCCCTCTTCCTACGCCAGTTTCATCAGTTTGGAACCTTGGAGTGTGTATTTCTGCCAATTTGACCATGGATGAACAGGTTAAGGCTGTGTGTAAATCCGGCCATTTTAAACTTTGGTTTCTGCGGAAGGTTCTCCCTTTCATTCCCACAGAAAACCAAGCCCCAGTGGTTGCTGCCCAGGTCCTTAGTGTTTTGGACTATTGTAATTCATTGTATCTGGCCAAACCTGGCTACCTAACTGGGCACCTTCAGTTGCACCAAAACACTGCGGCAAGATCCATCATTCGCCCTCCGTTTGGAGCCCAGATGACTCCCCTGTTGAGGCAACTGCACTGGCTCCCCGTCGCTCACCGGATTATGTTTAAGTCTATGGTCCTCATTACATGGACGGCGGTGGACCAAGGTGCTACTAGCACCTTGGTCCATGCCGGTAAAATACCGGCACTGCCTTGGAGGAAAGGGGAATTACCGCTCTATTCCAAGGTTGGTGGGGCGGTAATTCCCCCTTCCCCTATTGCCCTTCCCCATTTTTGCCCCATAGGGCATAATGGAATGGGGAAGGTGCTAATTACGGCACCGCAAATTGCGCTACCGAAATTAGCTCCCTGGTCCCTTTGCGGGTTAGTTTTTAACGCCTGCAAAAAGCAGGCGTTAAAGTCCCAACCCGCAAAGGGACCTCGTAGTAAGGCGGTAAGGGTTAACGGTCACCGGTACCATTAACGGTGACCGTTAACCCTTACCGCCGTCCGTGTAATGAGGCCCTACGTACATTGTGCACAGAGCCTTCTATGCGCGTGGGAGCAGAATTTCGACAAGCCATTTATCCCGCTACCTGCCTACTTGCTCTTTTCGATCGCAAGCAGCTTTGAGGGTAGTGGTGCCCCGTTTTAGGTTAGCCCGAAAAGGAGGATACGCCTTTTCGGTTGCAGCCTCAAAGGCATGGAACGACCAGCTCTTGCCCCTACGGGAGACTATTGACCACTTTGCCCTCCGTTGGAAGCTGAAGACCGGGCTCTTTTAGTTAGGCCACCTGGAATTTATTCCTTGCTTCACCAGTGTCATGATGCCTTTGGGTGAATGTGCGCTACACAAATACAGCTAAAATAACATAACATAATAGAGAAAACAGAGCTGAAAGACCTCTGGGATGACATATCATCTGACAAAACACTGTCAAAAAAATTGTACAGCATTGACATAAAAATGCTCTCCCATAGAGAATGTGGCTGCTACAAAGCTGCAGACCGTTTAACCGGCACCGTCTTGTATGGGAAATCTGAAAACATAGTCTGGCTATGTCTTGGTCCTGCTGCATCCAGAAAAAGAGTTCTCAATCGTACCAAGACTTAGAAACAATAGCCAAAAACAATCCCAGCAGCCAGGACATTTTGACAAACGACTTAATGGACACATCCTACCCAAACAGGAGTAGTGCTTTGGAAACCATGTACAACATAGCCCAAAACTTCTCATACAAAAATAATATTAAATGAGATGAGAAAAAATGTAAATACATAGTTAACATTTGTGAGGGTAGCCTGGTTAAACTTACCAAACACAGCCTGATTAATCATATGAAGCTATTGTTAAAAAAGCCTCAACGTAGAGAACTGTACCACATGTCCCTACTGCAACATTTTAAACCATTGTGAAAAGAAGAAGATTTATTGGACACCCTTGCCTCATATGAAGATGTTTTCAATGCAACTGAAAGCACTATAACAGATATAAACTTTACACAGTACAAAAACATGTTGGACAATGAACGCCAACAAGAAGAAGAAATTCAAGAACAACTAAATATAGACAGTCCTGATAGCAGTCAACCTTCTCTTAAAGGAACCGTCTCTTAAATGTCAGCTAATCAAGAAGTTCTGGGCCTTTGGAGACCCTTCTAAACTACTGACAATGGAAAAAATGTCCTTTGTAGGTTATTGACCACGGCAAACTATGCACCAGCATATAAACATTATATTGAACTGGGTATCTCATCCCTGGCCAAGTCATGGTATAGAGCATCGCTTAAGATGTGGCTCTCAACAAACTCTAACGCTAAACCCATACTCTCATATATTATTGTGTATTCTCTTGCCTCCTGTCCCTCAATCAGAAAGATCCTCTGGTGTAACCACGTTCTAAAATCTTTTGTCACGGTTCAAGCCGCTCCTTTATGGTACAGTAACTTTAGATATTCCAAAATGAAGTTCAAACACCTAATGTTGAAATGAAATGTTACCCAAGAGGGCTTGGGGAGTTGGATGCTGCCCTAAGTATGAAGATTGTTGACTGCTACTCATTTCAACTGAAGGTATTCAGTTGTATCTTCATTGTTTTATGCACAGGTATGAACATTGGGATATCACAAGGTTGTGTTTTTAATTTACGTCCCCTGAACGCCTGGGCACCTACCTGGAAGAAAACGTACTTTAGTCATAACAGCAGTTGTCCCTTCTGCCCCGACAAGGAGGAAACAAGTATACATTTTATGATTTTATGTCCCCAATATTCCCAGCTGCAGGCCTTAATTTTGGTAATGATTTTGAAATATTTTAACATCATGAGATGTAAAGATGCCTTTTATCTTTTAATAACTTGTATAGAACCCTGGGCATTGTCATTCATGAATACCTTTATAAGGAGGGCTCTGCTGCTTCATGCACATTAACTTAAATTATTATTATGTCCTTGCGTGATTGTGACTGATTCTGATGATTCCTGCTATTTTATGGTATTTTTTATACGATTATCTGATGTATTTATTTCTGTATACTTCAATGATGTGTACTATACCATTCGAATACAGTTTATACACACACACACACATCCTATTAATGAAGACGTATACATTTCATACACTCGGAAACATACATGCTATCTCTGCAGCCATGTTTCACAAGAGCATGTCCCTAATGACGATTTTTGTATGTATCTATACCAAATTGTAATGCATTCCATTTCAACAACTTCTCCAAAATGCAAATCATGGCATGTTATGCTCATTTTGCAATTCAGAGAATATTGCAAATTTCCAAACAGATTCACATTCCCAATGTCATATTAAGGCTTTTAATATACAATGCAGATGGCACACAAAAATAATTGTAAAGTCACTAACCTCACACACGCCCAAGTGCCTCTTGGCATGAAAACATTTACAACAGCAGGCATAATGTAGCACACTGGTGCCACAATCACTGCAAATCACTGAAAAAAAGAAGTGGTTGGTTTGAATGTAACAACACTTCTGTTACTCAGAAATATTCCTTAAACCCAAATGTAGTCATTAAATCATGCTTTAAATTCACATTACAATGCTATACAGTTATACTATGACAATGGGCAACTACTTTAAACATAAACACACAAAACACATATTCTTTAATTACATTACACTTAAAACACACCATCACCGATGTAATTACTGAATACACCCATACTACCACTATTCTACTTTCTATACATGCAAAATGTGTATCCCTTTCATTCATTTGCAAAGTCTGAAAAAAATTGAGAAAAAGTAGAACTACATGTGAATGTTATTAACAGTAAATGCACAATTATTTTTTTTTAATCCACCTTGAATATTTCCCTATGACCAAATGATTACAATATGTTAATACAACAACAGTGTATCACATACACATGGTGTAGAAAACACAGTACATACAATGCACTACTTATGAAGATTAAAACAAGTAAATGTATGTTTAAAACTTTAAGTATGTATATCTTCCATACCAAGTTCTACAACTAACTATATTTTCATTTCTTTACAGGCAAGGAAACACAGATGTTCCCTTGTTACCATGTCCAAGTGAGTGCACTATTTGATCCACAGCCAGTAGCCACATTGTTGCAGGCATTGAACCCAAAATATATATATATTATTGTGGCCATGGCCAGTGGCCAGATTGTTCTGGCTATACCCCTAACAATCTGACCACTGGCCATGGCCACAATAATATGTATTGTTTTTACTCCAACTGCTGTATGCATACTGTCTGTGCATTTGTCTCGGGAGGATAGCTCAGGGGCAACATGTTCGCCTTGGAAGCAAAACGACCCAGAGCAACATTGGTTCGATCCCCGGGTCCGTGCTTAGAAACCTCTGGGTATTAAGCGTGCTATAAATAATATATCATATCATACTTGGCGACATCCTCTAAGCCATTTATACACACAATCACTCATACATATTTCCTTTTCTACTTTCCTTTCCTATGCAGGTTATCCAACAAGCAGATTCATTTTAGATGTTATTTATGAGATCATTTGAGAAGAGGAGTGAGCTTGGGGAATAACCTAATAAATGAGAGTCAGGTAGAACACAAATCCAGTGGGGGAGGAGGGAAGGCAATAGGCAGGAAGTTATGGAGGATCCGGTCCAAGGACAATGGAAATAAGTAGACAACAACAAGAGCCTTCTACAGTGGTGAAGAGAGCAATCGAAGGAAAACAAAGGACAACCAGTGGTGCCTCCCACCATACCACAGAAATGGAACAACAAAAAAGAATCTTTGGATTTCTTTGTGAATTTTTGAGAGAGTGGCCAAGGACGCAAGTTGGGCCCAGTAACTTTGGGCCTGATGCACAGGTGCACTGCTGGAGAGGCCCAACAATCTAAATCCATGTGGAACTACTCCCTATAATTAATTCAGAAATCTTGGGTTGACTGGTAAATGATCAGGAACATTATCTCATGAGACTCAGACATCTTTACTTCGGTAGGGGACAACCCTGAGACAGCGATTGTATTGGGTAAGGGAACTTATGAACACAGGGCTGGGAGCGAAAGAATATAAGGTGGCCAAAGAAATGTGAAGCCTTGAACAATTCACTGACTCTTGACCTTCTTATCTTCAGAAGGTCATCTGCCATTTCCAAAAGCCCTCACAGAAGGAAGCCATTGAAATGACCCACGTCCATCAAAGAAGTATATACTCTGGGAAACGTTCAGTAGGAGGAATGAAACATTGCGAAATTAAACCAGCAGTCTGTGCGATAAAGGGAAGTTCTACAGGTAGCATATTGTCCTTGCTGAAGAGCAATTCCAAAAAGCAAATAGAAGCTCTGATCATGGATGATGGAAGTTGACAACGACCTGGGCCACGTTCAGAATTGGGAGTTTATGTCATGCCTTTTGTCCAAAGCACTGAAAGGAAAAGCTGATGGAGATCAGGCTACTATCTCCCAAAATCCGGGAGGAATCTCCTCTAGAATAAATGCTCGTACCAGAGAAAGAGTCCACAGGACAGGAATATTTTATAGAAATATTAGAAGAACAGGAGTCGAGACCCCAGAATCTACATCCTGGGCAGTCTGTTCCATAGGAGAGACCTACCACAAGTGTCATCTTCCTGTAAAGAGTTAAGAAAGATCTTCCATGGCTTTGTTAGGCTCAGAGAGCCGAAGAACGGCCATATGAACTGACCTAATTACACAGGAAAAACAAAGTCCTGGTTGATTATCCCAGATAGTATGCACCCTGGAGCTATAGATCTCTACCCCCAAGCGTAAGTAAAAATCAAAATAATAGTTGAGACTTTTACTGTCCCTATGATAGTAATGCATGGGTTGCCAGAAGAAGTGTTCACAGACACACGCTTTCCCCTATTTGGCAATTGCCTTTTGCCCCTTCAGGATTGGCAAGATCAAGGGGTTCAAATTCCCTGTCCTAGGGTAGTTAGCAAGCTCCTAGAAGAGGGGCACTTAAAGGAAGAGGAGGAGGTATGTGACAGGGTCATAGGCCTGACCCTGTCAGAGGAAACAGGTGCCACTTCCAGCCTCGGATCGGAGGCCTGCCATGGTGTCTGACAGAGCCAGACCTACCCTAGATGTGCAGTGAGGGAGTTATGAGAGCCCCAGTTGCTGAAACCCCTGAATGTTCGACTAGTACCACTTTCAATCACCCATTGGCATGCATCTTCCATTCTGTCCCAAAGTCTCATTGCTTTCTTTCAGAATTTACAGGACCCCCATGCACTGCTATACTGTGTGAGCCAAGCAGACCACTGGAGAAAGCTGACAATACTTACTGGGTTTCCGCTTTCTGTCATTAGAAAGAGGCATTACTCCCTATAGCTGAAATTGTGCAGAACGCTGACCAAACAGCCAGATGAACAATGAACAGAGACTGTTCAAATTGCAGTGATATAAATGGGTCGGGGCTCAAAGGGTTTTTTGTAATGTTTCACTATGATGGCCCACACCTGGGGGGAAATACAGCTTTAGGTTGGGCCCCAGAGTCATTTAGAACATGGGCCGAGAAGTGGGAAAAGGGAAGTTTAGAGGCAGGAAGTCACTGATATAACATATCTTTGGGAGCAACATAGAGTGAGGGGTGTTTATGTGAGTTCAGGAGTTGCAATGTGGGTTCTACGTTCTTACATCCCTAGGAATTTTTTTGTAGTTTTTTGCCTTTCATTTTCGGCTGATAAAATGAATCGATTAAAATATATATATATATTTGTGTGGTCCCACTAAACCCCAATTGCTATTATTTAATCCCTATTCCCTACACACCCCTACCGCTTACATCCCCTTACCCCACTCCCCCACCACATATTTTTTGATGAGCTTTTTCAGCTGAAGGTTTTTGGCAAATAACTCCACAAAGACATGCTTGGTGATGTAACAATGTCGTACTGCGGTGGTGTACCAAGAGACCAAGGGGAGGATTGAAAACACTCTACAGAGTGCTGTTCAGTCTGTGGAGGAGATGCAAAGGATTTTATGGGAGGCATTGTGTGTGAGAGAGGGGGGTACCCATTGGAGAGAATGAAGCTGTGATTGTGAGAGTGTATGTGAGAGTAAGAGGTAATAGAGTGGGGTGTAAGAGGTAGAAGAGGGGTAGAAAAAGAGTACAGAGGAAAAAGGAGAGAGTAGAGAAAGAGGGAAAGTGTAAGGGAAGGGTGAAAGGGAGAGAGAGTAGTAATGATGGAAAGAGTGCAGAGAGAGTGGTAGGCAGAGAGTTTGGAGGGAGATGGGTATGAGATGAGGAAAGATGTGGGAGGAGAAAGAGGGGTAGAGAAAGAAATAGAGAGAAAGAAAGAGGGAGAGAGAGCAAGAGAGAGACAGAGGGAGAGAGAGAGAGACAGAGACAGAGCGAGAAAGAGAGAGAGTGACAGAGAGAGAGAGAGAGAGAGAGAGACAGAGAGAGAGAAAAGGGAAGAAAGAGGAGAGAGGCAAGAAGACCGGAGGGAGTAAGAGTTGGGAATATAAGGTGGGAGAGGAAAGACCAGGGGGTGTAGGAGGTGTAAATAGGAGGTGGTAGGCTGAAAGACGAAGACGACAGAGGATATGGGAGGGGGAAGGAGAGTAGAGAGTAAGGTGGCATAAGATCAGGGCGAGGAGTCAAAGGGCGTGAGAGGGAGAGAGAGCACTTGGGTCTTCTGTAACTAAAACGTTATCTAGGATTCATGATGTAATAGGTGTATGTCCTTGTGGGATAGCCATAGTCTTGTTCAGTTACATCAGGATTTTTAGATATCAGTTGCCCATAAGCTATTCATTTTAACAGGCTTTCACACACCATATTTTTGGGGCCTTGGTGTTCAGTTTGCCCTCACATTTTCTGGCAAAGTCTGTATGGAGTTGGGTTTCTCAAAAGTACCAAACCTGGAATGATCAGATTCTGGAGTGTGGTATACCATGCTTGCAGAGGAACCATCGATATTCTGGTTCATGGAGCTATCCAGGTCGGTGGGGTTGACATAGTTGATTAGGAGCTTCTGTAGCTTCCACCCCCTTGTTGGGGATGGTAACAGCTGGAGAAATCTCAACTTTCCAATAGGTCATGTAGGCATCAAGAAAGTTGAGTCAAGCACTTACAGTGAACCGTGTGTGCGTTGAGACTATTCAGTTGGCTTGATGCAGCCCAGTGATGCAATGGGGTTCTGCAGTGATGATTGCCTAAAATCAGCCAGAAAGCAGGCAGGCAGTAGTCGAGTTGGTGGCTCGAAAACATTGAGTCTGTTTGGCTTGGTACAGCGATTCACTTAAGCTCTGCAGCAGTGATCAGACAGTTTGCTGAAGAATCAGGCAGGCCATGGTTGTGTGGCCAGTTGGATAACTCAAACAAATTTGAAAGAGCCCATTTGTCGAACGCAGTTCTGGGAGTCCTTCAGCAGCTTGGGAATGGCTCAAAAGTGGGCGGGTGAGTTCAAATACTGTTTGAGGTCAAAAACAAATCCCAAAGCTGTTACTTTGCTTCTAGGTGTCTAAGGGCTCTGTCCGGTTCCATGTGATAATATCCCTGCAAAAATGTTTCCATACAAGAATGGTGCTGTTTTTTTTGCTGCAATATTACCATATGGAACATGAAGGGGACACCCTTGCAACCCCCATATTTTTTTAAAGGGAGCGGGGGACAGCCCTGTTTAGCTCCAGCATGATACTGCAGATAAATCCTCCACTTCAGCGCCAAACTCAGGATTTATCAGAGCGGTAAAAACAGCGGTAATTCCATTACAAGGAATATAAGTGACGGTAATGGAATTACCACCACTTTTTTACTGCTTTGCCAAACTTGGAATGAGACCCCAAGTGTGGTAGCAGAGGGGGCCATAATTTCTCCTAAAAGGCTATATTTAAGAACCCATCATGCTTTTCGGAACCCTATTAAGGAACTTCATTAGGCCACTTGTCTGGTGTGTTAGGCTAAGGATTAGTTGTATGTCAACTCTAAGGAAGTTCTTGTTAAGCTCTTTGTGGTCATGGCATGATGAATGCTAATTCCAGAGGGTGTCTTTCTGGTTCATGGGCACCAGCACCCTTAAGTGTGTTCCTGGTTCAGAATGTTTGGGCTCAATCTACAGGTCTTGCCTTGTAAGTAAAGTATGAATCGCCCAGTCCACTCCACTCAATAGTAGACAAGAGCCATCCTGTTCATACCCTTAAGAGTGAAACACCCTAATTACTGTCGGATTGATCCTCCCTCTGCAAGCAGCTATTACATTTCATGTAGGTCTCAAATACTGGAGTATTTTCTGAAACCTCAGTTCCTCTTTTACAAGAACAGGACTGCCTTCAAACTCTGGAGGTGACTGCTTACTGATGGCAAACACTTTCTTAAATCAAGGTCTTTTGCCAGGCTCTCTGTCAATGTATCACATGCTACAGCAGTCTATCCCTCTGTGGCCTGAGACCTGGCAATGCTGTCTCCAAGCCCTGTGGAGTTAAGGGGCATCATGCCAAGTTCAGTGAGGGTGTTCTCCTAGCAAGCAGCCTCGTGAAAGCTGTTTTGGATGCCCATATTCATCAGATAGCTTAAATCACTCAACTATTTGAAAGGTGCCTCTGCTGTGTTTTTTCTTTCAGTAGGACCCCAGACTGGCTTGGTTTGGAAGCCAGGGTCTGGCTTTAGATCCTTTTTTGGCAAGAAGACAGGATTTTCAAATGTCCTCCTGACCCACACGCCGATTAAGGAGATCATCCTCTGGCCATTGATCCTGACATTGCACAAAAATGATAATAACATATTAGTTAGGGCTGTTGGCTGATTCTCTAATATTTCATAGAAACGAAAGCCATCTGAAAGTTGGCCCAACTGTTAACATCTGGAGATGGAAGAATAGACTGACCCCCTTAAGGTCTATAGCCTGCAAACAAGGACCTTGACTTCAGTATGCAAGTACTTTTACTATTCCCAATTTGTTTGACCAGCTATCCTTCCAACAACCAGCTTTCTGTTACTCTCCAGTCTGGGGATCTTCGTTGAGTGCGCGTTTGTGTCAGCCCTCCTATTTGTGACGCCGTACCTGTTCTTTCAAGTTCAACCACTGATTAAGCAACTGGTGTTCAGCTGGAGCCTTGGGCGAGTCACTTTAAAGAAAGCCAACAAGACACTGAAATAAATCCGCTGGAAACCGGTCCAAAATGTGATTCACATGTTGCGGTTGAATAGCATTTCATAGGTGTCGACTTCATTCAAACAAACCCATTGATGTTAGTTTCTCATTGTACCAGTACCACAGGTTATCCAATTCACAAAACATGGTCTTTTCTATAAGACATCAAACCTTTGTAAACACAGGAACCATGTTTAAAAATGTCCTCCCATGCACTTCTTAACTTGATGTTCTGCTTTTGCTATCTTTCCTATAGTTTAGAATAGCTTTGCTATGACTCAGAGGCAGGCAATCAAGTAAGCATCCCACCTTCAATTCCATTGCAAAGGAAGACACTAAGTTCAAGAAATCTGGTCCCGCAATATGTGAACTGCAGAACCTTTTCAAGAGCCTTTGGGTGGAAGGAGGACCTCCTCTGTTACATGTCCTGAAGCACTATGTCCTTCTTTTTGGCGCTGTCCTTCTCCTTTACTGCTAATCTGAAGTCTACATCCGTCCCTGTTGAAAAGGTTTTTCTATTTGGCCAGCTGTGCTTGCTGTAATTCCAGCTCCTTTTTTGTGAGGAATGTGGTATTTGGGTGTCATTCTTCTTGGAAGGCTCACCCCTGTAGGCAATATGGTCGGTGGCCAAAAAGATCCATGTGATGCATAATCAGGGCAGGGTTATTCTTGCTCTTTGTTTCTGATTCTGTTTGTTTCTTCTTCCTGAGGAATTTGTGGTTGTTCTTTGTGTTATTGGCAAATGATATCCTGGAGTGGCTCCTTGATCAGGTTCCACACCTTAACGATCCCCTCCTAGTTTTGTTTCCCAGCTTTTCAGTTTTCATGCTGCTTAGCAGTGAATCCCCAATAATTAGCATTGCTTAGATCTTTCTGTGCCTGAAACTCTGATGGGCTATTTGTCTGAGGGGTGTTACCAGATATCCATTGCTGTCACCAGGAGACACTATTTTTTATTCTGATGACCCACTGTAATTGCACAAAGGGTACCACATGCTTTTTGCAATTTTCTGTAAATGGTCTCTTGCCTGGAATTGTCCTTCTTTTCACATAGTGGGAAAGTTAGGAGTAAACAAAGGGGATTTCTGCCTTTATTCTTCACTTTTCCCCCATGTAGTAGATAAGTGTAACTGCCACCTACAAGTATGCTTTGAATGGAGCATTTGCAATGGATTCCTCTGAAAACGTCCTGCTTTTACGAGGTGGCTATCGTAGGTGGATTGCATAGGATTCCATTGCATTGAAGCTATTATGAAAATCAGTGAAAATCGCATTCGTATTGCTGAGCAGGAAATGGAAATGGACAAGTTATATCGGCAGCACTCCCCAACTCTGCCATACAAATTGAGAAAAATGAGACAGATCACGAAAAATGGCAGTAATCACAGGTGCTAGTTGAAGGTGAAGGGAATGATGTGGTGGTTAAATGAGAAGAAGGTGGTTCTACTTGAACAACTGGAGGTGGAGGAGGGATCTAGTAATCATCAGAAGGAAGATGTGAAACATTGGTAAGAATGGGTCCAGTCAGACAATCTAGGATGGAACAAGTGGGCAATCTTGCCCAAGGCAGGGGGTGGGGGCAACTCCAATTCGGAAGAGTGAAGCCCATGTCGGGTTCAGGAACAAGAATGTTCCATGGTGACGATGAGCTGTAGGACCAGCAAAGGAGTACAGAGAAGAGGCAGGAGACTAAGTCCTGCTATGAGTGAAGTGTTTCAAACCAGTTTTCGTTGACCACATGTAAGAAGCTCCACCTGCACTTCTTGCACCTGGCAGAGACATAGAAGCAATTACAGACAGTGGATCATAGAGCAGAATGGCCTACCATAAGTGACACTGCAGAGGTAACTGTGTAGAGAAATTGGATTGTCACTGTGGTGGGTGAAGAAGGATGCAATGTAACCCTTGTGTATCAATTTGTATTTGTATTTATTTTGAGAACAAAGATGTTCATTTCGATCAGAAAATACTTACAGTAACACATTTACAGATGGCAGAGGCCTTCCCATGAAGGGTACTTAAGGGAGGCAAGGTATCACAAGAATGGCACTGACACAAGAGCTACAAGTTTCAAAACCATTATTACATTATTGGGGTTTGCAAAAACTCCTACTTTGCCTTATTGCTATGATGGGAGTAGTCTCTACCATCAAATAATAAAGAAAAAACTGTCCTAGTCAGTCTACGCAAATCAAAATTGCCAATAGTTTAAAAAAAACAAATGCCTGTCCTAACTATTATTCAAAAATTGTGTAAATTTTAATGTGTATGCAAGGAAAGTCGGTGTTAAAACATATAGGATCAAGGTGGCTGAGCGAGCTCTACTCCCCACGTTGGACAGCACAGAGTAAGGCGGACCCCATAGACAGGATGACACATTCTCCTCAGATTATCAGAAAAGGCAGTACAAAATGTGGGCAGAGGCCCGCTTGGCCTTCCAATTTAAAGTCACTTATTTTCAGTTCACCAAAAGTTCTTTCACAGTTAAACAAATGTTCAAGTAGGTCTCCCCTCTGTTGGACTCGGACCTCTCAAGGCATTAACAGATTCGTAGGTCTCCCTCTGTTGCGCTCAGACCTCTCAACAATAAGTACCTGATTCAACACCACGTAGGTCTCCTTCTGTCAGGCCCGGACCTCTCAACAAAAAGTATCTGATTAAACATAGATCTCCCTCAGTCGGCCTCGGACCTCACAATCACAGCACTTACAGGGGTTCCTTTCCCCAAGCTTTATTCACATTCGTTAGGGGTAGCATTCCCCTAACTTATTTCATATTCCAGGTCTCCCTAAAATGGGCTGGGTCCTTTCACTGATGCCAAAGACTTTCGAATGTGCGTGGCATTAGGACTGATTTTCTATACTCTGGGATGTTGGACAGATGTATAGAAGGCCAACCTATATTGTGACAGGGACAACTCTGGGGAGCTGTAGCCAAACCAGTTCAAGGTAGCAGTGATGAGGGTCTAGGCTAAATCTCAAGAGGTGTTGAGCTTGTAAAGGGTCCACAATGAGTGCACACAATGGTAATCACAAATTACACTTAGACAATATGTATAGAAATACAGTCATTTATTTATGGCCAAATATCACGATGAGAAATGACTAACAGGTAGAGATATCACACAACACTAATATTAGATTACATATGTACAGTAACTGAACTAGGGCATAACACAAATAAAACCCCTGTAAAAGAAAGCACAGATTAGGTTATGTACTCCAGGTCCACAGAGAGTTAACCGTATCTTCCAAAGCCCCTCCCTAAATTGTCTGGGGCCTTATGCCCAAAAGTTCAGGAAAGTTCCTACACAGTTTGTGATGCAGGAAAAAGTGAAGGTAGGGTCTCTGGGATCCAGTGAAGAGTTCCAAGGGTTAGACAACAATGTATTATGACTAACAGAAGTGTCCCCAACTTTTGGAATGCTTGCGCCAGCAAGCTATGGTAAAACCAAAGTACATTAAAAGTTTTTTAAAAGTTAGGAAAAGGGAGTTTAGTAGCAGGTAAGAACCTCTGTAACTTACCACCCACACACCAATACTTCCCGGGACTTGGCAGGTCAATGGAAGAAGGTCCAAGGTTGCTTTTCCCTCCACCAGCCTCAGTCATTGTTTCACAGGGGTTGCAGGTTGATCTCTGGTCAGTGACTTTCGCTGGTGCAAGGACTCGCAGATGAAGAATGAAGAAAAACATGATGCAGGACCCCTCTCAGGACTGGACTCAATGGACGTAAGCTGTTTTGGAATTTGGTCACTGCAGCACGGAGGCGCAAAGGACCTCACTGGTCGTGGTCAGACTTTCCGTCCTATCTCGGGTTCCCTCTATGCTAGGACTCCGAAATTTCACAGAGGTACATCTTGTCAGACAGGCTGAGGATCCCCTAAATACCAAGCCTCAGCTTGGAACAGCGACATGAGCAGCACAGCAACCCAAACTCAGAGCTGTTCAGTCACAGGATGGACCCGGGACACTTCTGATGGCTCTTCTTTGCAGGGTATCGAGCAGACGTCAGTAATTGATGTTCCCTCCACTCTAAGGGTCTCTTCACAGGTCTCACAGCTGGACAGGAGTCTTGGCTCCTTCAGCTTACTCCAGGATCTCTGCAGAGTGGGTGCAGGGGTCCTCTTCTTATCCTAAAAGCCAGGTAAGAGCCAAACTCCAACTAGCCAATAGCAGGACTAGCCACACACACTTTTTAGCTTAGCCCGCGCTGCTGCCCTCCCTTTACCCGATATCAATGACGATGAAGAAGAACCATTGCAATGTGCCCAGGACTGTTCCACTGCGGGCAAAACTATTGAAGATCAAATAGACCCATCCCAACCACTCTTTTTAGAGCTTGAGTCTCCCGATGATACTCAATCTAAAAAGAAAACATCCTTGTACAATGATGGGGCAACCACTACACATGAACCATATATATGTAGTGGTTTTGATTACGAAAATGTTGATGAACTCCCATCCTCTTTCCCATTAGGTGAAGATAATTTAGCTGCCCCGGGCATGGGGAAACCAGCTGCCTTCGGTACGGGGAATTTGGTTGACCCTAGACACTCTGCTGTGAACACTGACCTTATGGCAATGATGGGTATTTTTAATCGTCTGATGTTGTCAGAGTTAAGAAAGCAGACAGATGCGATAATCAATCTGGCCTCTGAAATAGGGAACTTACCCAAGAAGTTGGGTCAGTCAATCGCTATTGTACTTCCCCCAATTCTGGTGAAGGAGCTGAGGTTGCAAAGGGTGCTAAAGTTCAGAATGTGGAGACAAACCCATCACCTACTGATGAAATAATAATTCTACCTCCCACTCAGGAGGAAGCTAGTGGTGACTTGTCTCAGGGAGAAGGGGAGAAAGGTAATGCGTCCACTGTTGAGAAAGAGCTCTCTAACTCTAAAGATGACTTCAAAGTAAAAATATCAAAAAGACAGGGTCAAAAACTGGCTAAAATTAGGAAAAAATATAGCAATGACGCTTTTAAAAAATCATCTCTTAAATTTATGAGGGCGCCTGAAATTAAACACGCAATGCTTGATGATGTGGATGTCATTTTTGTCCCTGCAGATAAAGTTGAAAATCACAAAAAAAACATGAACACACAATATAACCCTGCTGACGTATATGTAGAGAATGTCTCTGGTATTCAAGGTTTTTTCTCAGAGGGGGAACTAGCTTTATGTGATGCTTTAAAAAAGAAAAGGAAAACCATGTATGAGATTTTCAAAGCAACTCCTTCGCTAGAAAACGATATAGCACCACCTAACCCTAATTTGGTCTGGGGGCGGAAGGTCCAAGCTGATTCGACTGTAAACAATGTTATGACTGAGATGAAACTTGACGAACATGCTACAAAAACCGGATCCATGGATAAATCTGGAAAGAATAGTGGTATCACTGTTAATACTGGCATGAGTACTACTGGTTTGAAAGTACCAAAAGCTCCTATTCAGCTAACATTGACAAGTGATTGTAATCCTGTCACTGTGGCAAGCAACACTCATGAGTCACCAATGATTCCCAATGCTGTGGGTAAAAGGCTGGTGGGGTCCGTTTGTGATAACAGGGAGGAAGAAACGCATCACCTCATTCTGAAGGTGCTCAAAGACAATGGGCCTCATTACGACCCTGGCGGAGTGGGTTTACGCCAGCGTTATTCGCGGCGGACCCGTCCGCCCTACTACGAGTTCCCGTAGCGCCATGGAGCGTTTTCCGCCTGGTTTTTCCGGGCGGAGAAATCCATGGCGCTACGGGACCTTGTTGTTAATTACGCCACCGTATTTAACGGTGGCGTAATTAACGCCTTCCCCACTCCCATTATACCCTATGGGGCAAAAATGGGAATGGGGAAGGGTAAAATGGGGGATGGGGATTTACCGCCCCGCCAAGGTCGGAATGGGGCGGAAAATCCGCCAACCCCCATGGCGCTATCGGCAGCTTTCCGCCGTGCTCCATGGTGCATTTTGCACCGCGATTTCCGCCAGGGTCGTAATGAGGCCCAATATGTTATTACAACCTGAGCGTAATCCGCCCGTCCCTCCAGCCCCAACCAAAATCACTGAATTATCATATGACAGCAAGAAAGAGAATGAGCCCCATGCGACTAGGGGCTTTGGAGAGCAATTGTATTCGAACAAATCTAGTGAAGGTTATGAACACAGAATACCAACTGCTGCCTAACCAGATACTGACCTAAAACAACCAGCATGGCCTGAATTACCTGGATTAATTCTTAAAATGCTATTTAATGATAACGGCAATGCCGCACTAAATAGAGCATATATTTTATCTCTGTTTGCGGCTATCCTAGAACTTACCCTTATGTCATCTACTGACATTTTTCTGGTTGACTTCCTTCATAAATTCAGGTATGTTTATGTTCGATTGATCATCCCCTCACCTTTGGTGAGATCGCTACTCTTGAAAGAGGCTAAACAACTGCAATCTCGAGGGTTTGACATATACGAACATAAGGCCAATTTACCCCAGGTTCAAAATATGCCATCCAGGCAAGCAAAATATGATACAGGCTACTCAATGCCCAATATAGATAGGGTCAACTCTAAAGCCAACTCGGAACTGGATAAACAAGAGTGAAGGTGGCTAGCCTTGTCTTTGCGTGAGTCGATTGACTCACTCAAACAGCTGGGAAAACCACTTTAGCTCTGAGCATGTTCTAAATTTTGTGAGCTGGAACTCGAGAGGCAGCTTTAACCTCTTACATAATGAGGATCTTATGCGTTTCCTGGTACAGTTCGATTTTATCTTACTTCAGGAAAAATGGTGTAGAACTGAACTGTGCTGGGATGGTTTTATGGTGATCTCTAACTGTTCACATGATGGGAACAAGGGTCGCCTCAAAGGGGGCCTTACTATAGCAGTCAAAATAACAAAAAATCTGGTAAAAAGGGGTGAATGGCGTTGTTCACACCATTTTCTCGTGGCTTCCTTTCAGCTGGGGGCAAACCAGGACTGTGTAGCCATTCTCATTGTTAATGTTATTGGAACCCAAACAAACTGTCTGATTTGCAACTTGCCAATGAGTTAACTAAGTTGGGATCTATCATTGAACAGTGGTTGGAAAACAACAAAGGTGGTCAGCTTGTGATTGCTGGAGACCTTAATGCCAACTGTTACAGTGAATGTATGCTTGGTGATATCATCTTAGCCAATTCTTGTGATTTAGGTAAAATTGGGGGTAACCCCAAGCTGAGGGGCAGAATGTGGACTCATTTTGCGGAACTATGGGCTCTCGACGTACTGCATAATGACCATTTTACATGGAAAGCCTGAGGTCTTACTTCTACTATTGATTACATTTTTCTGTCTAGTGGCCTGTCAACATGTATGCGTAAATTTGAGATCAAAGAAACTAGCTGTAGCGATCACTGTTTTTTGATGTTTGAAACAACTGTAAATGTTCAAAGTACAAAGGTATACGTGTACAAACATGATTTGTCCTCTAGTGTAAAGGGCAATAGAATAAAGTGGACTCATGGCAAAAACGTCAAGTTCACCTCCACTATGGTGAAAGACTTTGAGACCATGACTTCCTATCAACGGGGTGACTGTTATTCTGCTGTGAATTTTACTGCATACATCCATTTCACCACTAATAAAATAGAGAAACAACTAGATAAAAATCTCAAATCAAAAAATCAACAGAATCATAGTACTGACAGCAAAGTCCATGAACGCAGATGTGCATATAGGAAACAATTAAGACATCTTCACAAATCCGGTCTTCCCCAACTAGATATTACGTTAATGACAAAGAAAATTAAACAAAGCTACAAAAATTGGTTGATCCACCATAGAGATCAACGTTCGCAAATGGACGGTTAAGCTATGTTACGAGCCTTGAAGGGCTCCAACTGCTCAAACTTTTGATCCTTAATTAACGAATTAGAAAGACCTCAAAAGTTGGCTAATATGAATGCCATTAATGAAGATACATGGCTAGGCCATTTTGCTAATTTGTTCACTCCTAATAACAGTATTGAACCTACCGAGGTAAACTGGAGACCGAATCGTACCCTGAAATACACTAAAGAGGATATTATTAACCTTATTGTTAAATCCAAGAATTTGGGTGCTCCTGGTCCCAATAATCTCACCAACAAGCTGCTTAAGCTCGATCCAGTCAATTGGGCCCACATTTTTTTCTTGCTGTTTGAAAATGTTCTTTTATGTAAACACAGCCGCATATCCTGGAGGGTTTCTATTGTAATCCCTGTATTTAAAAAGGGCTCCCTCAAGTTACAGACCTATCGCAATTGTGGATCCAGAATCCAAACTATTTGCCTCCTTGGTCTTACTGGATTTGGAAAAATTGATTACTGATAAGCATATTCTTGACCAAAAACAGATCGGTTTCAAAAACAATATTGGTACCGACTGCGGAGGCCTAATACTAAAATCACTAACTTCCAGATCTATAAAAAGGGGAAAACCATCCATTTTTGTGGCGTCAATGGATCTGAGCTCCACCTTCGATCTTGTTGACAGTATAATTCTATGGCAACTACTTAAAGATCTTTATATCCCAATCCATTTGGTTGAAATTATTATGGCCCTTTACTATGCAACTAGGATAAGAGTACGACTAAATTCAGAAGGTCTCCTCTCTAGAGAACTCGTTATTCCAAACGGCCTTCGACAAGGTTGCATGTTAGCCCCCACTATTTTTAATCTTTATGTGAGTGGTGCCAACAACGCATTGAATAATAAGGGTCTGGTCAGTCCCAAAATGAATGATATTTGGTTGTCCTGGATGGCGTTTGCCGATGACTTCCTTCTAATGGACAATACTAAGGTCGGCCTTCAATGACTGCTTAAGGCCTTTGAGAGGTTTATTCTTGATTTACGGCTTAAAATCAATCCATCCAAGACAGTTATTGTAAGCTTTGGTAGACCTAATAAGAAGGAACATGCTTCACATGGCTTTGTGGCAATAAAACCATCAAAGCCCAATCTGCTTTTAAGTACTTGGGCTTTCACTTCTCTGGGACAGGGTCCAACACTCTAATCAAAAGTCCGCTGAAACTAAAAGATGAGATTACGATTAGACAAATGCGTGCGATCGAAACAAAATTTGAGAAGTTCTCTGCGACCCCGCTGAGAGAGTTCTATATCAAAAAAGTTACACCTCATCTTACCTACGGCCTGGAACTGTTTTCTGATGATTTACATGCATATTTGACTTATATAGAAGGCAACATCAGGAGGTCTGTACTCTTTTTCCTACCAAAATGTTTGCAATTAGAATTGATCAAATACAAATTTGGATTAACTTATCTTGCCACCTTTGTTACCTGGAAACAAATGCATTTGTGGCGTAAATGCCACAAGGCGGCTGAGGACACTTTGTGTGTATGTGCTGCATGAGGAGACAATGCAATGCTTAGTTAGGATTGGTATGTCTGTAGTCTCACTTCGCAACACACCCAAGAAAGTAAAAAATAGCCTCTTGGGTTTCGATTGGCAAGCAACCAAAAGTAAAATTTCCGAAACCAAACTATATAAATATGCATGTTCCATTTGGAAATGGTTCCCGGCTATGGAAGGCTATCTTAAGAAATATCCCAGTAAACAAATGCAGAATATTTTCATGCATTTTAGATTCAACGCATTTCAAACCAATCAAATTAAATGTATTAGAAACTGCATCTCAGGGGATTGTAAATGGTGTTGATTCTGTAAAAAGGAAGGAGTCGTAGAAATACTACAACACATTCTGCTGGTGTGTCCTGGGCTTTTGCCCTATAGGATAAGTTATTTTGCTCAATTTGTACACTCAACTTATGAGGTAAATAGAGAATTTATATGGCACAGAATGTTACATGAGAATTCAGCAATACTGAACATTCGGGTCACTTCTTTTTTGAGAAATGTTTGTGACTGATGCTAGTGTGGTGAAAGGATGTTATTTTGTTTCGCTCTCCTTTTCTGTTTGCTGTTTCCTTTTTACGGCCTTATTGTGAAACTCTCTTAGGATCAATATTAAGTCAAGGAAAGCTGTTTTATGTAAGGGTTAAAACTTCACTGTGATCATTTGTATGAATTGCACCAATTCCCTATCTGCTACTGTATTGTTTATTCGGCTACCTTACTGATTCTTCACTCATCATGAACTCGTATTTTACGTAAAAATAACAAATTGTTTCCATTATTTGATTTCTATTTTGTAAGCTTTTTTATTCTGAAACAGTATCAATTGCGTTTTAATCTACTTAAGTTAACACTTTTCTTCTCTGTTTAGTGCTGTTCTGTGTCTCTCATATTCTGTAATTTTGTACATTTATTGTTGATTCTTTTTATCTTTTTGTAAAGGTTTATTACAAACCAAAACAAAGAAACAAATAAAAAGAAATTTAAAGAAATCCTTTGAGTGTTAGTCTATGGCAAAACAAAAAGTGTACCCCATTGTAATGAATTGTAAGATGCATTGTACAATGATAAAAAGTTACCTCAAGTGATAACAAGTTACTAAAAGTATTAACAAAATTGTAAGACTAAGGGAAACAATGTTCCAATATTCCCATTAATCACATCCTGAAGGACATCTCAGTTTCCCCATAACAGATGTGCAAAAGACAGTTGAAGGCACTATAAAAATAAAGGCAAAAGGTTTGGGGGGTCCATACAAATGGAAGGAAAGGTGCAGTAAAGAGAAATCTTTCGTAACACTAGGATTTTATCCATAGACTGTCACGACCCTCTCCCAAAACCCCCTCTGCCAAACCCATTTGCCAGGTGTAGTCAGGACTCGGACCTCTAGAGCCTGGCATCCTCTTCAAAAGCCCTCATGGGGAAAGTCCTGGCGACTATGGCGCCAGGCTCATACACCATGAACAACAATGTGCTTGGGAACTACTTTATTGTATTGTCAGCCAACATGGAGGCATCCACATAGCTTGGTTCTAAAGAACCAAGCTATACGGTCCAGTGTTTTGGGTGTGGCAGGCCTGGAACTACTTTCCTTGGTACTACTTTACCTGGGCTATATAAACCACACCCTGACTGCAGAACATGCTTCGTGTTACTTTGCAGCTTGCAATGTGACACTCACCTTGTCCTGCTATTCCCTCGAACCTCGGAGAAGCAGAAACTACCAAGGAGACAAAAGGAACATCATTAGCAGCAGCATCTTACCTGCAGTCTTCATCTTTAAACACTCGCAGCTACTGAGAACAGCTTCCTCGAATATGCACGCCTCCCGGACAGAACGACCTGAAAGAGGAAGATAGAGGCAACATTAAAGAAAGCTGTACACACATTTACAAATTACGAACTGCTCAAAAGGCTTACCTTGCTGGTCGACTCTCGGCTGGCACCACTCCGGACATTCCACTCGCGCTGAAGAACACCGCGACCTACAAGGAAGGAAAACACAGGTTAGCAAAGGCAAGACTTTGCAGCGCTGCGCATAGCACTTACTTACCACATCATAGCGCTCTTAATGCGCCATCATTTACCAGCGGGGCTCAACCAAGCCAGTTCGTCACGCTGAAACTCCGCATACCTAAGGAAGAAAAAAAGAGACATTTTAAACAAAGAAAGGCATGCAGAATAGCAACAAAACTAAAGAACAGCAATAAGACCTACCTGAACAACATCAAATGGGCCGGCCTCAGTGAAGTAACTATACCGCACTCGCCCATGAAAGACAACGCGCCCCTGCAAAGAAGGCAGGACGGAGAGCACGCATATTTCTACCACAAGGCGAGGAGAGGGCACCAGAGGGACTGAAAGCATATGGGGGTGGAGGGAGGATACTTACCCCAGTCGGTCAGTCTTGAACACAGTCCTCCTGTATTTTCAGGCAGAAACTTCCCCCCAGACCACACCAGGGCAAAGCTGAGAACCATCCCAGCGACTAACCCAGCTGGGTGGCGTCCCTGTGGATACCAGGTGAGCATAACAGAACACGAAGCCTACCATAACAAATCCACCTGGGCGCCATTGAGACATCAGAAATTGAACAATTGGCCCAATTACTAGGAGAGCTTCGTGCTGAGGTTCATTCTGCCCGACAAGAGACTAATGCCCTCCGGAAAGACCTAATAGTGACCAAAGAACACATTCAAAAGATTAGCAGGCAATACTTGCAATCACAAACAAGACAGACGCCTCTACCTGGAAGCAATCCAACGATGCAAAACCCCGCCATTCCACTCACTCCGGTACAGATCACGTTACCTGGAACAGTGCCCCTGGCACCACCAGAAAGGTTCTCAGGCGACCCACAGAAGTATGCGGCATTCATCAATCAGTGCCGCCTTTATTTTCTTTGTAGGCCTGGAGCATTTCCAAATGACCAAGCTTGGGTAGCTTTTGTCTTATCATTCCTGAGTGGTAGTGCAGCAGATTGGTCGGTGCCTTTGGTAACCCATGACGATCCTCTATTACATGACTTTGGGGGGTTCCAGAGAGAAATGGAAAAACTTTTTGCTCGCCATACCCAGGAACAAGCAGTAGACAATGAACTCTTGTCCCTCCGACAGGGGAATCAGGACTTGTTAACGTACATTGCTACCTTCAACAGACTTGTTGCCGAAGCTAGGTGGCCAGAAAACCATGTTATTCCATCGAGGCTTACGAGGCAAATTAAAGGACGTCTTAGCCCAGGTGGTTGATCCATCCAGAGACTGTGCAGAATTCATAAATCTGGTCGTGCAGCTAGACCACCGGTTGCAGGACCGGAAGGCAGACCGGTTTAAGACGGACCCTCGGACCGTGTATGTTCGACCAAGGGAAAACACACCCTGTGTACCTGAAAATGCTGTAGATCCCATGCAGATTGGAGGGATACGGCCTCCATTAACAAAACAAGAGTGGTACAAAAGAAGACAACAACAGCTTTGTTTGTATTGTTGGAAACCAGGACATTTCCGGAAGGACTGTCCAGTAAAACCCCCAAGAAGAACAGTCGGGGCCACAGAGAAGGATGAACCTAAGGAATCGGGAAACTACCAAGCTCGACAAACGTAGAGGTCAGTTTGCCGAGTGAAAGAAAGAGTTGCTGACCTCGCACTTTGTAATACCAGTGATCTTAATTAACCACCAACAGTCGTCAAGAATGCATGCCGTTGAAGCATACATCGATAGCGGAGCAGTTGGAAATTATATTGATCAAGAACTGGCAGCAGAGATGGGGCTTCCTTTGTGTTCTAAGCCAACTATGGACAAGGTAACCACCGTGGATGGGACAGAAATCGCTTCCGGACGGGTAACCCAGTGCACAGCAAGGGTAACCTTTCTTTGTCAGGACGGACATCGGGAGTTTATTTCATACGGTCTCATCAAGGCACCTCAGTTCAGGCTAATACTAGGGATGCCATGGTTGGTTGTTCACAACCCTTTCATAGACTGGCGGGCACGAAAATGAACCTTCCCCGGTGACTGCTCCCCTGCCTGCTATTGCCAAGAGGAGAAACCCGATGTCTGTATCCCCATGACTCCCAGAGCGACAGTATCAACCCTGGGTGCAACTAATACCTTGCCAAGTGAATACCATGATTTCCAGGATGTTTTCCGAAAGGACCAAGCCAATACATTGCCGCCGCACAGGCCCTATGACTGTCAGACCGACCTTGTTCCTGGTGCACAAATCCCTTGCGGCAGGATCTATGCTCTCACAGAACCAGAAAACCTTCATTTGAAATCCTATTTAGACCAGTACCTTGCAAACAGATTTATCTGTCCTTCGAAGTCCCCTGCAGTCAGTCCTTTGTTCTTCGTACCGAAAAAGGAAGGAGACTTGAGAACCTGTATTGACTACCGTGCATTGAACCAGATCACAGTGAAGAACCGCTACCCCTTGCCACTTATCCCTGAGATGCTAGACCAAGTTAAAGATGCCCAGATTTATACCACATTGGACCTTCAAGGAGTGTACTACCTGGTTCGAAGTCAGAAAAGGAGATGAATGGAAAACCGCCTTCCGTACTAAGTACGGCTTGTTTGAATATCAAGTCATGCGCTTCAGGTTATGCAACGCTCCTGCGGCATTCCAATATTTCATGAATGACGTCTTAAGGGAGTTAATTGATGTGTGTGACTTAGTGTACATAGACAACATCCTAGTATACTCAGCCTCGGAACAAGATCATGTCAGGCACGTTCGTTCAGTCCTCACCAAGCTCTGTCAACATTGCTTGTTTGCAAAGCTTGAAAAATGCTTTTTTCATGTCACCGAAGTAGAATTTCTTGGTTTTATCCTTACTCCAGGAGGCATCAGAATGGACGTGCACAAGGTAGATGCCATTCTGAAATGGCCTTCACCGACGTCTCTGAAAGGGGTACAAAGCATGCTGGGCTTTGCGAACTTCTACCGCCGGTTCATCCCAGACTTCTCTCAGGTTGTGCACCCAATCACAGTACTATTACGAAAAAACAATAAAAAGTTTGCTTGGACCGAAGAAGCAGAAGAAGCTTTTCAGGAACTTAAATGAAGGTTTACCTCCACTCCAATCCTACGACATCCTCGTCCAGACCTCCCTAATGTCGTTGAAAATGATGCGTCCAGTCTCGCAATGGGGGCTGTCCTTTCACAGAGAGACCCGGAAACCGGCCAGCTACATCTTGTGGCCTTCTGGTCGAAAAAGTTCTCACTCCAGAGATTAATTATGCCATCACGGACAAGGAACTCCTGGCTATCAAATCCACCTTTAAAGTCTGTAGGCACTACCTTCTGGGCACCAGACACACCATTACAGTCATCACAGACACCAAAACCTGCAATATCTCAAAACAGCCAAGGCCCAGTCCTCGCGCCAATTACGGTGGGCCCTTTTCTTCGCCAAATATTATTATGTAATCACATTTCGACCAGGAGTCAGAAACGGAAAGGCGGATGCCTTATTTCACATGGGCATAGATGAAATAGTATATACAACTCCAGACGCAGTACCTATTATACCTGAAGACAAACTCTTGGGTATCACGACAGCCTTAACACAAGCAGAACTACGAAAAGAAATCCAACGGACAATGAATCCTGATGCCTACCTTGCATGGCAAACTCAAGGAGAACAATATACCATCAAGGACCACCTACCCTTTTTTGGGGATCGCCTATATGTACCCAAGAAGGAATTACAACAGCATATTATTTCAAACTTTCACGATTCACTGATTGAAGGGCATCCTGGGATCACCAAAACCCTAGCTAAGGTGAAAGAGAACTTTTGGTGTCCTACCTGGCGTAAGGACATCATTCAGTATATTCAGTCGTGCGGTGTCTGCGCACAAAATAAATCACAGAAACAAAAACCATCTGGTCTCCTACATCCATTGGACATTCCTCCAGTTCCATGGCACACTCTTTCCTTTGACTTCATCACTGATCTACCTCCAAGCCAAGGGTTCAACACCATCCTTGTAGTTGTGGACTTATTCTCGAAGATGGCCCATTTTATTCCTCTCAAAGGCCTCCCAGGCGCAGCCACTTTAGCAAAAGTGTTCCTGGAGGGCGTGGTTAAGCTACATGGCATCCCTTCGGTTCTGGTCTCTGATTGAGGCAGCCAGTTTGCTTCAAACTTCTGGAAAAAATGCTGTGCAATGGCCCAGATCGACGTTTGGCTATCTACCAGTTACCATCCCCAAACGGACGGCCAAACCGAGAGAACCTATCAGACACTCGGGCAATATTTACGGTGCATGCTGCACCACGAACAAAGGAATTGGAAAGACCTACTATGGATAGTCGAATATGCCTATAACAATTCTTTGCATTCAAGCACGGGACAAACGTCCTTCTACACCCTTCATGGCAGACATCCACGTACCTCTGAACTAGACCTTCCAGCCAGCTTGAAAATGCCAGCGGTAAATACTCTACACACAACCATTACTCATGCTTTCAAAAGGGCAAAGGAACACCTTATTCATGCTAAAGAAAAACAAAAGAGATTCGCCGACCAACACCGGAAAAAGACCCCCGATTATCAAGTAGGAGACAACGTTTGGTTAGCCGCTAAATTCATACCCATCAACGGAACCCGGACCTTTCATCCCAGATTCTTAGGACCCTATACCATTAAGGCAATTATCAACCCAGCAGCTGTGAAACTGGATTTACCACCTAATCTACACATCCACACGGTATTCCATGTGTCCTTCCTGAAACCAATGCAACCCAGCACACGGATTGGGGCACTACCTAAGCCCATACTTGTTGACGGAGAACCCGAATTCGAAGTCAAAGATATCTTTGAATCTAAATACTCTAGGAGCAAGCTATATTATCTCGTCAATTGGAAAGGATTTGGACCACAAGATAGATCCTGGGAGCCCAGAGAGAATATCCACGCTCCACGTCTAATCAGGAAATTCCATCGGAACTTCCCAACCAAACCTGGGCCAGACAGAAGGAACACCATGGGAGGGGCCTCAGGGGGGAGTGCTGTCACGACCCTCGCCCAAAACCCCCTCTGGCAAACCCATTGGCGAGGTGGAGTCAGGACTCGGGCCTCTAGAGCCAGGCATCCTCTTCAAAAGCCCTCATGGCACCAGGCTCATACACCATGAACAACAATGTGCTTGGGAACTACTTTATTGTATTGTCAGCCAACATGGAGGCATCCACGTAGCCTGGTTCCTAAGAACCAAGCTATGCGGTCTAGTGTTTTGGGTGTGGCAGGCCTGGAACTACTTTCCCTGGTACTACTTTACATGGGCTATATAAACCACACCCTGACTGCAGAACATGCTTTGTGTTACTTTGCAGCTTGCAACGTGACACTCACCGTGACCAGCTATTCCCTCGAACCTGGAGAAGCAGAACCTGCAAGGAGACAAAAGGAACATCATTAGCCACAGCATCTCACCTGCAGTCTTCATCTTTAAACACTCACAGCTACTGAGAACAACTTCCTCGAATCTGCACGCCTCCTGGACAGAACGACCTGAAAGAGGAAGATAGAGGCAACATTAAAGAAAGCTGTACACACATTTACAAATTACGAACTGCTCAAAAGGCTTACCTTGCTGGTCGACTCTCGGCTGGCACCACTCCGGACATTCCACTCGCGCTGAAGAACACCGCAACCTACAAGGAAGGAAAACACAGGTTAGCAAAGGTAAGATTTCGCAGCACTGCACATAGCGCTTACTTACCGCATCATAGCGCTCTTAATGCACCATCATTTACCAGCGGGGCTCAACCAAGCCAGTTTGCCGTGCTGATGCTCCACATACCTAAGGGAGAAAAAAAGAGACATTTTAAACAAAGAAAGGCATGCAGGATAGCAACAAAACTAAAGAACAGCAGTTAGGCCTACCTGAACAATATCAAACGGGCCGGCGTCAGTGAAGTAACTGGACCTCACTCGCCCATGAAAGACAACGCGCCCCTGCAAAGAAGGCAGGACGGAGAGCATGCCTAATTCTACCACAAGGTGAGGAGAGGGCGCCAGAGGGACTGAAAGCATACGGGGTGGAGGGAGGATATTTACCCCAGTCGGTCAGTCTTGAACACAGTCCTCCTGTATTTTCAGGCAGAACCTTCCCCACAGACCACACCAGGGCAAAGCTGAGAAGTATACCAGCGAGTAACCCAGCTCTGTGGCGTCCCTGTGGATACCAGGTGAGCATAACATAGACCTCTGCAGCACTAATTCGACTTTTACTTCAGCTCTCCCTTATGGTATTTGCCCCAGTATCTCTTGGTCTTTGCATTTCCACAGCACAATCAGAAAGGTTCAAAGAAATCTTTCTCTCTAAGCAATCACCTTACAACTTCACCTTTCGATGGGATTATTCTTGACCATTGCACATTGAAGTGTTTCTTCACTTTGTCGCTTTTTAACAAGACATCAAACATTTCACTGAGGCTTTCGAGAGGGCTATTTCCTTCTGTCAGACCAGTCCACTTTTCCGTATCACGGGCTTCACAGTTATCAGTAAATTTAAAGTTCGGCTCAGGTTTGATTTCTTTAGTGTCTCATCAGCACCCGGGCCAACATTCAATTGTGAGAGACACTGTTGCAGCTTCAATCTTTCCTTGACACAAACCGGCCTTTCATGTCTTTCGCTAACTCACCGGTTTTGACAATTCCTCTCATGTCTCTGTGGCTTTGATTCACAAGTCAAGGTTGATACCACAGAATTGGTCTCGCCTCCCCAACTCTGCCGTTCACCTGGGTGGGTCGCTGATGTTCTTGAAACACAGTGCAGGGTTCTTCTTGTCTGGGATTTGGCTTTCTCTGCATATCCTTTATGGTTTCCCTGAGGCAACAACCTCCTACAGTTATCTTCTGGGTTTCTTTACCCCTCGCTTTGGTCCCTCGATCGGTCGTCCTGCTCCAGTTGGTTTGCCATTTCCCCGGAAGATCTGCTCCTTCTTGTGTCTAACCTTGCTCAGAATGTGTCTCAATGTTCCACCTTTTATCTGTGTTGGGAGAGCTAAGGGGTATCAGATGTATGTGATTAAGGTCAAGTGCCTGACTTTGCCTGACCTTATTAACGGGAAATGTCCAATGAGATAAGCAAGTGTTAGCATTTTTACTCTCAGTTCTCCTCTTCTTCAGCCCAGTGTTTGTGTAGAAAAGGGGGGAGCTGGAACAGCAGAGAATCCTATAAAATAGGATGGTGTCTGGGCACGGGAAAGGGAGGGATACTGCACCACACTAATGGGTACACCACCTCCACTCCCCAAAGATCCCTCACCCAGGTGATCCACCCGCACTGGTCCAAACCCAGGGTCTGGACCCATAGGCCATGGCCATGCCCTGACCACCTGAGAGAGAGATACCTGGGGAACAGGAACTGAGCCACCCCTTGGTTTCTCACAGTACCTATAAAATAACACAAAATGAGAACAATTGGTGAGCCAGTTTTTGAGGGGTAGACAATTGTGGTGCATATACCATGGACAAAGCAAAACAAACAGAATGAAAATATATATAGGCAGCAAGTCACTTATAAAGGTAACATTACCCTAAGGGGGAAAGTGCTTCAAACTAAAGAGGAGCACTATTAAAATGTTTAACATTGCATTATTAAGTGTTCCTGGAGACAGTGGTGGGATCAGGTAGGGAATAAGGGAATGAGGACAGTGTTAGCTCCCTCCTTAGCAAGTAAGTGAAGTTTAAGCCTCGTTTTGATGAGATCCATAGTTGGGCTGACATTGATTGCTATGGGCAGTGTGTTCCAGTGGAGCAGGGCAAGAAGGGAGAAAGAGCTAAAGGGACAAGTGTCACAGGGAAGGTATGAGCCATTGAGGTTGAGTGCAGAGGACGGTTGGAGGGAACAAAATGGTGAGTAAACTGAGATACAATAAGACAGGTACTGAGGACTAAGCCAATTGATAGCTTTGTAGACTAGGAGAAGGAACTTGAAAGATAATGTTTCTGCATAGAGAGCCAACCACCATGTTGTCCCTATGTAGATCTGGGGAATCTATGTGATCACTGCATCACCAAAAATGTCTACTCAGAAAATGTCAACTTCCATTTCTTTCCCTTATCCCCATACCCACTTCCCCCTTCCAACTGGAATCATACCAAAATGCAAAACATCAACCGCATAATGGCAACATAACTAATTCTGCATCTTTGTGCCGTACAAAAATCCCAACTCCCATTACACTGAATAAAAGAACAAGGGGAGCGGGGGACATCCCAGCAACCACTGCTCCCCTTATTCATTGCAATGGGAGTCAGGATGTGTGTACGGTGCAAAGGTGCAGCAATGGTTATGTCTCCATTATCCGGTCAACATTTTGGTATGCTTCCAATCTGGTTAGTGTGTATTGTAGTGCAGGTGGGAAATTTGATGACTTTCTCTAGAACTAGGAAGGAGTAGACAGGAAGGCCAAGGAGTAGGTTCGAGCAGTTGTCACACTATGCTAAGCACGAGAGCTGAGATTAGAGTTTTGTAAAGTGGATACTAAGAAATTGATGAATTTGCTGAATGTTGACAATGTTAATACAAGCAGCAGAGGGAGTGGTAGTGATGAATTATTGTAGTCAAAGGTTGCTATGAAAGAGGATCCCAAGATTGCAAGTCTTGTGTGAAGGAACCAAGCAGCCAGGTAAGAAGGAGATAATAGAGGGAAAGGTAGAAATGGCATTGAAAGCTGGGAGAAAGATTACTTCCATTTTTGAAGAGTTCCGCAGGAGGCAGCAGAGAGCCATACAGTGACTTACTTCAGTGAGATAGTTTGTAAACTGTTGCGGGATGGCTGGTGTGAAGGAGGGAAGAATAATAATATTTGAGTGCCATCAGCAAGAGGTTGATAGTGAAATCCAAAGGACGAGGTAAGTCTTCATAGGACAGAGATATAGAAGGTTAATAGCAAAAGTCCAAGGACTGATGCTTGCGGGACGCCAACAGGGAGAGGCATGGTGTCAGAGGTTTGTGATTGCCAAAAGATTTTAAAGAATCACCCATCCAGGTAAGAGGGGATCCAGGCAGGAGCAGATTTACATTGGTACAGTAGAGTGAGGACTAGAGAGGAGTGATCAACAGTGGTAAAAGCAGCAGAAAGGTCCAGAATAATGTGTATAGAAGAAAGTGTATAGTGGTGAAAGTAAACGAGAAATTTGGAACCATGAATGAGTGCAGTGCAGTAGCGTGTTTGCCTCAGGAGCCAGATTGAAGTGGATCTCCAATGCCATAATCCTGGAGGTACCTAGTGATCCTGCCAAAGACAACACACTCAAGAACCTTTGAACAACTGTGAAGTTTAGAAAGCTGGAGATAGTTTGATGTGACATTTGTGCCAGCAGAGGGCTTCTTCAATTTGCAAGTTGCAGATTTAAAGGAGGCAGATGAGAGTCCAGCAGGGAGAGAGAGGTTAAAGAGCTAAACGAGATAATGACAGTTCATTTAAACTAATCTGTTGACCATTTGGGGAGCAAAAGAGTCGTTAGAAGCTCAAGGTGGGTTGGCCTTAAGTAGGATGGGTGGTAATTGATTAGGAGAGATATGGGAGAGGTATTCAAGAGTAGAAGAAGTATGTGAGAGAGTGGTGCTCAGAATTATGGTTGGGGATGGAGACAGAGGATGCGTAGTAAGTTTTAGAGATTTTACAGGAAAAGTATTAATCAAAGTCATTAGCCAAAAGGAAGAATGTAGTGTATTTTGGCTTGGGAGGTGTGATCAGATATTGGCGAGTAGGTGAATGTTTGCAGTGGTGATTGCTAAGAGAGGAGATTAGGTTTGTGAAGTCGGATGATTTGGCAGAGCCCAGTGGATAGGTTAAGGCAGCAAGCTATTTTTTGTAGACTATGGGCCTCATTACGAACCTGGTGGAAGGGGGTTAACGGCACCGGTAGAGCTGCCGGTGCCGTTAACCCCCTACTGCCTCATTACGAGGTCTGCTCGCTGGTCCCGCTAAGGACGCCTGGTAAAACCAGGCGTCCTTAGCGGGTCCTGCGAACAGGCCAGGATGCTAACAACGGGCCCGTCATTAACAGGTCCATTGTTAGCATCCTCCCCATTCCCACTGAGCCCTGCCGCCACCCGGCGAAGGGGAATTACAGGGTCCGGTGGGGCCAGAATGCCCCGGTACTTCCCTATTGGTGGGTTCCGGTAAAAAACGAACTCCGACGGCAGCCGTGCCTGTATTTACCGGCACAGCTACTGCCACCCTTTCTAATTATAATTGGTTATTTATAACGTGATTAATACCAGAGGTTTTTAACCACGGATCGAACTAGTGTGGCTCCACATTGTCTCGTTTCCAAGACGTGCACATTGCCCCTCACCTATCCTCCCGAGACATGGTTGCTTGGTTCTAGGTTGCTGATATAATCCCAAAAAATATGAATTTTCATCATCCTTTTGTGCATTGGCTCCAATGCTACGTTGTCACCATTGGCCTTGATTGGAAGTAGCATCTAGGCAATGTCAACATTTTTTGGCATGGCTAATGTCATACTAAATAGGGCACCATTATTCATTTTCTGCAGCTCTGAAATCCACATCGGAATGGAGTGTCAGATGTGTTGTTATTCATGTTAGTTGGGACATTAACCTCCATGTATTCCATGTTGTCAATTTAATTGAGAATGGAAACACTTTACTTTATGAGAACATTTTCAGTGTATTATGCCTTTTGTTCAAGTGAACACCTGTTAATTGTTTGTTGATTTGCTCATTTTCAGTGGGCCATGACTTTGGTTCCAGTTAAGAACCTTATGAATATTTGCTGTGTTTGATATAGTTTCCTTCAGATCTTTTGGATCTACAGTGAGTGTTGGTGTGCTATGGTTTGTGTGTGTAAGCCTATTTATCATTAGTAATCATTGGTGGGTTTGGGGTTAATTTTGTCTGTTTGTGAGTTGTGTTGATCCTTGGTTATATTTAGTTTTTTGCTGTCCCACAGTTCTCCTCTGCATGTTTAAATATATTGATACATTGGGTCTCATTACGTGTTTTCCGGTAAAAAAAGGAAATTACCGGCATGCCGACCGTGTCCGTGTAGCACTGCTGCCAGAATTTACGATAGGTTCTGAGTCAGCATTCAGACGCATTCTGGCATGCCGGTAACAGTAGCACCGGCATGCCGCTAAGGGCCACTAAACGCTCAATACCGGCATCCACAATGCCACAGGCTCCAGTACCTATGATGCTGTGATTACCAGTATGCTGATGCCAGTAATACCAGCACTGGGAGCAACGTAATCGCACCGGAACAGGAAATGCACAGGAAGCCATTTTTAAAAACGCAATCCATTGCAATCCTCATTCTACAGCAGTACAACAGGAGAACTGAGTAGTCAGCAAGAATCCTGAGGAACATGTCATCCAGGCAAGGCACTGTTTGTCGCCGGAAACCGAAATTCAGCGACATTGAGCTCAACATGTTGGCGGACACACTGGTCGAACATGCAGATGTGGTCTTCTGTGCTGACCTGCGGCGGCCAGCACAACTATGAAAGAAAGCTATATGGGAGGAGGTGGCCCAAAAGGTGCCGGCAATGGGGACAACACTGCAGACTGTCCGCGATTGCTGCAAGCAATGGGATGATCTTTGTCTGCAGGTCTGAAACCTCCTTGCTGCAGAACGCAGCCAGGGCATGGCCACAGGAGGTGGACCGCCATCCCCCCTCAAAGTGACGTCCTGGGAGGAGACCTGTAGCACCATCATCCATGTGGAAGGAATCGAGGGTGTCGGAAATGTGGAGATGGGAGCTCCAACAAAAGATGATGATGGTGATTGTCCCTTACCGTAATCCCAATTGCACACCACACACCTTCATCCACAACGGCAATGGCAAAGTGCAATATCCAAGTAGGCGGCACCAGATTCCTGCAGCATTTGCACCCACCGAAAGCCACCTCCAACACAACTGTAATGTCCCTGCCACAAACACATTAAACAAACCCCACTGACACACCCCATATGACCCCTGTATTGCCAACACAAGTACCATATGTATGCGCACACACACCAATGTACAACTGCAGGCATCACCACCGTGTCACTTCATGGCAAGATACACACATCACACCACCTGTTGCTCACCTTTCACACCCACCATGTTTATACACGCTGAGTAAACACGAATGCATCAATGTACTGAATGTGAGCACATCAGTCCCATAATGAAACAGCACATACAGCCCCTGTGGCATGGCCACAACACGCAAGCCACTACACACCTGTACCCCACCCAACAGACACTGTGCACAACATGGCCGCACCAGAAGGATGCACCCACACTGCAAACTCCCCCCATTTTTGTGTGCACCATGCCAGTTCCTCAAACATGTCCATGAGAATGTGCATGACTCGGAATGTACTAGCATTGATGTATGTCAGATGGATGCACACCCATAACTAATACCCTGCCTCATTGTCCCCCACAGGCACAGGAACAGACAGAGAGGGCAAACATGCCACAACTCCCCAGCGAGCTGATGCACCAGGCTGCAGCGAACAATACACTGCTTCAAGCCAGGAGCCGTCTACCTACAAGACAAGACAGAAGCGTGACACTACATCCACGGCATAGCCCCCCGCCAACAGGAAACACAAGCTGGCCATCAGCCACCATCAACCTCCAACAAGGCCCCCGGCACACATCCACTGCTGCCGGCATTGCCACAGGCAAAAATCTGCACCTGGCCCACAGAAGTCACTTCTAGTGGAATAGCCATAATCCCCCGTGGCCTGTGAGTAGGAGGAGGCACTATCTGCAGTGCAGAGTGAGTAGGGTGAGGCTGCTCAATCAACACTGTGCAGTGAGGAGGAGGAGGCAGTGTCCCCAGGTCACAGCCAGCATGAGGAGGCCGACTCAATGCCACCCAGGCCGTCAAGCACAGGTGCCACACTTGAAGAAGGCTCTGGTGCACAAGGTGCAATGGAGGCCAGTGGGCCTGACACCCACAGCGAAGATGCTGGGTTCAGCCCTGCAAGCCCTCACAGCCCACCTCCCCTGCCAGTATCTGGTCTACAGGACATCAGGGACCTCAAGAGGCAACTGTCACAAATGAAGGGCGCCAGCAGACAATGCAGGCCCTGGTGACACGGTATGTGTCAGACACTGAACAGACTCGCCAGGCAATGCAGGAAGCCCTGCAAGACACGGCAAGGATGGTCAGCAGAGCCGTCTACCGCTTGGCCAGGCATGTGCGGGAAGGCAATGCTGTGATGTCTGCCATGGCCCAGGCCATCACACAGTTGGCAACCACCATAGTCGAACAGCGCAACGTCACCACAACCCCACAACCTGGTCCATCCACCAGCACAACACCAGCCAACTCGACCCAAATAAGCCCTTTGCGATGCTCAGAGCGATTCGTTTACTGCACTGACTCTGAACTCCTGCCTCCAAAAAGGGGGCGTGAATAGGACTAGTCACTAGTGCACGTGGGGATGGAGTAGTTGTGGAGGTGTTGTGGGGTAGTGGGGGAGGGGGTGTTGGGCTATTGGGTGTGGGGGTAGTGAGGGAGGAGTTTTGGGGTATTGGGTGTGAGGATTTTGGGGGAGGGGATGTTGAGGTATTGGGTGTGGGGGCTGTGGGGGAGGGGGTATTGGGTGTGGCACCCACATAGCAACACAATTCTTCCCACCTTCTCAAGCCCGTACATGAGGGCCCCCCCCCCACCAACCTGCTGAGGCAGCGGAACCGGGCCTTCAACATGCCAAATGTCTGCTCAATGGTGACATGATTGCGTACATGTGCAATGTTGTAGTCCTCTTCGTGCCTGTTCACTGGTTGCCTGATGAAGGTCATGAGCCAGCCTTTCGGGGTATACCCGGCATCACCTGTAAGGGAGGAAGAGTATGGATACTTGTGGTTATTTTGCTAATCCCATGTTGGCACTGCCTGTACAGTGTTCATGATCAAGAGCTACTAAGGATACATTCCTGTACATGACATGTCCATTTTTGAATGAGTCAGTTAAGTGTACTTAGGGGTGACCCAAAGGGTGCAGTTTCGGTTCTAAGGACCATTCAATGAGAACCTGCACTTTCCCATATCAATTCCAAATTTCCATGATGGGCTCAGATTTCATTGATATGTTACCAATGGGAATGGACTGTGCATGTACAGTGGATAATCACGCATTGGTCTAATTGGCCTCATGTCACACAGTGGTATCCCCAGTATGCATTCTACTTATGCATGTCTACATTTACATGTCTTTTGACACGCTCCCCCATATGAATAGGTTACATTTACATTGCTGGTATGACCCACGGGTGAAGGGTTACATTTCTGTGTTACGGCTGGGTGGTGTTTGCCATGGTGGAACAAAGGTTCTTTCGTGGTGTCCTGCTCCTCTCAAACATATCTTGGTGGCAGTCAATGATAGCTGGTTGTAATCTTCTTCATACTTTACCCATTGTACTTGGAGGTGTCCCTTAAGGTCACGGGATTGGCATATGGATCTGCGGTGTACCTGTGGACTGAGTGTGGTGACTGATATCATTCAGTGTGGCAGATGGGTTTCTCTCAGGCAGGGCAGCATGACTTGTGATTCCTCTGCTGAGATCATGTAATTCATGCATTGTCACTACAGGGTGGTGCATTGCGGTACATGTGGGTCATGTTTTCAGATGTTCCTGATACATGTGCTGGTGTGTGCAATGTGTCTGTTTCATTGCATGTGCACACAGCTGTGTAGGCCTTGCACATCTGCAAGCATTGGCTGTGATGCACGTTCTCTTTCATTAACTAAGGTCACAGTTGGAGTCACCCAGACATTGTGTGTGGTCTTCTTCCATTCTATTGTGTGTGGTTGTTGTTGTGCTGGTTGGGAATGTGGAGGTTGCTAAGTCTGATTCCTCATCCGACTTTGCCTTCTATTGCTCAACCGAGTGCCTGGTAATGTTTACGCCTATTTGCAGGAGTGATGATGGATTAATGCCTGCTGTGTGTACTTGTGATCCTCATGCATGCTATCATATGCTATGTTCTAACACCCCTTATATCCCAGCCAGCAGACACGTTGACTATGCTTGGGAATCCCCCCACAATCAACACCCCTCATGTCCCAGCCAGCAGACACGTTCACTATGCTTGGGAATCCCCGCCCCCCACTCAACACCCTGCATGGCCCTCTGGTTAGACTCACCCAGCAGCCAGGTACGTTCTGCAGCATGTTGTGCCATGTAGCGGGGAAGCGTGGAGTTGTGCAGCACCATGGCGTCATGTGTGGAGCCAGGGAATCTTGCACAGCAATGAGTGATGATTTTGTGTGCATCGCACATCATCTGTACATTGAGGGAATGGTACAGCTTCATGTTGCGGTACACTACCTTCAGAGCATGCCGGACAACCAGCTCCACATGTTGGACAAGGGGCACCGATTACATTTGGCATGCCTGCCAGTGCATGGCGTGCTATTTTAGTTGCATTCACCTTCTCCGCAGTCTGTGGTAACTTGATGTGGTTGCTTGCGTGTTTCAGAAGTGCATCTGTCACCTGCGTCAGCACACGGGAGAAACAGGGTTATGAGATTCCATGCAGCTGCCCCACTGTGTGCTTATATGTGCCTGTGGCTAAGAAGTGTAGCATAGAGACTACCTTCAGCAAGGGGCGGATGGCTGTCCGGATATTGATCAGGCTCATGAATGATGTCCCCTATTGTGGTGATGGTGTCCCTGTCCAGCCAGTACAGAGAGTGGATCTGAGCAGGGGTTAGGTTGAATGCGCTGGCCCTTAGGTGAGGGATTGGTTGCTGCCTGCGGGGTACAACTGCCTACACAATGGGTACGTGCTGGCCCATTCTCACTCACCTTCTCCTCCTGTGCCTCCGCTGCATTCTCTGCCTCTCTGCCTCCACAATGAGTAACAGTGCAGGCATGTCCTCCAGCTCCAGTACTGCAAGTGCTAATGGCAGCATTGTGGATTTGGAAGGGGTGTGGCGTGTGGGAGTGCTCCTTTTGTGCTGCGACAGACTCCATTGCTTCCACCTGTGCTCATTGTGTTCATCTGTGGCAGGTTTGTACATTCCTGATTCATGTTAACGCCTGCACTGCGATGCCGGTGTTAATGACATCATTGCCTCCCTTATTACCGGCATGCCCATGCCGGTAATTGCATGTCCATGCACCTCTTAATGTGCATTTAACTGTGGTATGCCAGTGTCACTGGCACGGCTGCCGCGTGTCGACGTTCATACCGGCAAGGGTGAGGCTGGTCACGGTGGGTCCCTGCCTATGCCAGTGACACCAGCATTGCAGGTAATACTACTCCAGTCCGGTAAACGATGCTGGTATTAACGTACCAGCATTGATTTTACTGGACCAGCAACATTGTAATGAGGCCCATTATCTTTTATTCAAACAAAGTGAATGGGCCTCATTATAAATTTGCTGGTCCAGGAACTACAGTACCAGTAAGCTTGCCGGTACCGTAGTTCCCGGACCCGCAAACTACGAGTTGTGCTCGTGGGTGCCTTTCTGCCTGACAGGTCGGACCGGGCAGGCAGAGTGGCACCCGTGTGCACAGCATGTCGGATCCACCGTCACCATTCATAACGGTGCCGGTGCATCCGGCTTACCCATTCCCATTGGGCCCTAAGGGGCTCAAATGGGAATGTGGAAGAATTTTTCTGGTGCCCAGGAATGGGCAAATACCAGGTCCGGCAAGGCCGTAATGACTCGGTAAGTGCCCATTTCTGGGCACTGGAAAAAATAAAATACTGGCGGCAGCCATGCCTGTATTACAGGCACAGCTACCGCCAGCCTCCTAATGAGGCCCAATAGCTTGAATTTGCCTTATTGTATTTATGAACATGTGTCATCATGCAACAGCTGAAGTTAAGGGCTAGTTGTATTCCAAAAATGTGGGAATTCTAGTCAGACAATTTCCAGATAAACATAATCGTACTCATAATCAGGATGCTGGTGGAGGGTAATGTCAATGTTGAGGTAATATTTTCTATGAGGGTGATTCGTCCTCTCCTCTTCCTGGTGAGTTTAACTAAATTAATTGGGTAGAACAAAGAGTAAACGTATGCTGCCCTAAAGGAGTATGTAATAGATGTTGATGCCATTTGGATACAGAATTACCATTAATGAGAAGGCAACTTGCGCTGCGGATGCTTTCTGTCTGATCTGGGGGAAGATACTGTTGGGTCCCTAGTGTGTTTTGGAGTACATCTTGTAAGAGGGTACAAAGGTGCCATTTTAGAACTGTAATTGCCTTCCTGGTTTGAATAGTTGGCAACTTGAAATATGTTGCTATAAATGTTATTGTAGTAAATTGCACCGAATTATACCTACCTCATAGCTCACAGAACTCAGTATTTCAGGACACAAGTCCATAATCTCTCCTCTTCCCTTCCCCTATCGCTTACCCCATGTCCTCCCAAGGCATACATCTATAAATGTCCAACCCTTGGCACCAACACTCCTATCAGCTGACTTGGCAATCCAGAGCCCTCCCTTGCAATAGGGGTTATTTCTGACAAACTGATCTGGTGAAAGCCATCCCACTACTAGGGCCAGTTTGAGAACCTCTCAAGACCATCATGCATCACCTTCTAAAGACCTCTAGTACCATGCTTTGCCCGTTCCGTATATTGCCATCACAGTGAAACTAATTTAATCACAATTGAGAAACACACATCCCCACTTTGGCATTATTATTATTATTATTATTATTATTATTATTATTATTATTATTATTATTATTATTGTATTTATTGAGCCCAGACCTAGCTCCGGGAAGCAACGGAGTGCTTTGTAATCCATATACCCTCCCACTCAACCAAATGGGTTTTTCTCTCTGATTTTGGTCATTCTGTTCTCTAGTTTTCACATGCATATCACCTCGTCCCTAAACCTCCCCTTCCTTTCCACAGACTAATGTCTGGCGACACCCTGGCAGAGTCACAATATGCCACCTTTCATGCTAGGCCAGGTGCCATAAGCCCACTACGGTGGTGATGGGCACAGTATGAATATTGGATAACATAAAATATAACATATGCATGTAAGAGCATGTTTTGTTAGGGTATGTTGCAATCAGAATGATTTTTTTTTTTAAACTCCCAGTATTGTTTCTTTCCATGACAACGTTTAGGAAAGTTCACCAGATGTGGTACATGTATTTCGATACAGTTGGAAATGTTGGATGCAAAATGTGGTGACATTTCATGGCAAAGATGAAATGTTACTGTGAAACTTCATTTCTAAGGGAACACAAAGTGTCATGTATCCTTATCGACTCCATCACCTTGTCCGTACACGTATTGAAATCTGCCATTGCACATATCTACGGTGTCTAATCAGCATCACTAACACATGCATTGTCACATTTATTGAACACCCGTTATTCCCGTACTCGAGACATTTTTATGATTACGAAACCTTAACATACTTGAACTTATAAGAAATCAATACATTAAGAGTTGATCTTTGTAGTGAGGTTCCATTAAAAACAAGATACACCTCCGAAGGTCTCCAGGGAAGCAGTGATTTGCTTTTTACACAGTAGTAACCTTTAATTCCAAATATGACAGTCTCCAGAACGATTGTGAGACAGTAATGTTAACATTTTTACAGATGATTAAAAAGTCATTTTCTAAAATATTCTCAATGGAGTGTTCATCTTAAAGAAAGCATTTAATTGCTTCAATCAAGTATAACTACTTTCTGTTTACGGGGTAATTTGTAAATCCCGATCACACGGTTTGTGGTCATTTGTCATAGTTCCCTTTTATTCGTATTCCCAGCTGTACTGATCAGCTACTGTTAAATGAGAATAAGTTCCTGCTCATTAAAAGTGGTAGTGGGTTAAGAACAAATAAAATGAACAACACATTTTCTGGTTTAGTACACTGTGCAGTAAAAGTGCAACGCTTTAATCCAGAACATTTAAGAAAAGGGTCCTAATACTAGAGGTACAGAAATGAAGTTAGACAATTTGCAGTTATCAGCAAAAAATGAAGAAAGCAATTGTGATTGTGATGCATCGTCTGTAAGTTGTTCAGAACAAAACAGTGAAGGTCGTAGTAGATATGCGTAAATCAGATCATGTCTCAACAGCTCGGAGAGCGTTACATTGACTCCCTATAGCAAAGGGAATCATGTTTCGTACTATCTGCATTTCTCACTCTTGCTTGTACGGCAAGAGTCTGTCCTACTTGGCAGTACGGCTGAAATGGCTCCCGGACAGACGCAGCCTGAGATCTAACAAAACTGGTCTACTTTTTACACCTGTGGTCAAATTGGTACAGGTACAAAATGGATGCTTTCCAGTCTCGATCCCTCATCAGTGGAATACGCTTCCACCTGACCTGAGGTTGATGTCAAATCTTCCTAGCTTCAAACGTAACCTGAAACTCTTTCTTTTCGAATAAAAGTGTTCTGCAGCCTTTTTCTTTTTTTCTCAGGCTTTATCCCTAGGTTCTTCTCTGCTTTACATGTTTTATGTTGTGTGTCTGTTTCAGCACTTTTATGCCTCCGGACTCCTGTTCAAGCGCTCTAGAAATAAGATAAATAAATAAATAAATAAATAAATCTGCATAGATATGTTATTATTGCTGGAAGATAGGTGCAATAATGACCTTCATTTGTCTGTCCAGACACTGGTATGTCTCACTCAGTCTTTCTTCACATATTGTATTAAACCCTTGAGGGTTCTGATGAACACTTCTTTAATTTGTTAACTTATTGCGTTGGCTGCTTACAGTCCAGTGGTACAGCATTTCCCTTGACAGATTAGTGGTCCGGATTTGATTTCCAATCTATTGGTAACTTTATTTTTCAATTTTATTTTCTTTGGTCATTTATTGATTTTGGCCTCAATACATGGTTGCCCTCATAAGGGGTCCACTGGTATGGTCATTTTCCAAGACCACGTTTGTGCATGTCATATTGATTTAATTGTAATGCTCATGTATGTCCTTGGTCAATTATGTTTTGTATAAGTTGTATGGAATTCACAGTAAGGGGAGGTTAGACACATGAGGGCAATGAAAATGATGTACATGTTTGGATGTCAGTGAAACATTTCATCTCGAGGATTTACATATAAAATTCCAGCCCCCGAATGTTTTGATAAATGGCAGCGTACTTCGGTTTAATTCGGAGGCCATCAAAGACAGTAAATATCTACCTCGTCTTGCCGCTGTTCACGAACCAGCATCTGAACAATGGGTACTTCTCGGGGTACGTTTAGACCGTGCCATATACAGGATGCACGTCTCTTGGGAATGCAGTCTTAGCCACCATGGAAACTCCTAGGCTTCCATTAAGTGTCCATGGAAAGGGCACATAAAGTAAAATCATTTTACATTATGCTGGGAGGTATAAATGGAACTGCATGTATTGTTCTTTTCTTTTCTGCATTCATTGTGATTTGAGGACTTATGCATTAAAAGTCACTTTGCCTTCTTGTCCTCTTTTTCTGTCTTAGCACACGTGACTGCATCATAGCTATCAAGAAAGTGATTCCCTCTCATTAATTAAATCTCAAATTGTCTTAAACTCAATATCTTATCTTCACTGCTCCTTGCTGTCTTATTTTCTCCTCTGTGGATGTTAAGTGTGCCACAATGCCGTCAGGGGCGCGAACGGCCAAAGTGCCAAACAGCATGTACACTTCAAAAGGTATCCCACGCCAAGGGGCCATCGCTCACATGGCCTCCTCAGACCCCGTGTGTCCGGCCAGGACCCCCCCTCACGCTGGTCGGCCCCCAGCAAACCACATAATACCACGGCATACACACGTCATTCATTCACAAACACACCCCTGTTTGTAATACTTAATAAACCACTTGATATGCCTGATGCGAACATCTTTGTGCTTTGCAAGTCAACTCCTGAACGTTCTACCTGAGAACCACTGAGATCTATGCTAATCTGCTCGTCGTCGTGCTATCCGTGAACCTCTGTGACCGCTTCGAGCAAACTCGTCAGTGTGCTACCTGTGGCCATCTACCTGTTCTCCTGCAACATACTGCTCTGCTTGCTGAATCCAACTGTTTGTTGGTCAAGGTAAGGCCATGTATCCTAGTCATATTTCGCTGATTTTTAAATTTCTATCTATTTGCGAAAAGAGTACTCAATAGTACTATGTTCATTGGTCTCATTGATACTGACTTGAGTTTCCATTGTTATGCTATCAATAGATGTATTTATTTTCATCTATGTCAATTGTCATTGAATTGCATCCTTCGGGGGTCCAGTCTATAATGTAAGCATGTTTCCTTCTCGTGCAAGACAGAACATCCAAGGGACAAGTCACATGTTCAGAGTTTAGTGACATCATGTATACATTTCTGCAATTCATGCAAATACTAAGCCGCACATGATGAACTGGTATAGTTCCTGCGACCAAAACAAACCTTGCATTGAACATTGTATGGTTCATTTACTTTTGTATCACATTTTTATTCATCAAGATTGTATAATAATGCCGATATTTACTTTTCAGTATTTTCAACAATGCCTGCCTGTTCGATTAGCGGTTTCCCTTCAAAGACCCATGCTAAATCTGAAGGCACTACAATGCATATATTTCCGAAAACTGTTGATCGAATAAGAGAATGGGTCAGGCATTGCGGATATCCACTGGATGAGCTGGAAAGTAGAGTTCAACAAGTCTTAGAGGACAAGAGGGGTGATCGATACCGCATCTGCAGCCGGCACTTTTCCCCAAACATGTACACAACATCTTGGGTAACAAAGAAGAATAAACGGCGAACGACACGAAAATTGCTCGTGAACGCTATTCCCACTCTATTCATCCACATTCCGGCACTGGTGAGTCAAGTGTCCGGATTTAGCTTTAGGCCTTGCGGTAGTGTGTAGGTAGCCGAATGGATTCATTGATATTTTAGGTGTTGTGACCCTTGTAATACTTTCGACATTGATATGAGTGTATAGCTTTTTGAATAATGACATTTATCAATATATTCTTTTTCGTTTTCATAACCCACAAACAAAATCTATATATGGGAACAGGGAACTGTGCTATATTGCCCATTTTCAATAGCATTACTCTCAAGTATTCTGTCTCCTTACGGCAATTTTTAATATTGGCATTTCATTATCAATCAATAATTTACCTTTACAACTGCTTGACTATCCCTTGAATTTGAAGCAAGAACATTCTACATCCGTGACGTGCTCGCAGTTATCAACCACTTCTAGAGCGTATCAAGTAATCTTACTTGGCTATTCCGCTACAGACTTGTTTTATGCATGTCAAGTAATATTTTTATTGTATCGTGTAATTATTTTACCGAATGTTTGGTTAGTGCTTTCCAATTGATATACACCTTAGTTATCGTCCACTGGTGTTTGTTTTCAGTTATGATTAGTGTTATCCATAGTAATGCAAGTACTGTCTTTCAGGGAGATGCTGAGGCGTCCACCTCATTGACAACACCCCTAGATGGTCTTTAACAGCACGAGGTATGGATACTGACAGCTTCATCGAACTAGGTCATCAGAGCTGGAATACTTGTCGTTTGATTGTTCTACACAATGTTTCATTCGTGGTTAGCCATTGATATGTACCTGTGCAATCGACCCCAAGTGTGTGTTATGTTTTCAATATTGTAATCCTTACTAATGCAAGTACTATCTTTCAGGAAGTTGATGGAGCGTCAACCCCTGCACTTGATGCGGAGCCTGACATTCAAGTAATTCCAGGGGAAGTGGATGCTGGACCTTGCGTATACGAATCGGCGCAACCGTTTTCGGAAGTGCGCACTACATTTACAACATCCCTACATATTCTTCGGGGTATGGATACTGACAGCTCCATCGAGCGTCATCATATAACGTGATTCCATTTGCTATACTTTCTTCCCTATTAAAGCAAGTACTGTGTTTCAGGGAGACGACGGAGCTTCCTCTACAATTACAACATCCCTTGTAGGTGATGCAGATGTAAATAAATCGGAGAAATAAGTCGATGAAATCTGATCATATTTCGATATTCCTTGATTCTTTTAGACAATGCATCATTTGTGGTTATCTCTTTATATGTACCTGTGCCATCGACCCCAAGTGTGTGTTATGTTTACAATATTGAAAACCATACCAATGCAAGTACTGTGTTTCAGGGAGACGACGGAGCTTCCTCTACAATTACAACATCCCTTCTAGGTGATGCAGATGTAAATAAATCGGAGAAATAAATCGATGAAATCTGATCATATTTAGATATTCCTTGATTCTTTTAGACAATGCATCATTTGTGGTTATCGCTTTATATGTACCTGTGCCATCGACCCCAAGTGTGTGTTATGTTTACAATATTGAAAACCATACTAATGCAAGTACTGTGTTTCAGGGAGTTGCTGATGCCTCCTCTCCAATACAACCATTCATGGCAGTCCATGCGGAGCCAGTGGTATGGATACTGACAGTTCCATCGAACTAGATCATCAGAGTTCGAATACTTGTCGTTTGATTGTTCTACAGAATGTTTAATTCGTGTTTAGCTATTGAGATGTACCTGTATGTTCGTCCTCACGTGTGTTTTATGTTTTCAATATTGTGATACATAGTAATGAAGGTACTATGTTTCAGGGAGTCGATGGAGCGTCATTCTGTGCTGTCTATGCAGATCCAGAAAATATAGTCGTTGCAGCGCAAGAGGATGGGAAGACATGCGGAAACAGATCGGAGCAACAGCGTGCAGATGATGAAGTTTGGGTCAAAAAAAGTTGCAAAGAAGGACTAAATTAAGGTTAGTTACAAACAGTTAATAATTTTAGGAATTGTTGTGTGTGGGGGACTATATTATGTTTTTTTTCCTGTCAATTGTACTATACTTTATGTTGTGTTTAAAATGAACATCCCTTTTCCAATCTGTCCTCTAGTCACCCGTGGGTGTACGAACTATACATACACAGAGAGTGAAGCAAATGAGAGATGTTGCTTGCCAGACCATTTACACTATAGAGGAACTATTAATTCAGACGCGGCGTGTTGAGACTCGGGATGCTCATGTCCAATGGCCAGAACATGAATTGAATGTGTCCGGAGAATCCAGTAAAGTTGTATTGGACCATTGCTGCAGTTCGACTGCACCACCAAAAGAAGATGATACTGAATGTATTGAAGATAGGTCTGAAGTAGTCGCAGATCAATTCACACAATCTACACCCACCAAAAAAATGCCACCCAAAAAGCTGTCGACAATGTTGTGTTCTCCCATCAATGCTGAAGTAACAGATGTTGAAATGACAGAGAATGAACCAGCAGCAGCACCCAACAACGCATCAGAACTTGATATCAGCGATATTTCTTGATATGTCCTCAAAGGCACAGTCCAAAACAACTTTTACGCCGGATGACAGTCTAATGAAAGAGGGCAAATACATGGTATTCGACCGTTGTTTGATGGATATTATAATTATGCTGAAATGTGGGCATTCAGTTGGAGGGGAAGTATGTGGGGAGCCATTGATTCATGTAACTCGTCAAAAAGAAGGCAGTAGCGTCAAAATACATGCCACATGTAGATCTAATCATGCATTCGCATGGAATGCACAACCAATGCTGGGGAAGCTGCCAGCAGGCAATCTACTGTGTGCAGCTGCCTCACTTTTTAGTGGGTCCAGTTTCAGAAAGTTAGAGTCTTTCTTTCAGTTTGTGGGACTCCATTTCATTTCTAAAACGCAGTACTACAAATACCAACATGATTATCTGTTTCCGGCCATTAGTGATGCTTGGAAAATTGAACAATTGTCTCTAGCAAGTACATTTGAAGGGAAACGATTCAGGCTAGCCGGCGATGGACAGTGCGACAGCCCTGGATTTTCTGCCAAGTACTGCACCTTGCACTTTCAGGACATGGATAGTAAGAACATTTTGAGTTCGGTGGTCGTGCAGGTGTCCCAATGTAAATCCTCAGTGGCCATGGAGAAACTAGGATTAATAAAATCATTGCAATATCTACAATCAAGGGGAATGCACATCACCCTCATAGCCACGGACAGACACGTTTCAATTGCCAAGACAATGAGAGAGCAGTTCCCACATATTAAACATCAATTTGATGTATGGCATGTTGCTAAATCAATCAATAAGAAAATCTCGGCTGCAGGGAAAAAAAAGGTTTTGAAAGTATTTCACAGTGGTCCCAGTCTATCAGCAACCATCTTTGGTGGAGCTCCAAAACTTGTGGAGGGTCAGTTGAAATCCTGCTTGAAAAATGGCGGTCACTGATGCACCACTGTACCAACATTCACTGATGGACAGAAAACCAACATTTCCACCAATGTGAACATGGCCCTTTGTCCACAGAGGAGGCACGGAAGAAGAAGTGGTTGATTGCATCTTCACCTACACACAAAGCCATTGAGAAGATTGTTTTCGAGAAAACTCTATCAAGAGATTTGAGGGGACTGACAAATTTCTGTCACACAGGAGAATTGGAGGTGTTCCACAATATGTGCCTAAAGTACAGGCCAAAGCGATTGCATTTCAGCTTACAGGGCATGAAACATAGGACTCTACTAGCTGTCTTGGCCCATAACGAGAATGTGGGCCGTGACAGTCTAGGACTACGGGAAATGTAGGGATGCCTCGCTACAGTACGACCTTTGGAAAAAGAACTAAGAAATGGGGGTAAAACTAGTATATGAGGCAATGGAGTTCGACTTTGTTAAAGGCATTATTGTTAGTGTACTAGAGAAGCACAGATATGGAATTTTGAGCATTTCTGTGCAGAGCACTGATACATTGCCACCAAACATTGCCACTGTGCAATGTCCACCCAAAGCAGAGCTCGTTGAGAAGTTCAAATCCTGGTTTAAATAAATCATTGTAATCTGATTGTCTTTTTGAAAATAATGTTATTGTACAGTGTGCATACAAAGTATGCTAACCCTAAACCCTCCATTCACCATCGTGGGTGGCGAACAACATGGGTGTCATCTTTGACTTCTCTCTCTATTCACCTCATATCGCTGACCATGTGAATATGTGTATGTATATATTTTTGTTGCTGTAACTAAATTTCGCAATCTCATGTAAATGCTGCGTACTGTTAACCGGGGTGAGGCTTGCGTTATTGCAAATAATAAAACAAATAAACAATAAATCTCACTTTCAACTCAACTCCTCAGGTACTTTATACTTTCCCTGACCTTCCCTCAAAAAGTCAATGGGCCTCATTACACGGACAGCGGTGGACCAAGGTCCTATTAGCACCTTGGTCCATGCCGGTAAAATACCAGCACCACCTTGGTGGAAAGGGGAATTGCCGCCCTATTCCAAGGTTGGTGGGGCGGTAATTCCCCCTTCCCCCATTGCCCTTCCCCATTCCCATTTTTGCCCCATAGGGCATAATGGGAATGGGGAAGGTGCTAATTACGGCACCGCAAATTGCGGTACTGTAATTAGCTCCCTGGTCCTTTTGCGGGTTGGTTTTTAACGCCTGCAAAAAGCAGGCGTTAAATTCTCCAACCCGCAAAGGGACCTCGTAGCAAGGCGGTAAGGTTTTACCAGTACCGGTATTTTACCGGTACCGGTAAACCCTTACCGCCGTCCGTGTAATGAGGCCCAATGTCTTCATAGTTATGGTTCTCTAGGGCTGCAAAGCTCGCGGACAACGAGGACAAAATTGGGGGCCTTAGAACGTGCCAAGCAAGGCGTTGCAGATGGGAAAGAAGCCAGTTCGCATTTGCACATTGAGGCCTAGTACAAACATGGAGTCGAAAATTCAAGTTCTCACAGATGGCTTTAGACGGGATGTTGCAAAGTAAGAATGTATGCTCATGCAGAGTGAAGGTCAGCGGCTTTGATTTTTTGCTTGTGGGCTGAAGAGGCCCGTGAATCGCACTGGCAGTATAAGGTTCTATTGTTTTTTGACCTTGAGAGACAGGGACCATGCCGAAAGGACTTCATTTGAAGGAGGGGGGCAATAACGTAAGAGACGATAAGGCTGAAAATTCTGAAACTAGACCGAGTTTCATGTTAGTTCAGTATATGAAAAATCGTTGGCACGAACACAGTGGGATTTACGGACTGCATTACGCAGAGATACAATGGAAATGGCAAATATAATGTAAGTAACTCTTTAGACGCTTTTATACCGGAATGAATGAATGAATGAATGAATGAAGAGCAAGTACAACATTTGTGGGATCGTCTTTCTACCAGGCACATGGGCATGCATGTGCCCATTCGACACGCATGTAGACAAACAGTCGTTTCTCAGTGGTTCAACGGTAAAAAAAAATCATTAGTTTGTGTGTTTCCCTCGATTTATTTCGTTAGTTTTCACATTGCTTTTAGAGCCGAACATACTCCATTGCACTATCCTCGCAAGCAAATAGTTTCAGCTCGCCCGTAAATAAATAAAATGAATAATAGTAATAAAGATCGGCTGGTGAGACTAATTTCAATTTTTATGTTTTCTAAACAGGTACATCCTACCTTATTGCCACTGCCACCTATTCCAGACCCCGTCAGATGGATTTTTCAACCGCCAGATGCAGCTTCTTGTAAACAACTGCACTACATTGACCATTTTATGGGATGATTGCCAAGGAGCCATATGCCCTTACGTGGTACTAGCGGCTAGAAGCAACATATTGACCTTTAAGGTGGCCTAGTGCCTAGTTGATGGAACAGCCTTGTGGTTTACCGTGCGTCCAAAGTGCTTCTTTTAACGAAAACCAACACCCTGTGTACCAAAAAGGAACAGCGCGTGACTCACGATAAACTTTTCCGGATTTGCAGATCGAGAGAAAAGAAAAAAAAATAATTTCCGATTTAATATGCAAATTGCAGAATATTCTCTAAACATTTAATGTCAATTAAATGTACTTTACCAAATGTACCGTATTGCTGTTTGATTTTAAAGTACAGTTTCATATTCCGAATTGTGACGCGCTTTGTTGTGAGTTGATCTGTGTCGGTTTCCGAGTTCTGGGGAATATTAATGTTTTGATAATGTCAGGCTCAGGGGCGGGGGATATGATTTAGTGCCGCAAAAGCAGGTCAGCCAGGATTATCACAAAATGGCAGCGCCCTGGTGCCTGTATTTGCTTTCCTTTAATGTACGAAAACTCGGGTAAGGTCCATAGGAAATTTTTCTAAAATCGAGCGACTTAGGCTTAAAAACACATGGCCGACCCGTGTTCCGAGTTCCCTTAGCGGGTTCCTTCATTAACGCCTAGTTTTACCAGGCGTTAAGGACGGGACCCGTTAAGGGACTTTAGAACTAATAACTGTACCGCAATTTGCAGTACCGTTATTAGTGACTTCCCCCTTCCCATTGAGCCCTATGGGGGCTCAAATGGTAATGGGGAATGGCTTTTTCAATGGGGACTTACCGGTCCCCTAAAGCTCGGAATAGACCGGTAAGTCCTCATTGAATGAGGGCAGACTCGGTACCGGTATTGGAGGTAGTCATGGCGCTAATATCGCCATGATTACCTCCATACTCGGAATGAGGCCCAATATGTCATTTCATAACACAACGCGTAGAGCTCACCTTTGATTTGTTTCCTTGTTTATTTGATTCTTGTCTGTTCAGCAACGCATTGTGTTATGAATGTATTGTCACTAAACAAAATCGCTACCTAGTTCAGTATAATAAAGAAATATTCTATGTATTTATTATGATCTTATCAAATATTTTGACTGAGGTTATCCACAGTTTGACAGATGTGCATGGGACGGGAGTGTCTTGAGTTTTGGACACTAATTGTTGCCATTGTCTAGTTGTGACTTTGTATGCCAGAGTCACGTTTTTCTACCGTGCACCCTTAATCTACGGCATTTATTCGGACTTCTATCCAACACTTATAAAACGTGCCTAACTGAGACCTGCATGCCATATCCCTTTTCATGTTATGTTGCCTGCCACAAAAAATCATGCTGCTGTACTCTGAGTGATGTTATGTTGCCCCACAAAAATGATTGTATCAATCACTCTGATTGTGTGATAGTTTTGACAAAAGATCATGTTGATCTCTGTTTTTGTTTGCCTCCAATAGAAACCCATGCCAAACTCTTTGATTGTGTCTTGCCAGCAGAAACAATTGGGTCAACCTGCGATTTTGTCTTGACTTTTGCAAAAAATCTAAATGTTGTGTCCCATGGGAAATCACGTATTGATCTCAGAAGTACTGTTGTGTACTGTCCAACAAACCAAAAATCGCCTGTCACTAAAATGCTTTTTGTTCTTAATTCCTATTCTCACCAAATAAATCATACAAAATTCAGAAGTTCTATACTTCTTCAGGAGTCCTCTATTAATTCATAAATCTATTAAAAAGGTCTAATCTAATGGTATTCAAAACATAACCGTATCAAATTCTCATAATCTCTCTTAATTGTTAAGTAATTACTCTTAGGACTCCTGGCAAGGTGGGCCATTATACGTGCACATAAATACACGCAGCGCCTTATCTCTTTGAGTGGAACATTGGCATCACGCTCAGTTTTGGCAAGAACATTCAAATGAAAGTACCACCTGAACCACAAGCAATGTAAGCTGGACTGGGAACACACATACTTTTCTAAGAGATCTTCTCAGTTTGCTGCTGGACAATGCATCCCCATCAATCAACCCTTTTCAGTGACCCAGTGTGACATCAACAACAATCTGAAGGTTCCAGCTCTTGAGTCATTCAGCGCCCACTGCTTTCAAGGCCATCTGCTGAATACAGACATACGTGTTTATTCAATTCTATCTAACTGTTCTTAGCTTCAGAGAAGTGCAATGTACCTTTCATTTTAAGCAATGGTCCCTTTTCACTTTATTTAATAAGGTTTCATGAAATAATGTATTTCATATAGCTAATTAAACAATGCCAACCTGTGCTGCCGGACATTTCCATTGTGCTGTCTCAGTGGGGTGTGGGACAGGTGAGAGAAAGCTCCCTGCACTAGTCGTTTTTTTTTTTTTTTTTTTAGTGTGGTGCAATATACACAATGCCATATTGATGCTATATTGCATAGTTTTTAACCATGCGCAAATGTCGGGATCTCGTCGAGCCCTCACATATATAATCTGCCTTTTCTTTCATTGCGTCACTTGCGAAACGCCAGTGTGAATTGCTGATTAGGTTAAGAGCTCCGACATTTTCCCTGGTAAACCCGCTTTGGAAACCCCAGTGAGCTTTACTGAAACAAAAGGCTGCCACGTGCATCCCTCGGCCGGTTTACCAGGAGTCCCGTTCAATCAATGGAACGTCAGAATGATTGAATGACTTCTCATATTCAATCTTTCAGAGGTCGTGAACTCTCTAACGCCATAATGATTAAATATGACTTGTGTTCTCTTTGGCTAAAGCAATTCATATTATACGAAAACAATCTATAACACATAGTACCAAAGTGTAATCTTAACCATGTCTGCTGTTATTCCTGAAAGGTTACTGACTCACACTGAACAATAAATTCCATGGGAGTCATATGTTTCAAATTCTTCCGATGGCTGATGCAATGCGCAGGCCGTAAATGGCGGGTGTACATATTATAATGGCTGGAAATGTCCGACCAGGCTCAAGTGTGCCGCAGTGCGCTGGTTTCGCTTACTATGGGCACATTTGGGAGAAGAAAATTAGGCAAATAGGTTTTGGGGGCTGAATGGCAGTTTATAACAATGAATTGTCTCCTTTTAAGGTGACATTGTTAGCTTTCAATAGCATTACATTCTTGAAGCCCTCAGGTCCAAGCTCTTTTGTACACTCAAGAGTGACGAATTTACTATGTTTTTCAGACGAGCAAATATTGCATTACAACTTTTCGTATAATGCAGTAATAAAATACTAGTGCAATACACAGTTTTGCAATTGAAGTACTAAGTATGAACTACTTATATAAATTTAATTTTACATCTGACACCCCTAGTTGACCTAGAACATGACACCATTCGAATATTGGTGGATAACAGCAACCCTAGAAATATCACTTTGGGCGCAGACACCTTTATTGGAATGGCAGTTGATGCTCAACATTATTCCATTGATTTAGGTAATGAGATCATTGGACCAATTCCAAATGACTGCTACAATTTTAACGACGATATCCCTCTGGAAAAGATTTTCACCAGTCAGGGGGGGGATTTCTTTGTGTACTCTTCCTGCCCTTAAGGTGTGGAAGAGGTGACTTGTGACATCAAGAAGGATGAGGTGGTATTTCGAGTCAACAGTGACTACCTCCCATCCTTGAAACCTCATGTCCAGGCCAACACCATAACAAGAAATGTCTCCACCCAGATGGAGGATACTGCTGAAATTACCAAATCCAAAGTCTTTCAAGGCTTTAAGCAAATGGTCGAACAACTAATCAACCTCACTGATTTCTCTGTGACTGGCTAGAAAAAGCAGAAGCTGAAACAGGTGTTTATGGATTTTCAGGATTTCTTTGCAGTTGACTCTTAAAACTGTGGATGCACAGAGATTCATTCAATCTCCATACCTACAGTCCCTGAGATGGCTCTAGTATTTGCAAAGCAATACTGGTTGCCTCTCGCATCTATGGAGTCGCACACAGAGATTATTAAAAACGTAGACTCCCGTGGGATAATTCGTCCAGTCCACAGTACCTTTAACAACCCGGTACTGGGGATACTCAAACCTAATGGCCAATGGAGACTTTGCGCAAACCTTAGGGAGTTAAATAAACAGGTCCACATGTCAAGATGGCCCCTTCCCTACATCGATCAGGGACTGGCCCAGATACAGGGGTCAAAGGTGTATACCACTATTGAACTGACCAATGGTTACTGGACCATACCCGTGAGTAGGGAAGACCAGTACAAGCTTGCATTTACCTTCAGGGGCAGCAGTACACATGGACCCGAACCCCCTTTGGATACCTAAACTCTGGCAATGCATTTAATATCTTCCAACATAAGGCCATGCCCGACTTGGGCAAAAGATGTCTTAATCACGAGCTCAACTGTGGAGGAATACATAGCTGAAATACGCTATCTTCTGACCCTGTTGCAGAAAGCCAGAGCAAAACTGTCCTTTCAGAAGGCACAGTGGTGTAAAACCAGCGTGAACTTCTTATGGCACAAAATCACCCCTGAAGGTCTCAGACCCCAGGCAAAAAAGGTGGAAGCATTATTGAATTAAAAGACCCTGCTACTCTATGAGTACTAAGAAGCCTTCTTTGACTCACCAATTATAGTAGAAAGTTCATTAAAGACTACGCAGAGATCACATGACCCTTGGTCCATTTATTAAAGGCCAGGGTCAAGTGAGAATGGGATCCAGAACAATCCGAGGCAGTAAAACAACTAAAGAGAAGCCTTTCCCAAGCGCCTTGTTTGGCTTACCCCATAAAGTACAAGGGGTTCTTCTTGGGGACAGGGTTCTCAAATACTTGCTTAACAGCAGTATTATACCAAAAGCACAACAAGGTCAACAAAGTAATCTCATACATGAGCAAGACTTTGTCCTCTGTGGAGGAAACATGCAATGATTGCGAAAAAGGCACTCCTGGCAATGGTGTGGGTGTTGAAGAATTACCGCCCATTCATCCAGGGGGAGCACATCATTGTCAAGACTCCTCACCAGCCCTTGCAATATCTCCAAAGTGGCCAAATCTGAACAGGAAACGTAAGTAATTCCAGAATTATTTTCTGGATTCTGTCCATGCAAGGCTTTATTGTGGAGGTGAGATATGGCCAAAACCAGAAGAGTCCCCTAGCGCAAGGTTCGGCTGACTTGCATGACTGCGCTCAAGAAAACTGTCTCGAGGACGAAAGTCTAAAGACCAAAGACAATATGGAGTCATACCTTACTCCACCGCACAAAGTCTACGAGGAAGACACGTGCCAGACGATACCCAGTTTATGTGGATGGGTGCTCCTGCCTTGTTGACAATTTATAGGGAAAAAGAACGTATGGCTGGCATTGGGAATGCCCGGGTGAATGATGCCCCAGGAACCCTCTGCTGGGTACAAAATAGGTCCTGAAGTAGTCAGGTGGCATATTTGATGGTGGTACATCAAGCCATCCTCACTGCTATACAACATCAACTCAAAGAACTGGTCATAATCACTGATTCAAATTATGGCAGGATTGGGTTCATGGAGCACCTGCTTAATTGGAAAAATTGAGACATGCTGTGTGCGAATACCAAACCGCTCACACACACAAAATTAATCCATGCAATTGATGATCTGCTAACCTACAATGAGATGGCCATCTATTGGAAAAAGATCAGCGGTTACTCCAAAATAGAGATATCAGACAAAAACAGAAATTACTTGGCTGACCAGTTAGCCAAAACCAGAGCTATTCACTGGGAACTCCTAGAAACTGAATCCCTGCTGGGGGAAATCCAGGTTGCTGCTGTCACCAGGTCCCAAACCCATGCCCAAAATGAACTCTCAACTGCCCAGTGGAGTAAAGAAACCCCAGATGCAGATTTGATTACTGCACAAAAAGAGGACCCGATTATTGGGAAATGTTATCCACATATTGAAGAACCCACGAACTTTCCTCTGCCAAAATCCGATTATATCGGGAAGGAGGATCTCTGGGTGTTGATGAAGTTTTCCAAAATGTTCCGAATGCAAAACGGTTTGTTAGTACAGAGATCCATAGCTGGATGTGACCAGTGGGTGTTACCTACCTCATTCTGAAGCCTGATATTAAGTCACGCCCATGACGTGACCACTGCTGGTCATTGAGGGTTTGATACTGCATTAGAAATCTCATACTGGCCACATATGGGCCAGGACCTCGACATATACTTAAAGGGATGTCTTGTATGTGTGCACTTCCAGCCAATTTCCCTCACACACAGAGCTCCCCTACAGAAAGGGGGAATGGCACTGCCTTTGTTGGATTTGCAAGTCGATTTTATTGGGCAAGTGATTTGTTCCTCTAGAGGAAACAAGCACATGTTGACCATGACATGCTTGTTAACCAAGTAGGTGGAATGTCTTTCAGCCCCAAATTGTAAGGCAGAGACAGCTGCCGCTCTAATGATTATTCACATCTTCTCTCATTTTGGCCTTCCCCAAAGGATTGAGTCGGACCGAGGAAGTCATTTTACCAGTGAGGTGATATGATATGATATTTTATTTATAGGTGAACTCTTTGATGACTAAGAAGTGGGAGATGCAAGGGGTAAAGAGAAAACTCCACATTGCCTACTGCCGAGCCTCGAGTGGGGGAATTAAGAGGTACAATAAAACAATTGTGGGCATCTTGACGAAGCTTGTGGCGGATTCTGGACCTAGTTGACACATCAGATTACTGCTTGTCCTGATGGCCATTTGGTCTAAATCTTCTTCTGCAACAAAAATGTCTCCATTTGAGCTCATGATGGGACGTAAAATGGTACTACCTCAGCATCTGCTCTACAGAACTCAAGAGCAGACCCTGACCAAGGTGTCCACGACCCATGAGTATATTGAACATTTACGAAAACACCTTCAGCATGCTATTTTTTTATGCTCAGTGAAATTTAGAAATGTCAGCAGAGGGGATGAAAACCCACTATGACTTTTTCAAAGACCACCAAGAAAGAGTACAAAGTAGGAGACTACCTGTACAATTTCCATTGGAACCAGACCAAAGAATGGAAGTTCTTCCCAACTTGGCCTGGTGCTTTTGAAATTGTCGATAAAATCGCACCTGTCGCCTACAAGATCCGCAACCCCAAAGGAGAAAAGACGGAAGAGAAATGGGTCCATATAAATCAGTTGAAAGCCCAGGAACCATCTGAAGAATAAAAGTAAAGAATGGAAACCCATATGGAGAAAATCACACATTTACAGGGAGTAAAAGAACTTATACTTATCAGGAATGTACCAAAAGTAATTATCCTTTCCTGAATTGTGGATGACAAGTGAAAAGTAATGTGTAACTTGTTGTTTCGTTGTCAATTGGCACCTCAATAATACCGGGGAAATTAGTACTGTATAAAATACTTAACCTCTCTTTTATTCTCGGCAGATTAATCAACTCCTTGCCTCTAAAGGTGGGAGATGGAGCTACCGGAAAGGGGGGGGGGGGTCTAGGACCAAAACCCAAAATTCGAAAAAGAGTGGAGTTCAGACCAGAACACCACTCCCTCGGGACGGGGAAAAGAGCGGATGTGCTCTGATAAGGCCAAAGCCCAAAAGAAACAGAAACCCTACTCTCTCCTTGCTCTTTTCTCTGTATAACTGGAATCAAAGAGTTAAGAGGGGGGGGCATGAGGGTTAAAATATATCCACTGAATGAAAGAAATAAAGAATCCAAGCCTGTATTTAAGAGTGAAGCTGACTGGTGCGATCCATTGGAAAATGCAGGCCAGTCCCTAAACACTACTGTTTTCTGACTTAAGTTCTAGTACATGAACATAAATGGGCCTATTTCAACGTTACAAAAATGAACAGGTGCTCGAGTGAAGGAAAATGTACCTAGAAACTTTAAAAGTGTTGGGTGTACCCAATGCATGGCAAAAGACATATGTGCCAGAAAATGCTGTTTTACTAAACACATGGAAAGCTACGATTTCTACCTAAAGAGACAGATAGCAGCATATACATTATCTTTAATGTTGCACAATATTGTGATCCAGAAATCTAAAGTGAAGCCAAGTTTTTTGAATTTCTAAGAAATAAAAGAACCTCCTTTTCTTCATCCCAAATGGCAATATGCAAAGAGAAGGGCCCACTTGCTTTCAAGGTGAACATGGTTTTCTCATATAACTGGCCTGTGTGTGGGCAATCCAGAAGTGATACTCATGTTTTTTGAAACTGTGAGATTAAGAAATATATTACACATGGACAGAAGGCCTGTATGCCTTATACAATGCTTCATGTAAAATGTATTGGGCCTCACCACGACTTTGGTGGTAACCCTTAAACCCACCGGCGGTAAGAGCGTGAATTTTCCCCATTGAGCCCAATGGGGAATGGGGCATTCCCGAATGGGCTCAATGGGGAATGAGGAATTACGTTACCGCCGAACTCGTGATCCGGCGCTATTAGCGCCGGGGAGTTCGGCGGTAGGGCTAATACCGAGTACCGCCGGCGTTACCACCAAAGTCGTGATCAGGCCCATTGTGTGTGAGTTAAAATCAATTTCTTGCAGAATTGTATATGCAGCTGGGCCTTTCTACGGAACTGGAACTTTAACCTCAAAGACCTTTCCTCTGCTTGTCACGAGAGGGAGGTCTGGTTGTCAACAATAAATCATGCTAATTGCTTAAAAATACAAAGAAATACATAGCTCGAGATTGAACCATGGTGGAAATGGATAAAGCCCTACCTGTTTTTTCAGCAGAAACGACCTTAAGGTCACAACTCCCATACAATGTGCATTAAGCTATAGACAGGACGCTTGGGAAGTCAAAGTGGGATAGGCTAAGATAAATATCAGCCAGCATCTAGCAGAGGTTTAATTAATAGAAAAATACATTTTATTGCATAAAAAGGGCAGCATATATGCCCCAAAACTCATTATAGACTTTTATTAAAGGTGAGAGAAATCTCCTTTAAACCATGCTAAAATGATTTTTGTGTGATTAACACAGCATAAATTATTAAGAAAAATCTGATTAAGGCCTTCCAATAATTCTGTGAAGATTGACATTTGATGAGGTGATCAGTCATGGAAGTAACATGGGAAATATGAATTGTCATATTTTTTACTGGTGTGGCTCCTGAGTATCATCTGATTTGCCTTAAAATGTACTTCCTAAAAATATGTCCAACCCTGTAAAGACTTGAAAAATCAGGGTACTTTCTATGTTGATAGAGGAGAAGGGGGAAGAGATTAATCTCCTGAAAAAGAAGCGGTCTGAATATACCCAGACAATACAATTGTCACGCTTCGTCCCTGGAAGCGTTGGCATCAGTGGAGGCTGGGAGGTATTGTGCACTCTAACCGGCTGCAGCAGACTAATTTACACCTAAAATGGCTGCCGTGTGTTTATAGGTGGCAACTTCCAGATACGCTTTGCATTGTATCCGTCTAAGGACCCTCGCTGCTTGTGCGTCTTGTCCATCTTATCGCTTTTTGCTTCTACTCGCTTGCTTATCATTACTCTGTTTTCCTCTGTTCATTTCTCTACTTCATCTACTTCAGCTCGCTGTCTTTGTCCTGTAGCTTTCGGTTCTTTCGCTTCTTAGATGTAATCTGTTACTTTTGTTTTGTGGCTGTACCGGCTCTGCAGTACTTTCCGGATTCAGTTTATCTTCTTCCTGACTTCTATCTGAGCATTAATTCTTTTTGGTCATTGACCGTAACTATTTACTCTTTTCCATTTTCATCTCGGGGCTTTCGCCCACTCTAACTATTCCTATTTTTCATTCTTACCTGTGTTATACTTGCTCCTGTACCTTCATTTTTCTTCTGCGATACTCATCAAGTTTTGTAGCGTATCGCCTTCTTCCTGTTGGATTCATCTATCCTTTATTCTTTCTTCAGGGTGCCTTTTCTACGTGAACTACTCAGCACCCTAATTCTTATCTTACCTTTCTGCTGTCTTCAGTCCGTGTTCGGTATCTTGTTTTTCCAACACCTGCGACAAGATTCCTAAGGGAGAGATTGACAAGGCTGTATTCTCTTCTGTCAAAGGACTGGATACCAGTCCAAGGCCACTGTTTTTCAGGGGTGAACTGTGGAGGAGCTCTACTGTGGAAGAGGGAAGTCACATTTCTCTCCTGAGACTTAAGAATTCCAGCATCAAAAGCATCACCTCTGCAGTCAACCCAGAACTGTTATCCTACCAGGGTTTTTTCTGACACATCAGCTTTTTCCCTGGACGTTTTTGGGGGCTTGCTCCTCTGAGTCCCCCTTGATCCTGTCTCCCTGCAGGTCAAGGTGGCCTCCGAGGGAGCTTGCCCTTACTTGCATGAGGAAAAGGAAAGAAGGATGAAAGAAACTAAAAGGAATCAAAAGAAAAAGGTATCGGAGATCTTAGAAGAAGAATCAGGTGAGTAGAGGGAACGGGGAGGTGCAACAGACTTTGACAAAAATCCTCACAGAAGGAAAATTAGTCCCTTTGTGAGGAGAACAAAGGACTCAGAGACCGAATATTGGCACAAAATAAAGTGCTAGAAGCTACTCAAGCACTGGTGTCAGAGTTGCAGGCCTCTATATATCACCAAGAGATAGGGGCTGAGAAAAACAAATTTGAGAGGCTGGAAAAGGAAATACCAAATACAAACAGGCTTTGAGGTACCCTGACCAGTTAGAGTATGGAAATGCACCCTCCGTTCACAGAGTGATTACCTCTTTACCAAGGACCTCAAGCCAACACACCACCTCATATGTACAAGGTGCAGCCAACTTTGTCCCTGCCAGGTTTCAAGAACAGGGAAACATGAGGCAGCTGGACTGAACCAGGCCTAGTCCCACTGAGCCCGAAGACCAGTCCTTATCAGATATTGACAAAAAATAATAACCTAGCATGTACTTCTGACCAGGAGGGCTCCTATGATGAAAAGATCAGGGAGTTGGACTGGCAGAAAATGAAGTTACAAATGGACTACCTGGTCTGCTTCGTGAGTCCAGGCCTATATGGTTACAATACCTTTATCTTCCAGCAACCCCCACCTTCCAAACATCAATTAACTTGACCCCTATGAATTGAAGGCCAGTGGCAGGGAATGGGAACACAAGTGGAAAATCGTTTTGGGTTCTGATAGAAAAATGCACTCTTTGGAAAAGGGATTCAATGGGAAAAATGTTTTGCCACACATAAAAAGGACAGGCAGGGTTTTGTGGTTTGGGTCAGACCACAATGGGAACAAAGGGGCATTTTCGTTTTTTCCACCTCACATGCAAAGGAAAGACAAAGCTTCACACTTCTGATTTAAATGAAAGGGATCAATAGGGAATTTCATTTGGCACCCTGAACACTCACTGGGAAACAGGGTTTTGTGATCGCTTTCTTTTGAATTCAGGACCCCCCTTTCTGTACTAAAGTCAGGGGTTTTCGTACAAATAGTCAATCAAGTCTTTATGTCTATACCAGCTCGAAAACACACCAGGAGGAGCCTGTAAATTTCAAATGCTAACACAACACATCCTGTGATTTTTATAGTGGAATTCATTGATTTACTTTAATTACATATGCTAAGGATCTACACGACCAAACAGGATATTTTGCTATGGGGAAATAACTAGATCAACACTTGGGAAACATGCAGGGCCTACACAGTCTATGGCTTTGGGATGCAAGATTTGGGGTCTCTTTACTTGGGTGTTTCTCGCAAGAGTTCAGCAGCAGGTTATCTCCTGGAATAAAGTGAAAAAGCCCAGTTCTAATGAAAACTGGTCCTCTTATAGGGCAAATAACATCACAAACTTGTCATGATTTCTGCGGAAGGGATTGGTTGGTTCTCTCAACCCGCCTCTCACCTATGTGCTAATAGGACAAGAAGTTGTGGCGTGTGGGTTAGGAAAGCTAGGGGAGGAGAAAGCTTTGTCGTCACAAACTGACAAGTGGGTTTTACATGTTTAAACTCTGATAATCTATCAACATGGCTAATACCCTGATTTTTCAAATCTTTACATGTATGGATTTATTTTGAAGAACTACACTTTAAGGAAAATCAGATGATACTAATCCGAAGTCGGCATGCCCTTCCTATGCAGATATACAATTTTTCTTCATTTACTGAGGAGCCACATCAGTGAAAAATATGACACTTCATAGTTCCCATGTTACGTCCCACCAAGTTTCAATCTTCACAGAATTATAGGAAGGCCTTAATCAGATTTTTTAAAATAATTTATGCTGTGTTAATCCCGCAAAAATCATTTTAGCATGGTTTAATTGAGATTTCTGTCACCTTTAATAAAAGTATTGAACAAGCTTGGTGGCATATACGTTGCCCTTTTTATGCAATAAAATGTATTTTAATATTAATTAAACCTCTGCCTCACAGGCCTCACTCACTCTTCTAGCCCCCACCTTTTTTTAGGTTTGATTTATCCTTAAACATGTGAACAGCCAGAGTATGGCTCATGTTTATCTTAGAATATCCCTCTTTGGCTTCTCAAGCATCCTGGCTATAGCTTAATGAACATTTTATGGGAGTTGTGACCTCAAGGTTGCTTCTGGTGAAAAAACAGACATGTCTTTATCTATTTCCACTGTGGTTCACATCTCGGGCTGTACATTTCTTTGTATTTTTAAGCAATGAACATGATTGATTGTTGACAACCAGACCTCCCGCTCCGGGACAAGCAGTGGAAAGGTCTTTGATGTTAAAGTTCCAGTTCAGTAGAAAGGCTGAGCTGCATGTACAATTCTGCAAGAAATTGTTTTTAACTGACACGTAATGCATTTTATATGAAGCATTTCATAAGGCCTTCTGTCCTTGTCATGTGTCATGTATTTCTTTAATCTCACAGTTGCAAAAGACATGAGTATCACTTCTGGATTGTCCATACACAGGCCATTTATATGAGAAAACAATGTTCACCTTGAAACCAAGTGGGCCCTTCTCTTTGCATACTGTCATTTGCGTCGAGGAACATGATGTTCTTTTATTTCTTATAAATGCAGTAAGCTTGGTTTCACTTTACATTTCTGGATCACCATATTGTGCTGCATTGAAAATAATGTACATGGCGCTGTCTCTTTAAGTAGAAAGTGTAGCTTTCCATGTATTTAGTAAAACAGCATTTTCAGCCGCATATGTCATTTGCCATCTATTGGCACATCCAGCACTTTTTAAGTTCCCAGGCACATTTTCATTCACTCGAGCGCCTGTTCATTGTGGTAAAGTTGAAAGAGGCCCATTACTTTTCATTCCCTAGGTCTTAAATCAGAAAACAGCAGTGTTTTGGGACTGGCCTGCCTTTTCCAATGGATAGCACCAGTCAGCTTCACTCTTAAATACAGGCCCAGCCTCTTTATTTCTGGCATTCGGGGGCTATATTTTACCCCACAATACAAACAGGCCCACCTGGGGCCTTGATGCAAAGGCTAACAAAGGAGAGAGGAAATCCAAACACACTTTCATATGTGGTGTGTCAACCTGATGCCAGCTCCGGTGCTCAGTATCACTTGACAGTGAAATGTTATGTTTGCACTGTGTGTTTAATATTGTCAACCCTGTAGGGAGACCACATTCAAAAGGTAGGAGTATGTGGTTTGGCAGAGCCAGAATATCTGGTCTCACCATAGCTTCAAGGGAGACCTGCCGCTTTAATCAGGGACAGAGACAGCTCCATTAACCTGAGGGACCATTTGATCCACAACAGATAGAAAGATGGTCAGGACTCAGTATTGCATGTTTTTACCCCTTTACTTTTCTGTTGCACAGCACTTTGGTTATGACCTCATGCAAATAGTAAATTGTTGTTGCGGAACCAGGATTTGTTCAGTAAAGTAGGCTTGGCCTACACCAATCCCTGTGATCAATTGTGCTTTAAATGAGGGCACAGCCCCTCTTTTGTTAGATCATAGTTAAGGCTTCACCAGAAGGAAGAACTCATCATTTAACTGTGACTGAAGTTGCTGTCTGCCTTACATCTTTTCCCAGTGAATGTAGGCCCCAAGAAGGAAGCAAGATCCATCTCCTAAACATCATTGATGTGAATGGACCTAAACAGATGTGCAGGGTCTTTCAAGTCAACCGGCTAAAATCCCATTATAGCTAGAGTGAACTGGTCATGGCATTAGTGATTGATGGAGAGACTAGGGAGGGGACCAATCCCATCCCAGACCTCCTGCACACTGAAGCCACAGATGGGTCAGTTGAAGGTGTCAACCTTGCAACAGAACTGTCAGAATGGCAATTGACAGACTGTTGCCATTTGTGGACCCATGATGTGAACACTGGCAACAGTAAGCCGGTGAAGAGTAGGATTCACAGGATGTCGAATAAGTTTGGGGGCACCATCAAGGAGGAAGTTTCCAAGATGCTGCTCCTAATAATGATAGAGCCATCCCACAGCCCCTGGGTTAGCCCAGTGGTACTGGTCCCTAAAAAGACCAGTACCACTGGTCAGGCCACTTACTATGTCTAGATGGGATTCATCATTTCCAGGCATTCCCTTCTATATTTCCTCTCTCTGTTCCCTTGTCACGTGAGCCTGACTCCCCCTCGCTCACCTGACTCGGGACCATTGTATATACCACATTCCTAACAAACTTGGTTCTTTTCAACACAATGGGCCTCATTACGAGTATGGCAGTAGCCATGCCGCTATTTGCGGCATGGCTACCCCCATACCGGGTCCGGCTTCTCTGAATGGGGAAATACCAGGCCATTCCGACCTTGGAGGGCCCAGTAATACCCCATTCAGGGAACCCAGACATGGCACATCCCCATTCCCATTTGAGCCATCATAGGGGGCAATGGGAATGGGGAGGATGCAAACAACGGGCCCGTTAATGACGGGCCCGTTGTTTGCATCCTGGTCTGCTCGCGGGACCCGCTAAGGATGCCTGGTTTTACGAGGCATCCTTAGCAGGTCCCACGAGGAGACCTCGCAATGGGGCGGTAGAGGGATAACGGGGCTGGCATCCCTACCAGCCCCCTAATCCCTCTACCACATTCCTCGTAATGAGGCTCAATGTTCTATTATCTGCCTGCCACTTCAGTTGCTGGGCGTGGTCTTCTTTCTTCCTGTGTAGGACATATCCTTGCAGTTGTGTCAACGGTTGGAGTTTCTCTCGCAGTCCATACTTGGTATTTGCCATTACTGGGGGTTCTGCTTCATTTTGGCGTAAATTCCTGTTACTATTGGTACTCGTGACCTAGGTGTCTCCTCTTGCAGGCACATGGCATTGCTGGTTTCTGGGTGTTCACTGGCCGGTTCAGGCACACCTCTCCTCTCGCCCTCTGTCTCTTCCATAGTCGGGGCACTTTGCAGAAGTGCAATATGTTCTGTGTTACCACCTCCTATCCTCTGGTGGTGGTCACCATGCTGTCATTGGAATCAAGTACTATCCAGGGATGTGATTCGAGAGGACAGCGTCATCTTCTTTGGAGGCACCCGTTTTTTTTCACCAACACTGTATCTCCTACATGTAGTTCTCTGCTAAGCGACCCAACGGACTTGGCTCTCTTTGTCATTACGTTGTTCTCTCCTTTCTTCAATGATCGGGTGTGCGGTTCAAGCCCTACCCAGCTTGGATACATTGGTAGTTCCGCCTGAATAGGTACTCCAAACATTAGTGCCACTGGGCTGACTCTTGTGGAGGTGTGCAGTGTCTGTCTGTGGGATCGCAGGAAGCGCTATAGCACCGGTAGCCATGGTTGTTGTTGGTTCTTCGCAATCCTTATTGTTTTGTTGAGGTATCCCATGAACCTTTCTGCATCTCTGTTCTCCTGCAGCCAGCAGGGGCTAAGCCTTCGGTGTTTGATGTTGAGGTTGCTCATGAATTGTTTCCGTTCACGGCTGGTGAATGGAGGCCTATTGTCACTCTTCAACATTCGCGGTATCCCATGTATGGCAATCACCTTTTCTAGCGCCATGAACCTTTCTGTGTCTCCATTTGCCTGCAGCCAGCCGAGGCTAATCCTTCAGTGTTTGATGTTGAGGTTGCTCAGGAATTCTTTCATTTCACGGCTGGTGAATGGAGGCCCATTGTCACTCTTCACCTTTTGCTGTATGCCATATATGGCAATCACCTTTTCTAGCACAGTTATGACTGACAGGGCGTCTGTGGAGTTGATATACTCGACTTCTGGGTAACTGCTGAATTCATTGATCAGGACAAACCGGAACCCCTCTCTGGCAATGGTGCAGAAGTCCACACTGACTGATTACCACCTTGTGTTGCTACTGGGTGCACTTATGATTGGTTTAGGTGCCATTTGTCTCTGTCAAGACTGGCACGCTGCACAGGTTTCAAAAGCTCTGTCCCTCTGTTTTGTATTTTTGGCATCAACGCTCTGGACTTCACATATGCCTGGGATTTCATGACAACTTGTGGACCTTGTGTGCTAGTTTTAGGGCTCTCTCATCTGGTGCTTCTGGCAACACAATTATATGTCCTTTTAAAATGATCCCTTCATCCGATACAGTGAGTTCATGTCTGATTCCAAATAGGTTGTGCAACTTCTGCGCCGCTGTGGTGCTGTGTGCTACCGCGGATAGGAAGTTCTTCCAGTCACCTGACTGAATGAAATGGTGTGTTTAGTGCGTTGTAGACAGTCATCTGTTGCAGTTTCTTCAGCTATTTCTTGTAGTTTCACGGTCTATTACTTGACACATGTGTTCTTTCTTCTGGTTCAACAGCGTGTTCTTTCTCTTGTGCGGTGGCCAGCCGGGGATGGCAGGACAGGTATTCCGCAGGGCTGTTGGCACCGACTCTGTATGAAACCTCGATGTTGAATGGCTACAGCTGCAGTATCCACTTCTCCAAGCATGCTAGAGAGTGAGCAGCTGAGCCTTTAAAAATGGGTTTTAGGGCTTGTGGTCCGTGAAGACTCTTGCAGGTTGACCCATGAGGTAGACTTGGAAATGTCAACATCCCCACAGTATTGCTAGGGCTTCTTTTTCTATGTGGGTGTAGTGCTGTTCTGTTTTGGTAAGGGTTCGGCTGGCAAAAGTCTGTGCCTTCCTGGTCTATTTGAGTAAGCACAGATCCTAGTCCTACTGGACTGGCATCCACTAGTAGCTCTGTTGTATGGTTAGTGTCAAAGAACGCCATCTTGGTGGTGCTTGATAGGGAGTCCTTGATTTGTTGGAAGGCCTATTGGTGGTGTTTGGATCATTTCTACTGAATTTCATTTTGGGTCAATCTTCTTAGGGATGAGCGATTGTTGCTAGGCCTGGGATAAACCTTGCGCAGTAGGTAGCCATTCCCATAAAGCTCCTGATTTCCGACGCTGATGTGGGGGACTTGGCTTCTTTAATGTCTTACGCCTTGTTAGGGTCGGGTGACACACTTTCTGCTTTGAACATGTAGCCAAAGAAACGTAGTTTGCTCCTGCCAAACTCGCATTTCTCGGTGTGCAAGTTGAGGCTGGACTCTTCCAGGTGCTGCAGGATGGCAGCTAAACGCTTGTAGTGTTCTTCCGTAGTTGTTCCATAGACAAGGGTATCGTCAGTGTTGTTGGTAGTGCCTGCTAGGCCGTTCAGCACTTTCCTTATCTCATTCTGAAATATCTCTACGGCCGAGGATATTCTGAAGTTTAGGTTCTTGTACCTCCTGAGGCCTAGCTGAGATGAAAATGCTGTTATGTAGCATGACTCTCCGGCCAGGCATATTTGGTGGTAGCCGGAGTGCAAGTCTAGTTTACTGAATATTTTTACTCCAGTTAGGTCTATGATTATCTCATCTATTGTGGGGGTCACATGATGCTCATGTCCTATGGCCATATTTGGCAGCCGCATGTCCATACAGATCCTTAGTGCCTTCGGTTGCTGTGACTTCTGGGCAACGACCATAGGGGATACCCACGGTGTTGTACCTGATGTCTTCTCGATGATTCCTTGTTCTTCTAGTTTCACTAACTCTTTCTCCACTGCTTCTTGCATGTAAAAAGGAACTTGGCGGCGCCTCAATGCCTTGGGATTGATTGGGTTAATATGTAGTTTGCCCTTTCCTCCTTTGAGGCATCATATGTATTGGAATACTTTTTTGTGTTTCGTCAGGTGTGTCGATGCTGAATGCAAACTTCATGAGCTTCAGCTTCTCAGCAGTTCGGCAGCTCAACAGTGTCGTCAGACCTACATCAACTACATATATGCTGGCTCGATATGTTGTCCAATTGTGTGATAGGTCGGAGCGGAATGACCCTGCTACTGATAGTTGCTTTTTACATCCATAGGACAAAGAGTTGTACTTGTTTTTCTTTAAGTTGGGGCATTGGTTCGATCCTCTTGAATTTTAGCAGGGGCATGACATTTATCATTGCTCCCGGTGTCTATGATGACTTTGGTAGGTTTTCCATCAAACCGGATGGTGCATGTGGGTTTTTCTGGACTTTTTCCATTTTTTTATTCTACAGGGGTTTAATGGCAGATATCGTGTGTAGTCATTCACAGTTCTTTTTCTGACGACTGCAGCGTCTCTCCGGGGAAACTTCTTCCTCTAAGGAGACGTCTGTGTTGATGCTACTGGGTGATCACCATACTGCAGCGATGGCTCTGGCTTTGCCTTTCCCTTTCTGCCTGCTGCTTGAGGTATCTGGTTGCTCTGCTCCTCTCAGGGAAGGTGGGTTGAGGCAAACCGCTGCAAAGTGATTTAGCCTCTTGCACTTCTGGCAGTGGACTCCTAGGGCTGGATACGGTTCACCTCTGTACCAGCGACCCCCACAGCATTTGCAGGATTCTCAGGGGTTTGGTGCTCACCCTGGCGTGGCGTTGTTGGGTCATCCTCCTTCTGGTCTGCCCCTGACTGCCGCAATTTCATCCTCCTTGTGGATGCTATCAAGGGGTAATCATTGCATGGTAGCTTCCATGGCGGCTACTTTGTCATCTGTGTGTTCCCTTAACCTGCCCATGGCCAGGATCTGGTCCAGAAGGATGTTCTTCTCTGACAACATTGCCCTGCTCAGTTTATCAGACAATAATCCATTGATAACTTGCATGTGGATGGTGAAGTCTTCATCTGGGAATTTGCAGCCTAGTGCCATTTTCCTGTGTCGTGTGTGGAAATCATCAATGCTTTCCTTGGCTCTCTGCCTGGTCATGCAGAATAGAAAACGTTTGTAATCGGGGTTTAGTTCAATTTTTAACGTGTTGTTCAGTGCTGATTTTGCTATAATGTGTCGTCTATCACTCCTCTGTTAGATAACGTGTTGAACAGCCTCAATGCTAGAGCACTGACATTCAACAGTAGCAGCGTGCACTATTTCTTCCCTTTTGTTATCTCCCTGGCTTGCATGTTAAGTTAAAATTGTTGAATCCATATCCCCCACCTGAGAGCATATGGGTCAAAAGGCCTCATGAACGTTTTCTGCATGGTATCGGGGCCTTCTGTCCTCATGTAGTGGTCCCTGGGGTTTCTGCTGCTGCTGCCTTCTCTGGTGGGGCTGCTATGAGGGCTTGCCATGTGACCTAGAGGTTTGTGGGAACGTGGGTTTACCTGACCTGTTCCCCAGTGTGCTGATAACACTTTCCTTTTGGCTTCCAGGGTGTGTGCCCCTCTCCCCTGCTCTCACCTTGGAGGAGCATTGCTCAGTGCTCCACGGCTTCAGTCTGGGCTGTCTCACTTGGTTTTTGCACCTTTTCTTTTGCCGGTGCGTGTCCCGTTGCAGCCAGCAGTATGAAGGTGAGTTATAGGGGGGGCGCCACCTGTGGCACCGTTCCGCTCCTCGTCACCAGTTTGATGATGACAGCCCCGACCTTGTGCTGAGTACACAGAGGTTGTGTTAGTGGCAATTCGCACTCGCATGTTATCGCTTGCTGCAAACAAAAGAGACACATCAGGCTGCTTACTGTCCCTCATTACAAGTCATGGTGGATGGCGGAATTACCGCCCCATTCCAAGGTGAGTGGGGCGGTAATTCCCCATTCACCATTTGCCCTTCCCCATTCCCATTTTTGCCCCATAGGGCATAATGGGGATGGGGAAGGCGCTAATTACGGCCCCGTAAATTACGGGGCCGTAATTAGCACCAAGGCCGCTTAGCGCCTTGGACTTTAACACCTGCAAAAAGCAGGCGTTAAAGTGTGAATCAGGCGTTCAGGGTTTAACGGCGCCGACGCTCTTTACGGCGCCGTTAACCCCTTAACGCCTGACTTGTAATGAGGGCCAATGGGCGTCATTACGACCCAGGCGGTAAGTTACCGCCTGGGCCGTGACTTTACCACCATGGCGTAAACTACGTTTACGCCATGGTGGTTGGCGGACTTACCGCCCCATTCCGACCTAGGCGGGGCGGTAAGTCCCCAATCCCCATTTACCCTTCCCCATTCCCATTTTTGCCCCATAGGGCATAATGGGAGTGGGGAAGGCGTTAATTACGCCACCGTAAATTACGGTGGCGTAATTAACTCCATGGTCCCTTAGCGCCATGGATTTTAACACCTGCTAAAAGCAGGTGTTAAAAGCACCATGGCGCTAGGGGACCTCGTAATCAGGCGGTAAGGGTCGGCGCTGTTAACGCTGCCGTAAACCCCTTACCGCCTGAGTTGTAATGAGGCCCAATGTGTCTAGATGGGCTTCACCCTTTCTGTGCATTCCCCGCTTTATTTCCTCTCTCTGTTCCCTTGTCACGTGAGGTTCCTAACCCTCGCTCACGTGACTCAGGAATATTGTATACACCGCAGTCATGTGATGAATAAATGATTATCATGCTGCATTGGGCAACAATGTTAGCATGTACTGCCTTGCATAATGGTCCATGCTCTTTGGAGGCTGCCGCATTCACCTTCAAGGGCTGTGGACGAATTAGTTCAGAGATAACACAAAGCACGGCCACATTTTGTGTAGAAGGCCAGCAAACGAGAACTTTTTTGGAGACTGATTTAAATTGTTTTATGTTATTATGCCGTGCTGTGTTATGGTATATTATTGCTTGCTTCTATGCCGCCCAAAAGTGTAGTCATGAGAGTGCTTAAATAGAGGTTAGAGGTCCCCTAGGGGTACAAAATTAGGGTCCTGAGTGGGAGAACAGACTGCTGTCATCCTCAAGCCGTCCCTATAACATACCCACTGCCCTACTAGGCGCTGGCAGTGCTGGCAGAGCAGAGGGGCATGTTAAAGAATATTCTATTTCTAGCTTTTTTCTCATAATAGATCGAAAATGTTTAAAGAATTCTTGCGGTGCCATGCACGGTAGGCATGCAATGTGGACTAGTGGTAATGGAAATAAGGTTGCTTTGAGGGGATGCAGCAGGGCTAGTTTGCAACCCGAAAAGTTACCCATGTTTATTTGTGGATCATCGAACAATTTGATTGGTCACCCTTTCATAAAATGCAACTCACCTCTACCGGCCTTTAACTATTATTGTATGAACTGTTGTTGTTGTTGTGTGGCAATTGCTATGCAGTTTTGTTTCATACGCTTACATCTGCTGTATGTGTTAAAGTTGTGTGCCCGGCTTTTGTATAGGTCCATCCGTGGGTGGTAAGGATTGTTGGCCACTTGTGTAGGTTTGTGGTGGACTGAGTGATTAGTGCATCTTTTGTGGCCATACTGCCATTCTCTTGTCTGAGGCATGTTGTGAATGTCATTAGCTTTGTGAGGTTGTCCTTTCAGCTTTCAGGCTTTTGTTAAGGGTAGGGTGTTCTGTGTCTTCTGCTATATACAAACATGTCAAAGTGCCACGCTGGGAAAAAGTATCCCATAACTCTTTTCTATTTGTGTAACTGCCGGCTATCTTGGCATGAGCATGTAACCCTGATTCCCATACAAAATGTAAAATCCTTTATCTACTGTTGTCGTAATGTGGTGTATCTGTGGCTGCTAAATATAATGCAAGGAAAAATAAATCCCTGACTTTTCATCACTAGCTAGTTTTTGATTATTATTTTAAAAATAATGTAACGTTCCTGAATGACATTGCCTCTGTCTTATATCAAGTACTTGTTAATTGTGTGAAACGTGCGCTGTATTCCATCAGTGTCTAACAGGAGAGGACCGGTAGCTGTTGCATGTACGTATATAAAAGGCGAAATGAGTCATGAGAAACTGGGAGGATGTTTATAGTGCAGTTTAATGTGCATTTTCAATGTGCTGGCATGATGAGCCATCACTGGCCAACATGCTCTTGCTCATCTTAATGGGCGCATTACTTAAATCTAATCATTGCCCGTCTGTTCCTTTCTCTATTTACAGTTCAGAAAGTGTGTGTTAATGATTCACATATTAAGTGATATTAATGTTTCCGAAGCTCAACGTTTACAGGAGAATGTTGCGCTTCCACATGCGCCCACAAGATGGCTTCACATATTGACAAGCACATGTACTCATGGTAGTGTTAACATCCCTCACTTAAGAGTGCATTGTAGTAGTGTCTGTGTTGTGTTAGTAGGATACATGGCATTACACAGACATTCATGTTTTTAGAAGTAGGACCATTCTGCGTTCATTGTAAAATCATAAACATTGTAATAGGATGAATAATACACTGCAGGCAAGGGGCATTCATTCTCAACAGCATGGTGAATGAACAGCAGTTATGATATGATATGATATGATATGCTAGTTTATTTGTGTAGCGCCTATGCACGATGGGCCTGATTCACAGAAGTGTTTTATAATGATGCAACCCCATGGGAAAATGCTCTGTGAATCAGGCCCATTGTGTTTCAAAGTGCTTCAAGGCAAGGGAGGGAACAAGGGAAAAATACAAACAGTAAACATTCTGACATGGCCTTGAACGATAACAATGTGAAATTAACTATCGTATTTGGCCTGGCGACATTTCAGATAGTGCTATAGGGCGTTTGTAGCACCTTTCACCATTGGTATGATCTCAACGTGATGTGGGTTGAACGCCCTGGGGGACCGTAGTCCAGGTCAGTGGAAAAACAGGGTGGTAAGTAGTGCGTGTGTGCACTCAGTATGTGTGCAGCTAGAATGAGATTTTGTGCTGGGTAGCTGCATTGTAATGCTAGGAGTAGTGTGGAGGTTGTGTGAGACCAGTACTGTGACTGCAGCTAGGCCGAATTGTCTTGGTTAGCTGCATTCTAGCATAGGAGATGTTTGTATGTGAGATTATGTGTGCAGCTAGGCAGATTTTTTCGTGGAGTATAGCTGCGTTCAAAAGTTCGCTGAGGGGTGCATGGTGGTGTATTATGATGTGTGCAGCTATGCCGAAGTTAATCATGGGGGATAGCTGCATTGTATTGTTTCTTAGTGCAGTGGAGAAAGTCAGCATATTGGTAGGTATGTGTAAGTTTCTTTGCAGTTGGAAGAAGTCCCCTGTAAGTATAAGGGTGGTAAAGAGGTGATAGGTGTGGAGCCTATTAAGCAAATGGGGAAATTCGCAGTGAGCAGAAGGAGATAGCAGAGGGGGCCAGGGAGTATGAGGGTATGTATTCCTTTATCTTAGTGGCATTTGACACAGAGGTGCAGTGCTGTCTCGGGCTGTTCTACTATATTATGCCACAATTTAGGGCTGATTGCAGTAAGCTGCGATGCAGCACACCGATTTTTTGTTTTCTTTCCAATTAGCATCTCATTGATGGAAGAGTTAGGGAGAACCATTTTGGAGCCTGGGGATGAATGGGAAGACATGATCCTAGAGTGTGTCTAGGGCGTCCTCTGCCTTGTGGCTGGAGCTTGGATATGAATCTGCGATACAGGGAGTGTGTGTCTTTGCCTGATGGAAGGAGGAGCTGATATTCTATGTGTTCAAACGATTGTCTGCATTTTACCAGGGAAGCACACCAGCTAAGAGACCCAAGAGTGGCCTGGAATTTTCAATCCCTTGCCAGCATGAAAGGATTGTTCGCATTTTTGGGGTGTTCGGGGAATCCCCTGTCCCTTAGACCATAAGGCTGAGGTCTTCAACTTTTGCCTTTCCTTTTTGGACTACAACTCCCATTAGACCTAACCAGCATAGTCAATGGTACAGTAACATTTAAGTTGTTGTCCTAAGCATCTTGAGAGCCGCAGTTTGCATTCCTCTGCCGTATGGTACGTGGTGGAGAGGGAAGTTGTGTATTGCATGCCTCTTCCATAGGGTATGTAGTGGGAAGGAACGATACGACTCTTCTCCAGGTACAATCCTTGCTGCTGAAGGTGTTTTCGAGGTCGCTGAGGACAATGGAATGGTTGAAGACAGAGAACAGGGCAAGCAGGGTGAGGACAGCAGGAACGTTCTTGTCAAGAGGCTGCAGAAGAGTATCCCTTAGACAGTGAGAATGGTAGATATGCTTCCGCTCATCCGCCAGAAACCTACTTATTTGTCTTGGGTCAGATTGTTGTGTTCAGTATTGGCCTGGAGTTGGGAGACGTCCATCTATTCCAGGACTGAAGGGTCAATAGTTTGCCTGGACAGCCGGATCATCTGAAAATGTTGCAGTTCCTGTTAAGATTATGGGGAAAAATGCCCACCAGAAAGGAGCTATTGCAAAAAATGGGCAACAATGATGATGATTAATAATTTGTAATTAATATAGTGCTTTCACCCAAGCGCTGTACATACAATATTTACATTTAGCATCCACCCAAAGCTGGTACTCAATTATCGACCTCAGAAAGATGAAATACTGAGTTGGCTTGGCTGGGATTCGAACCTGAAACCTGGAGATCACAAACAGATCGCAGCAGTGAGGGCTCAACCCGCCCAGCTATCTTACCAGGACAACAAGGGGCCCAAGGTGTCAATATTGTTTTTGATAATATAATCTGGGCAATTGAGAATCTGATAAAATGAGGCTGTAATTTTCCTTTCAGCAGTTATTATGTCCATGGGATTGACTGGCATAAACAATCCGGTTCCAAAGGGGGACCAGTAGAGCATGGCATGTGCAGTAGTACTCTAGCACTAATATGAGAGGCACAAGTTGTCTGGATACTCTTTACTTTTTTAGAGAAAAAAACAGAGAGGCTAATCCTAAGAGATTTTGAGACCAGTTGCCTGGAAGGCCATAACTTGGTTGCACTCATTTCCCTGTAGATTTTGAATAGTTCTACTAAATCAATTCGAGGTTAGAGGCAGGCTTTTTCCTCATGTCAGATGGTGGCAGAATATCCTTTAGAGTGATTCTGGAAAGCTAGCTTGTTTCCCATTCCCCCATTGCAAGTTGACCAGTTGTGTACCAAACCGAGGGCCTGATTCATGGAATTATTATCCCGGTGCAAAGTATCTTTCCACTGGTGCAAAGCCGCTTAGCACTAATACACTTTGCACCATTCTGTGAATCAGGGTGTTTGTTGGCAGTGCAAACTCACTTTGCACCATGCTAAAAAAATTCCACGAATCAGGCCCCAAGTATGTATTTGTATCTATTTCTTTTCGTGTTGGCAAACGCAGGAGTAAAGGCGTCCAAAGTATTAACAAGGGTGATATGGAGGTTGACAAGGAGGGCAGCAGGGTTAATGGTCAATTGGTTGATTTCTATGCAAGGTATCAAAACTATGAAGGCTAACACAAAGCAGTCCCCACTCCCCCCACTCCAGTGGCCTCAGATGCAAAACCCCTTCTTTGATAGCACTGGAGTCAGTAACTTGACAGGTTTTGTGGAAGTGGTCACTCCAAAGCGAGTTGGTGAATGTTTGTGAGTAAGAAGTGGTAGGAGAGGAAAGCATCACAAAACTGTCTACCAATGTACATGCGTATAACAGGCCAGGAAGTGAAGGACAGGGGATTACAGGAGGATAAGAAATGGCTCGTTAGCTGGTGCTTTGTTAGCTTAAGACCAATGTACATGCGTATAACAGGCCAGGAAGTGAAGGACAGGGGATTACAGGAGGATAAGAAATGGCTCGTTAGCTGGTGCTTTGTTAGCTTAAGACCAATGTACATGCGTATAACAGGCCAGGAAGTGAAGGACAGGGGATTACAGGAGGATAAGAAATGGCTCGTTAGCTGGTGCTTTGTTAGCTTAAGACCAATGTACATGCGTATAACAGGCCAGGAAGTGAAGGACAGGGGATTACAGGAGGATAAGAAATGGCTCGTTAGCTGGTGCTTTGTTAGCTTAAGACCAATGTACATGCGTATAACAGGCCAGGAAGTGAAGGACAGGGGATTACAGGAGGATAAGAAATGGCTCGTTAGCTGGTGCTTTGTTAGCTTAAGACCAATGTACATGCGTATAACAGGCCAGGAAGTGAAGGACAGGGGATTACAGGAGGATGAGAAATGGCTCGTTAGCTGGTGCTTTGTTAGCTTAAGACCAATGTACATGCGTATAACAGGCCAGGAAGTGAAGGACAGGGGATTACAGGAGGATAAGAAATGGCTCGTTAGCTGGTGCTTTGTTAGCTTAAGAGTCCAATCAGATGGTGGTATTTGTTTTTCATCGGACACTGGATCCGCCTTGTCTGAGTCTTCATATATTCAAAGTGAGCCACAGAAAATAAGAAGATCTTGCATAGCACAAAGATCTATTGGTGTTAATAATTTTAATAAGCCCCCAGAACATATTCAAGCAAATATGATGTCTGCTTTGACAATATCATTGACTCCATTTTTAAAACGTTATGAGGCAATACATGATAGCTCCACAGATCTGGCTACTCTAACGGCCATGATGCACACCAAGTTGATTTATATTGAGTCATTTATAACATCCATGCAAAGCAGATTGGTACGAGGAAACAATTCTGAGAAGCAGACTCATAAGCCTCTAATAGATCGCCTAACAAAGACTAGGGATGAAACACATTGCTGATGGAGATATGGGGATAACAAGAGAAGGTCTGAAGATGTTGAAGGGTAGTAAGAAGAGATATTCCCTTGTTATTGCTAGTTAACAAAGATAAAACTGGAGCAAAAATGATGCAAGCATACAGACTGAACCAACAAGTCCCAAAGAAGTGCAGATGACTGGCACCCACTGTGTCCAATCAATACATCATATGGGTGCTGTTGTCTTGGACAATCTGCCTTTGAACCAAGAGGAGGGGAGTGAGATATCTGAGTAATCCCCCTCAAATTGAAAGGCTGTCTGGTCAACTCAATTTAATTGTATTATTGTCAGAGAGAGAACCCCTTGGAATGACTGATCACAAAGGGTTAAATAAATCTTGATCCCCACACGACGATAAAAAAGTCCGAAAACTTGCCACATGGGAACAATTTTAAATTAAATGGCTCAAGAAAGGTCTTACGTAATCTGAGATGCTGTTCACCTGAACTTATAAGAGATCAAGAACCGCCAAGGAAAAAAGTTGGGTCAAAGAAAAGAGAGCAAAACCAAGATACAAATTCTTCTATGCCAGAGGAAAATTGAGCTATACAGCCTATCTCACCAGAAATTGACATAATGAATATCTCTGTTTATGATGATGATGAAATAGTAGATCGAGTTCCTTGGCATACTTCTCCAGGAGTCCATTTAAGCTCTGACACAAGGGCAGGCCAAATAAACAGACAGCCCCCAATGGATGCGGAGGAATGCGCAAATAGAACTGACCAAAGAGCTGTGTTTTTACTCTTGCAGAAAAACACCTATGGGCTGATAATGCCTTTAGAATGCCAGAAAGACCATCACAAAGCAGGGTTATGCTATTTAGAATATTTGTTAACAAGGCACAATTGTGGATGGGTAACTCAAAGATTGCAAAAAAGTAAGCAATTAGGGGATTGCTAACCAACCCCTTTTAACTAAAATCTAGAATTCCTACTGGGCATTTGGAGGGGTTGAACCGTTCGGCGAAATCTCTAATCCTAGAATGGTTTGATATTGAATCGTAATAATGTGCTGTGCCTTTTCCATTATATTTCAGAGTTCAGTAGCGATTGAATCTGTTGACATTGCTGTAGTTGAATTTATAAATGAAAAACAACATGACTGTGCGCATTTGCATATAACTTCAACCTTAATCCATAAACTGTTATTAGCTGCGGCAGGATCCTTGCATACTTTGGGTTTTGCTATATCAGAAAAGGAAAAGGAATTCCACTATAAGGCAAAAGATAGGGGTGAGGCTTGGGAGGGGGAGCTTAAGTTAAGAGTAAGGGCAGATCAACCAAATCCTCAGGCTGATTTTACAAAACGTTCTTTTCTGCAGTATGATAACAAAACCATTGAATCTGTACTGAGGAAGGATGGGGTGTTAAATCCCTTAAAGACAAACATTTAGTGTTACTAACAATTCTTAAAGAACGATTGTAGAAAAAGGGAATGATAAAACAAACCTTTGAGAGGGTTGACTCCTGGGATTGGTTGCCAAGTGCATTGACAACACACAAAAAACTGTAAAGTCAAGAGCAACCACAGCTCGAGGTAATTACCATGGGCTTTTGAATACCAGTGGGTTCTTTCATTTACTTAATAAGGTTGACTGGCCTGTCAGAAATGTTGATATTTTATGTTCCAGGAGACTTGGATGACCAACATCCCCATTTTAGATGGCTTTAGTTTGTATTTTAATTGTGCCATAAAAGGTTTGAAGGGAAGACTGTCGGTCTACTGACAATTATAAAGAATGGCATAGGTTTGGGTATTCAGGAAGCACTTTCTCCCAACCCACACATTCAAACACTGGTAAATGAATTGGGATTGGAAAAATGATCCAGGCAACGGTTGTTGGTGATCATCAATGTGTACTGGATCTCCGCAGCAAGGGAAACTACTTTTTTTGTAGATTGTTTGATGTCCTTAATTGATGATTTTAATAGCTTGCTGGCAAGTCCATGGATCATCTTGTGAGGCGATTTGAATATAGACTGTTCCGCAATCGATCCAAGCGAATGTAGTGATGTCTGTAGAAAGTTAATGGGGAAGAAAAGTAGAGCTGCAATCTGGGACAGGGACCTGCGAGAGATACATTTGAAATACTGAATGGTAACTCACCAGGGGACATGCTGGCTGCCCCTATATGGAAAAGAGGAACTCAGAATTGCACTCTTGATCATTTTTGTTTTCACAAAACTTTACATATTTGGTAAAATCTGTAGAAGTAATTCCAGCACATAATAGCGACCTGGATTTATTGAAAATGACAATGCAATCTTCCCGTAAAGAGGAATCAAGAGAGGTGGGTGGCTAGTGTCAAGCTATAAACGGGACTTAATAGGTTGCTGTTAAATCCAACAGATGTGCCTTGTTTGACCGATAAACATTTGACTGCGTTTAGGTATTGCAATATTGGGATTGATTATATCTCTGTACTTTTAGACTTTATTGAACTTAAAACGAAAGGGGGGAAACCTCGGTTTAATGCAAGACACATCCACGATAAAGATATTGGGCCTCATTCCGAGTATGGTGGTAAGGGATACCGGTCACCGTTAACGAGACCGGTGCCGGTAATCCCTTACTGCCACTTTCCGAGTTCCCTTTGCGCCCTCGTCCTTAACGCCTGATTTTAGCAGGCGTTAGGGACAAGGGCGCAAAGGGGCTTTTAAGCCAATAACGGTGACCGTAAAGTACGGTCACCGTTATTTGCAATTTCCCCATTCCCATTGAGCCCTATGGGGGCTCATTTGGGAATGGGGAAGAGCCCTGGGGAATGGGAAATTACTGCCCTGGTCAACTCGGAATAGGGCGGTAATTTCCCATTCCACCAGGGCGGTGCTGGTACGGGTCCAGCACCGACCAAGGCGCTAATAGCGCCATTGGTTAGCGCCAGACTCGGAATGAGGCCCATTGTTATTCAAAAGAAAAAACTACACATAGATATCAGGAATTTTCAAAATCTTCCTTGTTTGGTCAAAGCTGCTTATCGTAAAAAAGGAAAAGCAGTACAAGAATTGGTTAATTTAGCATAAGAGCATTGTTCACCAACATGACGCGAAGGCAAAGCTCAGAATGTTATCTACCAATAATTCTAGGAATCTGTGGAAAATTTGAAATGATACAGGGACCAGTGAAATAGCTCTACAGATCAACCCTGCCCGTGAAGACAAATGGGCACAGCACTATGGGAGGTTGTTTGCTGCCCCAGAAGCAATCGAAGTGTACCCATTGTATAAGGATGAAAAAGAATGGGGAATCTCTTTTGACAAAGAAGAGTTAACCGATCTGATTAGGAAAGTTAGTACCTCCCAAGTGCCAGGTCCGGATGGACTGACAAACAGTATGTTGAGGTCTGCCCAAGAAGAATCGGTGGATTTCTGTATAATCCTGTTTAACGAGATCATGTGCCTTCTTCATGTAAAATGGGTATATTGGTCCCGATCTTCGAGTAGGGTGATAGTGCAGAACCTAAGAATTACCGCCCTATTGCTCGTCTTGATGTTTTGGGGAAAATATTTGCATCACTGATATTGGTGAGATTGAAAGCATGGGTGATGAGTTCACAACATTACAACTGTCACCAAACCGGTTTTATAAAAGTGGGTGGGTGTAACTTGAGCTTGCTATTGAATAATCTATTCAAAGTCAGAGCAATGAAGGAAAACTACATTATATCTAGTTTTATAGATCTGGAGCAAGCATTCAACAGCATTAATCGAGATCTGCTTTGGAGGAAAATGTTTACTTGGAATTGCCCTACAACGCTGGTTTTGGTGATTGAAGCACTTTATATGGAAGCTTCAGTTCAGGTGAGATTGAATAATTTAGGCCTACTGTCTGGCAAGATAAACACCTACAGAGATCTAAAGCAGGGGTGCCCTTTGGCCCCTGCTTGGTTCAATCTATTCATTTCTGACTTGAAGGATGACATGAATCCGCCTAATGCAATTCCTCCGAGGATAAATGGCATCCCGGTGGGATGGATGATGTACACAGACAATTTGGTCATCCTTGAACAGACACCAAATGAATTACAGCAGAAATTGAAAACCTTACAGGATTATGTAGAACATAATTAGTTAAAAATAAGCATAGCAAAATTCGAGTTCTGGTGTTGCAGAAAATAACAGGAAGCAGAAAAACCTCCTTCAATGGTTAATAGGAACAGAGTTTGAAGTGATAAAATACTTGAGAATGTGTGTAAATTTAAGTGTAATCAATGACCCTTGGACTACAGAGTTAAAAGTAAAACCAAAGAGCCTGATGGTTAAAGGAGTTGTGATACACAAAAAAATATGAGAAATGTTCACTAATCCTGGTGCTAAAGTTTTACAAACGGAAGGTGATTCCACTATTATTGTATGGTACAAGTCTTCTCTGTGCCCCCTTTGGGAAATTTGGGGAACACAGGAAGTGACTTTTTGGACAAGAAACGTGTGCCAAATTGTATTCCAATCACAATTATAAGATATGAACTGGGCCTTCTGTCAATCCACGCCATGGTGACTTGGAGATGGCTTGCGCTATTGTGCAAATTAATTATGGACAATAGCCCACCTCAGTTCTCTGTATTAAAGTATAGGAAAGGTTGGGTTTATGACTGTGTATTAAAAGTGTGGGAAGAGCAGTGCAGAGATGGCCTAAGGAGCGTGGGTGCAACCAAACAACTGGTAAAAAGTAATCCTGAATCCATAAAAAAAAAATTGTGGTGTAAAGATTGGATGGAAACAGATACCACAAAAAAGGAATTAAAATTATGCATATATCTGAATAAAGATATTACATTCTTGAATGTGCACCCAAAATATACGGTCAAATTCCCTAGACCTTACCATTGGAATCTGTTTTTGAAATATCATTTGAATATATTTAACACAAAGGAGATGTTAATATCTCGAAACCAAATAGATTTTTTAGGCAGAGTTTGTAGACTGTGTAAAAAGGCGGAAGAGACAGAGACCTTACAGCATTTATCTTTATTTTGTCTAGCGGCGAGAGAGCTAAGAACAAGCTATCTAGGCAAATTTATTTTGGATAAACCATAACTAGGTGCCGACGAATGGTGGGTGCCAATTTCAAAGAAACATTTTCTTCAACCATATACTTGGATGAAGTTTTTAAAACACATGCTAACAACAAGTAGAGTTGGATGAATGTTTGAGATCCTGTCTACCCTTTGTTTTATAAGTCAAGAAAAATTAGGATTAATTACTTTTTCTTCCAAGTATAAGCGGCACGCTTTAGATACAGTGTAGAACAATAATGTTATCAAAAGAGAGGCGGTACATTTAAAATAGCACCTACATTATACATGACAAGGAGACAAAGCCCCGTAACGTGATTGAACCAAATATTTCTAATAGGGGAAGGGCACAGCTTCAAGCCGACTCAATTAAGGACATCTAGCTCACATTGTCCCTTCTCCGGTTTTATCTTGTGTTTTCTTGTTTTAGTAGGGATTTAGCCCAGTACTACACAATCCTCCCAGCTATCATGCATAATTGAACCGATGAGACAGGTAAGAACGAGTCCCTTGATATACATGAACTTTAAGCATAACAGTATCTATACAAAGCTAACTATTGTTCTGTTTATTCTTGTTTCTCTTCCATCTCAATACCTAACTTACATCCCCTACCCCCCCCGTCCTCACTCTTGATCATCTCTCAATTTCTTACTTCAATTGACTTTGTACATGTGTCAATATTATACTCTGGTTGATCATGGAACTTTGTTGATTACCTCATGCAAATTGGACACAGATGATGTTTGATTCACCCTCCAAGCATAATGTCTTCTATTTTATTACATTTAATTTCTGTTTTTATTTTTTCTCTTATATATTTTCTAATTTCCTTGTCAATTGATCATATGATGTAAATATAATGTTTTGCAATGGTATGTCACTCAATTATGTTCATATATGATTTGGTTATTCTTTGATCTCCCTAGATACGGAGATATGCCCTGATTTGAAAAAGGCATTTATAATGCCGAAACATGTGTTATCATAAAGGGCCACAAATTAAAAACCTATCAATACAACAAGAAACAGTTCTCTGGAACCTATTTGTTAATATGGCGCAGTAACTGGGTGTGTACAAAAAAAAGACATGTTTACCTTTACAAACGGAGTAGGGGAACTCTTTGTCTACGTTTCTTGGACACACCAATGCGACATCTTTAAAAATTGCATTCAAAACACAGGTCGCGGAGGTCAGACAATGATATTACAAAGAAAGTCCCTGTTTTTTTTGTTTTACTTTTTAACTGACTTTAATTTTAATATGATGAATTGCGGAATTATAATGTTTTTTATGGACAATATGGTATTGATGGTAAACGTTTGACATAAACTAAATAACAATAAAAAATAGATGTTAACATTGTACATAACCAGGGTGACGTTATGAAGAAATTGTATGGTAGCCATGACATCTAACCAATCATTGGTGAAAGGGAAGGAGTCCACTAGCAGCCTGTAGATATTTATTACGGGAAGACAAATACTGATGGCCAAAAGGCATTTGTGGACCAGTGTTAAAAAGAAGGAAAAGGTGGGGGTAGTAATCCCAGTAGGGGATAGAAACACAGGGTAGACAGGGATGAATCTACTGCTTGTTTGGTCTGTTTGTTACCTGCCTATTATAACCATGTGGGAGTAAACCATCCAAAGAGTTAGTGTAGCTCTTAGATAGCCAAGTCTCCATTAAGCTACGGCTGTGAAAATCATCGAAATATGTTGTATTTGCTGGAAGCATGTACATTTGCAGAAAGAACATAAAGGCTGCAGCTTTGTAGAAGATGAAAGACTTTTGAGTTTTACTGGGGTGAGTGCAGGAAGCCAAAAAACCCTCCATAGTGGCAGATGCATGCATCAGTGCCAATAAGGGGAATAGCCTTTTAGTAAGAGGAGCCTGTGTGTTACCAGCAAGCCGTTTTCTAAATGTAGGCAAAGGAGGCACACAAGGGAAGAGATTTGGGAGTAAGTGGTCAAATGCAAGGAAGTTGGTATTGCAACCCTGGGCCATGACGGTGCCTTTGAAGAAGACATGTATGACAATTGTGCAGGATGGTATGTCCAGCCAACGGCCCTGTTTGGTACCTCCATTAATTGGATCAGAGACACAGGTGGGGCATTTCTAGAGCATGATGGACTGCCAGGCAAAAGGTCATAGAGGAAGATGAGAGTGTCTGCCAATTCCTCCTTAGAAACTAGGAGGGCATTATTATTGGCTTTCCAAAGGCTGAGGTTGCATTTAAAAATGAATATTTTCCATTATGTTCTTGAATGTTTAATTTGTTTAATTCTTGGCATTTAGTTCATCACAAACATTTGCCTATGGCAATCACAGCTCACAAAACAATTCATCTTTAAAATTCCAATTCTTTGAATTTCTTTAAGAACAGAATCTCCAAGAATTTCACTAGTGCTTGCGTTAGTCTTGCATTTTCTCCCCCACAAAGGGCTTCCCACCAGGCTTCCGCATCAAGTCCAAATTTTGTAGCCAATTGAACATAGAAATACAAGGTTCAGTATGATCTCAAGGAAAGAGAGAACAAGATTACATGATTCAAGGATTCGACTTGAGCATCACACAGTCTGCATTTTTTTACTCCTGAGGTCAGACCATATCTACATAATGTGGTCTGTGTGTGTAGAATCTGTAACCGAAATTTAAGGAACAGGTCTCTGTGTTTTACGCTTAGAAACCTTTTAAGGAATGGGGGAGGGGGGTCATATTGAATAATGCAGAGAGATTATTTGAGAGAGTGTGCAATTTAGAATGTACTTTTTAGTTCTGTCTCTCTAGAATCATCAGCCCAAAGCATCCTTTTTACATGTGTGGGATTTCTGATTAGTATATCGATAGTTAATCCTAGATTCGATAAGATGCGATTGCATCTATCTTTCCAAATATTCAAAGACCAATCACAGGTCTTTGTGTCTCAATAAAATCTGATATTGAGGTGGACAATCAGGGCTATGTAATTTGACAAACAGAAGCAAGGGTCTCCCAACAACCCTTACGTACAAGGATAAAATGCTGATTTCATGTCTAATCACTGCCCAGGTATAATATTGGGTAAATGTAGAATCCGTATCCAGAATCTACATTTTAGGCGGCCCCATAAATCCCATGCAAAGCCGAGACAGGCTTCTGCAGTAATAGTAATTAATGTCCCATATTTCCGTGCAATCAGTATGCTTTGAGCAGATAGTTGTTTGATTTTACCCTCTAGGTGTTCTTTCCATGGTGTTTCACAGGTGCTTGCCCCTAGAAATTTTATGGACACAATTGGTCTGATTCTGTGCTTATTCAAAGTCCAATTTTTATCGATTTTGACCTTTGTCCGTTCCGGTTCTAAAAGATCACTATTTTGGTCTTATTGGCGTTAATTCTCAGGCCATTCTGTTCAACGCACTTTTGCAGGATATCCAGATTCTTTTGTAGACTGTGCAGGGTTCTATCTAAGATAACAAAATCATTGGCATACAAAAGCCAAGCCGTCATATGACAGTTGATCTTTGGGGGTATGAAGATGGAGGGTCCATGACATTGCGCAAATCAGCCATGAACTAGAGTGGCTCCTAAAGGACATCCTTGTTTTAGACCTCTGGAAGTAGGAAAAGACTTTGACAGATGGCCTTCTTTATCAAGTCTGATTTGTAATGATGTCCCCCTATTCAAATCACTGATTGCCGATAAAAGATCTTCTGAGCATCCACTGATGGTCAGTTTCTCCCACAAATGGTCTCTATTAATGCTGTCAATAGCTTGTTCTATGCCAATGCAGGCTAAATAGATTTTACAATTGCCTCTGAAGTTCTCCATTTTTAGGATACTCAGTAGCAGCAGATTCAAATCACAGCCCACTCCTTTTGCAAAGCCAGTTTGACAGGGATCGTAGGTTCGTGAGGCTTTCACCCACTCACTCAGTCATCTCAAAATAACTCCAGCAAAGAATTTACCCAAGACATCAAGGAGGGCAATAGGGCTCAGTTGGGTCACCCTTCTTGAAGATTGGTATACCCACTGATTTCTTCCATGATGCCAGGACTTTGCCTCTCAGCATGATACTTTGAAATATAGTCTGGCAAAACTCAGCCCACACTTCAGGAGCAAGTTGATGTTCCATTGCTTCTTTTTTTCAGGCAGTTGTTCAATTTGCAAATGTGAGGAACTGTTACACAGATTTTGGAAATGAGACATACACGAGGATGCAAGGATGGGACTGAGCTTCTTCACCGGTCAAGAGCTGCCACAGGTTCCGAATATTCTGTGGTTCTAAAGCTTGCAACATTAGTTCTGCATCTCTTTGATACAATATTGATTGGTATGAGGCAATCCAATTTCGATATTTTTGCATGCGCTTCATTATTAATAGGCATCTAATAATTATGGGTGCATCCTGGAGGGCTCTTAAGTCCTTGCGGAGAGAACATTTTTGGGTTTTGACTATTCTGTCAAAGGAATGCCTTGGTTTGAAAAGAGGTTTGTGCCCTTTGCGGAGTTGTTCTCTAACGGCAGTCAGCACACAATCGTTCTCCACACCTCCATCTTCACATTAGTGCCAGGCTCATAAGTCTGCGTTTAGGCGCTGTAGTTCTTATGATCTCATACACAGTCTGTGGCTTCCAGGGGCCAATTCAACTATTTGTTTCCACAGCCTGACTTTTGGTTTAACTGTCATGTTACATGATAAAACCACTGGATTGTGGTCACTGACTTGGACAGAAAGAACATTTATAGTGACCACCCGTGTCATTACGTTCATAGACACAAAGATGTAATCCAGGATCACACTCTGATTTCAGTTATACCATGTTTTAGCACCATCACTTGTGTATAGGCGCGTTATAAATGCCATATCATATCATATCATATCAAGGTCTCCCTGCAAATTCCCATTCAGCATGTGGAAGAGTCTCAGTTCCGTTTCAACGATCCATTGTTGGAGTCAAAGTATTTTTGACTTTGAACATGAGGCGTCACCTCTACCCTCAGGTGGGTTATAATATGATATGATAGGTTATTTATAACACGCTTAATACCCAGAGGTTTCTAAGCACTGACCCAGCGATCGAACCTTTGTTGCTCTGTGTCGTCTTGCTTCCAGTTAAAGGTCAGATTAAATATTGAAGGTTCCATTTCATGTAAGTTGAAGATTTTCTCCGGCTTGTGACAATGTTGGATTTTTGCACCAACCCATTTTAATTTATATATATATATATCCAAAATCCAGGAGACTTTGAAAATTAACAAAATTATCAATGTTTTTGCTCCCAAATCAGGGTATTTAAAAGTGCATTGGTTAACTTATGCTTACAATATTGTACTATTGGATCAAACTCCTGTGGGTTTGCAGAGAAGTTTGAAAGGAGCGATCAATATGCATTGAATTAGAATTTGATCATTAACACACATACATCTAATATAATAAGCTTTGCATACAGCACGTTTATATGGAAACTTTAAAATACTATTTTGGTAGTAATTTCCCAGTTACGATGTTTAGACTTTCATATGTACATTTATAACAGGGAAAATCAGAGTTGAGGTATGGTAAAGAGAGAATTGTGTCCTCTTATTAGCCAGATACAGAGAATCATATTTCAATACAGTAAATTCTCTCTGATTCCCCTCATAAAGTTGCATCCCCCTCCCTTCAGCACTTCTCACTCTTTACCCTTCTCCCTATCCCATCCCTTTTCCTGCACTTCTTGAGACTGCACTTGCATGATCCGAATGTCACAAGGCCTAGTAGAACCGTTATTGTTTTCTCTAATCCCCCCTTTTGTTTTGTGGCACCTGGAAACACGTTCTGATGTATAGGCACCATACAAATGTTCAATAAATCAAAATAAAAGGAATATGTCTGTATTATACATGTATTGTATATGTTCTGGTAACTGGGCTTAATTACAACAATAGATGGCTTTTGATTTTTATGGGGAACATTTTGAAACAGGTTTTAAGACTACCCTCTTCTTATCCTCCTGGTGTAATACAGTACTAACTAGGTTTAGTTTCTTGGGAAGCTGAAATCTACTGGAATAAACTTCAGATGTATTTCAAGATTACACAAGCTGTACCAGGAATGCTCTATTATGCTCTTTTTACCATCGATAATAGAGGGAGAGTTGAGTTGCCTTTTGAAGTAATTATATGCAGCAATGTGAATACATGCATCTGAAATGGATGGCGAAGTATTTAATGATCTATTTCATCACATGACGGGCCAACAAATGTCTTTAATAATTCCAGTGTTAAGGTTCACCTTTGTTATTCAGCTTTTAGGTGAACATATGTATTGATGTTTTATATAATATGATCTTATGATATTTAAATAGTTTTGCACATATATGAGGAATTATAGATTGTATGTGATTCTAAATGACGAATAATGCATTGAGCTGTGTAGATATGTGTGTTTTAAATGTTGTATATTTTGTCTGTTTGTATGATGTGGTTGGATTTATGTTTTATTTTACATTGAATTGTGACATGGTTTGATTTAAACCATGTTACAGTAAATAAATACATTTGAAAATCTAACTTTGAAGCATGTATGATGATTTCTACATGCACAGGTTTTCAATCACTCCATTGGGATTTAAAGGCCCTCTGTTCGTGCACATATTTTTGCCGCGTCTCTTGGCGAAGAGAGCTGATCCGGTGCTCATTCCCCTATTCATATATATTGGATGAGAATCAGGCTCGGGCTGGCCTATAGGGCAATAGGCCCATGGCCGAACCAAAAACATAAAATGCTGGAGTGGCCAGTTTTTTTGGGCCAAAGTGGGCCACTTTTTTGGCCAATGTGGGCCAGTTGGATGAGTTACTTCACTATGCCGCTAATAGTATGGACTAGTGCTGCTGAATACATATTCTTTACAATGCCGAATTTGCATCACATTTTATCCAAAAACTCCCCCTTGGGTGCTACTCAAACAGTGTCACAAAAGGGATGAACAGCCATATGCAACTGTGGGCCGCTATTTCATTAGTCCCCAAGACAATTCTATGGCCCAGTCCGACCCTGATGAGAATTATGAATACCTAGTGTGGGTCCGAATAAACTGAAGTGTATTGGTGAGAAGTACATTCCTTCTGGTAGTCTGCATGCCAGGTGGATGGTTTAAGGCCAGAAATATGATACTTTATCTTGATGGGTGACGTTGTTGAGCAAAAAAAAAGAACCACAGAGGTAATGTTCCTCCCAAGACGTTAGATGCTACTCAGCAGCTGCGCCCTCTTTAGTGGTTAATGGTATTAAAGGGTGAAGATGTTTGGGTAGCAGGAGCATTCACATGTGGATATCACTGCAAGAGTCAAGTAGTCATTCCCATATCATTTAAAAGGTAGTTTCAGCTCTACCACATTGTCATTAGCCACATTAATAGCCACCAGCAAGTACTCCTTTTCCAGGTGGGAAAAGACTTTGCTGCAACCACTATTTGAAGTAGCTTGAGGGAGGGAGGAGGACTCTGATTGGCCTGTAGTTGGTTGCCACCAGCTTTCCACTAAAATATCAGTGTTTTCATGAGTGTACTTGTGGTAGCACGTTGAACCTCTTGGCTGCGGCAATAATTCTTGCTGCAGTACGGTATTCTTTCATTAGAGGATATGTCAAGGACAAGACAATCCCTGCCCACAGCATTCCACGAGAATGCTAAGGAGCTGGGCATCCACATTGTTATCGAGAGTGTGGTCACACTCCTGAAGGACTCCAACGTTTAGGTAAGAAACCATTCATTAAATCAGCAGTGAGTGGGAAGTATGAGCAGATCCAGTCTCACACTTTCTATATACAAAAACATGTTTGGCTGTGGTTATTTCTTAAATTGTGGCAGGGTATTTGTGATTATGCTTGCACCGACCGATGTAAATTCAAGGCCGCAGGACACAGAGGGCTTGGCTCCTGTGTATTTTGTAAGGATAAATATAAAGGCCATTGTTTTCAGCCAAGTTATGAATTGTGTCTTAGTACAAGGTTGATTACATTGTTGCTGCAGTCTTGAATGACGCTGATGGTGATGTTATGCTGGGTTCTTAACATTTATGATGCATACTTGAATGACACGCTTTTACGAATTACCACAGGCATATTCATAACCCTGGTACGGGATGTGATCTGTTGTAAGTTGGGATTTCCTCCATCATTGCTCCAAATATCTGCCCTTTCATTTTATTTGGTTCACTATTAAACCAGTTGATGATATGTTCTTCTGGATGCAGATTTTGTGATCTAGGGCATGATGAGGAGATAGGGTGACTCTTTGTACTATTAAGGGGAGAATTTCAGTTGGAGAGGCAAATAGTGCATGTCTGGCTCTCGGGAGTGTTGGAGTTAAGACCTATGAGTAGGATTACGTTGAAATTCTGAACTGGAGGCACAGCCACTATCTGCTGCTTGCTTATGTTTTTCTGCAGAGTGTGCCTAGATTACATATAATGATGAGAAGAACATCTGCTCTTCTGGGAGTTTTCATCCTTCTTCTTCTTCTTCTTCTTCTTAATTATCGGAAGCGTGGGCGGACCCACGCAGGCGCTTCCCCATCCTATAGGATGATGTGCACCGCACCCACTAATTATTATTTGGCTCCATTTAAGCTCACAACTCCTCCCACCTCCCCGTCTGTCTCACAAAATCCAACATCACACTACTCCTCCTCCTGCCTCTCTCCCCATCACCTCCCAGTATAATCCTCTCGCTCAGCTCAGCCACTCCCAACGCATTCAACCGAACCCTCATCAATTCTCTCTCCGTAACATGTCTTTCACACCTAATCAAAAAATGGCCCACCGTTTCAGGTACCCCACACACCGCACAGTCCCTTGATTCACGCTTCCCTATTCGAAATAGACAGTCGTTCAGCCCCACATGACCTATCCTCAACCGATTCAGCAGTTTTCATCCTGATGTCTGACTTTCTGAGTACATTCTAATTTGCTTGTAACACACAGATAGTTTCCGCTCTTTCAGGATAAAAGCAAGCATGGAGATAGAGAGAAGGTTTTAAGTGAGATCTAAGATATCTCCTTTTTTGGGGTCACAAAAGTGTCTTGTAAGCAGCAACGCGTGTTGCAAGAGGTGGAAAATGGGCTGGGCAGTTGAGTCCAAACTGATGACCGTTGTTGACAGTCAATTCCCGAGATGGACTAGTCCCATGTGACTTTTGAGGAGTCTTTTCACTCCACCCTTTCTGATTCTTTGCTCATTACTTAGTCCTAGATGTAGGGTCACTTTGTACAACTTAATCTTTCTTGAATAGAGGTGCTCTTTATTCCAGCTTCTAGTGTTATGTCAACAGCATCTCTTTCCACTATTTCCTTCCCTCCCTTGGTGATTTCTCCTGCTACCCCTGATCAGAATCTTGGAGTAGCGTTTGACACACCTTGGAGTGCAGTTTGGTGTGACTTGTCTGCCTTGTGGGGGTGGTGGGGTGGTGGGGTGGTGTAAACTCATAATACTGGTAGACCCCTTGCATTGCAGCATATGGTGAGGGGAGATATCGCAAATGTTATATTCTAGTGGGAAATATTGTGAGGTCTAGAGTGGTAGTAACTGTAATGGTAATTATTGTCTTCACCAAACTTGCACAACTTACACATGCAGATATTGTGATGATGTGCTAATGTTCCAAGCCGACATGTGTTTAGAGCTATTTACTCTTCATCAGGACTGCTAGCCCTCACACAGATTTAGTAAATAATAATCTCAACTTCAAAATCATTCCTTATTCATGGACTTCTTCCAGAGTTCCCATATTAATATCATATCATATCCCAAACAAAAGAGCATTACTTGCTGTTGATCAACATGGATGGTGTAGTCTTTTGATGCCCAGAGACATTGGGCCTCATTACGACCCAGGCGGTAAGTTACCGCCTGGGTCGTACCTTTACCACCATGGCGTAAACTACGTTTACGCCATGGTGGTTGGCGGACTTACCGCCCCATTCCGACCTTGGCGGGGCGGTAAGTCCCCAATCCCCATTTACCCTTCCCCATTCCCATTTTTGCCCCATAGGGCATAATGGGAGTGGGGAAGGCGTTAATTACGCCACCGTAAATTACGGTGGCGTAATTAACAACAAGGTCCCTTAGCGCCATGGATTTTACCGCCTGCAAAAAGCAGGCGTAAAAATCACCATGGCGCTACGGGAACTCGTACTCAGGCGGTAAGGGTCGGCGAAGTTTACGCCGGCGTAAACCCCTTACCGCCTGGGTCGTAATGAGGGCCTTTGTCTTGTTCTGTCCGGCAACTGCTCTGAAGGTCAGCCAGGTCGAGTCAACATAGCCCAACATTTTGGGGGGAGGAGTGATGAATCCCAGTCAACTCAATGGTGTTGTACCTCTACTTGTGTTTAATGCCTTGATTACTTATTGGTAATCTTCATTACTCCTAGCCCTATTCATCCTCATCCCAGTACTTGTGTATGAGGCACCATGCCTCATACACAAGTACTGGGATGAGGTAGAGATGCATGGAGGTAATGCTTGACTTAGCTACCTGTAATCTTCATTACTTCTAATCCCACTCTTCCTCATCCCAGTACTTACCTATGAGTGAAGGAGCCTCATATGTAAGCTCTGGGACAAGTAAGAGGGGTGGGAAGTAATTCTGGGCCAAGGAGCTGATTTTGGAGATTGGAGTAGGGGTGAGAGGGAGAGGGGATGAGATTGTGTGACAAATAATAATGGTTGTCCATGTCCAGTCTAAGCAGGCATGATATGTGGTATTAGTGGCTAGAGAGGCATTTTGGGCAGCCAGTCTAGTATTTCCTCAGTTGGTATGACTTTTTTTTATAACTGGGCATTTCTGATAAAGCAGTCCTGCTAAGTGTAATTACCTGGCTAGTCTGGCATTTCAGTGCTGCCAGTCTAGTCGTTTCTTACTGGGGCATTGTATATTGTTCTGGGAATCTGTGATAAAATGATATGATATAAATCATGTATAACGCACCTGTACACAGGTGTTTTTAGGAGAGACAAGACACGGGAGGGAAGATAGAGGGAGGACAAGACAAACAATCTTACTAGGGCTTGTGTCATTCAGATCGTGCAGGTGTGAGAACGCGAAGTGCAAGGGGAAAGGGAGGGGGAGTTGCAAGGGAGAGGGAAGGGAAAAACAGGGCAACAATTCTCTGAGTAAGTGCAGCCAGGGCAGTGCAGCTCTGAGTAGTGCAAGGAGAATAAGGGACTGTAGGGTTACAGATACAGCCCCTAGGTGTGTGGTAGGCCCAGAGGCAGTGCAGGGGTGACTGATCAAGAAATAGTCTGGACATAGTGAGGGCAGCCCAGCAACCAGTCAGTACAGAAGACAGGTCGGTCAGGTGTGCCAGGAGCGGAGGGTGAGAGAGAAAGTAGAGAAGAGGAAAGTTTTGAGCTGCTTCCGGATCTTCAAGTAGTCCGGCTCAAGTATGAAAGGGGCAGGGAGGCCTTTCCAGAGGGAGGCACCTATGTAGGAGATTGATCTACCCCCACCCCACACACTCTCTTCCTGGGGAAGTATCTAACCCTTAGAGAGTTGGAGGTAACTGAGCAAAGGGCTTGAGAAGGAAGGTATTTTGGAAGAGAGTGATTGATGTAATGTGGGCCCGGGGCCAGAAATTTCTGTGGACAATGCAAAGGGTCTTGAAATTGATCCTTGCAGCAACCGGGAGCCAGTGGAGAGATTTCAGGGCTGGAGAGATATGATCCCTGGGCTTGAAGCCAAGCATAAGTCTTGCAGTCCTGTTCTGGATTCGTTGTAGAGGGCAGAGGGCAGAGGGCAGAGGGCAGAGGGCAGAGGGTAGAGGAAGGAAGGTTGAGAAAGAGGCTGTTGCAGTAGTCCAGTGTAGAGAGAACTAGGGCTCAGGAGACAGTGAGCTTCTGGGGAAAGGGAGAGTCCATTTGAGGAGGAGCAGCTGGTAGTGGGACTTCTTGGCGATGTCCGAGATGTGAGGAGAGAAAGAGAGAGTGGAGTCAAAGATGACAACCACCATGCAGGAAGGTGAAAGAAGGGGGCTCAAGGTGGGTGGAGAGAGTGCAAGAGGGAAAGCAGGGGTCCCAATGAGAAGGATCTCCATTTTATTGGCATTAAGGGAGAGATCGGTGGATGCGCACCAATCCTGAATTGCAGATAGACAGTCGGGAATGAGAGAGAGAGAGAAGTCTGAGGGGAGTCTGAAGGAAATCTGACTGTCATCTGCTTAAGAGGACTAGGTAGAGATCAGGTGGGCCAAAGGGGCCAAGAAGAGGTTGAAAAACCAGTGTGAGAGGATGGAGCCCTGGGGAACACCACAGTTACAGAGAGATGTGGTGGAGAGAAAGGGACCAAAGTGCAACTGGGAGGGACAGTCCAAGAGGAAGGAGGTCAGCCACTCAAGGGCCTGATCTGTGAGGCCCTGGTTCTCATGGAATCGATTAATCAGGATGGCGTGGTTGACTGTGTCAAAAGCAGAGAAAAATATCAAGGAGGATGAGGACAAGGACAGAAGGAATGCTGTAATCAAGGTTAGAGAACAGATCTTCACAGGTGTTCAGGAGAACAGTTGCCATGCCTCTGCCAGCTCTGAAGCCAGACTGATGGTGATGGAGACAACCAACAGATTCAGTGTGGAGAGTAAGCTGGAAGATGGCCAGTTTTTTTCCAACAGTTTTCCCAGGAAAGGGGTGATGGATATTGGGCGATAGGTTTCCAGGCAGGCAGGAAAGGCAGACGGCTTCTTGAGGAGTGGGTGCACAAGGGAGTGCTTAAGGGGAGAGGGGAACATTCCAGTGGTGAAAGAGTGATTACATAAATCAGCAAAGGCTGGAGTGAGGGTGTCAATATGGTCCTTGATGATTCTAGAGGAGCAGGGGCGCACCTGTTTGGACAACACATTCTAAGATCGGACTTGTCTAGAAACCTCATCAGGTATTGTCAGAGAGAAAGAGTAAAAGGAGGAAGAGAAGTAGAGCTGGCCTATGGGGGGTCAAGAGAGGAAGAGGGAGAGGAAGAGTAGATGGGGGACTGGATGTCCTGAGTTGTAGCGGAGAAGTGCGATAACAGAGCCATACAGAGGGGCTTGGAGGGAACAGGAGAGGTAAAGACCGCAACAGGATTGACCAGTTACTTACAGATTTTAAAGAGTTTGGCTGTGTTGTTATAGGCCACAGAGACGCAGGCTTTAATGTGTATTCTCTTCTTGATGAGTGTTAGTGCTTCGACTGCCATTTTGGTGCAACCAGTCTAGGTATGTCTAAATGTGGCCTGGCATGCTTTACTGTAATGTTATTACACTGGTCTACATTGTGTAGCCAGTTGGACATTTTTTTCATTGTGGTATGGCATTTTTAATAGCAAAGCATTAATGTTCCTGTGAACTGTTGGTGACTTGCATGTATTGGATTGGTGTTACCCTACAAAACCATTGAAAACACTCTGGCTTTTTAGCCAATTTCTCGCAGAAAGTCTTCTGTATATTGCATTAAAACACATATTTATATCTTTCTCCTAGTGCAGTGTGTGGCATACCCCTTCAACAGCACATTTGTGTGTATTATGCAAGCGTGTTAATCTAGGCCGGCCTAGAGTGTGGCACGACCCGTGATTTGTTGCTGAGTTGGGGGGCCCCCTCAGCATGGCTCACATGGGGGCCCCCGCATTTTGTGTTACGCCACTGCCCAGGCTGGGGCTCCTGCTTTGTCTGAGGGTGTTCAACTTCGAATACTCCTTGTGCTGCTGTTGCCAGTTGTCTTCCCCTAGGATTCTATGCTTTTTTTAAGGCCTGTTTCACTTCTCTATCGCTGACACATACAGCCACTAAAATACATAACCAGTCCAAAATTAGTCGAAAGTAGTTCCAACTGGTTTAAAGTTATAAGGTTATAAATACCAATAATAGATTTTCAAAATTACAAGTAGCCAAATTGGATGATTAACAATTGCTAAAAAAGTAAAACATAGAAGTTAATAAAGTTGTTGAAAATAATTAAAGTTTCAAATAGGTAAAGCAAGACTTATACAGGTTAAAAACAGATAGAAAGAGACATGCAGTTAATCAGACTTTGAGCAAAATATTAATTTCACATCCTCTTTTTGCATGAGTAAAATATCACTTGCTCATGACTTATGCTGATGTCCTCTTCATCCAATGTTTTTTGCGCCCTCCAAGAATTGGACACCAGGCCCTGCAGCAGGTTTTGCACAAGATGCAAGATGTGTTCCCTGTGGTGGCAGGCCTATTTGGTGGGGCAACACATGCCTGTCCTCATCTCCATGTTCAGCATCACCTTCACCCACTCTGCCTTTTTTTACATGTAGAAGGGATGCCAAGACAAACACAATTTTCTGGAGAAAAAGGCTTGCATTTGGGCTAATTTGCATATCCGCAATGCCTTGCTGATGTAGCTCAGAACGGGAGGTGAACTTCCAGCAATGGCTGCTTGGTGGCATTTTGTAATTTGTGATTTGGCTCAAATGAACTATCCTATTTTCACATTTCAGTTGAAAGGGATTTTGTTCAAGCCTGTTTATACCCACCATAACTTTCTTGGTGCATTGTATACATGCCCCAATGTTCATAACACAGGTCGGTCAAGACTATACTGCAGTGATGATCCCTAGTAAGGGTGCTAACAGGTATGTGGTTGTCCTGAGAGCCTTTCAAAATGTCTGCCTTGAGTTCATTCAGCTATAAGTAGTACTGCTCTCAAAGACAATTGCCTAAAGAAAAAGGCTAATTTGTATACTCACAATGCGTTGCTGATATTGCTCTGAACTGGAGGTGAATTTACAGCTATGTCTACTAAGTGGCATTGTGGAATGTGGACTTTGCTCAAAAGGACTATCCTATTTTCACATTTCAAGTGAACGGGTTTATTTCAAGCCTTTGTAAACCCAACATAACTTTCTTGATGTACTTTATACATGCTCCAATGCTCAGCCACAAGCCGGTAAAGACTGTACTGCACTGATGATCCCTAATAAAGGTGCAACCAGGTATGTAGTTGTCCAGACATCGTTGCAAAATGTATAAAGTAGCACTGCCTTCTAAGGCAAACAACTATTTCCTGGAGAAAAGGGTGTGTATTTTGGCTATTTCGCCTACTCACAATGCCTTGCTGATGTGGCTAAGAATTGTGGAATGTGTGACTTGGCGTAAATTGACTATCCTACTTTCAGATTTCAGGTGCATGTTTTTTTTTCAAGCCTCAATTACGTTCTTGGTGATATATATTAAAGGGCCTGCGGTAGAGGCCCTGTAGTTATGGTTAAGTTGCTGAACCGTTGCAAAAAATGTGTATGCCCCCATCAGATTGATCCTCCGAAGTATGGTTAGGTTTAGTCAAGGGGGGAAGTTACAGGGGGGTCCCAAAATGTGTGTTTTCCCATTGACGCAATGGAAAATGAATTTTGCTCACACCTACAGCCCAAACCGCTAGACGGATATTCATCAAATTTGCGGTAGGAGCAGCGGCTTGGTCCTGAAAGCGTGCTTTTGTAAATTTGGTGGAAATCCATGCAGTAGTTTCTTTTAAAACAACCAAAAAGTAGGTACACAAAAATGTGTGATATCTGGGTTCGGTATGCAGACTCACTTCTCTGTTTGGTCTGCGCAGAGGTCTCCAATTGGCACAGAGGGTGACGTGAGGATGGCGGACATTGGACGCGCCCACTGATTGGATGGTGGATGATGAAAAGCGTGGGGTGCATTGTATTATTGGGAAACCCCCACCATGTTGGATTTGCGGACATCTCCCGATGTTCGCAAACATCGCAGTAAAAACATGTTAAAAAACAAATCATTGCACTAGTCAAACTAATGTAACTATGTCTGGGGAGGTGAGGGGTGATGAAGATGGGATGGAATATGGCCTTAAAAAGCCAGAAAAACAGTGTATTTCTTCTCTGATGTCAGCAAACAATCCAGGGAAGTTGTGTGATGTTCGCAAACATTGGAAATGTTCAGAGGACATCTGTGATTATTTGTGCATTACAGGGTTGGTGATACACACCGTGTTTGGATGGCTTATAACTTTGGCGCCACTCAATGAAACTGCATGAAATGTTGGAATGTCATTCTAGACCTCATACTGAATAGTTTTGCAAAGTGTAGTTCTGTTTTGTCAAGTGTCAACAAAATTAGAGGGGGCTCCCAAAATATTGCAAAGGCTTATATATATGGTTCCATTTGACAAATCTGCACGGAAGTTTGCAAAAATATTTTATATGTAGAATTACATGTTTTTGTAAAGTTTGTTGATATTTTGTCAAGAGGGGCAACATTTGAGGAGCGTCTCAACATTTTTAGATGGCTTATAACTTTGTTGCCATTTGGCGAATGTGGACAAATGTTTTCAGAAAGAATATGGACCGAACTTTGAATGTTTGTGCAAAGTCTGAATGAATAGGATTGGCAAGAACCCGAAAGCATGGTTTTGCAAATGTGTCAATGTTTTATTTTTTGACAAGTGGTTTGGTTTAGCTGGGGTGATGGTGGAGCCTTATGCTGAAGGCAATTGAACAATGCTTTCCATCCCCAGCATGCACTGCTGATAACAACAGACATAAGCATGTGTTGCACAAAATATGTTTCTTAAAGGAGCTTTATAGTTCTTCCATATATGTGAAAAGAAGAATTATTAATAACTTATATACAGTGATGCAACACAATGAAACATTTCACTTATAACAATCTATTACATTGACAGAAACACATTTTTAAAAGGATGTTATGGTTAAGATGCATCCCGCCCTTGGGACTCCTCTGCTCCAGTAGTTATCTGGTGGCGTCCCACCTTTGCATACCTTGGTATTTCCCTCCTGGGTTCTCATGACCACTTGCCCATTCATGCTGCACCTTGTTGCAAAAAATATGTCTCTTAAAGGAACTTTATATTTCTTTCATATATGTGAAAAGAGGAATTATTAATAACTAATATACAGTGATGTAACACCATGAACCATTTTTACTTTATTACATTTATAGAAAAATGTTTGTTAAAGGACCACTTACCCGTCCATACTGCCCCTTCTATCTGTGTACTTCTCTCACTGCACAATACATATGTGCATTTATAGGAGCATTGTGTACAAAGGAAAATGTAGATAGAACAGATTTGTAAAAGATTGTAACATGGCAGTTGTTGTGTGGAAGCTTAATGTGGTCATAGGAACCCTCTCTTTGCTTTCTGCAGGCCAACATGAGAAGGGAAGAGGGGCTCTGTATGGAGCCCCACCATCCCTTTCCATGGTGGCCATTTGGAAAAAAGATTTTCCTTTCTACAGTGGGACACTGCACAAATCCCACTTTAGGAAGGAAAATCCTTTTCTTTTTAGCACCCCTGGTTACCGCTTTGGCAACCTGGGGTGCTAATGGCCTTCAACCCCCATTGCAGGGGCTCCAACAGGGGACAACGGTCTGGAGCCCTCGTTATCCACCCTTGCTTTGTTTGGGCTGATAACTTGGGCTGGTGGACCATCATCCCCTGTTCCAGTCCCTGGAATGGTGGATGAACAGCACATTATTCCTATTAGCATAACAAAAAATGCTGATGGAAATGTTGGAAAATCTTATTGAGTCTATGTACTTTACTGAGAAATGAAATGTAGATGGAGTCTATAAGATTATTTTTTTAGTTCTATTTTTTAACTGTGAAAGGAGGTTTCTAAAGGAACCTTTTTTTCTTACTTTTTGATTTGTTTTTTTCAGGAGACATTAGAAAAACAGGGGGTATTGTTTCTCATGCTCGTTGATTGCAGCTTCAAAAGCACTTTGAAAATGCTCCCACCTGCAGAGTGGTGTGTTGCAGTACATACAGAGAATTGTTGTCTTTGAAAGATGCAGTTCACAAGCCTCTTTTATTGCTTGCAAGGTAGCTGATGGGACTTTGTATCCCACAGAAGTAGGCTGTGTAGTTACAGTATTAGTTGAGGAAGATGAGGTGGAAGAAGACAGCCTACTACTTGCTAAGAAAGGAACAACCTTTCTGAGAGCATTGCAGTGGTTGGATTGGGTGTGGTGGTGCATGGAGGTAGTTCCGTAGGAGTACTGACCAGGTAGTCCACGACTCAATGCAATGTAGTGTATTTCACTTTGGCAGCTTTAGCCTTTGGTACATTCCCAAAAGTGGTAAAGAACTGCCACACCCATGATTCTCTCTGGGTGCTAGAGGTAGGCACTTCCTCTACTGCATCTTCTTGGTCCTCTTCATTGTCTTTGAAGTACTGCACTTTGTTTGTTGTGTAGGTCCTCCAGCTGGTGGTGGTGGCGGCTCTTGGGGAGGAGGGATGGCAATAGCTGATCCCATGTTTTAAATAAATGGCAGTTTTGCCAATATTCTTCCAAGTATCTGCTGTCTGCTAGATTATTAATAAATAATGTGTAAGAATAGGTGTAGGAGCTGTGCAAGGGTAAATGTTGAGCTTCAAAGTTCCTAGATCAGCTGGAAATGCAGTTCTGAACTGTTCGCGAAGCACAGACCTGATCGCGAAGTGTGGACGCGTTCGCAGACATATCATAATGCCACGTGCGCGAGGTCACGTGAGACTGTCCGGAAAGTCCGCAATGACATCAGATGTTCATGGATGTCGACGAATCAAAGAAAAGTAGAATAAGTTCCAAAGAGTATATAGAAGTGTTAAAAATTATGCTAAAATTTGGGAAATGGCATAGTTTTATGGTGAAACTTTCTAAATTGGACAAAGATGTTGCTATATTGGGGTAAATATGATATTAGTAAGTTGTAGGAAATTAGCATGCACTGGTAAAAACCCATGAAATTCACTGAAAAAACTTTGTTAAAGCGACGCTATGGTTAAATTGCTCTAATAAAAACCTATGAATTTCAATGAAAAAACATTGTTAAAGGGAAGTTATGGTTACAAGTAACAGCGAAAAAACATTGAATCCCACCAGTTTTGGTAAGCTAAGCAACCATAACTCGTGCCACCACTGTGCACAGCCTAAACTATCAGAAATAACATGACACATGTCATTGATGACATCATATATCAAATTAATTCTTATGAAATGTCGGTAGAAGTGGTTGTGTGTACAGTGTTGGTAACTTATTACGGATGATCAGGGGACCTCTTATGAACTATTTAATGTATTCAAAAATGTTATATTGGAGTATTCTTGTTAATAAATGGGTACAGCATTCACCACTGAAGTACAATATTTTGAATCCAGTGATATTGGTCAGTAAAATAAGGATTGCAAGGCTATTAGAATTGTGTCTACTGTTAAACTTGAAATGAATAGCTAACAATACAAGACTTACTGCACACTTGTCTTAGTACAAAAATGCATGTAAAGAGACACAATTAATTGGAAAACCTCATATTATCACTTCAATAAAACTGTTCATAGAGACTGACATAAACCAAGATCTTATTCTAAAACAATCTCCCACCAAACAGTAAATGCACTGTATTTATTTCTTTATTATTAGCATGTATTATGTAAATATGTATTATAAGTAAAAAAGCACGCTTTTTTTTCATTTTGACAGAAATAGCAAACACACAAGTTGGTAGCAGAGGTGATGGTTGGATGCGCCACCCCGGCATGAAGCCAGCACCTCCGCCGCAGAACCTGAGAGGCTACAGGACCTATGCATATTTCGTGAAAGACGGGGCACGCGTTCCCTGTGGAAAGGCCATCAGGAGCCAGTTTGGAAATATCCTGCCCGAGATCAGCAAGGCGTCCAAGCAGTCAAGGACGGGGAAGAGGCAGCTCACCAGCCTAGAAGCGTCACCAAACCACAGAGTGTACATATTGACGTAGTCACACGGCAACTGTGGGTGTTAGGGAGGGTATTGAGTATTTTGTAGTATTGATGCACATTGTCAAGTATTGTCAAAGTATTGTTTAACATTGTTAAAAGTAGTAGGGACAGGAGTAGAGGTAGATGTCATTGCATGTGATTAGGACCCATGCGAGATTAGAGGTAAACGGTTCTGTTGAACAACCTAGACTATTGACTCGGAGGCACATATGACAGAAGTATGTAAATAGTGGTTTCCTGTGGGTTGGGCATTTTAGCTCGGGTCATAGATGACGGTATCCCCGTAAGGCTTAGCAAGGGAGCTGTCCTAGATAGCGGAAGGTGATATGACTGGTTAAGTCTCGATAAGGCGTATTATTTGCTAGGCGATGCAGCAGGTACAGATCAAACACAAGAGAATATTAGTGTATTCTGCTGGAGGCAGGAAGACAGCTGTGGGATTTGCCTTTGCGTTTTGTGTATTTTGGATTAAGAGGTTGTAACATTGTACGCACAGTATTTGATTTCTCAGCACTATGCTATTAGTAAATTGGTGATGACACCCGTAGGTTGGTATATAGGACACGAAGAGCACGAGATGGTGAGGAGCTAGCATTGGAAAACTTGGGATTGGCATACTAGGTGAACAAGTGGCAGTGCGTGGAAGATGCATGCGCAAGATTGTGGGTGTGCCTGAGGAGGCAACAAGCATAAAGGGGCGGTCCACAGAGCACGCCTGACAGATTGAGGAGCCAGAGAGGCTCGTACTTATTTTAAAAAGCATTGTGATTAAATTGTGTTTCTCCCGTAACAGTGGATTATCGAAAACCTCAACTTGAGGTCAGGTAAAAGCAAGAATGATGCATGTATCAAGGGAATACGGGGGTACATGCTCCTACAGTACCTGTGTAAGATCCTCCCACCCTATAAAGATAAGATATGCAAATATAGCACAGATTGGTCTAAAGGTAACGAGGGAAGTTAACTAAACCATGGCAACCCTGTGGAAGTTTCTCCAAGGATGTGCAGGGATCACTACTGACACACATACAGGGTACCCATAAGGGGAAGAAGCTAGCAAACCGCATGGCTGTATTTGTGCTCTGGAGAATTTTCCAAGAGGGCGAAGGGGACACAGCGAGGTGTCAGTGGATGCTGAGCAAGTAGGAGGTGCAGGGACCCGCAGCCCCACCTTCCGCTCCTCCCCTCTGAGCGTGGTCTCTGATGACACAGACGATGAACAGGGTATGTACCCGTTGCGAGAATTAAGAGCAGTAGAGGGGTATTCAAATCCGACATATAAACCACCACCATATACTAGGGAAGAGGGATCGAGAGGCACCGGGGCAGCCAACCGCTGAGAGAGGAGCAAACAGCGAGGCGCTGAAGGGCACAAAGGAGGGGCCAGGGGGAATAGCCATGAACAAATGAATAGGGGGACAGATCCTCCTGAAAATGGAAGGGAAGACAGATGAGGAAATACATGGGGGAACAAAGGCAATGAAAGGCTTGAGGTGGAGCCACAAAGCTATGGATTGGGCTGGGATAATGGAGAAAATGGACAGAAGGTAGAAGGAAAGAGTAGAGAGGTTAGAGAGAGAGGACAGGGAAAGGAGAAGAGAGGAAGAGAAAGAGCAGGTGCATAAAGAACAAGAAGAAAGGATAGAAAGGTATCGCAGAGAGAGGAAGAGAGAGGAGCGGGAGCAGTGAGAAAGAAGGATAAGAGAGCTAGAGGACTCGAAAGGCAGAGGGAAACAGCGGAACATGAAAAATGCAAGTTGATAGAGAGGGAACAAAGAAAGTTGCAGGTGGACAGATTAACAAGAGAACACACATGCAGATAGCAGGATGAGCGTGCAATAAGGCCAATAAAGATACAATTGACAGCGGAACGGGCAGATGACAAAACAGAAGGAGGCGGACGAGCAGAGCCTGATTACATGACAGTAGAGGGCAGGAGTGCCACAGAACCGAACAGGACAGACCTAGGGATATGGGGGGAGGTAGCAGGAAAGACTTGCGTGACATTGACATTAACATGAACCCTACACGGACACAACCATGAGAAGACTGAGCTTTGTAGATGACTTTTGTAGTGACATGGGCTCAGGGTCTGACAATGAAGGATGAAATAGTGGGGACGAGAGGGGGGAAAAACATAAGCCTCAATCAACGGGTACAGGCACGGACAAATGGGTGACATGGGAGAGAGTGACAGGTATAGGGGGGACAGGAGAAAGCAAGGATGAGTGCACACCATGGTCAACCATATTGACAACCTAGGACCATAAGTAGAGAGGCTTAGAGACCTCCCAGAATGAAGAAAGGGGAACACAGCTATAGTATGCTCCAGTTAGAGGATCCCTGTCGGACCCAATGATGACATCCGAATACCCATAACAGAACCAATAGATGTATACACTGACATTAGGAATGCAGACAGACAGGTCACACTGACTAGAAATGCGAATGGGGAGATAGGGTTCACACAAATGCCCCTGCTAAGAAAGGGAGGGGGGCGACCTCAAAATATACCATGGAAGCATATTGACAAAGAAAATGTGAGATGTAGGTTACCATCGTTGTCAGCGGGTGTAGGGAAATGGATATATGAGATGGAAAGTATGACAGCCGGTCAAAATTTAGCAGTGGGGGACGTGAAAGGACTGTCAGTAGTGATCCTCAGGGAAGCTGCGGGTGATGCAGGGAAGACGGCAGGGTTCCCCGGAGTAACCACCCAGAACACTGCGCACAATGGTTTGCCATTTGCAAATTACAGGGCTGCCGTATGGCAAGCCCTAAGGACACAATACCCAGACACGTCAGACATTGAGGAGTTCCAAGAGCTTTGGCGCCTTGAAACTCGAGAACCGTGGAACAATATGGTAGCAATATTTGACTACATATTATGTCAAGGGCTACCAGAGACAGTCCAGAAGCAGCTAAGGAAATTGGTAGGCCTGGAAGCAAAATCTTGGCCAGAAATACAGCTTACTATTGTTCATCATTGTAGGCTATTGCAAGAGAAGCTAAAGAAAAAAGCAGAGGAAAGAAAGTTAGAGGAAGCGAAACTAGTACAGAAAAAACTATTGAAGTAGGCCATGGAAGGGGCAATACTAACCAGAGTGAGCACACATGGGACACAGCTGCAGTAGTACAAATTACAGCCCACGGGGGGGAGGATTCATGGGGTGGGGAAAAATGCAGCAAGAGTTTCGAGGAAGAGAGGGCCATCGAGAGGACATGGGTTTGAGCCACATATACATCATAAACAAGGGGGATTTCCAGGGGGATTTCGGGAATACAAACAGCTGATGCCGCAAGGCCCAGAAGACAAGGGGACCAGCTGCAGAAAAACAGAATAAATCCTCATAAATGTGAGCTTAAGAGCTCAAATTTGTGGTCTCTAAACAAGTGGTACTGCCGAATGAGCCAATGGACAGTCATCCATGGTGGGAAATCAGAGCCGATTCCAGCAAACCAGATGCAAGCTGCAACACATGTTGCAACATGAGGAGCATAGTCTTATAGTCAAAGGTGGTACACACAAGTTACAATACAGACACATAATCGTTCACATCACCTTGAAGAGGTGAACAGCGAGCTGAGAACTTGATCAAGTCCCATGCCTGGGGAGATCAGCTCTAACCAATCACAGTTTAGAAACCCAGGGGTGGATGGTAAAGGGTAGGAACCAATGGTAAGCCCCTCACTCTGTAACAATGTAATAGATAGCGCCAGAGTCACACAAAACCATGCTGCATGCCATGAAAAGCTGAGATGTACCAGAGAATTCAGGGTCTAGAGTCTTGGGTGCATGGCCAAAGGCCGTAGGCCATAGGCCATGCACCCAAGACTCTAGGCGCTGGCCACAACCACCACAGCATAACTCTACAATGCTACCAAACATTTTGATTGTGGTATGTGGGCTGCTTAGGGGAAACGTTTTAAAAAATGTGAGTACTAATTGGTAGTAGTGTAATAGTGTTTATAGGATAGTGAGATGATGTGTGGATTGGTAAGGTGAAGCACTTACTTTTTTGGATGGAAATAGTAGGTTTCTTCTGAGTTCTCGCTCGTACTTCAGACGCTGTTAATGTAGAAATGGATTTCTTTGTTTTTTGCAGTAGTAGTGCTTTCTGATAACTGTGCATAGTATGTACATGCACTTTTCTTTGCCTATGTGTATTCTGTATATTTTATTTACAATCTGTTAGTTGAATGCACTTTAGAAATGAGTACATAGTAAGTGCGCAGAATACACCTGGCTTCGTAAGGTGGCGTTATTGGATGTTAGGAGATAGAAGAAATAATCGTATGCTTTGTTTGCTATTTTTAAAGGGAAAATGGCAGGAACTGTATGGAAAAGTATGCATTGTATGTATTTGTGAAGGTGTGGGAAATAAATCAGAAGGATTTGATGGGATCAGCTGCTTATTACTCAGTAGGTGATTACTAAAGTACTGGGTGATTCTGTGGTGCTTGGAGATGGGAGAGTCTGAAATAAAGTAAGGGTTGCAAGCAAGGACCAGGTGCTTGTGTTGCAGACTGAATGGAAGGGGGAGATGTTGTATGTCTTGGTTTACAACACTGTACATTGTTGTAGATGATGTAATAGATATGACTGCACCTGTGCATAGTTGAATGCAGTTGTGAAGGCTAGAACGGAATGGAAAACCAGCTGGAATGAGAGAGCTGTGTAGATTGGAAGAACAGTTGTAGAGGCAGTGGTGTTGTTTTAGCTGGGAGTCTTTCAAATGATATTGGCTATCTCTGTGCATAAATAAAGATGCATTTACTCATCCTGGCTGTGCGTAATTTTATAACACACTAGAAAGCCCTTTTCCATAATTATGCTGTTATTTCTCCCATCTTTTAACATGAAATGACACTTTGTTGGATAGCTGTGTGTGTTGAGTCTGATTACTAATATAGTCATTTGTAAAGGAAGTTGAAATGATAGAATGTATGTGAAATATGGAGAATGTATAGAAAGGAAATTGTATGTACATCTTATGCATTAACATGCATTAAATGATATCATGGTTTAAATGTGGTTAAATATGTGGCAGTGGTTACAGAAATGATCGAATGAATGAAGACAATAACAGTTTGCACATTGCAGTTAATAATATGGGTAAATAAACATTAGGAGAGCAGACAACTTTGCAAGTGACACTTGATGATAGTAGATGGGAGAAATGCAAGTGAACATGTTTTACAGGTTACACAGGGTAAGTGGCAGTTACTCTATTTATATGTATTTATACTAGAGATGTACATGTACCATACATGCCAATCCTCCCGAAAATATATCTTCGCCCAATGCATTCTTATGACACACATGTTGTCTCCCGATTCTTTTGAGGAAATGTCCCTCCCAGGTGGGTCGGAATGTTGGCATGTATGATGTACTGTGCAAAAAATATTCATACCTGTACTTTGTGTTCATGCATGTGGATTTGCATGAATCTGCAAGTAGAAATGTTGGAGAGTTTACTAGTAGTTGCTGTAGGTGCTTTGTAGTCACAGCACAATTGTACTCAGAGTGATCAACAGTACATCTAAAGTGCTGAATTGTGATGATGGAGTTATATGTATGGGTCTTGCATGTGATTGGTGGATGGTTTTGTGACTGCTTAACAGTAGCCAATGAGGGAATGGTGCGGAGAGTAAAGTGGAAAGGGTAGAATTGCTGCCCTAGTGTTACTTATGCGCTCCGCGGATAGCGCAGCTGTTCACAGACAGGGCATGCCCCATCTGGAGCTTCCGAGCATGAAATGGGAGTGTATTTTGAGGATTAGCCAATCAGGTTTTGAGGTTCTGCTTCATATTGAGAGAGGCTGTCTGTAGTGAAGATGGCGGTGGTGGAGAAAGTCAGGGTGGTGGTGCTTGGAGATATGTTTGTGAATGGTTTGGAGCAGTATGCTAAATCTAGGAATGTGGCTAAGCATTTTGACACAAATGGGGTGGAGTGGTGTGGTGCACTGTGCCTGTTTTTAATTTGCAGGCAATGCTAAACTTTTGCCAGGATATGGCTAGGTATTATAATCCACATGTGGTTGTTCTGCACTGTGCTGCTTTGTATTTGGGCTATGTCAGTGACCCTACTGTGTTGCAAGATCTGCAAAACTTGGTTCAGGCAGTCATGAAAGTGTTTCCAAATGCAAAGGTTATTTTTCTGCTTTAGTACCCAGGGCAGTATGGGACAATAGTTCTGTTTTTTGTCCTCAGCAAAATGTTGGTAGGTGCTTAATCACCAAGGCATATTTGCTTTTATGACTAGAGTTGGCATGTTCTTTTGCAAAAATGAGAAAATCGACTCTGATAATGTTGATTACTTTAAAGAAGGTGGCATGTCTTTATCTTTTATGCGAAATGCCAGGCTGTTTTGGAACATAAGGGTTGCTTTGGAGAAGCTAATGTGAAGAATTTTGGAAGAAAATACGAAATAAATACAAATAAAAGGTTCTTTTCAGAGCCAACCTCAAAGGGGAAATGGGGCACACTATTTAAATTTTCATTCCCCACGCTCAGATTTTTCGATTTGTCCACAGACAGCGCGTATTATATACAGGCAATTTGAGGCTGAGAGGCATACAAATGAGACTGTGCAGAGCAAGGGATTGGTCATTAGGGTTTACTGGGTGTGATATGTGAGCAGGGAGTTTGTCAAAAAGTATTTTTCCTGAGAGGAGAGGAGATAGCTATGGCTGTGTGTTTCAGAAAGCATATTGTCTGGATTTTGGAAGACTCGTGGATAAATTGGTTGGAGGTGCATGCAGAATGCTGGGGAGTGGCTGCACATCTTGAATTTCCTCATGTGGAAGTGCACTGGCATGGAGTGCATGGAATGAAGTCGGTGGATTTCATACCTCTTTGTGCTACTTTGGTGACGCAGTGTCATCCAGACATTATTATTATTAATTGTGGAGGGAACAGTTTAGGACATGTCTCTGGAATCTCTTTGCAATTTGCAATGAAAGAATGACTTGGAAAATTCATGGACATGTTTCCAAAGCCCCAAGTAATTTTTTCTCGTATTGCGCAGAGACAAATGTGGCTGCGTTCTTCTTCATTTGGTCCACAAATTGAGAAAATGAGGTGCAATGTCAACAGGGCTGTTAGTGCCTTTTTGAGAGATGTTGGCATGTCCTATTTTCACAATGAAAATGTTATGTTTCGTAGTACACACATTTTTCACAGAGATGGAGTATATCTTACTTATGCTGGAAATCAGATTTTTCAGCGAAATATACAAAATGCATCGCAACCCTTTTTGGAATTATAGCAATCCATTTTGCAGTAGGTGTTGACCATTTGAAGTTTTTGAAACACAATAAAAAACACAAAAAGGCTCTTTTCAGAGCCACCACTTCCTCCCAGAGAAAAGTGCAATGGTTGTTACAGGGCAGCACTGCACAGATTTTAGATGTCTGTGGACAGTCTGCGGACTTCTAAAAATGCACAGGGTCCTGCGCATTTCATTGACACTTCTATTTTTGAACTGTGAAATGCGGCTCTGAAAAGAGCCTTTTTTTTGTTTTTGTTGTTTTATATATTTTTTTTGTTTTTTTAAACATGACACACAAGTAAAGGAAGGGAAAGGAGGGTAAGGAAAGGGCACCAACCACAGGGATCAGAAAGGGCAGATGTATAGGGGAAGATCTAGGGTGGGCCTTATTCAGGTAGGTAGCAGTTCTTCTAATGCTTCTTGACCACTGTCTCGAAAGCACTTCGAAGGTTCTCCCCCTGCAGAGAACTGCATCGCAGTACATGCACAATACTGTGACCCTCAAAAGGTAAGGATCAACAACATCATGTATGGCCTGCGAGGCAGCTGGAGGGATGCACTGCCCCACAGGAGTGTCTCTTGTGGTGGCAGGAGCTGAAACGAAGAATGCTGCAGAGGAACTCAACCTAAAATGTTTATTGCAAGGTTCAACCTTACGAATAACCTCACCGGGGAACGGTTTTAGGTGTTGCTACATTGAGGTAGTACCATAGCTGTACAACCCTAGTTTCCCAAGACTCAGCACCATCTTGCACTGATTGCAGGTCACCTTGTATGCACATGCTTTTGGAACTCCATCAATAGTGGTAAATAACCTACACATCCAAGATTCATGGTGAGAACTAGTAGTAGGGACTTCCACTACCTCATCCTCATCATCCTCTTCATCAATCTCCTCTGTATCCTGACGCTTGTTCCCCTCTGCAGGCCTTCAGGGAGGTGTTGGTGGTGGAGGGGTTGGGGGTGTTGCTGAGACAGTAGTAGCACCAGCAGCATCCATGGATGTCATGAGGACAGCTGTTTCAAAGAGCAAGAGCAATCCAATGCAAAAAGGAGCAGTTTCTGTCCTGGAAGACTAAAATCAGAATAAGGAGCAGCTCTGGGGTGTGGCCTTTTATAGGGGTGCTGGGGCGTGCTTCGCGGACACCCGCGCTGTCCCAGAACACTTCGAACACTAAGAACGGGCTCAAAAAATTCCAAAAAGTATTCAGATCGCCAGGGACATATTGTGCGATGTGTGCAAGGGTGAACTTTACCCGGAAAATACCTTGGATTGCTGAAAAAAAATCTTTGTAGGTGTGCGGGGGCCCGGACAGTGTTTGTTACGCTTAGCGCTGGTGCAGTCACATGATGCAGTCGAGGACACGTTGGCGAATGGAATGGCTGTCTGTAGGACAACAAATGTGTGGGGTCGGGTCTACGCATGCGTGCAGCTGTTCTACGGACAGTGTTCCAGTCCACGAACTAGTTAAATGTGCGACACACGTGCGGCCGACAGTTGCGCACAGGCACAATGTTTGTAGGGGAAAGGGTGTGCTACACATGCATGCGGGTGTTCTACAGACAGTGGTCAGATCCCCGAACAAAATAAATGTGCATCACAACTTTGTGGACAGACTATGTGTTCTATGGGCATATTCATTCTGGTTACGGACAATGCGAACAGGCAATACCTACGTTTCTTCATGAGTTTGTTCATGTACTGAAAGAAGTCAGTAATGCAATGGTATTATGGTATTTCTAGCAATACATTGCTTAATGAACAATTTGGCATATGATAGTTCTTCAATGATCTCTGATACTTTTCTGCCAACATTATAATGACAATCCCTTGTGGAGGCTGTGCATGAAAACTAAATGCACATGTGATGTCATGATGTCATCAATGACATTTGTGATGTCATCTTCGATGTCCTGGGTGTTAGTCTTAGCAGTGCACAGTGGTGGTGCGAGTTATGGTTGCTTAGCTTACCATAACTGGCGAATTTCAGGGGGTTTTCAGTTTTACTTGGAACCATAACGTCCCTTTAACAAAGTTTTTTTAATGAATTTATATATACTTGTGTTGAAATGTTGCAAAAGCTTCTGCTTCAGTCCAGAAGCAGGATAGCTCAATGATAGAACTGCATGTTACCTGTGTAGGGGGACCTGGGTTTGTTTCCTGCCTGATCCAGTACATATTTATTTATATATATATTTAAAATTTATATTTTTAATTTGTTGTTTAAATAATTATATTTTACAATATATATTTGGTCGACCCACCCGCTCAAGAGCCTGAGGCGCTGCCACTCTGCAACTTTGATAAGCGCTGCATATGGCATAGGTGATTGCCTTCACTGTGGTGTGCCATAACCTGCTCGGTTGCAGGCTTTGCCCGTGTTCTAGTGCAAGGTTGCCCCCTCGCATACTGCTGGTTACCTCAACCTGCTAGGGGGAGCAGTTTGAAGTACACTTGCTCAGTGTACTCCTTTGCTAAGCAATATATATTTTTAAGCTGTGTGTGAAGCACATTAAAGCTTTTCCTGTTGGCAGTAGCCCGGATGGCTCAATAAGCATCATCTTTGTTATAAGGGTCCAGGGTTTGGACCCCTGTTCGGGCGTAACCCCACGTCCTAGGGGTATTACTTTGTTTTATTTATTTACTTATTTAGTACTTTAAAGAAAAGAGAGTTTGGAGGGGGTAGTTAACAGACCTATAGGGGGTCCCTACCTTCCTTTTCTAGCCATAGCTCAGGCGCTAACCTTAGTCCTTTTGGTAAAATCCTGTCGGCCGCATAGATTAGTTAATTACAGGACAACTCAGTCCGCCTGCATCTTAGGCATTTCTTTTTCTCCTGCTGAATTACATTTTTTCTTCTTGATCGACACTCCTGGTATCTTTCTTTGCCCAGGAAAGGGAAAAGCCCCAAAGGAGGGCCAGTTTAGGACTGGAAGGATGGTAACCATGTATTGAGTCAGATTACCAAGTTTTCTCTCTCGACTGACTGAAGAGGGAAATAACCACTAATTTCCCTATTGATGTGCAAGGGCTGCAGGGATTGATGTGCAGATGAGGTTTACCTGCTCGGCAACACCAATTCCCACCCTTAAAGGGCAGCGTGATTTCTCTTACTAGTTGTCCCAGTATGGCATTAAACAAGCCAATATTAAAATATTGGAGGGGACAAGGTCAGCTCAAAGACAACATTGAGCAACCCAGGTTCTGACCATAATACAGTGTTTAGGAAACACTTGCTAGTATCGGGGGGGGGGGTTCCAAAAAATAACATTTTACAGCCCGCACCTATAGCCTTTTCTTCCAAGGCTTTGCCTGTTCCTGCTAAATATGTCTAGCGGTATGTGTAATTCTCCTCTGCTCAAGGAGTACAAGCCAGGTTTTTGACCTCAAGGGAGTTTGTTTCTTGTTACCGTTTTCCTTGATTGCTTTCCCCGCATGTCCAGAGAAGTCAGTCAACCTTTCAGGCATGCAGAGGTCCAGGCCTCAATTTTGAAGGGACGTTGGTCCCAGTATCCCTTCACAGCCTTTCAATTACTGAGCACAATGTTTTTCACAAGGTCCCTGCCCCTAATAGCCCCCCGTCCACCGCCACCCCTCTTCGGATGGATTGCATAAACAAATTACACCTCTGGGAGGAACACCTGATGGTTTCTGTTTTTTTCCCCTTTGGCAGGAGTTCTTCTTCATGACCAGTACAGAGCTTGCACTGGGCATTTTCCCTCCCGTCTGTTTTCTTTTCTCTTCACCAATTTCCTGATATTTCACTAGGTTAGCGGAGCCACTGCAGGTTCACCTCAAGTCCTATGTGGTCCAGATGATATACTTGTTTTGGTCAAGTTTCCAGTCTTCAGTGGAGTTAGTGGGGCCCCTTCGACAGTGATGGGGGTTTGGCTATAGGGGCAAGAGTTTATATTGGAAAAGCGTAAGGTGCTCAATTTGTGCACTTCAAGGTGGACCCCAGGCTTGCATCCTTCTCCTTCTGGTTTGCAGGTTTTTTCTTAGATAAGTAGAAGCCGTTTTTTCTCCTACTCTAGGAAGGGAGGATCTCCCTCAGAAGCATAGAGGGGACGAGGAGTGGTGTTCATCTTCCATCCAAGTTATTACAGCCATCTCTATCACAGGGCATTACAATGCCTCAGCATTATCATCCCTGCAAAACTCTGTCTGTGCAATTACTCGAAGGCAGGGAGACACTTCGTTAGTGATTGAGTTGCTTAGCTGCCTGCATGGCAGATAGACTTCTTTGGTTCCCTCCCGAGATTGTCTGGAATAAGATGCCAGCACAAGTGTGCTGGGGGTGCCAAGATAGTTCAGATGTGCGGAGGTTAGTCCTCCTTTTATTTTAACTTCATATTAACCGCTTAGTGCTCTGTTTTCTCTTTGGAGTCTAGAGTCTTCCTCAAGACTATGGATTTTATTGTGTCCTCCTTTGGTTGGTCTATTGTTTCCTCTAGAGAATATATCAACCATGGGGGAGGGAATAAGGTCCAAGTTCCTAACACAGTTAGCAGGGGAGTTTAAGTGTCGCTTTGAGGGGCAGGTTTATGTAAATAGCTCCCTATTGTCATGGTAGCAGAGAACTTGTTCAAGGGCTCAGGAGGGCGGCAATGCTTTTGTCTGTTGTTTCCCCTTATTTGACCTTTTCAGGTGTGTGTTTTTTTCTCAACTTCTGTGGTTGGTGGTGTATTGGGTTGGTCTCTCTCGCCTCCCGAGGCTTCTCTGACTCATCAGGTCACTCCAAATGGTCATTAAGGGTCTTTGTCTTTATGGCTTGGCGCACTTAGCTCTTCCTGGTGTTTTCATGCATTTCACTGGAATATCTCTTTGTCATCAGTGTTCCCTGGTGGGACTCTTCTTAGTCAGGATACTATTTAGCAGCTAACTGCTGGGTTTCAGGTGTGTGGTTCAACTCTTCCATCCCGCTTCTGCCTCCAGAGGACGTAATGCATTTCTGGTATTTTGGTTTGGGAAGGTTTTCTGGTATACAGGTGTTACATATGACTAAGGACAATTGTGTCGTTAAGGGCAGACCACGGGGTAAACACTTCTGTGTGCACAAGGCCTCAAGTCTTTTTGCATTTGAGGTCCACCTAGGTTGGGTTTTCTCCTATAACATGTTAATAACGTTTTCCCCCTTTGCTCTCCCGCTTTGATCTTCTAATGAAGATGTGCCTTTCCTACACTGTTCCCCAGAGTAGCCATGTGATATGTCATGTTTTCTAATATGTTTTTCTTTCATCAACACATGGGATGGGGCCAACAAAGCTTTCAACCCTCGGGGGTAAAACATTTTATTTATCTCCAGGAGAACTAAGTGTTTAACTTCTTAAGTTTACTATCTAGGTTTACCAGAAGATGGTATGACTTTAAGCGTGTTACTCACCACTCCGAGTAGGCCGAAGATACAGAGATAATGACCTTGGAGATGTTGGTGGTATAAGATTCCAAACTCAGCCTTCCATCCCAGCTCCCCTGAGTACAAGACTCAGGCTTCCTCAAAGAGGGGCTCTTTTCCACAATGTACCTCTCTTCTGTTTTAGTTAGAACAGACAGAGATGTCAATTGAATAAAAGAGCGGGGAGAACACACACCGCCAATACCAATGCTGCAAAAGAATACCAAGATATTAGGCAGTGTTGATATTATGCAAGTAATTAGAACAGATGAAATGATGGGACAACTACCTATATAGATATTGGAGTGGAGTTGAATTTCCCCGGGAATGATCTTAATAAAGAATAACACAAATGAGTGGAATTGAACTAATTCAGTATCGGTTCCCACTATAGCTATAGGATTGATAACCACTGACCTGAAATAAGATAATTGAGTAAGAGGAGTCCAGGATTCTGAAGACAACGACAGGAGAAAATAACAAACAGGGAAGTTAGTACAGGTAAGTAACCCCGAACGGCACGAGGGACGCACTAGTGCCGGGTTGGTGCAGTTCAGGAGGGCGTTCATGTGCACTTAAGAGCAATCACAAGAAAAGTCACTCAATGTCCCAGAATCCAACAGAAGACAATATCCAAGGAAGGCAATAGGTATGTACCTGAGTACACGAGTATAGCTGAGTAGCTGTTGAGATGATCCGGATAGAAGACGGCAATTGAAAAGTAGAGCGGCAGCTGGGAAGAACCGCCACAGAAGAGAGCCGTATCCAGTAGCGTTCCGAGTCCAACAACCAGATGAGCGCGACAGTAATAAAGGATGAGACGATGCAATCCAAAAGTCAGGCAAAGGGTCAAAACCAGGAGTTCAGATAAGGATTCGTGTAAGGAAACACGAAGAGGAAACGGTACAAAAACCGCGTGTAGCTGGTAACGCTAATTAGCAGCAACGAGCCCCTTGGAAGGCGGTGATTTTATAGTCGTAAGAGGGGCGTGGCTTGCTGTACGTCTTCCACGTACAATACGTGTCAGGTGACCTGGAGTGTGTCGACGTTTGTACAGACGCCATGGTAGCTTGTACCTGGACCATAGAGGAGCCTGTAAAGAATTTGTATTTTGCAAGGATGCCCACGGGGAAGTCTGAAGTGTAACAGCATCCTCCTCCAAAGACACCGGCAACCCCCTGGCGGAATGGAAGCTCCTCAGAAGAACCGGACAATGCAAATTGGAGAGCGGCTCCCAAGTACGTTCCTCAGGCCCATACCCCTTCCAATCCACGAGGTAGAACAATGTACCCCTAGACACCCTGCAGTCCAGGATACGCGAGACCTCATATTCCTCCTCACCATCCACCAAGATCGGCGAAGGATGAGTAGGCAGACGGGTCCCAGGGATGAAAAGCTTGATCAAGGAGACGTGAAAGACTGGATGTATGCGCCAAGATCGCGGCAGAGAAAGCTTAACTGCCACAGGATTGATGACTTCAGTAATCACATAGGGTCCCACAAATTTGGGCAGAAGCGAGCGTTTGCCTGAAATTCTCAAATTGCGGGATGATAACCACACCTTCATGCCACTGCGATAGACTGGAGCAGGTGATCGATGTACATCGGCATACTTCTTGGTATATCTTGAGCTCGGAGTAAATGACAGCGTACGTCTCGATGAATCTTATCGAGATCTCTGATGCAATCTTTTGCTGCAGGATTGACGGCCGGTAATACCGGATCAAGTGGAAGTGCCCTAGGATGACCACCATACAGGGCAAAAAAGGGAGCAACTCTAGGGGATGTATGCATAGAGTTGTTATATGCAAATTCTGCATAAGGTAAAGAAGTAAACCAAGACTGTTGGTACTGAAGGCATAAACAGCGTAGATACTGTTCAATGGTAGCATTAGTTCTCTCAGTCTGCCCATCCGTTTGAGGATGGTAAGCAGAGGAATACCTGTCCTCAATACCCAAAGAAGCTGTAAGAGCCTTCCAGAATCGTGACGTAAATTGCGTGCCACGATCGGAAACAATAACCGAGGGTAAGCCAAAGAAACGAAACACATTCGTCAAGAACAGTTTAGCCAATTCTGGAGCTGCAGGCAAACCCGAACAAGGTATGAACAATGCATATTTAGTAAAGTAATCAACGATTACCCAAATAGTGTCATAGCCCTGAACGTCAGGAAGTTCCACAATGAAATCCATTCACAGCATCTGCCAAGGTTTGTACGGCACAGGAAGAGGTTGCAACAATCCAACTGGTTTGGCTCTAGAAGTTTTACATTGAGTGCATATGGAACAAGTCAAAATGTAATCCTTTACATCACGAACCAGTGAAGGCCACCAAGCCCAACGCCGTAAGGTTTCAAGAGTTTTTTGACTTCCTGGATGTGCAGCAATCAAGGAATCGTGAGACCACTGAAGAGCTAATTCTCTAGCTTGACCTGAGGGTATATAGACGCGCCCTTGAATGAATGGCATACCTTGAATGATTTCTAGATTGAGGTCAATGATCTCTTTTGGATGTTTTGAAACCCAGTCAAGGATGATTGAACGCAAAGAGGGCTGAACCAAACAACCACAAACAACCTTGTTTGGTAGAAGAGGAAGAGCTTCGAGCTGTTGAGACTGACCATCCGCATGTAAGCGTGAGAGAGTATCAGCCGGAACTTGGGCTTTAGCAGGACGGTATGTGATAACGAATTGATATTGTGAAAAGAATAAATGCCACCGCGCCTGTCTAGCCGTAAGACATTTCATAGATTTGAAGGCTAACAGACTGCGGTGATCAGAGTATACAGTTACAAGGTGTTTGGCCCCCAAAAGATGATGCCTCCATTCCAAGAATGCGTCTCTGATGGCTAAAAGTTCGCGTTCTGTGATGGAGTAATTCTTTTCGTAAGCTGTCAATTTACGAGAGAAATAGGCAACAGGATGGATCTCTCCCGAATGCGGACAGGTTTGAGACAATACCGCCCCAATGGCATAACCTGAAGCATCAGCTTCAACAAAAAAAGGAAGCTCAGGATCAGGATGTTTGAGGACAGGAGCGGAAGTGAATGCTGATTTTAATTGATCAAAGGCTCTCTGAGCTTCTGAAGACCATACAAATGGTATTTTGGCACTTGTATTTGGTATTTGTCAGAGAGGTAAGTGGTGCAGAGATTTCCAAAAAGCCATTGATGAAGCGTCTATAGAAATTTGCAAATCCCAGGAATGATTGTAATGATTTGAGTGAATTGGGCACAGGCCATTCCAGGATCGCACTAATTTTGGATTGACTCATGCGCACACCATTGTTAGTAAGGTGATATCCCAGAAATTTCACCTCTGAGGCATGAAATATGCACTTTTCGGCTTCAACAAACAATCTATGTTCTCTCAGATGTTGGAGTACTGTCTTGACATGTTTTTCGTGGTCTTCCTGGTTTTGAGAGTAAATCAAAATGTCATCCAGGTAGACAACAACAAATTGATCAAGAATGTCGTAAAACAGATCATTCATGAAAGCTTGAAAGGTGGCCGGGGCATTACATAAGCCAAAAGGCATGACAAGATACTCAAATAGACCGTAACGTGTTTTAAATGCGATCTTCCATTCGTCCCCCTCTCTCATGCGGACAAGATTGTAAGCTCCTCTGAGATCAAGTTTAGTGAATATTTTGGAAGAACCCAATTGATCCCGAAGGACAGAAATTAGAGGAAGAGGATACTGGTTTTTTATGGTTGCTGCATTCAAAGCACGATAATCAATAAGAGGACGTAGATCCCCTTCCTTCTTAGGAACAAAGAAAAGTGGTGATGAAATTGGTGATTTGGAAGGACAAATAAATCCCATGGTCAAAGTCTTGTCTATGTAATCTTTAAGGACTTTGTCTTCTTTGAGAGTGAGGGAGTATACTCTACCGGATAGTATTTTTACTCCCGGAATTAGGTCTATTGGGCAATCATAAGCTCTATGTGGGGGTAGAGTCTCTGCCATCCCTTTGTCAAAAACAACTGTGTAATCTGCATATTGAGAAGGTATCACAGAGGTAACGTTTTTAGAGACAGCTCCAATATGCATCGTAGGCGAAACTAGCGCCCTGACTGGACTATCATGTGTAATACCGAGTAATGTAGTACATCGAGTGTTGTACATATTGGAAGGAAACTGAATCTGGGATGTCGACCAGTCGATGGCAGGATTATGAAGTTTCAACCATGGAATGCCCAGAATGACTTTGTAAACTGGTGCTTTAATGATATCAAATGATATGTCTTCAGTATGGCTTTCATCAGTACTCATATGTAGTGGAACTGTTTGGTGAGTAACCATTCCTGAGACAAGAAGTGAACCATCCACTGCATTCACTGTTTCAGGTATAGTTTTGCGAACCAGTGGTATTCTTGACATGGCAGCAAAACATTGATCAAAATAATTACCTGTTGCACCTGAATCGATCACAGCTCTTGTCTGGAATAAAACACCATGATCTAAGGAAAATGTAACTGGTAGGCGGACTAAATGACTTGGATTCTGTAATGTAGAGTCCAAGGGTGAGTTTCCCGACATAGGGACTCTGTCTACTGTTGGGATTGGGCGTTTCCCGCCTTTCTTTTAGGTTTTTTGGTACACTCAGATAATAAGTGATCAGAGGCCCCGCAATACATGCAGAGATTGTGTGATCGACGATATTCTCAGTTGAGCAGGGATAAGTGGCCCCCTAACTGCCCCAATCTGCATGGGTTCAGGCGCAGGAGATGACGAAGACGAGGCCTCTGCTGGAACCGTGCTGAATAATGCTGTTTTCTTTTCACCGCGTCTTTCGGACTTGCGAGCATCAATCTGAAGGACTAAGTCTAGCAGTTCCCCGAATGACGCGGGAACTACAGGAACAGTGGAGAGGATGTCCTTTAATTCATCTGAGAGGCCTTGATAGAAGACAGCTGTCTTCTTTTCTTCAGGCCTGTCAGTTTCTGCTGCCAACTGATTGAATCGTGCCGAATAAACCAATAAAGAATTGTTTCCTTGTCGATGTTTTAAAAGTTCCAAATCAGTAGCTTGAGTAGTATAACGTGTATCAAATACTTTACTCATCATAGCAAGAAGGGTATCACAATTGTAAAGAACATGACTATTAGATTCCAACAACGGGTTAGCCCATTCGGCTGCGGTGCCTCCCAAATGAGACAAAACAAAAGCTGCTTTGGTTGTCGATGTGGGAAATGAGGCGGGCGACACAGAAAATGCAATTTGCATTGATTAATGAAGGTTCAGTATTGTTTAGGATCGCCTAGGAAGCGTTCAGGAGGAGCTAGAGGGAACTGGGTGGTAAGCATGATCGGGTTTGATTCCTGCTGTGGAGGTGGAAACCCTGATGCTGTAGCTCCAGCACCAGCCATCTGTGACGCTGGTGTGGTAACCAAAGACTGAATGGCGTCCATGCGTTGGCGCAGTGCTTCTTGTGCATTGGTCAATTCGGTACGTAGATCGTTGACAATTTGCACGATTTGATTCAAAGCATCACTGGCCTCTGTGGACATTTTTAAGGCTGCTAATTCTGTTACTCACCACTCCGATTAGGCCGAAGATACAGAGATAATGACCTTGGAGATGTTGGTGGTATAAGATTCCAAACTCAGCCTTCCATCCCAGCTCCCCTGAGTACAAGACTCAGGCTTCCTCAAAGAGGGGCTCTTTTCCACAATGTACCTCTCTGCTGTTTAAGTTAGAACAGACAGAGATGTCAATTGAATAAAGGAGCGGGGAGAACACACACCGCCAATAGCAATGTTGCAAAAGAATACCAAGATATTAGACAGTGTTGATATTATGCAAGTAATTAGAACAGATGAAATGATGGGACAGCTACCTATATAGATATTGGAGTGGAGTTGAATTTCCCCGGGAATTATTTAAATAAAGAATAACACAAATGAGTGGAATTGAACTAATTCAGTATCGGTTCCCACTATAGCTATAGGATTGATAACCACTGACCTGAAATAAGATAGTAGAGTAAGAGGAGTCCAGGATTCTGAAGACAACGACAGGAGAAAATAACAAACAGGGAAGTTAGTACAGGTAAGTAACCCCGAACGGCACGAGGGATGCACTAGTGCCGGGTTGGTGCAGTTCAGGAGGGTGTTCATGTGCACTTAAGAGCAATCACAAGAAAAGTCACTCAATGTCCCAGAATCCAACAGAAGACAATATCCAAGGAAGGCAATAGGTATGTACCTGAGTACACGAGTATAGCTGAGTAGCTGTTGAGATGATCCGGATAGAAGACGGCAATTGAAGAGTAGAGCGGCAGCTGGGAAGAACCGCCACAGAAGAGAGCCGTATCCAGTAGCGTTCCGAGTCCAACAACCAGATGAGCGCGACAGGAATAAAGGATGAGATGAGGCAATCCAAAAGTCAGGCAAAGGGTCAAAACCAGGAGTTCAGATAAGGATTCGTGTCAGGAAACACGAAGAGGAAACGGTACAAAAACTGCATGTAGCTGGTAACGCTAATTAGCAGCAACGAGCCCCTTGGAAGGCGGTGATTTTATAGTCGTAAGAGAGGCGTGGCTTGCTGTACGTCTTCCACGTACAATACGTGTCAGGTGACCTGGAGTGCGTTGACGTTTGTACAGACGCCATGGTAGCTTGTACCTGGACCATAGAGGAGCCTGTAAAGAAGTTGTATTTTGCAAGGATGCCTGCGGGGAAGTCTCAAGTGTAACAGCATCCTCCCCCAAAGACATCGGCAACCCCCTGGCGGAATGGAAGCTCCTCAGAAGAACCGGACAATGCAAATTGGAGAGCGACTCCCAAGTACATTCCTCAGGCCCATACCCCTTCCAATCCACGAGGTAGAACAATGTACCCATAGACCCCCTGCAGTCCAGGATACGTGAGACCTCATATTCCTCCTCACCATCCACCAAGATCGGCGAAGGACGAGTAGGCAGACGGGTCCCAGGGATGAAAGGCTTGATCAAGGAGACGTGAAAGACTGGATGTATGCGCCAAGATCGTGGCAGAGAAAGCTTAACTGCCACAGGATTGATGACATCAGTAATGACATAGCGTGTAGCTGGTAACGCTAATTAGCAGCAACGAGCCCCTTGGAAGATGGTGATTTTATAGTCGTAAGAGGGGCGTGGCTTGCTGTACGTCTTCCACGTACAATACGTGTCAGGTGACCTGGAGTGCGTCGACGTTTGTACAGACGCCATGGTAGCTTGTACCTGGACCATAGAGGAGCCTGTAAAGAAGTTGTATTTTGCAAGGATGCCCGCGGCGAAGTCTGAAGTGTAACAAAGCGTTTTAAATGTTTGGTGTTGAAGACACAGGAGCTTACTACTCCTAACACCTTTTTTTTCATGCTATTACTTTCGGAAGACCTTTTGTCTGGTGTCCCCATATTGCCCCCCCCCTTTTTTAACCAGATGGATTTGGTGACTTGTGAGGAACACTGGAGTTGGCACATCTTCCTCGTACTTTGCAGTTAAGACCGCTATGCCTTCTAGCACAGTTCCTCGGGCAGCTTAGCCTAGAGTAAAAATGTTACAATCAATTGAATAGTCAAAATAGAAACATTTAAAACACTTCTTTTCCTTTTTATTGTATTGTCACTATTATATCGATCATGTTGTAATTAATATGATGCAAGGGCTTCACACTTGCATAATATGAGCCTCCTGTCTTGCCATAGAATGACTAATCCCCCTCACTAGCATGAAAAGGGGGTTTAGATTCTATTAAAAACAAGGAGGCGAGTAGTACCCCACCACCCGCCCATTCTTTGGTTTGTTCTTCTTACCACCCACCCAGCCTTCTTTGTTTGTTGTTCTTTCAGCATTGGGCTGGGATGTTCTGTTCAGGAACATTGGTCACAGTTACAAGATGTGGAGAGTGCATGATCCGGGAGCTTCGCTGGATTCTGGTCTTCGTGTTTATCATCTGGTCTGTGCAGTGGACGTATGGTTCAAGACAGCTACAGAAAGAGGAGTTGGGATTGGAGTAAAGGACCTATATAGAAAAGGATTCCTGCTCATTGGTCCCCTGCAAGGCATGACCTGTCCTCCATGATTGATTGGGGAGTTCCCCCTTACATTGAACTCTATTTAGTTCTTTTATTAAGACTTTTTGTTTGTACAAGTTTTTTCTTTGCTGCTGTGGTTTCAGAAGTAAAGATTGTAAAGCATAATGCTCACCTCCTTGTCTTTAATAGAATCTAAACACCCTTCTCACGCTAGTGAAGGGGATTAGTCATTGTATATGTACATCAACCTAACCAGCAAGCAGAGGGGGCCATTTCACAGACTGTTTTTTCTTACTGCTGATTGCACTCACGATTCAAGAACAGCCACCTGCAGAATGTATTGACGGAGGGTCTTATGCGAGAGTAAGTGCTGCACCTCTGAGCACATCACTGATTCGAATGGGAATGTGGTCATGGATGCAGAGCCCTTGCCTCTGGCTCGTATGTGCCATGCCCACTTCAGCAGGCCAGGAGCAGCAGCAAGCTCCCTGCAGACGTGTGTCTGCACAGACCACTGCCTGCATGCCACAGGCTGTGATGGAAACGCTGTGACACCTTGACTGCAGTTTCTTCTAGGGCTGTCTTCCCTTCCAGAGTGTGTCCAGGAGTTAGGCAGGATCATATCAAGACATTCAATACCATGGAAAAACACGTTTGTGCTTCTTGATGAATGCTCTCTTCGTTTAGGGTGTTTTGCAAAGCAAATCTGTAACAACACAGAAAACAAGTATATTTATTGACGTAAAATATAAATAAATACCACAGGTCTCTCTGTTGCGATTATCTGTTGTGATCGTGTGAGAGACTGCCGGTTTTCAATACGAATATTAAAATTCTATTTGGCTGTACAATGTTTTCATGCAAATTTCACCCATAAAACGAAACGCTCCATTCTGTTAAATTAATAGAATTACGAAAAGATGTAATGATAGCAATTAAGCCTTGAAAATGCAAATGTTATAGTCAAGGACAATTACCTCATTTATAGTGAACTGGAAGGAAGCCAGATGAAGGTAATCAGGGTCCCCTTGGCTTGCACTTACACCATGATAAATAACTCCTTTTCGTATTTTGCGCAAAACGCATAGATGAAGCGGGGGAGGGCGGGAAGAAAGATTCTGTATGAAACATGTTCTTTTTTGTTTCACGGTAGTCGCATAATACAATGTATTTGTTTTCCTAGCTCCATTTCGATCTGCCCCTGAAAATATAACACGTCCATTAATATCGGGTTTACGAGTCACAGTGGAACAACGACACCCCCGTTTCTATCATCCTCCACAACCTTGTTGAAAGCAAACTTGATTGTGTCTTTGTTGGAAAGGTGCGACAGGCTTGATGTATGTGGGGAGGGTGCTGCGTGCGAATGGGCTCACATCCCTGGTGTGAGAGAGCGGCAAAGATGGAGGCGCGCGCGCGCATAGAGGGAGAGGACGCCCAGGCCATTACTGGCGTGCGCTTCAGCTGTGAAGCCCTAGCAGAGCTCGTAATAGGGTATTGATTAGTTTGGACCTCGTGCCGAGCAGAACTGGATTCTCTCGCGGAGCACCGAAGGTCACATTGTTTGATTACTCAATAACTTTTAAAAACACAAGAAATGTTCTGCTTAAAAATGCAGCTGGCTACAGGGGCACCGCTGCAAAATGAGTGTTGCAGGAGATGCAAATGATCCGTTGTTTCGATTGACGATGTTTAGGCCCCGGTTTATACCACACTGTGTTATCATCGACCAAACACGAACGTGAATACGGTGCGTAGGTTCTCACAGGCGAATATGTAAGTGCGTGTTTTCTGACAGTGCACATCTATCTGCACGAGTAACTGCTTGTCTCATTTTCACCGTAACCCGGCTTTCTTTTCCCGCCATCATAGGAATGAGTTCTGTAATGACAGTGGTAGTGCAGCACCTCCGAGTAACCAACAGCGTGTTTCCTCAGCACAAATGGTAAACTGCACGAGGCAGACCCAACACACATATATTTACAACGTGTGGCTTTGGACGTAGAGTTTGAGCAAACACTGGCGTTTGATGTGAGTTGTTGAACAAAAGGCACCTGTGGGCATAATTGATGAAAAGAGAAGGAACGCAGCACACAGAGCACACAGTTATACATGGCACAGGCACCAAGCCACAGCAATATGCCGCTGTTGACAAACATCTGAACCTGGGTCACATGCTCACATGTGTTGTGCCATGTAGCCTTGGCGTATTGCCTGATTCCCCATGTAAGTCCCTGCTCGGTATCCTATGTTTTAAAAAACGTTCTTTTGAAGCTCTGCACTTTGATCAAGCTCTTTTGGTGGAATCGACCCAATACATATACATCTATGCGTATGTGGGGCTTGTGGAGTAGTGGGGTGGGGGCCTTTAGGGTGACAACGACATATACACAAATTGTCGAATTCAGTACACCAACAAAGGACAGCCAAAACACAGAGTAAAAAACAAAAATAATTCTGTAAATGGGGCACAAAGGCTGCACCACTTCCAGGTCTTCTAACCGGTTCCTGCACTACGCCATTTCATTGGTGGTGTATCTACTCTGGGCTGGCCCATTCGGTGCTTCACCTCTATACATGGTCCTCACCACTGTGTGTCTAAAGCGCAGAGCACTCACAGCAGTACAGTTGCATTGGTCCTGTGACTCACGCTGATCTTTCCATCTTCACTGATGCAACAAGAAATGCCAAATGGGCCCGTACACTGACAGTTATTTATGGTCATCCTTCATAAAAGCTCCAGATTGCCTATGTTGTATAGAAGGGCTGGCACATCATTACAGGAAAGATCCAGTGTGGCCATTACCGCAAAGGGACAATGCATAGATCCCACATCGGACACTAAAAGCTTTGGTTTTAATTGACAGATGCAACAGTGCCATTAAATATACAAGACAGTGTTGACCCATCACCAGAAGCCAAGCTAGAAAGTTAGTCAGCTCCTATGGTTAACCCAATTCTAGAAGTTGCACTATTGTGAGAATGAGAAACGACATGGTCAAAAGAAAAAAGCAAGATGGAGGCCGTGTGCACAGCTCAAACTCTCCTACAGTTTTGGAAAGAACTGAAGGCCCCACTTTCTAAAACATTCCTCAAAGAGAGCAAAATCAACAGAGCACCAGCAAACAACCCTTCCAGTGGGAATCAGAGATATTGATATTGATAAGCGTGATGAGGCAAGGGAGGGGGACAAGGGAGAACAAAACCACGACCTTACTAGGCCCAGTGACATTGAGAACATGCAAGTGCATGGGAGAGGGAGAGGGGAAAGTGCATGGGAGGGTGGAGAAGTGGAGAGTGCTGAGCAAAGGAATAAAACATAATAAATACATAAATAAATAAATAATGCATGTATCCACTAACCTCTCATTGTGTATAGAGTCAATCCTACCAATGAGGATGCTCAGTTGCTCCAAATCTTGTTTTGCAATATGTAAAACCTTACCTACGTATCACAAATAAAGGTTCAATATGGCAATGTTGATGTAAAAGTGAACCAGCCCTTATAGCATTTGCCTGACTACGCCATTTGTAATCACAGGCCTGCAGAGACCATATTGAATACAAGTTCTGATGTGGAGAGCTCACACCAAAGGCTCGAAGTATCCACTTCAAATAAAAGATCAAATGTAGTTTTTCAGATTAAAGGTCTGATGAGGCCCTTTTAAACTCAACAGCAGAGTGCTCACATTAACAATCTATGTCCTGGCACGGTTCCTAGTCAGTATTTCGAATGACATTTATTTTGTTTGCAATGGGGGGATTCCCCCCAACAACCCCTTTTTTAACCCTTTTTCTTACTCACAAAACAAACAAAAAAACATGTAAATTAAAAAAGAATACATTCGAATTTTTTTTCTTCAGTAAAATGTTTTCGACTTATGTGTCATTCGAACAAATGTTTTTGACATATTAACTGGATACCTCCTGGCACATCTAAGACAAAAGAAAGGGCTAGATGTTGCAGTAATATGCCACACATGAACTTGGACTAAAAAGTCCAACTCATCCATTCTGCAAAGATAATACTCGAAGGAGGTCTGCGATTTTGGCACTGAGCATTATAAAGCCCTATTTACCCTGAGAGCCTTCTTCTCCTCAAATGCCCTCCTCCAGCTCAACAATGTGTTGGGTACCGCCAGATTTGCATGTGTCTCGGCCATTTTATCATTGGATCTGAGTCCAGATGCTGTCCAGATGAGCATATCTGCTTCAATATTAGACATGTGTTAATGTTAGGCTAACATTTGTTAAAAATGAAACTAGGAACACACCCAGTTTGCTCCATGATGTTATGCAAAGCGGCCAGGACCACTGATTGGTGTTTTTTGCCCCCTCCTATTTTCTCAAAGGGGTGTTTCGAAATAGTATAATAGGGAAGGATGTATATAGTTCCTCTAGGTTTAGATACTGTGCTGTGCTCAGTAAGCCAAGTCTAACTTTCTGATTATGACTACAATGTATTCTGGAAGTGATCATTAGGAAGCAATATTGTAAAATGCTAAATAATGTAAATAGTGTAACATTTTCATAAGAGCCAGTTAACAAAAATGTGTGCAATTAAATAATTTCAATTTCTGCTAAGTGCTGTTTCTGCGGGAAAACAACATGTTGTCTCAAAAAGGCCCCTCCTCCTTGGAAAGGGTCATGCTTAGATAAAAACCAATGATCAGTTTCTTTGAAAGTTTGTCAGAATGCCCATCTTTATTAAGTTGTGGCTCTTATATGACTGAGAATAAAAGCAATAACAATCCTACCCCTGCAACTTGGCCAAACTATGTTGCTTTTATATTAACAAAGTATATACATAAATGAATAAAAATGCAGGTGTTCCCCTAATACACAATGCTGGGAAATTCTCCCTAAACACTACAACGGAATTCAGACAATTATGAAACATGAATCCAAACTGCAGAAGTTCTGATGTATTTTTTCTCCACATAAATCAGTAAAAAACATAGAACATCCAGATGATTCTGCATATTCTCACACGCATACATACATTCATAAACATATTAGAAGGGCTATTCCATATAATATGCACATATATGTCATTTAAATTACATTCATACTCATTGATATTGGTCTGAACAAATAAACCTGCATTCAAAGTTTAGATCTATAAGAGAAAACTATTTAAAACAAAATATATCATATTTAATGTGTTGACTGTGCATTTGTTTTGATTCTGATTTAAAGGAGACACTCCAGTGTTGACTTAGCTTCACTGTGTAGATGCATATCTTCACATTTTGATTTTTTCATTTAAAATAACATGAACTTCAACACAATGAACTGAGAAATGTGAGGGGAATTGTGAAATATTCAAATTGGCTGTTGGAGTGAAACTTTATACGATTGGATAGGTCTATGGCAATAAAAGGGGCTTCAATTTCGAACACTAGATCAGAACATTTGAACGAAAGATTGGTTTTCAAGTTGGTAACATATGAAAGGGAAATTCTAAATGTCTCTGATTTTCATACAGAATAAGGGCTTGAAGTAAATAAATGACTTTACACAGCAGGTTTCTGAAATTGTATTTCCTTGACAAAGTAATTCAATATTGTCGAACCCTGGGACTATATTTTAAATTTGCTAGTGTTGCTGGAGAAAATCTGGTATTTTAGTCCCTTTGCCAAATATGCAACTCCTTATGTAGCAGAGGCCAAAGATTCGAGATTACACTTTACTCTGAAATAAACCCAGGGAATTCGATATATATATATATATATATTTAATCTGGTGAGAAGAATGACCCTTCTTCTCAGGATTAAATTAATAAGCGATTTCATATTTAAATACACAATAGGACACAGTTCACTTACATTTTTGTTGTTGAGTAAATCGTGTGGACAGGAATCAACCACTGGGATGGATGTCTCAGGGGCCCTGTGGCTGACACTTTCATATTGGTCATGGGAAGGCACTGTACTCCAGATCATCCCTATATGCCCCTCAGCCCTTTGGATCCTGGTAACAAGGTGCCGCAAAGTCTGATCCCTTTCTGTCTCAATTTAGAACATTCTCATATGTCTAGTGACTCAACCCTTTGTCTGCCATTTAATGTAAATTCCGCAACCAAATAATCTGTGCTGTCAGGTAGCAAGAACATTAGGAAGAGAGATCCCTTTCCCTAAGGGTTGTGACTTTATGTATAGAGCCCAACTCCAGCCTACCAAAGCATCATAGGGCAGTACAAGTTTACCTGGAAGTGTTCTGTGATTAGTTTATTTCACAAATGCCCACCCAAGAGTGTCAAGAGTGTAACTAACGTTGGTCCATGTGCCTGGAGTATTATAAGAGTGACTCTCAGCCCCAAACGGCCCAACCTTTTGAAGTAAACAGTTATGAACGTATTTCTTTTATATATAACTTTTAGTATGGATATGTAAGATCAAGCACAATCACATGCTTTGATTCATGAGAACATTCTGCATTTACTGATGTAGCTTTCCTTTCTGTCACTTTAAGAAAAGTGGTGCTATTGGCATACACAAATAATGCAAACAGTATGTATACCAGAATATGTTGTTACAATACATTTTATCAGGAAAATGAACCCCATTTAAAATCTGCGTTTGATAAGCTGGTGAGATAAATGGTTAAAAAATAAGGTTACATATTTAAATTCATACAGAACTCCATGCACCTTTTAAAATTGATTTGTCTCAATTTAAAAATTAATAATTGTAGGAAATTAAGCAAAGGGATCACTGTACCAAAGCCATCTGTTTTTGCCGATAAGTAAAGTATTCAAAAGCTCCACGTTACTTTACACATTATTTTATGTAATGGTTTATTGATCCCTTTGGTAAGACTTAATTGGCTATAGCTACAAGTGCAAATATATTATTAGGACTTAATGGTTTCACTGTCAAAGGCTGATTTATTTCCCCAGCAATCCACCATGGCCTAAACAAGGATTGTGATCATCATCCTTTAATGATGTAAGAGGGAATACACACATAGCCTAGCATGCGCCACATCTAAATGGAATTGTGAAAGTTAGCATGTGCCACACTTAGGGTCTCATCACGAGTTGGGCGGTAACACCAGCGCTATTAGCGCCGGCGCTAATAGCCCTACTGCCAAACCCCCCGGCGCTATTAGCACCGGATCACGGGTTTGGCGGAAGGGTTATTGCCCATTCCCCATTGGGCCCATTCGGGAATTCCTCATTCCCCATTGGGCCCAATGGGGAAAATTTGCGCTATTACCGCCGGCGGATTTCCCGCCGACGGTAATTGAGCCGAAAATCTGCACTTTTGCAGCGGATTTCCGCCCAGCTCAGAGCTGGGGGGAAATCCGCTAAAGCCATGATCTGGCGGACCCTTAAATGCGGCGGTAATAGCACTACCACCCCATTTAAGCGTTACCGCCAGACTCGTGATGAGGCCCCTAGTTGGAATCCTCAACCTAGCCTGCGTCACATCTGGGTAGAATTGTAACTGTCAGCATGTGCACACATATAGGGTACTCTTTAGCGTAGCACGCGCCACATCTAGAAGGAATTGTGAATGTTGGCATGTGCACACATAGAGGGAATTCTTTAGCCCAGCATGCGCCACATCTAGATGGAATTGTGAATGTTAGCATATACCTCACTTAGTTGGAATCCACAACCTAGCCTGCGTCGCATCTGGATAGAATTGTAAATGTCAGCATGTGCACACATAGAGGGATCTCTTTAGCCTAGAATGTGCCACATCTAGATGGAATTGTGAATGTTAGCATGTGCACACATATAGGGAACTCTTTAGCCTAGCATGCGCCACATCTAGGCGGAATTGTGAATGTTAGCATATACCTCACTTAGTTGGAATCCACAACCTAGCCTGCGTCGCATCTGGATAGAATTGTAAATGTCAGCATGTGCACACATAGAGGGATCTCTTTAGCCTAGAATGTGCCACATCTAGATGGAATTGTGAATGTTAGCATGTGCACACATAGAGGGAACTCTTTAGCCTAGCATGCGCCACATCTAGACGGAATTGTGAATGTTAGCATGTGCACACATAGAGGGAACTCTTTAGCCTAGCATGCGCCACATCTAGATGGAATTGTGAATGTTAGCATATACCTCACTTAGTTGGAATCCACAACCTAGCCTGCGTCGCATCTGGATAGAATTGTAAATGTCAGCATGTGCACACATAGAGGGATCACTTTAGCCTAGCATGTGCCACATCTAGATGGAATTGTGAATGTTAGCATGTGCACACATAGAGGGAACTCTTTAGCCCAGCATGCGTCACATCTAGATGGAATTGTGAATGTTAGCATATACCTCACTTAGTTGGAATCCACAACCTAGCCTGCGTCGCATCTGGATAGAATTGTAAATGTCAGCATGTGCACACATAGAGGGATCTCTTTAGCCTAGCATGTGCCACATCTAGATGGAATTGTGAATGTTAGCATGTGCACACATAGAGGGAACTCTTTAGCCTAGCATGCGCCACATCTAGACGGAATTGTGAATGTTAGCATATACCTCACTTAGTTGGAATCCACAACCTAGCCTGCGTCGCATCTGGATAGAATTGTAAATGTCAGCATGTGCACACATAGAGGGATCTCTTTAGCCTAGAATGTGCCACATCTAGTTGGAATTGTGAATGTTAGCATGTGCACACATAGAGGGAACTCTTTAGCCTAGCATGCGCCACATCTAGACGGAATTGTGAATGTTAGCATGTGCACACATAGAGGGAACTCTTTAGCCTAGCATACGCCACATCTAGATGGAATTGTGAATGTTAGCATCTGCACACATAGAGGGAATTATTTAGCCTAGCATGCACCACACTAGATGGAATAGTGAATGTTAGCATGTCTACACATAGAGGGAATTATTTAGCCTAGCATGAGCCACATCTACATGGAATTGTGAATATTAGCATGTGCCCAACTTAGTTGGAATCCTCAACCTAGCATACGTCGCATCTGGATAGAATTGTAAATGTTAGCATGTGCACACATAGAGGGAATTCTTTAGCCTACCATGCACCACATCTAGATAGAAAACCAATTCAATGACTGATATATGACTCTCCTGCCTAGCCTAGACCTAGCGTGCAATCATGAATCAATAACCAACCCACTAACAACTTCACTCCTCTGCCTACACCTCTCAAACTCGAACCAAACACAATCACAAGCCTTAACGCAGCAAACATACACAGACTTCACTGCACTGCAAGAACAAAACAAACTGCAAATAGACTTGCACAACAGCACACGATGACTAACGACCATAAAACATCCCAAGCTTAGCCAACGGATCCACCAGGCTGAGGCTGCCAACAGCACATCACTGCTGTCTTGCACTTCTCCAGCTCATTCTCACTAACTCACCTCCCACCCCCACCCCCTCTCCCGTTTTCAGAGCCGCCAGAGAAAAAGAGTGAAAGAGTGCTAGCATGGCATTTAGTACAGTGGACAGTGGACACAAACGGTATCCTATTAAAAGCAAACATGAGCTTTGGGATACAAATACCTATCGAGATTAAATTTCAATTAAACACAGATATGAACACAATGGGCCTCATTATAAGTTTGGCAGTAGCCTTGCTGGTAAAACCGGTAGGCTGCCGTCAAACTTGCAAACTTTTCCGGCACCCACGAATGGGAAATTACCAGGTCATTACGGACCGCCGGACCCAGTAATTACACATTCATGGGCACCGGAAGAAAATGTTCCCCATTCCCATTTGAAGGTTGGATGCACCGTCAGCACTCAGAATGGTGCCGGTGCATCCGACAAGCTCTGCTCGCGGGTGCCAGTACCCCTGCCAGGCCAGTACTGGTGGGCAGGAAGGCACCCGCGAGCAGATCTCGTAGTTTGCTGGTCCGGTAACAACGGTACCGGCAAGTTTATTGGTACTGTTGTTACAAGTCCGGCAAACTTATAATGAGGCCCAAATGTCCCTAGATGGCTCTGATGCCATGTCATTACACATGTATCATCTCCTACTCTTTATCTCAATTGCAAAAACGACCGCAGTTGGATCCCCCGGCACCTCTGGATCCACCATTTTGACAATGTTGACAAATAGGTCACTGCCACAGGTGTCACTGATGAACAAAAACAAATAAACATCTACTTCGCCATTCGTGTGCCGCAAAGTTCACTCTCTGAAACTCCAATTAGCTCCAGTTATGACATACTTTCAAATACATTAACTGTAAATTTCACACAGATAGAGGATGAGAGATTCATATCAACACTGAGTGTCAAACTAGGAAAATATTTTATGTTTCATACACGTCTCAGAAACTTACTGTCATCATTTAAACAAGGCAGACAACATGATCAGGCTGCAAATTGTACACTGCTGTTCCCCACAGAAGCTCTACTGATAAACCACAAGCCTTTGATATCAGAAAACAGAAGGAAGGCAACTGTATTGCACTCCTGACAGCAATACCAGAACGACTTGACCTAAAATCCAAATACATCATAGGTACTCCAAAGCTATTTTCTGAAATTTAGAAGATTTTTGATCATAGCAATTTTGCTTTTCACAGGCCACGTTCTATATAATACAGGCCATTACAAGAATTAAATAAGACACCTTTTTAGACAACCCTTGTTAAAATCCCTTTCTAGACATATATACAATTCAGTTAGAAGAGTCAACTGACACTCAGTCCAGTATATTATATTCTTTTTCAGCAACAGAAAGACGTCTACTATTTGGAGACCAATATTGAATTTGACTATCGGGATAAGATAGCATTCAGCCAATGGGTAAGTGACCCAATATTGCATGCACTTCTTAGATAAAATATCAATTACAGAATAACCACAAAGACCTGACTTTGCCCATTTAATTCACATTTTCTAGGGAGCAACATTCCAATAGAAATGGGGAATTCTAATTAAACTCATTCTTGTCTACCCTTGGGGACACGAGAGGGGGCTCCATTGGACATTACTATCAAGGTGGCACCATCACCCACACAACCGTATACCATGGAGTCCCCTTTTTCTTAACAAAGACATAAACACAAGGAATGTTTTATGATCACCACGAGCACTAAAAAGGAAGCATGAACTTTGGACCAGGCACAGGCTTCTGGGTGCTCCACACAACCCTTACATAAACTATGAGCAAATGAAGCAAATCTTTACGAAATTAATACTAAGTATTGATTGACTTACGTTATTGTTTGTTTTTCCTCATATCACACCTACCTGCCCATTAATTATGAATTTGGTGTGAAATTGTATTATTCTTTTTAACACTGTAATCATATGTTATGAATTTGACATGATTCTGCATAAACTAACAGCCTTGAAAACAACCTAGTGTCGAAACACGTGCCGGCTGTCAAATGAGAATGAATCTGCTGCAGAACAAATCTTGACCTTTTTAGGTCATGCGTTGTCCAGAAGATTTCTGTTATATCATTTGTGATTTAGCAAACATTACTTACCGGCTCAGCACGATTACTGGGACAAACAATTAGTTCTTACTTACCCAAAGAGGTTTAGGGTAAAACCTCCTGTTGCTGGAGGCACAGTGAGCCCATCACAAGTCCAATGGCCCAAGCTCACCCACAAACGGTTATACCCTCACATACCTTCCACTCCAAAGATGTGTGTCTCAGCATTCCTGATCATATTACATTAACTTATTTTAAAACAGTATTATTTCATAGAAAAAGTGGTTTACCTACTAAAAGTCTTAAACATGGATATATTTAAATGTATTCAATCTATTAATACAAAGCTAGTATACATATGTTATCATATATACAACAATGTCAACAAGCCATATTTACAACCTAATCACTGATATCAAATTTGAAAAAGAAAAGGAAAAAAGAGAAAGAAAGTAGCTTGTCCCCTAAAATCACCTCCATCTGCTGAAAGGCTTTAAAAACGTAACATGCATCCTCACCATCATCCACAATTGATCAGACTCTACTTACAAGTCAAAGTCAATAGTACATCTCCAGTGACAATTCTTCAGAGCTATATATCAAAACTCCTTATGATGTTACATATTATAAAAATAGGTAGTAATAAGTGTTTTACCTTTTTTTGGAACCAGATAAAATTTATAAGTAAAATGATCTCACCTATTGCAAAAAAAAACTCATGGTCAGTCAGCAGACGTACTTACCTTACTCCTGAAATGCTGTGTCCTTTCAAGGAATCACAGTGAGTCACCGAGCAATGCTGCGAAGATTCAAGACAAAATTCCGTAGTCCCTCTGATTGTAAGACGGCAGACAAGGCATTTAAACCCTCAACTTCTTTCATAGATGTATCTATTAGTCTGAATTGCATGCAGTGACATAATCAGCAGTGGCAGTTTTACATGTTACTAGAACATTAACAGTGAAACGACCCAAAAGGGGAAATGGGATAAAGAGGAGCAAGCAATCATGCTCTGAGAGAAGAACGATGCTGGGCAATAACCAACCAAAAGCTTTATTGGTTTCTCATTCTTTGTAGTATTGGTCACTGACCGGATCAAGAAGATGGGCAAGTTGGAGAGGAGGAAAAATCAGAATAGACTGACTGGGTGAAATGTTGGTGGGCGAACCCGGAACATGTTTTTCGTACTAACTGCATCAGTGGCTGCAACAGGCTTTAAACAAAGCTTGGAAGTGCATGTGTGAGTGCTGTTTAACTGTTTCATGGTCCTTTATACCTGCTTCCTGTTTCGGCAAATCACTGCTTGACTTACATCACTTGGAATGCTTGGAAATAGCTATTAAGCAATGCTGGACTTCACTTTGCTGTGGGATGGTATATTTGTGAAGCAGACGATAGTCACCTAAATCCATTCTAACACAAACTATTTCTATCTCTCTAACAGTGCGACAAGCCACGCCCTTTCCTCCCAGCTTCCCCATTTAATTGGGAGCCTATGCGTAATGTGGGGGAGGATCATGGGAGTGCAAGTGTGAGTGCTGTTTAGCTGTTCAGTGTAGCAGCTTAGCAGTGGGCAGCCCACCTTTCGGTGCTCACATTAACATACACCTTACATGGCTATGTATGATTCCACTACAACTATGCTGGAGACTGCAGCAAGTGTGTTTGACATATTGATTGTTTTAGTTCTGTAATTGCAGTTTTGTTGTCCAGAAATGGGATTCAGACTGATACTGGTTGATAAGGAGTTTAAAGGACGTTGAATACCTTTTCTGTCCATGTATTGTTAAATGTCAAACGTCTGCATCTTAAAAGTATTCGTAATTCATCTAATTGTATGACATATTTGAAAGGTTGTGTTTAACAACCAGAACAAATAAAGAATTTATATAAACAATGAAAGCTTGGAAGTATATAAAAAAAGTTGGAAGTATATAAAATAAGAAGCTAGTCACATGGTCAAGAAGGACCCCCTCAAACAAGGTTGAGACATTCACATTTATGCAACACTAGAAGTAACACCTTGCATACGACAACCATGGGGAAAGAAGGTAATAATATAAGCTGAAGAAACCCTTAGCAAAGGAGGAGAAATAATGGTTGGTAGTAGAGTGCTGTGAGGTGTTCACATTTATCCTGGAATGTGACATTTGGTTGGGGGGGGGGAAGAATATCTAAGCTGGGAAAGCTCCTGGATAAAGAAGGAGAAATGCATTATGGTATGAGTTTCAAGAAACAAGCAGGGTACTTTATCCATAAGGCTGGACTTTCAAAAAGGAAGCAGGGTGCTATACCCCTGAGACTGAACCTGTTAATTATCTATCATTATGGAACACCTGAACGATCCAAATTCCCCTAGATAGGTTATTGAGACCTTTTGAACTGACCAATCACATAGGCCTTGACATTTTGCATTTTAATTCCCTTAGAATGTATAGGACACACTCCATCACATCCAGAAAAAGTCAATACAGATGTTGAACTTTCATTATTAACCTGTGTGTTTTCAGGTGAACCTACACTGCAATGCCCCAGTCCAGCCCATTGTCCACAATCAGGAGGAAAGTAAGGTAGCATGACAAGAAGCCTTGATACATTATTCCATCCATGTGGAGACCACACACAGCCCCTGATTGCCTTTACATGTGCAACCCAGATCATTCTACCACATTCACTAGATGTTTGGTACAAACATCAGGCAAGCCCAATACATAGCTGAATGTGTTGGTTGGGATTCAGTTTTGCCAGGACAAGCCCCTATATAACATACCATGTACTCCATCTAGGAAAACACCTGAGTCTCCATTCTTTTAACCTGTTCCAATGTCCTGCTTCTCCAGACACCAGTAACCAGAATATTCAAGATAAGGTACACTCACAGTGCCTTGGAGCATCAGTCCCCACGTACTAAGTCACATCAACCTAAAACAGAATATATATTTACCTTGGTATGTCTGTTTGATTTTCATAATTATGAATGTTGAACTTGTGTGGGGTCCGGGAAGGATTTTTGCTCATGGGCATTGAACTTTCAGGTGCATTTGGTGTGTTTCTACCATTTTGATCAGTGTTTTGAAAAACAAATAAGTGAAATAGAATGGAGGTACCAGCGTAATTTGTTATTTATTACTTCCTACCTCAGCATTACGCAATCAAAATGTTCTCCAGGTTGTCCATTGTCCCATTACTGGGGTCATCTTCCTTTTGGACAAGGTCTGGCATGGGAAGGTAGCTTGCACCACAGCATTTCTATCTGACAAATTGTTATAATTTAATCCAGCTTCAATCATCTAATGACACCAGCGTGATAAGTCAGCACATAAAAAGGATGCTTGATGGCATGAATGGTGCTGAGTTGTGCTTGGTTGTGGTTTTGTTTCCTTGGTTTCATGTACTTTGATACGTGTGTCATCAGCCATGTTTATTGGGTTTATCTGGTATCTCCTTCAATAAGGAGGTTGGGCTTTGAACTTTGGAGGGTTTGTATTACGTAAGGGTGCGGAAGTAAGACTCTGACACAGAGGGATCATGGTGATTATTAGAAAGTTTTATTCAAGTGCACAAAAAGTAAAAGAAAACACTATCTCATGCTAACTCTAAGAGGGGTTTCCCAGCCCCAACCAACATAACTAGTGTTAGAATGTCCAAAACAAAAGTCCCAATGTCAACTGTCAGAATGCTAGTTAAATCCCTCACATTCTAAGTTTTAACTAAATTAAAAAAAGGTCTTCCTAACCAAAATTAAGTGGCTCTCTTCCACTGGGTGAAAGACAGTCCTGTAATCTTTATATCCTGAAGCATTGGGGAATATCTCCCTTCTCAGCCATGTTTAGCTGTCTTACACAGTTCAGAAATTGCTGGAGAAAACTATTTTCCTAGGTTGGCACTTCTTGGGCTTCCCTTTGTGTCTCTGGATTCCCGACCCTGACTGTCAGTCATGGTTCCTCTTCACCAGGCACAGTTAAAAGACAAAGGTATTTGGAAGTTTTTACAAACTGAGCTGGGTCCTTGACCCTTGTTGGTAGACCTGGTTTCCTCCCACCAGGTACTGTGATGAAGAAGAATAACCTGGATAGACTCCCAGGCTGTGGTGGGTACTCAACCCCATTTGGCAGACCTGGTTTCCTCCCACCCAGTATTGTGACAAAGAAGGGATAGCCTGGATGCACTCCCAGGTTGAGGTGGGTCCCTGACCGTGATTGACAGACCTGGTTTCCCCCCACCATGTACTGCAATGAAGATAAATAGCTTGGATGCACTCCCAAGCTGTGGCGGGTCCCTGATCCTGGTTGACAGACCTGGGTTCCTCCCACCAGGTACTGAGATGAAGAAGGAGCGCCTGGATGCACTTCCAAGCTGTGGTGGGTCCCACCATGGTTGGCAGACCTGGTTTCTTCCCACAAGATCCTGCAATGAAAAGGAAGAGCTCAGATATACTCCCAAGCTGTAGCATCACTTACAGACTTGGTTTATTCGCCTGCCAAGTACTGCATTTATTCTATATCACTTTCAAAGTTTTCTTTTTATCGGTGCAGTACCCAGACTCACACTGCTCATTCCCGCCATTACCCAGCTAAACTTGGGACAGTGCTCTGCCAAGTATTATTCAACTGATTATGCTTTCTGAATGTCTTTGGATTTTTAATTGGGTCCCCGGCCCATTTATGTGGCTCTTTAGGCTTACTTAGCTCCTCGAATTGTCTATGTCAATGCCTAGCGTGTGATGCACAGCTAAAACCCTTAATTAATTATTTGTGTCTATAAGTACTTTTATTTCTGAACGATGTACCACTTATATCACGCCCCTCTCTTTTAACCCCCCACTGCCCCCCCGGTCACACTGAACCATGAATCAGGCTGGTTTGCAAAGTTAAAAATATTTATGTATGTATTGCACAATATATCACACTATTCTAATGAGTATAGAATGATCACCAATGGGGTGATGTGACACTAAACAATCTCTTTAATCACAAGGAGTAATGATGGGAAAAATAATGCATCACAGAAATAATACTTTTAGGTATGTTCAATCAATTTGTAATGTGATTACTATTTGCCCCTGCACACTCCTCAATCCCCCCAATATGCAAGATAAAGAGATAGAAGGAGAGAGAACAGGTTTCAGGAATGCAGAACTCAAGCAAATATATCAATCCCAATTTCCCCCAGCAAACACAACAAAGGAATGATTGCAAACTTGTCAAAAATGGTTTTAAAGTTGGCTTTGAATGAAATGGGGAAAACACTGAAAATGGTTTAATTCACTGAAATTGTTGAAATTCTAATGGGAGCCGCTTTATCTGGTTTCAGACACACATTAGCAATGAATTGAGAGTAATGAGCAAGTTGAAAACTTAATTTTGAGGTCGGGTGCAATGAAAAGCTGTTTTACACGTTATAGATTTTAGCCAAACGAAAAATTTGTGGCAAACTTTTCTGCGTGCAGTAAGCATGATTGTGGAAAAACTATAAGTAGACACTTAAATTCCGTATCTAGCATTAAGTATGAAGAAGTTATGAACGTTTTCATGGAGGTTGTTTTTTTCAGCAAGAGCCAAAATTGTAAAACAAGGATGCGCTTTTAAAATACAAACAAGGTTTCTTTACATCAGGGATGGACTATGAAGAAACAAACTACATGACAGCACAGCCACCATACCAGGACATCTCTGAATGGTTTTTGCCTGCCGAGACGCTTGCCTTCTTCAGATGGAATATATCAGCGCAAAGAAGATTTAAACAATATTATTACAGAAGGACTAGAGGATAAGAGAGAGAGGTCAGGCAAGGCAAAAAGATTTCTAACAATACAGTTCTGGATATAAGATAGATTTGATTTGGATAGGGATGACTATGGACAGTATATAGGCTAGTGACAATCATATACTAGTGATACTCACTATCAATGTTTTGAATGGAATCGTCAGGGATCTGGTTCTGGTCAAAGATTTCTGGGACAGACTGCTGGGCACACTGGACTGGATGGGTCAGCGATCAGCAAGGCCCTCTGGACACCGCACGGCAGGACTGGACAGCAAGGCGCTCTGGTCTATACTGCACAGCATGACTGGACTGGATCTGCAATGGCTCTCTGGTCAGCACAGCACAGCACGGCACCAGATGGGGTTTAATCTGCCCTTCTGGTTATGAAGATGATTCTTTGGCAGGCAAGCAGTTACAGCACAGCCTGGCTGCTTCTATGTTTTCCCCTTTAAGTTGAGGGATGGGTTATGGAAGTTAGGCCCATCTGAAAGGGGTTCAGCTATGCTCTGAGCTTTCCTGCTTGAAAAGTTTCTGTAGTCTGGAACAAGGAGTATGGATGGATCTCCTTCAAAGTGCTTCGTCAAAGTTGGGATGGTGGGTGGATCTGTGTGTTTTTATATGTCCACAGCTGTCTCTATTTATGTGTTTGATAAAGGGCTGGGTAACTGAATTATCCTATGCGCACCCCCTAGGTAGTCTATTGGCTAAAGTCTGCTCTCTCCCTTGATTGGAGGAAAAAACAGTGTGTTATCATGATGATGTGGTTTATGAGACAGGGAAAACCTCCCCTTTGCCTTTTGCACATAAAATCTATTTTTGATATAATACATCTTTACATGTGTACAATCTTTATACCAATGACAAACATAGATAACATATTTTGTGGAGCACACCCTCTTCCAAGCATCATTACTGTGAGATCTTGGGTATGGATTTGGCCAATTTTCGCACTTTTTGTCCGGGACGCAATGTCTAATTTGTCCACAATTTTGTACACATGCGTGCATGATATCTGGGCATAATCGTATGAAGTTTCATGCTTTTGACCTAAATACAATCGCTACAAAACCAGAATGTTCACTGTGCCTTCTCAGAACATCGCACAGAGTTCTGGCTCCTTTTTAAATGTGCACAAAAAAAATCACATTAACAGTACTGCAATTGTACAATTTATACAAATTCGCACAGTCCCTTATCAGTCTTTTTCAAAAATATGCTTGCTGTGCTTTAAGAATCAACAAAAATGCCTGTCTCCGTCTCCAAAGGTTTCTTTAGCTCAAGAGCAATCTCTGCCCTCCTCCTCTGGCAGATGCCACTGTTGACACTTACAATCTGAATGTCCTTTCAGCCAAGGAAGGTCCATTGTCTCTCCCAGGAGCAGCCCAAGTGCCCCTCCCCTTTTAATCAACACCTGAATGTGAGTTCCTGGCCAGAGAGCAGAAGGGAGGTGCCTTGCCCAGTGGGGGGAAGTTGTCTGTAGTTTTGTGAGTCAGGCTTACTTTGAAAGCCAGTTTTGTTACATTTTTCTTCGTTGAAAATAAACTTGCAATTTTAAAACCAACATCTAGAACAATGATTCCAGTCTCCAAATCATAGAGATTAAATAGTTACAAACTATGTTACTTTTGATAACAGTTCACTTAATTTTTAGACATTTGATTTCAATTGCACAAGTTTAAGCTTCTGATGCAACTAATGACAGCTGTCATACAGGCGGCCGCTGGTACTGCGCCCATATTTTGAAGGATTTTCAGAGGCAAGCACACTTTTTACTGTGGATATTTTGATGATAGATTCCACTTTTCCTGACATTGTGTGTTCATATTGATTCCTTAAATGAAGAGGCAGGTAACACCCAGAAAAGATATTGAATGTTTTGTGGTGTTTTGGACTGGTATTTTATATTTTCAGCAACCAAGAAAAAGGGATTTCAGAGCAATTTCTGAGCTTCTTGCAATAAAGCATTACCTTTCATGCAGTTTCCATTTTTACTCGGTAAGCAGCTCAGTGACAGATTACAGCAGTGAGGTCCTTCCACTACTGACAACAGGCAAAGTCGATTTGGCAGCCATCTTTCCGTGTTTCAAAGCACAATTTTCATAGGTTTTGGCGCGCATAGGGCCTTTGCGGCCATTTTTGATGATTCTTTCACCATCAGCACACAGGCATGTCGCAGGGCAGAGCCTAGTTGCTTAAAACATCCCACACTCCGCTGTCCCTGCTTCTTCCTTGTCGGCATGAGACCATTCCTCAATGACTGCCGACCTTCAATGATGCCAGTAGTGTCTTCCTTGCTGCTCACAGTGCTGTCATGCACAAAGGAGCAGCTTGATAGCAACCTCATTCCTGTTCGGTTCCCTGGTCTGCCTTCCTCCGTCCCAAAGCATACTCTGTCTCACGGTTCTTCCAGGCCAGGCTTGACACTTGGTCATGTCCTTCTTTGCTTTTAATTTGGCTCCTTCCAATCGGCTGTCTAGAACCATTAGAATGTGCAAAGTGGTTCTGGTATTTGCACTGTATTACTCCGGGCCTCCTCCCTGTCACAGTACTGATTGAGTTATCATATTGTAACCCACTAGAGATCTTCCTTATCTCAGTACTCTCTACTTGTTTTTCTACAGAAATATGTGGCATAAAAGGGTAGGTGAAGTCGAGGTGTGGGTGTGATAGGGATACAGCGCTCTCCCAACATGGTCATCGCTGGTCTCACAGAGGGGTTCCCCTCGGATGAGATTCACGCACTGAGTTCCACCATCAGGTGGACTATCGGTTAGCGGCCTTTCCTCCCTGGCCTCATTGGAAAGGGCTCTGCCTAGGGAAGAAGGGAAAACATCTGAGGATTCTTAACAGATGCTTCCCCTTATGATGGTAGCTTCTCCATCTAAACTTATTGGCAGGATCTCTGTTTTGTGGAAGTTCTACTGTCCAACTCAGGTCTGTTCTCATGCAGGTAGGTCCACTGTTAGGTGCTCTTCCCAGTTGTCTAAAGATAATATTTACGTGGGGCCTTCCTTGACTGTGATCATCTACGGTATTTGAAGTTCTCTTCATGGGTTTGGGCAACATCTGTAGACCCCATGTTAATGTTAGTTTGGGCAATTTGGAATACCCATTTAGAAAACTGGGCTAGGTCCCTTCCTAGAACTAATTGGCACAGTATGTTAGGGATTACAGACACCATGATCCACACCTTCTTTTCCGGAATGATAACAGGTATTCTGGTCCAAGGGTAAGCCTCAGTATGGTGGGGTACACATTTTACTTCCTTCTGGAAGGTTTCCTTCCAACCTTTGGGCAGAAAATGGGGATGGATGGCACAATCCTTGTTTCTGCTGTCTGGGTCCACCCAGATCTTTTCCCCTTGAATAGTGGCAAGTATTCTATTGATGTTACTCTGGCTCATAAACAGACAGTTTTTCTTGCCCATGGGGTCTTGTTTGCTTTCTTTGGGAACGTTATCAGACTTTGCCTTCTTGGTTTATGGTGGCAGACTGTGCACAGAGGATGTTGGCAAAAAGTAGGTTCATACTTTTTCCATGGGTTTCCCTGATCTTATTGGGACCTAGATCACCCACCGTGTCTTCTTCCTCAGATGTTAATAAATGCGGAGGTATGACATTCACAATGTCTTGCCGGGTGACCAGACTCTCCACAAGAGAAACATAACTTGGTTTGGATAGGAGATGGGGGTAAGGAGGATTGTATGTCACAATCTCCATCTCTTACCACAATGGGGTTGGCCAATTTTCCATTATCCCTGGACCTTGTGGGTGTCTCTAACTCCTGGGAACTATGAGGGGTTTTACAGAAGTGGGAACTTCATAAAAGTGGTCCTCCTTTGGTATGCGACAACAATACCAGTTCACATTTTCTATAACCTCAGGGAGCCTTCCTTCAGTTTCTTGGGAGCCAGTTGTAGTTTCTCTCCAAGTAATTTACCTGTTAGCTCCATTCAAAACCGGCCATGCCGTCCCCAACTTCAGATAGTCCTCCCTTTTCCCCTGCATGCCTTATGTTATCATCTCAGATTGAGGACAAAAAGGTAGTAGTCCCTGGAGTATTTTACTTCTCAGCGCCTAACAGAATAGAGGCTTTGCAAGCTGTTGGAGAACTATGAGCGCTCACATCTGCATGTGAGGGTCTGGGTTCAGGATGATCAGAATCAAAATATCGTTCTGTTCCCAGTCTGCAGCTATGAACATTTTTTTCCTTGGATTTTAAGGTGATCTTCTATTTCCTTGGGCTACCTAAAGGAATAGGTTTTAGTGGAGGCCAAGAAGATGGTATTTTCCTAGCCTTTGGATATTGGCCAGACCTCTGACCCCTTTTCATTTTGTCTAAAGTCCCCACTCCCCATAGTTTCTATTTTTCTATCTTCTTGGAAGGAAACCTCACAGTTTTTGGAGATTTCCATTGGCTCCACCTCGCTTACTTTCCCATATGATGGATTATGCTGGAGGAAATCGCATAACAGATGGCCCACTAAATATTCTCTCTCAACAGTTAAGTTATCTGAAGAATAGTTCAAAAGAACTAAGTTCAACACTTCTCCACAAGGACAAAGGTGTAATATCCTCAGACCCTTCTTTAATTGACATCATGTAGGTGGAATCATATAAGTGATAACATTCTTAGGGACGATCATCTGAAGGCCCAGGAAGATTATGGTCTTGTCCTAGAAGGGGAAATGGCTAGGGAGGTCAACGGATGAAAGGTGACTCATAATATGGGTGTGGAAAAATGTGTCAGGTTAAGGGGATATTTGGGTTCTCAGGTGTTCTCTTGATCATACTCCAGGGGACCGGAGTCAACTCAGGAATAGTCATAACTGACCTTTGTTCCCAGCTGTATGAATTCAGAGGTGGAGGAAACAATGTGAGCCAAGTTTTTAGACGTGGAGTTCTCAGTGTGAAAATTACCTTTGGTTAAATTGGAAAATCCCAGGGTCTGCCAGTTTGTGCCAACCAGGCCAGATCCCACCTCTGACACCAAATGTAAGGGTGCATAAGTAATATACTGACACAGAGGGGCATGCTGATTATTATAAACATGTATTCAAGTGTAAAAAGGAAAAGAAAACACTATCTCACCCTAACTCTAAAAGAGGTTTCCCTGCCTCATCCAAAATAACTAGTGTCAGAATGTCCAAAGCAAAAGTCCCAATGTCAGGATTCCTAACTCTGTCACTCACACTCTAACTTTAAACTAAATAAAAAGACAGTCTTTCTAACCTAAAGAGAGTGGTTCCCTTCCCCTGGGCAAAAGACAGTCTTGGAATCTTTAGATCCTGAAGTATTTGAGAATATCTCCATTCTCCATCCTTGTTTAGGTTTCTTGCACAGTTCAACAAGTGTTGGGGAAAATGCTGTTCCCATGTTGGCCCTTCTTAGGCTTCCTTTTCAGTCTCTGGGTCCCCGACCCCAACTGGCAGACCTGGTTCCTCTTCACCTGGCACAGTTGAAAGACAAAGGTGTTTTGACATTTTTTCAAACAGAGCCAGGTCCGTTACCATGGTTGGCAGACCTGGTATCCTCCCACCAGGTACTGCATGGAAGAAGGATAGCCTGGATGCACTCACAAGCTGTGGTAGGTCCGTGGATCTGGTTGGCAGATCTGGTTTCCTCCCGCCAGGTACTGCACCGAAAAAGAATGGCTTGGATGTTCTCCCAAGCTGTCGTGTCACTGACAGACTTGGTTTACTCACTGCCAAGTACTGCATATCACTTTCAAAGTTATCATTATATGGGTGAGGTGCCCCAGACTCGTACTGTGGGTTCCCGCCAGTACCCTGCTAAACTTGGATCAGTGTTCTGCCAAATATTTTTCAATTGATTATGCTTTCTGAAAGTCTTTGGGATTTTAAAGGTTCCCTGACTCATTCCTATGGCTCTTTAGGCTTACTTGCCTCCTCAAATTGCCTTTACAGGTCCCCATCACCTCCCCATTAATCAGTGTATCTAAAGTGGTGATCTGTGATGTTCTTGGGAAGTCCTATGTGCATGCTGCCTCGTCGCTGGAGGCCGGTGACTCTGCAGTGCTTGCTTCTTCCTTGTCGGTGTGGTACCATTCCTCCTTGGCTGCCGACCTTCGGGGATGCCTAGAGCTTCTACCGTTCTGCTCACTGTGCTGTCCCTGCACACCGGACCAGCTTGACAGCGACTTCCTTCTTGTTCGGCTCCCGGGTCTGCCTTTTTCCTTCCCAGAGTGTACTATGTCTCGCCGTTCCTCCAGGGCGGGCTTGGCACTTGTTCAAGTCCTTCTTTGCTTTTAATTTGGTTCCTTCCATATGGCTGTCGAGAACCACTAGAATGCACAAAGTGGTTCTGATAAGTACTCTGTATTGCTCCACACCTATTCCTCATTCGAGTACTGATTCAGATATGGTGTTTAACCCACTAGAGATCTTCCTCGTTTGAGTACTCTCTACTTCTGTTTTACTACAGAAATACATGGCATTGGAGGGTAGGAGGTGAAAGAGAGATGGGGGTGTGATAGGGATACCTCATTCTCCCAATATGGTCATCACTGGTCCAACAGGGGGGTTCCCCACCTATGAGAGCCACCCGATGAGTACCACCCCCAGGGGTACTATCAGTTAGTGAACTCACCTCTGTTAGCAGGCGCTTCTCTTTAAGACAGAGTCAGGGGCCACGTGAGGGAATGCGCGGGAGCGGGGAGGAGTTAAGTTAAGTTGAGTTAGTATGCGATGATACATGAATAAAGAAAGATGTGTAATTTCCCTCCGGTGTCACGTCCTTAATACTCGGGCCTCATAGGCTCAACAAGTGGTGATGAGGTCGTTTCCATTGTGCACCGGAGGCCTCCTCCTTTCCAGCAGGCTGGTTATCACACTGTGCAATGCTCCCTTTCAGCGTCCAACTCCAGGCTGTTTTCGCAGCGGCCCTCCGCATGCGCCTGGTGATCCCTCCAATGCAACAACACCGACCCTGGGCCTCCACCGAGTATGCAGCCTACTTCCTCCATGCTGCTAGAGTGGAGTGAGGAACTATATAACTTTGCTGTGCGGCAATCCACCAGCGGCTGGCTTCTCCCCATTTGCTGGAGCACATCAGCGCACGTGGCCCAGATGATGGAGGTGATCACCTCCATCATCCACCATTCCTGCGAACCAGCCAATACTACGCAGCTTCCCAGTCACACACTGCATGCAGTTCGCTGAGGAACACCCACTCCTAGAGGCCACCACATGGGCCCAGCCAGCCCGCACCACGAGGGCACTTTCAAGCACACGTACATGAGCACAGAGTGCACTATGTTGAACACCATTTCTCACGTGCCATGTGTACCTGCTACCCACGACATTGACAGCCACCAGGAGCACTACCAGCACTCGCTGCCCTCAAAGAGGCCCATAATCAACTTTGCATTGTTGCCCCAACTACTACCGTCGCCACCATGAGAGCACCGGCTGTACCTGTGCCACAACCTCCTGCCATGCCCGATCCACCTGTAAGGTCCACAGCCACTGCATGGAGCATGCCGGACCATTCTCCATGACCCCGCAGGCATACAAAGGCCTGCGGTGGATGGCGTGGTTAGATGACTTTAATAATTTTATTAAAGCAGCGGGTGAAGAGAACTCACCAAACTTACAAAACATGTTCCTCAACATTGCTGCTAGTGATGTCAAGACACTCATCAAGATCATCCCCCTGGAGGACCAGCCAGATTTTGCGGCACTATTAACCGCCCTCAACAAGAAACTTGTCATTGAGCCCAATCGTGACTACGAGAGGTACATGTTCAATCAGTGTACCCAAAGGGGAGAAGAAACAGTCAATGAGTTCATCACTCGCCTAAGGATCTAAGGGGCACACTGCCAATTTCACACTTTTTCCCTGGACGAAGCAATACGGCTGAGAGTGATCGACAGGTGCCTGTCCCAAACACTGAAAAAAACAGCTGCTCAAGAAGCCACTTTCCATCGACAAGGTTAGTGAAATGGCCAGGATCTTTGAAAGGATGGATGTACAAGCAACCCATATGTCAGGGGGTGCCACCACCAAACAAGACAAGAGCAAACTCATTGCAGCGGTTCAGCCAACTAGGCTGTTTTAGGTGATGGAATCTGGCTTTTCGTCATTTGGTGTCAGCTGCAGTCTTTGGAAGAAACACATACGGCTGGCATTCTGGACACAATTGGCACACCTCATGCAATCTCCCTGTTTCGATCATTCTGCAAAGTAGATAGACCACAGGGGCTAGTCAAACCCAACCTCAAGCACATAATGTGTGTGCAAAAGATGCTGGCTGGAAACCGGAGCAAGCTGCCCCTTGGTTTCCCTCCATGTCTGTGTGTCTGCCTTTTAGCACATGTTCCCCACCCCTCTGAAACTAGAGATATTTTTCCAGGATGTGTTTAAGAGTTAAATGATAACACTTCATTCACAAGTCATTTCATCTGCATAAACCTATTACTATAGACAAATGTTAGTTAGCACCCAGAATAATGCTGACATAGAACATGGATGCAATAATTAAGGATTTCTATCTGCCATTTAGAATTCTTTCCCAGAAACCATCTGTTTGAAGCATTCTAGCTTTATTGTCAAATTTACCAAAAACACAAACAGGGTAATTCATAGAATTTCGCAGAAAAGTGTCGCAAGCGGCTGGCGCAGAGTGTCCGCGTGCGATTGTCTGCGCCAGGCACGTGCGCCAAAACTGATTTCCGCGCACAGCGTATTCATGGATTTTAGGCTCCCAAACCAGCCGTGGCGCAGAGAATCGCAGCGACCCTGCAGCAGCGCCAGTAACGCCCCGAAGAACGCCCTCGCGCAAGGAAAAGCCATCAAAATCGCTAAATCATCGCAAAGGGCTGCGCTAACCCTGGACCAGTTCACCGGGCTGGCAAACAGCAAACGCCAAGCGGGGAACGTGAATTTCAGGGGTGCGCGGGAAGTTCCACACGCGATTGGCCCAGTGTGAGCAAGGTATGTGTATTTCAGGGGTGCGCGGGAAGTTCCACACGCGATCGGGCCTGGGGGAGCAGGCTACGTGTATTACAGGGGTTCGCGTGAACTTCCTCACGCGATCGGGCCTGGGGGAGCGGGCTACATGTATTTTAGGGGTTTGCGTGAAGTTTCTCACGCGATCGGGCCTGGGGGAGCGGGCTACGTGTATTTCAGGGGTTCGCGTGAAGTTTCTCACGCGATCGGGCCTGGGGGAGCGTGCTACGTGTATTACAGGGGTTCGCGTGAACTTTCTCACGCGATCGGGCCTGGGGGAGCGGGCTACGTGTATATCAGGGGTTCGCGTGAAGTCTCTCACGCGATTGGCCCCGTGCAAGCAGGGTACGTCTATTCCAGGGGTGCGCGGGAAGTTCCACACGCGATTGGCCCCGTGCAAGCAGGGTACGTGTATTCCAGGGGTGCGCGGGAAGTTCCACACGCGATTCCAGCAGGGTATGTGTATTTCAGGGGTGCGCGGGAAGTTCCACACGCGATTGGCCCCGTGCAAGCAGGGTACGTGTATTCCAGGGGTGCGCGGGAAGTTCCACACGCGATTTCAGCAGGGTACGTGTATTCCAGGGGTGCGCGGGAAGTTCCACACGCGATTTCTGCAGGGTATGTGTATCCCAGGGGTGCGGGGGAAGTTCCACACGCGAATGGCCCAGTGCGAGCAGGGTACGTGTATTCCGCTGGAAGTTCCACACGCGATTTCAGCAGGGTATGTGTATTTCAGGGGTTCTGGGGAGTACTACACGTGAATTGGCCGTGTGGGTCCTCCCAGGTGTAC